>NW_026526654.1:48601843-49852343 GCF_024362965.1 Panthera pardus
ACATATAAAGTTTGATAAATGGAGCCATAATTTTTGGAGATTATAACATTCATTATCCTTTTTGCTTATCTTCAGTAGCAGGGTTTTTTCCCTTTTTCAAGAGCTATTTTCCTTTTGGCAAGGCTGTTTATTTCTCACAGAATACTTTTAAAGCAAATGTCATGTGGGGATATCACCAGGTAACCTTAAAGCAAGGCTTTTTTTTTTTTTTACCGCAACTTTATTTTATGGAGTACTTTTGGAGGAAAAGCCATCTCAAAGCACTGTCAAAATTGGAAACAAAACAAAAGTCACACAGTCAGAAAAATCAATGATCTTTCAAATAATCCAAGATTAAATCAAATCAAACTAGCTTGAAGCTTAAACTTTAAAGCCAGTCAGAATTTGGCTCACCTGAGAGGCCCAATAGAGACTAACTTCTGGACACTTGTGTTACAACAGGAGGCATCCTCTGGGTAATAATTAATGATTTGTCCAAAGTCTGAATGAACATTTAGAATCAGCTTATAAAACAAACGGTGGAAAAAAAAAAAAGAGCAAACTAAGAATTCAATTTAGAACTATGTACTTTGTTTTTATTAGTCAATTTAAAATAAGAGCCTTGTTTTTGAATTTTGCTTTGCATTTAACAGTGATTAGATAGGATTGTCTCAGCTGTAAAGAGTCAGCCAAAGAGTTTCTGTTCTCTTTGCTCAAGAGCAAAATTGCTTTACATGTGATGTCCAATGATAGAAAAGAAAAACATTACTGGAAGCTGGAAATTTGTTCCCATCCTCTAGACAATTACCAGAATTAAATAAAATTAAAAATATGTGTTCACAATATGTCTAGAATACATTTTTATTGTTTATATATGATCAAATATTTTGATCTGCTTTAAGCATATAGGTCATTGATAATAAAATTACATACATCAGTAGATTATAAAGAACAACTTGTAACTGAGAAGTACCTTGTTTGGAATAATATTTTCAGCAACCTGGTATATACCCTATAACTTCTTTTGTATATGTTAACATAATATCAAAAAATACTCATGAATATATGTATGAGAAATATTTTCATAATAATTTAATGCCAGCATCAATAATTCTGTTCTTCTTATTCCATAGATCTGACTTTATTGGTATCTTTTCATCAGTTACTATAGTCTCTTTAGTTAGGAAATAAATTTCTAGACCAAAAATTTATTTAGAACCAATTTACATCTTCATAGAGTAAGTTTTATAAAATAGACACTAGCTATCAAGAAAGAACATTATTGTTGTTGTGGGCAAAATAATAGCTCCCCAAATGTGTCTGCATCTTAATCCTTGTGAATATGCTAATTTACCCAGGAAAAGTGAAGAAGAATCTTAGATGGTTGATTATCTTGGGGTTATCCAGGTGGACCCAATTTAATCAAGAGGTTTCTTATAAAAGGAAGGCAGGAGTGTCTGGGTCAGGAAGGGAGGTTGGTAATGCTACACTGCTGGTCTTAATGGTGGAGGAAGGGGTCACGAGTCAAGGAATGCAGGTGACTGGCTTCTAGAAGCTGGGAAATTTAAGGAAACAGATTCTTCCCTGCCGAAGTACTGCGGCTTTCCTGAAAGTTCCATTTGAATTCAGTGAAACCTGTTTCAGAGTTCTGACCTCCTGCACAATAATGAATTTGTGTTGTTTTGAAGCCACTAAGTTTGTGGTAATTTGGTACAGCACTAATAGAAAACTAATACAATTGTCTAATAAAAAGAATAAAAGTTTTAAGAATAGTACAGTATTGAAAGCTTGTTTGCTATATGCTAAGACCTATGTGAAGCACTTTTCAGGAAATATCTCCTTTCATATATACAATAACACTGTAAAATACTTATTAATTATTATTCCCATTTTATAGATGTGGAAATGTGTCTTATTGAGGAAAAAAATCACATCTAAAACATGCAAAATTAACAAGTGGAAGAGGTGCGATTTGAACACATAAGGATCTAATTCTTCTAGTCAAATAGTACGGTTTGAGAATAAAAGAAAATTCTAGTAGTCTCCTTTAATCCTAAATAACTTTGGCTCTTTTATTAATTATGTTGTTCTTAAAACAGCTTGGATACTAAAAATGTCTGGCCGGATGGAATACATGAATCACTAGAGGAGAACTGAATGTGACTTTCTTTTTATTCATTTAACACATCCACAATAAGAACATCCACTGTAAGGTGTTTCAGAACAATTGTTCCTTCCTTTATAAATGTTTGTTCTTTGGGCAGGCACCATGCTGGAACCATCTGTTGCCGTGCCCCTGGCTACAGTTGCTCAGTCCAGGATTGGACACCTGTATCAAATTTATTCATACAGTTGTCCCTTCCGGGAAATTCAAATTGGTGTTGCAAACGGCGTACTTGGTCTCTCCCAGACTGAATGGTCCTGTAACATGGACACTAAGGGGCACTCAGTAGCAGTCCATTTCACCAGGAGGACTAGAGAGATAAAGAAAACTCTTCTGCCAAGAAGGAGGAAAGGATTCAGATTAAACTTAGAGAAACAGTGTTAACATACAGGAAGAACATTCAAATTTTGCCTGACCCTGGTTCTAGTATATTACTAAAATGCAAAATATTACTAAATGTTTGTTCTTTCCCTTGGATTCTTTGAGATGCCCTCAAGGCCTTATGACAAAGTTTCACTTAAATCATCTTCAGTGGAGTTATCTTTCTTGCAAGATGATCACATTTTGATCCTATTGTGCCAGACCCTAGACATTATAATTCACCATCCCTTCTTTCAAAGAATTTATATTCTGATGAAGTTGATTAGAACACAATAAAAAAGTCAACATTTTATGTAACATAAAAGAAAGTGGCATTTATCAGTATATTTTAGGCCACCAGTCATCCATCTTGAAATTATCCAGAAAATCACTATTCAGTTCATGGCAACTGTCACTTTTTTGTCTTATCTTCCTGAAGGCAGACATTCGGATAAAATTCTAATACTAAACATATAAAAACCTCCTATTCTGTGTCTTAACTTATTACCCATGTAATACAGTCAATCATATTCACTCATCAGTTTTCCAATTATGTTTCCCGTATTTGATTAATTTCCTCATTAATGTAATAATTGGTGATCATAAAAATCATTTTCTTACTTCATTACCATGACATATAATTCCTGCTGCTTTCATATCATCATCATCTTCCTGTTCAGCCTCTAATCAATTTACCTTGAAAAAAACTGTTCTAGAAATATTGACTTCATATACTTTAAAAAAAAAAAAACATAAAAGCCACGGATAATTTATCGGTTTGTCCATTTTCTTCTGATTATTTTATGGTCAATGTGACACTTGCCTCAGTTTCTCCTCCACAGGCCTCAGGTTTTCAGTATACTCTACCCTTTTCAGTGTACTTAACCCAGGAGGGAGGGTTAAGCTTGAAGACTGAATTTAAGATTTACACTTAGAAATATTTTTAAATCTCACAACATTCTCCTTAGTCTAAACCAGGAGGATTTCTTGTCCTGTGGACTACTGATAAACTTCTCACCCATTCAACTTTAAGTTTCAGCTGTTCATGACATAGTTTCCATCAGCGTTTTACACATTTTCCTACAAAGTTGTTGTAAACGACTTTGTGGGACGTTCCCACATTTACTTGTCACCTATCGTGCATACGTGCCCTTTGTCCCTCTTATGTAAAGCACATCACATGTTGTTTTGTGTCCAAGCCATTTATTGAAATGGCTTTTCCCCAACTGATTTTGCAGTTTTTGTGAGCAGATGTTGCTTTTATTTGTTAGTAAAATCTGCCAATACACAATCTCAAAAGTAGTGGGTGAACAGTAATTATTTATTCTAATGACACACTATTTTTCTAAGACTCTATGTCACTTTCCCAGTTTACCCATCTTCCCACCTTCTGCTTTATTTGGCCCTAACCTTCCCTTACCTTTCATTTAGTCTTTTATACCACCTTGCTGGTTATTTACCAATGTGGCTACATAAAACTTCATAGGACTGTAGAGGTTATTTTAAACATTTAGTTTTTCTCTTTTTTAAAAAAAGCACAAGCTGAATCTTTTCCAGGACTCAGTTACAGAAATATGTCCTTGTGCAAATACATCTGTGATCTATGTACAAATGAATCACTTCATTTTTAAAAGAATGCTTCATTATACTTTACACGAAAGCAATATGGTGCTCCATTTTCTGTTTAAGTTCAAACTATTATCATGTTACTTTAGATATTGTGCATTTTATTTCCCAACTCAAACTGAAATATAGTCTGGATTCATATTTATTGTAGATGGATAAGTAGAATAGTTTTTGGTGTAGTGGCAGACTGGAAGAGGAGAAATTGGCTTATCCTGTTTGGGTCCATCTGATATTGTATACCACATTTGTAAAATGAATTAGTCAGAAGATTAATTTTGTGTAGGCTAAGTAGTTCCTTGGGAAACAATCCAATATAGGGAAATAGTTACTTCATTTAGTAAGACAATCAGAGGTGGAGAGTGAAGTGTTGGTCAATACTGATCTTCTGGCCATGTCTGTCCAAACTCTTATTACTCCCAGTTCCACAAATGGAGTTTAAACCTGAAGCAAAAAGTTAAATGAATGTGACTATATGCACACCTCATGATGCAGCAATACGTTTCTAACTGTATTTCTAACAAACACACATACATATGTTAACCAGGAAATAAGTACTAAATGTTCTAACAGCACTACTCAGAATAACCCCAAATTTAAAACTAATAAATTCCTATAGAGAGTGGAAATGGTGAATAAATTATAGAATAAGTATAATACAGTGATGAGAATAAACCATCCACTGCCTTACTTAATAATATAAATCAATTTCAAGACCCAAATGTTGAATGAAAGAAGCCACACACAAGAATACATATATCTTCTTCGATTTCCTTCATGTCAAATGAAATAATAAATGTGAAAACAACCTGTGCTAGAAGCCTGGATAATGGTCCCCTTGAAGAATTGCATAGTGACTTTAAGGTGTAATTAGAAGGATTCTGGATATATTTCAGAAATGCTGATAATATTCTGTGTCTTAATCTGAGTGCTGATTACACGAATGTGTTTAGTTAGTGAAAATTTGTCAAGTCCTATTAGGATATATGCATGTTTCTATATGGATATTATATTTCAAAAAAATTTAATATTAATTAATATTGAGCATCTAAAGGTTATATTCAAATGAAATATCTTCATAGATTTGTTTTGATTACCTGTACCAAAGCTATATGGCACCTTAATTTTGCTTCTCTATTTTCTAGGTGCAAGTCAAATTTTATAGCTACTATCTGTGTCATATCACTAACTTCATATAATGCTTACAGGTTCTAAGAAAAATCTATGGGAATTTTTTCCAGATGATTAAGTAAAATGCCGCTATATGCGAAGAAGCCTACTTTTTTCTCTGTCTGTTAAACTCTTACTCATCTTTGAAGACTGAAACTCAGTAGTCACCTCCTTTGTGAAATCTTATCCATTTGCACCACAGGGCAAAAGCTGTTCCCTCCTTTGTGAGCCTCGTATGGTGTTAATAACTGACAGCTTTTAAGGCATTGTGTTGGGATCACATCTTCACAGATCCGACTTCCCTACCAGATTGTGAATTTCTCAAGGGCAAGGACATCCCCTTTATGCATTCTAGTTTTACTGGCACTTAAAAAATACACATATAATAATAATGTAGATACAACTTCAACGGAAAATTTTGGAAACCACAAGGAAAAGAAGACAGGACTACTCTGAATTAAGTCATATCAGCAAGGAACTAAGTACTTTTTTGAACCACATGTTTTGTGGTTCTTTTAGAATTACTTTTATTGATTTTCCCTTTGTCATCATATCGGTCTACAGGGATGGAATTTCTAGGAAGCAGTTTTAAGAAACCTGTTGCTGTGCTGCAGAATGAATGGATGTTGTTGAGGATATTGTTTGTCAAATCACATGCTGTCTTCACATTATGACACCTCCCCTCCACCCCCACCAAAAAGTGTCTGGCTTCCACCCTAACAATACTTCGGTTTTCTCTGAAAACTGAAATATGTTAATCTTCTGAACATTATAAATCATGTTCCTTATAACTTCCTCTATGCATATTCAGGTATAAAATATAAATTATAATCTGTCTTCAGCAAATGTCCAAAATTCATTACACTCGTTTTATCCAAAGGATAGCCCCTTGACTGAGCCAAGAAATAAAAGCTTCGCTTCACTCTGAGGGGTAAAAAGCTTTGTAATTATTAAGTAGGATTAAGTGGTGGCATCTGAAAGTCAGAGATGGAGGTTCATGTTCTAATAGAAAAATGTAGAGACAAGGGATACATTTAGAGAAATAGACCAATAATAATATTAATAGCTAAATTCTATTGATTGTTCCTTCTCTAACATTTTACATTATTGATTTCATTTAATCTTCATGCAAGATTTATAATACCTTAATAACAGTTTTATGACTTTTATTATTCCCATGTTATAATTGAGGAAAAGCCTTAGAGAATTCAAATATTTGTCTAAAAATTACAGAACAATGCACAGCAGGGGTGGGTTTAAAATTCTCCTGAATAATCTAAGGCATGAATCTTCACTGACTCTACTGTACTGTGTTCAACAACAACAAATGAGTAAATTTTAAAGATCTAGTTGACTTTATTAATTCATGAATTGGGCATATCCCTTCTAGTAAGTAGAGGGGTGCTCCAAATGGCTACAGGAAAGAAAAGATTTTTAAAGGTAGAGAGGTCATGGAAAAAAGGAAATTATTAACAAAGAATCCATTGTTTTAGGCAAGGTCACCCTCCTAAGGGGAATGGTAGGGGTCTATCAGGAAATTTTCTAGGGCTGACCAAGAAATTTCCATGTTGACTGGTTAAAGATTACATTTCTGTGGAGTTGAAGTTGCAGTTAGGTTAGGTATTAATCTTGGTTTATTGACTTGGGATCTTAACCTAAGTGATTCCATTTTAGACCTGTGGTTCTTCTTAAGAACTGCATCGTATTAAGAAATATTGAGTGTCATAAAGACATGTGACACATTGTACACGTGGTTCTTTAGACTGGAACTTGTAACTTCTATAAGTTCTACTTTAAAATATTTTTTTCATCTGTTTTGAAACTATGTAAAATATCTTAAATGATTTATAAAACTGGGGTGGAATGGCATCATGAATAAAAAAATACAATGCACACACATGAGCAAACACAGAAATATGCAGACTCTTTTAGGCATACAAATATAAACTGCTCAATGAGAACTTGAATAAATGGATATTATAATAAATTTATCAGTTATTTCTAAACCCATTTGTAAGTTTAATGTAATTACAATTAAATTTTATGAAAGATTTTTGGGGGAAGACATGGAGAGACTAGTGTAAAGTACATTTAGAAAATGTGCTGAAAAATAAATGTTTGTTAGCATTTATCACATGTAATTACAGAAAACTAAAATTTAAAAAATAGCGAAATAGTTGTTTCAAATAGCAAATTAACAAAGATTTTTAAATGTCAATCTCAATGTTTTATGTGTACAAATTGGTAAAAATTTTCTGAATACAAATTTAGTAATATATAATAAACGTCATAACCGAAAGCCTAGTAATTCTCCATTTAAGATTAAAACCAAGGAAAAGAATCAATAATTTGAAAAGTTTTCTTCACAGAAAGGTACTTTATTACCCACATTTTATAAAACAATTAGAATTAAGTTTTTGATATACTAATTTTAAATTTCAGGGGGACACAAACATTCAGTCCATAACAGATTACAAGGGTCAAAGTGATTGGAATGACAGGATCTTTTTGGTGGGGCTCTGAACATTGGGAAGAAATGGAAACATGATGCAATCAGATTGGTCAAGATTTGGGAAGGTTATAAAACCAAACCAAAAATCTCACGTGGTTCCCAAGTTCTGAGTTAGCCGCCTCCTATGTAGAAAAGTTCAGAGTTTTGGAATTTTCCAAGAGGATCAGTGGTTGTTTTGGGGAGAGAAGGCATAATGGAGAGTCATTTGACCAGAAAAAGCAGAGGCAAATACTGGAGCAAAAGACTCACTGATAAAGGCTGTCTTCTTAAACATTGAATTACATTAAGCTTTTTTAAAAATTTTTAGGCCATATTACACTTTAAAGAATTAATGTTTGGGGCACGCTGGTGGCTTAGTTGGTTGAGCATCTGACTTCGGCGTCATGATCTTGCAGTTTGTGTGTTCGACCCCCCCGTGGGGCTCTGTGCTGACAGCTAGGAACCTGGAACCTGCTTCGGATTCTGTGTCTCCCTCTCTCTCTTCCCTCCCCTAGTCACGCTCTTTCTTTCTATCCCAAAAATAAATAAACATTAAAAAAAAATTTAAAAACTGGGTGAGACTGGGTGAGCTTTTGATACAAGCAAACCACATATAAAATAGAGTTCAATAGCCAATGAATTCCTAATGTAGTCTATATTATGGTAATCAAAATATATTTTTGATCCCTATATTTGTGTTGAGTTGGTATTAGCATATGCTGAAATGTAGTTTTAGTTTAGCGGATTTTTACTTCTAAATAAAGTAAATATCATTTTTTATAAGATTCCAAGAAATAAGTAGGTCTTTAAAAATATTTTTCATAATTATCTTTATGCTGCATTAACAAAAAGCATCATGTTGCATATTTTGAGGATTATTTCACATCTGCTTTTTCCCCACAAAACAAACCATTTGGTTTTTTGAATTTCTACCAGCCAATGCAAACACTTAAATCAAATTATGATAGACACCAATTATGTTAGGAGAGGATCATAAGCAATTGTAGCATTCCAGGAACTTTGGCCCTGACTGAGAGGAATACGAGACAAACACTAGCATTAGTAGGCTCAGAAGGAGTCTTTATTTCAATAATCTAATGATAAAGAACTTAAATATGTGACATAAGTGAAATAGGTGAAGTCAATACAAATACAAGATTTTTTTTCCTAGATTTGACTCTAGATAGTCAAAAAAGCATGTCAATGTTGAATTTCTCATAAAATGCTTGGAGGCATGAACTCAGTCCCTATAATTCTGATGTTTCCTGGTAAGTTAGAAAGTATGACTTATTTGGGGTGCCTGGGTGGCTGTCAGTTAAGCATATGACTTCACCTCAGGTCATGATCTTGTGGTCAGTGAATTCAAGCCCCACGTCTGTGCTGACAGCTCAGAGCCTGGAGCCTGCTTTGGATTTTGTGTGTGTCTCTCTCTGCACCTACCCCACTCGCACTCTATCTCTCTTTCTCTCTCTCTCTCTCTCTCTCTCTCTCCAAAATAAACATTAAAAAATATTTTAAGCATGACTTATTTATAACAGGCATTGTGTAATCTGTAAGTATTTTAGCATTACGTTCTCACAACATCAGTTGCTATTTTTACCCTGATTTTACAAATATATAAAATAAGTGGCAAAGAGTTATAGGTTTTGCCTTGGTCGCCCATTTATTTTTATCTACAAAATTATTTAGTTTAAACAAGGTATGTGCAGAAATTCTATAATTATTAGTGTCAATAATTATCAGTATCAACCACAGCTCCCCTATTCAAACAAGACTCTTACATAAACAAACATCCCATTCTACCCTTCTAAACAGGTGACTTGCTTTGATCCAGCTGCAAATGCTCATATTGTTAAAAAGGAACCCACAGACCCAAAATGGCATCACGTAGCCAAGTCATCAAATTGAGACGTAAGACCTAATCTAATTGCAGTTTCAACCCTCCTGAGAAATTTAAGTCTTAGCCAGTCATTTGGGAATTTTCTGATCAAACAATAAGGTAATCTGTCACATGAACCCTTCTCTACCCCCTCTATAAAGGAAGATAAAACCTCCTACTCTTCCTGCTAAGGGAAAATCATCTGACCCGAAAAAAATCCTTTTCTTTCGCTAATAACTTCCTTGCACCACCTTCCTTCCTATAAAAACCTTATATTTTGTATAACTCCTTGGTGTTCCCCTTAACTTGCTAGATAAAATGCTGTCCATTTCATGAGTCATTTAATAAAGCTAGTTAGATTTTCAAATTTAACTGGTTGAATTTTGATTTTTAACAATATATTTCCAAATAGCATTTTGAGAAGCAGAGTCTCCAAAAATATACAGATACTGTAAAAACTGGAATGAGAAAGATCTGGGGTTTTGTTTGTTTGTTTGTTTGCTTGTTTTTAATTACCTTCAACAGTCAACTTGACTTCTTTCAAATGTATTGATTAAACTGATAGGGATTTGCACACACTCACCACCTTAGAATTAATTGGCTCCGTGTTAAATGACATACTCTGACAAACTCTGTCACAGAATTTTGAACCAGATTTTGGTTGGGGGCAGAGGGGACAAACAAAGACACAAAGAAAATGACAACAAACCCAGAGACCATCTTATGTAATATGGGAATGTAGTTTACTATAGAAATTAGGGGCTAACAGGAAGAGTTGGGTATGCAAAAGTCAAGTCAAGGAAGCCATTAAGTCATTACTGAAGGTCAGGGAAACTGCCATTGAGGTCAAAAGAACTCAACATATAGCATTAAGGTAGGTTCACCTGAGAGGTTTGCAGGGAAAAGGAGAAATCTCATAACTTCCCATCATCTGTTTTATTGTAAACAGTGAGGTGGATGATTCTCAGGAGCTCTTGGGGAAACCATAAGCCATGTCACATTGCCCAGACATCTGTCTGCAGTTGACTTTGGAAGAAGAAGATTTCTTTTCCACCTTCAGTATATAACTCAAGTACTTTTTTTGGCAGAGTCTATCCTGGAACTGTACAGAAAAATGGATGTTAAGAAATGTACTTACCGTCTTCTCCTCTGCAACCTTAGAAGGAAGCAATGGTGATAGCAACTTGCCAACAGGTAATTCAAATGGTAAGACACAAAACCCTTGTGTCATTTTATCTGTCCCCTTGTGATTTTTCATATCTGTCATATCACAACCTCCAACTGATATCTTCTAATTTAAATCCTGAAACATAGTTACCCATTAACACACTTTTTGCTATATTGTAGGGAAATGGAAGAAAGGAAAATGATTGTTTAATAGAGATAGAGATAGAGATAGAGATAGAGATAGAGATAGAGATAGAGATAGATATCTCAAAGCATAGAAGAAAAAGTGTATAACTACTACGGTCTTCACTTCTTTAACTTATCTTCTGACCAGAGTTCATATTTATAACTTCCTTTTCCCTACCTTTCAACATACTTTTGGCCCTCAGCCAATACTTCAACTGGTCATGGTTATTTTTCTGGCAGAAAGAGAGGAGGTGACCCAACTTATAATTTCTGAAGAATATGTGCCATTAGCAGTCTTGCCTGTATGCAACTGCTTTAGTTGCTTATTTATGTTTATCAATGCATTTGGGGGTACTAGGAACCATCACTAGTTCCAGCCATAGTCATCCTTGACCTCATGTCCCTCATGATATCTCCTATCTCCCCTGGATAATCAAGATCTGTCATACCAGCCAGTACATTAAATCTTTTATGAGCCTGTTGGTTCTAAAGTAGCCAAGGTGTAAGCAATCTTCCAATTCAATGGAATTTGTGTTGAGTTTCCTGGTTGGAAGCATTCCTTCTTTGGGAACCAGAAAAACCTAAATTTGCAGGGATGGGAAACAAACATTTTGCAGTAAATTATTATAGTTACAGCAACCAAAATCACTTCCATATCCACACCTTGACTCCTAAATGTAAGTAGCCTGCTATGAGAGAAATGATACCATATACTGATCACAAATTCAGAACATTTTATGATCTAGAATGCTCAACCTGACAGATGCTGTCACACAGCACCATAACTGAGTTTCTAATAGCCATTTCATTGTTCTATTAGGTCAGTGGTCAGATAATAGATATTATAACAATAATAAATTTGATGGATACAAGCACATTGCCATGTTCACTCACTTTTAGTGAATTCCTTAATCAGAGGATATGTTGTATTTGTTCTATATTAGGAATGTCACCCATAAGTCCACTAATGGTATACGGAAGAAACATTGCAGATGTGAAGACAAATCCATATTCAGACTAAATGTCTTTCCCAGGAAAGAGAAGTCACTGCTCCTGCCATGAAAGTTTTAGTCTATTGTAAACATCCTCTCTTGTGGTGGCTGGCATATCCTCCAGGGGTGTCATTTCTTCATTCAGCAATATGGTAGCCAGATCAGCATTGGTAAGTGAAACTCAATGCTGGGAGCTCATCCCTATGGAATGTCTGAGAAAACAACCTGCAGATATCCAAAGAACAGGTCATCTTGACAGCAAATTACTGAGAACTTTCTCTACAGTGGTTGCCATTTAGTGAATATTCACAATGAAAAGAAATATTTTGACACCTTGTTGCAATTCTGAAAGGTCTAACCATATACTTTTTCCTGAAATCTTCTTATCATCAATTTTAAATCTCATTTCTCCTAAGTCCTTAGCCACTATTCTTCAGGTCCTTCCATGAGTGATGCTATAGTGCTGTAGGGCCACTTTCAGATCGTGCCAGCATATTGTGCAGAACTATCTGTTGTCTGGGTCTCATTCTGTTTTGTTTTGTTTTTTCCCAACTCCATCAATGGTTTATAGGGAGATCTCTTTGAGATTGTACTGCAGAGAGAATGGGCAAGGTATCAGAACTAGAAGGCATGGGAGTCAAAGTCACTTGTTTTTGCAATTTACATATGCTTTCAATATCAGTCTTATAGATAGCACTTCCACTTGATGGTGGAGAGTTTCTGTGCATTTCCAGCACCATGGCTTGAAAGGTAAGATAACATTACCTTTGTTAGAGGCAACTCAATTCATATTGTAATGTAGCATCCCATGGTTAAGTATAAAATCTCTACCAAGGTCTCCTGGTAAACCAAAAGCATTATGCACCTTCTTAAATTTAGGAGATTCCAAATGAAGCAAGTTGTCTTTGGCCTTACAGGAAATATCTTGACATGTCCCAAACTAATGAACCCCTAGAAATTTCAGAGATGGTGGATCCAGTTTTGTTTTATTCTGCTTCATTTATCCATTCACCAATTCAATAGCAGGGTTTATTTATCATCTATGTATCTTTTCTGTCGTAGTAACTTCAAATCTTTGGCCAACTAATTTTAAAGGGTTGCTTATTTTCCTATTAATGAGATTTAAAGAGTCTTTACGTATTCTGGATACAAGTACTTTGTTTGATATGTGTTTTGCAAATATTTTCTCCAAATCTTATCTTTTTATTCTCTCACAAAAATTTTAACTTTTATTAAATCCAATTTCTCAATTATCTTCTCTAAGAATCTTTTCCTTATCTATTTTAGTTCCTATAATAATGAATTTATATATCTTTAAAAAATAGATTGTGCTTTATCTAATAGGTCTAAGAAATATTTACCTCATCAGATGTCACAAGGATTTCCTCAGAGGTTTTCTTCTAGTCGTTTTATAGATTTAGGTCTACAATCCATTCTGAGTTAATTTTTGTAAAAGATTTTGTGACATGGTTTGAAGTTATTTCTGTTGCTGTTTATGGATATCTAATTATTACAACATCATTTGTTAAACAGATTATTCTATATCATTGGATTGCATAAACACCTTTGTTGAAAATCAACTAGCCATATATCTTCAGGTGTATTCCTGGAACTGTATTCTGTAGCTTTTATTTAAGAGTCTTTCATACGCTGTCTTGATAAGCATAACTTTATAATACATCCTGATTAAGTAGTATGAATTCTTGGCCTTACTATTTAACTGTTTGGGATATTCTAGTTCCATTGAGCACCCACATAAATTTTTAAAATAGCGTATAAAACTCAACAAAAAGTCTTAATAAGATTTCGATTGGTTTGGATTTTGATTGGTTAGGATTGAATGTTAAGATTCATGTGGTAAAATCGATATTCTAACAATACATATTCTTCCAATCCACAAATACGATATATATTTCAAGTACTTAAGTCTTCTTTAATGTTTCTTATTAGTGATTTGTATTCTATAGCACATAAGTTCTACATATATTTTCTTAGATTTATACCTAAGTATTTAATGTATTTTGTTACTGTTATAAATTATACATTGCAAATTCCAAATACGGAATCTCCACATATCCAAATAACCAAAAATATAATTTATTGCTTACATTAACCTTGTGTTCTGCTATCTTACTTGAAGAACTTACATGAAGGATTTCCTTTAATATTTCTTTTAGAGCAGTTCTTCTAACAAATTATTTCATTTTTTTTAATAGTGGAGTTGTTTCACTTAATTCCTGAAGGACGGAAAGAGATGTAGATGATATATATATATAGGTAGGTAAAAATATGGATGCTGAAAGGTCTATGTTTTTAGACCTTTATTAGAAGTCTATGTTTTTAGACCTTTAGATATAGATAGATGCACATATAGACATAGACATGGATATGGATACAGAATTCTAGCTTGGCATATTTTTTTTCTTTAGCAACTTAAATATGTCATTCAACTGTTTCCTGGTCTCTTGGTTTCTGATGAGAAATCCAGAGTTATTCAAATCCTTATTCCCCTACACATAATCTATTTTGCTCTAGGTGCCTTCAAACATTTTTCTTTATTTTTGGTTTTCAGAGGCTTGATTATGATGTGTCTAAGCATAATTTTCTTTAAATTTGTCCTTTTTGAGATTTGTATCTTGAATTGGACTTCTTTAGTCTTCAAGCTGCTGTCTCTCACCACACTTGGGAAGTCTTCCATCATTATTTCTACAAATATATCTTTCTGCCCCACTCTCTCCTCTCTTCCTAGAACTCCAATGACATAAACTTTAAACCTTTTTAGATTATCCCATAGGTTCCTAGGTTCTATGCATTTTTTCAATCTTTTTGTTCTTTGTTCATTTGATTGGATGTGTTCTGTTAATCTTACTGAAAGATCAGTCCTTCTTTCCTTTGTAATCTCCATTCATCATCTAGTGAAATTTGTATTTTAGCTATTGTAATTTTTATCTAATACTTCCAATTAGTTCTTTTTAAAAAAATATGGTAAGAATACCCAACATGAATTCTACCTCTTAACAAATAAAGCCCATATACAATATTGCTAACCATTGGCACTACACTATACAGCAGATCTCTAGAACTTATTCATCTTGTATAACTGATACCTCTTATCTGTTGAACAAAAACTTCCCATTTTCTCCACCCCCCCCAACCCCAGGCCCTAGCTACCATTTTATTCTGTGCTTCCATGAGTTTGACTATTTTAGATACCTTGTATGAGTAGAATCATATCATATTTGTTTTTCTGTAACTGGCTTGTTTCACTTAGCATAATGCCTTCCAGGTATATCTTTGTTGTTGCATATTGTAGAATAAACTTTTTTAAAAGGCTGAGTAATATTATATTGTAAGTATATACCATATTTTCTTTATCCATTCATTTGTCGATGGACATTTGGTTTGTTTCCAATCTTGGCTATTGTGAATAATGCTATAATTAACATTGAGAAATATTTCTTTGAGTTCCTGATGTTAGTCAATGCTTTTGGACATATACCTAGAAATGGGATTGCTGAATGGTATGGTAATTCTATTTTTAACTTCTTGAGAACCTCCCTGTACTTTTTCCTTATAGTTTTTATATTTCTGCTGATAACATATATCTTTTCATTAATTTCATTTGTATTTACCTTTAATTCATGTAGCATAGTTATAATAGCTTCTTTAAATATTTTTGAGGTAATTCCAGATTTTTAGTCATCTGAAGATTGACATCTATTGATTGTTTTTTGCTTTCAGAATTGGTCACATTTTCCTGTTTTTTTGTATGTCAAGATATTTTGAATTGTATCCTGACATTTCAAATATTAGGTTGCTTGGAATCTGGGTCCTATTGCAATCTTGTAAAAAATTTTGATTTTGTTTTGTTTTGGTTTCTTCACCAGTTTTAGCAGATAATCAACCAATTTACCTTCAGATTACAAATTCTGTCTTGCCTTCTGTAAGAAGTGGTTGATGTCAAGGCTTTGCTGAACTATTTTGGCTCTGTTCAACACATTCTCCACTCGGAAATTTGTCAAAGACTTGGATCATGGTTTAAATCTTATTTCAGTTCTGAATCCTTTTTTCTATGCCTCTTAGGGTCTATCCCTCACATACACAGCTCAGAGGTGAGTCTAAGGTTTTCTGGGGGAGCATACACAAAACCAGAGTATCTCCTTCTTCAGATCTCTCTTCCCTGAAATTTCCCCCATACTCTCTGGTCCACAAGGCACATATTTACTGATACCTCTGTCAAGGAAGATCATATTCTTTTCAAAATTTAGCTACCCACACCATTGTTCTGCCACGCAGCTCCAACACAAGGTCCTCTGGCCAAAGTTGTGAGAGGAACCCAGGGAAGCAAAAACAGAGGAAACTAATCACCTTGTATATTGTTACTCCATGTTTTTCTTTAAATTTTAATGTTTACTTATTTTTGAGAGAGAGTAAGACCGCAAGCAGGAGAGAGGTAGAGAGGGAGTAAGGGAGACACAGAATTTGAAGCAGGCTCCAGGCTCTGAGCTGTCAGCATCGAGTCCGATGTGGGGCTTGAACCCACAAACCATGAGATCAGGACCTGAGCTGAAGTCAGATGCTTAACCAACTGAGCTACCTAGGTGCCCCTTGTTTCTCCATGTTTTCACATTCTCTCCACCTGTGAAATCCATCTACCTTTTTGTTAACTCTTCAGAGAGGAGGGGTGCAGTCTCTCAATTCCTTGGGTAAGAAGTTAAGAGGACTGAGTAGTAGATCAATGCAATTGGGAAGCTGAAGCTTTAGTGATTTGGAAAAGAATGATTTTATTGGAGTGGGTGAGATGGAAAATTGAATCAGTTTAATATTTTATTTAAGAATATAATATTTTACAGGCACCTGGGTGGCTCAGTCAGGTCTGAGTCTGACTCTTGATTTTGGCTCAGGTCATGATCTCACAGTTTTGTGAATTCAAGTCCCATGTTGGGTACTGTGCTGGTGATGCAGATCCTGATTGGGATTCTTTCTCTCTCTCTGCCCCTCCCCTGCTCACACTCTTTCTGTCACTCTGAAAATAAATAAACTTTAAAAAATAATGTAATATTTTAAATTATAAAAATCGGAATACTGTCATCATTTCATATATGATATATTTATTTTTATTTTTCTTAAACATTTTAAAATTTCATGCTTACTCACAAATTCCTTACTTTTGTTGGGTAGTCCTTTGAGATTCTGAGACTATAATGTAAGACTCTGACTTGGACTGCCTTATCTGTGAAGAAAGCTTTTGTTTACATTTTTTCGTATACCTTTACCTTTTTAAATATTCCACAAAACAGAAACCATTTATTATTTTTAAATATAGCTTTCCTAAAGTTGTTTACAATGTATAATAAAAATAATACTGAAGAGCAGTCATAATTCAGCCTTGATCACAAGAAAGCAATGGTAAAACTTAGCTTGATTCTCATATGTTGAAACTTAGCACCACAAATAGAAAATTTAGAGAAACTAAAATCTTATCAGCTAAAAGAATTTTTTTTAATCATCTACATCCTAAAATTGTCACAGTGATTCCAAGGAAGATAACTGAGGATTTCTCATGCAAACATAAGAGGTAAAAATTTCCTGCACACATGTGTCTATTGAGAAATCTATATCAAGACTCCTGGAAGTCTATTGGATAAAGCTTGCCTCTGTAATAAGTATGTGTCTCCATTGTAGAGTCATCAACCAGCATATTGAAATTGCTTCTTCCATGCCAAATAACGGTTTTTGCCAAGAAAGAAAACCCTGTGCAGTCATTGTTATCTCCCCTCAAGTCCTCACCTGGTGTGAGTATGGCTCAGAGCAGCTGCCTGTTCTTCCTGAACTCCACATCCATCAAATCATTCCCGCTTTCCATCTGCTCACCTGCTGCACTGATAGCAACAAAAGTTAGTGGATAATGTTGATTATCTGCCAAAAACAAGTAAAGACATAATTTTGCTCTAGGACAAAATGTGATTGGGACACAAATGATTTTTTCTCTGGAAGTTCTCTACCTCTCCTCTCTTCAGTAATCCTTCCAGCCTGCTTTTTAATAAACTACCATTTTGTTGTTGAGAGTGGGAGAGAACATGAAGTCCTTCACTGATGGAGCACTATGCTCCTTTTTTGATCTGCCATAGTCCTGATTAAAGAAAAAATAATAAATATATATATATATATGTATATACACATATATACATATATATACATACATATGTATATATATGTATATGTACATGTATATATATGAAGAATGTGTTTGGACAGTATATGACTGACCAGAACAAGAAAGTTCAATTTGATTAACTGGATACCCACTTCCTGAAATTACTTGATAGATCAGAGCAATGTAGTAAAATGATAATTTATTTCCGTGTTCCACTTTGGCATTGTTTAAATAGCTTATTTAAATCTATTTTACAATTCTTCCTGGAAACATCTATTGACAATTTAAAATCAGATTTAGAGATTTGGGGAATTAAAACAAAAATAGATTCATATAAACAAAAGATATAATGCTGAAATTGAGAATTTGGTTGAAAAATGTCTCTATGTTCTCCTATATGATTGAAGTTTCTGAAATATGCTAATGTCAACAATCCAGGATATGAAACAAATAGTTTTTAAATTACAAAGAATGCCTTTACGATTTTAATTAAAAAGTGTCACAAGAATAACATTTGAAATCTTGCTTCAGCATGTGTATATATATATATATATATATATATATATATATATACATGTATATATATATATATATGGAACACTCGCAGAACAAGTTACTTGCAATCCAAGGTTTTACTGTATATATATCATAAACACTCCTGTCATCAGAGGCAAAAGCAGACAGTACAGCTATGCGTGTATTTTCTCATTCTCTTCTGTCATTAAGAACCTACATATAAATAAGGAATCATACTGCAAACTTCTTTTGTGACTTGTTTTGATATTCAATAAAATATTGTGTTGGTTTTCCAATTTAACAATGCACATATATAATTTCACATTAACATGTTTCATTATTTATTTAACTGTCTACATAGTGGTGAATATTTGGCTCCTTGACAAACATTAAATAGTATAAATAATACTTATAACTATATATACAATTATAACATAATATGTGCATATACTTTTGATTATATGCTATTTTGTGTAACATGATATTAAAGGTGGAAGTAGAAATCAAAATATGTCAATTTAAATACTAAGAGATATTAATAAATTGCCCTTTGGAAATCTATAATAATTTATACATCTATCAGCACTCTTTCAATATATCCTTTGCTAAACATTTCCATATATATAGTGAAATGTTTTAATATTTTACTGTTGTGGTTAATTTACCTTTTCATTGATAGTTTTAAGGTTAGATGTATTATCATAGTTGGACTATTTTTATTTCTTCAGTGAATTGCCTGCTCAGATCTTTTGTCCATGTTTATTGTAATTTTAGAATAATAATAATTATTATATTAATTCACAGAAGTATTTTATGCATTATACATACCTTTTTATGCGTGTTATAAATACTGTATTTATTATAAATCTGATGCTTGTTTCTTTTAACATTATTCACGTTAAAAGTTTCAAATCATTAATATATAACACACAAAAAGGCCAAATAATATTAGTATATTTCTTTCTAGATCTAGTTTGGTAAGGAATGTTTTCTCTACCCCAATAGTGTATAAATATTTTATTTGATATTTTTGGTTGTTTCAAGTTTAAAATTTAGAATTTTAAATTATCTGGAATTTGATTATTCGTATAGTATGAGAAGGGTTGATAGTTTTTAGTATGAAATTCCACTAGCTAGCCAATTAAACCAATATAATAGTAAAATAATCAATTCTTTTCCTTCTGATTTGAAATGCCACAATTTAATATATAAAATTTTCTATTGATGCATAGAACAATATCTGGACTCTCTCCTCCATTAATTAATTTGCTACTTCTGTAGTAGAGTCCCTCCTTAAGGAATGTGGTGAAAACCTCACCACAAGGGAAGGCAATCTGGCTATGTGTGCATAGGTGACATTCCTCATGACTCTGTAACATAAACCACCCAATCAGACTGTATGTCTGTATATCACCATGTTTGGGAGACAAAGAAGTAGAAATTGTATAAAAGGCTACACCCCACTGTTCCCCGGGGCTCAGTTTTTTGGGTATGAACCCACTGAGCCCACGCCCGCACCAATGAAGTTGCTTCCTGGAAAGAAAAAGCCTCTGTGTAATGATTCTCTGTGCGAACCTCAGTCCTGTTACATTTTGGGGGGGCTCGAATCCAGCAGGGGGAGACGGTGTTTGTGGGTACAAACCTCAGGGCACCAGGAGAAGTGACCTTGCCTGGTGCCAGTGGACGGCTTAATCCACAGGAGACTAGGACCTCCCAGCGGCGCCCCAAGGCAAGGGCCCTGGATGCACAAAGGAACCCGGTGAGGCCCAGAAACCACCTCGGGGAGCGCCCCCCATCAGACTGGTAAAAACCTGGGTTCGTTTTGGTAGACCTGCCCCTAGGAGGAAGAAGGGGGGCCTGATAACCTCCCAGAGTTGCCTGAGTAGTTCTGTAAGGAATAAGGAATGAAACCGCAACTCTAAGGCACTGGGCAGCAGGCTGGAGTTGCCCTGTGACTGTGTGTGAAACAGACAGACAGCAGAGAGGTTTCGACCTAGCCAGGGACCAAAGCGAGTCCCGATCTGCGGTTCCGTGGCCACCTCATTCGGCTTAAGGTGGCGTCAGACTTCCTCAGGAGTCTGATTGGGGTCAGGGAGTAATACTGATCCTGCCAATACTAAGAGGTGCCTGAAATGTCTCTGAGAGGAGAGCGGCCAGAAACAGATGAAGCGAGTGTTGTCCTCTCCACATTAGTCCCTCCCTTCCCCCTTTTTCCTCTTTTGTTCATAAAAGTTGTCTGTTAGGGGGAGGAAATGGGTGGAAAGCAGAGTAAACTGATTCCACTAGAGTGTATGTTGAGGAATTTTAAAAAGGGATATTTAAGAGACTACAGTGTGAAATTAACTTCCGGAAAGCTCCAGACAGTCTATGAAATTGATCAGTAGGGATGGGCTGGCCCTCTGAGAACTCACTTGATAAGGAACTAGTTGGCTGAGTGTTCAGGGTCATTGTGGGAGTTCCACCCTGACCAATTTCCTTACACTGACCGTTGGCCAGACCTGATACTATCCCAACTGCCTTGGCTAAAACTCTGTATGGAAGAGAACTGTAAAGTTATGATGGCTCAGGTCTCAGTTTCCTCCAAATGCCAACTAAATAGTAAAAAACCCGTACTATCGGGAGAGTCTGAGGGGATCCCACCACCATATGCCCCAACGTACCCCTCACTGCCTGCCACATGCATCTCCAGCCACCCTGGCTTCTGAAACCCCACCAGAGCTTTTCCCTAGGCCTGAGGCCTCACCACCTCTAGAACCACTGGCTTCTCCAGATGTGACGGACTCACCCGGACCACGGGTCCTAACCCCATAACACCCCTCCCAGAAGGAAACTAGAAGATCAGGCTAGTGGAGACAGTCCCTCTACAGCAACACCAGGAAGCCCTACAGATGCCACTGAGGGAAACTAGGAGACCTGTCTATTATGACCAGGAAGGCCAGATCTGAGGAGGCCAGCATGTTTTTGTGTCAAAACCCTTTACCACTATGGACCTCATAAATTGGAAACACTTACTCCCTCCTAAATGGAGAAGCCCCCAGGCTATGATTGAACTAATGCAGTCCATAATTCAAATCCATAAACCTACCTGGACAGACTGCCGCCAACTCCTCCTGACCCTCTTCAACATGGAGAAGCATTGCCAAATTACTCAGGCGGCCCTAAAATGGCTAGAGGAATATGCCCCGGCTGGGCCACTAGACACCCAGGCTTATGCTTGGGCTCACTTCCCTGGGGAGTACCCCAAATGGGACCCAGATGACCCAAGTGTAGATGGAGGGCTCACAAGGACTGAACAGTATCAAGAAGCCCTTCTAAATGGCAAGGACCTGAGGAGAGCCCGAGCCAGTTCTATGAGAGACTATGTGGGCATTTTGTCTCTATACCCCCTTTAATACAGAACCACTCAGTAATTAGCAGATGGTCAATGAGGCTTTTGCAGGTCAGGCTGAAGGGAACATCCAGCTCAAGCTGCAAATGCTAGAGGGTTTCACTGTCATGAATGCTAGTCAGTTGCTGGAAGTAGCAACTTAGGTGTCTGTCAACCATAACCAGGTGGCACAGAGGAAAGAATGCCAGATGATGCAGAAAAGGGCAGACGTGTTAGCTGCTGCCTTTGTGGAGTGTTTGGAATGCTCCTGGAAAGGTGCCCCACAGGGTGGGGCTGGGGCCAAAAGGGGGAATGGTGGGGAGGATCACCTTGCCCAGGACCAAATTTGGGACAGAGTTAGCATGGTCACTGTTGTCAGAAAAGCCAGTAGAAAAATGAGTGCCTCCTGCAGCTGGGTAATTCTTAGCAGGGTCCCAAGCAGAAATAATGAGCCCATGTGGTCCAGGGCCGGTACCAACCAGCATCACGGCCTCATGGGGTCACCAAAGATGATTTTGTGGGGCTAGCTGCCATGGAGGACTATGAGGAGGACTAGGACAGACTGGGCTCTCTTTTTTAGACCCCCAAGAGCCTATGGTCCAAATGAATGTGGAGGGTTGACCCATTGACTTCATGGTAGATACTGGGGCAAAATACTTGGTGGTGACCCAACACTGTGGGCCCCCTTAGAGACAAGCCACCATTGTGGGGGCGACAGGAAATGAGACATGTCATCCCTTTCTGCTGCCTCAGCAATGCAGTTTAGGTGGCCATGAAGTCATCCAAGCAGTACCTCCCTGACTGCCCTGTGGCTTTAATGGGCCGTGACCTATTAGGAAAGCTGCAGGCCCAGATAACTTTCAACTCCCATGGACAAGTTGCTCTGATGCTGTGAAAGCCAGAAGCAAAGATTATGACTCTCGTGATTCCCTAAAGGGAAGAATGGCATCTCTACAGTCTCATGCAGTAGCCACAACAGGGACCTGAGCTGCACTTCAGAGTACCGGGGGTGTGGGCTAAGGACAACTCACCAGGACTGGCCTGGAACATACCTCCAGTATGTTTAGTTCCAGAACTAAAGAACATACCTCCAGTGTGTTTAGTTCCAGAACTAAAACCAGGGGCAGAGCTCACCTGTCAGAGACAATACTTCATCCCCTGCAAGATACATATCAGGATCCAGAAGCACCTAGAGAGGCTCTTAAAGTATGGGATCCTCTGGCCATGTCAGTCACCTTGGAACATGCCCCTCTTACCTGTCCAAAAGCCCAACACAGACGACTATTGGCTGGTTCAGGAACTGCAAGCAGTAAACCAGGCCACCATCACCGTACACCCAGTGGTTCCGAACCCCTGTGTACTTTTGTGGCTCATCCTTGCCAAAGCCACCTTCTTCACCTGCTTGGACCTCAAAGAGGTCTTCTTCTGCATCCACCTGGCCTCCCAGTGTCAACCAATCTTCTCTTTCCAGTGGGAGAGTCCTGCAAATGGTAATAATGGTCAGTTGACTTGAACCAGATTGCCTCAGGGGTTCAAATACTCCCCAACATTTTCGGCACTGCATTAGCCTCTGACTAAAAAGCTTTCCCAACAGATCAGTATGGCTGTGTCCTGCTTCAGTATGTGGATGACTTGGTGCCAGCTGGGAGGTCCTGGGAGGATGGCAGGGAAGGGACTCAGCAGCTCCTTACCCTCCTCTGGGAAACTGGATACAAAGTCTCAAGGAAAAAGGCCCAAATCTGTCAAGAGAAAGGCAAATATCTTGGCTTCCACCTGTCCCAAGGGGCAGAGCCAACTCGGCCCAGAGAAGAAGCAGGCTGTTTGTTCGATCCTGGTCCTGTCAACCCGACACCAGATTTCTCCTGGCCACAGGTTTCTGTAGAACCTGGATACATGACTTTTCAGTCCTGGGAAAACCCCTCAATGAGGCTACAAAGGGGGGGAGAGAGGGAACCCCTGATATGGGAATCAGTACAGCAAAAGGCCTTTGAGGAAATAAAGCAAGCCCTCACTAATGCACCTGGTTTGGGGCTCCCAGACGTGACCAAGCCTTTCTTTCTGTATGTCCATGAGCGCACTGGCATTGCAATGGGAGTCCTAACCCAGATGTTGGGGCCATGGCATCAACCAGTGGCATATCTCTCCAAGCAGCTTGACTTTGTTGCCCAAGGCTGACCACCTTGCCTATAGGCATTTGCAGCCACAGCCCTCTTAGTGTCTGAGGCTGGCAGGTTAACTGTGGGACAAGTATTGACAGTCTGAGTGCTACATTCAGTATTGAAATTAATAGAAAACAAGGGACAATACTGACTAACCAATGCCAGGATAGTCAGGTATCAGGGAATGCTATGTGAGAACCATGCATTCACCTAGAAGTAGTGCAGACTCTAAACCCTGCAATCCTACTGCCTGTCTGGCCAGTCAACCAGATCATGACTGCATCAAAGTCATGGATGAGGTGTTCTCCAGCCGACCAGACTTGAGGGACCAGGCCCTCAAGGACACCTATGCTGAGTATTTCACTGACAGTAGCAGTTTTATAAAAAAGGGAGGGGGGATCATGGTGCTAACCTGAGCCCTCCACCTGGAGGCAGGGGTACGTGTTAATATATACACAGACTAAGTATGCCTTCACCACCCTCCATGTACATGGGGCTTTATACAAAGAGAAGGGTCTAATAACTAAACTCAGGAGAAAAAGATATAAGGTATGGTAAGGAAATCCTTGAGCTCTTAGATGCTGTGTGGGCCTCTAAAAGAGTGGCAGTCATGCATTGTCGGGGACATCAAAGGGGAGACACCACGATTGCACCGGGAAACTGTAAGGCAGACCAAGAGGCAAAACTTGCAGCCTCCAATGGGACAGTGGAATCAGCGGCTTTAGCCTCCACATGGTTCCCTAGTCCACTGGCAGAATGGGACCCTAATCACCCACAACATGAGAGCACCTGGTTTAAGACTGAAACATGGAAGCTACTTCCCAGGTGGATGGTGGAAATGAAGACAGCTGATTGGCAATTCCTGAGGCCCTGGCTCCAGCTTTCGTCAAACAGTTCCATCGGAAATCCCCATTGGCCGGACAGCTCTCGAGACTACATTGAGCTGACATTTCTACATCCCTTGACTCTCTGGCATAACCAAGCAGTATGTGAGCAATGTGAAATGTGTGTCTGGAATAACCCACATCAGAGACCCAAGGCCACCCCTTGGGTGCAGAGTGTCAGGGGAGCCCCATTTGAAAATATGATGGTGGACTTCACTGAGCTTCCCCGGGTCCAAGGCTGTAAATATCTGTTGGTCTTTGAGTTCACTTTCTCAGGCTGGGCAGAAACTTTCCCTGCTCTCCCAGAAAAGGTACAAGAAGTGGCCCGACTTCTTCTAAAAGAAATCATTCCTCGATTTGGGATCCCTATCACTATGGGATCAGATAACAGGCCAGTGTTCATGGCTGAGGTGGTACAGCTGGTGGCAAAGGGCTTAAAGATCACCTGGAACTTACACAAGGCATACTGACCCCAGAGCTCCGGGGTGGTGGAATAAATGAATTGAACCCTGAAGCTGAGAGTAAGTTAACTATGTCATGAAACCCACCTACACTGAGGTGTTGCCAATTGCCTTGTTAAAATTCAGGTGTAGCCCCACTAAGCAGATGGGGTTCGCCCCTTATGAAATCCTTTATGGGTGCCCTCCCCCCATCATCAAGGTAATAAGGACCTAAATGAGATAGTCTAACCCTAAGGCAACAGATGCGGGCCCTTGACTCTACACTAACTACCTTATACCACTGGGTTAGGGAGCCATTACCTGTGAGTCTGACCACAGATGCTCACCCCTTTAAACCAGGAGATGCTATATGGATGAAGGAATGGAATGTCCAACTCCTAAAACCCCTCTGGAGGGGCCTGTTCACTGTCATTTTGTCCATCCCTACTGCAGTAAAGGTGGCCTAGTTGGGTCCCTGGGTTCACCACAGCAGAGTGAAGCTAGCATCTTGAAACGGGGAGTGCATTCCTGATCTATCAAGGCCATGCAAGTTGACCATATGGAAGAAGCAATCTGCAAGTCCAGAGGCTCTGGGAGACTGCAGCCCATCTTTAGTCACTCCAGAAGCTGATATGCACAGCAGAAGCTTGAGGAATCAACAGTCTGGTGGAACAAATAGACTGTCCTTATTTTCTATATCTGTTTCCTTACTGTGATGCACTGTCACCCCTTGTTTCTCACTATTATTGTGATTCTTGCTCTACTCTTTGCCACAGAACTGGCTGAGGCCACCCCAGCTGGCTAGAAGTGTGGTGAGAGGTTTCTGTTAGCAGAAACCTCTGGATACGTTGCTTCTTTGTGGTATTGTTTGCTTCTAATCTGGACCCCTTCTGTAGACCGAGATTTCTCATCATGTGACCCATGTATTCACATAACCAGGTCAGGCCAGGGAGTCACTTGGACCTTACTATGCCATACCCACTTCCTATGCCAGGGAGAAGTCCTGGGGACCTGCAGGCACAATAAGACCACCTATTCTATCTGCCAACAGGAGAGTCAATGCACTTGTTTTGACCCACAGTACTCCCCAACTGAGGAATAGTTGGAAGTCTGACACTCCCAGGAGGGGTAGAATTAATCAGCTAAACCCAGGTTACTAATCCCCACCTGCCAGTACTGGTACTTTTTGACATGTGTGCAGCCATTAACCAAAACCCTTTGTTGGTTCACAATTGAGGAGGTCTACCATGGGAATAAGATTATAGGTTCAATGACAAGTATATGTGTGAATAGGCCCCATCCCCATCCACATATAATGGTGATCGCTTGGCTTATGGCCCCATTGGAGCTGTGTCTCGTGGGCCACTTGGAAAGGTAAAGATAAGACGGCACTCCTCCAAAAGGGGGCTGCAACCTCCAGCTGTAAATTAGGAGCCTGTAACCTCATTAATTTCACTGTCTTTAATCTAGGAGACCCCAAATGGGAAAACATCCTCAGAATTGGTATGTATATGAGGAAATAGAAAGTAGCCCTCCCCCCATCTCCACCACAAGAAACCTGTTCCTTACCTTAGCAGAAACTATAGCCCAGACCCTAAAGATCTCTTCTTGCTATGTGTGCAGGGGAACCAACATGGGGGATCAATGGAGGCTAGAGAATTAGATTCCCATGAATCTATTCCCATGAATTCCCAGTCATCGAATGGCCAGCCCCAGGATATACTGGATATGTGGAAGAACAGCCTATACAGTACTTCCCTCAGGGCTGGTTGGGGTAATGTGTGCTAGGAACTATTCATCCATCTTTCTTCCTGCTCCCACTTGCCAGAGGGGAACATTTGAGAGTCCAAGTGTAAAGGGACAGGGAGACTCAGAGGAAATGGCATGCCCTACAAATTGGCAATTGGAAAGATGATGAATGGCCTCCTGAGCATATAATCCAATAATATGGCCCTGCTACCTGGGAAGAGGATGGGTCCTGGGGCTACCGCACTCCCACTTACATGCTAAACCACATAATCAGACTGCAAGCAGTTGTAGAAATTATAACCAATGAAACTGCCAGAACTCTTAACTTACTAGCCAAGCAGCAAACCACAATGTGCAATGCTGTCTATCAAAATCACTTGGCCTTAGATTACTTGCTTGCTTCTGAGGCAGGAGTTTGTGGAATGTTTAACCTGAGCAACTGCTGCCTACAGATAGATGATGAAGAGTCATAGAGGAGATCACAGATCAAATGAGAAAGGTTGCTCCTGTCCCAGGCCAGACCTGGAAAGGTTGGGACCCCAGGGAGTTATTTGGAGGATGGTTTTCAAGGGTGGTTATTTCTGGAGGGATTCAAAACCTTCATGGGAATTATCCTCTTGATTTTAGGAGCTTGTTTAATCCTATCTTGCCTAGCTCCCCTGGTTATACCATCTGACTCCAGCCTCACTGAGGCAATGGTCGAAAGAAAAACAGCCATGGATGTGATGATGTTATGGAAATATAAACCTCAAAACCAAGATGATGCTCTTGGACCCAAAAGAGGAGGGTCTGAGCAACAAAGGAGGGAATGTAGTAGAGGCCCTCCCTAAGGAATGTGGTGAAAACCTCAAGACAAAGGAGGGCAACAAGGCTAGGCGTGCATTCATGACATTCCTCAGGACTCTGTAACTTAAATCACCAAATCAGACTGTATGTCTGTATGTTACCATGTTTGGGAGACAAAGAAGTAGAAATTATACAAGAGGCTATACCCTGCTGCACTTGGGGCTCAGTTTTTCAGGTATGAACCACTGAGTCCATGCTGGCACAACTAAAGTTACTACCTGGAAAGAAAAGCCTTGATGTCACAGCTCTGTGTAAACCTCGGTCCCACTATACTTCCACTTCCAGTGTTCCAGTGGAACTCTACCAGTGTTTCTGAATGTGTATATTGATAAAGGGAAGTCATTTCTCCTCTCATTGTTCTTCCTATAGATTCCTATTATGAATAGGTTATTAATTGTCTTATAATTTCTATTTTTTATTACATTATTGCAGAAATACAAGAAGCCAAATAGCATTTCAAATTCAGCATTCAAATTCTCTTAAAAACCCTTTTCACTATCATTAGAATTGAATTATAAACAACAAAGTGTTTAAACATAAGTTTATTTTCAGTTTTGTGAATGGAAATATTTTTGGTATTCACCATTTTCTGCCTTAGGGAAGGATTGTTTTTTTCTCCAACTGCTATATTAGTAACAAATTTGAACAGTAATGTCTTTTTAATTGATATTCTTGTATTTGTTTAATTTAGACGTATTAAACAAAACTCTTCAGAGTAAATGGTAGGCTTTCCATTTAAACAAATAATTTCTAAGTGAATGTTTTCTACAATGTGGGACACAGAACAGAACACTAGATATGGAAGGTTTTTATCAAAATGGAGTCCCAGGGCTCTGGAATGTTGGTAAATTCCACAAAACATATCTCTTCTAAGTCTGGTGACATCAACTAGCATATTAAAAGTTTGGTAATTCTTGCAAGAAAGTAATCACTTCTCACTTCTCACTTATCAAACTTATGTAAGCACTGATTTTTCTTCTTTTCTTTATCTTTTCAACCTTTCCCATCTTCCTTTCTCCCTTTCTTCTTCCCTTTCTCCTTTTCTTCCTCCCTCCCTTTTTTCTTCCCTCCTCCCTCCCTTTCTTTCTTTCTTTCTTTCTTTCTTTCTTTCTTTCTTTCTTTCTTTCTTTCTTTCTTCCTTTCTTTCTTTCCATGATCCTTATTAGAATATTTTAAAATAGAATTGTGCCAAATCCGCTTGGGAAATGTTTTCCAAAACTCAAGCAAAAGTTAAAGCTCTATTAATATCCGATTAAGTGTGAAAAATGTGATTACCATCTTTTTGAGAGTAGTTACATTCCTTAACCATGGTATCTTAATTATTTATAAAATCACTGCACAAAAATTAAGCTCTCTGGGAGTAAAGACTGTTTCCTGTTTTGCTCTTCACTTGATCCCCAGCATCTACCACAATTCCTGACACTTAAGAAACAATAAAACATGGTGTTAGGGAAAAATCTGTTTTATGATGGCCAACAGGATAAGAGAATTTCAGTCCCTGCCTGGAGACTTCCCTTCCTGGTTCTTGTTCCCACCCTGCTTGCCTCAGGGGTCAAATTACTACTAATGAGGGATGTGGAAGTAACAGACTATAAATTGTCCCCTCTGTTGATGCTCTGGTCTCAGACCTTTGGAGAATGATCTCCTCTGAGCCCACCCATATAAAATAAACCTCCTGCCTTCCATGATCTCTGAGTGCCGCTTGGTTCTTCTGCCGGGTGATCCAGACCAGTTTCCGTAACAGTGGCAGATTGAGTAAAAGGATAAATGACTAAATAAATCACAGAATCATTGATTCTTAAAAATGATAAAATTAGAATTTATGAAAAACTATATAAAAATATATTTAGCTGTATTTGATGAAACAGTTCAACCAAAAATTAGAAAACTTATATTTTGATATCATAATGTGCATTATAATTTGTAAACTTTTTTTAGCTTAACAATGTTGCTATGGTCTGAATGTTTGTGTGCCCTCGAAATTGACGTGTTCAAATCTTAATGCACAATATGATGGGTATTAGGAGGTAGAGTCTTTGGGAGATGGCTATGTAACCCAACTAACATGAGTTTGCTCCTTGGTGAGTTACAGATAGAGACTACATCAAGTGGAGTTGTCACACAAAGGAAACTATTTACAGCAAATAAGGAGATCATGGAGAATTAATTCAAAACCAGACTTCCCCAGTGGGGATGAGTTAGTCTCTTTTATTTATGGTTAGGATGAATATTCAGAAAGGCGAACTTTGTGATCACAAGTAAAGGGAGACATAAGGTTGCACAGGTATTATAGGAGCATCTGATGTTATGTTAATGAAGCTTTTACTCCTCCAAAGGTGGAGACTTTAACATTACAATGAAGCAGAGTTAACTGTGGGACTAGAAGAGGTAACTGTGGGACAACTAAGGGCAGCTTCAAGAGCCAGTATAAACTAGATGGGGTCAGGGCCCCTGGGTGGCTCTGTAGGTTAAGCATCCAGACTCTTGGTTTTGGCTCAGGTCATGACCTCACAGTTTCAGGAGTTTGAGCCCATATTAGGTTCCAGGCTGGCAGTACAGAGCCTGCTTAGGATTCTCTTCCTTTCCTTCTCTCTCTGACCCACCCCAACTCATGCTGTATCTGTCTCTCTCAAAATAAATAAAATTTGTTATAAAATAAAATAAAATAACATGACATGACATAACATAACATAACATAACATAACATAACATAACATAAAATAAAATAAAATTTAACTGGATAAGGTCTCGGGCTCCTTATCTTGGGTAAGGAATGTTGAGCCTTGCTTGCCTTTGAAACTGTGCTGGGAGTTTTCAGGCTGATTCATCATCTCTGATAAGGGTTATTTCCCGGCCTGGTATTAACTGTTAGTTTTTGCATTCCCTTTTTTCCCCTTAAAGTCCTTTTGCATTTAAGTGCTGCAAGAAGTGTGCTAGGGCAAGTACAGCTGGTAAGGCATAGGATCACAGAGAATAGGTGGGGCCTACAATGACTTTTACCTCTAACTCTTTATGCTTACATGTAGGTCTGAGAGTGGAGCCCTCACGAATGGGATTAGAGCTTCCTAGCTCTTTTGATCATGTTTTAATACAATGAGCCTGAGTGAGACTTGGAGGAGGATCCTCATCAGACCATGTTGGTGTTTCAGGATTTTTTACCACAAGACCTGGGGTTCATTGTTGCAGCTTTGAAGAATGAAGAGGTAGACACAAAATGAGCACCAGGCAAAAGTTTATTAGAATATAAGGTTAGAAAGGAAGAATAGTAGGAAAGCTCTCTTTACAGAGAAGACACATTCGAAAGCGAATGCCTGAGGACTATAGGGGAGGGTCCTTGTTTTATAAGGTTCTGGTCAGCCCTCCCCCTTCCCTTCTCCCTTGTTCCTTCTCAGGTTCTACTCTTATTGGCTTGATAGCTCTAGGTACTGGGTTGTCCATTCCTGATGGACTCATTTCCATTTATGAGGGTTGGTCTGTGGCCATATTTAGGTCTTTTGTCAAATTCCTGAGGGGAAACTGAAGGGGAGTAGGTACCTTCTGTCACATTTTTAAGAGGAACCTTACGCCTGAGGGGGTTTGCTGTGGTCAGACACTCCCAGCATTGTTCCAAAATAGGTGTTTTTCCCCACCCAGGGACTCAGGCCCTAATCTTTCCCTCTCTGCCTACTGAATCCTATCTTGTCCTATCATACTGGTGCCCTGAAATCAGACTTTTAGCCTCCAGAATTGTGAGAAATACATTTCTATCATTGACAAACCACCGGATCTATTGTATTTTATTATAAAAGTCCAAACAGACTAAGACAAATGTTCCATAAACATTTTCCAACTATTTAAATAATTATCTACATAATTTTACACAGTTCAAACAATATTGAAAATTAGGAATTTATGGGGTGCCTGGGTGGCTCAGCTGGTTAAGCCTCTGACTCTTGATTTCAGCTCAGGTCACAATCTCACAATTCGTAAGATAGAGCCCCAAGTCATTGGGGCTCTGCACTCACAGCGTGGAGATTGCTTGGGATTCTCGCTCTCCTTCTCTCTCTGCCCCTCCCTTGGTCATGCTCTCTGTCTCTCAAAAGTAAATAAATAAACTTTAAAAAAATCAGGAATTTATAATAGTTTAAGTAGTCTTCCATTACTGAGCAGATGGCTTGTTTCTCATTTGTTATCATAATAAATACTGCTGGAGTGAACATCCTGTTCATAAAGAATATTTACAAACCTATCATTATTTCCTTTAAAGTTATAAATGGAAATGCTACTCAAAGTGTATGAATATTTTAGAAGCTTTGTTACATGCTGTCAAATTCATTTCTAGAAGGATTGTGGACCAAGTTATCACCAGCTAACACCAAAAGAGTGAGTTTTACTGAACTAACATCAAAAGATAGAATTGATTTTATTCTCTGTCATTTTGATAGAAAATTGGCATTTGCCACTATTTCAATTTATATTTTGTGTACTTACTAATATACAAAAGTCTTCTTATGTTAAGTTTAAATCTTTATATATTGCTAGTATTCCTGACTTTGATATAACTATTTCTAATTTTTAAAAATTTAAAAAATTTAAAAATTTAAAAATACTAATTTTAAAATTTGTATCATTTTCTTAGGATATTTGTATATTGTTATATATTGTGACAATAACCTCTCATATATTATGCACTTAAAATTTTTTATTAATATTATTTTATTTGTGGCGCTTTCTGGTATACGGAATTACATGATTTATGAAGCAAACCTCTCCATGTCCTCTTTTGTGCTCTTTTCTCCTTACTGTTATGTTTAGAAAAGGATATCTGATTGACCTAGGTTTTCTAGTTTTTGTGTGAATCCCTATGTTACGTGTTTCTCTTTAGTCCATCTAAATTTAATTCTAGCTGCTGTTGTAAAATAATGATATTATTTGATTATATTTCACATAGATACATTTATTCAGAATTCCTGTTCAATAATTCATCTTTAACCACTAACCTGTAACATCATTCCTATCATTATTTTTCTAAAACTGATGTGTAGATACACATTCTGGGGTCTGTTTTTAATTCTTTCATTTTACCTATCTACTTTGATACATGTATAACGCCTCTTATGATAAGTTTATGTGTATATGCCTTTGTATGTTCCAAATTCCTCTTCGTTACCTTAATAGTATTTCTTACATATTTATCATTTCATTTATTTAGCTCAGTGTAAATCAGTACCAGTAGATCAATTTTTTAACATATACTACTTTTTTCAAGGTGAGTGTTACTTAAGTTCTTTGAAATCATCTTGTATATGAAAATATAGTTTTCTTCATATTATCTGTTATTTCATTTTCTCCTTATTTATTAAGTTCATATTTTTAAATTATCTTAGTATGTTATTTCAGAACCGTGACTATTCCTTCTCAAATGATAGTCTACGACAAGGAAGGTAGGTAGGAAACAATTCTGAAACAAAACTTCTATAACAAGAAAACTCTAATGCTGATTATTTACTTTCTTTCATTTCAAACTCCTTCATTTTCCTGTGCTGGATGCTAGAGCATTTAACTGGATTGCAATGTTCACTGAGTATATGAAAAACAATAATAAAAACTCAGATTCTACATTGGCAAGTGAGCCAGTTGTACTGCTTATCTTTCACGTTAATGAGATTCCACTAACCTCTGAGTATTCTTTCAAATTATGACTCAGGAGATACCATCTGCTCTCATCCAGTCAGTCTTGTCATCTTATCACCCACAAAAATATATACCTCCACTGCTATCAACAAAAAATTATCTAAGCTTTTGCCTTTTTAGTCTTCCTTTTCTGTTTTATTTTATTATTTTCAAGCAAAGACTTATAAGCCCCAGACTATGTTGTTCGTAGTTCATGGCCTTTCATTCTAGGATTTATTCTTCGTGTTTAACTAGTACAACCTTTATTATGAGATTATATCTTGTTCTTGTGCACTAATTTTCCATAGCAAATGACCCTGGAATTTGTTCTTAAATCCCTGAGATTTGTGATTTCCTTATATCCCCTAGAAATAAAAAATTCGCATCTGTTATTAAGTGAGGGCTTTAGCTAATAAATTTCTTAATTAAGAAAAGGTCACAATTCATTAATTATCTAGTCATAATGTGAGAAACAATACAACATATTGAATCCTGTCATTTTTAGTATAATTCTTTCCTTAAAAAAAGTGATTTTAAAAGCACTTATTTATCAGAAGCTTCATTATTGAATGTAAAGGATAATGTAACTTCCAAAAATGTTACCACACTTCCAGGGTATAGCTTACACACTGGGAACATTCTTTTTCATTTCTCTGATGATTTCAGTAGATAATAAAGCAGAACAACTTCCATCAAAATATAACACTGTGTCCTTGAATATAACAAAAACAACAACAATGAAAGAAAACTATCACTTTTCAAAATGGTAAATTGGCTTTTAAATATATTTTTTAAAATTCACTGAAGTCTCTAAAGTGGACAGGAATAAGATAAACAATGACCTGTAGGGGGAAAATCAAAGACTGACAGACACCACTGCTCCTAACAGGTGCTGCTGCTGTTAACAAACCACCTGTATCCATCAAAAGTTGATTCACAAAGATTGAAGACGAGGTCTCAACCCTGATTGAAATGAAATGTCAGCAAGGATAAGAGAAGAAAGATGGAGATCGTATTAAAAAGAGAAACTATGTTCAGAAATAAGCTTTGGGACATACAAGAATCTAAAATGGCATCTATATCCAGCAGAGCAAATTCATGGGGTCTAGAAAACTAGGTTAGTTTGTCTTTTTGAAGCACTTGTTGAATTCAGAGTTGAATCTGAACATAAATGGATTTAAAAGAGAACCCTTTTTATTGATTTCCAAGGTAAGATGACATATGAGGAAGAGAAGTAGAAAGGAATAAAAATTGCTAAGGCTGTAAAAGCTTGTTATTTTCTTTCTTTCTCAAAGTTTTCAGTATAAGTATAAATTATATACATTAATCTACTTTAAGAAGTTGTTTGCAGTATGCCATCCTGAGAAAATTGGCCATTAATTTCCTTGATTTTCTTCATATCAACTCCTGCCTTATTCTGCACACCACAGACTATAAAATGACTAGGAGTTCAGACTCCCACTGACACCCCAATTTGGACACAAGGACAAGAGATTTAGATTTTTAAGGAGGCAGTGGGGGATGCTGAAAAGAACATTGCATTAGTCCTGAAAGTGTAGGTTTTCATTTCAACTATGGCAATTCAAGCAGTGTGATCTTGAAAAATCTCACTCTCTGTGAACCTCACTTTTCTCAGTTATAAAATGGGGAGAATAATTCCTAATGTTTCCCTGATTAACTCCAAATATTGGATTCAATTTTTAAATTATGTGGGAATGTGAAGCACAGTACAAATTTGGCATTTTACTATTTTGGAATGTACAATTTTAAAAGTCTATCATCTCACTGTCTCTCATGTAATCAACCTTCTTTCAATCTCACCTTGTAAACCGTCCTCAGAGATCACTTCCTGGTGTGTAATACCATACCAACCTCACCTCTCAGCTCAACTCCAATTAGGGTACATGACAATTCTTTCTCCTCTGTATCATTATCTTCACAGTTCTTTTACAATGATATATTTTCCCTTAAATTTTCTTAGATACCTATATCCTTTGTTGAATTAACTGGTACTGCTTTTTTAAATATCCAAACCAAATTCCTCAGAGTATTGTTCAATTGAATTCATTTTTTAATTCATTTTCTCTCTTACACTCATTCATTCATAGCTTATAGTCTCCATCATAAAAATAACAGTCAACATAATGAGGGTAAAAATCAAATACTCTACTGTATGAACAAAATATTATCTTTTCTATCAGTTCTATGCCAAAAATGCCCAAAGAAGAATCATAGAGTATATTCATGGAATTTACCTCTGTGAATTCAAAAACAAATTCGCACTAAATGAAAGTAAAAGGAAACGATACAGTTAGCTCAAGGGATAATTTAAAACATCAACTGATTAATATTCAATAGTTAGGACACTTCTTAAAGCACAATTTGTCATAAAATCCATCCTTCTAATGTTTAAATTTAGAATAAAATTAAAAGAAATATAATTTCACATTTTAGAATATTAATGGAAAATGAAAATATTCTCCAATGCTCATATGGAAGGTGTTGAGAACTAAGTTAGGAAATTTCCTACTTAAACCTCAATTTTATTAGTTAAAAATGATACAATTATTTTTCCAACATACTATGTATGATGCTATTGTTTAGAATTTTTTTAGAAAGATGTGAATATAAACAGACCATTAAAATAATAAAAGCTAACAATTTTTATGTATTATCATGTCTCAGAAACTGTTCTACTTTTCTTCATATTATCTTAAGTCTTATAAAGTTCCCTAAACTTCATTATCATTATTATATATATATATATATATATATATATATATATATATATATATCCAAGCTAGCCAACAAATACACATGTATATATGTATGCATGTATGTATGTTTGAATCTAAGTTGGATGAATAAATACATACCTTACATTACTTAAAGAAATTGATGATAATCAAATCTTTGACATTAAAAGATGATGTCATCCATGTTCTCATTGTCCAGAAAATTTTTCAAAATGCCTTTGTTTCTTCATTGGCAATACTATGACTATAGCTCCTCAAAATTACTTTTAAGGTTTAAGATGGCCCCGTTAGTAGATAAAAATTATATCCAGATTCTGTGGACAGCAACTATGCCTACAGAGATTAAGCATGGGCTGTAAATTGTGTGGAGGCGAACACTAGCTCCTTATAGGATTACACTGTATACACCAAAGGAAATAATCTATCAACGCTAAGACAATGAGGCACAATTACATACACTATTGAACATAATAAAATGTTAGCTCTCCTTATCAGTTCCATACCAGGAGACCCAAACAAAAAGTAATAAAAGATAATAATGTCAAGTTGAAACAACGTGAGCTCATGGGAATGTAACATAAACTCCACCTTATTGTGTCCCGGTGCCCATGGGCTGGACATTGGGGTGAGTTACAAAGAAATGATGAGATCAGTAAGTTACCATGACACCAAGAGCTGATGGTACTAGAGAAATATCACAATTTTTAAAATATAAACACAAAATCAATAAACATGTAGTATTATTTATACTAGAGTGTTCCTTTGGAAAATTTGATTCCCTTTTCTCCAATATGAACTTTTGGGTCTTAAGTGATTCCTAGAAGTGCATGCCCACTACAAAGGGTCATCTTTAATGTTATTCTTTCCTCAACAATATTAAAATAATATTACAACCATAATAAATATAGATCATCATCAGAAACCTTGAACATCCAATTGCCATTTCCTTCAAACTTAAATAAAAGAAAAACTTTTATAAGTTATCCTTTTTTTCCTCTCCCAAAAGCCTGAAAACAGTATTTGAAAAGAAGGTGGGTTAAGATGGTATTATTTCAGTGAATGTATCATTAAATTAACAATTACTCTGACCATCATCCAAATTCATCCAGCACCCACATTATGCTGCTGTGTGCTACATAAATACACACCCACTACCTCATGGGGCTTTTCTTTGTAATGACAACAAGTGCTCTGTGTGTGTTTCTGTAGACAAGTAAAAAAAAAAGAATGCAATCAATAATACATTCCAAACTATGTTTTTTTTTTAAAAAAAAAAAAGCACTTCAGTGGTCCCTAGGAAAGGCTATTTTACTGTATTTTGAGAAAATGCCCCTTAATCTCAAAATTTACCCAAATCTCTCTTCTATGTTTGTGGCCTTCAGAGAAGTGAATGCATAAGAGAACAGTTATATATATGATCCACTGGGAAGCAGGAAAGTATAACTGCTCTCATAATCATTTCCTACCAAAGGAAGGAAATTAAACTTTGCTAATATTCAACATATGGACCATAGCTATTGTCTTTTTAAATTCCATCTATCAAGCGGTCACACATTATAAAATAGGTTATTTATGCTGAAAAAAAGTTTAGTTTTACAGCAGCCACGCACTTAAAACCTCACCATCCACTTTCAGTATATAGCAATTTATTGCAGTTTATGCATTCCAAGTTAAGGAATTTTCAGATTATTCTATTTAATTTTAACCAAACTAACAGTCACAAAAATTGATAAACATCTTAAAAGCTTCCTACCCCTCCTCCTGAAACGCAGATTGAGATAAGACCAATTATGCAAGCATCAGCTCACAAGAAAATGACAGCACTGACAGTCATTTACATTTTCAGGTGAAAATGATTACAACTTAATCAGATATAAAATGAAGCTGTTCACAGAATTCAGAAAACTATTATCTAGAACACTATTTGAAGTAGGGATTTTTGTCCACTGTATTTAATAAGAATATTATATTTGAAATTTTTTATTGCATTATTTTTAGTTCAGTTATTTTGCAAAGAATTCACTGCAATAATTGCACTGTTATTGATGTGCCTAATTGTATAAAGTCGACACCTTTAAAATGTAGTTAAATCTTCATCATAATTTGCTAAACGATAAGGATTGACTAAGAAACTACTTTTTTCAAAAATAAACTTTAAAAAAAGAAGAAAAAAGAAACTACTTTTTTTCCACATAGACATTTACAGTTATCCAGGAGGAAGAGAAAATGGGTTATACAACTTAAAGATAGATTACACATTGTTCCTTTATGAAAAAGGAAAGACATTCAAATTTATTGACCTATCATTACTATTTTGATAGACACTAATAAGGTAGAATATTATCAACAGTATAACACCTATCAGTTCTTGAAAAAAAGCACATATAATCTGCATATCTAAGAAAAATGGAACATTTTAACAGAGTCAGAAGGTAAATGCTCTTGGAAAGAAATGTGTGCCATTTAAAAAGTATTTAGAAAATAGATACTATTTGGAAATGTTTCCTTTGTTATGTCATTTGGTTGTTGGTAATGACATATGTGCACCACCCATTTAAAAAACTTGTATCTGTACACTTAAAAAACAGACAAAAACTTTAAAATAGAAGTTTCTAACTTGTTAAAAAAAATCTTCCAAAAACTATCAGTTTGTAAAAAAATATACAAAAATTTGAGACATTGTGATTAGTTTGAAAGAACAGCTGATTTGTAACAAGTTTTGTATAAGTTTTCAATGAAACTAAAAGAAAAAATGAATTCTTGTGAAATTTCTACCAAAATAAACCTTAGTGAATGTAATTTGAAAGTGACTCAAGATAAAATCTGAACAACCACTGATATGATTCTTCTATTTGATCTTATATTTTGAGTTATCTTTATAGCATTAAGAAATATTCAAGGGTGCCTGAGTGTCTCAGTCGGTTAAGCATCCAACTTCAACTCAGGTCATGATCTTGTGGTTTGTGCGTTCGAGCCCTACATCGGGCTCTGTGCTGACAGCTCAGAGCCTGGAGGCTGCTTCAGATTCTATGTCTTCCTCTCTCATTATTGCCCCTTGCCCATCTAGCCCATTCACCCACCCAACACCCCTCTAGCAACCTTCAGTTTTTTCTCTGTATTTAAGATTCTCTTACGGTTTATCTCCCTCTCTGTTTTTATGTTATTTTTGCTTCCCTTCCTTTATGTTCATCTGTTTTGTATCTTGAATTCCACATATGAATGAAATCATATATTTGTCTTTCTCTGACTTATTTCGCTTAGCATAGAGTGTATTACTCTAATTCCACTTACACTGTTGCAAATGGCAAGATTTCATTCTTTTTGATCACCGAGTAATATTCCATTGTATATATGTATCACATATTCTTTATTCATTTATCAGACGATGGACATTTAGGCTCTTTCTATACTTTGGCTATTGTCAATAGTGCTGCTATAAACATTGGGGTACATGTACCCCTTCGAATCAGCACTCCTGTATCATTTGGATAAATACATAGTAGTGCAATTGCTGGGTGGTAGGATAGTTCTATTTTAAATTTTTGAGGAAACTCTATACTATTTTCCAGAGTGGCTGAACCAGTTTGCATTCCCACCAGCAGTGCAAAAGGGTTCCTCTTTCTCCACATCCTCACCAACATCTGCTGTTGCCTGAGTTGTTAATTTTAGCCATTCTGACAGGTGTGAGGTGGTATCTCATTGTAGTTTTGATTTGTATTTCCCTGAAAATGAATGATGTTGAGCATTTTTTCACGTGTTTGTTAGCCATCTGGATGTCTTTTGAAAAGTACCTATTCATGTCTTTTGCCCATTTCTTCACTGGAGACAGACTAATCTTTATAATACTGAGATTATTAAATGGGATTTTTAAAAGAAAGAGCAAATAGGATGGTAGGGTAAGAGAAAGACCAATTTGAGCAGAGTGGAAACAAAAGCAGAGTTCAAAAGTTCAGTGATTCAAGACAAATGAAACTCACAGGTTGAAATTAGTAACTGAATAGAAGAAAATTTCACAAAAAATAGGACAATAACATTATCTAAAGCATTGTTTCATTTAATTGTAATGACTCAATAGACATGTAGCCCAATAATATCTCCATCTTACATTTAAGGAAATAGAAGTGTCTAGAGACAACAAGTAAATGATATACAGTCACCAGGAAAAAAGTTCTTATTAGAAAATTGATGCCCTGGAGCACTTGGGTGGCTTAGTCAGTTAAGCATCCCACTTCAGCTCAGGTCATGATCTCACGATTTGTGAGTTCAAGTCCCATGTCAGGCTCTGTGCTGACAGCTCAGAGCCTGGAGCCTGCTTTGGATTCTGTGTCTCTTTCTCTCTCTGCCCCTCTGCCACTCATGCTCCATCTCTGTCTCTCTCTTAAAAATAAGTAAACATTAAAAAATTAAAAAAAAAAAGAAAATTGATGCCCTATATTTGGACATTTTGGCTTCAGAAAAATAGTCAATTAACTACATAAAGTTTAAACTTCAACCATTTTAAATAAACGAACTATACAAAATGTGTCACCCAGTAAGCACTCAGTGTTAAATTAATGGTGTTAAGATACATACATAAGTAAAATGCTTACTAAATCTGATTAAATATAAATAAAATAAAATGAAAAAATTATAGAAGATGTAAAATATTAAATAATCTATTCTGATCTTTTTTGGTATGCTAATAAAGATTTTTTGAAAGATTTTTCTGAAATGTCTGCTAATAACTTCTGTATACATACATTAGTGAGAATCACTTTAAAGGAAAAATGGCCTGCCCTCTTTTAGTACCATGTTTATTATTTTTTTATACGAAGAAAGTCACATACAAAAAAATCTCCACCTTTAGAAAGCCATAGTGAATTGCATCTTATTAATAATTGGTTTCCATATAATAGGCCAAAGAAGTCTAAGATCATTTATTTATTTTTAATTAAAAAGCAAATTGACTGAACATAATTGAACTTTGAAAATACACTTAAATCTGATTTTGATTAGTGAAATCTTTCTCATCAATAATTTAACTACTAAATTGATAAATCCCAAAGCATTTCTTTAAAAATCTCATTAGCATGCCTACATTCTCTTTCCCCTGTAACTCCTGTTTAATTATAGCTAAGTCTTTATTCAGATGCAACCCCAGAGAAAATTTTTAAAAAGTAGTTCTCTAGCAGAGATGAGATCTAACTAAAGGTCACATGAAATTGTACAGGAAGCCTAGGGGATGCTAGTGGTGATTTTAGACAGCAATGGGTGGGGAAGTGCTTCTTCCCAGGTTAGTGAGTGTCCAGAATATGTCATGCTGGTTGAACTTGCATACGCTTTCTTCTTCAGGAAATAAATTTAATATTGACTGCCAATCAATTAAGAACTTCTTTTTCTCACTTTCTCTGTCAAATTATGGTTTTAATTGCTTCTTATAATTCATTATATAAAATATAATGTATCCTGTTGTAGTCCTGTACATTTTTTTCTAGGGATCTTTATTTTTATTAAAACTTTGATACACCTGCTGAAATCCAGTAAGGAAAAAGTTTAAAGAAAATAAAAGATACCATGAGATAAATGCTCCAGCACTCTAGAGCACAACACTAAATATCAAATCTTTATCTGGCACATCTTGTGTCTTTCTGCCATTGGCCTCTGTCTTCAAACTTCAGCTTTCTACTTCTCAGAAAAGTAATAGCTTGGAGTCTGATCAGTGAATGCAATCACGTTTTGTTCTCAGGTTTGTCCCTCATTGAACTGCTGAGTTGTATGTAATCAGCCCAGCTTCCCTTAGATCAACTTGACCATCCCAGAAACTAATGTAATTTGTTAGACCACTCCTAAATTCAGTCTCTGGGGTCTCACATCACACTGCAACCTAACCTCTGCTCATATTAAAAAATAAAGTGATTCAATCTTGAATATATATATTCTGCACTCATATAAGGATTTTTCTCAAGTCCTTTTGAAATGTATTTAAATATTTTTACATGCAACATTCTAAAATATGTAATTTCTACATTCATTCACTTTTATCTTGTAACTGCACCTATTTTTTTTCCAAAAGTAAGCAAGGAATAAATACTACCTTAAAGACACAGAATTTTTACTTTTCCTAATGGTATTTGTTTTTCCAGTGTAACAGTTATCATTTATCGGCTTTAATATGCTTGCAAAAAAAAGCTTGGATTCAAAATCACAGCCAAAAATTAAAGCTGCTTCTAATATCAGTCTATTAAAAAATTATAATAAAGTAAAATGAAACAAAACAATGACGTGAGGAGTCTGGAGTACTTGCTTTGCAGCTCAAATAATTATCAAAGGAGGTGAAGCAATGTTAATTAGTATAAACAACATAAAGGTGCAAACATTTCAAAATAAAACTCCACATGCAATCACTTTTTAAGCAAAATTGTGTCTCTTTTAGTTAGGGTAAGGGAAATATCAACAGATACAGTCTCCCTATTCCTAAACAGCCCCTAAATTTCCCCTTGTTGTCAATATTTGGAACAGATGATTCACCACCTTTATTTCATGAATTCATACCCTGATATCCTTTTGCTGAAGCAAATTCCCAAATTCATTCTTCTTTTACTATCGCTTAGTGAAGCTGAAGAAACTTTATAAATTCCTCTTACTGCCAAAACTGTAGCTAGTGCCCTGGACTCCTCAGTTACATAAGCTAACCAATTCACCCTTATCTCTTTTTGCAAAGATTGAACACAGTTCAAACTTGTTTTTTTTTTTTTTTCTGTTTTCTTTCTTTTTTTCACATACGAAGAGTAGAACACTGAATAATGTATATCAAATTGTTAAACTATTTCATACTTCAGGTCCTTATACAATGTCTGAAGATGGAATTTCTTAGAAAAATATAGTCTCGTGTAGAATTTATACAAGAAAGAATTCCGTATCATTCAATAATGCTTTTTGCAGTGCCAGTACATGTCAGAGTAAGATCTGGATAAAGGTTTGATATTTGTTTTTAGTCTGGTACTTTTCTAATGACCATATTGCATTAAACTGCTACATTTAATTTATTACCTAGTCCTAAATCTAAATAGAGTAGTAGAATATTAGATTTGGGGAAGACCATGTAGATGATCTAGGACTATTTCCAATGTAAGTAAGATGTTATTATAATGGATAATGTGGCATGATATGATATGATATGATACACTATGATAATATTCCTGAAGAAAATCTACTCTCTACTTGGGAAATCCAAGTCATAAATGTAAGTATTTCAAAGAGTAGACAATGACTTTCTGAAAGTTATAATTATTTGAGAGTGATTTTACCTATTGAACTTATAACATTTCTTTATGGCATTCCAGCCTTGGTTCTCTAATCTCTCTAGAAGTGATTTTTTAACTATTTCAATATAGGGTTCACTCATATACCTTCACACTGTGTATATTTTCCTCTGTTTCTGGGATTCTCTTGAACCCCTGTTTGATAAAGTCCTTCAACTCATTCTTCAAATTCCAGTGGGTTCAAATATGTAGTCTTCTGCCCAGAACCCCTTCCCCACTCCTGCTAGGAGGAATTAATCCCACGGTCTACTGTGCCTCCATGGTCATTTTCTCCAAGGTTCCTATAATTTCTGTGTCATCCGTTTATCGTTTCTGAATCAGAAGTAACAATAAAACAATGGTAATCTGTAACTACTAAAATAGATCACAATCTAAGCTAATATTTTGTATTTTGTGGGAACATTTATTTCCTGATTCTTTCCAGGTACTTTCAGGAGGTAGGGGTATTAGCAAATGGTCTCATAGATAGGTGTTTATTGCAAAGTTAATCAAAAGTTTTAGGAGAATAGAAAACCATCTCTACCTTTTCTCTGGTAGTTAGGCTTCATGGATATCAAGGGATCCCTTAAGGAAATTCAGGAATTTTAAGAATTTATGGCATTTTATCATGCCTTCAGAAATAGGCATTCTTTGCTTCCTTCTCAAATTCCTCATACTATTCATTTCTATTTATTTTCTTCCTGTTTTCTATTCCTTCTTAACTCTCTGTATCTGTTGTAGTTTTAAAAAAAAAGGAATATGACTCGTTTAGTTAATTACTATTGATCTATTCAATATACAATTAATTCACTGTCAGGCAGAGTTCTCATATCAGGCTACTGAAGAAACCATAGCTACCAATTTCCAGAATATATATGGCAGCTTTTGGAAGGATCCTAATTCCTGTTTGGGCAACTAGAAGTGAATCATGTGACACAAAGCATGAAAATATGTATGCAAAGATGTTGGCTTCTTTCTTCCGGAGAGTGATGCAGGGGTGGCATGGAACACCAGGTTTCATGTGCTGTCTAACAAAACATATTTATAGCTTTTCTAGTTCACATCTGTTATAGACTAAATTAAATAATTATTCGCCAATTTAAAATTTCCCAGCCATCATAGTGGTTCACCTTAATTAAACCTTTTAAAAGTGGCCATAATTAGTGTAATGGGAGTTTAATATTTAAAACAAAACACAAATAGCCACAATTGCTCAACTCCCCAATTCTCCAACCCACATTCAGAATAAAAGGCTCCTTGGTTTTAGTATGCCTACCTTGGATAGATTTGACTATTTAAGACACAATAGCAATGTTTTTTGTTGTTGTTGTTGTTGTTGTTTTGTTTTTTGATATTTGGCTCATCATAAGGTTGTCCATTCTTCCCCATTGTTCCTAGGCTGGGGAGAAGGAGAGTAGAGTTGCATCTCCGAACTTCAATACGATAGTATGGATTTCATGTCAAACACAGTAGCACCAGTCAGTCTATGTATAAGGTTCAGACCATTTAAGTGCTTTCTCGTTTTTTTTCTGTAAGAGCATAGCAATATTAATACCCACTTCTCTTCCTCAAGGACCAGAAATCGAGTTCCTATATGTATTGGCTTCCCCCCCACCCCCACCCCTCATAGTACTAACAACAGAACAGGGGATTAACTAATGTCAGTCGAACAAATTTATCTTACCTGGGGACACAATTTTTAAAAAGTGAAAACTTCATTCCATATAGGTACTGCTGCTGAAGTAATCTGATCTTTTGATGTATGATTGTGAGACCAAACTATGTAAGGGGAGAAAAAACATCAATAGTGAAAACTTGGCTGCACTTCCTTCATTTTTTCATTTCAGATGTCAAAATTATTAATCTCACATGGAATTGTAAGGGATATATACAACACTCCACTCCTTGATTATGTGCTTTCTCTTGTTAATATTGACATGAGGAAGATAGATTTTTATAGTGGGTATTGATTTAGTCCTAGGTACCTCTCGATCATGGCTAGTAGGCCTTCCAGTTGGCCATGTAAATCTGTAGTTAATCTCTTCTTTAATTATTTTGCAATTTTTTTTGATTCTAGCTTTTTTTAAATTTTGTTCTTAATGTTTAATTTATAAAAGAAAGCAAAAGGACAAAATGATGGACATAAACACAGTGTATAATGCAAGTAGGTGAAGTTTCCTCTCTGAAGAAACCCTGTTTACACTTAGCTATATCCTCTATTACTTCTTGCTGGAAATGTAATCTTTTAGTAGGAGGAGAATGACAGACAACTCAAATTCCAATTCCTCACTCAGGTAATGTGGGAGAATCAAGTACAAATTACTACTACGAAATGTATAATATATCAAAATGACTCACAGAGAATGGCTGGAACAATGTAGGTTATTTCTTGATTGCCAGGGAAATATTATAAAATAGTGAGGAATAAAAATTGAATAAAAGGTATTACTCATCACCATCATCTTCATCGTCATTATCATCATGATAATAAAATTTCCTCCCTCTCCCAGGACAGTTTACACAGTAACAAATTATATCCAACTGATATTGTGTAATCACCATGGTTGGTAAATGGTAAAGGGGGGGAAATGGCACTAGATAATCGAACAGTTAAAGAGAATTTAGAAAATTGGTGGGAGGGGGGCATCAAGAAAAGGTAGTTCTCTGATAATCTCTGCCTAATACCTAGACTTTATGCTAAAGAATTAAGTTTGAAAGTCATCAACATTTATTTTGTATATAAAATGCCAAAACTTGTTTGACTGACTTTGTTGACTTGTTTGTTGTTTGTTTGGCTTAACTGACAGATTGTGTCATATTTTTTTCTGTCAGTTTAATACATTTGTCAAATGGCTCTAAATTGGAGAGTGCTTGCCTTGTTGAATTTTTGCTCACTCCTGAAAAATGACACAATAGTGACAGTCTGGCCATAAATATACTGTTGAATAAATCTAAGAATATGCATGTTCAATATGAACTCAGCTTTAAATAATAGACTGTGAGCACTTAAACTCCAACCAGTCCTTATATTAATATTCCTACCAGAGCCCTTTGACTAAATAAAATCTAAAATTTACTTCCACACAATCCCTGAAAGTAAAGTTATTGGTTGATATGCCACAGTCTCTTTACAATAGGCCATGATCTGAATATGAAAATTATTTACTAAAATAAATGAAAACTTCAAAGTACTGTAACTTATTAGGCATTCCTCAAAGGTTATTTGCAATTACTCTCTAATAGCCCTAAGTGTATGGCAGAAAATATCTGAGAACCAGCAAATAGAATCATAAGCAAGAGTTGACACTGTAGTTAAAATTTTAGAAAAGTATTTATTAAACCAAAACTTGCTGTCATGGTACTTACTTCTGTAATATGTAAAGAGAAGTGATATATACTCATGCACACACAATGCAAAAAAAAAAAAATCCTCTGATTTAATACCCAGGAACTTTGCTCAGTCAGGTTTTAATTACTATGTACTATTTTATAAATTAAAGTGATTACTTCAAAAAATGTTGGACAATATTCCTTTGACTTTGAAAAATTGTATCTTTAACAATACACATATGAATGTAATGGTTGTAGTTTTAAATACAGAGATCCTAAGTCTAAGGATAAAATTAATTTAGTTTGTTATAAAGTGAAAATGTAAAATTCAAGTCTCCAAAGAATTTTCTTCAGGTTCTCTCAAACCACCCACAGATGTTAGAGAGCTCTGTGCATACAAAATCATGTTAATACATCTTATTTTTAAAGGGTTAAGTACCTTCCTGGAGTAATAAGTTTTCTCTAAATAAACAGACATTCATTCAAGGCATGTGGTGATCTCTTGAAAGGGGAAGAAATGCTCTCTGGACCATAAGACACTAAAGTTTGTGTCACACACTGCCCTGATGATCTCAAAAAGAGAGTTGTGTTTCAGTTTAAAGACTTTTTGGGACTGTGTGTGGACAGATGTCTCGAGTTCTGGTTGCACCTCCTTCTCCCTAGAACTCAGGTCTAAGCCCAGAAAAGCTGAGCCTTTTTTCAGTTTCTCCAACAATCTTGTCACTGTCACCCCAAAATACACCGCACCCCCAATAACTGTCAGTGGGGTCCCTCACCAAATGCTTGCCTTTTTTTTTTCAGTTGCTCATTATATGCCCTGAGTTTCCTAATCAGCTAATCTGTGTATATTTTGCATTTTTCTAGACTTCAAGACTGTTGTTTGTACCTATGCATTCTAAGTTTTTCCTATCTCTGGAAAACATGTCTGAAGAAGATATTGGATAATTATTTGTTTATTCATTGGAGCAAGTGATAGTCTAGCTTTGTGTTTTGTTTGGGTGCTGATATAAAAAGGGTAAAAGCACATATAGTCTTTTACTCTAACACCTTGAGCAACTCCACAACCTCTCATTCTTTCTTATGTAGTTTCTGCTGCTGTTATAGTTTCTGCTTTGTTAATGAATTCCATGGTTTCCTTGTATTATGCCTTTCTGCTATTTACTCTTATATATAAATTGCAATAAATTCTTCAATATTTTCTTGCAGCATTTATCCTTTATCTTTAAGAATACACATACACTAGATCCTAAGCTTAATGATAAAATTGATTTTATCATCTTGTTATTTTATTATATTTATCATATTTGTTTATAAATAAAACTACATTTTATATCATTAAACTGAGATTAGTGCTCAATGATCTATGTTTATGGGATTGGTTGCCAAAATTCTGTTTAAATCAATATTCATACTTACTATCAAGAATTTAATGGTGTACATAAAAGTAGAAGCTAAATGTTTCAGTTATGTGGGTGAGAACACAGGTGTTTCCATTTAAAATTTTGAGAAATTTTAATTTACTTGTCTTACTTGAAAGTAATAAGACTATCTGATTATTTGTAAATCCACAATATTCCATTGTGCAGTTAATTTATTTCAGCATGGGAGGAATACACTTTAATATTACTTTTTAATATAGTCACTTTTTATTGCATCTTTGAATGTCAAGAGTATGTGTATGTGAGAGGTGAATTGGTGCCCGATACGTATGTTAAATTTAAGAGACAGAAACCAGACAGGTAGTTTTAATTAACATATAGGCTCTTTGGTGGTGGGCTATAAATGTAATAATAAATGTAATAACTCTGGAAATGTTTGCACATGAAACTCCAGAAGCAAACCTCAGGTAATCTCAGAACCTGTGGATTTGAGCAGCTCTGGACTCAGGAGAAGCAATCATAGAGACTTGCACTCCCCTGCCAAGTGAACTGTGTTGGGGAGGAGAATGCAGAATCAGTTGTATTGTTGCAAAACAACAAGACTTGAGAAATTTTAAACAACGGTTGACCTGAATGATAATCTTCATGATTTTTTAAATCTCACAACAGCAACTCCCAAGTTTATTTTTCTTTCTTCTTTTTTTAAACATTCTCCTCTATGGAATAGATTGACTTTGACAACTGAAATATTTTCAACTGTATAAACATAAGCACTTTATATAAACTGTCTTCTGGTGAATAGTATGCCTAGATCTCTAGCAAGGTGAGGAGAGAAAAATGTATCTGAAAATTGCTATCCTCCTTTATCTCTTGAAACCATATTCTTTATCTGACATAGTATGAAGTCTAAGTCAGATATGACAGCAAAACCCAATAAATTGAAGAGAATAAGGAGAGTTGGGATAACTTGTTATAGTATTAGCTCTGGCAGTGTTACCATTGCTTTTCAATTTTAACATCTGCACAAAGAGGAAAATCAGAAAATCATAAAAAATGATGGTGAGACTATTGCATCCGAAGATCGTACAGTATCTATGTCAATCCTATAAACAAGAGTTGTTTCAGTGGAGTGTCATAACCTACAAAATACACTGTTTTATTAATAAATAATCCAATTTCCTATGAAGAAATAAAAGACAGTTATTGCCATAAATCTGAGCATGTAATCATCACAATAACTACATGTTAGTGAGTTCATTCGAATCTGATAAAAAGCAAGGACACTTGGAAATTTAATTGTTATGTGCAGCTTTATCACAGCACAAGAAAAAAATCCAATTGACATTTTCCATACTGAATTTTACTTGACAGTCTTCCATTTGTACTTTTCCCATCTACATTGAGGATGGAGGCCAGAAATTAGTAATTTGGAAACCACCTTCACAGGTAATTACCATTACACATAGGGTTTATTTTTAAGAAATCATTTTTATTCCTTTTTCACAACCAAGTAATCAAGCTAGAAAAAAAATATTTAAATCATTTTAATGATCAAAACTATTTTATCACCATACACTAATATATTTTAATGGGGTGATAAGGGTAACATTTTTGACTTCTGGTGTCAAATTTTGGCCAAAGATAAAATATGTAATTTGCATATCTCTGGAGGTAATTTTAAAAATATAAATAGAATATTAGTGCATCTTTATGCATTCTAAAATTAAATTTATATTTGATGCATGCTTATCCTAAGTCAAGATTTTTTTTGCTCTACTATAACATTTTAATTTTCATGTTGTGCTAAATATGTGAAAAAGTCTATTCTTTGGAAATACAAAGTCTCTAAATATTTCCTTAAATACCAACTATAAAATATAGGGTGCATTTTTTCAATTTTAAATGCTGCTCCTGTCTTATTTATTGTGGAAACCTATATTTCAGCTTATGTTACAGAAATTGCACATATATAATTTCATAAATACTTATTGCTGGTCCTCTAAAACATGTTGTAGGTAAAATAGTTAACTTGTGATAACTACCAGTTAATGCTTAATGGTACCCACACCTTAAGTCATTTGTAATTTAATGGTTTATATCACTGAATCATTCCTATCTTACCTAAAATTAAAATATAACTATTTACATATTAATATCACATTTCTAGCATCAGAACAGAATTAATATTATCATTTTACTAACTTTGAAAACATTTATAAAGCTATGAAATACCAATATTTTTATTTTTTCATTAATTTGTGAAATATTTACCAAAAATTAATTAAGCACTACTATAATGAAGTAGCATGGATTTAAAGATTGGTAATGACAAGCAGATTGCAGTGCAAAGGATTCATGAATAAGTATGTAAAAAGAGTGGACACTACTCATTTATGTCTCCTTCATTTCTGCTGGAAGCCTGCCAAGACATTCTTCTTTAATAAATCTCATGGAGAGTGAGGTATCCACAGGGCACGGTTGCCAGAAAACTATGGATTCTCTTCCTTTTATACCAGGTGCCAGAAAACTATAGTCCACAGGTGAAATCTAGCCCTCTACCTGTTTTTGTAAATAAAGTTTTATTGGAACACAGCCATGCCTGCTCATTTACATATTGTCTGTGGCTGCTTTCACTTTACAGTGGCACAGTCTAGTAGTTGCACTAGAAACTATTATGGTCCATAAAGCCTAAAGTATTTATTATCTAGTTCTCTAAATAAAAAGATTGGTGACACCTATTTTATATTATTAAATTGAGGAAAGGACTATATTAATGCTAAATGGTCTACATAATACCATCCAAGGCAAGCACTTACTGTGTTAGAGTTGCATTATTCTATTTCTATTTCATTCTCTGCGGTCAGATCCAGAGCATGTTGGGTGATGGCCCACTAAACTCCATTTCTTTGGTTGGGACATGGGTATCCATCCCTTATTCCTCACCGGTTTCTAACTCTCACTGATACATACAGATGTCACCTTTTTAACATAGCAACAGCATATCCCCCTCCAACAAAAAAAAAAACAACTACAAAATGAAAACAGGAAATATTATTATGGCAACATTGTTTAGAAAAACCAACAAGCCCAACTGAGTTTTGCAGCTCTAGAAGGAGTTGAAGGGCTTAATTGCTCACTACTTAATTTTAAGGCTAGAACTATGCTTGACATAGTGCCTGTGCCTGACAGGCATTTCTCTCACTTTTAATTCAAAATTTCTTTTTTTAAATGAAAGAACATTAAGGATGATTTGTCTGGGTATTCAGCCATTGAAAAGGGGATCGTGAGTATCAAGACAATGATAGTCTATGTATGATAAAGAACATCATCCTCAGGAAGCAGGCTCAGTGCCAGATAGACCAGAAGAATATTTGCAACTTTGATTTCCACCTGGCTATTTGTGATAGCCCTGTGCCCAGCTTCACTAGGAAACAGACAACAGCAGCAAGCAGAGCTCGACAACAAGATATGATAAACGGGGGCTCAGCTATCTCAGTATTGAGGGTCTGGGCTATCCCACCTGAGTAGTCATATGGACCAGCAAATGTGCTCATGACTGGTGAGAGGAATATACAATGGTGGTACAGGAGAGGGGTGGTGCGTATCACCTGTGTCCTTGAGATCAATTGCACATCAGGGCTGTGTCTTTCTAAACCTTTCCTTGTAAGTTTCCCAAGATACAATACAAGACCAACAAGATTTCCAGAAAATCTGTTTCTAGATGGGACAAATTTATGTTAAGAAGCCGGTAAGTTTTAGCTACATTTACTGTACCAGATAATATGGTCCTGTCTCATATCCTCTCTTTAGGGACAATTAACCCATCCCTTATTTGCTGAGGGTAACAGTAGCTGGTTGCTCACAGCTTTACCCTTCATTTGGAAAGTGCCCTTGACTGCAAGGCACTACATCATACTTCATGGTTATGCCCTCCTGAGGGATACAGTCGGGGGCAATAGAAGAGGTACATGCCAACTCCAAAGTGTCCCATAGATTTGATTAAGGTGTGATTTGCAATATTATAGCATTTCCCTCTACCAAATTGTGCCTCCATCACTTCCTTGTAGCTGTATATCCCATGAACACATCCCAGTATTCTTCCTGCATGTAATTCTGCATCTCCGAGTTGGTTTATAGGGAGCTACTCTAGTAGTTCTTGATAAATTTATTCTTGATAAATCATAAGACCTTTATTTCTAATTCTGCTACATCCCCACAGACTTTAAAGGTCTTTCCCAAGAATGATGACTTAAATTTGGCTGAAGTTCATTTTTTAAGTTATTGTTGTTTGTTTTTTAATGTTGTAAGAATACAAGTAAGTGCATGGCTCTCTGATGTTTCCTGGATATCCTATGGAAACTTACCTTAAAAAACATGAACATTTTGTAATTCATACAGGAACACCATGAAGCCAGGAAGATTTTTTTTTTAATTTATTCTAAACCAGAGGCACCTAGGTAGCTCAGTAAGCTAAGCATCTGACTCTTGATTTCATGATCTCACAGTTTGTGGGATCGAGCTGCACTGTCAGTGCAGAGCCTACTAGGGATTCTCTCTCTCCCTTGCTCTCTGTCCCTCCCCAGCTTGTGCACTTATTCTACCTCCCACCCCACTCTCTCAAAATAAATAAATAAACTTAAAAAAAATTCATTCTAAATCAATGTGTTAACATTTTGAGTGGTAAGAATGAATCCAGGAAGACATAGTCTAGGTAGGTGGTAGTAGTTTAAACAAAACAAAACAAAACAAAACAAAAAAACCAGTAGTGTTAATTAATAGAAGTGGATGGACTCAAAGTATATTTAAAGGTAAAAAAGAAAGTAATTGGTGATCTATTAGGTGGGGAGGATGTGGCATGTTTCCATGATGACTCCTTTGGTCCTGGGACATACTACCAAATAAATGGTCCTATTCACTATAATAAAGTATATGGAAGAGTATACATGTTAGAACTGTTGAATTTGATGATTTTTAGGGTATGCAAACAGTATTTCAAAAGATTTTTTTAGTTTATTTGAGACAGAGCAAGCATGAGCGGAGGAAGAGCAGAAAGAGAGGGAGAGAGAGAATCCCAAGCAGGCTCCACACTGACAGTGCAAAGCCTGATGCAGGGCTCAAACACACAAACCATGAGATCATGACCTGAGCCAAAAACCAAGAGTTGGATGCTTACCTGACTGAGCCACGCAGGCACCGTATAAATATCATTTTCAAGCAATTGGTGCATAAACTGATCTATAACTCAGAGGCAACATATGGCTAGAGATATGCATGTGGGGCTCAGAAGTATTTAACTGGTAAATAAATAAATTTGTGAATGAGATTACCTATGGAGATAGGACAGAGTGAGAAGAGAATGTGTCTGAGATTCAATTTTATGGCATTGTATCATTTAATGAGCAGTAAAGCAGAATGTGTCTGTATGGGTATGATAGAGACCAGAGAAGGAGTTGGGAGGCAAGGATGCTATCATTATGATTAATCAATTTAAAATATACAAAGTGTGTAAAACAGAATCTAGCACCTAATAAGCCCTACATACATGTAAGCTATGATTGTTATTGAATGGAGGAGAGGATGGTATAAACAATTCATGAGCTTCATGGAAGTGATTCTTTTTATAAGAGGTTAGGGAAATGACAGTCTTAAAGCAGCAAAGGTGAGTAAGAAGAATACTAACCCATTTTCCTACAATGAGATATATGATGTTTGAGAAAATCAACATTTCCCACTTTAAAGGCCCTGGGTGAGGAAATGTGTTCTGGGGGGAGTCTCTGAGAAGGTGATGTGACTATAGAGGTGTCTGGTGATAAAGAAGAAGGCCTAGTCGAATGTTGGAAAGGATAGGGAGTGGAGAACTCGGAAGTATAGACTATCATCAAGATGGTCGTGCGGATATGAATTAGGAGCCTGGAGACATATACTTTGGAAATGGAATTGGAAGTAAGATTAAAAATAGGCATGATGGGTTTAATCCAAACTGCTTTTCTGAGGAGAGATGCCATGGACCTCACGGAGTAGAGCGCTTTGACATGCAGTAGCACCTCACCTTTGGCTCATTAGGACCAGGATGAGGTGACATGGCAAGTGGTTGCTATGTCTGCATCCTGATGGCTTCTGGGATTGTCGGCTCCAGTGACTATAGACTCTGTACTAGAGGGGAAAATATGTATCTAGCGTTTAATGTATTCATTCCCAGTCATTCAAACAGGGCATAAAACTTAGGTTAAGGACAAGGAAAAGGTCTTTTGAGACAATGAGAATGTGGATTTTATCTGCCTGTTGTAGGTCTCTTTTGCTTCTTTTATTTTAATCTTTTTTTTTAAGTTTAACTATTTATTTTGAGATAGAGAGCATGAGAAGGGGAGGGGCAGAGAAAGACACAGAGAGAGAGAAAATTCCAACCAGGCTCTGTACTGTCTGTGCAGAGCCAGATGTGGGGCTCAATCTGATGAATGTGAGATCATGACCAGAGCCAGAATCAAGAGTTGACCATTTAATTGACTGAGCCACTGACTGTGCCCCTCTTTTACTTCTTTTGTCTCCTAGGATTACATAACCTTTTCTCTCAATGTAGGCAGAGTAAGAAGAAAGATTTCCCTAACTAAATGGCAAATGAGAAGGTAGACACTCATCTTCTTTTAAATTTCTTAATTTATCAAACTCATAAAATAACAGTACTTTAAAAACTGTGTACCAGTGGTTTGGCAGAAATGATCTATTCACTTTTAATTGTTATATCACCATGAGTGATAATGATTAGATCTTTTTAATTTTTTAATACACAAGAAAACTGAGACTAAAACACACAGTACAACATGTCTTGGATAACAATGGTTGGGTTTTTTTTCTCCATTTTGTTTCCCCTCTTATAAGTCCTACGTGACACATCAGTAATGTTCTCTCGAAAGCCCCATCAATATTATCACTTGAATCCCCTTAACCATTGCTATACTATTACCTAGCACTAGTATCTGGATTGTCCTGCTACTATATATCCCACTGCCCATTTTTATCCTTCAAAAATTCAAAACCTATTTGATCCAGCCTCTAATAGTCATTATATCTGAGTGCTTTGTGATGATAAACGCCAATTCTTTGGACATATCCATTGTCATGTTTCACTTCCAACAGCCTCATAGGCATAAATCCATTTGACTCTTAATAAATCACATCTTCCAAATCTGATTTTATCTAATGTTTAAATACAAATGGGATGACAATTCCGGATTTTCCGTTTCATTTCCAGTCCGATAATAATTGACTCCTTTACTAGCCTGAAGTCTATTGTCAACCAATTTATTCTTGGTCCACATGGCATTTAGGAATATAACTTCTAGTATATGTGCTGCCGAAGCGAGCACAAGGAATATAACTTCTAAATCCAAATGATCTATACTTGAATTCAAAATTATGTAACAACTTTGTTCCTGAGTTCTCTTATCTAAAAGTGGAGAGAGCTACTGCATAAACTTGTGTTAAATGTAAATGGAGATAATGAGTGTCAAGCATCTTAGACAGCCCAGTACATATGAGTCCCCTTCAAGTCCCAAGGACTAAATGAGATAATTCTTATGAAGTATTTAATCAGTACCACACAGTCAGCATTCAACAAATGCTATATTCTAAAATCAATAACACTAATAATAGTAATAATAATCTGTCTATGAACCCAATAACATTTACCTTACAAGATGTTCTCAAGGTTGGTGATAAGTTCTATGAAACAGCCACTACAGTGCTTGGTTCATGGTGGATGTCCAATAATTAGCAACCATTATTAGCACCCTAGTCTCTCTTGCCTCTAACTATTTTGTTCATCAATATTGTCCCTTTATGCAAAAAAAAAAAAAAAAACAAGAAACAAAAAACCCACAAACCCCCAAACAAAAAAAATAAACATAACAAAACAAAACACATCTTGAGTTTTATTTGGGAATTATAAAAGTGAAAAAAAAAATTAAACCCACTGCAAAATCATGTTGTCATAACTTTAATTGGGACTTTATCTTTGTTCTAGAATTCTTTTATTAAGCCCTGAGACTGATTCTTTATAATGTTTTTTTTTCAGTATTTTTACCAGAAATTGTTGCAATATTTTTTTGATTTTTATTATTTTTTTATAATTTCTTTTATTTTTTATTATTTTTATAATTTACTTTTTAAATTTATATTCAAGTTAGTTAGCATATAGTGCAACGATGATTTCAGGAGTAGATTCCTTAATGTCCCTTCCCTTGTAACCCATCCCCACTCCTACAATCCCTCCAGCAACTCTCTGTTCTCTATATGTAAGAGTCTCTTATATTTTGTCCCGCTTCCTGTTTTTACATTATTTTTGCTTCACTTCCCTTATGTTCATCTATTTTGTATATTAAAGTCCTCATATGAGTAAAGTCATATGATTTTTGTCTTTCTCTGACTGACTAATTTTGCTTAGCATAATACCCTCTAGTTCCATCCATGTAGTTGCAAATGGCAAGATTACATTCTTTCTGATTACCGAGTACTTCTCCATTGCATATATATACCACATCTTCTTTATCCATTCATCCATCGACGGACATTTGCGCTCTTTCCATACTTTGGCTATTGTTGATAGTGCTGCTATAAACATTGGGGTGCATGGGCCCCTTCAAAACAGCACACCTGTATCCCTTGGATAAATACCTAGTAGTGCAACTATTGGGTCATAGGTAGGTAGTTCTATTTTTAATTTTTTCAGGAACCTCCATACTGTTTTCTGGAGTGGCTGCACCAGTTTGCATTCCCACCAGCAGTGCAAAAGAGATCTTTCTCCTCAATCCTCGCTAATATCTCCTGTTGCCTGAGTTGTTAATATTAGCCATTCTGATAGGTGTGAGTAGTATCTCATTGTGGTTTTGATTTGCATTTCCTTGATGATGAGTGGTGTTGAGCATTTTTTCATGTGTTGGGTGGCCATCTGGATGTCTTCCTTGGAGAAATGTCTATTCATGCCTTTTGCCCATGTCTACTCTGGATTATTTGTTTTTTGGGTGTTGAGTTTGATAAGTTCTTTATAGATTTTGGGTGCTAACCCTTTATCTGATATGTCATTTGCAAATATCTTCTCCCATTGCATCAGTTGCCATTTTGCTGACTGTTTCCTTCACTGTGCAGAAGCTTTTTATTTTCATGAGGTCCCAATAGTTCATTTTTGCTTTTGTTTCCCTTGCCTCCAGAGACATGTCGAGTAAGAAGTTGCTGTGGCCAAGGTCAAAGAACTTTTAGCCTGCTTTCTCCTCAAGGATTTTGATGGCTTCCTGTCTTACATTTAGGCCTTTCATCCATTTTGAGTTTATTTTTGTGTATGGTGTAAGAAGGTGGCCAGGTTCATTTTCCTGTATGTCGCAGTCCAGTTTTCCCAACGCCATTTGCCCAAGAGACTGTCTTTACTCCATTTGATATTCTTTCCTGCTTTACTACAGATCAGTTGGCCTTACATTTGTGGATCCATTTCTGAGTTCTGTAGTCTGTTCCATTGATCTGAGTGTGTTTTTGTGCCAGTACCATACTGTCTTGATGATTACAGCTTTGTAACGCAGCTTGAAGTCTGGGATTGTGATGCCTCCAGTGCTGGTTTTCTTTTTCAAGATTGCTTTGGCTCTTTGGGGTCTTTTCTGGTTCCATACAAATTTTAGGGTTATTTGTTCTAGCTCTGTGAAGAATGTTGGTGTTATTTTGATAGGGATTGCTGATTCCTTATAATGTTGATGATAGGTGCTCAAAAGGTTTGTTTTTTCCATGCTTTAGTTCATCCCATTAATTTTAAGGAGATGACATTTTTTAATAGACTAATTTTAGAGCAGTTTTAGGTTCACAGCAAAAATGAGAGGAAGGTACAAAGAATTTTTATATACTCATGCCCTGTATATACATAGCGTTTTTTTACATTGCTAAAATATCAAGTTTAACTGGCATGACTTCACCAATATACATCTGCATCGTCCAAAATACTTCGGTCTTTACAATAGTCTTTTTTCCTTTTTTTATGTTCTCAGAGGCATTGATATACCGCTGCCTGTTAAGTTTCTTTAATTCCATTTTCTTCTTCATCCTCTGGGGACCTGCTCCTTCAATTATCCCTGAACAGTGTAAAATATCTAATCCGTACTGAACTGGTCTCTAAATTTCACTCTCCAATGTCTAAATCTCTGAAATATCTTCATATGATACTTTGGTTTCCTTCTCCTCTTTTCAATCTCACTTCCAATTTTTTTAAACAATTGGTGTGTACTGACTGTCTTTATTTTGTAAACTTTTTTTTTTAATGTTTATTTATTTTTGAGAGAGAGAGAGAGAGAAAGAGTGAGCAGGGCAGGGGCAGAGAGAGAGGGAGACAGAATCTGAAGTAGGCTCCAGGCTCTGAGCTGTCAACACAGAGCCCGACATGGGGCTTGAACCCACCAACCATGAGATCATGACCTGAGCCAAAGTCAGATGCTTAACTGACTGAGCCACTCAGGTGCACCTTGACTGTGCTTATTTAATCACCAACTCTCAACTTCTTAAGAAACATTTAACATATTTTGGCTTCTAAGGAACCTCCTCTTTCAAAAGTTATTCATTACCTCTTCATTCCAAAACTCGGTGTTCTCTCAACCTTTCCTCTCCCTAGAACTCTCTTTAGCATTTGACCACTTAAAACACTCAGAAAAATGGCATAAGGAAAGGTATAAAAACAGGGCAGCATGCATGTGCTCTAGGAACATACCCAAATTTTGTCCCTAAATTTATAAGAACCAGGAACAGGAGAATCAGTTAGAAAAAAAAAAAAAAAAAAGCTTCTACCATGAGATGTCACTGTCTAAACACTTATTATGTACAAGGCTAGGGATCAAGCTTGCATTTAACCTGGTTATGTGTGTATATGTGAAATTGGCATAATTAGCTCAAATCAACAAAAAGTCGACAGTCATTACTGAGCTGGCTGGTTTTCCTTTCTGTGACTTCAATATTATTGATTAAAATAACAAATTAAAATGAACGTGAAGAGACCTGTGAAAGACACTCAGCACAGCTGGAAATATGACAGCAGTGAGTCATCAGAAGGACAAAACTTTTAAACACTGTTCTTAGAAATATGACTGCATCAAATTATCCTTGGCAGTAATTGATTACTAGCAACTGACAATTGTTCATACCATATAAAATCATCTACCTTAGTGCTCGATATGGAAAGTCTGTGTCACATTTATATAGAACTAGAATAGTAGATGTAAGGATGGATTTCAGTAAAATAAGCAGAAATTTCTGAGCAAAAATAAGCTCCTTACATCAAAAATCAATCTTCATGTGCTAAACACAAATGCCGTCTTATCCTGAGACAGGAGAACATGGAAAAAATGTGCTCCATAAGTTCATACAGAGCAACAGCTATACGAAAGTCTTTTGTAAACACAGGATGTTGAGTCTGTATAATGTAAGCTAAATGAAGGTATTTTATACCGTTTGAGAGATAACACTTCAGAAAAATAAGCATTAGTTGTACAACAGTGTACTTCTTTTACTTTTGACTGGAAATTCATTCTAAGCAGCATTTAAAGGACACAAAATAGTTTAATATCTAGGAATATTAAACCATTGGTAAAAGGATTTTGTGCACTTGAATCAATGACTATAACGAATGATGATTTGTATTGTTTAAGAAAAGAGTGAAATTTGAAATGAAATTTAAAAAAATAACACAGTGATTTGGAAACTGACTAATGGAATTGTTACTAATTGAATGATTGTTTTTGCATCATCTTAAAATTTTTAATTTCTTCTAACTAAAGTTTACTAATACTACCTGAGATTTGTAGAATACACCTGGAATGCATTTCCACCTATTTTAAGATGAAGCTAAAATTCACATGAAGTTATGGTTTTGACATATGCTTGTACTTTTCCTAATATATATTGAAGAAACATATAACTGTGAGTTTTTAAAAGTACATGCCACCTAAAATCATCTTGGATAGAAACTAGTTGTGAGGGGAGAGGGAAATAATTCTTTAGAAACTGACTGTCCTAGTCAGGTTGGGCTGCTATAACAAAATAACCATAGATTGGGTGGTTGAACAACAAACATCTATTTCTCATAATTCTGGAGGCTAGAAAGTCCCAGATCAAGTTGCTGACATGATTCGGTTTTTGGTAAGAACCCTCGTTCTGGCTTGTAGATGTCTAACTTCTCACTGTGTGCTCATATGGTTGAAAGACACAGTGCTGGTCTCTCTTCCTCTTTTTAGAAGAACACTAATCCCAGCATATGCTCACTCTCATGACCTCATCTGCATCTAATTATCTTCCAAACTTTCACATACAAATACCATCACATTAGGGGTTAAAGCTCTAGCTTTAACATATGAATTCCGTGGGGGACACAAACATTGAGTCCATAACTCTGCTTTCCATATATTTGAAGAAATACTCAGTTAACAGTTTAATTGCAATGCAAGCAAGAATTTTTCTCATTATAGCATCAAAAATGATATTATAACTTTAAAATTTATGTCCAATTCTACCCTATTATTTTTGTGCCAAGTGGAGTTTGATGTATTATGCAATTTTCTATTATTTGTACACCACATTTGTTCATTTTTCTTAAGTAGTCTTCATGCCCAGCGAGGACCCCAACAGGGTGCTTGAATTCACAACCCTGAGTTCAAGACCTGAGTTGAGATCAAGAGTCAGCTGCTTAAATGACTAAGCCACCCCAGCACCCCACATCACCTTTCCTTTTAAACTAGGTTTAACATTCTAATCTCTGTCATCATTCCACAACATAATACTATCGAACTTAACAAATAAGTCTTAATATCTAGTAACAGAGTAAAGTCCAAATGTTCTCCCAGTTTTATTTGATTATCCCAGTAATGTTATCAACTGAAAAGTGGCTCAACTTGTCAATAACAAGTGGTGGTGGAGGGAATGAATCTGGAAAAGTGAGTAATATTATACCATGGAAGTGACTGAGGACAAATGATGAACATGAAACTGTTAAAACACAACCACAAGTTTTTCATAATATGAGATTTTATTTTTAAGTCACCTTATTGTGATGTAATTTGCATACAGCAAAATTGTCCCATTTTAAGCAGAAGTTTGATAAGTTTGGACAAATGTATACACCAATGTAACTGCAACTCCAATCAAGAAGTATAACTTTTCACATCCCAAAATTGTTCCTTCAAGCCTTTTACTCACACTATAAATAGTTTTTGCCTATTTGAGAATTTCATATGAATGGAATGATATAGTACATTTTTCTGTCTATTTCTTATTTTCAGCATAATGTTTTTGGACTTCATCCACAGTGCTTTTATATCAGTTATTCATCTCTTAATTGATAATTAGTATTCCCTTTTACAAACACAGCACAATTTGTTTAAGAATGAACTTTTTGATAGACATTTTGGACTGTTCCAATTCTGAGTTATTATGAATAAATCTATTCTGAAGCATCATCCTCAAGTTTTGGTGAGAAGGTAAGTTTTGCTTTGCTTGGGTAAATACCCAGAGTGGGATTGCTGGATCATATGATGGTTATGTTAAATTTGTAAGAAACTGTCTAACCCTTTTCCAAAGTGTTTGTGCCATCATGTGCATCAACAACGGATCATACAAGGGTCCAGTTATATCACAACCTCACTAAACTTGAATTCTTGGTCTTTTTAAAATTTTAAGCTATTGCAGTAATCATGTGGTAGTATCTCACTGGAGTATTAATTTACATTTCTTTGATGCCTAATAGTGTTAAACAGCTTTTGAAGAGTTTCTTTCATGATGTTTCTTTAATGTCCTTTGCATATTTTTTTTATTATCTTCTTATTGGATTCTAAGAGTTTTTATATATTCTGGATGCAAGTCTTTTTTCAAAGATATGAATGCACATATTTTCTGCCTATCTGTGTTTTGCATTGTCATTTTGTTAAAGAAGTGGCAAATTTTGAAGAACAAAATATTTTTTTTAATTTTGACAAAGTTTACTTAGCAATCATTTCTTTCAAATTTCGTGCTTTTTGTGTACTGTTTAAGCCACTTTTGCCTACCCCAAACATTTTCTTCTATGTTTTCTTCTAGAAGTTTTATCATTGTTGCTTTGACATCTGGGTTTACCACTCATTTTGAGTTAAATTTTACATATTGCACGATGTAGAGATTGAGATATATATGTACTACTAAAACCATACCACATTGTTTCAAAGTTATTCTTGAAATAACTATTTCCCTATTTAATCACCTTGGCATCTTTCTGAAAATCACTTCATCATGTATGTGTGGCTGTATTTCTCTAATCTCTACATTTATGCCCATCCTATTGGCATAATCCTATTGGCAAGACCATAATTTCTTGTTTAATTTGACTTCATGGTAAGTTTTAAAATTGAGATATTTAACTTCTCTAACACTGCCCTTTGCATTTACGATTCTGTTTGCTGTAATATTTCATTTTCAAATACTTATAGATTCTAGAAGAAGCTTATAAATTTCTACCAAAAAGAAAAAAAAAAAGCCTGCAGGGATTTCTCTTGGGATTGTACTGAATCTATAGATCAATGGGAATAATGATCACGTTTACAATACTGAGTTTCTCAATTTATAAACATGGTATATGTCTTACTGTGATGGTTAAATATATGTGTCAACTTGGCTGGGCTACAATACCCAGTTGTTTAGTTAAACTTCAATCTGAACGTGACGATATTTTCAAAATGTTATTCAGTTGTAATCAGTAGACTTCTGAGTAAAGCAAATTATGAGTGTACCTCATCCAGTTGAAAGCTTTAAGAAAAGCACCTTAGGTTCCCCAAAGAGGGAGTATTCAAGACTGCCTTCAGATTCAAGACTGCAATATTAACTCCTGCCAGAATTTCCAGCATGTTGGCCTGTCCTGCAAATTTTGGATCCACCAGCCCCAACAAATGAGCGAGCCAATTCCTTAAAATAAATGTCTTTCTTTATTTACATACATCCTATTGGTTCTGTTTTTCCCGAGGACCCTGCCTGATAAATTCTTTTTTGTTCCCTTTTTTTAGGATTTAATTTCCTTCAGAAAATGTTTTTAAATATGCACTGTAAAAAATGTTACACACAGTATTTAAAATTTATCCCAAAGCATTATATGTTTTGATGCTATTGCTATTATTTGTTTGTTGCTAGTATAAAGAAATTCAACTGATTTGTGTTATTTTCAAATTGCATTATTCAATTTTTCTAAATCCACTTGTTTGTTTAGTTATTATTAGATGCTCTAGGATTATTTCTGTGTATGAATATTCTTTTCTACAAAACAAGACAAATTACTTTTTTATTCCGAATTGTATACGTTTTATTGCTTTTTCTTGTTAATCCAGAAAGGCTTCTAATCCAAGCCTTAGAAAAAAATTATCAGTTCTTTATTGTGCTATGAGAAATGATTCATAGGAATGAAAATAAGATTGATACTGAGAAGAGAAAGGATAGTATTAAAGAAAAATGTATGGCCATATTTGATTCTACAAACAACTCAGACTTTTTCATATATCTTTACATACCTAAAAAAAATAGACAAATTCAATATAATATTTCTACAACAATTTTAAACCACTTGATTATATTTTTGCATCTCTTAAAGATGTATTTTTGTCCATATCAGAAATCAAATATTTACCAAATATAGACAAGCATTCAAAAAGAATGCATGCTCTTTTAACTTCTGAGAACTTTCTAAAAATAATGTAGCAGTGTGATAAAAGGCAGAAAGAAAGCAAATTTTTCACGTGTGATTTATTTTCAAAGTTGATCAGTAATCATCATCATGCAAAAAAAGGCAGAATACTGTGACACAAGTGGGTCAAGATAAAAAAAGAAAGAAATAGCAACTGTTTGTACAGCATAGTCTCTTTTGATCCAGGCCGTGGGTGTCAGCAAAGGGCACTATAGCCTAAGAGTTACAATCACGAACCAAGAGTCACATCACCTGGTTCACACTCTGTCTCTCTTACTCCTTGATCACTCTTGATTCCTGTGCTTCAGGTTTCTTCATATGTAAAATTCAGATAATTATTGTGTCAACCTCATAGGGTTATTATGAGAATTAAATGTGTTGTTATTTGTAAATGACTTAGAAGAGTGCCAGAGACATATTGAACTCTGTGTGCATGTTTGTTTTAAATATAATTTTAACTGCATTCTACTTTGTGGAGAAGGCATATTATTATATGCTTTAAGGCAAAAGGATAATAGTTGTCTCAAGAATTGTTTCCATGAGTGGTTCAAGAAGTGATATATTTAATTATAGAAAAATTACAGATTTTACTATACAGAAAAGCTTCTTAGTCCATTTTACAGGGTAGTATCACAAAAGAAAAAAATGTTACTAATATTTTTCATCATTAGGAAAGAGCTAAGGGGCACCTGGGTGGCTCAGTAGGTTAAGTGTCCAACTTCAGCTCAGGTCATGGTCTCATGGTCGGTGAGTTTGAGCCCCGCATTAGGCTCTGTGCTGACAGCTCAGAGCCCGGAGCCTGCTTAGGATTCTGTATCTCCCTCTCTCTCTTCCCCTCCCCTGCTTGTGCTCTCTCTCTCTGTCTCTCTCTGTCTCTCACTCTCTCTCTCTTTCTCTCTGTCTCAGAAATAAACATTAAAAGAAAATTAAAAAAAAAAAAAAAGAAAGAGCTAAGATTCTCCATCAGCACTCTGTGTTCTTTCTTCCTCTCGCCATTCATTACAACACAATCTCCTGGTCCTCAAATGGCAGCTAAAATGTGTCTTTCTCAAGGAAGTCTCTGATACATGTCTTGTGAAGTCTACATTCTTGCCTTTATCGCCCTCATCACAACTGTAGTCAAATAATTGCTCCTGTAGTTATTCCTTTTACGTCTTTTTCACAACAAAATTGTAAACTGCTCAAATACAGGAATCGTTCTTGTTTGCAACTACGTCTCCTGTTTCATCAGTGTCTGACATGAAGGATCTGTAAGTTCCCTGAGAGAATTGATCTAGCCTAATCTTTTTATCTCTAGCTTTTGAACATATTAGAGGATGCAATAAATATTTGTTGTATGAATGAATAAAAAACTTAACATATAACAAAAATGATAAATTATTATTTTTTGGTAAATCAAAGATATTCTGAAAAGTTACAATATAGATTTTTGGTGCTGCACTTTGAAAACATTGCCTTAAGTCACTGTCCAGCAATATAATCCTAGCCAAGTTCTCTGGCATTTACTTGATGTCTTGAATATGTGTTTGTATTAAGGACTAAGTGAAAGGCAGAATTTTGTGATAGTCCTCAATAGTTTGGCCTCTACCAAACCTCAATAGTTTGGCCTGTACCAAAAGTACATATATGTCCTTCCAGTAATTCAATAAAACACTAATGTTAAGTGCTGCTATGAAGATATTCTGCATATGGAATTAAGATTCCAGATCAGTTGACCTTACAACAGGAAGATTATATTTTGGAAGGGTTTGTAATCCTTCAAATCTAGAGGTTGGATTCTGGAGGTTGGGGAAGTGATCAGAGACGTTTGAAGTATAAGGAATTCCATGCGGGAAAGATCCTGTGTTGCTGGCTTTGAAGATGATAAGAGACCAGTGGAAAGGAATGTAGCAGCCTCTAGTAGCTTAGAGTGAACTTCAACCAACAGCCAGCAAGGAAACAAGAACCTCAGTCCTTTAGCTGCAAGGAACTGAATAAGCTTGGAAAAAAAGTTCTTTGCCAGATGCTCAAGAATATAGGTTAACCAACATCTTGAATTTTAGCCATTGAGATCCTAAGAAGAAAACCCAACCACATTGTCCCCAAGCTTCTCACCCACAGATTTGTGAGCTAATAAGTGGGTGCTCTCCTGGGACACCTGCGTAGTTCAGTTGGTTAAACGTCCAACTTTGGATCAGGTCATAATCTCATGGTTCCTGAGTTCAAGCCTCATATTGGGCAATCTGCTGTCAGCGCAGAGCCTGCTTGGGATTCTCTGTCCCCTCTCTCTTAACCTCTCTCTCTCTCTCTCAAAAATAAAAAAAAACATTAGGGTGCCTGGGTCACTTAGTTAAGCGTCCGACTTCGGCTCAGGTCATGATCTCATGGTTGGTGAGTTTGAGCCCTGCGTGGGGCTCTGACAGATCAGAACCTGGAGTCTGCTTCAGATTCTGTGTCTCTTTCTCTTTCTCTGCCCCTCCCCTGCTCGCCTCTGTATCTCTCTGTCTCTCAAAAATAAATAAACATTAAAATTTTTTTTTAATTTTTTTAACGTTTATTTATTTTTGAGAAGAGAGAGACAGAGCATGAGCGGGGGAGGAGAGAGGAAGAGGGAAACACAGAATCTGAAACAGGCTCCAGGCTCTGAGCTGTCAGCACAGAGCCTGATGAGGGGCTCGAACTCACAGACCGCGAGACCATGACCTGAGCTGAAGTTGGACGCTTAACCGACTGAGCCATCCAGGCACCCCACATTAACAAAAATTTTAAATAAATAAATAAATAAAACATTTTTTAAAAAATTTAAAAAAATAAATGGGTGCTCTCCTAAGTCATTAAGTTTATAGTACTGTACTTTATTATGCATCAGTAGAAAAAGTTTATATCTCTATAGAAACAAGTAGATTTGGTACAAATGCAAAGAAAAGTTGTACAGGACTCAGATGAATTAAATTTGCCTGACCATAATTTTCTAAGGCTCAATTTTAACTGTGTAATAATAAAATTTACTTTAATAAATGAATAAAATTAAACAGTTACAGTTTAAAAAAATACATTTTTACATTACAAAAAATGAAAAAGAGCAGTTTATTAAATTACTTTGTTATAAACATCCTATAAATTAGCTAAACGTGACAATGTTAATGGAAATGAAGGTTTTGAAACAATATTTTTAAAAGAAACATTAAATATTTGGCAGGGGTTTTGCTATTTATGCATTGGTACAAAACACATGCTGATTTCTTTTATATGCCAGAGAGATAATCCAGATTTACAGATCTCGAAAGTTTGTTTCCTTCAACATCCCTTGACCTTCGTCTCTTCTGTTTCTTGCGCTTGTTTGAACCCAGCCATTCCATGTGGAAATCACAAAGGAGAGAGAACAATTACAACCCCCGTTGTGTTTAAAGATCAGATCAGCGACATTTTTCTGTGTCCTCTTACAGAAAAGGTGAATCTGCAACCTCTACACCATGATGACAATAATTCCTCTGTGTCACTGAAACAATCCGTATATTCTGAGTCAGGGAAGCTGCAGGTGGAAGAATCAAGAAGAAGGGCGAGGTGAAGAGGGACTTGGATTTTCTTCAGCTGTGCGACAGCTGCTACACTAAGTACAATTCCCAGCACTTCTTCTTCTTCATAATGTTTTTGGAGCAATACTGAGCATGTCTTGTACACCCGAGTCCCTAGCATTGTCTCATGTTGCTTTATTACCATAATAAGCTTGTGAATCACAGTAACTAACTCAGTAGGGCTCCTATGGCGAATTCATTTTCATAACCTGTTTTGTTGTCACAAATGTGATCCAAAAGGGTGCCAAGTCAGCAGTTCCTTGCTGCTTATTAATATAGCACATTGCAGAGATTCATTTAAAACTTCAACAGATGTAATATAATGAAACACTTATAATTACAATTATGCTAACACTTAATAATAATTGGGCCTCTGTGCCTATATTTCATTTTGCTCCAAAGACAATTGGATCTTTTCAAAAGTAGCTAACCCCTCAGCAGGTGTTCTGTTTAAAAAGCTGGCATAATTAAGTGAGAAAGAGAAAGTGGATATGGCATAAGCAACAAGTGAGCAACAGAAAGGTAGAAATTAAAGTGATTGGGGAGCTAAGTTGTTCTTAAAGAGAAAGCAAGGTTGCAAAATGAAAATCAGGAGGCTTAATGACAGTATATAAACACATAGAAGTATGAAGTAGCAAAAATGTGTCTTCTGATTAGCACAGATTGTTACCATTAAATTAATAATTAGGGTTATATGTCAAATGTAAACAAGCTCTACATAAACAGCTCATCCTAACTCTGTTCTTGAAGGCTTAGTAATGGCAGAGATTCTAAGTAGCCATTCTACTGATTAACATAATACCTATTTTTCTTTAGTGTTTTTTGTAACTTTTTTTTTTTTTTTTTTTGAGAGAGAGACAGAACGTGAGCAGGGCAGGGGCAGAGAGGTTGGGAAACACAGAATCTGAAGCAGGCTCTAGGCTCTGAGCTGCCAGCACAGAGCTGAATGTGGGGTTTGAACTCATGAACCGTGAGATCATGACCTGAGCTGAAGTCAGAAGTTTAACTGGAGACACCCAGGCGCCTCAACCTATTTTTCAATCAGACCACATTTACCTCTGTTATAACATCTATATCCTGTCACAAATATAGCTGCAATATAAATTTATACATCCAATATGCATAAAATTGCATACAAATAATTCAACTTTCTTCTCCAAATGTAAAATATATATTTCATATTTTTAATAACTCAACAATTCTTTATAATGTGATCTCACTGTGGGCTCACAATGAAACATGTAGTTTTATTTTTTTAATATTTATTTATTTATTTATTTTGAGAGACAGAGAGAGAGAGCGAGAACAATCAGGAGAGGGGCAGAAAGAGAGGGAGAGAGAGAATCCCAAGTAGCTTCCTTCCTAACAGCACAGATCTCACAAACCGTGAGATCAAGGGTCAGATGCTTAACTAACTGAGCCAAAATCAAGGGTCAGATGCTTAACTGAACCACCTTAACTGAGCTCCTGAAACATGTAGTTTTAAATGGAATTCACTAAATGATGCTATCACTTCCACATGCTTAATTTTAATTTTAAGTAAATAATTGAGTAAGTATCACAGAGTTTTAAATTGGTGGTGAAACACAGTGAAAAATAATAAGTAGATTTATATATATATATATATATATATATATATATATATATATATGTTTTAGGAAAATATATTTGTAAGTACCCATAATTATTCTTTAATGACCTAAGCTAAGTGATGGTCTACTAGCTGCTGGATATCAGACAGCCTTCCTTCCTTTGGGGGAATTTATCCTCTAGGAAAAAGCATATGATAAATATATAATGATTAATTGTGACAACTGCTGTGATTACAATAAAAATAATATTATGTAAGAGAATAGCCCCAGGGATCGAGTTTAGAACAGATGATCTGGAATGGGAGTTTTCACAAGGAGCCACTGTAACTGAGCTGAGGTTCTTAGAGGATATTTGGGGGTGAAATGAATGGGAGGAGATAATTCCAGGCTGAAAATATGCACCTAAAAGTGCTAAGAAGCAGATCAAGGTAGACATAGCAGAGTGTGCACAATCTAGGATAAACTTGGAAATATCGGGTGAGTTCAAGTGATCAAGAATCTCTTAGGGCAGCTTAAGGAATTTGGGATTTTATTTGAACTACATTGCAAGGTCATGAAAATATTTTAAGTATATGGAAGACGGCGACTATGTAATCTTTTGCAGCATCATTTTGGATGCTCTGTGGAGAGGGTACTATGAGATCAATTCAAAAGCTACTGCAATAATCTAGGTGAGTAATGCTGGCTTAGATTAAACATTAGACATTAGGTCTTTGGGAACTTTAACAGACATGAGCCTCTAAAGTTTAACAAGACACAGGAAAATTATTCTGTTAGTGATACAAGATTATTTATTTCTGTACTTACAAGTTTTTATGCCTTGTCTTGTTGTATAAGGTTCTAATGTGTAGTTGTATTAAAGATATTGTTGACTAACAATAAAAGCAAAATCATGGTGAACACTGAGCAAAAAGACAAAAGGTAGGGGCTTTTGCCTGGCTCAGTCAGTTAAACATCTGACGTCTGAGTTTTGATTTTGGCTCAGGTCATCATCTCATGGTTTGTGAGTTCGAGCCCTAGGTCAGGCTTTGTGCTGACAGTGCTGAGCCTGCTTGGGATTCTCTCTCTCCCTCTCTCTGCCCCTCCCCAGCTAGCATGCGCTCTCTCTTTCTCTTTCTCTCTAGCTCAAGATAAATAAATAAACATTAAAAAAAAAGACTAAAGGTAAAGACCAAAAATGAGAAAAATTCATTAGGTTGTAAGCTATACTATTTTGTATATTAACTCAAAGGGGGACACGATTTGTTTACAAAATTTCTAGAAATTAATAAAATACAGAAACATGATTCTGTTTACAAAGTAAACCATTTTGAAAATCCTAAAAGAAATTAAAGAGTTTCTCTGTTGAAAAAAAGAATTCCTGATACTGATATTCAGTGTGAAATCCCTCATATGAAAGTCTCAAATAAAAATCCTACGTCCAGAAAAAAAATGACCACCACAATACCATGGTACTTGCATCGAGTGTACTATGACCAGGCTTATTATTTCTTCTCCAGAATTAATTTTGGGCTTGTCTTAGCCGCTATTTCAAATAAATGGTCTCTAAATCTCAGCACAGACTTAAGTCTGGCTCTGCACAGACCATTACAAATTCAAGTGAATGGGCCAATACTGAGGAAAGGCCAGAAAAAGTAAAAACAGAATCCTTATTCCTCATAGGGTCCTCCACATTGTGCTGAAGAATGTAACTATTATCTGTAAGGGAAACACTCGGTGCAAACCTGGACCTAAATATTGGTCAAGAAGAACACCGTGGCGATGGCAGCTGGACATGTTAGAGAGAGCAAGAATTGTGCTCTCAGAGGGCCTGGCTTTGCATACTGGGTTTACATTCAGCAGTGTTTTAAGCTCTCTGAGCTTCACTTACCTGGTTTTAAAATGCTAATAAGACTGGCTGAACATAGCCGTCATGAGGATTAGAAATGACGCATGCAGACTATCATTACAGTGTCTGATGCATGATAAGCACTTAACACATCATGACTATTTTTCTTTACTTACTTTAAACAGAAAATAAAGCTTATTTAATGTTGCTTCCAAAAGCTTAATGCTTGCAAAAATAATGCCAGTAAAATTGCTGATCTAATGAAGTTGGCAAGTCACAGCACATTTTGTTTTACTGTAAGATACCAGGGACTAGGAAGGTATTTTATGCAGTAAATTATCCTAGTATATAAATACACACTGATCATCCCACCAATTTCTGAAAAGTCACTCTCGGGACAGGAACAATCACCAGATGTTGTTACCACTAAAGGAAAATTAAGCAGAGTTATGGGGGGGGGGGAGGGTGGGGTGGGGTGGGTGGGGAGGACTAATGCAGTAAGGAAGTGGTAAGGAGGGAACACACATATAAAATATAATAGCAATACATTACCTGCTTTACTATAAAGCACACCATTCATTTCAGATCAAATTATGTGCTGATCTTTGAGTCTGAGAACAAGGAGTATATTACAAATTCATGTTTTGCCTTTTTTAATTTCTCTGTGATATTTTAACATTGGTTTATTAATTTTAGAAATCAAGAAATTCATATATGTATGGAATTATATATTAACCATATAAAATAAATGTACAAGAAAATAAACGTATATACCATAGTATCTTTTGTGCACAGTTTCGATGATCTTGGATCACATATATTTAGTTCTGAATTTAGCAGACTCAACTGTTTCTGTCCCAGGCGCTGAACATCAACTGGGTCTGTGTGTCTACTGAAATCTAGAATACCTGACTGCAGATTCTGCAAGTTGGTTTCACTCTTCAGCTACCCTTCAGGCTTTGTTTACAAATATAAAAACATTAAGGATAATGCAGTATGGAATTCTTAAACTTCCTTTCAACATGCTTTCCTGAAATAACACTAATTTGGAAAATACATAAGCTGGTAGGTGTAGGTGCATTTGGGTGCAATGCTCTGCCACTTTTTATCATTCTCTTATTCATTATGAATACTTAAATATACGTTGTATAACGTTCAGAGGTAAATGTAGGTTCAGTTCTTTGGAGTTATTTTTCCAATCACAATGCATCAGAAAGATATCAAAGATAACAATAGAAGACTAGAAAAGTATAAATTGTAATGTTTGGGTTTATGTTAATCTTGAAAGAGAAGAGGAGGAGCGAGTTTCTCTAAGTAGATACTTTGATAATAAATAGAGTCTTGCTAGCAATTATTGCTGCAATATTTTTCAATTTTCTACTAACTGCTCACGGAAAGCCAAAAATAAGAAATAGTTTGAGTGCAGAACAGTAGAGCTGACAGTCGACAGGTTTTCACGATCTGGGACAAATTTTCAGAAAATATAAGACCTATGGACCTGGATTAAATAATGCAATTAGGGTAAATTGTTCAGATAATATTTTGCCCCTCCTCTTCACCTATTCCCTGGTTAAGAAGTACAAAGTAAAAACTAACCAAGAAATTAGTCATCTGACCACAGGGCTGTGCTCTGAGGCAACCATGATGCTATTGTGAGCTCAAATCCCACTCCAAAATTGCCATTGTCATATACAATCGGCCAGGACACTTTGGAGGCAAGGAAATGAGAGAGGTACCTTGAATTTGAGAGTTTTCTTTGTCAAAAGTAATTTGTTTTTGGCAGTCAGAGTAAGAGCCTTGCTCTATCCATACTGGGATCAAAGGGGCAAGGAAAATTGACAGATGGAAAGAATCACCATTTATCAGAGTATTATGGAAAAAGCTCTCAGATGAAAATTAAGCCATATGCTGATGCACATTGACCTACAGTCCAAGTCTGGTTCAGAGAAAAGGCTTCAAGAGACTGAGATGTGAGCCAACTGAACACCAAACATCCATTTGGTAAGAAGCAGATTCTGACAGGTGACTCTCCACTCAAGGATCAGTAAATCAAGGATAATTTAGGATTGAAAAACGACTCCCCTTCTTTGTCTGCGGCGTTTCAAGGTATCCTGCTGAAAGTAGTCAATATCTCTGCTGTATTGTCACATTCTCACAGTGCCCTCTACTGCCTTTTTGGCAGGCTTGGGGACAACAGTTGGTTGACAGCTAAAGGATGTGCTTTCAGATATGACAGACCAATAAAAGTAATGAGTAGATTTCCTTTTAAATTGTTCTTGATTACTAGAATATATTTTAAAGCCACCCTAGTGCTTGTAAGCAGTATTTCTCTTTCAGTCCTAGGGCAAAGATCCCTCATGAATACCTCTCAGAATATTCTATCCAAGTAAATTTAAAAAGAAAAATTACCCTTCCATTGGATGATTATTAATTTATTTTAAAAATTACTTTTTACCAAGTTAAAATAGTCTTTTAATTGATGAGTTAATTGATAGGTTAACTTATCTTATAGTTAACCTTATATAACTCAATTCATAGATTAATCTTAGCTACATAAAAATAAAATGTGCATACTGCAGATTATGAACCCAAAAAAAGCAGTATTCCCTTCCACTAATTGTTGGAAACTATCATTTTGCAAATCAATAAGTGATGCTAGAATGCTTTCACTGAGAAAGTCCAATTTGATGTAAGAATTATCTTTTTAAAATACAAATGTTTAGAAAGAGAAGAAATTGAGTAAAATAAAATTTTCAGAAAATTGCAAAGACAAATGAAACAGATGAGAAAGGATTTAAAACAAAGCTCATGAGGTGGTGGCAGAACTTTTTTCTTATTACCACAGTTACATCTTTCAAACTCAACTGTTGGGTCTCAGGGGAACCTGTAGTGACGTAGCAAAAACCGTACAAAATAAAGAAGTTATTCTGCACAAATTAAAAGTGTATGCTTTAAGTGCGTTTCCTTTAAAGAAATCCTGTAGTAAGTTAACATGAAATGGAGTTTAAAAGATACCATAGAATTGCGTATATATAAGATTGTATCCACAATCACATTCAGTATCACAAGCCAGTTTCATAACACACAAACACAACAGCAGATAGTTTTACTCTAAAGTTTGTTTCTTGTCAAATCACATCTTGGTATTTCTTTTTATACAGAGTAAATGCAAGAACACATGTCAAAGTGAAAAATAATGTATTTTATACCTGGTTTGGGTTAAAAGTACAAATTTATCAATGAATATTGAAACTAAAAGTAGAAAAAACACTACAATTTGTTCTTTTTCCAAAGCAGAGACAGTAAATCACACAAACACATAATTTGTTCTGTTATATATTGTAAAGGTTATGTTTATACTACGAACTGTGAATGAGATTAATGAGTTTTCTCAGCACAGTAAACCTCCTCCACAGAAACAGAAGCTAAATTGTAATAAATCATGGGTTTATGTTCACGTATTTATGGGATGGGAAAGATTTAGAGTTCCTCTGTACAGAAAGCCATCCCAAAGTAAAAGAGAAAATTATGGCGTCTGTAACATAAAGGTAGACAAACTGGGGCAAGCTGAACGTTGTGCATTCATGCACTTTAATAATGTCAGTAATTTATTAAAAGTAATTATAATGGCACAGTTTCATGGTTATACTTCACCAGAAGTGACAAAATGCTAGTTCAATATGTTAGTTACCTTCACATGATTATGTATCAACACAAATTAAATTAGAGCTGTCATTTTACTACATTTCCCTTCAAACTAAATACTACTTTTTTTCCAAAAATGTGTCAGCAGTATTACAGGTGACATGGTGTAATTCATCCACTATAAAATATCTCATTATTATTTATGCCAGTAACTGAGTCTCATATCCCTCTCTAATGATAAGGTTTTGTTCTTTGGTTACAAACAAAGGAAAAAACTGTAGTTGTATTTATCTGGTAAGAATGCACTCAATGAAATTTATTTATAAATAAAGAGGTTTAGGGGATGAATTTTGTGGACAAACATCTTGAAGAAAATCTAGTACCATTTTGAAGTGAGTAGTATATCTGCAATTTGTGAAATCCTCCTGGAAAAATTAACTGAAGCCAAATGCTGAAATACAATTATAGCAGTACTAACCTAGATGCCAAGATCTTTGTAAATTTTACTTTGTTCATACCTCTAAAAGATTCAGTATTGGAAAAAATAGAGTGACCTTTCTACTCAATATCTTGAAAAGAAAAAAAAACAATAGAATCTGATATATTCTGCTTCTGGGAATGTCATTCAATCTGGTTCTAATATGATGTAATGCTAAGAAAAGAAGAAATCATGTTTCAAAATACATCAAGATCATTTCAAGTGAAGGATTGATAAATAAAACAACTCTTATGAGAAGATCAAGAAAATAATTTCAGTCCTGACAATTAATGATGTGGTAATCAAGTTCAATAAAATATCATAAGGCATGGAATGTCATATTTTAGGCATTTCAAATGGGCTGCTTTTCTCATCTGTCTTCAGAAAGAGATCAGACAAAGCACAGAACTAAAATTACAACCTTCTGTTTTCACAAGTGAGTAAGCAGTCTTTGTTAAAATATACAGCCTTAATTAACTAATCATGGAGTAGGGACTTTCTGATGAAGCTGGAAGTTACTCAGATTGAAGGCAATATAGTTCTTCTAATATAGATCATATTAGGTCTTTTGAGAAATTTGTGTCCATTAATGGATGAATAGACACTCATATTACTAAAATATTTTAATCTGTCAAGTTTAAATATTTCCAAATAATATATTGAATGAGCACTACTTCAGAGAGAGCCAAAGTACAAAAATTAATAATGCACAATGCTGTCTCTAAAGTAGTCAAAAGTCCAAAAGTGAAGATAAGATTAATCTAATATGAAAGATTTTGATATCTGCTGAAATGAAAACATTTTGCTTTAAATAATATGCAATCTCAAAAAAAGAAACCATACTCTATATTGATTTCTAAGCTATAATAAATAAGCAATTGACAAAAGGTAAACTATTTCTGATTTGGCACCCTTTCTGACACCATATTATTGACAAACATCTCAGCCTATATAGTATATAAAGTGTTATATGTCACATTTTCACATACTCCCTACTTTTACATATTTTTTTATTCTCCCAGTGCTGGCAGACTATTTCCTACCAATAATTGATAAGTAAGTAAGTGATCATTTTTATTTTATTACAGAAACCTTCAAAAGTATCCACCTTATTTCCAGTGAAATTGTTCCCTTTCTACCTGAGCACAGAAAAACAATAAAATTAGTGTTAGTTGCATACTTCAGTAGTTTGTTCACACTTGCTCAGCATTTTTATATTGGCTTGTTAGGAATCATATTATTAGGAAATTACAAAATACCAGACTCAAAAAATAAGCCAATCAGTCCACTTACTCTTGCCTTATAAAGTCATACTATATGAGATGAGGTCAGAAGTAAGAGTATTTTGGCTTTAGCTCTTTCTTAAAACTTAACTCATTTACTGTCAGTTGTATTTAGAAACATTCTACATCTCATTTCTAAGAACATTATCGTGTTAGATAAAAGAAACATAAATTTATTTAATAAATTTAATAAACAAAATTTTATTTAAAAAAAGAATAATGCTATGACCACAGCAAAAGAACATCAAATCATTTCCCCATTTACAGATGACATAGTTATGCTTTATTAGGAATTAGTTCCAGAACACAAAAGCTAAGGAAAATTAAAATGTTGTTAATGAAGATTTGGAGTTTAGTAAAAGAGTGTTTCACAGTTTCAAGGTGAGTTCAAATCTGTACAACATTCAAGGTAAGTAGTCATAACAAGCTTAGAATAAAATAAACAGATAGGCCAGATAATGCCAATTCCATGGCAGAGGCATTTATTTTCATTCATTTTCAAATGAATTCAAATCTTCACACAGCAAAAACTTTAAGCACAAATAACTTTACTAATGAAATCTACAAAGAAGAAATAAAACAAAATTTACTCAAATCCTTTTAGAATATAGAGAAAGTGGAAATATGTCCTAACTCATTTTCTGATGCCTTAATACCTTAATACTACAACCTTAACACCAAAACATAATAAAAGATTATCAAAAAGTATATATATATCCATCATAAATATAGATGAGAAAATCCTTGAAAACGTCAGAAAATAAAATTCACCAATACAGTAAAATGTAATACAACATGCCCAAGTTATGTTTACCCCAAAAAGGCAGAAATGGTTAACTCATAAAAAGTAATCAATCGTTACATTAACAGAAAAATGAGCACAATTACATGGTCATCTCAGAAGATTTTTAAAAATTGCATGACAAAATTGAAAACTTTTAGGTTTTTCAAAAACCCAGCAAATTAGAAATGAATAAAAAGCATCTTTAAAAAATCTCTGTCTAACATAGTTAATCCTAAAGGATTTAGTGCTTTTCTCACAAATACCTTCAATGAGGCAAGGAATTATTTTCTCCACACTTCTGTTTACAATTTTACAAGTAATGGGGCACCTGAGTGGCTCAGTCGGTTAATAGTTCGACTCTTGATTTCGGCTCAGGTCATGATCTCATGGTTCGTGGGTCAAGCCCCACATTGGGCTCTGTGCTGACAGTGCGGAGCCTGGCTGGGATTCTCTCTCACCCTCTCCCTCTGCCCCTCCCCTGCTTCTGCACACTCACTCTCTCTGTCTCTCTCAAAAATAGATAAACAATAAAATTTTACAAGTGACCACAACAAAAAGCAAGAAAAAAAATTTTTTTAAATAGAGTAAAGATAAAAGTGAAAAAAATATAACCGCCCCTATTCACAGATAGGATTATTTATATAGAGCCCTAATGCATAAAATCCTCAGGGATCTACAAAACAACTAAACTATAAACAAATCCTGAAAGTTCATGGGATACAAATTCAATATGTAAGAATCAATTTAACTTCTATAATTTAGAGCAAAGTAGAAGAATACAGCTTAAAATAATTTTAAAAGTGTTAAAATATAAACATGTTAGAAAAATTAGGCTGTAGATGGACAAGTTGTCTGTATAAAAATCTACAAAATGTTGTTAAGAGGAATTTAAAGAGACCTTAAAACATGGAGAGATATATCAGATTCATGGATTACAGGGCTCAAAATGTTTAAAAAATATCAGTAAGATTTGATGAATCCTAAAATTCATATGAAAACATTGAGGTGAGTAGCTAGTATATATAGAGAAATCCTGAAGAACAAATTTGGAGAACTTGAAATCAAGATTCAATACAAAACTAAAATAAAACCAAATAAGGAGAACCAAATAAATAAAAGAAAGAAACAGAACATAGGGCCCAAACAGAAATAGTCTCAACATTGTCTTTCCACTATGGCACTCAAGAAATCCAGTAAGTAAAGGCAAATATTTTTTAACAAATTGTACTAGAAAAACTGAATGTACATATGGGGAAAAAAATTCAGACTCCTATATCATTCTACACACAAAATTATTTTAATAACATTGCAACCTTTGGTTAAGCAAAGTATTCATAGACTAGACATAGAAAAAATAAGAAAAGAATAAAATTAATCAAACTTCACTGAAATTAAATACTTCTCTACAAAATACGTTTAAGAAAATAGACAGGGGCGCCTGGGTGGCTCAGTCGGTTAAGTAGCCGACTTCGGCTCAGGTCATGATCTCACGGTCCGTGAGTTCGAGCCTCGCGTCGGGCTCTGTGCTGACAGCTCAGAACCTGGAGCCTGTTTCAGATTCTGTGTCTCCCTCTCTCTCTGACCCTCCCCTGCTCATGCTCTGTCTCTCTCTGTCTCAAAAATAAATAAACGTTAAAAAAAAAAAAAAAAGAAAATAGACAAACTATAAACTGTGAGTAACATGGAAAGATGGGAAAAGTCTTAGCAGTTTGTTACAAAAGTATGTATAGGCAGTTTGAGAACAGGTAAAACAAATATATTGTGGAAAAAATAATGATTATTGACACTGGAAGGTAGAGGGACGTGGTTTATTGGGAAAAGCTTCTGGAGTGAGGGACTTGTTTTTTATCTTGACATGGACATAAAATACAACACTCTATGCATAATCATCAGGACCTAATCATCAGGAAATATCTATTATCCCAACTGAGGTACACTTTACAAAATCACAGGCAGGCCCATAGTCCAAAAATGTCAACATCAAGAAAGGCAAATAAAGATAGCATGTGTTCCAGATTTAAAGAGCTTTAGAAAACAAGGCAACGAAATACAATGAATGCATCATCTTGGATTGGTTTTTGGAGCAGGATAAATAGTTATAAAATATCATTAGAGCAATTGATAAAATTTGAGTATGAACCAGGATATTGTAATAATGACAACTTTCCAGATTTTGATAATGAACTGTGGTTATGTCAGAGAATTTCTGAGGAAATATATATTGAAATATTTAATTGAAATATTTAAGAGTTCATAACTTTTAAATAGACAAGAAAAATGTATGTGTATATAAGAGAATAATAAAGGAAGTGGATATTTTCTGAATTGTGTAAAAGATAGACTGTAATTTCTTATACTATTTTCACCAATTTTCTCTAAATTTAATGTTTCAGAATAAAAATCACATACACACCAATCTAGGAGCAATAGGAAATAGGGAACAAAAAGGAGTGCATTGGGGTGATAGAAGGCTGAGAGGTAATACAGCAGAAGCTTACCGTCTTCAGCGCTGAGAACACAAGATTCCTTTTGTTTTAAAAGATGCAATTGTTATCCAGATGAAGATAGTGGAGGAAAGCCTTGGAGAATATAGTGAGGAAAAAAATAACTCGCCATCTGGAGGATGACTGTACTTAGAAGAAGGTGCATTTGCTTTTGAATTTTATTTAACAGAATGGTGTCTACTACAAAAACAAAAAGTACAGAGAATCTCGAAGTTTCAACTAGAAAGGATTTTCTTTAATGCTATATGACTAGCTCAATATACACTGACAAAGATAGGTCAGTCTTAGTCCATATCTGCTACTTAGTACTTGATATATATCTAAATTTTATGTGTATGAATTTTCTTATTTATAAGTAAAGCAAGAAGGATATCGGATTCCTGGAATTTTTATGAAAATGTAATGACAATTCATATAAAATATTATAAAACATTAAACACATTAATTACTCAAATCATTAATGATTAACTAATCAACAACTAAGTATTATATGAGATGTCATCATGCACCTTTATAAATATAAAAATTATAGCATCTCCTGATATTGATAGATACAGATAGATAATATATATCATTAGATTCCATGTTACATGGCATAAACACTTGCAAAAAGTGAACACAAATTGCTAAAGGAAATTTTTATTTAAAGCTTTTCACATAAGGTGAGATCTTTAAACATAACATATAATCATGAAGACATACTATCTTAATTTTCTTAAATTTTCTTCTGTCTATTGTGTTTTGAATATTTTGTTCTGTGTTCCATTGGCAATCAATTTTGCAAAATGCAGGCAGCTTTGCAGATATTTTTCAGGTAGAGAATATATTTGAGCTGCTGTCTTGGGAACTAGGCCATTTTTATACAATGAGTTGCTGCATATGCTTTAAACGTCAAGACATGCTCTCAAAACTGTATAGGTTTTTCATGAAGTGTAACTTAAAACATTGTCACATTTTTAATTCTACACACGCTGATTTATGAACAATAACAGTAGATTTTCTTGACACTATTTTCTGACTTTTAAAACTTGATCTAACATTTCTGGTTAAGTACATTTTCTATTGTCTTCCATGGGATGTCAATAGTTCTAAAACTTTATTTTAAAAACCTCAGCCATTATATATATTTGCAAAAATCATATAATGTAAAAATATGAAAATTCAGTCCTGACATTGAATATGATAAGCACATCTGTGTATGTATATATCTACGTGCATGTATAATGAAATCCACAAATGTCATAAAATTTCAGCGGGTTAAGAAACTCACACTGAATGCTTCATAAATCAGTGATAATAATATATATAGTTACAATATGAAAAGAATCTTTGGAATAAATCAAATACATATGTAAACTATGAAAATGCCTTTTAAAATAAATGTAATATTCTTTATAATTGTGAAAAATAGTGAGCTATAATTTCTGGTTTTAAGTAACATTTTATAAATTAAGGATTTAGGATTTGATCCTGTATCAGTCTTTTATAATGTATACCACTATCTTTCATTGTTTTCTGCTTAGAGCCACAGTGTTTATTTATTTTGGTAGTGAAGATGACTATATAACACAAAAATCTATTAAGGTTTATTGAAATTTAAGTGACACATGGAACATAAATTGATATAATGCCTAGGAATTTGTACATCTATCTAATTTTAATGATTAATTAGGTTATTAATCATCCAACAATGATTTTCTCTTCCACTTATTCAAATTAAAGAAACCCAGAGGATTAAAATCTGATTCCAAAGCTGTACACTGTATATTATATAGCTATGCATGATACATTGTAAAATGTTTGAATACAAGTGAGAAAAGTAAGACAAAGAGAAAAGAAGGAACTTAAATTAAGAATCATCAGTGATACGTACATTGCACATAATGGGCTGCATGGGATTCCTTACACTTTTACTTGGGGTCCAGGAAGCAACACAGTTATCAGTAACGTGATGTATAATCATCCATCAAATAAATGCAAACTAATTACTTGGCAGATATTTGACTTTTCCTAGGATTTAAACCAGATAAATTGATTTTTTTCTGAAGACATTGTAAAAAGAACTTTGTGATTCCCAAAAGAGGTCAAACTGCTAGTCTGTGAAAGCCCTTCAAAAAGGGGCTGTTTGCTCTCTTGCTCCTGGACTATTCCCTTCCTACCCCTTGAGAGACCTTTTAAAATGTAAATCAAATCCTTTCTTTCCCAAATCCTCCAATGATATCTTATTGCATGTGGAATAAAGTTTGACCTCCTGAGTTCTACAAGGTCCTATATGAACTGGTCCTTGCCTGAGTCTTACATACCATCTTTGAGCTGGCATCGTTTCTGCTTCTCCCACTCAGCCTCTTAAATGCTCTCCTTCTTTCTGATCTAATAATTCCAACTCAATAGAGAGTAGTGTTGTTGCATTTGTGCTACTCTTTTCACAGAAGGCTTTCCACCCAGATCTTCACATGCATGACTAATTCATTTAATTCTGGCCACTGTCCAAACATTACCTCCCCTGAGAGAACTTCCTCACTGACCCTGTCTGACGTGATCCCTTTCTGCAACCCATACTCTTTGGTATAACACCCTGTTTTTATCACCTTCGCAGAATTTACAATGTGATAATGAATATGTGTGACAATGATTAGTACACTTATTTTTTACTTTTTACTTATTTGTGATTTATCTCCTCTCCTCTCAAATATAGTAAAGCATGGCCCAAGAAGCTGTTATGTCATTGCTATTCCCCACACTAAGGACAATGTCTGGTTCAGAGCAGGCATTTAATAATGATTTTTGAGTGATTCAAAGAATGGGAAACTAGGGGCACCTGGGTTGTTCAGTGAGTGAAATGTCTGACTTTGGCTCAAGTCATGATCTCACTGTTCATGAGTTAGAGCCCCATGTCAGGCTCTGTGCTGACAGCTCAGAGCCTTGAGCCTGCTGCAGATTCTGTCTCCCTTTCTCTCTGTCCCAACCTCACTCAATGTTCTGTCTCTCTTTCTCTCTCAAAAATAAATAAACATTTAAAAATAATAATAAAAAAACAAAGTTGATAAAAAGAATGGGAAACTAATACGATATGAGTTGAGTACACAGTTCTCTGACTTCCTTGATAATATAAGAATAGAAATAAAATTATCCAAAGGAGTAGTTTTCGATCCTCAAAATCAGAGGATTCTGCATTATGGACTAAAAGAGTTGATGAATAACTGTGTGGTTATGATGGTCCTTACACCCTTCAAACTGAGTAAATTCTTTGAAGTCTCTTTCATCTCTTGGTTTTCTCTGTAAGATTTCCTTGGAGAATAATGCTTTTGCCTGTTGAAACAACAAAAATGACAACACCACAGCAGTGTTTAAAAACCAACGATCTCTACTAGTGGGTGCAGCGTACATAACCTTATGGCAAGCCTCCCTCAATGTTTTTTCTTTTCAACTAAAATATAATAGCTGTTGAGCAATATTGGGCTAAAGATTACCTCCCTGACAAATCCTTTTAAGGAAACTATTCTATGTAACTGTTCAAGTATAGAGAACAAACTACTAACTTTTTTATAAAAATTGTAGATCCATACTAGAACACTTGACTGAATATAAGGTCATCACATGTTTGTTGGAAAGAGAGCCAAGGAAGTCCACGCTAGTAGAGGTAGTTTCCACTTACACAGATAAATTAAAATTGAAGGCCCATTTCTCCAACACAAGATGATATTAGTTAATAGTTTTGTTTTCAGGCCATCAAGCAATGGATAAGCTTTGAGAAGTGTCATTTCATTTAGTCCTCACAACAATCCTCTGGAGATAGTATTATTATTTCCATTTTACAAAAAATTCATGTAATTTGAATCCAGAGACATTGCTTCTGACCACACTGCTATCATGTAATGTAAATTTCTTTCTTTTCTTTTTTTTAACAGACTTTATTTTAATTATTTTTTATTTAACTCCAACATAGTTAACATATAGTGTAATAATGGTTTCAGGAGTAGAACCCAGTGATTCATCACTTCCATATAGCACCCAGTGCTCATTCCAACTAGTGCCCTCCTTAATATCCATCACACATTTAGCCCATCCCCCCCACCACCCCTCCAGCAACCCTCACTTTGTTCTCTGTATTTAAGAATCTCTGATGACTTGCCTCCCTCTCTGTTTTTGTCTTATTTTATTTTTCCTTCCCTTCCCCTATGTTCATCTGTTTTGTTTCTTAAATTCCACATATGAGTGAAACCATATGATATTTGTCTTCCACTGCCTGACTTATTTCACTTAGCATAATACACTTATTGTTGCAAATGGCAAGATTTCATCTTTTTTGACTGCCAAATAATATTCCATTGCATATTCCATATATATATATATATATATATATATATATATATATATATACCACCTGTTCTTTATCCATTCATCAGTCAATAGACATTTGGGCTCTTTCCATAATTTACTGTTGTCAATAGTGCTGTTGTAAACCTTGGGGGTGCATGTGTCCTTTCAAATCAGCATTTTTGTATCCTTTGGATATAGTCTAAATTTCTTAAAAACAATTTTAAGCAAGAAAAATGGAGGAAAATTGATTAGTAATTATTAACTACAAACCTATTAAAAGTTGGGAGAGTAGTTTTTTCAAAAAGTATCTTTGACTCACATAGATAAATTAGATCTTATACATGATATTTATTAACAAGAATATTCACTTAATCCAACTTCTATAATTAAAGAGATTATAATATTTATACATGTACACAGGCAAACATGTACACACACACACACACACACACACACACACACACACACTATATTGTTTTTCAGGAAGACCTGTATAAACATGTTTCTCAGGCAGTCTATTATTTCAAATCACCAAGAAACGCATTAAAAAGGATCATCAGACTCATACGTATTTATGGAAAAATTCATCAAGAAAGAACCCTAAAGAACCTCCTTCTCATGGCAGCAAAGGAGGACATGATTCCAAAGAGAATCATTAACTGGAGATCTGTATTGCATGTATAGCTATTGAGAAGTGTTTTTATGAATATCTGTTTGTGAAAGCATGCTGAATAAAGGTCAATCTAAAACGTACTCATGACCATCCCTCCTGTTAAATACTAGTGTAAGTAAATTAGGCTTTCCTTAAGACCCTAAAGACATTTGGGTTAAGATTATAATAAACTAACAGATGCATAATTTTGAATGAGTAATATACATTAATGCCAGGACTCCTCCAAATTCTACTTACTCCAAGATGCTTCCTTACCAGGGTCAAAGTGGTAGATAAGTGGGAGTCCCAGCCAGATGCCAGAAGGGTTTTCTATGACAGCAAGAGCTAAAGTGAGGCCAAGAAAGACTGGATCATAAATTATAGCTACTGAAGTTTTCAGCTGCAATTGCCAACAGATAGTTGTAGCAAATAAAAGTACCCAACAGATAGTCCTGCAGAGTAAGGGAACTGGACTGCTCCCACCTCGCCAAGTACCGCTTTCTCCTCCCACCATAGAGTTCATAAGGCAAAGTTCTTCTCCAAAATACTCAGATATTATAGTGGGCTATAACTATGGAGGAAGGGTAAATGAGTAAGAAATCTTAGAGATGATGATTTTTATTGTCTTATCATAGAAAATTATTTAAGTGATCAATTTACTACATTTTAAAAAGATGGGACCAAAACTTAAACCCTTTTTTTCTTGTAATAGATATCTGCCAGCTTAAAAAAAAAGACAGGATTGGTTCAAGACAAAAACAAAGAAGTCAGTTTACTTTTGTAAATAAATTTTGCAATCTATCTCAATATTTTTATATTAAAATTTTTATAAATCCTCATTTTGCAGAGTTTTATCCTGTGAGTTCAACCTCAAACAAGCTTAATTCTAAAATTAATTCTAAAATCTCCACTTTGAATTTGACCTTTTGTCAAACATTAATGGAATTTCCAATTCATTGCTGGGCCAGGGCCACAATAATAAAAACCCCAAGTTAGCCTATACAGAAAGCTTTCCAATGAGTTCACGTTTTTTCATAATGGGTATTTGATAAGATGATCTTCAAGACATCTTTCTAATCTGCTGGCTTTTATTTATCCTCCAATTTCCAACACAAAATTTACCTGATATAACATTCATGCTATTTTTAATATAACCAACATTTACTAACTTTATATTATGTACAAAACACTCTGCAGATAGAAAATACAAAGATAAATATAATACAGTACTATATATCTATTACATATATCAAAGTGGCATATGTTACTGAATATATGGCCACAAAAATATGCAAGAATAACGGCGCACCTGTGTAACTCATTCAGTTTTCATCGACTTTTGATTTTGGCCCAGGTCTCGATCTCATGGTCTGTGGGACTTAGCCCTGCATCAGACTGTGTGTTGACAGCATGGAGCCTGCTTGAGTTCTCTCTCCCTCTCTCTCTACCCTTCCTCAACTTGCATGCATTCTCTCTCTCTCTCTCTCAAAATAAATCAATATAAAATAATAATAATATAATACATAAGGGCTGTTATAAAGTTTAAAATACTTTGGGAGCAGAGTGGGATGAACAACAATATTGCTTTGGATGCTCAAAGGTACTTCAAAATGTAGGTGACTCAGAGTTGTATCTTAGACATAGATTAGATTTTAATAGTCAAGTAATGGGAGAAATGTTTTTTCAGACAATAAAAGTAGCTTGTGCAAAGGCACAGTACCATGAAGAAAATGTGTATTTATAGAATACCAAAAATTTACCATGACCAATGCATAGGAAACATGACAGTGAGTGACATTAGATACAATTGGAACAAAACCTATTGATAAGACACATCCAATCATCAAATGATATTAGATGAAGGACTGCAAATTATTTTAAGATGAAACAAGCAAGTAACATTCCCCTATTGATCGAGCTGCCTGCATTCTGACCTTTCTCCCAAGCACCTTTAGTCTTTCACCCATGTGAGCTTCCTAAAATATAAAGCTATTAATAATAGGCACATTTACTTTGTAAAAGTGTAAACCATCCTAAAAACTCCCCATCACCTAAGAGACGACTAGGTAAGGCACCTTTAAATACCACTGACACTTCACGAACTGGCTAAATCAACTTCTCCCACTAAACTGTCACTTTTCTCTTTGCCACTCTAGCCTGAGGGCGCTTTGCCATTCTTGTACATGTTTCAATTCAGTCTAATTATCACTTCCTCTTTCCAACTCTTCCCTGGTGCCTTTTGGTGGTCAGTCATACCTCTCTGTCTGCTCCCACGAAGGAAGGTCATTGGCTGCTAGTCAAACATCTTATGGAGCTTATTACAGTACTGAGACAGATGCTTGATTAAATAACTACAAAGGTCATTTCCAACTTTTTATCACTTTTCTACAAGCTATTATGTATGCATAAACATTAGCCACATCAATCAACAAACCCAAATACAACTATGTTTCACTTAATTTCACTTTTATCTTAGAACTTTTTGTGTCTTTCAGAATGGTGGCACTATGTTTTATATTAGAGAGGTAAGTGTGTATTACTATAGATATATTAGTATATTAGGTATGTCATCTATATCATGTAGTATAGTGTATTAGTTTGCTAAAGCCATTGTAACAAAGTACCTCAAGTGGGGTGGCTAAAACAACAGAAATATATTTTTTCACAGTTCTGGAGGCTCACAGTCCAAGATCAAAATGTCAGCAGGGTTGGTTTCTTCCCAGGGCTGTGAGAGAAAACCTGTTCAGTGCTTCTTGTGGTTTGTTGAAACTCTTTGCAATTACTTGGCTTGTAGAAGCATCACCAATGTCTGTCTTCATCTCCACGGGCATTCTCCTTGTGTGCATATTTGGATGTTAATTTCCTTTTTTCCTAAAGGCACCAGTCATGTTAGATTATCCTACTTCAGTATACCTCCTCTTAACTGATTACATCTGCAATGACCCTATTTCCATATAAGGTCACATCTAGAATTTCAACATGATGAATTTTAGGGGGGCACAATTCAACCCATAACCCATAATATAAATATATTATTAACAATACAATACTATCTAGACCACTAGCCAAATATATTATTAACAGTACAATGCTATCTAGACTAATTGGTATATTACTAATTCTATATTAGATAATAGCACCTATACTATTATGATATATATATATATATATATATATATACACATATATATGGCACATAATATGTGTCTATACTACTAACATATTAGAAACTATACTAGTAAATTTTATAGTACATAAATAGATGATAGATAGATGCTAGGTAGGTTATCGATGAGAAGTATATTTAATCAGTCTATTGGCCTATTCTGGACAAAATCTATAAGCTGGCTTATTTGTGGGGGTACCCTGAAAAACCTATCCAAAACAATTTTTCCTGCAACTCTCTTAATATACTAACTCTTTACAGGAGAAAACACAAAATATTAAGAATTGTAAAATATTAATAGCATCTTACTCAATGTGTTTCAACATTAATATAAACGTTTTTCTTGGTAAAATTTCAATTGTATATGTATTTTAAAGCTACAACTTTCAAAGTTGCAATTCTATGACTAACACTGAAGAAATGGTAGAGAACCTCCATTCTTTCCTCTTGTCCTATTTCTCTTGTCCTATTCTTTCCTTAAAGTCATGCACAAATTAGGGCCTGGGAGGCTCAGTCAGTTGAGCATCTGACTCTTAGTTTGAGCTCAGGTCACGATCTCAGAGTTCCTGACTTCAAGCCCTGCATCGGCTCCACGCTGTCAGCTGTTTGGGATTCTCTCTCCCTCTCTTTCTGCCTCTCTCTCCACCCCTCCTCTGCTCACTGCTCTCTCTCAAATAAATAAATAAATAAATACTTAAAAAAAAAGACACGGACAAATTGGAAATATTTGCCAATACATATTTAGACTCTGTTCTCTCCTTTTATACTGGTGAAGTGATCAATCTTATAATGGTAGTTTAGAATACAGGCAATATGAAGTATGAGGTCCTGTACGTAAATGTGTGTGTGTGTGTGTGTGTGTGTGTGCGTGTGTGTGTGTGTGTTTGCCGTTTGCTAAAACCTATTTTAGTTAGAAGTCCAAAAATATTTAGTGAAGTAAATAGCATTATATAAATCCAATCAAGTGTTGCACAGTGACAGTGTTTCTGTGAAAACATTCTGTGCTTTCTTTTTTCATTCATAGCCTGGCCCCTCTCCCCTACTACCAATCTAAATTGTCCCTGGGATCCCGTCAGAGTTCACAGAAGTATTTAAGTGTAGAATCTATGTTGTTTTTAGAATTACTGCTTTCATACAAAAACAAAGCTTTAGGTAGGGGTGTTTATTAGAGGCATCAATAAGTAGGCATGAATAGGTCAGTAGCTATTGGTGACTAAAACAACCTCCACGGTAGTGGGGGCAGGACTGAACTTTCCAATACTTTAGTCACATGACCAATTGCCCTGGCAATCATCCCCTACCATCTTTAGGGGCTTTCCAAAAGTCACATCATTAACATAAACTCAGGGGTGGTTGAAAGATGCTTTTTATAAATGACAAAAGATCATCCTTTTATCCCTCCAGAGCTGTTTTGAGAACTAAGGACAAAAAACAGATATTATAACAAAACAAATGTTATGGCTCTTAATAAGAAACTACAAGCGTTTTAGCGGTCAGGCCAGGACCAGAGAAAAAAGACTAAAATAGATATTTATTATTATATCACAAAATCATGCACACATATGCATATGCATATAATGTATATATGTATGTATGTATGTATGTGATCATATACTCCTGGTAAGTTGGCTCTAATTGCAAAAAACCTGCAGTCACTTCTACATTGCAATGTAGGTTCCAGTGGGGAGCCCTACTATATCTGATTGAATTGTTTCTATTCCTGGTTCTGCTTATTAACCTTCCTATGCCTATTATAACAGGGATAATAATATGATTGTATGTATTAAATAATAGCTATAAAGTGGGAAAATAATCTTTGGTGTAGTAAGAACTCAATAAATCAGTTATCATCATCATCATCATCACCATTATCACCATTTTTTAAAATAATACAAACCAAAATATTTGCAAGGCTTATCTTTATACATTAGAATTAAAACTTATTATTTTATATATTTTTAAATCTTCTCTTTTCCAGGTCTTTACAAGGATTATTAATTACATTAGCAGTACATAAAATAGTGTTTTGAAATGAGATGAAAAGAATCCAACAGTACTAATCCAAAATATTAATAAGCTATAAAATATGTATTAAAATAATATAACATTAACTCCATTTCAAACCAAACTGTATAAAGTAATTATTGAATCCATTAAATATATTTATTGACAACTGACAAATTTGAAAGTGACACAAACATTACTTTCCACTCATTGTCTTCCATTTGTTGATAGTGGCTCTAAGAGCCATATAATGGTTTCCAATTGGTATTTTTCTATGGCTTTTATTTTTGGGCAATTTACTCTTCTTGAGAAAATACTTAGAAAGGACTCTCTTCCCCCCTTTTAACAATATTTACTTTGTCTTCTCATTTATCTGAGGTTAACTTTGCTGCACCAGGATTTATGAGATAGCACTTACTTGTGTATATCTTTATAACCCTTTTATAGTCAACTTTTCTGTGTCTTCTGATTTAGGATTTCTCTAAAAGGAGCATATATCTGAATTTCAGCTTTTACCCAATGAAAGACTTTTTTATCATCTAATATGGAGTTAAGGCTTTTTACATTTGTTGCAAATGCTGACAATTTGGACTGTTTTGCACCATTGTCTTCTGACAATTTGCTTCACTTTGCTTTTACTGTCTTTTGACTATTGTTAGATTAATTAGTTTTGTACTTCCCTTAATTTTCATCTTCAGAGTTGCATATTGTATATTTCTTCCTAGTTTTTCCTTCAGTTGTTAACATTTAGTTTTACTTTTTTTTAAGTTTATTTATTTATTTTGAGGAGAGAGGAAGAGAATATGTGCATGAGTTGAGGAGGGGCAGAGAGAGAGGGAAAGAGAGAGAATCCCAAGCAGGCTCCATACTGTCATCCCAGGAGACTGATGCAGGGCTTGAACTCAGGAACTGTGAGATCATGATCTAAGACAAAACCAAGAGTCAGTTGGGCACTTAACCAACTGAGTCACCCAGGCACCCCTGTTAACATTCATATTTAAATCTACATTTTTTCCCTAATAAATGCTAATATTAATCAATGCCTTGCTCTTGATCCAGAACAAGGAAGGTTGAATGGCCTATACTTTAGTTTCTTATGAAATTGTTCTCTGCAGAATCTCATGCATCTTTTGCACATTTAGTTCTTTTTTTATTACCCATAAAACTATATTAAACTTATTCTATTTTCTTTATATTTTACTTCTTATTTTTTATTGTTAGTACTTAGTAAGTATATTACAACATTTTACCAATGTGTGTTCTCATTGACTTTTTGTCTTTTTTTTTTTCCTTCAGCATTCACTTTTTCTTCATTTGCAGAAATGCATCTTACAGAGTTCTTTTACCAACAGTCTCTGGGATTAACCTTTCTAAGTAATCACATAATTTTCTTTTCTCAGCGATTGTATCTGAAGAACAGTTTGCTGTCCTGATACCTTTCTTCTGTAGAGGATCTGAAATTGTCCTCTCTGGTGGACTCCAGGATTTTCAGTCTGTCCTGATGTTCTGTAAATTTACTATAATGTGTTTATTCCACACATGGGGCTTCTCAACCTAATCATTCATACATTTGTTCACTCTGGAATAATTGAAGATTTTATTGTTTCTAATATTTCTTCTCTAGCATTCACTTTATTTTTCCTGCTTATTCTTCTTTTAGAAGTATGTTACAGAATGTCATAATAATCTCCTTGTCTCCTTATTCCTGTTTCCTGTCTGCCATCTTTTTATCCCTCCATACTGGTTTTTGGGACATTCTCTTGCTCTGTCTTTAAATTCACTAAGTATCTGTACAAAGATTTCTTTTTTGTTTTTTAATTTTTTTTTAACATTTATTTATTTTTGAGACAGAGAGAGACAGAGCATGAACGGGGGAGGGTCAGAGAGAGGGAGACACAGAATCTGAAACAGGCTCCAGGCTCTGAGCTGTCAGCATAGAGCCCGACGCGGGGCTCGAACCCACGGACCGTGAGATCATGACCTGAGCCAAAGTCGGCCGCTTAACCGACTGAACCACCCAGGCGCCCCAATGATTTCAATCTCAATGTTTCTCAGCTTCCATCTATCTCATCATGGAACCTATAGAAAACACTAATACTTGTAGGGCACACTTGAGTAAAAGACAAGCCTGCTCATTCTACTAATTTGCTTTAAATATTGAACATAACAACTGAGGTCTTTCAATAATGTCTCCAAGATTTATAACTAGTATTATTTAACCAGCCACAGTGACTAATATCTTTAGGTACTCAAAATTGTAGTAATAAGGTTTTTTGACTTAATAATAAGATTTTGTGGTTTATCTATACCAACTGACATGTGATGACATGTATTCATCGTGTTTTTTAGAAACCAGACCTTTATATTTCTCTTGTTGTAGTAATACCAAATGTTGACAATTGCCATGCAGGCTAATTAAGAGAATTGTTCTGCAATATGTGTGCTATTTGGACTTCAGCTATTAACTGCAAGACATTACAACTAGTGCTCAAATGAATACTCTTGTGATGTCCTCATAAAAGAAGTTTAAAAAGTTTAAATCTCTTCCTGTCTATAAAGGATAGTTTTGTGATCATTTGCTAGTATAATTATATAAGGCTTGGCACTATTGCTGGTATAACTACATCATTGCTTTATTTGATAAATTTCTGATAAACTGTTTAGCTTGAAAATTAATTGTTGAGTCACACTAAGATACCTTTGTGTAGCTTATTTTTTGTTACTTCTTACCTCCTTCCTTCTTTCTTCTCTCTTTTTCTGCCTCTTCCTATTCCCCCCACTCCTTCCCTTCTCTTTCTCATTTCTTTGTATCTTTTCCTTGATTACTACATTTACTTATGACTTTGATTATTGAAATAAAAATGTTCATTATGCTTAGACTATAAAAATATGCAAAAATTAAATTATTTTATATATAAAATACTTAAGTAGAAACATTTCTGGCTTCAGAAATCAGTTTTTTAAATGATAATGTTTTAAAAAATTGTAATGAAGATATTGAAAAATCTAGCATGGTTTAATAAAATAAAAAAATATTGAAGTAGTAATTTTGTTTAATTCAATAAATAATTTTATAAAACCACAAAAAAGTAATGGTATATTTGTATATGATAAGGTACTTAAGAAGCTCATTTTATTTATCAACATAGCTAGTTTTTAGAAATAAACAATGTTTCCATTCTAAAAAATAGTTTATTATGAAATTCTGCCAAATATCAAACTGTGGCTAATTTTTAGTTTCAAAAATTAGTAATGATAAAAGAGAGAAGAATCAATAGAAAAACTGGGAAATGAATGTACTCAAGCATGTTCTATTTCAGAAGACTTAAGTTCAGATGTTGAGAATAATAATTGCTAGAACAGTTCAACAAAAATTCTAAATTACAAAAAAATGTGCAGGATTAAAAAATAAAGTATATAAAATATAATACAAAACAAGGAATGTCTGTAACAACAAAAAGTACAAGTAATTATCAAACTAAGTGATATATTTAAGGGAAAGATGGGAAATGAGGCCATGCAGCACAGCCAATATAGAACATTCTATAGTGTCAGGGACTAGGCACAGAGTCACATGGACAGAAATATAAATTATGCATTCAGGAATTTTATAGAGGAAGACATGAACATGTTCTAACATAATTTCAATGGTTGTGAAAGTATTTTAAAATTAAAATTTATGATCATTTATATCTTATAGTAAATTATAATTTACTAAAAGAACCACAGTGGTGGGAAACTCTGAGCTTATTTATTCTTTAACTATATATTGATTTTTTCTAACTAAAATAATTTTATTTTTTTAATAACTGTATTTCTTATTTCCAGATTTTTACAATGTTTTATGCATGTTTTGTGGGAGGTATCTCATCCCAAAACTCTCTGAATATTACAAATCACTGCCACTACCATCAACTTAAAAGCTTAGATTCACCCAAAACCTCTGAGCATAGGGCCTGTGCATCTCTTACTCTCAAACATTCTGCCCAAGATTAGGGTTGAAAACCACAATTCCTAATATAGACTTTTCAGGCCCTTTAATCTTGTTCTGCTTTCTTTAAACTCTGCTGCAAATTTTCCTAGGTTAAGTCTGTGGACTTTTCATACAGTAGTACTTCACATACATTCTATAGTTTTTGTTTGTGAGCTCATCTTCAGCAGTAATCATCTTTTCTTTTCACTGTGTCTTTGTAGGGTGTTTCTACTATTACTTTTTTCCTTGTAAGTTCCATAACACTGCTGACAATTGTTGATTTACTAGAGGTTTAAATGTCATTATGAGTTCAGTTGCTACCAATTTTAAATTTTATTTCTATTTTGTTCTTTGTAAAACTGACAGCAAGTGAGAGTTATGTTTTTACTCCTTAGTGGTTGATTCTCCTATATTTCAGCCTAGATTGAGATTTGTCTTCAGGTGAGGTCCTAAGATAGACATTGTTCTAGTCCTTAATTATAGGGAGTGTAGCACCATTCTGGCTTCTGGATTTATTCAAACCAGTTTTAACTGTGGGCCCCACATGTGTTTTAAATCTTATGCTTAATATCCATATTTACTTCTTGTCCCTCTGTGGGCTCTGTGAATTTAACTCCTATTCACATTCTGGATACCCATTTTCTTTCTAGTCACCTGGGGGTTTTCTTTTCTTATTTTTGAACATGGCTATCTCGTAAAATTAAATGAAAGAATATTCTAACATGTCATGAATCAATTATCTTGGCTGGAAATCTTGAACACTGACTTTTTAAATATAATGACACACTATGATCTAAAACAATTTTCTCAGATTAGAGAAAAGAACTTTGCTTGTTTTATTCTTGAAAGTCATGGTTTCTCTGAACATATAAACTAAAGACCCAATGTTATCCTAAAATTGACAGACAAAATTTTTAAAGAACTTGGAAATAAATTATTTTAACACATTAGGCTATTTATGTACTCAGAAGTATGTGTAAATATATTGCTGGAAAATTTAAAACACTACAATATTTTCCTGAAATGTGATCTGATTTTTACCTAAAATCCAAAATATGAAGTCGGGTACCATTCACATTTTAAGTGCAACTTTTTAGTGGTTTAATAAAGCAATCAAGAATTTATTAAGCTCTCAGGAGGCTTCTATGTTTAAATATTGAGGTTTATTTTTATAGTACAAACCAGATCCTGAGGTTGCTATAGTAATGGTCAAACAACAACTATAGATAATGATATTTTTGAGGTAGGATAACAAAAGAGACTTAATTTGCTCATGATGATTATATTTTCCTCTCTGTCCTGGTTAGAAATAAAATCCTAATTACCTTATTTTTTAGTAAAATATTAGAATATCCTTCATAATTCTAATTTATGTATTACCTAAAGTTTGCAAAAAACCTTTTCTGTTGGAAAATTTGTATCAATCTGAAATTTAATTCCCATCTTCTTATGTGAAATAATTCTATGTGGTTTAGACATATGAATTTTTTTAAATGTAGAACAGTTTAATAATGAATCTGTTATGTGACTGCTTGTGTTTTATATGCATTCTCGAAAAAAGGTTTTTTATAATAGCCTTTCACTCAGAACTATTCTTGGCTAATATGATTGTCTTTAATTCACAAGTCTTTTTTCACATTGCCTGGCCTTGCTTCTTTGCCTTCTATATGTGAATTCCTTACAAATTTAATATTTTTCTCTTAACACTACACTCTACTTCTGCCTTCAGTACTTCTGATTCCCAATTATGGAAAGCAGACTTTGTCAGCAACAAAGCACTAAGAATTTTTAAAAGCAAGGGTAATGTTTCAATAGCCAAGTCTTAGCTTGAGGAGTTAAAATTTGGAAGGCATGCTTTATAAGTTCTGATATTCTATCAAATTTTAATAGTTTTAATTGCCTAATTATCTCCTCCAGTGCAATAATAAAGGCTTTTAATATTTCATTTTCTAGTACAGGAAAAGGTATTCCAATCTGTGCAAGAGAACCTTCTAACCCTCTGTTGAATGTTAAGTTGAAGTTCTTTCATATAATCTTGCACTTTTGTAAGCTGGCTCCATCTGTCATCTTACTTTTGTCCCCTCCATTTTCCTCCTTACCCAAATGTTACTTGTTTATTCAAGGAACACCCTCGTTTTCTTTCCTTTATCTTTTTGTCATTGGCAGCTCTGCTTTTTATATCCATTTTTATACTCTTCAATAAATTCCTCTCTCTATCTGTGTGTGTGTGTGTGTGTGTTCTTTAATGCAGGCAATAACTTCGTTTCTAAATCGTATATGCCTCCCCATGCCTCTGAAAATTTTGTTCTCTACTCCTGATCTTGCCATAGCAAGATCCTTAATCTGCCTGTCTGTGCTGTACTGAATAGTTAGGAGAGAATCAATGCTTTTTTTCTGGCACTGACAGCAAGAACTGCTTTGGGCACACTCAGCAGAACAAGGGACCATGAGGTCAACAACAATAAGAGGATTTAAAGACAACTTCTAGGCTCAGAATTTCTACTTAGGAAATTCTGTGATCCATTTTGGGTCTTCTGTATTGAATTGATCGATCTATGAGAAGTATAAAATAAATAGGAAAAATTATCTTATTTATTTACAACTTCAGGAATTTATTCCTCAAACCACGAGTGCACAAGAAATTCCAGGGTTTCATGCACAGAAGTACTGTCATGAATGTTCAAAATATTACTATTTTTGTACCCAAGATCAGTACTCTCAGTTTCTGTTTCCCACACTGGGATCGGCCCATCAAGTTTATTCAGCCTCATTCTTTATTTAGGTCTGATCTGCTAACTCTAAAATTTTTGACACTTCACAAATGAAAATGAAAATGTTTACTTTCAGTTTCATTATAAGGTAGCAAAAGAACTAATCAACAGTAATTAAGGCTTTAAATATTCTTTAGTGATGATGTTCCCATTATACTCAGCTTGGGAAACTATGTAAAATCATTTTTTTTCCTGCAAAAAAGGTAATGTTCAATCGAGAAAATTTGTGAGAAACCAAAGCAGCCACATTTTTGAAAATCATTTATCTGTAACATAATATTTTTCTGTAGAAAAAATTAATGTGTTGCAATTCACAGGAAAATATTAAACCTGAGTGACAGAATTTCATGAGCAATACTACTATCATTAATGCATTTCAATAATACATCTCAATAATTATTAACTACATTACTATCTCAACCTAATCAAAATTCTTTTGTGACTTAGGGCTAATGAAAATGACAGGGTAAGACTTACGACTTAAATCCACAGCTGGTCTCAAAATTTGATTTAGTTTTATTTATACTAGGAATAAAAAATAGAGGCTATATGTCTCTTGAAATAATACATTTTACAAATAAGCATCTAAAGAAGAAAGTTTCACAAGAAAGAATCTTTATATGCTAAAAATATGCTACACCAAGCTTAGGTGTTTTTGCACCATGCCCGGATCATTATTTACATGTATGTTGAAAACAGAGAAAAATAGGTTTCATTTGTTTTTGAAAAAACCTTTAGTGGTAAAGTTTTGTGACAGGCACAAGTTGAAAATTATAGCATAAATGATCCAGAATAAAACACCAATCAAAGGAATTTGGTTAAAAATTGAAGTAGAGCATCTGACAGGAAATGATGTCTATTATGGTTTTAATGATCACAACTCTTGTTAGTAATACAGATGGAGCTCGTGCTCTGACAAAACAAAGCATTCACACTATAAAAGAAAATATATTTTAGGAGATGACAACTTATAAAATATTTTATATTTTCTTTGAAAATGTTTTAAGTTGGTAACATTAACATAAACTAAATGTATATCCTTTATGCATTTTCAAGCCATCTCTCTTCAAAAAAAACTCTAAAATATTCATTTACTTAACATGTGCATCAATTTGTTCAAAAATCATCTTATGTGTGTCACCTTTCTTAAGCTGAACTCCTTTAAATCAGTGAAGATGAATTAAAAAAAAAGTAAACAAGCGATCACTTCTAGAATTAGGCATAGCTGGCTACATTAGAAATGTATAAGAAAGAAAATAGAGCTAATATCTTAAAGGAGCTTAGTCTTACCAAAGAAGTGATTTTTGCAGTTTCGTTATCTTATTACAAGTATTTGTATGTTTGCTGGTATTCCTGTAAGTGTCGCAATAGTTAACTTTACACCTAACCCACAGTGTGAGCTGCAGGGTGTAGTGGTCGCTAAGCAACCCAACCAGAAGAACATTAAGTACCAGACTCTCCTCATTTAAATCTGTGTGAAAGCTAGAGAAGTGAGAGATTTTTATGGGCAGAACTTTTCAAGTTGATTTGGCTAAACTAAGCAGCCTGCAATTTGTATGCCTGATATCTTGTCAGGTTGGCAAAAGCCAAAACAGAAATTGCTTTAGAAGGTACTATTACTTCTGTGAGGAAAGGTTTTCTTTAAGGGGTAGACTAAATTTTATTCCTAAGTAAAAGGATACATTTTTCAAATACTATAGAAAGTTCATATTTGGTATATGAATAAAAATTCCTGTATTGCTTGACACTCTGAAAATAATCATTTTAAGGCCATTTATTATGCAGTTAATATTAACCCAAACCAATCTTATATGTAAGTAGAAAATCTTTACTCTTCTTTATAGACTTCCATACAGAAAATTTCTATTTCTACTAAGTTCCCGAAATTAATAACTCAAGTTAAAGAAGTGGATATAGTTTTAGTTAAAAAACTTACAAAATATTTTTATTTTTTCATCCCTATTGTGACTTTTAAAAAAGAATTACTTCCTTGTTTGAATGTATGATTTCATTAACTATGTATGCATCTTCCTAGCTTATAATTGCCTGTTTTAGGTTTTATATGAATATAATCGCATTACATATTCTTTTATCAATTAATAACTTTTCCTTAAATAATAAGTTTGTGAAAACTATTTGGATTTTTACATGAACTGTAATTTACAAATTTTATTACTATGTATGACTTCATTATACAAATGCAACTCTGATATAATTATTTGGGTCACATTAATAGATAAAATGGATAAAAATATTAATAATTTGTCTATCTTGGAATGCAAATTTAAGGTGTTTCCAATGTGATGGTATTAAAGACAAATCTGCTATGATTCTTGTATATATCTTCTCTCATACCTGTGAACGTGTCCTTCCGGGTATGTTTCAAAGAGTAGAAGACTAGGTCATAAGTGTGCAAAAACTTTAATTTTACTAGACTTTAACTTTACTAGGTAATGACAACTCTCTTTCCAAAGTGTTTCTACAAATATATACTCCCACTGAAATAGTTGAGCACCTATTAGTTGTTCCAAGGTTACCCTCAGATTAAAAAAAAAAAATGCCAACCTGGCAAATCAATGTATCTCATTGTGGTTTTAATTAATATCTTCATGATTGATCATGGGAATGAGTGTCATTTAATGTATTTCTCATCTGTGACCTGCCCCTTGGGAGACTATATGAACATTTAAATCTTCTCCATTCTTACCTAGCTGCACCTCCTAGGGCTGTTCCTCCCAGTATCAGGATTATACTCTGTCCTACTGAATGAAGGGTGGACACAGTGTGGGTGTAAACTGTGTGTCATTTCTCTGCACAGTATTTTAAAGCCCACTTGTGATTTTCGTAATTCTATCCTCTGTCCTGAGACCAATATTTCAGATGGGTGCTCCAATAGCCAGGGTTCCTAAGTAAGACCGTAGAGTAGGGTTAGAGCCCACCTGCGGTAGACATGCAGTGTGAGAAATTAAGGTTTGCTGTTTTAATCCACTAACGACCCTTAGGAGCTTAAAAAAATATATTCTGGACACTAGTCCTTGTTGAATTAAACCTTTGAAAATATTATATCTCATGTTATTTGTTTTTCATTCTTTTTGTGGTGTCTTTTAATGGAAAAAAATGCTTAAGTAGAATTTATATGAATTTGTCAATCTTTGCCCTTCTGAATAGTCCAGTTTAAAAATCCTTCCCTTTCCTGAGATCCTTATATTCTAAAAGCATTGATGTTTACCTTTCACATTTCAGTAGAAATTCACTGTAAATATATCAAGCCTAGCAATTTGTCTGCTTGTTTGGTTTTGTTTTGAGAAATGTTTGACTACTACTTTTTAAGTGACTATAAAATGGTTATAATTTCTATTTTTCCTTAAGTTTTAATGTTATTTTCTAGGAATTTATTAACTTCATATACACATTTAAATTTATTTATTTTTTTAATGTTTATTTATTTTGAGAGAGAGACAGTGTGAACAGGGAAAGGGCAGAGAGAGAGACACAGAATCTGAAGCAGGCTCCAGCTCCAAGCTGTCAGCACAGAGCCTGACGAGGGGCTCAAACTCACAAACCACAAGATCATGACCTGAGCCGGTCACATGCTTAACCGACTGAGCCACCCAGGCGCCCCTACACCTTTAAATTTATAAGCATAAAGTTTTTCATAATATCATTCAATATTTACATGAAATACCTATAATATAATGGATTTTTGCCTTCTTTATTTTATATGAATTTAAGTATAAGCTTATCATTTTATTAGACTTTTGTATAACCAACTGTGCCTTGGTTAATCTTTTCTTTTGAATGCTTGCTTACTTTTTAATGAATTTCTGCATTTATATTATTATGTCCTCAACTTTAAATTTTGTTTCAATTGGTATTTTTTCTAATAGCTTGAAATGGATGCTAACATCAATTTTTCATTTTTCTTCTTCTCTATTTCAGTAATTAGGTCTCAATCACAAGTTTTATGTATAACATTTCATTATCATTAAGTTCAAAATAAGTTTTATTTTCAATTTTCACTTCTTTGTTTAATTCCTGGGCTATTTAGAGGTGGGTTTAATTTCTAGCATTTTTTCTTTTAGATATTATTTTCTAGCTTAACTACATTTGGTCACAAAATTTTAGTTCTTTGAAATGTGTCAAGACATTTGCATGGACAAGTATATGATCAAATTTTATAAACATTCAAGGTGTGCTTAAGTAAATATTTATTTCACATTTGTGTGCAGGGATAATGTAGAAGGGTAAGTAGATAGATATATTTTTATTAGGAAAATTTTTGTGAATTTTAATATTTAAATTACATCTATACTTTCTAATATTTTTACATGTTTTATCAATTTATCAATTACTGATAGTGGAACCATAGTGGTATATTAGAATGTCTAACTATGATTTGTTATTTCTTCTTATATTTCTCTCAATTTTAATTTCATTTATTTCAAAGCTGTATTATTGGTTGCATAGAATGATAAAATATTTTATCTTACTAGTTACTTGAACTATCTCTCACTTAATGTTCTGCCTTAAAATAAAATTTTGTCAAATATTACAGTCCTAATAACTTATAAAAGAATGAAAATGAACGTAGCACCAGACTTCCCAACAATAATGAAATAACGTTTCCAAAGTACAAAAGAGTAAAACTATCAGCCTAGAATTAAAAGACATGGCAAAACTCTTAAGAGTGAATGTCAACCCAAAGCTATGAAAATTTACCATCAAGAGACGTTCACTAAAGGAAGTACTACGGTTTTAATTCAACAGTCAGGAAAATAGTCTGACAAATTAGATATTGGGTGAAAAAATTGAACAGATAAAACTACATAGCAAATGCATATGCAAACTTTATAAATTCATCTTGGGGCACCTGGGTGGCTCAGTAGGTTAAGCATCTGACTTCAGCTCAGGTCATGATCTCACTGTGAGTTTGAGCCCCATGTCGGGCTCTGTGCTGTCAGCTCAGAGCCTGGAGCCTGCTTCAGATTCTGTCTCCCTCTCTCTGCCCTTCGCCCACTCATGCTGTGTCTCTCTCCCTCTCTCAAAAATGAATAAACATTAAAAAAATTGTTTTAATTAATCTCTAATTCATAATGTTAAACCACAATATTTTTAAGTTTATTTATTTATTTTGAGAGAGATAGAGGGGGGAGGGGCAGAGAGAGAGGGAGAGAGAGAATCCCAAGTAGGCTCCCTGCAGTCTGCATAGATCCTGAGCTGCTTGAACTCAGGAATGGTGAGATCATGACCTGAGCCAAAATCGAATAGGATGTTTAACTGACTGATTCACCCAGGCGCCCCCTAACCACAATAGTTTTTGTTTAAGTTCCAATTGTTATACATATTCTGTTATCTTTATATCTCCTACTAACTCACATATAGTAGGAGATCAAAGACTGTTGCCTAAATTTATTCAGTAAGCAGGCAACAATGTCATTTTTTTCAGTACCAATTTGCTTATAATATAATACTTGGTAAATCTTGTGAGCTCTTGAGAAAAATACATGTCTATTCTTACTCTTTGCATTCACTAAGACTAGACCTTGCCTAGCACAGAGCATTTTCAATGGCTGCTATTTGAATAACTGAGTGGTTTAATAAATGAATTTTATAATCCCATTAATCTTTCAACATCAGACTATAAACTATTGGATTTTGTTCTGCTTTCTAATGGTATTACTCATGAAGAGCTACTGTGTGCATTTTTGGCCTCAAATTTGTAGTACATTCTCTCCAAAATGCCCTTGTTTATAATATGTTTGGTATAACCACTCAGGCAGCATGAAACAAGGCTAGGACAGAGTAGTGAGGCTGACAACCAGGGAATTCAGATCATTCAAGCAGAGAGAAGCTGAAGGCATAGGATTACACAAATAGTGAGTGAGGTGATGTCTTATAATAACTAATGGGATCCTTTGGTGAATGACATCAAAGCCACTTGGCAAAAATTTTAATTTTTGATAAAAATCCCATAGTTAAGGTGATCTCTGGATAAAAACAGAAGCAGAGTCTGAAAATAGTCCTAAACAATAGGGCATAACCATTCCAATACAGAGTCACCTTGAGCAAAATAACAGAAAAGTAACGGAAAATCAGTGGTAGTGTTTGGAAAACTCAAGAGGAAGAAAAACCAAACCTAGCCAGGGAAGAACATTCTAAAATTCTAACATTCTGCTATAAAATTTTCCCAGTTTCTAATGAAATGTTATAAGAAACTCATATCAAAAACCTGCATTATTTAGAGGTAGTTCCTTAAATTAACTCTGGAGAAGAGTTTTTACTTACCCATTTATTTATGCATTGGTAAAACTATATTTTCTGAACACTTACTAATGCTAGGCAGTAAGAGCATGACAAGTTTCTTCTAAATCTTTCACTGTGTAAGCTTTATCACCTGTTAAATAGGGTTAGTATGCTCTCCTCACTGACTTGCCTTAAGGATTAAATGAGTTGCTCCATCTCAGTTGCTTAAGGACAGGTCTTCGTACATAGTAAGCATTCAATAAATGCCAGCCAACACGAAAGATACATTCTGCCAAATAAGTGAAGGAATAGCACTGAACAATTTTCTGTGTGAAGCTCTTTTTTGTCTTTCCAAGTCAAAGGAAAGTTGAGAAATGAAAAACAATGATAATTATTATAATAATAATTATGAACAAAAAGACTAGGTAACAAAAAAGAAGTATTTCAGAATGTTCTTTAATTCCACCTATTCAAATGTTTTTCATTCTCCCTCCTTGAGATAGAGTTTCAGTGACTGAAGAGAAGATTTTAATCTTCTGTGAAGATATCAGCTAAGAACCTCTCTGTACTCAAAATATTTTCTGTGGAAATTGTGCCCCAGCTCCCTATGTTTAATTTCATTGAGCATGGAGAATGACGGAAGAGGCTTGAAGAAGATCAGAAATAAGAATTCCAAGAGGACAAGTAAATGCTTCACAACTGAGAGGCACTAAGTATGGGATCCCGGTCAGCAGGTATTATGTACACCCCCACTACGGGCTTCAAAACATAAGAAGAACAAAAATCATGAACTTTATGAATGGTCATAGCTTCGAACTCCCGTCTTTCACTGTTTTGAATTGTGTTTTGTTTTGTTTTGTTTTGTTTTGTTTTGTTTTTATCAGATAGTAAGTGCCTGGGAAGGAAAAAAGAAAGCTGAAACAACATGGGTTTTCTTTTACCAGGTGAAAGTTATTGATAATAATAGCATTAGAATCAAATGTCCCCACTCCCAGAAAAAAAAAAAAAAAAGATCCATAACCAGAAAATACTGAGATAGATGGTAATAGTATTTGTGAGTAATTTGTGTAATTATTGTCAAGATTAGTGATAAACTGAGTTGCAGTAAAGGGATTTTCAGCACTGAAGATCTCATTATTATGATATTTTTACAGGAATCTATGTTAGATTATTGTTTAGGACATATATTTTTCTAAAGCCTATAAAGAGAGTTAGAAGGCCATGTCTATTCTATTCTGTTTGTTCTATTCTGTTTGTTCTCGGATGTATCCTCCACTTATCAACTAAAGGATTTTTTTTTTTTACCTAGGTGCAACAAGTGTTTGATCTTGTCCCAGAGAAAATAAACAACAACTTCAATCTTCTTGGCTGACAGTTGTTTTAACTGACCTTTCAGATCCTAGCCTGGAACAAGGTCACGTTGTTGCATTTAGTTCCAACATATGTTTATAAAAAGTGAAGAAAATCTATAATCTTTCCTGAGTAAATACATCCATAAGCAGGAATTTACTAGTTATCCACTTGCACTGTCACCTGAATCTATAATTGTTTAAGAGTCACCTTGTCATGATGCTGGCCAGGAAGAACTCGTTATCTACCAGCCTTAAAGTTACCCAACAAATGAAGAGTCAAGGCCAACCTGTGGATGTACACCATACAAAGTGCATAGTACCCAACCTTCAAGGTACAATGTGAAAGAACTAAGAATTGGAAGGAGGCTGAGACTAGAGTTTGGGGAAAGAAACCAGTTACAAAGCAAGAGGTAATAAAATCCTGAATGTAATTAGTGGTGGCTCTTGCCGTGGAGATAAGGAAAGGGGTTAGATCCCACAGAATCTGAGGATTTCAAAAATTGATCTAAGAAGAGTGGAGAGAAAAATGCAAAGATATCCACATTTCAAGTCTAAAGTTCTAAGAAGGAAGAAAACGGAGCATGAAGAAAAAAAAAATAGTAGGAAGACCATTAGCTGAAACTGGGCATGAACATTCTTATTGTTGGCAAAAATTTATATTGTATGGACTTGGTATTTTAAAAAGGTCAAAATTCCTTCAATTGAATAAGAATATGGAAAGGAATGAAACTGGAATAAAACCCCTTTTGGTTACAAAAAAATGTGTGGCTATCTGGTAATAAAAAGTAGTCTTTTATTAAAAAAAAGTATTTATTTTAATTCCAGTTAGTTAACATACAGTGTTATATTAGTTTCAGGTGTACATATAGTGATTCAACAATTCCATACATTAGTCAGTGCTCATCATGACCCCCATTACCTATTTAACCCATCCCTCTACCCCCTCCCCTCTGGTAACCATCATTTTGTTCTCTATAATTAAGAGTCTGTTTCTTGATTTGTCTTTCTCTCTCTTTTTTTCCCTTTGCTTATTTGTTTTGTAACTTAAATTCTACATGTGAGTGAAATCATATGGTATTTGTCTTACTCTGACTAATTTCACTTAGCACTATACTCTCTAGCTCTATCCATGTCATTGCAAATGGCAAGATTTTATTCTTTTTAATGGCTGAATACTATTCCATTATATATATGTACATATACATGTATATCACATATATATATATATATATATCATATATATACATATATATGATATATATATTACTTCTTCTTTATCCATTCATCTATCAATGGACACTTGGGCCACTTCCATAATTTGCCTATTGTAAATAATGCTGCTATAAACATAAGAGTGCACATATGCCTTCGAATTAGTGTTTTTGTATTCTTTGGGTAAATACCCAGTTGTGTGATTGCTGGTTCATAGAGTAATTCTATTTTAAACTTTTTTCCACACAGTTTTCAAGAGTGGCTGCACCAGTTTGCATTCCCACCAACAGTGCACAAGTGTTCATTTTCTCCACATCCTTGCCAACATCTGTTGTTTCTTGTGTTGTTGATTTTAGCCATTCTGACAGGTATGTGGTATTATCTTATTGTAGTTTGATTTGTATTTCCCCGATGGTAAATGGTGATAAAAAATTTTTCCATGCGTCTGTTGATAAAAGTGGTCATTTTGTAAAACTTTCACAATAACTTAGAAGATTAATAAGAATTATTCCATAAAAGTTTTAAACATTGATAATGTTACTGAAGTGAAAACCTTCCAAAATTACTCCTTTGAAGAATTATCATTTGGATACAGAAGTTCTAGTGTATACATTTAGAAAAATAAATTCTTTAAAAAAAAAAAAAAAAAAATTCTTTGATTTTTTTTTTTGCCAGTCTTCATGTTCTATACATGTGTGTATATTTTTAAAAAATGGATATTCTAAGAGCATTGTCAAACTTTGATGGTTATTTTTTTTACCACAGCAGATACTACTAAAAATAATGGCACTATAATAATAGAATTCATAGGAACTCAGTGAAGAGGGAGTAACAGGTAAAGAAATATACTTAGTTAAATATACTCAATGCTCAAAATTCTCTTCTCAGACACTACTCCTACCAGTATACAAATTCCTAGTAAATCTGGGTGTAAAAACTTGCATTTGGAAAAATATATGAAGAAAACAATAGTATTTACATCTGGAGAGCAAACAATGTAATCTAGAAGAAAAGAGAGTTAAAAGAAAGGCATGCCTTATCAATGGGTTGTGAAAAGAGGGTTAACCAAACTAGATAAATAAATAAAAGTAACATCAGCTTCAAATTCTAAAATAATATTCATCATGAGACAGAAACAGTACACAGCATGGAAAGACCTCCTAGGTTGATGGATACAGTGAAAACATAAAAGTTTTTCAAAAACAATTACAGTAATTTCATGCTCACAAAGTGGATGAGGGGAAAAAACAAAACTTAAGCTCCGCACGATGGCTGCATGGGGAAGAGCCCGTTACCCTGCCACCCATGCTTGCGGGGTTTACTCTATTACTGCCTGATGTATTCGAGCATACCAAATAGGTATAAAATGATGGTAGATGACCTCCTGTGGGATTCTGTGCACAGAAATTGGAGGATGAATCAGCCTGAATTGAATTGTGTTTCTGTCTCCCACAGATAAATATTGCATACTAAATCAGTTTCAGTGTACTCACGTTGCCTTCCATTTAGCTTAATACATGCAGTGTCAAGTTATTTCAAACAGTACAGTTTGACTCTACGTACATAGTTTGTCTAAGGTAAAAAAAAAAATGAAACCTTTAAAACAAACTATAATGACATTGTTTTCCCACTCCCATCGTTTTTCAGGGAATAGTGAGAAAAACCTGAGAGCTGGAGCACCAACTTAATTGGTACTTCTAATATCACTTAGAGGCATGAGAAGCCCAAATTCTTCAAATTCTAAGAGAACCTACTAAATCATTTCATTCAAAGAATTCTGCGAACTAAGATACTCTTTGGTTACTGTCTCAGTCAATTGGAATAAATCAAGTTAGGTCATATTTTCCAACAAGAAGTTTCACTAGGCTATTATAGTCCTGAAAACGTTGTCACCTATACATCTCACATCAGAGACACATGTTTTTTTTGTGTGTGCAGAACTGTTTCCCTATCTCTGAAGACGTATAGTAATAAAACAGTGTGTGTACACGTGTATATATGTGTGTGCATGTAATAGATGCACAGTCTAGTTTATCAGCAGGGTAACGAATGCCAGATATAAAGATCTTGAATAAACTTATAGTAAACATTTAATACTACCTGCTCTGCTCTCTTTCCTCCTGAAGATATTTTAGTGAACACCTAGAGAAAAGGTGAGGGACAGGTAGAAGGGAAACTGGTGATAACTGATGCAAGAACTACAGTAAATTCAACTCACTTACATTGGTCAGGGAATGACCAGTAAATTCAACTCACTTACATTGGTCAGGGAATTGGATATACTGCACTAACAGAGACGTAGAATAACAGGGGTTCAAGAAAATTGGAGTTTCTTTCTTTTCAATGTAGATTCAGGTTGATATGGAGACTGTGACACATGAATTTATCTATGGTTGAGGTGCTTTCTCTTTTCTTATATAACATCCCTCTCTGGGTGACCTGACTTTACAATTTAAAATGACTCAACACCAAGTGTGCAATCTACATATTGGGATAGGGGAAAGGAAAAGGTCATGTATGATGTGGCCAAACTTTAAGGGCAAAACCCTGCAGAAAAAAAAAATTTACTTATATAACATTGGCCAGAAATTAGTCACATGCCACATCTGGGTTTGAGGATTCTGGGAAAGATAGTCTTCATTCCAGGCAACCTTGTACCAGGCTAAAAATTGAGTGTTCTATAACTATAAGGTACATTGAATGCTAAGACTCATAGTAATCAATCCTATTATTCTAATAAAAAATTCTTATGTAATAATTTCTTATTGTCCTCATTCTACTAAGATTTATAGATCTTATGAGAAGTGGTATGATACAACTTTTTAGAAAATCATCTCTGAATACATGTACACATCTGTTGATTGAATCCTGGTTCTGCTACTTTCTTGCTGAATCATTTCTTTGTACCTTAATTTCCTCATCGGTAAAAAAAAATGGAAATAAATTTCATTAAGTTCCTATAAATATTAAATATGTTTTTCGATTCAGACACCTGGGAAGCTTAGTCGGTTAAGTGTAGGATTCTGGATTTCAACTCAGGTCACGATCTCACGGTTTGTGAGGCTAAGCCCCATGTCATGCTCTGTGCTGACAGCATGGAGTCTGCTTGGGATTCTCTCTCTCCCTCTCTCTCAAAGCACCTCCCTGCTTGTTCACTCTCTCTGTCTCCTGTCTTTCTCAAAATAAATAAATATTTCTTTTAAAAAACTTTAAATATGTTTCTAGATGTTCATGCTTAATACTGGACACAAAAGAATGCAATAAATTTAGCATGTAGAATTATGTATCTGCTTTTCTCTAGAATGTTTTTTGAAAATAAAATCCTTTTTGCTCTTTTATAATTTTTCATTTTTAATGCCTATTTATAGATTTCTATTTTACTTTCTTAAACCTCATACTGTTTAATAATGCCAAATATACAATTAAATCAAGACCGTATAATTTTTTTTCTTAAATTGAAGTTTTTATTAACAATTTCTAACAAAGGTATTTTTTAAAACTTTTACATCCAAATCTATAAACGATGTCTTCATTAATTGGCTAAATAGGTTTATCAAGTAGCTTATTCTTATTTTTAAGTGTTAACTTTAAAAAACTCTGATTATGTTTAAAAAACAAAAACAGACTGCTTTAGACAACAAGAAACTAATAACTCTTTCATTCCAAACATATGGCAATAATAAAGATTTGTGAGTATTTACCAGAGCACAACACAGCTTGAGGAATACAGCTCAGAATGCTGAAGCCATCCTGCTGAAAGAGAGTCAGATAAAATTTAAGAAATTATGTGGAGTATAAATTATAAGCAAGCATTAAACACCACAAACCCGTGGCAAGTAGCTGATGTTCTGCAAAAGCACAGGGCTAGGCAGTAGTAATAGAGTGTGCAATTCGTGCTTGAGCATGTGGATGTACTAATATCAAAGAGAAAAAGCATTATTGCCCCACGATGGATCAACAGTGAATGGATTTTATGTCCCAAGACAGAAGAATCAGAGAAAAGACGCACACTGGGAGAGCAAAGAGAAGGAAAAGAAAGGCAAAGAGTAAAATAGTATAGGTGACGAATCAAGTTTGATATAAAAATTTTGGATATGAAAGGGGAAAACAGAAATAGAGATAGGAAATGAGAGAGAGAGAGAGAGAGAGAGAGAGATGGGAGAGGACAGACACATGGAGAGACAGACAGAGAGACAGAGAAGCAGGGGAAAGATGTCACAAGAAAAAGCAAAATGGGAGATCTCTTTCTGAAAATGCAGGCCTGAAAATAGAAACTAAAATGCGAGACGGATCTCACTCACAAAAGACTTACTCTCCTGAGCTCCTGCCTCTACTGACATTCTAATAGTGAATAGGCCTTTTTGAAGTTTCTTCTCATCTGTCTCTCACAATGTGAGTCCTATGCCATCCCTCAGCCTTGACGTCTTCCCTCCCTGTTCATATACACATCAGTACTTGGATGACCCCTGTTGCTTGGGAAATCATAGCACCTTGGACACATATGTCTGTCCATGGCAGGTAGATCTAAATTGAAGCAATGGATACAAGTACTTCAAAAACATTGACATCTATAGTCTAGAACTGCACTGTCATTTACAATCTAGAGCTGTGCTGTCGACATGTCAACCTCTGGTCACATTTGTCCAGAAGCACTAGTCCAAATTGAGATGTGTTGTAAGTACAAAACACATACTAGATTTTGAAGACTTAGTACCAAAAATATGTAAAGTATTTCATTAATGTTTTATATCGATTGCATGTTAAATAATATATTTTGTTAATACTTAGATCAAAATATATTATTACAAGTCATTTGTTTCTTCTTTAAGTATCAATACTAGAAAATGTTAAATTACATATGTAGTTAAAATTATTATATTTCTATTGGATTGTACTGGTCTAGAACTTTACCCACCACAAGGCAAAGTTATTTGCCTTTCTATAAATTAAAAAAGAGGGGCTTTGTCCTAAGTAGTCGTAAAAGCCTTATAAGTGCCTAGACTAGCACATGGCCCAAAGTGCAATGGTACATGGTTGCACTGGCCAATCAGCACCCAAGCCTCCCCTTTATCTAAGGAATTAGGATGTATGCAGCCCAATTTTGCTAAGCCAATTATACCAATCACTACTTCTTATACTCTTCAGTCACATTTTATATATTCTTCCTTACCCATAATAAATAACGTAACAGGCAAAATGAAAATTATAATTTATGCTATATATAATAGTATATATGATATATACCATATAATATATATTATATATAATATATATGAAATGAAAATTATAAATATATATATACTATATAGATAGTATATATAGTTATGCTATATATACTCAGAGTCAGAGTAAAGAATTTTTTTAAATATTCATTGAAAAATTTAGGTAGTTGACATGAATTGAAATGAGGCATAGAAACTCATGTATCCTAGTCAACATGAAATATCTGGGAAGGCAGTATTTGATGGCCATGTCAGTCAGTAGCAGGAACGTCCTATGGTAGATAAAGTATTGCATTTCATTCATTATAACTTACTTTTTTTCATACTTTAACACGTTTGAAATCAAGATGCATCTTATGATTGATGGCATTCTATAATTTTTGTCAGGCAGACGGCGTTCACAACAAACTCATCACTGCCCGTGCATGCACACACATCATTGTTACTTGAGGCATGATAATATAACTTAAATGTCGACATTTTCATCTCAAACTATTTAAGAACCATCTGGGGAAGGAATATGAGTTCTGTTTATATTTTGAAAACCTTCTACAGACACATTCTAGTATGATAAACCAGCAGCAACAAGTCTTGTAGAATTGGCATCCATATCATAGAAGAAAATTCTGGAGACAATGCAGAGCAGCCTGAAAAAATTATCTATCATCAACTATCTTAATGGTCCAGGAGACAAATATTTTGGGAGACAAAAATAGGGACATTAATAAAACAGATGAACAGTAATTCTGGCTCCTCATGTAAAGAACTTTAAAAAATACCTTATCCAATTTATTTCACTTCTATTTCCCATTCATTTATTCACCAAGGTGATTTGAGATAAAAATCTCTATGTAAGTCTGACAGACCTCTTTTAAAAAGTATAAAATTACGGTTTCAAATTATAGTAATTTACTGAATGATAGTTTAATTTACAACTTTTTTCTTAAGGTTTTAAAATAATGATACTTTCGATTGGTATCATTAAAACTTTAATGAAGTAGGATGCTTAAATTCTAAGATTGAAAGGAGGCCATTCATTGTCAGTGATAAAATACCTAGAGTCTCTTTGAGATCACCAACTTTAATTACTATGCCTTGGGATCATTTTGTGGTTCTCAAGAAAATATCAAAATATAATGTTTGTACTTCATCTTATTTCATTGTCTTAGACAGGGTTTATTGGTTTCCCAACACAAGGAAGGAAATTATTAGAGAATTTGTTTATCTTTTAAAAATTTTCTTTGCTATCACCTCCCAATTTTTGTTACTGTTCATTAGTTTTAGTCCTTTACCTGGGTACACATTCATAAAACCAATTCTTACTCTATTAATTATAGACAGGATTTATTGAAATTTGATATCTGACTCATCTCTCCTACTGTCTCCTCTCAATTACTGTTCATTGTGTTGTTTTTTACACTATATATGTTTACAATATTTACATTCCCAAACTACAAGTCGGTCTGCTGCCTTTTTTCTATATGTTGATTAAACAAATTAAAAAGCTATATACAAAATCATAATAGCATGCTTAAGTAACTGCTTTCTTCTTCAGGATCAAGTACTATGACTGAACCCATTAACAAAAACAACAACATAAAAGTATATCAGTTAAATTTCTGTCAATTGCTTTAAAATCATACTGCATTTTTTTTGGCATAGATAGATAAGGCTTTTTTAAAATAGATTTTTCTTTTTGTTAGAATTATAGATTAACTTTCATCCTGCTTATAGGGGGAAAATGTCTTCACAAAATTTTAACTTTCCTTGAAATGCAATGTAACACCTTTTTGGAGATATGTTTTATAGATTTCTCTTGTTTCTTGCTACCTCTTTAAAATTCAGCACTTGAAAAAAATTTTACTCCTGGGTTTAGTGCACTGTTTCTTTAATTTAATGACTTCTTGCTTTGTGTGTGCGCGCACACACACACACACACATATACATACATACACATTTAAACTTTCATTAGTATATGTGTTTATCATCAAGTAATTTTTTTCGACAAGAGTCTATGAAGGGTAGATTTTATGAGTTTCTTTGTGCTAAACATTTTTAATTTCCTGTCCTTAAACCCAATTTGTTTGGTGTTCCAGAGAGTGTAATTGGCTTACTTAACACCCTTTCCCAGCTCCAGGCTCCCTTGTTGGCTCCTAATATAAGGCCTGAGAGAATAAAAATCAGTACTCAATTCTCAGCTTCCTGGCAGCTATGGATGGCCAAGAAATGCAGTTACATTTGGTGGACCTAAGTGAAATCTGGCTAGCAGAGGGACATATCTAAAAAAACCTTTGTTCTCTAACGAAATACAGATAAAAAGATCCAGCTGGTATGGCATCTCAACCCTTTCCTTCCCACTTACTTGCTTGCACATTATTAGGAAGAATGGTCAAGAAGATTGGCCAGCAACTAATCTTTGACAAAGAGGAAAGACTATCCAATGGAATAAAGACAGTCTCTTCAGCAAGTGGTGCTGGGAAAACTAAACAGCGACATGCAGAAAAATGAACCTGGACCACTTTCTTACACCATACACAAAAATAAACTCAAAATGGATGAAAGACAGAAACGTAAGACAGGAAGTCATCAAAATCCTCTAGGAGAAAGGAGGCAAAAATCTCTTTGATCTTGGCCGCAGCAACTTCTTATTCAACACGTCTCCGGAGGCAAGAGAAACAAAAGCAAAAATGTACTATTGGAACCTCATCAAAATAAAAAGTTTCTGCTCAGCAAAGGAAACAATCAGCAAAATTAAAAAGCAACCAACGGAATGGGGGAAGATATTTGCAAACGGCATATCAGATAAAGGGTTAGTATCCAAAATATATAAAGAACTTAACAAGCTCGACACCCAAAAACCAAATAATCCAGTGAAGAAGTGGGCAAAAGACATGAATAGACACTTCTCCAAAGAAGACATCCAGATGGCCAACCGACACATGAAAAAATGCTCAACATCACTCATCATCAGGGAAATACAAATCAAAACCACAATGAGATACCACCTCACACCTGTCAGAATGACTAACATGAACAACTCAGGCAACAACAGATGTTGGTGAGGATGCAGAGAAAGAGGATCTCTTTTGCATTGCTGGTGGGACTGAACACTGGTGCAGCCACTCTGGAAAATAGTATGGAGGTTCTTCAAAAAATTAAAATAGAACTACCCTACGACCCAGCAATTGCACTACTAGGTATTTATACAAGGGATACAGGTGTGCTGTTTCAAAGGGGCACATGCACCCCAATGTTTCTAGCAGCACTATCAACAATAGCCAAAATATGGAAAGATCCCAAATGTCCATTGATGGATGAATATTGATGGATGAATGGATAAAGAAGATATATATATATATATATATATATATATATATATATATATTCAATGGAGTATTGCTCAGCAAAAAAAAAGAATGAAATTGTGCCATTTGCAACTACATGGATGGAACTAGAGGGTATTATGCTAAGTGAAATTAGTCAGAGAAAGACAAATATCATATGACTTCACTCATATGAGGAGTTTAAGATACAAAACAGATGAACATAAGGGAAGGGAAGCAAAAATAATATAAAAACAGAGAGGGAACAAAACGTAAGAGATTCTTAAATATGGAGAACCAACAGAGGATTGCTGGAGGCATTGTGGGAGGAGGGACAGGCTAAATGGGTAAGGGGCACTAAGGAATCCACTCCTGAAATCATTGTAGCACTATATGCTAACTAACTTGGATGTAAATAAATAAATAAATAAATAAATAAATAAATAAATAAAGGGTGGCCAACATCTAACCAAATACCCATCGTTGATCTGAAATTGCAATGGAAGTAGATGCTCTGTTTGTTGCTTTGTTTGCTAAATCTGGCAACTCAAGGGCATCCTAAGATTAAATACAAACTCACACACATTTGTAAGAGATCTAGAGAGAAAAAGAGTACCCATTGTGTGCCCTCTGGCATTGGCAGCCAAAAGTTTTAAGTAGTATAAAATTAGATGGAATGGACTAAGTAGTTCTGAATGTTCATTTCTAAGGTGAGTCAGCTCCCAGAAGCTTTTAAATGCTTGAACTTTAGGAGAAGCTGAAGGAGACAGGAGTTTGAGTGAAGAAGAATGGAGAGAACCAACTTATCCATTTTTCAGTCTTCTAGTTCAGCAGTGGGTAGCTCAGAAAAGAGGCGTACATTCTCCTCAAGTAGAAGGTTCCTGTATGAGAAATATATAATATATCTTAAAGAATATACTCCCTGTTCCTACACATTTTTTTCAGTGCCCTCAATATAAAGGGGAAGATAGTAAATTGGTTTTGATGTATATTTTATAAAATAAGGAACATAGGGAATAGTAGAAATCAGTGATGTTGCACACAATGAATGAGAAGGGGCTCCTGGGTGGCTTAGTCAGTTAAGCACCTGAATCTTGATCTCAGCTCAGGTCTTGATCTCAAAGTGGTGAGTTCAAGTCCTGTGTTGGGCTCTGTGCTGTAAGTAAAAGAAAACATTTGTTTTTCAGAAAAGTAAAACAAGAACATTAACCCACACAATATTTCTTGGGCATGGAGAGAGGCAACATCGGTTTCATAAGTGGCCAATCCATTTTTACTGAGTTTATAGGGTTCAATGTGAGAAAACAGAACCCTGTTAAAGTAGGCTTTCACTCCAACCAAGTTTAGTGTTTTGTGTATGTGTGTTTGAGTGTGTGTGTGTGTGTGTGTGTGTGTGTGTGTGTGGGAGTATGCATTTACTCAAGCACATGCATGTTTCAGATGGGGTGAGCATTAATTCTATATGGAACTATAAACTATATCTGTATATGTATCCACTGCATATGGCCAAACTGTAGGTACTTTGTGTTAGGGTTTTTAAAGGAAGAAAATTTCATATAAAATTATATTAAGCTACAGAATCTTTTCTGCTTCTAAACAACATTTAAAAACCAGGCTATATGAAACATCTTCAGAGGAATGACCCTTTGTTTTGCAGTGAAAGAAAATCTTCTGGGTTATCACCCTTGCTGCAAAATATCACAGAGTCTGTGAAATAAGAAAGTCAATATGTATTAGACAAAGAGAAGAAACAAGTGTATAGAGAGTGAACAGGAAACCAGCGATGAGGAAAACAGCAGGGGGTTGCTTGTTGAGCCCAGTGACCTTTTTCTATTCTTAATACATTGAAGATTGTGTAGATTCAAAAAAAAAAAAAAGATTTCTTTAATTCTTTAGTTTTAGGTATGCAGATAAGGATTTTTCTCTCCTCTATTTTCTATTTAACTTTAGTAATTTTCCCCATTGAGGTTATTATGCTTGTAAATTCAACTCAGTGTAAGCTAAATAGGAGAAAATAATAAGTATCTTGAAGTTTTACCCACTACTATTTATAAAACTCTCCAAGAACTGAAAGTATTCTTCCCCTAACAAGTAATACTATATTCACCAAGGGAAATGAAACAAAGCTTAGAGTGAGTCTTTCAGCCTATTAAACATTTAATAAGTAATAAGAACCTATCAAAGTGTGGACTATTTTTTGCATTATGACTGCAGACAGTCACTTCCCAATTTGATCTGCAGAAGCAAGGAAGAAAGCTATTGTGACAGAAGAATCAAATATAAAGTGACCAAGAATAGCTGATTTATTGTGTTTGACGTTTGTTAATATGAACTTTCAAGGACTGGTCGTGAATGCAGACAGTTTTGTACCATTGTCTATGTATGTGTCTCTAGCTCAATATCTCAAAATATGGAGTTTCTATTTCATTTCCAATGTCTTAATAACCACTTTGATACATTCATTAATCAGATCTCTGGATTGCAATTTGTCTTGTCTTGGGATATCAGAGACTAAGACCAATACAGGAGACATAAAACATAATTTGATAATTCAGAATGCCTCTCATATTCTGCTTGTCAAGACTGGCTAAATTCACAGAATCAAACTAGAACATTTCAGTGATAGCAAGCTTACAGTCCACTTCTACCAGGGGCCTATCACTTGCTTCTTCATTCCACCTTCCAAATCTAGCCTGTCTTTATAACCTTCTGAGAGTAAGGCACATCTGTTAGCATCCTGTGCTGTTCAAATCAAATTATCCTCACATGTGATAGGTAGGCATAATTCAAAGTTGACCCCTAGATTCCTGCTCCCAGCTGTCATGTCTTGTATAATTCCTTCTCCTTGAGTGTGGGTGGGACCTACGAATATGATGAACTATCACTGACATAATTATGTGATATTTATGTGAGATTTCATGATGAGATAAAAGGACTTGGTCTAGGTAGTTCTGTCCTAATGAAAGAAGTAGTCTAGACTTTAAATGTAGTTTAGACTTCTCCACATCTCAAGCATTCTCTTCATGGCTTTGAAGAAGTAAGCTGCCGTGTTGTGAGTGGGCTTCATCTTCAGGCATTGAGGTGGCCTCTGGTTCCAGAAAGGGATCCTCAGCTGACAGCCAGCAAGCACAGAGGGAACTCAGAAATACAACCACAAAAACCAAATTCTGCCAACAACCTGAATGAGCTGGGAAATGGATTCTTCCCTGGTCAAGCTTTCAGATGAGAACACAGCCTGCCACATCTTCGTTTCAGCCTTGTTAGCAGAGGACCCAGGGAAGCCATGCCCCAACTTCTGACCTACAGAAGCTATGAATTAATAAAAGGGTGTTGTTTTAAACTGCTAAGTCTGCATTTGTTATGCAGCAATAGCAGACTAATATAGTACATGACTTTTAAGCTAGGGGCATCATAATATACACTCTGGTTGGCTGATACTGTTTTAAGGGCTCTGAAAGACTTTGAATGCTGGATGAGGTTAATATAAGGTCCTAATGTAAGGTTGAACATGTAGTACATGCTGAATAAAAGTTGTATATGTGATTAATTAAGTGGTTAAATTATAATAAATACTTTATACTGCAGATTAGAAAGCACTTTGAGATACATTGATTTTCAAATGATAAAATATTGATAGGAGTGTTACTATTAAACACACATTTTAGAAGTGAGAAAAGTAGTTCACAAGAGGTAAGTGACTTGACTAAAATTACAGCATTGGTAAGTGACAAAATCTTCCACCATAATCTCTTTACCTCTACTAAACAGAGGTATTGAGAAAATAAGGTGATGGAAAGACATTTGAAAATAAATAGGATTCTGATTAATTCATGAAAGCAAGTAGAAATAACATCAAGAAAATCATTATTGGGGCATGTTATCTAAGATCTTTGAGTTTCAATTCCTTCATATATAAAATGAATTAAAATAGTATCAAACTCACAGAGGGAAGAGCATTCCCATAATTGTATCTCTTGTAGACTGATAAAAAGAAAATGAAAAATATAGGGTTTTGACATTTTACAGCTTTTCTAACCTTGAAACATGCCGTCTGTATAGATATCTTCAAAAAAAAAATAAAAAAATAATAAAGAAAACTAAATCTCTTGTGAATGTAACTTTTAAAATAAATTTTACACACTTAAAAGAAAGCAGTGTTAGAAGCCATGGGTTAAAGTTTTCTTTTGTTTTTAAACACTTTACTTGAATGTTCAGTAGGGGGGTTGTGTTGTTTACAAAAGTGTTTATTAGCTGTAAACTTTTGTATCTATTGCCCCCAAAATAACATAAAGTGTGGGGTTTATTTAAAATGACAATAAAAACATAACATAGTTCTGATTTAACTATCATCTTTAGAATTTCTAAAGCAATCAAAATCACTCTATAATATAGGAAAGGACTGGGTGATTTCTCAAAAGATCTTTAATTTTCTGAAAGGAGGTCAGGATGTATCTCTTCATTAAGTATTGGAAATAAGCCATTTAGCAAATAGCTTCTTTAGACACTCTCACTAAAATAAGTTTCTCCTTAAGAATGCAAGACAGAACATCCCCATATTTGTACCACTTAAAGAAAAATATTAAAATACCTTCACAAAAATTTTTCTACCTTTAAATGGCTTGAGAACTGACAATATATTTCCAAAATTTACTTTCTATTTTCCAAGTTGCATATACATTTTTAAAGCCTAGTAATTACTTTTGATAATTCCAAAACAATTCACTTCAGTTGTTTGCCCAGAATAACTCCATTGGACCTTGAATAGGACTTCCTGACAGATACACTTAGATATGAAACATCTTGCAACATGATTGACAGATTCTCATATATACACTAGAGCTACAAAAAGTAGATGTCATTTTCTGGGGCTGCAAAAAAATGGAGTTTAAAATATCTAGTATTAAATTTAACTAGCTATATTCTTTACTGTCACATAAAATTAATACATTGATATGTTGATTCATACGTGACAACTAACATTACATTCTATTCAGAGGAAAAAATAAAATTAAACTATTGATGTATGTTTATTTTTTCATCACCATGTGCTGGGAGTATTTATGAAAAATTCTCACTTTTTAAAGCATTTGGGTTTGTCTCTTTTCAGTAACTATGTTCAAAAGATAAAATATTTGGAGAGAACCAAAAAAATTAAATTTTTGTTCATTTACTGTAGTTTTATGATTTATGCCATCTTATCTTATATGGGAATATAACAAAATGAGTTATCCACCATCACAGATACTAAACTCACACAAGATGCCTTTACGTAGGTTTTCACACAAAGCCATAGTTGTTCTTCCTATGACGATGGTATCTTTAAACACAAGAAAACCCTTATCTCCATCTACCTTCACCAAATAACAAAGAAATTGTGATTTTTATCTGTCTACATTTTTCTATTTAGTAACATAAGCTTAAAATTAATTATATCAACTATCTGAGGGAGGGAAATAAAGGCATGTATGCAAGGAGGAAAGCTTTAATTTTCAGAGATTTGGAAGGAGACTGAAAATGATTAAGAAGAAGATACAGGCCTTCTGTGCCTCCAGGCAAAAAGAAAAGCTACGTGTATTCAGAGTGCCTTGAACTTAGTGTATGTTGACTGTGTGTCTTGACTGATAGCATAGAATTGCAACATTGTCATAAATTACATTAGCAAGTGTAAGTGATCAATTGTGCTTATATATACATACACATACATCAATAATTAGGCAGACAGCAATAAAACAACACCTTTAGTATTTTATTGGGTGGTTTTTAAATGTTGCAATAACTGCAACACACAGATGAAGATTTCTTATAAATAAAGTTCTAGAAACTAAAAAGAATACATTTTCATTCTCACACATATATCCTAAAAAATCTACGAGAGATATTGTTGAGAAGGTTAAGCACCAGGAAGAAACTGAGACTTCTATATAACACTAAGATCTATTATTTTAAAAACTGAACAATTTCCTACAACAATTAGCAGATCATTTTACTGACAAATTGTTACTTTTTAAAAATCTCTTTATCTCCAGGAGAAATTCAATTAGGTGCTTTCAAGTCCCCATTGCCTGAACAGCAGTCTCATACACCTTGTCCCTGTCACAGTGCTTGATATTATCTAGAGGTGAGTGACAGAAAAGTCCAGGACTAACAAAGGCTCTCTCTGTTCCTGTCAGCAAGCTCTGGTATATCTTTCTTATTGGAAGTACCCAGGAGCTTTCTCTGCACAAGTAGAGTCCTAGAATAGGTAATAGCTGTCTCTGTTTTTAACCATTTGTATTCCTGGATGGAAGCACATCTCTCCCGTTATCATGGAAATGCCTGCCCCCTTTTGGCGAAAAACCAGCAATTTAATTTACATTAGAAAACAAAACCATAACATCCTGTCTTCCCTCTACATGCTTCTGTCTTAAATAATAGCACGAGCAGTTCTCAAAATGAAGAAAAAACGAATTATCATGATGCAGAATTTGAGTTCCAAGTAGACTCCTAACTTCTGTTGTTCTGCCGAAGTAGGAGTTTGGAAGGACCACTTGATTTTAGTTTCAGTTTCTGGATGAAAGAGAAAAAAAGGCCTGCGTTCAAAGAAGCTCAAGTTTAAATCTGCATGTCTACAGGCATATATTTAATACTTTTCCCTGGACTCAGATAATTATAAGAATAACAATAATAGTTGGAAACACAGGTGTAAGAGGTTTATAAATTAAATGTCCAGCTAAAAATGTGTGCTCATTTAAAAACTAATTTTATGAATTCCATAACTCTTAAAGGCATCATAAATTAATACTGCCTAAAATAAAAAGAAAAATAGTAAGTCTGTATCAGTTGTTAATTGATTGCTTGATTCAAATACTGTGTTCAAGGAATACTGTTTCATGAAAAATATAGAATAGAATGTGAAGAACAAGAAATACCCAAGCACAAAAATAGCTGATTCAATCATGAATGTGAATAATCAAGGAAGTAAAAAGAGCTGATGTTTTGGGAGAAAAATAGAACAATTTAAAGTGAGTGTCAGGTTGGTCAAACGCTAACCTTTGATTCTGTGATTAACAATGAGAATTAGGTTGCAGTTCCTATTATACAGAGAGAAAAAAAGAACAACTAACACTTCTTGCTTTTGTACTGAAAAGGTGATTGTTTAATCAAGAATGACTTTGGATTTACTTGCCTCTTTGTGGTATACTCAGTACCTATGTTGAGATTGGATGGCATAGCATTTCTTTTAGAGACAAACTGAAAAAGAAATGGTAGGTTTTTTTATTTTAAAAAGCTTGTTGGAAAAACCTCTGCCTCTTGACAAAGCCAAGATACTTTATTTATCTGTTTAATCTGATCTAGTAAATATACAACAATACTTTCTGAAATCTTTCTGGATCTCAAGAACTTATCATTTCAATAACTCCTTGTTTTAATTTGCTATTGTTTATTAACAGTCAGAATCGTATTTATGTGGTAGTAATGTCCATTATCCCGAATCTCTCTCTCTCTCTTTGTCTCTCTTTCTGTCTCTGTCTCTGTCTGTCTCTCTCTCTCTCTCTCTCTCTCTCTCTCACACACACACACACACACACACCATTATACTCAGAAATAGTCTATTTTGTAGGAACATAAACCTGATTCTGTCTCCCACATTTTACCTTGAAGGAGTAATGCTGTTACAAGCTAATCAAGATGAAAAGATGGCCTTCAGGTTTTCCTCAGTTTGACTAGTCTTTAGACAGGCTTATTCTTGACTCTAGGCCCTAGCTCCCTTTTCTTAGAACATTTGTTCTAAGAACGTGTTCTTAGAACATTTTCTTAGAACCTTAAAAAACTTGTAATTGTAAATTCTTTATCTTCTTCTTTGAGATGTAAATCTTTTTTAAAGCCTCTTGCAAATTTTACAACCCAGGAATATTTTTCTCGAGGACCATACTTTTCAAATATATTCATCAAGGAAGATGGCACCCCAATCTCTGTTTCTGTAGGCGAGGAGGAGCCTAACTTCTGTAGGTAGCCTTGTTCCAGATTGTAAACCTACTTCTTGGCACAAAGGTAAGAAAGCTTAGTTTTCCTTTTGATAAGGCCAGTTAACAAATATGGGTGGCCTAGGATTCCCCCTCAGCTCTTAAGGACTTCAGCTCTTAAACACTTTCCTAACCTTCCTTTCTGTGGAGTTTTCTATCTGTCCGCTCTATTACAATGGTCAGAATAAAGTCTTCCTCACTTGTTTAACTTCTACCATTTCAATGTTTGCTTTGATAAAGCCAAAATCATGGTGTTAGGAAACATTGTCTCTTAGTGTGATGTGGGATGATACTGTAATCTTTGTTCAACTTCTCTGTTGACAACCTCTTTCTGAAACCCTCTTTCCATTTGTACCTAGAGATTTTTCTTAATCCTTATCCCTCTGGGGATTTATTCTCTCATGTGTCTCACATTCTAAGGTACAGCTGGAATGCCTCTTATTTTGAAGGTGTGTAAATTTTCAGAGACCCTTAGGTATAGGTTGCTAAGACCCAAGAAGTAATTAGATAACATACTTCTTTTCACTTGTTAATCTTTTCTTAGAGTGATCTTTCCTAGTCTTTGATCCTTGGTAACAGCAAGGCCATGAGGACCAAGATTAGAATGTATGGATAGGGTATTGAAACTTCTTTGTCTCATAAACATTTTGACAGTTTGGTGAAGCCTATGAACCTCTTAGAATATTCCCATTTAAATCCATTAAAATAAAATACTTACAAATTAAAATTAAAGCCAATTATTTTAAAATACAGTTACCAAAATGTTTTAAAAAATTGTTGTATACTAATACATTTGCCTTTTTAACACTGTAAATAATAAAATATAATATAAAACAAAATATATATAAAATATAATAAAACATAATTAAGCAAACCTCAAAGTGGTGACAAGTGATATTTCAAGATAACCACAGCAACTAGGCAACCAGAAAAAGAGATTTAACTTCATTGGTATATATCACTGGTGTATATCAACAGTTTAGCTGATTCTACAGTGTTTGTTGCTGTTGTTATTGTTGTGTATTCATAATTGAAGGAAGTGTTAAATTCCAGTTGGTGGTTAGTGGGGAAAAGAAAGATGTTTTATGTTTTGTTTTTGTTTTTGTTTTTTTCCTATTCAACTATATGGATAGCCTGGCCTAGAGTACATGGACCAGAAGAATGTTCTGATTCTAAATCAGGACTTCAAATGAAAACTTACAGCCATACAAGCCCATTGTGGCTTTTCCCCATTAGTGACTATGTGTAGGAGATTGTGACTGAATCCCTATAGAACTAAACAACAAATCCCTTCCATATCTTCCTTATAACACAGAAGCAGTGCTAGAAAGAAAATTCAAAAGGTTGGAATTCCAGCACAATTTAATCACATGTTATTTTTATTAATCTCTGACTGCGTGCGCATAAAATGTCCTCACTCATCAGACTATGCTAAATTCCAATGCCTTAGGGACAAGCTATTCACTTTCAGTGGATATTTTTTTTTTTTTTAGTGGGAGATAGGAAAAGGCCCCCTGGGAAGGATTTTTTGCGTAATGGCAGAGATAGGGATCATTTACTTAAAGTGTTCTCTAACCTTTTAAACACATCGAGTTTTAGAAAAACTTCCATAACAGCTGTATAAAAGTGAGTTTGTTTATATATTAGAATGGCATTATGCATTTCTCCTAAATGCTGGTTTCTTTGCAGTTCCCATATTGAATAGATTTTTGCAATCATAATTTTGAATAGACTTTGAAAAAAAAGATAAACAGAAATACAGCTAATGAACCCTGTAAGAAAGAAGTATTATATACTTTTAATCTTTGCTATTATCAATTTATGTTTCATTCTGACACCAAGAACTATCAACCTTATTAAAAGCAAGAGGACTAGGAATTTTTTTTAAGGGAAGAATTCTCAAACCAATACAGGGTAGAAATAGTAATTCTTGAATAGAGGCTTCAACAATACCAAAGGTAGGGGGGAAGTGGTAATTAAAATTAAACCTAATGCATTTAATCTTATGTGACATAAACTCTGCCAAAATTTACTATCATGAGCCTGAATTATATTGTTCTCTGCAGTGTTTAATGCTTCCGTGCTAATTCTTTTGTGTTTTATAAAATGCCAAAGTTTTAACATTTTTCCCTTTGAAAATTACTAAGGAGATGTATAGAAACACAAATAACTCAATCGGCAATTGTGTTTATCAGAGAAATCAGGAAAGCCCACACCACTCATTCCCATCAGAAAATACCTAGATTGTTTCTTGAAAATAGAGTCATCTGAAAAACAGACTCTCAAATTTGGACATAGGATTATTTCTCTGCGTCAGGTGAACCAACAATAAAAGGATTTGGCCAGCAGACTACCAGTTTACCACCTCTTGTTGATTTGCATAAAGCACACCAGGGTTAGAAAGAAAGGAAAATTGAGGGGGCATTTTTGGTCCTGCAGCCAGCTCATTGACATAGAACACCTCAGTCTCTGATGCGGAGAGAGAAAGGACCACTGTGTGCATTTTGATTTGAGAGCCTCTCAGATTATCCCTTGACCTAACTCCACTCAATCAAATGCCAGGAATCGAGGGAAACGGAGGTTATTATAAAGAACAAGGCAAATCAAAGCTGCATCACTGTGCTTTCTGTAGACAAGAGGCAGTTCCACCTTGCGACTTTAGTACAACAATAAGAGCTTAATAAAGGGGAAATATTTGAGAAGTGACAACAAGACAGATGCACTTTGCAGTATTTTTTTTGGTGGAATCATTCACCTGGGTGCAGCGCTGGTCAGATGCTGTCAGCTTCTAATACACCTGGAGACATCAATCAGAAGCAAATATATTGGCAATATACGAGCCAGGAAGCCATGTAAAAATGGGAACAAAGATGGAATTGTGAGACCTCCCAGGATTTATCCAATTGAGCAAGTGAAAAAAAACAAAAAAAAGTAAACATATGCCAGTTACAGCAATCTAGCTCCTGAGTAGAATCACTGGTGGTAGCCCACAAATTCCTGGTTTATTTTTATTTTTATTTTTTTTGATGTTGTTTGTCCCTTGATCTATTATTACCCTCAGGCCACTGGCTTAGGTGAGACCAATTACAACTATATAAGAGGTGTCTAAACACTTCTAGTTAAGTGTTCAGACTCAACAACTTACTTTGACCTAAATAATATATCTTCTGCATGTACAATTGTTTATTCAGACGCTAGAATTCATTTTTTGCTTAAGATATCAGTGTGGCTCATCAGTGCATCGACGAAGCAATTTTTGAGTTAATGGTCTATGCAGTATCCACAAGTAGAATTATGAATTTTTGAAATGTAGTAAAAGAGTATCTTCCTTCTGAGACATTCAACTTCTGGATATCATAATTATAACTCCAATGATTTAGAGAGAAAATTAAAACTAAATATCTATACTCTTGATCTGAGAGTCCATGACTTAGTAACAAATAGAGGAAATCAAAGGAAATAAATAAACCTACCATTCAGGGTTAGAAATCTCCTTATTCATGTTACCCTCAGAAGAAGATGCATGCTTTTCTGCCTATCAGCCTCTTACACAGTTCCTGGCCCACAGTTTGTCATCGTTAATACAATAACAAACGGGAAAAGTCAATTCATAACAGATTTTTTTATCAGAGATAGAAGAAGCAAACTATAACAAGCATATATGGGATACGTAAATATCACCAAGGAAATTAACTTCATACCCCATAATGGTTTCCTAAATGAAGTGTTTACAAACTTTCCTTAATGTAAGCTAACAGTTCCTATATGTATCTATTAAAATTTTGCATCAGACATTGTACCATTTTTCACTCTGAGAAGGAGTTTACTTATCTTTGGCCTGTTTTTGTAGTAATGACATGTGTTCAATTCATTGAATCCTACTTAGTTAAGAAGTGTACTCTAATGTAAAATAAGTAGACTTTTGCATACTAAGAAACACGGCAAATGTGATTGAAATTATTTGCTGTTAACAAACAGAAAAAAAAGGAAAAAAAGAGAAGTAAAAAAAGCTTTTCATCTAAGTGTATTTGTTTAGTTCAATGAGACTATTAAAACATTAAAATTCTTTAGTATCAGTTTTTAGTTATTCTCTGTGTTGTTTGCACTTATATACCAACATAATATTGTTTTCACATTCTTGCACCTTTTTTTTCTAAATAAAGCATATGTCACACAAAGAGGCAAATATATTTTATTTTTAAATACAGCATCCTTCTTACACATGGTATCCAGTTAATAATTATCAGTTTAAATGTATGCCAAGTCTTTTATGCCATTGCCTGAAATATCTGTCTCCTCCAATCCCAATCCAACTGGAAACCCATCTGGATACACTTCTTTTATGTTTCAGTGTTAAATTTGTATAAAAACACCATAAAGAGACCCTTTTTTCCTCCACTGCAATCCAAAGACTCTTCTTTTCTTTTGAAAATTTTTTTAGATCTGAACCTATCTTAGTGCCTGGTGGAAGCTGAGACTTTCTAGAGAGTCTGCAACTCCCATATCACCAGAAGTGGGGCTTTTTCCAAGAGATGTTTAGGGCCTTGGGAACTCACTAATTCTTTAGTTCCCTAGTCAAGTTTCGATTTCATTATCTACTGCTGCTTTTTCAAACTTTAGTAATCTCTTGAACATGGCCACACACCTTCCATTTCACAGACAAAATAAAGAGAAGATATCAAAGAGAACTCTCACCAACCTCAGCCTTTCTTTTTCCAAGTCTTCCCATGGATCTGCCAGGTCACACCTTTCAAAGACCTTTCTCAATGTATCTTCAGTTTCTTTCCAACCCCCAGGACACTGAAGATCCTTTTATTTGTTACTAAGTCATGGACTAACCCTCAGTACCTACCTTCTTCGAACCTTTGACAATGATTCTATATTTAATGCTCTCTTCCTTTTGCTGTCTTTTTTCTCCCATGTCTGATTGTTCCCTTTCAGTTTCTTTCTATTCCTTCTATTTCATAAATATTGGTTTTCTTCAGTCAAAAGAAAAATGATGAGCTGTAAAAATATGTGCAACATAGTTTTCTTCTAATTAGTAATAATGCTTATAACCGATGACAAGTTCCCAAAAATGTTGAATTCTGAAATTCTGTACTTTATTTCATATGTACTCCCAAAGTTCTCCATCACCATCATTATCAGAATTATTAGCCCAAACTGTCATTATCTTACTTGGAATATTAAGAACTTCCTTCCTGTTTTCCCTATAAATCCTGTGGGCACCTGTAATCTATTTTATACACAGAACCCGGATTAATATTGGTAAAATACAACCCAAACATGCCCTACACACACACACACACACACACACACACACACACACCATCACTTCAAACTCTTTTTTTCTAAGAAGAAAGCCCATGGTTCTTAACCTGACCTGCAAAGTGCTATATGGTTTCTTTTGCTTTCTGCAACTGCCTCACTTCACACAAGTTCCCTGTGCTCTCCGGACTCTTGTTGTAACTAGTCTGCTGTCATTTCCTGTAACATGCCCTAGTTCTTTACAGTCACTGCAAGATTTGGCAATTAATGTTCTACTTCTATCTAAGTGTCCTCCTCCCCTTTGACCTACTTAACTCATTTGCATTCCAATTTTGCTGACCATCACTTCTTCAAGGCAGCTCTCCTACCCTGACTTCTGACCAAGTTAGATTCCTTTACTTACATTGTTTTAGCACAGTCTATCTTTCCTTTGTTGCATCGTTGCAGTTTGTAACCATGGATTAATTTTATGGCATCATTTATGTATTTACTCAAGCCAGAAATTAAACATCCAACAAGCTATTCCTATCTCTTCTGCTCCCTTAATTTCTCTCAAATCTTGCCAACTCTTTCCATGCTTACCATGAAATTTTACCCCGATTACCTCTACAAATTAGCAAATATTTCCCCTGTTTCCAGTCATGGATTATTTAATCTAATCTCTGTTCCTTAATCAAAAATAACCCTTCAAAAACAAATCTGATCTCTTTCTTCTCTTGTTTAAATCAGTGCAAAGAAGCACCATCGTCCCCAGAAATAAAGTGCAAATGTTTTAATTTGGTTTACAAAACTCATTGTAGGAGAAGTTCTTTTCATCTGTATTTATTCCCCACCTATCACTTGATATCAAATGTCAAGGGCTCCCATGCTTCCCTGCCACTGATTCCATTCATTCTGTTTCCTTACCTGCCTATCATTTAGGCATCTCTGTGGGGTTGTCCTCCTTGTTTGCGGTAGTTTAGCTGCTCTTTCTCACGTCAGATTTCTCAAGGTAGCTGAGTTTTGTTGCTTTTAGTCTGATTCCATAGAACACCTGGATTTTTTATAGTTTATCTATCTATCTATCTATCTATCTCGGTATCTATCAATAATATATCTAAACACACACACATATGTATATATACGTATACATATATACGTATATATGTGCATATGCATGCATGTGTATGTTTGCATGTATACTTTAAAAAATTAATTTATATAGTTCTCCTTTGTCCTACAAGGCAGTAAACTCCTAGAGGGCAGGGTATACTTTATTCACTTTTGTTCCCCCAAGGCATAGAATATGTATTTCTTAGACATTCATTAATATCTAAGTTTTTTTAAGATAATAAAAATGTTTAATATAACAAATCGAAGGGGTCTGAACACCCAATTCCAACATTTGGGGGGAAGTTTCCCCTACACCACGAAGCAATTTTCAGATACCAGATGGATAACCTATAGTACAATTCAGTTCCTACACTATCTCCCCAGACATAGCCATAGCATTGCATCCCACAGGTTAAGGGCTCAGTGCTCACTTCTTCAAGACTGCCTGCCCTCTGCTTTAGATGCCAAGCACAAGTCCAGGTTGTACTTCTGAATGACTCGCTACGGAATGGAGGTTCCCTCAAACTCTTCTTTGGGTTTGGTTAATTTGCTAGAATGGCTCACAGAAATCAGAGAAACATTTTGCTTACTAGGTCACCAGTTTATTATAAAAAGATATAACAGAGGAAGAGCTAGAATGAAATGATAGATGGAGAAGGTATGGGGAAGGGGTCCAGTGCTCCCACACCTTCTCTGAGTGTGCTACTCTTCTGAGTGTGCATGTCTTCAGCAGCCTGGAAGCTCTCCAAACCCTATCCTTTTGGATTTTTTAGAGGCTTTGTTACATAGACATAACTGATGAAATCATTGGCCATCAGAGATTGATTTAACCTCTAACCTCTCTCCCTTCTCCTGCAATCAGGAGTTAGGACTTCAAGTTCTGCCTGTGTCATCACATGGTTGGTTCTCCTGGCAGCCAGCCCCCAATCTTAGGTGTGGTCCAAAAGTTGGATCATTAACATAACAAGAGACAGCTTTATCTTTCTCAAAGTTTAGGAAATTCCAAAAGTTTTAGAAGCTCTTAGCTGGGGGGCACCTGGGTGGCTCAGTCAGTTGAGCATCCTACTTTTGATTTTGGCTCAGGTCATGATCTCAGGGTTTATGGAATGGAGCCCTGTGTTGGGCTCTGTGCTGACAGTATGCAGAGCCGGCTTGGGAATCTCTCTCTCCTATTTCTCTGCCCCTCCCCTGGGCATGCTCTGTCTCTCTCTCTCTCAAAATAAATAAATAAACATAAAGAAAAAAAGAAGAAGCTCTGTGCTACAAAAGGAGATGAAGAACAAATACATATTTCTTATTTTAAATCACAATATCACAAAATCCATGCCCTATCAACGAACTTTTATTGTGATAATGTATATACTCATCTAATGCATTATGAACTTTTTGAAAACTATAATATTAATATTTGTAAAACTTTATCAAATGCAAGATAACTTCACTTGCAGTATCTCATTTGACTTTCAGAACAAATAAGATTGATGAAGCAGTCATATTCATAGCAAATCAATATTGCTATCCTCATTTTTAGAAATGTATAACTGAGACTCAAAGTGGCAAAATAACTTTTTCAAGTCCATATTCTATTACATATTAAATTCAAAACCCATTTTTTGAGTTTCAAATTACATACTTGTTACTCTATTTGATTCACATGTTCCAACTATTTTGCAAATTTAAAAGCACTTGGCTGGGTGAATTGCATACAATTTTTTGAATTAATTAATTAATTAATTATCTAAATGAAAACATCACTTTTGTGTTAATATTTTATGATTATTAGAGGAATATAAAATAAAATATGGTGGACTTAGTTTTCTGGGAGCTGGAACTGTACAAGGAAAAGTTTAAAGTATTGTAAAATGAACGACATATAAAATGGTATTTAACTTTTTTTTGGGAAAAGATCAAGAATATGAAGAAAATAGGAAGTGTAATGCAGGATGCAGAACTTTGTTTCATGTTAGAAATTTAAAAATTGGTTTAAAAGGTTATATATCAGATTTAACTTTCCTTAATACAGAAGTTTTCCAAAACAAGTCACAATCTTTCAGACAGATCTATTTCCATTGTAAAGTGAGTTTATATTTAAAATCATAGTGGGGCGCCTGGATGGCTCAGTCGATGAAGGGTCTGACTTCAGGTCAGGTCATGATCTTGAAGTTCATGAGTTTGAGCCCTGCATTGGGCTCTGCGCTGACAGCTTAGAGCCTAGAGCCTGCTTCAGATTCTGTCTCCCTCACTCTGCCCCTCCCAACTCATGCTCTGTCTCTCTGTCTCTGTCTCTGTCTCTCTCAAAAATAAATACACGTTAAAAAATTTTTTTAATAAAACAAAATCACTGTGATTTTATGGGATGCCTGGGTAGCCCATTCAGTTAAGTGTCCTACTCTTGATTTTGGCTCAGGCTATGATCTCATGGCTCATGAGTTCGAGCCTTGCGTCAGGTTCTGTGCTCATGAGACAGAGCCTGCTTGGGATTCTCTCTCTCCCTCTCTCTTTCTGCTCTCTTCCCTTGCTCTCTCTCTCTCTCTCTCTCTGTGTGTCTCAAAATAAATTAATTAATTTAAATAAATAAATATATATATATATATACACATATATACACACACATATTTACACATATATATGTGTATGTGTATGTATATATATGTGTATATATATATATATATTTAAAAGCTTAGTCATTTTGTACCCTGAAAACTATAGAATGCTTATGAAAGAAATTGAAGAGGACACAAAGAAATGGAAGAACATTCCATGCTCATGGATTAGAAGAAAAAATATTGTTAAAATGTCTATGCTACCCAAAGCAATCTACACATTTAATGCAATCCCTATCAAAATGACACCAGCATTCTTCACAGAGCTAAAACAAACAATTCTAAAATGTGTACGGAACCAGAAAAGATGCTGAATAGCCAAAGCAGTCTTGAAAAAGAAAATCAAAGCTGGAGGCATCACAATCCCAGACTTCAAGCTGTATTACACATCTGTAATCATCAAGACAATATGGTATTGGCACAAGAACAGACACATGGATCAATGGAACAGACTAGAGAACCCAGAAATGGACCCACAAATGTATGTCCAACTAATCTTTGACAAACAGGAAAGAATTTCCAATGGAAAAAAGATAATCTCTTCAGCAAATGGTGTTGGGAAAACTGGGCACCAACATGCAGAATGAACATGTATCACCCTCTTACACCATACACAAAATTAAACTCAAAATCGATGAAAGACCTAAATGTAAGACAAGAAACCATCAAAATCCTAGAGGAGAACACAAGTGGCAACCTCTAATCTCAGCCTCAGCAGCTTCTTACTAGACATGTCTCTGGAGGCAAGGTAAACAAAAGTAAAACTGAACTACTGGGACCTCATCAAAATAAAAAACTTTTGCCCAGCAAAAGAAACAATCAATAAAAGTAGAAGGTAACTGACAGAATGGGAGATGATATTAATAAATGACATATTGGATAAAGGGTTAGTATCCAATATCTATAAAGAATTTATCAAATTCAACACCCAAAAAACAAATAATCCAGTGAAGAAATGGGCAGAAGACATGAATAGACACTTTTCCAAGAAAGACATCAAGATGGCCAATAGACACATGTAAAGATGCTTAACATCTCCCAACATCAGGGAAATATAAATCAAAACACCATGAGATGCCACCTCACACCTGTCAGAAAGGCTAGAATTAACAACTCAGGAAACAACAGAGGTTGGCAAGGATGTGGAGAAAGAGGAATCCTTTTTCACTGTTGGTGGGAATGCAAACTGGTGCAGCCATTCTGGAATCTGGAAAACAGTATGGAGTTTCCTCAAGAAATTAAAAATAGAACTACCCTACGACCCAGCAATTTCACTACTATATATTTATCCAAAAGATACAGGAGTGCAATTTTGAAGTGGCACATGCACCCCAATGTTTATAGCAGTGCCATCAATAATAGCCAAGTTATGGAAAGAGCCCAACTGGTCATCAACTGATGAATGGATAAAGAGGTGAAATATATGTATGTATATATATTAATATTACTCAGTGATCAAAAAATAATGAAATCTTGCCATTTGCAACAACATTTATGGAACTAGAGTGTATTATGCTAAGCAAAATAAGCAGTTAGAGAAAGACAAGTATCATGATTTCACTCATATGTGGAATTTAAGAAACACTACAGATGAACATAGGGGAAGGGAAGGAAAAAATAAAATAGGATAAAAACAGAGAAGGAGGCAAATCATAAGAGACTCTTAAATATAGAGAGCAAACTGGGGGTTGATGGAGGGAGGTAGGTGAAGGGATGGGCTAAATGGGTGATGGGCATTAAGGAGGGCACTTGTTGGGATGAGCACTGGGTGTTATTTGTAAGTGATGAATCACTAAATTCTACTCATGAAACCAATACTACACTATATGTTAACTAACTTGAATCTAAATCTTAAAAAATCATAGTGATATAAGATTTCATAAGCCTGTAAAGCAGTATGAGCTGCACCTGCATTTATGTATCTCTGTTCATGTAAGTATAAATGCAAATTGTAAGAATAAGAAAATTATACTTGACCTTGAACAGTGCGAGGGTTAGGGACACTGACCCCCTCATGTAGCTGAAAGTCTGTGGATAACTTTTGACTCCCAGAAAACTTAACTACTAATAGATTACTGTTGACCAGAAGTCTTACCCATAACATAAACAGTCGAATATACATATTCTGTATTTGTATTATATACTCTATTCTTAAGCTAGAGAAAAGAAAGTGTTATAAGAAAATCATAATGGAGAGAAAATACATTTAGAGTACAATACTGTATTTATCAAAAATTCCACATATAAGCACAGTTCAAACTCAGGTTGTTCAAGGTTCAGCTGGGTATGCAATTCACATTTGTTGTAGCCTTGTTTTTGTAACAGTGGGAGATGACCATAATCTCTCATCCTGGTGAACACATAGAGCATCATAAAGGGCCACTCCCACAAAGAGTTTTCTTCAAACATAATGAGAGAATAAAATGGACAATACGATCAACTTTAAATTACCTTCAATAACATGGCAAGAATTGTTCACTTTAAAAATGAAACCACCGTCATTAACTCTTATAAGTGTCTGCATAACCCTCATTATTGCTGAAATAAAAAGAAGTGGAAGAAGAAGAAGGAGAAGGAGAAAGAGAAGAAGGGAAAGGAAGAGGAGGAGGAGAGAAGGGAAAATTGAAGCCTTTCTTGTCTTTAGATTATACCCTGAGGTAGACTAACTGTAGTCACATTTTTAAAAAAGTAAATGTTTTTGACTCAAAAGAAAGGAAGGAAGAATAAAAGCAACAAAAAGAACATGAATTGCTATGTATCATTAGTTTACAAATATGTCTTAATCTTTTATTTTAATGATTTAATGGGATGGGACAATGTTACTTTAAATATTTTACCCAACAGGCTACATATCTTGGAAAAGCAGAATACTTCCGATTGTCAGGCATAAAATTTCTTTTTTTCTGCTCTATTATACAAATGCCTTACAGGATTTATAATAATTACTTAATATTATATTATTTAATATATTTGAGTCTACTTCTCAAGAAGTAAGTATGCATTTTATTAAACTGTGTACAACTGTGTTCACACAAGCAGTTTGAGAACAAATATATAGGATTAAATGGTTATACATACATAAGCATTTCAAAAGATAGTAACTCTTTTAAAAAGTTAGCAATAGCCCTTAAATATACTCTGGGGGCACCTGAGTGGCTCAGTTGGTTAAGCATCTGACTTCAGTTCAGGTTATGATCTCACGGTTCGTGAGTTCAAGCCCCGCATCAGGTTCTGCACTGACAACTCAGAGCCTGTAGCCTGCTTCAGATTCTATGCCTCCTTCTCTCTCTGCCCTTCCCCCACTCAGTCTGTCTCTCTGTCTCAAAAATAAATAAACATTAAAAAAATAAAAAGTATATATACTCTGAAGACTTGCATTTCATTGCAAAAACTGTAAATGAGAAGCTTTTGATTCTAAGGCTTAATGTCCATATCATGCAGAAAAGTTGCAACTTAGATACACAGTTGTAATGTGGCCAAATACACAGTTAGTGAGTTTATGAACAGTCAAAGGACTCTGGAAACAGCATACACATGCTGCTAAATAATGCAATTTCTATTTCTTGCTTAGATCACCCAAGAGGTCACTGAACAGAATTTTTCTTTGTTGCCTATTTTCTGTGGTAAACAAGACCACACTGAAGAAGAATGTAAACATTCCCCAAAGTTCTCAATTAATACGTTTGGCATATTATTCCATTATTTCATGTTAATAATGGGTAACTTCATATGCTATTCTAATTTACAACTTCAGGAAGACTACTTCTGCAACAGATCTAACAGGGATCCACCCACTCCCAGTGCTTAACTGGATCAATTTTATGCAGAGTTAAATTCTTTATATTGACACCTGTCCCATATTATGTAATGCCTATGTGCTTGTGATTCTTTCTTTAACACCAAGCACAATTGGAAAAAAAAAAAAAAGTCGACGATTTGAAAGTTTGCTATCCATAGGCTCCAGTTCTAAATCCATCCTGTAGGACGCAGGGCTTCTGCACACTCACCCACCAACCTACATGAATCAACTCAGTCCCATTTTTAATCATTTCCTAGCACAACTCCAAGTTTACTATTCCTGCTTATACTTGCTTAAACCATACCTAGGATTCCAATTCATAATATTTACACATACAATATCTTTTTTTAGTCCTGCAAAGCCTGAATTGTTTGGGCAAGAATACAGTTAAGAATTAACAGGCAGTAGCTATAGCTGAATAGCTGAAAAATCCTAGGAAGCAATACATATTCTAAATCATGTGGACTTTGCTAGAGTAAATCCCAGTAGAACAAAAATAACTACTATTGACCCATAATTCAACTTGACCTATAGTGATTCATGAATACCACTCTGCGTCTTAGATGTGTAGTTATTCCCAAGTTTGCTCATTATTATCCAACTCACCCTGAATCGTCTCTCCCTTGACTTTCTTCACTACTTGCAAAACTATATGCAACTTTTGGTCAACAATTCAATCTTATTCTCTCCAATTTGTTTCTGGGTTTGAAACTCCTGATGGACAAAAGTCATAAAACTCTGATGAATGGGTCACATATAATCTTTGCTATCAAACTATAACTGGTCCTTTATTTTTCCTCATTAAATATTTTCATTATTTTTGGGCTCATTTGAGCCTTCTTTATAGCAGTTCTTTTCATGTTTTCAGAATTCCTCCTGTTTTCAGTATTATTCCTGCTTGACTCACTAAGATAATTTTGCCTATTCTCTGGTAAGACTAAAATCATTGGAAATAATTTTCACAATGTCCTTTTTATAGACAAACTCAACACCTATCAGCAAATACTTATCTGTACCTTTATATATTACTCTTCTTAGGCCAGAGGTAACCCTTGACCCCAGACCTTCTTCCTATCTGTCTTAGCAAATAGACTGTCTCTATTCCTCTTTGTTCAACAATAAAAGTATTCTATGATCCCACATAGGAATTAAAATGCTACATCAAAGAGAGAGGTACAAAGAACTTACCAAGATCACTATCTCTACTTTGTAACACCTAGTCTAGGATTTTTTCATCATTAAGAGGTCTACATATACTACAGAAAGTCCATTCTGGCATTTCCAAGGAGCTGCCAAACAAGAATACCTAGGAAAGTCTGTTACTGAGAATACAGGAACTAGAAAAAAATACTTCTTACAATTCAAATTTGGTTTCAAAGGCAACATGTTTGAAGTTCAATTTGCTATAAAATGTCTAATTAAAATATGAATCTTAATAAATGGTGCTTAAGGAGTATTTATTATGCACTTTTAATTTTGGTAATGCCATCTCATTTAGAAAAGCAGTTATAAATACATTATTATCACTTGAAATTTCCAAGATTGCACATTGTGATCGGCTGAAAAATTCAGATTTTTTCCCCTCTCAGTGTACACCAGTGTATAACATGGATATTACTCCCATGTTAACTCATAATGTCCTTTATTCTTTACCCCTATTCTGATATTAGTTCTTTCCTTCTCCCCAGCCACTATCACAAATTTCCAACATAATTCTAAAATAATTTTCTATTTTACACAACCCAATCCATAACATGTTCAAACCAACAGATATCACCCTCTGAGAATCTTTTATGCACATTTACTAATGGCCAGACCTGAGTAAATCCATTATCTCCTTTATTTAATTCTAGCCTTGCTAGGAAAAGTATGGTGATTGTATTAATCGGTCTCTGTACATTTTCAATTTCACTTAATTCAACAAATACTTATTCATTGCCTCTATCACTCAGTTCTCATCACATGGTTGAGCACAGGGAAATAAAGGAAAAATGAGATAATTCCTCTTTTTGAGAAACATTCCTTGTGCTAGGTGTTAGACACATGAGCTAAAATAGAAATCAATATCGTTGGACGTGTGCTAAGAAAGGAAGAAAAAACCTGTGCATGGCCTTATAGGCATGCAGATGAGGAACATCAGCCAGCCTGGGCTGAAGCTTGGGGAGTGTCATGAGAATAAAAGGGTTCCATTTAGAAAGATGAGTGCAACCAGGGGAAATAGTCCAGTGTGTTTAAGGAATTCTAAATCCCTTCAACCTAGGTAAGAGTTGAGTCTATGCAAGTAGAAAAAAGATTGGTTCTAGAAGTATTTGTCCATATCAGTTTAAGAAAAGGAATCCAAGTGTCAGCATTCTTGATCAAGAAAAGAGAAGAGACTGGATCTTGGACACGAGGACTTTGATTAGAAACTTCCAAAGTAAGGTGCACATCATGCAATAAAATACACAGTTTTAAAACATAGGATAGATATTTGGGTAGAAAACACGTATCTGAGAAAATCTTTGTGTAAGTAATAAATGAATACGTGATTGTAAATGAGATCACTCATCTGAAAGAGGTGAAATAAGGATAGTTCAAAGATAGAACCCCAAGGAATTTCAGCAGAACGTTTAGGAACAGAATGAGGAGGAGAAATCTTGAAACAGCTTAGAAAAGCACTTGAGAATAAGAATAAAATCCAAAACTGATTATGCCGCAGAAGGCAAGAATGAGACTTCAAGAAGGCTGTGTAGAAGAGGACTTCATTAAAAAACACAGAACAAATGACACTGAATATCCATATGATCTCTATTTAGAAAGATGTTTTCTAAACATAAAAGAAAGTATGTAAATGTCAAAGAAAAAATATAAATGTAACTACAAAAAGTAAAAAGAAACATGTACCGCAAAAGAATAAATACATTGAAGATACTTATCAAATCAGGAAAAACACTAAGAACAAATATAACATGTGGTTAAAATTATATTACTGTATAAAAATTCAACATAAGTGAATAAGGGGGAAAATCTTTCCAATAGAAAAATAGGCAAAAAGCGCGAAGAGAAATTTAATAGAAGAAGATCAAATACTAAAAGTATATTAAAGTGCTCCAAATTACCAGTAACCAAATAAATTCAATCTGAAGCAGGAATAAGATAACATTTTGCCTATCAAATTAATTAGACTACTTCATTACTGGCTAGTGTGTGGTAAGATAAGACATTTCAAACATTGATAATTAAGAGCAAACATTCAAAAACTTTTTAAAAAGCCATCTGGAAACATCTATCAAGAGCCTTAAAAATGTTCATTTCCCCTTACTTAATTCCACCTGTAGGGTCATATGCTTCTAAATGGTAATAAATACTTAGGAAAAAATACATTTATTTCTGGTTTGATAACCAAAATAAAACTTATAAATAATAGGAAATATAAATTAAATGAACCGAATGTCAGCATAAATTATGACACTTTTAGATAAAAGAATTATTGTAAACATAAATATTGTTTATGTCAAACTTTTGGTGATTGTGCAAATAAATTTTAATTGGCTGTTCATTGAAACAGTGGGAGAAATGTAGAGCATATTTTTAAACGGATATGGATTTTTTCCTGTGGTGGAGTGAGGATTGTTTGCGGCAGGAAGTTCCAGTTGAGCTCTCTCTCTTTATGGAATGCAGATATATCTGGGAACTTGGAGACATTTGTAAGGTGGACCTATCAGAAGCCTGCTCGGGAATATTCCATTCTAAAATAATAGGAATATTGGATACTGAAAACTTTTCTTTTTTTGAAAATGGTTTTCCAAATTCTGCTTCTAGAATGATGTTTGTCGCTTAAATTTTTTAATTCCATGAAGTCACAAGTGTGCCCTAAAGTAATGCTATTATTCTAAATAAGTAGTGTAAGGCCTAAATAACAACAATTTGGGAAAAATCTAAATAAGTGTTATGCTTGAGAGCAAATAACATTCTCTCTAGGTCTGAGTGTAGCTTTGAGGACCTACAAGATGGTATCTAATAAATAAGAAGATATTTAACAAGGGAGACACATTAGTGGACACCAGAAAGAAAGCAGCATATATAGCAGTAAAGGAAGATGGCAGAAGCACTTAGTCCCAAGGATTTGACCATAGCTTGTATGGACATGTTCTACTGATTCCCAGAAAATACTGGAAGAAATGTTTTCAAAATCAAAATTTCTACAACTACCTAAGAAATATATTATACTAGTTTCTTACTGCTGTTATAACTATTCAGCATAAACTTAGTGGATTGAAACAAAACACATTTATTATCTTACAATTCTGGAGATCAAAATGGTTCTCACTGAGCTAACAGAAAGCTGTTGACAGGGCTGCACTCCTTTGGGAAGCTCCAGGGGAGAATCTGCTTCCTTGCCTTTGTCAGCTTCTAGATGCTTCCTAATTGAGTGATATTAACTCAGGGTCCCATTCCATCATCAAAGCCAATAATCATCTGTCTAGTCTTTCTCATGATAACATCTCTCTGTTTCTGACTCTCCTGCCTACCTCCCTATCATGTAAAGACCTTTGTGATTACATGGAGCCTATCTGGGAAACCCAGGATTATTGGATTATTATTGCTATTTAGCAACTTTAATTCCTTTTTTGCCAAAACAGGTTCTGAGGATTAGGATTTTGACATCCCTGGGGGACAAGTATTCTACTTACCCCCACACAGTTTACATATTGTTTGACCTAAACTGTGTGTACTACAGTAAAATGAAAGTCTTCAGGGTTATTAAGAAGAAGCAATTGTTGGTTGGACTTGGGCTAGTAACAAGGTTTTCCTTTTTCTTAGTGATACCTAAATAGCTTTGTCTTGCTAAATGGCATAAGATTCTGGACAGTTTTAAAAAAGGAAGTATTTGAGAGGCAAGTTGAATCCATGTAAATGGAGATGTTGAGCAGAAGATTTTGATTGTAAGATATGTGTATATCAGCTATTAGGGTGGAGAATTTGGTGAAAGTGCAAGATTTTAAAGAGATTGTTGAGTTATATATAATGTGATCCAAATTTTCATCTATCAATAGTCTGGGAGTCATATTTGTTTTCCATTGCACATAATCAAATGTTAACGTTTTATAATGGGAGAAAGAATGATGCCCAATGAAACCCCCATATATTTGGGTTGCAAATATAAATATTGCTTTCAGGCTTTTGATCCCAAGTGCTCCCCAAAATGTGGTTCACAACCAACTTTTTCTCTGTTTCTGGTTGTTCTGGTGTGTAGCACATAACTTATGTCTGCAGCCCCTGAGAACACTTTTCGGTGATAATCCTATTGACAACCATACAGAAATTTCTACATAACCTATTATATGTAAAAATCCAATAGCTTATCCTCTTTGTGTTTATTATACATTCATTAGTTCTCTAAGATTTTTGTTGTCTTTCAGAAATAACTATTTTAGAAACTCTCTAAAATTTTTAACTTTTAGAAACATCAATTTTTTAATACCTCTCAGGATATTGTTATTTATAACTATCTATTCCTGATGAATCTCCACTAAAAGAGTTAAAAGTTTGATCCCTGGTGTGCAGGCTAGTAGTACTTGCTAAATAAAAGTACCATAACAATACTTATGTATATCAGGATATGATACATTCTCATTAAGTGTATCTCTATGCCTTGAGCACATGCTCAGATATGTAGTGTTTCTAAAAACGTATAGATTAAAATATTAACAGACCACAGTAATACATTTTTATTTAACCCAGCAGCTGATTCGAGTTAATAAAAAATATAAATATTTCCCTGGATTAATATAATATCTCTCTTCCTCATCCAGATGGAAGCCATATTATGAAGTACCTCCTTGAAGAGACTTATACACATTAGGACTACAAACTGGTCTATAATACAGATATGTAATAGAATTATGATTAGTCTTATTTTCAGTATTGTAATAGATAGATGGAGTAGTATACTATATTTGATTATAATTTCATATTTGATTTATTTAATTATTTCAATTGAATAATGTTAATGGGTTAGTAAGTCTTTTAAAAAATCCTATCTGTAGTCAGAAATATTTTTATCAAAATCCTAAAAATACAAATAATATAGCACAAGATGTAATTATTTAACAATATCTTCACACACACCATTTGAATATGCCTTTTTTCCTTATGTTCCAAAGAAGCTCAAGTGAGATTTTCATCTATTTGCATTATGGATAAGAGATATAGCTTAAACAGAAAAAAACGTGTAAACTGTTTGGAAAAGGAAGATGCTTGTGGCAGAAAGGGTAGCATCCATGCTGGGCAGGTGAATAGGTTTGCATATTTAAATATTTATACAGTTATTAAAGCCCGTAGAGTTATAAAAATAAGTTCTACTTAATTGGCTATGTATCTCTAAAAGAAATACTCAAGCATGTTATAATGCCTTCTGCTTTATATAAAAAGTTAATCAATATCTTTATAGAGAATTGGTTAAATTACTCCCCTGCCAGAAGACCTTTGTATTTTATCTAACATAGCACTTAAATTAACAATTGTAAAATGAACAGGAGAATGCACCAAGATTATTGCGCTGTACCTTCATGTGCTAGGGTACTTTGTGTGATATTTCACTGCAAAATCAGCAAATCAACTCAATGCTATTCAGTAAAAATGAATGGATGAAGATCAAAAGGATCTCTTCAATCCAGTGTTCTGGAAATGCGTGATTTTTGCATTTGCAACAACGCATTGTGATGTTAATTACTTAAAAGAAAAGGACAAATAAAAGCACTGTATCATTTTAATTCTTATAAAATTCTCCTCTTCAAGTTCCTGGTTGTTTCATTGTTATTTATTTATTCATTTATAACACTCAAATACTCAAATTAACACAAATCCTTGCCAAGATTAATTTAATTATTTATATCCCAATTTCTTTGATGGGAAAATATGGATGATCATTATTCACATCCAGAAATATTAGAGCTAAGGAGTCGTAATTATAAAATCACGGTGTGTATCACTTATGCCACTGGCTTATCCGCTCAGTACCCCTTTCTCACACCTTCCAACTAAGTTTTGCATTTTAATAATTGATTTTAGAACAGCAAAAGTCGAAAGGAATGAAGTTAACCAAAAATCCAATGGCAGAAAGTAGTAGAATAATACGATTCTTGTGTTTTTTAGCATTCAGTGTGTCTGCAAGATTCCCCTTCCTCTGTGTAAAACGGGTTTTCTACATTACAAGCTCTATGTATCCTTTCTGAATAGACTCTGAAAAGGAGGTTCAGATAAACATTGAACAGTGCCACAGTCAGGACGCAAGTGTCGTGCATTAACATTGGTGTTATTTCGTCCTAGTTACATAATTATGCCAAGAGAAATTGCAACTGTTTTTCATTTGGCAATTATAGTTACCTAGGATTTTTTAGAACCAAGTGATAAAGGGAGATAGAGAAGGAAGAATAAATCATTGTGAATCCAATCAGCACAGAAAAATTGTAAATTGGAATTAAATTTGGACCACATGCCTGAAAAGATGGTCTTCCACCTAATGTAAAAGTGCTATTTGGCTATCTATTTTCCATGGAAGTCCACAGTAGCAGAATTGTTAAAGATTCACACAGTGGTCTACTACGTGGTGCTAGGCATGTACCCAATGGCGGTTCAATAAAGAGTAATTATTGCTGCTATTTCAGTACGCTAAAGCAGCCTCAGAACATTGTATAATCAATGGAAAGAGAGTACAAATTACATTAGTGGATTTTAAAATTATTATCTCGGGGCAAGAATGGCAAGGAGTAAATAGAGCAGATACCTACCGGCGCGGCATTGCTAAGGGGTACTTTCAGGACAGCATGAACAAAATGTCTACCATAAGTTCTAGATATTGCAATCCTTCCCTGCCCACCTTTGTTGGAAATAATATTGGCCTCTCTGCGGAGGGCATAGGCAAATTCAAGCTCTTATTTTATTTTCTGTGATAATAGAATAATTAAAAATAAAACAAAAATCAAAGAAAGAAATATGGAATGTTAATTTAAGAGAAAGGAATAGATAGATGGATGAAAAGAAGGAAGAGGAAGAAAATGGGGAAAGAGAAAAAATGATAGAAATATCCTTTGGAATCCCAGTGTCTTTTGGAGAGAGGTACTCTACTGGCTGTGGGTGAGGGGCAATGACTCTTCCTTGTGGAGAGATAGTTCACATCCTTTGATCCCCATGTAAAAGATAGTGACACCTTCAATCACTATGAAAAACAAAACTATATGTAAACATTTCCAAATATAACCAGGTGGATGCCCGCCCCCCCCCCCCCCCAGCTTAGGAACCACTGCAGAACTTTGTAACTCATGAAGCTCCTGTTAAAGTAAAAATACACCAGAGACCCATGGCACATGACACCACTGGTTTGCAACCTTGGTTGCACAGTAGAATCATTCAGAGAGTTTTTCAAATTCCCAAAGCCAAGGCCACAATCCTGGTCAATTATATCAGAGTCGGTGGAGGAAGAACCTATATATCAATATTTTTTAAACATTCTCTTCTCCAGGCCAGTAATTTCAATGTTTTAAACCACTTCAGTGACCCACCCTTCTGCCTAAAACTTTAAAATCGATGAGTTGGCTTATAACCAAGTCAAAACCGTAGTACCCCTTCCACCTGTAAGTCTGGGACTAATATTTTAATGAGTGTAACAAAAGACATTAACCATTTATTGATAGCCCATTATGTATCAGAATCCTGCTAACTTATATAAAATATACATATATGTACATATGTGTGTGTATTATATATATATATATACACACATATATATGTGTGTGTGTATGTATATATACACACACATATATATGTGTGTATATATATATATAAATATGTCAGTTCTCAAAACTAATCTGCAAAGCACAAATTACCATTCTGTTTGGTTTTTTTTAAATGAGGAAACAAGTTGTAATAATTGACTCATTGAATATCATGTGAGTAAAAGATTCCAGTTACAAACCAGTTACAAAAGAAACCAGTTACAAAAGATTCCAGTTACAGAAGGCTATTCACTTCTTTCTGTTTCAGAACATGAAGTAACGCTAGGAGAGAGCAATTCCATGGGAGAGATGCCAGCAGGGGCCACAACCAGAATGTGGGGAGACGGTGCCCCTGAAAAAAGAGGAGGAGGAGAGGAAGTGGCAGGCTATGCTGGCTTCTGTCTTTGGATCAACAACTCCTATAATTAAACTTGGTTTACATAGTCAAGTTTCAGCAGTCAAGACCTAACAGGAGGTAAAACATAAAAATAGTGAAGCATGAACATGAATTCTATAGAGTTCATGAAAGGCAGAGATTGGGAGTAGGGGTGGAGGAAAGACAGTATGATCAAAGAGGTGCATTTTTAATTAGCACTTTCTATTTAGATTCAGGGTTTATAATATACAAAACATAACTCAAACCTGTAGAGAATTTTCCTAAATAAATAAAGAATCCTAAGATTTCTAATTTTCTTATCCCAAAATGAAAGAGACACTAATAGTATGTAAATGTAATGGGTACAGAGGTCAAAAAGAAGATGAGTTGTTAAGGAAATAACAGCACCACAGAAATAAAGTCCCTGGGGAGAGTAATTCTAAATACTATAAATATGTTTCATTTTCAACCATTTTATTGAAGCAAAAGGGGAAATGGTATACAGAGAGGAGAAATAAAGGCTTATAACATTCACCTGCATTAAAAGAAAGGAAAAATCTGCAGAAAACATTTCATTATGACACCTCACAAAAGGTAACATGTTCTGCTTCTTTTCATTATAATAGAAAATTAATGCCATATTTTGTTTTTAAATTATATGTGTTCTAGATTTAAAGGTTGTTTTATTTTTTCCAAACTATATATAATAATTATGGTATACCCCCACAAGTGCCGCATATTCATACCAATCTGTTTTGAATTCATACATTTTAAGAATATGATTAAAAATTAAACTTATTCATATTTTCTAAAGCATAAATCAGGAAAATTATATTTCACCATTTAGCTCCTTTACTCCTTGTTTTGGTTTCTTTCCTAAAAACTATTTGAGAATGTTATAAAGTATAAAGAGGAATTATGGGTTTTAAGTTTATTTTTGTAAATAGCATTTGTTTAGTATTTTCTTTTTATTGTATTATGTTAAGTGATTAGGAGTTTAAATTTTTAGTTACAAGCATATTTTGCTTAAATTAAAATATTTTCAAACATTTTGAGCAATATATTATAAGTATCTACAAAAAAGGATTTGGGAAAATAAATGACCCACAAGAATCAGCTACAGGCTTGGTAATCAAATCCGTAATATCGTGCCTTGAAAAGGAATCATGGGCTGCATACTAAATATCTGACATTATTTTTCCTACTCCCAAAGAGAATATGACTTTCCCCTGCAAAACATTCAAATTGTAGTTTGTATCCAATGCTCTCAGACTCTCAAATTGTTTAAGACTTTAAAATTTAATCAAGGGATTCCTTAATGGAAGCTAGGAAGAGCAACATCAGAAATACATTTGACAAAAGGGTAACAAATTTCTACTTAATTATTTACAATGGCCATATACGGCTACAGAGAGACAGAAAAGTAGTCAGACTCTTGTGCATCAAACTCAGCTGTCTGAAAGAACAAGGGCATCAATTCGTCCTCACACCATGCAAACAGTTTTCAAGATTGCATCTTGTTGATCTTGATGAAATTACAGGACTAGGATCTGAAGCTTCATGCTGGTAATTTATGGCCACAGGTCACTCAGAATTGAATGTTTTCAGGGTACAGAGAGCTAGCTTGTCATTTGCATGCATCTCATTTTACCACCTAAAACATGTTTTTCATCATTGCTACAAGCCACTACTTTTTCATTTTTTTCCTTCTCTTTAGTTCTCTCCCTTTTTCTCTTTCTGCCCATCTCTATCGCTTGCTCTTTCTATCTTTCTAGAATAAACTAGATCTGTTTTCCACTGAGTCCAACATTATAATAAACATCCACAAGAAATGATAGATTAAAGCAATTTAACTTACTTAGTTTAGGCCAGAGATTTTCTATTGTTGCCATAGACTGAACTAGAATTATGGTATGAATCAAATATTTCAGTTGTTTTATTGACAGGGAAACATCTTAGCTTGCATACTTTGGATTATGCATTCATTAACTTTCTCTTACAAGTAATTGCCCAGGTTTTCTGTTACTAAGACACAGAGGTGCATTTTCAGACCGATGTTTCCTATCTTTGAAATTTTAGTATATAATGCATTTGTTAGCCTTGATATTATTAACTTTGAGTTATAATATATATGAGATTTTTTAAAACCTAAATAAAAAAAGTGAGGTCAGAGGTTTCTTCAAGAAATGTCATTATAAAAAAATCCATAGGCCTCTGAAAAACTGTTTCTTGAAGAGAAGGTATCAACTTAGTTTTTACAATTAAAGGACACAAAGATTGGGTAAATTTATATGCATTTCTGGGTTATAAGCTTTATTTGCATGAGTTAAGCTTTCTGAACACACGAGTGTTTAGGAATTTTTATAAACCCAAATGTATATAATACCTGAAATGTCCCAGTATACCTTAAAATTTGCTTTATTTTTAGCTTATGTAAAGGATGAAACTGGAGACCCTTGTGGCACATTAAATACAAGATGATTCCATGAATAGGATTAATGTAGTGATGGGTAAACTATAAACTTGCAATTAGATTGTTAGGAAAAATATATAATTAGAAATACTTGTGGGGATTTTTAAAATTTTCTAAAAGTTGTGAAATCATTGAGTCTTGGAGTTGCATGTGCCATCTATAGGAAATCCCTTTTACAACATCCTGCATGAGCATGCAGTCACGTTGAGAAACTAAATAGAAAATATAATTCATATCCATAATTAAACCTCTTTTATTGTACATTATGTAGCTTGGATTATTTATAATATTTAAGAACTTTTTATGTGCCTCTTACCAAAGCAAAAGTAAAAAGCAAAACGGTTTCCTTGGAATCTCCTTATTTCTTGTTTAAGGTACACAGGAATATGAACTAGAAATCTCACATTTCCCGCAGTTAAACTCGATATATTTTAGGATTTATGTTGGCCCACTTAAAATTTTTATAGTAGATTCAACATCCTGTGTACAAGGTGTTAATAGTAACTTTCTTGGTTTCAGTTAATGCTAAGTGGTCAGAGCCAGGTTGCAATTCTCTTCACCATGGCAGCCATCTCAGCAAATTCTACTCTTTGGTTTTGAAGATTCACTACCACAGCAAATTTGAAAGAAACTGGTATAAGATAACTGAGAAACATTCACACTTGGGATAAATTTTTCTCTAGTTCTGCAAGAATTCCTAAGCCATTCTGTCATTGGGGGAAACATTAGGAAGTTCAGTTAGAATGAGTAGCAGTGGGGGCGCCTGGGTGGCGCAGTCGGTTAAGCGTCCGACTTCAGCCAGGTCACGATCTCGCAGTCCGTGAGTTCGAGCCCCGCGTCAGGCTCTGGGCTGATGGCTCGGAGCCTGGAGCCTGTTTCCGATTCTGTGTCTCCCTCTCTCTCTGCCCCTCCCCCGTTCATGCTCTGTCTCTCTCTGTCCCAAAAATAAATAAAAAATAAAAAACGTTGAAAAAAAAAAAAAAAGAATGAGTAGCAGTGGTAGATACAAAAGTGTGCAAGAAATGATAGTGAAAGAAGCATTTTTTTATATATTTCAAGGACTGTGCGAGGTCTGAGGTATTATCCTTTTTGCAAACTAACATATTATCAGTCTGTCACACTTTCATAGATGCTGTCAGAAGATGTGAGACTCCTGCGTGTGAAACAAGACATTATTATTTTATTCCACACTACACAGGAGACAGTGTATCAGTTCCCCTCGCCCCAGCTCCCTCCCCCATCCCCCACCCTAGATTCCACCGAGTTGAATTGAAGCAGAGTTGGGTTTAGGTGGATGTTATATCATTTTTTTAGTGTCACAGCTAAAGAACTCTGACCTTAGGAACCCCCAATCTTTTAAAAGGAGCCACTAGCAAACTTGTCCACACTCTTCCTGAAGGGAGACGTTCTCTTTTAAACTGGTCTTCAAAAAAACCTGTCTACAACATTGAAGGGAATGTTTTGAATTTTCCAAGGTTGTTTGCTATACAAAACATCCTTTGAGTTGAGTTTGGGACAAAAGCTGATACATGTGCAGAAATGTCATGGAGAATTGTCTTCCAACATTGATATGTGAGCCTCTCTAAAACACACTGAATATCACTTCATTTTGATTGTGGGATTTCAAAACTAGTACAAGCAGCTAAAATTGACAAAGCTGTTACCATAATCCAGAGAAACCTAAATATTTCATATGTATTTGTCACCAAGGGTTGTGAAACCCTTCCGTTGAATTTATCTGAATTTTGTAATTATAATTTGCAATAATTTTTCCTGCTCTAATACTCTTGGGACAATAACAGGATCAGCATAACTGATAGGTAAATATTCTAATTGAAACATTCATCCATTTTGCATGAAATATAGCCTTGTTATAATTAAATTTGTCCTGACAGTTCTAGAAATCGGTAGATAGTTTTAGTCTTGAAATGTTTCCTTTTTCTCTTTCTCATACTCTTTTTGACTGTAATAATTTATACAATATTAATATAATATAGTGTAATATACTATAAATAATTCAAGTTTTCCCCCTTCTGCTGAATATCAGGAATCGATATTTTAAACTGAAGTTTAGATCTTTGTGTCTATCCCCATAATCTGTGGTGCTCAAGTGACCAGCACAAAGTGAGGACAATGTCTTTCATATTCACTCAAGTTAAATTGTTCAATAATCTACTGACTTGTGCTGCTTTGAACTGTCAAAGCCCTCAGGAGTTTTAAGAACAAGAACTTTCATTTAGTTATTTGTGGTCTCTGTCATCACAGTTTATTATATACTGTTTTTTTACATTTTATTTTATTAACTTTTCTAAGTAGGCTCTCTACCCAATGTGGGGCTTGAACTCATGACCACAAGATCAAGAGTTTCATGCTCTACCAACTGAGCCAGTCAGGCACCTCTTTTGGGACTTATTTTAAAAGTAAGTGTGGGAAATCTGGGTGGCTCAGTCGGTTAAGTGTTGGGTTTGACTCAGGTCATGATCTCAGGGCATGAGTTTTAGCCCCGCGTCCCACTCTGTGCTGACAGTTCAGAGCATGGAGCCTGCTTCAGATTCTGTGTCTCCCTCTTTTTCTGCCCTACCCCACTCAAGGTCTGTCTCTCTTTCTCTCTCAAAAATAAATAAATATTAAAAAGTTAAAAAAAAAAAGTGAGTGTGGGCACCATGATAATAACCCACGCATTGGGAGAATATATTTGCTTCATATCTAATCAACAAGAATGAGTTGACAGGAAAAAGATACCAAAAACTAATAAGAAAAATACAACCTAATGGAGAAATGGGTAAGAGTTATAAACAAATATATCATAACACAAATGGTCAATAAATATGTGAAAATATGCTCAGCCTTAGATAACACAAAATTCATAATTGACACTACAATGAAATAATATTCTGTACCATTAATTTAGCAAGAATTCAAATCTGTAAGAATATGAAATGCCTGCACACTTCTGCTCACTCTCCTATACTGCTTGTGAGTCAAAACCATTATAATCGGTCTAGAAAATACTTTAATGACCTCACATAAACAAGTAAACCTTGTACCTTTGTCCCGAGAAACGTGAAAAAGAACACCATAGAAGTGTAGTTTTTAATGTCATACAACTGGAAACATTGTATTATACCAATGGACATCAAAATTGTAAAAATAAAAATGTATACTTATGAAAACATACTGTAAGGCAAAGCAAAAACTGCAAATTTTTTAAAATATGGTACATACATAAATAATATATTACAAAAACAAAGAGCATGATAAAACAAATTAATTTGGAAATTTGTGTGTGTGTTTTCTCTTTTTCTGAAATAAAAGCAAAAAGATAGAATGGTAAAAACCTACAAAAACATTGGGAATGTTCCCCTTCTTTAAATGGAGAGTGAGTTCATAGATCTTTAATTATTTACTTTTTTTTTTAATTTTTTTAACGTTTATTTATTTTTGAGACAGAGAGACAGAGCATGAACGGGGGAGGGTCAGAGAGAGAGGGAGACACAGAATCTGAAGCAGGCTCCAGACTCTGAGCTGTCAGCACAGAGCCCGATGCGGGGCTCGAACTCACGGACCATGAGATCATGACCTGAGCCGAAGTCGGATGCTCAACCGACTGAGCCACCCAGGCGCCCCTAATTATTTACTTTTTTACTTTATAATTTACACATTTATCTAACACTTTTTGTTTACAACTATTTCATAATAAAAAACGGGGTAAAAGTCAACCTGTAAAAGTGTAAACATGTAAAAGTGGTAAAGGAATGGTAAATAACTGATGTCCCCTCCCCCACCATACACATACATGAGACACAGAGACAGAGGCAGAGATGGGGAGAGATGGGGTAGGGAGAGAGAGAGGGGGAAAAAAAAGGAAAGAGATTTGATTTGGTTTGGTTTGGCTAATAAAGCAGGTATATTCCCTCTGCCAGTGTCATAAAATGTTTTGGCAAATCTTCCATATTTAACCTAATCTTTATTGCAAAAACTTATGAGGTTTTTTAGACTAATTGTCCTTGACTTTTGAGCCTTAATTCTCTCAAGATGCATTTCCTTCTTCAACCTTATGAAATTAAAAATTAAGAGGAGTGTTGAGTAAGAAGTTGCTGAGGGCAAGATCAAAGAGGTTTTTGCCTGCTTTCTCCTCGAGGATTTGGATGGGTTCCTGTCTTACATTTAGGTCTTTCATCCATTTTGAGTTTATTTTTGTGTATGGTGTAAGAAAGTGGTCCACGTTCATTTTTCTGCATGTTGCTGTCCAGTTTTCCCAGCATCATTTGCTGAAGAGACTGTCTTTATTCCAGTGGGTATTCTTTCCTGCTTTGTCAGAGATTAGTTGGACATACACTGATGGGTCCATTTCTGGGTTCTCTAGTCTGTTCCATTGATCTGAGTGTCTGTTTTTGTGCCAGTACCATACTGTCTTGATGATTACAGCTTTGTAATACATCTTGAAGTCCGGAGTTGTGATGCCTCCAACTTTAGTTTTCTTTTTCAAGACTGCTTTGGCTATTTGGCATCTTTTCTGGTTCCATACAAATTTTAAGATTGTTTGTTCTAGCTCTGTGAAGAATCCTGGTGTTATTTTGATAGGTATTGCGTTATATGTGTAGATTGCTTTGGGTAGTATTGACATTTTAACAATATTTGTTCTTCCTATCCAGGAGCATGGAATACTTTTCCTTTTTTTTGTGTCATCCTCAATCTCTTTCATAAGTTTTCTATAGTTTTCAGTGTATAGATTTTTCACCTCTTTGGTTAGATTTATTCCTAGGTATTTTATGGTTTTTGGTGCAATTGTAAATGGGATTGAATCCTTGATTTCTCTTTCTGTTGCTTCATTATTGGTGTATAGGAATGCAACCAATTTCTATGCATTGGTTTTATATCCTGTGACTTTGCTGAATTCATGGATCAGTCCTAGCAGTTTTTTGGTGGAATCTTTCGGGTTTTCCATATAGAGTATCATGTCATCTGCGAAGAGTGAGCAAAATCTATAGAGAATTTACCAAACTCAACACCCAAAAAACAAATAATCCAGGGAAGAAATGGACAAGACAGTAATAGACACTTCTCCAAAGAAGACATTCAGATAGACACATGAAAAAATGTTTGTCACTCATCATCCAGGAAATACAAATCAAAACCACATTGAGATACCACCTCACACCTGTCAGAATGGCTAATATTAACAACTCAGGCGACAACAGATATTAGTGAAGATGCAGAGAAAGAGGATCTCTTTTGCACAACTGGTGGGAATGTAAATTGGTTCAGCCACTCTGGAAAATAGTATAAAGCCTCCTCAAAAAAATTAAAAATGGAAATATCATAAGACTCAGCAATTGCACTATTAGGTATTTATCCAAGGGAGACAGGTATGCCATTTCTAAGGGATGCATGCACCCCAATGTTTCTAGCAACACTATCAACAATAGCCAAAGTATGGAAAGAGTCCAATTGCACATTGATGGATGAATGGATAAAGGTGTGGTATATATATACAATGGAGGATTACTCAGCAATCAAAAAGAAAGAAATCTTGCCATTTGCAACTACATGGTTGGAACTAGAGGGTATTACGCTAAGTGAAATTAGTCAGACAAAGACAAATATCATATGACTTCATTCATATCAGGACTTAACGATACAAAACAGATGAACATAAGGGAAGGGAGGCAAAAATAATATGAAAACAGGGAGGGGACAAAACATAAGGGACTCTTAAATATAGAGAACAAACAGAGGGTTGCTGGAGGGGTTGTGGAAGGGAGGATGGGCTAAATGGGTAAGGGGCTTAAGGAATCTACTCCTGAAATCATTGTTGCACCATGTGCTAGCTAACTTGGATGTAAAGTATAAAAAATAAATAAATTATAGAAAAAAAACAAAGAAAAAAATTAAAATTAAAAAATTAAAATTAAAAAATTTAAAAAAATTAAGGGGCGTCTGGGTGGCTCAGAGCATCCAACTCTTGATTTCTGCTCAGGTCATGATCCCATGGTTTTGGGAACGAGCCCCGCGTTGGGCTTCATGCTGAGTGTGGAGCTTGATTGGGATTCTCTCTCTCTCCTTCTACCCCTCTCCTGTGCTCTCGCTTTCTCTCTCTAAAAAAAGAAAAAAATAATAATACTATTAATGCTTTTAGGTTTGTCTGAATTCTAGGGAGGAAAAAACATAAAATTATAGTTAGCTGTGGATTTGGAGATAATTTTTTGGATACTGATTCGAGTGACCATAGAACTACCTTTGAAGCAACTGGCAAGCTGGAAAGCTTGCTGATTCCCTCTCCCATGTATTTTATTTGCCTCGTTGTATGTTTACTAGTTAAAGATGATTTACTGTTTAGAGTTTATCACATATTTTCTTTAAATTTGGAGTATATTCTTGTAATATTGATTTTTCTCTAAGATGTCTCCATGCTGCTTTAGGTTTTACTAAGGAACAGGAGAATGAGTAGAGAGCACTTAGGTTTCAGAATGCTGTGGATAAAAAAAGGAGTACTTTAATTGTTCTTCCCTTTCTTTAAAAAAAGTGGGAGGTTACGTCAAATTTAATTTTTCAAGTAAATTTGATATAGTGTTGATGCTGTACAATACATCTGTTTTATAGACTAATCAATTATTAATCACTGAATTTTAAAATGACTTGCAAAACTACATTAATATTTCATAAAACTGCTGAATTTTGTGGTATCTAAATACATATGTTAGACTTTCTGTGGGTTCCATTGATGACTGTTTTTTAAAAGAACTCCATATGCCAATGTTTATATGTATGTTAATATTGGATATCACTACATTAGATAATCTGGGGCTCAAGCCTTCATGTTACTGACAATTTTCTAACTTGTAGAATTCAATACACCATTATTACAGACTTTCTTAAAACCACAGAAAATATGTAAATCTTCATGTCTGTGAAAATGACATTCTCAACATCATCATAAATAATATAAACTACATAGAATTTTCATTCTGATCTACTCTTTTATCTCCAGATTTTAAAATAGAGAGGAAAACTAGATTGGTTTTGGTGAGAATAGGTTTTACATTTAACACTATTTTATACCAGTTATTTGTGACTATACCTTTAATTTTAAGTCAAAATTATACTTTAAATGTCATTGTACAGGGTAAATATGCATGTATTTGCCAAAATTATATTTAAAGAACATTATAATGAAAATATAACCATTTTTTCTGATAATAAAATGTGTAACACTTATAGCTGCCAGGTAAAATACATACATGTGTGTTTAACTACTCATTAAGTAGTAAAATTGTATTTATTCTTCTTTGCTTTTTTTCCCAGAATTAGAAGAAAACAAGGGGTAGATTTGAATATATATATATATATATATATATATATATATATATATGTAGAGTTGTTTGAATATATGTATATATACATATACATATGCATATATATAGTTGTTTATTTGATTTTCTTTTGCCCAACACACTAGATAGTACTTGTGGTACAAAGAAAATATGAACTATGGATTTTACACTCAATATGTGTATGTGTAAATATCTGCATATTTCATATGTATAGACATATATAAATGTATGCATATATACCTATATGTGTATATGTTTACGTATGTGAATAGATAGTAGCATGTATGTCAATGTTTGCATATGATGAACATAATCTAAAGCAGAGATTCCTGAAATAAATTATTGTTGCATAAAACATGAACATTCTTATAATGAGTTAAGCTCAAATCACTTATTTTTTAATCTCTGCAAGAATTCTGTAAAAACTACTATCAATGTGAAAATGAACTGTCTTCCCATAATCCTTTGAAGAGACAAATACAGAAAATAAAATGTAAAAATTTTGGCTTTACTGTTATGTTTTTTGTAAGGTCAAACACTATTACCAACTCAAACTTCACTCTTTTTCAGTTATAGGAAATCCTTCTTAATGTATACGAATCGCTATTTGTATCCCTGCAACAGGACAGAACCCCTCAATATTAGGCTCAAAGCTTTTCAGTGAACATACTATGGTCCCTAGTCACGAATCCTGTGGTCCACAAGTACAACTAGCTCTCCTTTGGTTTGGACAAGATGATTCTAAGCTTTACTATAGCTGTACATTTCTATGGGATTCTGGTATAGTCAAATCAGTGTGTTTTCTATCAAGTTCTTATATTACCTATATCTTTCATGCATGATAACTTATTTTCATTCTGAAGACCTATGTGTTTTTTCAAATTCATTGGGGCTGCTTTTATATAACAACTAAGTTCATTGTATTATAGAATTGTAAAATCGTGAAAAGATTTCTGTTTTCACCCCCATGATTACTGCAATCCTTCAATCCCCCGCTTTTTGTTTTCTGAAGTATTAAATGGTCTCTGCCTCCAATTTCATCATACTGTCACTTAATTGATTTTTTTTCTAAAACACAAGTCTGATCATATTAGTCTTCTTAAAATCCTGCAATGGTTCCATTGCCTACAAGCTAATATCCACATATTTCAACATGATTTAAAGGTACTTCATTGATCAGGTACAAACCTCCCTGCACCTTCCTTTCCAATTATTTCCCAATTACACTTTCCACTTCTGAAGTACATTATGCCTCTCTACATTTGTTCATGCTGTTCCCTCTGAATAGAACACCTAACCCAATTTGTTCCTCTTATTTTTCTTTCAAGCTTCAGCTCAAGCATTACTTCTAGAAAATAGCTCTTTGATCCATCTGAGAGGTGGAAGAGACATAGCCCTTCTTGTTTTTCTCTAAAACCTCAAATTTACAATATTCATTCAGCTACCACTATGCTATGTTTATTTTTCCATTTGCCAAACTTCAATATCAGTATTTGTTAAATTATGTGCCTTTTTTATTAGATTCAAAATACCTTTAGGGAAAAGTCTTCATCTTTGTATTACCAGACCTAGAACAGGGATGAAACATAGTAGGCTCTCAATTGATGCCTATTGAAAACACAGAATGAAGCATCCACACTAGAATATAAGCAACATAAGATGCATAAAAATATGTATTATACAAATGATTTTATGCATTTACATTAATTTGCCTATTATACATTTATAGGAAAACCAGAGACAGTATAGTTAATAACTTTATAATTTTCTAAAGTTCTTATTATAAATACAGATTTCTGAGTCCTAAGAACCAAAATTTGTATTTCTTAGGTCTGTGGAACACAGAAATCTGTATTTTGGCTAACTCCCAAGTTAAAATAAATCCTTATAAAATACTGCAAGAAAAAGTGAGGTAATTTTTTTTAATAGGCTGGTTGACATGAAGCAAAGTCTTATCTTTGTTTTCATAATGAGCAGAGTTGAATTATGGAATTCTAAATCCCTGAATCTTGGTTTCCTCACATGCCAACTTAGCTGTCTCCCAATATCTTAAGATGGCACGTGTAATACTTTTTCTTCTAAAAACAGAGTTGCTTAATACTTTTAGCAGTCGTAGTTGCTTGATGATCTAAGCATTAAATAAGCTCAAATGAAATGCCCCTTCTTGAATTAAATCTCTGTTAGCAGAATTTGCTGAAGGAAAATCAAAAGTTTGCATAATAAATGAATTTCTCTATCATATATGCTATATACTTAATTTTATTAATAGGTTTCAGTAATCAGAAGATAAGTTATGGAGCTAAAGTCTCTATGAAACTGATAATATATGAAATATATGGCATACTTCTTCAGACATATTTACTAAAATATTTATATCTGATCCATCTTCCTAAATCCAGTTATCATACAATTAGTGGAGTGAGATAATGTAAGCAAGAATTATATACATATATATATATATATACACATATATATATATATATATATATATATATACACATATCTTTTTTTTTTTTTTTTTTTTACTATGTAGCCTTCTCTTCTCAGGGGCATATATGACTTGCCGAGAAGTTTGTATTTCTGTATGGACACTCACACACACACACAAATAGTCACATACAACTTCTTGTCTTAAGTGCCATATGGTCTCTTTTTAAATCTTTTGTCTCCCAGATTGTATAGACTTTTACTATTGATTTGGCTTATCTAACTCATTTTCAGAAATGAAATGAGTTTTCTGATTAACTTGACTCATTCTTAAATGTATAGATTAAATGCCCCTTAATGTGTCTGCTCACATCTGGTATTCCAGATGTTTGCTATAATAATCATATAAAAATCGACACAGCATTTCCAGGGCCATGAAAAACACTGAAGAATGAATAAAGGCAGAATTGTATCTCTTCCGGCATATGATTCCCTAGAAATTGGGTATTCTGTACTGCACACCCAAATCAATTCAAAACCCCAAAACCTAAACAGTTCTAACCCAGACTTCAACAAACTAGAGTCCTAAATAGCATGAGGTAAATTTCCCATTCAAAGATTCTTCTCAGTACAGAAATCTTAACATAATAATACCCTTAAAGGAAGCATCTTTAAATATTTTCTTTATAATGATGATTTTTTAAAAATCCAGAACTGGTGCTTGACAGGGTATGGTGCCATCTGGGCCAGACAGACATGACCAGGAGGTTAGACATCCACATAGAATTGGATTTTAAGAGAAGATTCAAGTTACATGTATTAAGAGAGAGGGTGATGACACATAGGTGTCACCTCAGCGGTGGTTGCTCTCCGACAATAGATTGCGACACTGATGCATTGGGCAACACAAATGTTTCTGGGTAAGTAGCAGTTAGATGTTTTAGGATGTGAATGTGGCACAAGGATTTATAGTGGGTCCTTGTATTTCAGGAAATTTCTGAGGCACAGAAATTTATCTTCAACTTACCTGAATTAAGAACTGAGATTCCCAACATGAACGCTAGCAAGAATTTCTGAGTTCATGGCTCTACACTGTGCAACTTCAATAAGAACTACTAGGTATTTTTATATATTTACTCTTCATTCAATAATGGTCCTTTGTACAAAGCCAAACTAAAGAGTATACAGGTAAGTTGAAAATTTTTAATATAAGTACACTCTGACATACTGAAATGATGGGTGTAAATAATCAAGACAAAATTAATAGTAATGCAGATTTCAATTGTAATTAAAACAAATTCGGGGGAAGTACAGAATGGGGAAGGCAAAATCTAACAAAAATATCTGGAAATATTTTCATGTCTATATGAGCATAATATCATTTGATGTCTCAAATTCTAATACAATGAATAATAACCAATTAGAAGAACTATGGCTTTTAGATCAAGTGAAGCAATATTCCACTATGTTTTACATACCTAGTGTTTAATTCTGGACATCTTTGTTACAAAGAACATTGGTAATTATTATATGTTGAAGAGAGCAATCAGTTTAATTCAGTTTATCACACATCAGCACGTTGATAATTTGCAAAACACTTTGCTAGATGTTATAGAGGGTCTAGAAAGCATTATAGGAAATTCAACCTGTAGAAGTGCGACTATACTTACCCAGAAAAAAGAAGATTTTGTATGAAGTGGAGTCAGGTTTGAAGGAATATATTACATTTCCTTTGAATGTATAAAGGACCTAGTGCCCAGGGCAATGACACTCATTAAAAGTAACTTCATAAAAAAAAGAAACTGAATGGAGTATCTTATGAGGTAGTAATTTTCCTATTAATCTACATGTTCAAATAGAAGACTGGTGATAATATTTAGGTACCTTAAAGCAAAGATGGGGCTGCATGTTATGTTTGGTGGAAAACTGCAATTCAAAATTTTGTTTCTTCCCAGCTCTTATGGCATGTGCAGAAACAGAACCTAAGTATTCTGTCTTTTATTCTTTCAATATACTCTGATTTATCTGGGTGATACTTACCAGCCTGCCTCATCTCCTTCAGCAAGTAGATAATGCATGAGAGCCACTTCATATAAAAAAAAAAAATGTATATAGGCTGTGAAATGTTGCTCTAAGTATAATGTTTCTTGGAGAATAGCAATACAATGGCTTACCTCTTCCAGAAGGATGGAAAATGATATATCTAATGTGAAGGACCATAAGGAATTTGGAGAAGAGGATGTTATTTGAAACCTAACTAAAACAAACATTATTTTATTTACCATTGTGAAAACAATGCTTATGGCGATACTGTTTCTGATGTCTTTAGACATCATAATTAGATTGTACCTATATGTTCTTCTTTTACTTATATTGTACTATAAACATTATTTCTTTTTTTGTTCCTACTGTGCTGGGAGGACAATTTGGGATGAGAATTTAATAAAATGTGTCCTATTTGCTTCTCTATCGGCTTTGAGAACAATGTAGGATATAAAAACATGAGCAACTTCTGATATACTTGTTTCATTTTGAATAATATGAAGGCTTAATAGGTGCTTGATAAGATTCTGAATATATCATATAAATTTTCTCATTTAAGGAAGTTTCAATTACATAATAGGATAGCACTTTAATCAATATCGAAAGAAAAGCTCATTTTCACCTAATGAACATACCAAGCTCATTGGCCATCATTTACACTCCTAGCAATGTGCAAGGTAATATACTGTCTCAAAATAAATTTAAGAATGTTCTTGACACAAGTAATTTAATATTTTCCCAAGAGATGGAGGTTATATCCACAAAAATCATGTTAGCCTTAAGGTATCCTTGAAAGTGACCAAGGTAAAGCAATCTTTCACTAACTTTCATATAATTACAAAAGACAGGTTTTTTTAAACAAATATCTGGATGATAAAAATAATTTTGAATGTGAAACATTTCAACTGTGCTTGAACACTGCATATTCCTTATATACTAGTTTCTCTACGTTAGTAGATGTTTTATATGACAGTTTAGCTGACCTATGATGCCTTTGCCAAGGAAAGATGTCCTGGTAACTATTTTGTTCTAGTACAGAGATGTGAAAATGGCTGCAAAAGAATTCCAAGCAGCTCAGACCTAAGGATATTGGTAACAAAACACTGAAAACATGCTCGTGTAGCAGAAGCAGTTTGAAAGTTCTTTGTCCTTGCCCATTATCCAGCACTTAGAGTATAATCAGTTTTATAAATGGAAATGATGTACTATAGGTGGCATACTGCTATTTGAGAGAGTTCTCAAGGGGTTTTTCTTTACTTCTAAACTAATTCCACTGATTATAAAGTGGAAAACTATAGAAATCCTAGCTTAAAGAAAATAAAGATGATCAATTTGTAGTTGGTGTAAGTCTTTGTATATGTAATATTTAAAGTCATCCTCAAAAAGTATTTTAGAAAATGAAGACTAAAGTTGGCTAATCTATTTTGCTCTAGAATTCATTCTAAAATGGGTAAAAAACATGAAAAAAGAAATAAACTGTTGGGAATCAGCTAAATTGTATCTCAGTGAAGGCAGTTTTCATTAGCAACTTTGAATGCTGACCACATATGTATTTTGGGAAATAATTCACACTGAGTAAACATATATCCTCAAGTCGCATTGTGTATATTTTCATTCTTTCTATGAGTGGTTAGTTACACATAAAAAATTGACATACACAAACTTTATTAGTAAGATAATTATAGCATTTTGTCCAACAACATGACTTAAGTGAAGCAGGTCAGAAAAGAAAACAGAAATATACTAATGATTTACATGTAGTAGAAAGAATGCTCAATCTTGGTCAAATTTTTAACTATTCAAGTAGGTTAAATATTTTGGATATTATTACCTTTGTCTGTAAAGTATAGAAAATAATATGTACACTACATAACTCAATGTCATTGCATGTTAAAAAAAGTGATTATAAAATAAAGTTGTTAGAAACTGTAGGAAATATAACTAAGTGATTAATCAATGAACAGAGAGAGGTTGAAAAGGTTAGTCTACTTGAAGTTTGTAAATGTGCAGTTATCTTAGTTCTATTTGAAGAGTATGTGCTTCTTACAGGAGTCAGGTTCTGAAGGAGCAAAATCCCACTCTCAGCAGCCTCGGATAGTGAGGGGTGAGCAAGCGATCTCAGTTTATTGACTCATAATCTTTCTTGAGACTTTGAATCTGGAACAAGAGGCCCCTGGAAAAGTATAGACTGCAATTTGTTTTCCCAGCCTCTGTGTCTGGCAGTGGTGGTGGGAACATTGAATGTTTCAGGAAAAGAGGCAGGGATGGGAGAGTGAGGGCAGATACATCAGAGATGTAGGTTCTCTGTGATGTTCTTGGGGTGTGGGCCTATCTCTGGTTCCCACAACCTGGTGTCCCCTGGCTTTAGCTCATCTTCTGATCAAGTTCTCCAATCTCCTGGTGGTTTCCAAGTCCTAACATTCTTCCAAAATGCATTATTTACTGCATGAGAGAGTCAGAGATGATTTTTGCTGCTTGCAATAAAAAACCCGATTACTATGCAGTGAATTCATCAAAAGTGTGTGTTGGTACGTAGCATGGCTGTAGTAATTTGATTGGTGCTCTCTTTTGAGGATTTAAAATACGATTATTGATTTCATGAGTTCTTCTTCATTCCTAGAAAATACTCCTTTCTTTTTTTTGAAGTTTTTATTTAAATTCCAATTAGCTAAAATAATAATAATAAATTCCAGTTAGTTAACATACAGTGTAATCTTAGTTTCAGGTATACAATATAGTGATTTGACACTTCCATACAATACCCTGTGGTCATCACAAGTGCACTTCTTAATCCCCATCATCTATTTACCCCACCTCCCCACTTCTCCCCCCCCCCCCATCAATTTGCTCTCTATAGTTGAGTCTGTTTCTTGGTTTGTTTGTTTTATTTCTTAAATTCCACATATGGAAAATACTCCTTTCTTTCTAGCTCTCTGATCTTATATTTATTTATTTTTAAAGTTTATTTATTTTTTTAAATGTTTATCTATGTTTGAGAGACAGGGCAAGCAGGGGAGGGGCAGAGAAAGAAGGGGAAAGAGGATCTGAAGTGGGCTGTGTGCCGACAGCAAGACAGCTGGGTGTGGGTCTCAAACTCACAAACCTCAAGATCATGACTTGAGCCGAAGTCAGATGCTCAACCACTGACCCACCCAGGCACTCCTAAAGTTTATTTATTTACTTTGAGAGAGGGAGTACATTCACGAGTGGGACAGAGGCAGAAAGAGAGGAATAGAGAGAATCCCAAGCAGGCTCCACTCAGTGTGGAGCCCAACACGAGGCTCGACCTCACAACAGTGAGATCGTGACCTCAGCCGATATCAAGTGTTGGATGCTTAGCTGACTGAGCCACCAGGCATCCCACTCTGATCTTTTAGATATCCTAATATGATAATACTGTACTGTGGTGGTCTGAGATCTCTTCTATGATGCCTTACCTGAAACTTCCATATTCAAGACATTCCATATTTCCTTTTATAGCCCAAATCCCTATCAGAACTTATATTATGGTAATTACTGTCCTAAAAAGAGCTAGCTAGAAGTGGTATACACCAAAATAAGAGGGTTGATGTATTAGTAGTAATGTGTATTTTAGTGTCTACAGTTGTTCCACTTTTCACTGCAATACAGTGCTTCTACCCTTCACTTGTGTAATGGAATTGATGGTATATTTCTGAGGACTGATTTATTTGGCCCAGTTTATATGAATTGATTCATTTTGGAACATTTTACAGAATGGTTGGTATCAAAATAATGCTGTATACAGAGCACATAAACACATTATTGAATGAAGAATGAACTGAAAGATCATAAGTTCTCAAAGATGATGCTCACAGCAAGAGGATTAAATTGCATAAAAATCAAGTCACTACTCTGAAATACATGGTGTAATAAAAGCTTGAAAGAAAAATATGAGATGAACTCAATTTCTCAGCCATTGCCATGAGTGTAGATGCGCATCCTGCTGTTATGTGAACAATTACAATGCCTGGAGGGAACTGAATGAATGCTGGCACCTATTGGTAGACAGAATAAAAACCCAAGCTTCTTCTCCTATCACGAGGCTCACATGCCATATGCTACAAGCTAATGCATTAAGTTGGCATAATGAGGAAGATAACATTTTGCCATTGCTTGCTTACACTGCTAAAACTGGAACACCATTATATAAGTTGCCTGTAATTCACTGCATTTCCTTTGTCATGAAATTCTTAGAAATTTGGAGGAACACAAGTCATGTAGAAAATATACCAGTCGATTCACTTGGTTAAGAACGTAAGGTACTTCGAACTTTGGCCTACATATTATTCTTGCCATTTTCTTGGAATCTTCCAAGCTACATGCTGTACATTGACCACTGATATCTATATCTATATCTATATCTATATCTATATCTATATCTATATCTATCTATCTATCTATCTATCTATATATATATTCCCTATGTATCTTTTTTTATATAAAGTAGAAGAATGCATAGAAAATGTGCAGAAATGATATGGAGAATCTTATTTTCACTTAGTGGATTATTCTTATAAATATAAGTTAATCATATAATTTCAACATCAATGTTAACTTTATGGCTATATTCTCAGTATAAGAGAGGTGTAAAATGTCTGGGGGTAGTTTAAGTTTTGAAGCAAGGGGTCAGTGAATGCTTGACTACTGACTGGCAATTGATACATAAAATGCTTGAAACTTAGAAGTTTGTGTAACCAAATATCATTATTTCTGACAAATCAAAATGAGGATATATGGAGGGAAAATGAACATTTACCTCAAATAAAGAGGAAACAAATTTAGTCCTTCTTTCCAATTATTTCTGACAGAAACTACATGGATATCTCTGAAAAAATAAACAAAAAGGGTAGGGTGGGATGAAGCTACCAAGAGCAAAAAAGAATAATGTGCATGTGATTATTATATCCCTAGAGCTCTCATCAAATCAGCCAGTCAACAAAGTGTTTTGCATTTGACCATGCACTGTGGGATATTCAAGAAAGTATAAGACACATTTTTTTCTTTGTAAGAAGTTTAAATTTCAAATAGGGTGCCAACACATACAGAGTTAAAATAGTAAAAATAAAACCTCAATAGAGAAAAATGATATGTAACATAAACGGAATACACCAAACTAGTGTGAAATTTCCAAAAAGTTGGAAGGCTTAGTGCCGAAGATTGGAGTTTATTGTCTCATGAAGGGTGTGGAGGATATGGATAGGTAAGAAAAGGTATTAGAGAATGCCATGGAAAGGCAGGCCAGAATGAGCAAACCCATTCCAGTATCAAGGAGCATGCTTTGTCTTCAAGAGAAAGGAGTTGTACTGCTCAATGAAATGTCACAGGATAATTTGATATATATTTGGTTAGGAAGGAGCAGATAGCTCATGGAAAATAATGAAAAAGAGCAGATATGTGGACTTGATCTGCTGGATAATAAGGAAATACAGAAGAAAACACAATTTCATTCAAAACCAATACATATTAATGTAATTCCCAGCTACTCCCTGGCCAATGTTCAGGATGTTATCTAGCCAAAATAATTTCCCCTGCATAAAGCAGTTTCAGAGGAAGGAGAGGACTCCAGGAGTTCTATCATCTAGGATAGCCTAACTATTATTAATGTTGTTTAATGGTTAGGTATTCTAGGTGCATCAGCTAGTATCAGTGTGTGGTTTCTTCATCTTTAAAATGTTTTCTGCCTTGCTTAAAAGGTTATTTTTAGACATCAAAAAAGTGAAAAATAAAATATGGTATTTCTGGGTAAGATGAAGCTGTACATTGACACTTTTAAACTTTGATTTCTCTGATACCCTACCTCCTACACCAAAATGTGTAGCAACAGTAGAAAAATCCATGAAGAGAGATTTTTAAAAGCCCAACAAAATAAGCTTTCCCAAGTATCAGATACAGAATATAAATGTAAAGCAATGAGTAGAAGTAAAGCCACATACTTCTTGGGTTTGGGATATCAGTGTAAGCTGGGAAAGCCTAAATTTCAGTCTAAGTAATAAAAATGGAAACTGCACCATATAAGATGGGGGGAAGGGAGGTGCAGAGATAGGCTCACCTCTTAAAACCAGAGCTGAGGAGGATGTCTACTGATAGTGAAAGGAGCTAAAATAAGTTAATGCCAAATAGGACCTACAATTTTGCTTTATCAGAAATGATGAATCTGACAAGTAGATGGACAAAAACCCAACTTAAGACCAGAAACTAAAACAGTCCACCTCTGGAATGGCATTTGAATTTACTATATCCCCAGTGTCATTATAGGATAGGAGCTCCAAGCTGACATTTTAAGAATGGGCTCAGTGACAGCTCAGAGCCTGGAGCCTGCTTCAGATTCTGTCTCCCTCTCTCTCTGCCCCTCCCCTGCTCACATTCTGTCTCTCTCTCTCTCTCAAAAATAAAATTAAAACACTTTAAAAATTTTTTTAAATTAAGAATGGGCTCAGGATTATGGGCCTTATAGGTTAATTGGAGGCATTTAAATACAGTATTCAAGATGGCTTATTCTAAAGAGATAAAGATAGGGAAAGAAATACTGCTCTAATCACTGTCACATACATACCACACAAGATGAACCTGAAAAATCAAAATGTTAACAAACACAAAAAATGAAAAGCTAGCAAATTAAATGAATTTACACTACATTAAATAAAAATAATATGATAATATGTAAAAACTTTTACATTCTTATATTTAGTATCATTCAAGAGCTAAATGAGAGAATAAGATTCAATAATTTATTTCTGCAAAAACAGTGCAGAAATGAGGTAATATCAGACAACTGTAAAAAAGCCCATTGGGAATATTTGAAAAAAATATGAATATTGTAAACAAAAACTCAGGATAAATTCCAGAATGCCTAGAGTTGTGGTCCACTATGCTAATTGGACCTGAAGGTTGAGACAAGTATTTTGAATGCTTTGGAAGGATGCAGATATGCCAAGAGGTGAGAGATTAAGCCTTCAAAAATTTGGAGGTTGCCATATCAGTGAAGGGTTTCAGTAATCATTGGTCTGCCAGTGATATCCTTGCAAGGATATCCTTGTAAGTCAGTGGTTCTTAAACTTGATTGTTCATTAATATCATCCTCAAAATTTCTGATTAGTTGGTCTGAGTTGGAGCTCAAGAATTTATATTTCCAAAGACATCCCTGGTAATGCAAAGTCATGTCATCTGCAGCCGGAAGCAAAACACTATTTAAGAAGCAGACTTTGTAATCTATTGGGCACCAGCTGAGGTTAGGTGCCTGACCATGTGACATCAATGAATGTTTATTATCACACACAGAGACTCATAATGTCAGGTGCGTACAGAAGCAATTCATCACTTGGTGGAAACGATATACTTAGGATAGAGTCCTTGAAGTTCCAGAGGACATAAGTAAGGCACATAAATAGGAAGCCCAAACTCTCATGTTCTCTACCTCTGTCTCGCTGCTACCTCTCCTTCAATTTTACACCTATAGTCTCCTAGAGGGATCCCTAAGGGTCACTGACAAAGGTGGATACTATTCAGCTGTAATTTACAGGTAAGAGGAAAATTGACTACTTCCAAACCACAATCCCTTTTCAGGGCTGGCCCTGAAGATAGTGAGCAGGAAGAAATATTCTCCCAGTGGGAAGAACGGTACACTGTGCACACTGGACATTTTGGGTGGAAATGGCCTTCAGTACCAATGTATGCTAACTCCCAGTCAGGCATGGATGGCCTACCGTTTTGCTCAAGATATTTGAAGGACAAAGTTGGGAAAATTAGAGTCAAGGGAAAGTGACAATGAGTTGGACAGGATATTTCTAATCTCTGTCTACCAGTCTCTCTCTTCATAACCTCCTATGCTTGCACAGTGGGTCCAAGAAGAGATTGCACATGGTAGCAGGGTTATAAACTATATACGGGTTCAAGGACATATGTTCATTATCACCACCTATAAACCTGCCAGCAGAAGAAAACAACTCTGAGCCCTTTATCTTAGCACCATTCCTCAAAGAGACTTCTGGTGCCAGGTTGAATATATTGGACTCTTTCTACCCTGGAATGTGCAGCAATTCATTCTTACTGGAATTGACACCTACCTCAGATAGAAGTTTGTCTTTCTTGTCTGCTGCAGGGCCTCTGAGAACATTATCATCTTAGGACTAAGAGAAACTCTGACTTATTGGCATGGGATCCTGCACTGCATTGCCTTATACCAAGATGTCAATTTCATGGCACAAGAGGTTGAACAATGAGCTCCTAGTCATAGAACCCACTGCTTCCACAATATGTTATGTCACAAAGACATAACTTGACTAATAGAATAATGGAATGGACATTAAAGTCACCACTATGAAATAGCTCAGATTAATATATCTTATGAATCTGAGTTGCAATTTCCCAGTATTTTCTTTGAACCACCAGCTTACATATGGTGATAGGTCCTCAGAAGCTTGAATTCTTGGGTCTAGGAACAATGAGTGGGAGTAGGATTGGCCCCTCTAAACATTACTCCAAAAGAACTACTTGAGAAACAAAAGGGCAAGAATAATGAAGATTTTTGAAGATTTTGAAGAACAAATTTGGGAAGACTCACTCTACCATATCAAGGCAGTGTATCATCAGTACAGATTGACAAAATAGAATGGCATGTTGGCAACATGGGAAATGACAGATTTGACTTTACAAAGCAGTAAAGAATAAACTTTCTACATAGTAGAACTAGGATGATTGGTCGTTCACATGGAATATATAAATTTGGATTCTTCCCTCCTATCATATGACAAAAATCCCCACTCCAAGCAGACTGAAATTTAAGTCAGAAAAGCAAAATGTTCAAATTTTAAAAGAAAATATGACTTTTTCAGATTCCATATACAAGCAACATAATACAGTATTAGTCTTTCTCTGTCTGACTTACTTCACTTAGAAATTAACTTATTCATTCATAAGTTTTTAAAGAGAAGATATGACCACAGGATAGGGAAAGGTATCTTAAAGAAGAAACAAAGAGCACAAAATGCACAGGAAAATAATTATAAATGTGACCACAATTAATTTACTTTTCGTCTAGATAGAGATATCAAAAACAAAGTGACAAGAAAAGCTGTAATCTGAAAGAAATACTTATAAACATATATAAAAAAAATTGCTTGTTGTTAAGAACAATTCACACAGAAGGAAATCTGAATGAGCAGTCAACACAAACAAATCTAACACCACTAGTGTCCACAGAAATGAAAATTAAAACACAATTAGATGTCATCCTCACTATTATTATATGGGAAAGAACTTCCAAATACTTGACAATGCCAAGAAATATCAAACATGTGGAAAAATAAAATTAGGAATTGTCTCATATTCCTAATGGAAGTGTAAAATAACAGCATCATTTGAAAGTAATTTGGCAATATCTAGAAAAGCTTAAGAGGCATTGTATCATTTAGCATGATGTTCACATATAAGTAACTGTAAACCAGATTACAGTGGTTCAATCAAGCAAAAGGTTTGTCTCAGACATTAAAATAAAAATTATCTGGACAGACATCCAGGGCTGGAGCAGAGGCTAACAATGCCCTCAAGGAACCAGACCTATTTTGTCACTCTATTTTCCTTAATGTGTGGCTGCTGCAGCTCCAGAATCGCCACAGTCCCAGGCAAGAGAAAGGTTAGAGATGACTCAATTGAGTCATCACTGCTAATTTATGCTTATATTGCAATGGCCAGAACTATCTCATAACTTAGCTACCTCTAGCTGCAAAAGACAGGGGGATCCAGAATACTTTGTTTTTCAAACTCTAAAGTAAATTTTCAAACTCTAAAGTAAAGGTAGCCAAATATAATACACACACACACACACACACACACACGATGTAATACACACACACACACACACACACACACACACACATGATGTAATACACACACACACACACACACACGATGTAGGATATAGGAGATATACATTTAGAGAGACGATATCCTAGTGTGTTGCTACTCAATGTGTTCTGTTCTGTTCTCCATGAACAAGCAGCAGAGACATCACTTAGGCATTTGTTAGAAACTTATCATCTCAGGCTCCATCCCAGATCTATTGAATCAGTATGTGCATTTTAACAGGAGTCCCAGGTGGATCCACATGCAAATTAACACTTGAGAAGCACCACTCTAGAGAAAGCCCTGGACGTGTAATTGTATACTGCGTCTTCCAGGGGAAAGTGGAAATAAGTTAAATGGCCATCCATAACAGAACATTGGACATATTTGGAATTCAGAAGATTGCAACAAATATCGAACATAAATGTATTTATTCAATAGAATCATTTACAGGGCAGTTGAAATGAATAACTAGATGGACTGGTATTAATCTGGACAAATACCAAAAGTATAATATTGGCTTTAAAAGACAGGATACAAAACTAAATCAATGGCATGATACAATTTGTGTATCTTTTTAAAGTACAAAACAATATTTCATATGGATGCATACATACTTATTGAAAATATTTTAAAATGCATGGATGAAATTTGCTTTGCAACTTCATAATGCTGATTAACTTGAGGTAAAAATGGAAGAAAATGTGATTGAAGAAGGGTACAAAGTGGGTTGAATTGAGTCTCTTGTATTTTATTTCTTAAAAAACCTGAAGCAACTCTGGCAAAATGTTAAGAAACGTATGTATATGTTTGCACTGGTGTCTGCAGAATTATTCTCTAAACTTTTTTATATATTTAAAATATTTCATAAAGTGTTTTTAAGGATAAAATGAATCCAGATAATTTTTTGAAAGGATAGTAATGGTGTAACTCTTTTCACACTGGCAATTTGTTCTGAAATGATTTAGCAATAGCTGGGTAAAATGAATACATTATTTATGAAGATTAAGTAAGTAAGCATTAGAGCAACATTTGTAACTGATTTTTATGATAGTGAGTCCAGAATATTTCAATGAATTTGCAGCTCTCTCCCGGTAATAACACAGTTAGGCAACTCAAGAATATATCTAAATACATGCACACATATTTATAATAAGCATGCTTCGAAACTGCTAAAGATGAATAGAAAAAAATGTAGTGAAGCTGAATATTATGCCTGTTTTTGAAAGGAATCTGAATACTCTTAGAACCTATATGCCATTCTTCCAGCCTCTTGTAGTCTCCTCTCCACTGAGTGCTTTGACTTTGACAGTGATGTTTATTATATGCTTGCTCCTGTTCAAAACAGTATATCTGTTTTGTATATTGAAAAATTTACATCCTGGTTCTTGTCATTAGGTTTCCTTCATTTTTAGTACACAACTTTCTCTGTGTTTTTAGTGTTTAACGTTAACTCTAGAAATAGCATATTGTTTCACACTGTAGAAAACAATTGCTTAGCATAGAACACTCCCAGATAGAAATAAGCCTTGTTAGTAAAAGGATTGTTCACCTAGTTTCTGCCATATACACCACTTTCATGTTTGTTAGCCATAAGACAAGTAAAATAACAGGAACAACATTTAGTGACATGCCATGAAGACATGAAGACACATGATTGAAAGTGGCACAAGCAGAGTTTGAAGTAATCCCATGCGATTTCCACGCTCTTTGAACATTTCTCTATCTGCACAATATACAGAAATTAAAGCTCAGAGACTTGTAGCTTCCTATTAAAATATGAGATTTTTAGTTTATTCTCACGTTGGCCTCATGTACTTACCATTCCTTGTCTTCTCCCCATAATAGATGTCAAGATAGTTTATCAGAAGAAGCTGATCCGTGGCTCCTTGGTCATCTTCACCTGCATACACAAGTGCCTGAAGCTGGAGCATCCAGAGAGTAATTAGACAGAGAAATCTGGCAAACTTTTACACTGGTGAACCAAGAAGGAAAAAGCTAAATTGTCATTAGTTACACATAATATATTTCTATTCCTGGTAAATGCAAAAGGACCACTTAAAAACTAATAAGCCTAATGAGTATTCAGTAAAATAGTCAGATACAAGGAAACATACCAAAATAATAGCTTTCTCAAATGCCAGCAATAATCAGTTAGGAACTCAAGCGCGCGCGCACACACACACACACACACACACACCACATACACACAATTTAAAGGAGAAAAAAACTCCTACTGGGTACTTAGGAATGAACTTCAGAAATTAGAGAAAGGTGCAACTGAACAAAATAACAAATAGTAAAGAAGTATTAATTTTAAAGTCTTAATAAAAGGTACCATATTCCTGGAATAGAAGAATCAATAATACAAATATATCAGTTATCCCAAAATAAACATGATATTTCAATGTAATCTCCTTCCAAACGGTAATAAGAAGTATATATACAAGTGCTGACATGGAAATACACTCCATGCATATTATTAGTTGAGAAAAAGCAAGATGTAGAATAATATCTGATCCTGTATCAGTCAACTGAAGTTGTATATACATAGAATACATAGAATCTGCATGCATTTTTCTTCCTTTCTCTGTGTGTGCATTTACACAGGAATGGAATAATCCACACCAAACTCTTAATATTGGTGATTGCTGAGAAACAGGAGTCAGAAAACTTTTTATATATTACGTTCTTCTGTTTTTCGTGAAATTTGTATGATGATCATACTATATTTGAAAAAAGAGAATAAATCAACAAAGAAGCCCAAAGAAAATATGTCATATTGGGGGGCACAAAATAATCATTTCTAGGAACCTCTGGTTACTTACAAATCTGTTTCAAGAAAGGCAGTAAGGTATGCTGAAATGACTCCCTCAATGATGTCAACATCTGGGTCCCTGAAACCTGTGAATAGATTACCTGATATAGTAAAAGGGACATGCAAGTGTGATTAATTTTAGGATTTGGAGATGGGGGGGGGGTAATTCTTAATTATCCAGATGGGCCCAGTGTAATCACAAGGGTCCATACAAGAAGGAGGCAGAGGAAGATTTGGCTACAGAGAGAAGGGGACGTGGAGACAGAAGCAGACATTAGGTGAGGCAGCCACGAGCCAGAGAATGTCAGCAACCTCTAAAAACTGGCAGAACCCAGGACGGGATTTCTCCTTAAGGCGCCAGAAGGAATAAGCACTGTCAATATCTTGATTTTAGCCCTATGAGAATGATTTTGAACTTCTAGCCTCAAGAACTGAAAGGGAATATATTTGTATTGTTTTAAGCCACTAAGCATGTGGTAATTTGCTACAGCAGCGATAAGAAAAGGATGGGAGAGAAAAAATGCACAGAGTCAAATTTGGTCCATAGTTATAGTAACCAGGTAAACTGCATAGCCAAAAACCTATAAGTTGATGAAACTGATGAAACTTGCTTGCAGTGCCAAGCAAGAAAGAAAAGAGAATGAGAGTGAGAATCACCACGGTATGGGTAGAGCCAGTGTTTAAATCACAAGTAGAAAATTTAAATAAAAGTCTGGGATAAGACTGAGTCAAAAGTGAAAGACCAAGATGGTTATCAGGTCAGTCAGTCAGTGGATTAACAAACAGGTATTGGGTGTGTCTTATGCATAAGCTTCAGATGGAAATGTAGTGAGAAATGTACTGTGTCTTTCAGAGTTTGCAGTTAGGGAAAGACAAACCACTGACTGATTTTAGACTGTTGTGTGATCTGATCACTCGCTTTGTAGTATGATTACTCTCCCACCATTGAGGGAGATGGGATTGAAAAGACAACAGTAACCGCAGAAGAACAGAAGCTTATGCCCCATGTGGAAGCTACAAGAAAAGCCCAGATCAGAAGTGGGAAAAGTTAGTGTCAGAGCAGCCATAGAAGTTAAAGGTCAAAGGAACGAACTGTACCATCACAGCTTCTCGGGACCTCAGAGGCCTCTCTCGATATGACTTGAGGCTTGTGCTGGGAGAGGGGGCCTGGCGTTGCAGGTGTCCCCAAAAGAATGACACTTCTTTTCTGCTAAATAGAGCATTATACCGTATGAGAAAGAAAAACAAAACCAAAATATCACATTGAACACATCAATGTCAAACTAAAATTCTCTGCCAAGCTAATGCCAGTTTGCTGCTGACCATTCCTGTAACAGTGTCATTGATCAACTACGACCCTCAAAATGGAAGCATGAAGAAAAATGTACACACACATGCACACACAAATATGCATGTTTGTTTTGTGCAATATTAGGTATTCTATTAAGGTTTTAGAAAAAATAATCTACTTATTCAATGTCCACATTTGTTTGCATCCCGTAGTATTGGTTTTAACATATAAACTTTTGTGATGAGGGTGCTGTGGTCTTGTTAATCTGTTCCAAAGCCATTTTCAGTGTCAGGCACACATTATACACTAATTGGATTCCTGATGCATCTTTAAAAACTAATTTCAAAACACTAAGTAATCAGAGGCTTTGTCTTCAATACAAGACATTGCATCAGCAAAAAGTGTTTATTACTCAGCCACCTGTGTTCCTCACAAAGCAATTTAAGCAGACACAGTCCCTGCCCTGAGGAACTGTCTAATGCCAATGCCATTTTAACATTCAAAGACATCAGACAACTACGAGCTACAAACGTTATTAAAATATAAAAGAACCCACTTCATAATGTTATTTGAATCAAAGAATGAGCTAGTATTTTATTTGGGGGAAATGACATGAGAACTTGCTAAATACTCAATAAATATTTGTTGAATTAAATAGTGCATACAACAATCTTATTTAGAGTCAAGTGATGGAAAAAAATTAAAATGCAAATACGGTTTCTTGAGTAGACTATGTTATAAATGGCACACTCCATATGAAGTGGTCTTTAGATAGTTTATCTGAAAACCAGGTTCTTATATACCTTTATACAAATTCCATTAGTTGAAGACCAGATTAAGACAAAACTTGAAGACAAGATCAAGAAATATTACCATCTAGGGGCACCTGGGTGGCTCAGTAGGTTAAGCATCTGACTTTGGCTCAGGTCATGATCCCATGGTCTGTCAGTTTGAGCCCCGCGTCAGGCTCTGTGCTGACAGCTCAGAGCCTGGAGCCTGCTTCGGATTTTGTGTCTCCCTCTCTCTCTGCCCCTCCCCCGCTCATGCTCAGTCTCTCTGTCTCTCTCTCTCTCAAAAATAAATAAATAAACATTAAAAAAAAAAAGAAAACAGAAATACTACCATCTGTGTATCCATTTTCACCATAGAATCTGGCATATAATATAGACTTTGCAGAAATGTTAAGGATTACTAAATGAAGAACATACAATAATATTGGAACCAGTTTTCTACAAGCGGAAAAGTTCCTGTTTATTCCTTCTTACTTCTGATATTTGTGGAGGATTATTAATATCCTTCAATAGAAAGAATTGTTAGATCACTCTGGCTTTCCTAATAACACTTTTCCATAATACGGATTATCCCTCTTGACTTCATATATGCCACTACAAGTGTTTCTTCAGTAGCAAAAAGAGGGATTAAATGAATTTCCAGCTGAGTCCATTTTATGAGACCGTCATATATGGATGTACCACACAACTCTAAGGGAGCACCATTTACATAGAGAAAGGAATATAATTGTAAATTATACCCTGGAGTTGTGTATTGTGGTAGCCCTGAGTGAGCTAAAGTGTACACATGATTTTCAGTATAAACAATGACTTTTCTCACAAACTGATGTGTGGAGCCATCATACCCTGTCAAAGCAATCTATACACTGGAACTCTCACTCTATCTTCCACCATCCAAGTGTTCTTTCAAAATACAACTATTTTTCAGGGAGCTTGGGTGGCTCAGTCAGTTAACTGTCCAACTTCCACTCAGGTCATGATCTCACAGTTTGTAAGTTTGAGCCCTGCGTCAGGCTCTGTGCTGACAGCTCAGAGCCTGGAGCCTGCTTCGGATTCTGTGCCTCCCTCTCTCTCTGCCCCTCCTCTGCTCACACTCTGTCTCTCTTTCCCTCTTCCAAAAAAAATTTTTTTTTTAATTCTAAACACAACTTTTTCCTCCTTCCCAGTGGAGAAACAGATTAACAAATAAACAACAACATTAAAATATTATGGCATCCGGGGCGCCTGGGTGGCTCAGTCGGTTAAGCGTCGGACTTCAGCTCAGGTCATGATCTCACGGTCCGTGAGTTCGAGCCCTGCGTCAGGTGTGCTGACAGCTCAGAGGCTGGAGCCTGCTTCAGATTCTGTGTCTCCCTCTCTCTCTGACCCTCCTCCGTCCATGCTCTGTCTCTCTCTGTCTCAAAAATAAATAAAACATTAAAAAATTTTTTTTAAATATTATGGCATCCTCATACATCTGTTCTAGGGAAAAATAATTACTTCCATCAAGCCATGGGATCAGTTTATTCAATAAAGTTCTGAAATCAGAACTCATTGAATTAAATTCACTTGTTCTAATCAATTTTAAAATATTGATGATCTATAATCAGATTTGTTCTGTGATATGTACGAGGTTTAGAAAAATATCCTGAACATAGTTTCTGCCTTTAAAGAGATTTCTGGGAAAATAAGAATTAGCAAAGTACATAGAGTGAGTTTCATTGCCAGATCTTTCACTATCAAGACACTTGGGGAAACTCTCGTAGGACATACAAGAGAGAATTTTATATAATCGATTATATTATCTTAAATTTATATCATATGTTTTTCAAAGTATACTAGAAATATATGGCAGATGATAGATAGATGCATAGATAGATAGACGACTGACACCAACACCTGGCAGAAAGAGAAGGAAACAGAATCAACACAAATAACTACAAACAAGGGTGCTTGTGTGGCTCAGTCAGTTAAAAGTCCAACTTCAGTTCAGCTCATGAGCTCGTGGTCCATGACTTACAGCCCCACATCAGGCTCTGTGCTGACAGCTCAGAGCCTGGAGCCTGCTTTGGATTCTGTGTCTCCCTCTCTCTCTGTCCCTCCCCCCACTCTCTCCCTCTCTCCCTTTCTCTATCTCAAAAATAAATAAACATTTAAAAATTTTTTAAAAATAACTACGAATAAATAAATCAGATTCGATTAAAGTTTCATTTCACACCTACCATAGTAGGCTGAATAATGGTCCCCAAATTTATAAAGTCATAATCCTCAGAACCTGTAAGTGTTACCTTATTTGGAAAAAGCATCTTTGCAGATGTGATTAAATTAAGGAACTTTAAATAGGGAGATTATCCTGGATTATTAGGATGGGATCTAAATGTAATCACATGCATCCTCATAAGAAAGAGGCAGAGAGAGAGAAGAATGAGAGGAAAATGAGATGTGAAGACAAAACAGATGCTGGAAGATGCTATGTTGTTTAACTGAAAGATGGTGAAAGATGCATGAGTCAAGGAATACAGTCCTAGAAGCTGGAAAATGCAAGAAAATATTTTCTCCCCTAAAATCTCTAGAGGATGAACAGCCCTGGTGAGACCTAGGTTTCTACACTGTGAAACATACTTCAGACTTCTGACCAAAAAGACAGGAGATAACAAGTGTTGGCTAGGATGTAGAACACAGGGAACCCTAAGGTATTGTTGGTGAGAATAGGCAGCCACTATTGAAAATAATATGAAAATTCTTGAAAAAATTAAAACTAGAACAACCGTACGATCCAGCAACCTCACTTCTGGGTATATATCCAAAGTAAAGGGAACCAGGATCATCTAATAGATGTCATTGCAGCATTATTCACAATAGCCAAGCAAAGGAAACAAACTAAGTGGCCGTCAGTGGATGAATGGATAAAAAGATGTGGTATATATGGTGTATGTGTGTGTGTGTGTGTGTGTGTGTGTGTGCGATGTATGTGGTGTATATATATAATATATATATATACATGTATACATATATAATATACATATACATACATGCATATGTTACATGTTATACACATAATATGGATTCATATATATATATATATATATATATATATATATATATATGAACATGGAATATTGTTTAGCAATCGGAAAGAAGGAGATCCTTCCATTTATGACATGGGATGGATCTTAAGGACATCATGCAAAGTGAAATAAGCCAGGCAGAGAAAGTCAGATACCATATGATTTCACTTATATATGGAATCTAAAAGAGCTGAATTCATAGAAACAGAGAGTAGAATGGTGGTTGCCAGGGACTGTGGGATTGGGAAATAGGGAGACATGGGTCAAAGGGTATAAACTTCTAGTTAAATGATGAATGAATAAATTCTGGGGATCTAATGTGCAGCATGATGATTATAGTTAACAATAATATATTATATACTTGAAAGTTGCCAAGACAGTAGATCTTAAATGTGCTTAACACACACAAAAATGTTTATTAAATGAAGTAATGGAGATATTAACCAAATTATTTCACAATATATAACTGTATCAAATTATTACATCGTACACCTTAAACTCTCACAACATTATATGTCAAGTACATCTCCATAAGGCTGGAAAAAAAAATAAAGATTCTAGACAGGTTTGGGTGTACTTTCAGGTGGGAAGATAAAGATGGTCCTAGTCTCAAAGACAAAGCTAAAGCAATGAAGAGAAGTAGTATGTTTTAAGATAAAGGTGAGTTAACTTAAAACTTGTGGGCTATTAATGGCAGTTCTACCTGGACTTTTAGAGGCCTCCCTGCTGCTCAGACTTACTCACTATAACACCCCTCAAAACCTCCAGCCACACACAAAAAATTTCTTATCCTGGACATGCAAATGAATCTTCAAGATCAGTACCCCTTCCAAAATAGATTGGCCCTTTAAACAATTCCTATATTGATTTTCTTGAATTGCCAGTGAAGTTATATTACCTGGTAGCACAAGACCATCTACATTAATTTTCTCTCCTTACATCCAAACATTGCTATTGAAACCATTGCCACCACCCCCCTACATTCTAAACTACAATTTGTGGCATTTGTATGTGACTTATAATTGAGAAATGAGCAGGATGATAGATCCAGAGGTTGAGATTTGCCACAGTTTAACGATCTGCCCAGGTGCAAACCTAGCAATAGATTTTATCTGTTCATTTTTTTTTGTCAACTTAGTTGTTTGTTTGTCTGTACAACTCAGCAGAGGTTTGACTTTTAACTTAAATTTAGATCCCTAAAAATCCCTGAAAATGTCTTTAAAATGATAGCACTACAATCTGGCATTGAAAAAAAAAATCATACACAGAAAATTGCCTGTCACACACCAAGCAATGTAATCAAAGTTGGTAGAAATTGTCAAATTTCTCAGTATAGGATAAACCTTTTCAAAATCTGGATTTTGTGCAGAACGGATTCATACATGATGAAGAACTATGACACAAATACCAACAACTATCAAAAAAGAAAGTATTTTGGCAGATTGAGACAAGAGCCATTTAATTTTCAATAATATTTAAATTAATTGTAGTTAAAAAAAAGAATTTAGCCAAATAGGAACTACAGACAGAATCATGCTATTGTTCAATAGTATTGGGAATCATATATTGAGGATTAAGGATACTTACATAATGACGCTTACAGATATTACATAGTAGAAGTGTATCATATTGCTATAATGATCACAAATTGTCTGAAGTGATTCACAAAAATCTTTGTACCCTGAAAGTGAACTAGGTATAAGATCAAATTCTAATTGTGACATTTAAGAAGAAAAATAGTTAGGAATTGAAAAGATAGTATTATTTATTCTTGATTCATTAGAAGTTTGGTCTTTAACAGAGTACATTATTCAAAAATGGATTGTGCATCCTATAACTAGGTGACATATTGGCTTCAAGAAAATATATATGACAGTAAAATCATGATTAAATGTTGTAGCTAGATTTCACCAGTGTTTCAAGAATTTAGGAGCCACAACTCATTGGGGTCAGTCTAGTGTTGTTAGGAAAATTAGTGAAAGTTTGTCGAGAGATTAAGGGTCTCATGAAAAGGGTCAGGAGTATGAGGTTCAACCATCACTCTTCCCATTGGCAATTTTTAGGAATTAAGTTTTAATTTAGTAAAGAATAATAAATTCCCATTAGAGTTATCAATTGATAAGTGGTCTTATGATTCTGAATGCTACCCTCATATCTTGTAGAATAGTGAATTTGAGAATTCCTAGTTTAACTCTTTCAATACCATACTTGAAGATACTCTGTTGGAAAGTGGAGTACTTCTGCTAGAAGATGCCTATTCTGGGTAGTTTTCAGGAGAAGGTACACTAACATGGTTTTTCCCACTCTAGGCATTGGTAAATTAAGCATTGTCCTTAGACTGTATCCACTCTATCTGGTTATTTATGGATCTGAAAAGGAGTACTTTTAAACTTTGGACCTTATAAACATATAAAATACTTAGTTGTGAAAGAAAGAATCCACATTTTGGAACGATATTTTGGACCCATAGAAAACAACTTCAAATAATCAGCGATAGAGATATTATATTAGTGACCATTAACTCTTAAAAAATTGTTAGAGATCCTAGGCAAGTGTGACTAAGAAAAAAATGGTTCTATTGGTCTTTCATCATCAAAAAACTGCATCACCCTTTGTTTGGCTCCTTTGTGTCCCAAGCTGTTTTATAAGATTGTTTCTTTGCAAGTGAGTAAAACCTTGGTTTGCGGGCATAATTCATTCTGGAAACATGCTTGTAATCCAAAGTACTTGCATATCAAAGAGAATTTCCCTAGAAGAAATAATGGAAACTCAGATGATTCATGCCACATCCCCCAAATATTCATATAAAAGCAATTACAATACAGTAATATAATACAAAATAATAAAAAATATAAAATATAAAGAAAATAAATTAATCTGCACTTATATTTGAAAACCTTCGTGGCTGGTGTGAGGGAGACAAGAGAGAGGAGGGTTATTGTGTAAGATGATTTTCACTATCATTAGCAGATGCTGATTACAGTACAGTATTAATAAACTCCTGTCGCATACTGTATTTAATGTAACTGGCAATAAAACAGCAGAGGAAAGGGTCTATATCTGCAGCCAGCCTGACCTAGAATGAAGCAAAGCATTCCTAAACTTATTCTTGTATGGAAAAGCAAAGGACTGTCCATAGGTGCTTTGACGTGACAAAAAAACATACTAGTGCCAGTTGTGAGCACTATCCAACCTTCTGAAAAATCACTGATTTCTGCTAAACACCACAGCCTGAGACCGAGCATCCAAGCATGGGAGACAATCACCCACAATCCGGCAGTAAAAGAAAGAGAAAAACTATTGGCTCAGTTGTGATCATGTGACATTCGCTGTCACACAGTACTTATATTGCAAGACATTGCTCGTTTAAGTTAAAATTCATTAGAAATCTTTGCTCATCTTGTGAAAAACTCACAGAACAAGTTACTCACAATCCAAGGTTTTACTGTACTTACTACTATTGTTGCCCAATTTCCCATTGTCACCAAAAACCCAGGCATGAGGCAACTGAGATAAGCCTCAGCATTCACAATATACATTCCCAGTCTGTAACCCAAAGTTCAAGTGAAGCAAAGTATATGGACAGGTCCACCAGCCATTCTTTGCTATGTTGCAAGAACACTGATCAGATGTCTAGTGTTCTAGTCCAGGTTAATATTTCTTCTCCATGAGAACCTCGTCATCTCTGCTGGCTCCTTCTCTCCACACTTTCTCTAATAATTTCCATAATCTGTATTTTCCTAAATAGCTTGAAAAATATCTATAATCTTCAGTAATCTTATAATCCTGTTTTTATACACTATGAAGCTGCGGAAGCCTCTTGCTTTTTTAATACTTTATTTATTTTTGAGAGAGAGAGAGAGACAGAGTACAAGTGGAGGAGGGACCGAAAGAGGGAGACACAGAATCTGAAGCAATCTCCAGGCTCCAAGCTATGAGCACAGAGCCTGACTCAGAGCTCGAACTCAGGAGCAGTGAGATCATGACCTGAGCCGAAGTTGGATGCTTAACTGACTGAGTCACCCAGGCACCCCAGGAAGCCTCTTGCTTTCCCTGGCAGATTGAATCTTCTAAAAAAGATCACCCTGCACAGCCCTTGTCTTTTCTTCTTTTTTTCCTTTCCCTGTTAAAATGTTTTCTTTTTAACAGAGTAGTAAATATCCATAGACTTAATAATAGAGATCTAGAAAACTGGTTATAAAAAATAGATCTGTGGTTCACATTCCTTATATATCATGCCTCTTCCTCAGAAGTAGCATATTTCATATTTATCTTTTGTTCTATATTTTATCCACATTTATTCTTTTTTTTAGTCTTAGATACTATTTTCCTAATTTCTTGATTTAAAAAAATTTAAATATGATTATCTATTAAATTCCATCTACAGGTGTTTGGGGGTTTATCTCTCTTAAATCTAAACATCCACCATAAATATCATCCCCTCAATGTAACCATGACAAAAATTTTGGTTATATTGTTTTCTATGATGGCCACTAGCATTATCCTTTAATTGTTGACTATTATTTACAGCTGACCTATGTCATTTATTAGTATCATATTTCCTTTCTTATATAATTTCTTTTGTTTTACTCATAATTAATAGTATAGTTATTTTTCATTGGTGAGGATTTTTTATGCTTTTCCATAATTCATCCCCAAACTCTTCCACAGAAATAAATATCTCCTTTAATACAGTCAAACACATCAAAGTTTCTATTCATTTCTTTTCTTTTTTTCTTGGACGAGGTTTCACAGGAATCCTCTGGTTCCAATGAGTCATTTCCTTTGTATATCTGCTGCATGACTGTCATTCTGGGTGTTTCATTTGTGCTGGTCTCCATTTCTCAAATTAACAGTTCTCCACAAATATTTCACATTCCTTGGCTCTCAGTTCCTGTTTAAGAACGAAGCACAAATAATCCCATGCATTGGGGTTCATTAACAGGTAGGTGATCATTATCCTGTAATGATCAGCAGGGATCCAACAGCCTAGTTGGGTATGTGTAGAGCTTTCCTCCTGAGTATCTGGGTTTTCATTTCTCAGAGAGAAATTTTCCAGTCTCACACTGACTGCCCCCAATATGGAAGCAAGTTCAAGAAAGACGCTAGGAGTACCCTGTTAGGTATGTAGACTTTCACTTAGTCCTGTTGTTCCTGTACGTAGTCCTCTGTTTCAACATCTCCGGAGACAAAATTCACAGAGTTCTTTCTCACTTTGCAGGATGGATGAGAGAATCTTTGATAACTCCAATAAGACAGCGTTTCAAACAATCTTCTGGATTTTGGCCACAGCAGCACACCTTTGTTATAATCGCCCCTGAGCCTTTTCATGATTCAGCCACATCTTGACTATCTTCTTGAAAGCTTAGGTGGCAGTTTTCTTGGTTCTGCTGAACTTTTTCCACATTCCAAGTTCAAAACATTTATTGATAGATACCTTCTATTATCTTTTACTATCTTCTTAGCTCTCTTTTTTTTTTTGGTCCATATGTGTGCATGACTTTTAAAACTCTCTAATTGTTATATTGCTGGAGTTTCCAGAGAACATGGAGATAAAAGCATGTGCTCAACCCACCTGTTTAACTGGCTCTCTGCTGCTTTTGAAATCAATTTCTCATTAGTGAAAATTTCCCTCTAACTGTTGTCCTCAGTACACTGCAGTGCTCTTCATTTCTTGCTTATTATAAAGCCGTGAAGGTTTCATCTCCTAGGAGATGGGCAGTACCTGGATGCAGTTTTGCCATCTTCAGTACCAATCACCTACCTGACTTTAAGGTAATCTGAGATTAACAGTGTTTCTGCCTCCAGCCATCAAAACAGGAACTTTTAAGTAATGCATAAATCATCCTTATATGTGCACCAACTGAAAAGAATTCTTTCTCTGAGTCTGTAATGGCTTAAAGTTGAGTCTTTAAATGTACAGAATTCATAGATGACTTTTTATGGAACTTTTGCTTTCCTAAAACATGTTCTGCTGAGTCTCTGCTGGCACTTATTTTCTTTCAATAGGCACAAATTTGCACCTCTCTTTTCCTCTCTGAGAATCTCAAGTGTTGATGCTTTTAGGAATAAGAAGATACTCATAATACTGTAAAGAGCTACACAAATGTATTAACTGAAAACAGGGCATCAGAATCCCTCCTAGAAAAGTAATGATCATTGCTGAGCAAATTACGCTGCTGAATCTATATGGGGAAGTAGGAATTTCAAGCTTGGGTTGTGGGGAAAAAACGACAGTATTAGCTAAACTGCTCTGCGTTAGTCAGAAAGAGGAATTTCTTTTGCACCTGACTAATGAAGGAATTGGAATGATAGGAGACGGGAAGAGCTTGGGAAAAGAGCCAACAAAGGTGTGGTTATCTTGTATTCATTTGAACATAAACAAGGTCATAACCTCTATCCCTGCATTCTTAGGAAGGGAAAGAAAAATGGAATCAGGGAAAAGTAAAAACAGGACATAAATTCTATCTTTAGTGTTTTACTTCTTTAAAAAAAATCTGAATTAAATATGGCAAAATGGTAGGCCATATTAGATTACATCGTAGGCATATAAGTAATCGTGAGTGTCTTTCTGTGACTTTCTGTATGCTTGAAATACCTCAAATTTAAGAAAAGGCAACATTGAAAGAATATGGCTAGGCCTTCTAAATTGGAAAATCATATCCATTTCACAATTAAGGAACCAGGCCTATGATTGAAAGTTTATAAACATCAGCCTGATCAGAATGTTCACAGATCATGAGACCTAGGTCTAGGACTTATTCCAACATCTGTCCAAAGTTGGCCTTCTTCCTCAGAGTCAAATGAAGGGAAAAACAGAAATTAAGAAAGTAGAAAAGAAGTATCAATTATATTCCATTACAAAAAGGAAAAAAAAAAGTAGAATTATCAAAGGTGAAATAGATAGTAGAGAATTTCCAAAAAATGGGATATTCTTTCCTTTGTACCATGTTACTCTATGCAGGCAGATTCCCAGACTCTGCTACATTTGCCCCATCTCCTACCTGTGCATCTACTTTTTGTTATTTTGTTTTCTATGTCATGTCTTATTTCCTCATCTATTTATTCACATGTCTTATTTCCTCACTAAGACTCTTAATTATCATTTATTATCATTTCTGTTTTGTCTTTGTTAACACAGAATTTTCTAAACTTAATTGGGGATTCAAGGATTTTTTATTATTATTTTTTTAAACCTGGGATCCTTCTCATTATCCCACAGTTCTAGTATTTCATGGAATACACCTTAAAGATGATGGATTAGATAATTCCCTAAGGCACATTCAAGGGCTAATATTAGATGATTCCATCATTTCCTTGAAATATTGCCCCTTCCTGTGCTGGTGGTGGATATTCTGCTGTAGCTTATTAAACAGCAGATGCTTAGGTATCCTGCTGTCATCCAGGGAGCAGGTTTATTTTGTAGCAAGTGACACTTCCAGATGGTGAACTGGATGCAATCTAGCAAGCTGTTGATGAAAAGGCTCAGGAAGTAGTGTAAGGCATTTGTGGGTAGTCCAAATTTCATTCAAAATTAGATATTAACATCGTGTTTTACACATTCAAATGGTTTGGAGCTTAATGCCAGGGTCCAGCTTTGTCCATTAAGTTCATAAAGGTCACGCTTCATCATTAAACTCAATACATTTCCTCCAGTAACATGTTATCTTAGTAGCGGATTTTGTAAATAGTTGTCATTTCTGTCTTACAAATTAAAAAAATGCCATACTCCGATATTAATAGACATATGACCTTCTCTTTTAGCTTATCAACATGTAGCATTTTATCTACTCTGCAAAGCAAGTTGGATTTTTTTTGTATTTCTTTACTTTTACTTTTGTATATTTTCAAATAAAATAAATTATTTATTAACCTTTTTCTCAGCTGATTTTTCCTTCTAAAATGATCATTCAAAAATGATAATATACGGGGTGCCTGGGTGGCTCAGTCGGTTGGGCATCTGACTTCAGCTCAGGTCATGATCTCACGGTCCGTGAGTTCGAGCCCCGCATCGGGCTCTGTGCTGACAGCTCAGAGCCTGGAGCCTGCTTCGGATTCTGTGTCTCCCTCTCTCTCTGACCCTCCCCCGTTCATGCTCTGTCTCTCTCTGTCTCAAAAATAAATAAACATTAAAAAAAATGATAATATACGAAGAGTATATCAAATTATATAGTTTAAGTGTCAGTGTTGTTGTCAGCCTAGAACAATAGAGAGCAGAAAGCATAAAAACTAAATTGAAGGAAACATTAAGTAAACAAGATCATTACATCATAAATGAAAGCACCAAGGACCCATTTTAGAAACTGAGTTATTCTGAAACAAATTCTATGGCATTAGCATAGTTTTTGTTTTTGTTTTTGTTTTTGTTTTTGTTTTTCTACTTTTCCCCTTTTTGCTTCACAGAAATAGTACTCTCAGGGAGCCTGGTGACTCAGTCAGTAAAACATGCAACATCCACTCAGGTCATGATCTTGCAGATTCATGAGTTCAAGCTCTGTGTAGGGCTGTCTGGTGTCAGCAGGGAGCGCGCTTAGGATCCTCTATCCCCTTCTCTCTCTCTGCCCCTTACCTGCTCGCGTATGCTCTCTCTCTCCCTCTCTAAAATATAAATAAAAATTAAAAAGAAAAAGAAAGAGTTTCTAGTTGTCTCATAGCAATCCCTTTTCTAAATAATTTATATTGGGTTATGCTCAACTATATTGTTCTAGTTTTCATAAATCCAACAGGGTTCAGATTAAAGAAAGTAGCTTATTAGATCTGAAGATGTGGCTTAAGAATTTACCTTTGTAAATGTCATGATCCAGGTATATAGTATCATCCACATGCAAAGTCGTTTAGTTCCAGATAAATAAACCATGAAAAAAATGCGCTCTGGGTCTACACAGAAGAGAAAACGTATAAAACTTACTAGAACATCGTGTAACAATTTACTTCAAATACAGCAGCTTAAAGCAGCAAATATTTTGTTATCTCACAGTTTCTGCTCATCAGGATTCTGGCCATGGTCTAGCGTGATCTTCTGATTTAGAGTCTTACTAGGTTAAAGTCAAAGTGTTAGGAGTGGCTGCAGCCTCCTCTTAAGGCCCACGTGGTTGTTGTCAGAGCTTGTTTTCTCTCCCAGTTGCCTCGAAACAAGACGGTTGGCTTCTCCTAGTGTTAGTGATCCAAGAGAGAGCAAGAGAGAGTACCCAATAGAAAAGCCAGAGGCTTTTTACAACCGCATCTTGGAAGTGACCTCTCATCATGTCAGCCATGTTCTGTTCCTTGGAAGAGAGTCTTTAAGTCCTGATCACACTCAAGAAGAATGGATTACACATGAGCATGGATACCAAAAAGCCATGGTCATTGAGGGTCACCTTACTGGGTAGCTACAATAATATGTTTTGCATCTTAAATGACTGAAATAAATACTATTTTGAGTGACCTTAAATATTTTTAATACATAAGATCATTAGGAAGTAATTGAGGCATACAGGTTTTAAGAAAAGGAATTAATATCCAAGAAAGTGTAAAAAACCAACAGTCTCTTGAGGTAATTTTCCATTCTTTATGTAAACAGACCTAACTGTAATACTAATAGAGATTTGGCTTCATATAATTCTACACTGGGAAAAGTAAATTGTTCCATCTGTGAGATTTACCTGACTCCAAAGGGAAACATTTATGCATGCAAACATTATATATGGACATATATCTTACGGTAAGTTGTAAAAATTCTATTTGATAAAGTACCTTTGTAATTATCCACTACTTTTAATGCACAGAGCCAAAACAATCTTACTTATTATAACAGTGTAAGAGGTTAAAGGCTTTTTGAACAGATGTTTTATATTTCATTATGAAATGTGTTGTTCTTAACAATTTAAAGATTTATGTCAGTATTGTCTTATTATATTTAATAATTTTATTTATGGTAGAAGAAAACATATTTGTTCCTTTGAACAAGGAGAAATGATAAGAGATTTTAAACTATCTCTGATACATAAAATATCAACAATGAGTTGACAGCTAGAAAGATGCCTCTCTTTTTCTCCCTTCGATCATATTTTCTCTATTAGGTTTAAGAGTTCCCCTGAAACTATAATTTACATTTTATACCATTGAAAGGGATTAATATAAAGCTATTTACATGCAAGAGAAATTTCAGGTCATTTATTAATTATTATATTTTCAGTTAATAAAATCTAAGCTATGAAAGAATTCAAAATATGAACTCATAAGAAATGTGTAGAAAATAAAAGTTGCTTTAAAAAGTCATTTTCCAAAATCAATACAGCCTCCCACATTACAGATTGACACTCATCCTTTTTCAAATAATCCTAATTACCATCTCATATCTAAACATTGAAAAAGTAACCTATTTCAGATCAATATTTCATGATAGATACTTTTAATGATAGCTATCCATACCACACGGCTTTTGTTTGTTAAGCTGACACAGAAAATTAGCTCTGCTTTTTCTTGCTTATGATTTGCACTTGCACATGAACCAGATGGCAGTAAGAATCAGATAAAAGAATAATAAACTTAAGCTAGAGAAATTGAGATGGTTTGAAACAACATATCATTTCAAAGATATAAAAACCCTGATGGTTAAATCCTTTTCCTTTTGCTCCTTGCACGAGCTGTCTAATGCATTTATTTCCATCTACCTTTATTGGAGAATCTGTCCATTAAATTAAACCACGGAAATGCAGGGCAGATGAGTCTTCGTTCGGGGAACTAATAAGCCCACTAAGTCATGAACAGGACATCAGATGAGCTGTAGTTTTTCACCTTTCTTACACACCTGGGAGGCATTATACAATTTTTCCTGTGAAGGGGACTTTTTTCCTTGTCCAGAGGAAGTACTTTTCTTACACAGGCTCTAAATAATGAGCCACTTTAAGGTAACTCTGCGTGGAGGGACTTACGTAGCAGAAGTACATCACAGAATGTGTGCTGTATGAAACCCAAGCTTATTACTTTGATGTACCAAATGATGCCACAACTCAAAAAGTCCTAAAGCTCTATCTGTTTGGCATGCAATGAGGTAAGTGACAAATAAAGATGTTCTAATATAGTCTTGCTGTCTCCACGTCAAGGCCTGCATGAAGCAGAAACCTCCTTCTCATAAAAACATCTTGTGAGACACTGGCATGAGTGTGGATCCTTGTGAGATTATAAATATGTCCTCACTGCATGAGAGGTTAGCTTTAATAGCACATTAAATATAGTTAATAAGAAAGCTGTTCTGCCAATGGATAAAAAGAACCTAAGAGGTTGAACTAGTGAATAAAGAAGAGCAAGAGAAGAACATTTAAGATGTCAGTTATTCTAAATTCAGTGAGTAGAGATACTGAAATATGTGTGATATAACCTATATATTTGAATTAATCAAATACTGATACAATAAAAATGAAAGAATTATATGGAAATATTCTATTTTTTTATTGTTTCCAAATTGTTCAAATGTACATTTTGATAAATTAGCTACCTATTTCAAATTTAAAAAGTCATCCCACAATTCTGGGAGTCTGAGGAAATGTGTGTGTGTGTTAAAAAAAACACAAACCATTTTCAGGTAAGAACTAAGAAATTAGAGTTACTAAGATGCCATTTGCTAATAAAACCTGATTTTTGTGATATATTTAAACTGCTTCACGTAATTACTGGCTCCACATAATTATGTGAAACAATTCTAATATGTTTCATTAAATTGAAATAAATAAATAAAGTAAGTTGAAATAACTAACGGGGTGTGATAAGTTATGCACGAGTATTTCATTAGCTATTGTTAGTGTTTTTTGTGTAAATTGTAGGTTAAGTTCTGACAAGCTGGAGAAAGAACGCCAATAGGAAGTCAAACACATGCACCTTCTGTCTGTATATTTTCAACTTCAGATAACATTTCTTATATAATAACTGACTTCTACTTATACTTTTAATAATAATAATTTTAAAGCACCTATACAAAGGTAATATTGATGAACATCATCCTGAGCTGAGAGAAAAGGATTGAACTGAGTCAACATACACTTGACAGAATTAAAGATCTATATTTTTCCAAAAGTAACTGGCTTAAAACCAAATTTCAAAATTCTGTCAATAAAAATAGATTAAAAATTGAAATTTGTTCAACAAAAACAGATTGAATTCAATAGTCCTTAGCATCTTGAATTTAGTGAGAAATAAGTAAAAATATAAACCTCTGTTAAGGGCACCTGGGTGGCTCAGTCGGTTAAGTGGCCAACTTTAGCTCAGGTTATAATCTCAAGGTTCATGGGTTTGAACCCTGCATCAGGCTCTGTGCTGACAGCTCAGAGCCTGGAGCCTGCTTCAGATTCTGTCTGCCTCTGTCTCTGCCCCTCCCCCACTTGCACTTTCTCTCTCTCTCTCTCTTTCTCTCAAAAATAAATAAATGTTAAAAAATAACCTCTGTTATTCACTTTTAATATTTTTAAAGACACAACTTTAATAATGAAAATTTTGAATGTGTCATTATACCTACCAGTTTATAAAACAAAATTGAACACTGTTTGGATTATGTTAATAGTTGGTCCAGTCTCACATAATACTCCATTCACCTCCTGCACGTTCTAAATTTTGGTCAATGTAACATATAGGTGCAATGCCCTTGAGAAAAATAGCACTGGAATGGGGAAAAAGGAATTACCTGAATAGCATCCCAGGTCTTCCAGTAAATTACCACATGTAGAGAAATAGACTGTAGTATGGAAGTTATCACTGGCTGCTGGAAAAGTGAGTAATATGTTTACTTATTCACCAGTGCCACTCGCAAAGAACATTTGGAGTATGTTTTGGTGAGTGTATCACCTGTCATTGTGCTTCAGAGAATAGATAAACTGGTGGAGTTTTTCAATTGAAAGCACAACAGAGAACCAATCTGATGTTCTCTTTTCTGATGTTCTTTTTTCTTTTGATAATGTTTGTATATGTTAACTATGTCTAATATATTTCATTGAAAATTGTAATATTACTTTGCATTTTTTTGCCACATTGAAAGAAAACAAATCTCTGAACAAATCTCTCTTGTTATTTTGTAATAATAAAAATCAAGACAAATTATGCCCAATATAAAGCCTCATAATATCTTAAAAAACGAAAGGTAAATAATAACATTTGTATAAAAATTAAACTGCTAACTTATATTAATTACAGTATAGGCTCAGCTATTGTAAAAAATTAAATTGCAAAATTCAAAATATAGTGATATAAAGGAAGAGAGTATATATATTTTCTCTCTCATCACACTCTAGAGATCAGTGGCAGGTTCAGATGATTCTACTCCAGGAAGTAAACAGGGTTCCAGTTTCATTTCACATTAAAAAAAGATTTTTTTTATTGTTTTATTTATTCTTGATAGAGAGAGAGACACAGAGCAAAAGCAGGGGAGGGGCAGAGAGAGAGAGGGAGACACAGAATCCGAAGCAGCCTCCAGGCTCTGAGCTGTCAGCACAGAGCCCGATGCGGGGCTCGAACTCACCAACCGTGAGATCATGACCTGAGATGAAGTCGGACGCTTAACCGGCTGAGCCACCCAGGCACCCCTCATTTCACATTTTTGCTTTGCCATTGCCAACGTGCTATTCTCTTCTGCATCGTTGAATGTGACTCAGTGCTTTTCCACACTATAGCCTGTGGAGAGAGAAAAGGTAATTCAAATAAATTTCATTTAACAAGTGAGCTGGATGTTCATTCATTCCCATATTATACTGAAGGAAAAATGTCATAACTAACTGCAAGGGAGGTTGAAAAATGTCTCGACAGTCATGTGCCCAGCAAAAATCTACTGTAATGGAAGAATGGGTTTGGACCAGCAGTGAATAAATAGACCCAAATGCATGGGTCCTTCCTTATTCCCACATGCAGACTCATTCCACAATTAATTGCATCTGGCTCAGTTTAGGATCTCTTAGTGAAGTCTGGTTGTCTCCCTCAAGCCTATAAATGACTCTTTGCAACCTGATAATGTATAAACTAATAGACAATTTATATGACTACCTCTCACCCAAAATGTAATAGCATGATACATCAGTCCACCATATGCAAATAACTGGCTTTGGTAATCAGAACATTTGGTCTGGTTTCATTAGCAGTAAATTTCTCTCAGAAAACACGAGATTTTCATCTTATTTTATTGCAGTCTTTTTTGTTGTTGTTGTTCAAGTAACCATTCCCAAAGATTTCTTCTAGATATATACCTCAAGTCTATCAATTCTTCTACTTCCTGGTTCTGGACTAGACTCATCCACTCTCCAATGATGTGAAGGTATCTAAATGAAATATATCTTGAAACAATACAGTTGGATGATAAAGCAACACCTTCATCTGAGCTTTACCACAGACTAGCTCCCTTTTCTGTCTAAAAAGTTTAATTTGGAGGCTGTGGAGATAGGTTGCAAGTGACAATCTCATCTTCTGCTATTTAGGATAAAAAGGCAGTTGGTATTTTAATACTTTTAGGGCCCAGAATAATGCTTGCTCAGTCAATATGATTGCTGATTGTAGGCAGAGATTAGCAGTGCTATATTTTCTTCTATATAGAATTGCAGAACTTTTCATTTCTTGCCTGATCTCAGCTCTCTTTACCAGTAATTTTGCTAAAACAACAAACAGCAGCCAAACACATCATTCGTCTGAATTTTTTAAACAAATTCCAGTAAAGCTACAGACGTGTAAGCATATGGTCTGCCACTGAGATTATCACAGGTGATAGCTTTACAAGTGTCCCACTTGTAAGTTAGCTGTGTCCCAATGTAAGTTATCATCTTTCCAGTCAGGACACTCATGCACCCTTTTCCACTTTCTTATAGCAATGCCTTGCCTCATGATTTGGTTTTTGTTTAGTAGCATCTCACTTCCAGTTATGCTTTACTGTACTTTTAAGGACAAAGTTGATTACAAATAAACCACAAAATACACTAGTTTAAAAAGGAGTTATTTCTCTCACACATGCAGTTTGGGAGTGGTTCAGACTAAAAAGCATCATGCCTCTGTGACGTCCCTTCTATGAGGAAACCCAGGTTCTTTCCATTCATTGTCCTTTCTTCCCCTACATAATTGATTTCATCTTTATGTTATTTGCAAAAGAAGTTATTTGCAAGACATGTCTTAGCCTATGGAAATAAAAACATCTCATTGAGGCAAGCAACCTCCTTTTGAGCAAGACAATCAAATGTTACACAAATTACATCTACTATCCATACTCCATTAGAGAGAACTTGGTCCCTTGGCCACACTTACCTGCAGAGAACCCTCCAGACAGATTCCTCTTCACTGAGGGACTTGTAAAGGGCAATTTCTGGAGTGTTGTCAGCAGATGTATTCCAGCTGTCATGTTTTTTTTTTTATTTTTTTCAAATATTGCCTCTGTTGCAAAGAGTTATTTTGTCTAAGACAAGCCCCATCCAGGACAACCTGTATGCAATGACTAGTACATGTAGGGATATAGCGTCTGGCTCCCTCACAAAAATTGAGGACCACTCTGAAAGCCCATTCAATTTTCAAAGCCACAATGGGCTCAGGCAAAGCTGGGTTGAAGCATGGCTTCTCTGACTGCTCTTATTTCCTTCTCTGCTTCCACAGGCATTGATCCCAAGGACCTTCCTCAACAAACATCCTGCACACTAAACTCCAACTCAAAGCCAGCTTCCTGAGGAACCCAATAATCAACGATGATAAAGTATTTCATTTAATTAATGCATATATAAATTTATCTTTCTATAATTTAGCTAGCCACATCAAAGCAAATATAATAGATATCCCTATCCATGCCTTCCACCTCATTCAAACTTTCCATCAATATAGAAATTTTTCCCAAATAAGGAAGTTATCCCCTATCCTTGTCTTTGTGACTATAGTATCAAATTGAATAAAGAGAAGGAGGAAACTACATAGCTTTAAATATTTTAGTGTATATTCTCATGGGTCCTTAACAACATATTTATTATATCTGTATTCAAAAGCTACTACCTGATAGGAGTAACCAGCCTGCCTCTCATCACTTCATTCCAAATTCGTGTCAATTTAGTAGGCAATGGTAATACTCTGACCCTCTCTGCTTCTATTTGTAAGTACTAGTTTTCGTTTAAATGGTTCATGCCAAAGCCAATACATCATATATCACTAGAGACTAAGGAAGTCTTTCGTCAGCCTCGTAAGCGATGCTTGTAAAAGAAAGAAATGCACACAGAGGAAAGAACATGAGGTCTATGAGGGCTCACAAGACAAGGAGGATTTAGCTTGCTCCTTCCCATTGTTGAGGACAAATGAATAGGGGAGAGTGAGAGAGGTTGCTAGTGGGCACAGGGGTGACTTTCCTTCTGGCCAGGGGAAAGACGTTCCCAGAACAGGGGGAAAAACAAAAGTGAATTCACTCCTGCTAGTTGGAAGATAAGACTTCATTCTGAATAGCCTGTGTCATATTTATCCTCCCATTACATTTTTTGAGGCAAATGAAGGCCAAAAATTTAATACATTCTACATTACATAAATTACCGCAGTGTGTTTTGCTGTTTTGACCTTTTCAGCATTCCTTCTATAATTTGATTGGGCAGCTATCATACTTGCTTTCTGTTTACAACATTTAACCTGAAAGGAAGAGAGATATTGAGCCAAACAAGGAAAATACTAAAATAACACAGAGACTTAATTAGAGGTATAATGTGCTGCAAGTCAGGGGACCAAAATGCCAGCAAGTCTGGAACTGCCTTGTGAATTTCTTGACTGACAGAAGCAGCAAGAGAAGTGAAAGTGATAAGTAAAATGAGGACAACCAAAACCAATTATTGGTATTATTTAAAGGTCATTTACATTAGAATTTTCTCTAGTATATTAGATGCAATAATAAAAGTGTTTCAAAAATAAATTCACAACTGAGGAATGTAAAATGTACTGAATTTACAATAAAATAGCTTTAAATAAGATTTGGCAGAATGGATCCAATCCATCAGGTGGCATTTCTTGAGCATCTAGAATGTATAACATGTTGGGCTAGGAACTGAGCACAAATAAATATATTACATATTTCAAACAGCTTACAATCTCCAGCTGAAGTTGCAGACAATGAATGTGTACTGACACAAATCCATACAAGTGAGTGATTTTCCCCACGGGCTTTCAGCAGCCTGAATGAAGAAGTAGCAGCAATAGACAGTTGGATTGATTGAGGGTTGAACTTTGCCAGTCCGTGTAACAGAAAGATTAAGGAAAAAGGAAGTTGGGGTTGCTTGTAAGATGGTGGTTTTAGTGAGTTCTAGGAGTATGATGAATGGAATATACTATGTGAGGTAGGGGAGGAAAGACACAGTGGACAGTTAAGAGAATATACGGTGTTGTAAAGGAGGAAGCAGAGATTAATTTGGAAACCAGTGTGGTAGAAATGCCGTGAAACTAGTGCCTACATTTCTGATGTTGAACAAGAAAGACAGGGATTTGAGGCATCATAGCAGTAGCTGATTTTACCTTTGTGAATTCTCTCTCAGAGAAAGAATTATGAGAAAGGTAACTACATCAGAGTATGTGAATCTTAATTTTTGAAAGATAATTTAAACATAAACTAATAAGAAAACTGTCTTTAACCCATCCAAAAGCCCTAATTACATTCTATGTTTTAATTAGATAGCTTATATCTTTAATTTATTATAATCCACTACATGTGCAATGCCTGCTGTTGTGAAATAGGACTCTAAAAAGTATAAAAATGAGTATAAAATTAGTTCTGCCCAATATACCAATGCCCTTACATTCAAATTAGTACTACTTTTCAAAGTACCCTGAGTCTAGAACCCAAAATGGTACATGGTTCAATGATTTTAAATTTCCTTGGTTGATGATATTTCTAAATCATTGATTTATGATTCTTATGTAAACCAAAACAGGTGCATGCTTTAAAAAATAAGACATAAATTAAAAAAAAATCAATATTTTCTAGATTTGCTGACCAGGAATTTCAATGTTCCAAACTTCTGAAAATAATACAAAATATATTCTAGTATTTTATAATATTGCATGGTAGTAGTGTAAGTACTCTGAAGGTCTTTCTACCAAAAAAAACCCCACCCCCCCAAAAAAAAACAAAAAACAAAACAAAAAAACACAAACCCCAAATTCCTAGTTAAAACTGACAATATTGTGTGCTAGCAGGCTTTCAAGAGGTAAAGGCAATCTCTATAAATCCTATTCTCAAAAGATGGGAGTTAAGATTCCTTTTCTCAGAAGATGGAGTAGATATACTTTCCCTTATTTTACCCTCTAATTATATCTAAAGTCTTAGACATTACAGATAACAAAAACACAAGGATTATCTGAAAATGTAGAGAGAAAAAACTAGCTAGAGACCAGGGGACCCAAGGAACAACAGGTGGTATGTTCGTAGGGTTTCCTTTTTGCTTCATATATCCATGATTTCGAGGTGAAGAAGTCAGCAACCCAGAATACCAATTGGTGCAGATAAATTTAAGAAAGCCTGTTCTAGCTAAAAGACCAAGAAAAGTGCAAGATGGCAAGACAGTACTGTTAAACATTAACTGCTCTACACCAACAAAATACCACAGGAAACAAAGAAAAACTGTGGTCCCATCTGTAAGAGTGAAGGCTTAGTCAGGACCTTGACTTTACTCTTGCCGGGAACTGACAAGACAGAAACTTCTTGCCAGTGTGGTGTCAGAGAAAACTAAGTAGTAAGCTAGAACTTTGTCCCTGCTAGTGCTAACATTCACCCCCCACCCCCACCACCCCACTTCACCCCCACTGCCTAGCAATAGCAAGGTCCTACTCCTCTTCACTGCTAGGAAGAGTCAAATGGGAATTTTAGAGCTAAAATATACAATATGCAAGATAAAAAACTCAGTGGATGGACTCAACAGCAGAATGGAGAGTATAGAGGAAAAATCGGTGAATTTGAAGATAGTACAGTAGAAATTATCCAATCTGAGAAAACAGAGAGAAAATAAGGGGGAAAACAAAGAAGAGAGTATCAGTGACCTGTGTGACTATAAAAATTTAATATTTATGTCATTAGAATTCCAAAAAGTGAGGAGGAAGAGGCTGAAAAGAAACCTGAAGAAATAATGTCTGAAAACTTCTCAAATTTGACAAAAGACCTAGACTTACAGATACAAGAAACTGAGGGAAACACACACACATACACACACGCACATACACACCAAGACACATGATGATCCAACTCTGAAAATTCATGATAAAGAAAAGTCTTGAAAACAGCAAGAGTGAAATAACACCTTACCTACAGATGTAAAGCAACTAGAATATCAGGTTTTTCATTGGAAATCATGTAGGTCAAGAGGCGGTGCGATGACATTTTTCAAGTGCTGATAGAAGGGAAATGTTGGGCATCTGGGTGTCTCAGTCAGTTAAGTGTCCAACTTCAGCTCAGGTCATGATCTTGCAGTTCATGAGTTCGAGTCGCCCCATGTTGGGCCCTGTGCTGACAGCTCAGAGCCTGGGGCCTGCTTCTAATTCTGTGTCTCCCTCTCTGCCCCACCCCCGCTCACACTCTGTCTCTCTCAAAAATAAATAAACATTAAAAAAATACAAAGAAAAAAAAGAAAGGAAATGTCAACACAGAATTCTATATCCAGAGAAAATTTTCTTTAAGAATGAAGGGGGTATTGGGGCGCCTGGGTGGCTCAGTTGGTTAGGCTTCCGACTTCAGCTCAGGTCATGATCTCACAGTTTGTGGGTTTGAGCCCTGCATCGGGCTCTGTGCTGACAGCTCGGAGCCTGCAGCCTGCTTCGGATTCTGTGTCTCCTTCTCTCTCTGCTCCTCCGCTACTCATGCTTTCTCTCTCTGTCTCTCAAAAATAAAATAAAAAACATTAAAAAATAAATTAAAAAAAAGAATGAAGGGGGTATTAAGACATTTTCATATGAAGGAAATTCAGGAGAATTTATCACCACCCTAAAGATTGGCTAAAGGAGGTTGTCTTTTTTTTTTTTTTTAACTTTATTTGTTTATCTAGAGAGAGAGAGAGAGAGAGAAAGTGCAAGCAGGAGAGGGACAGAGAGAGAAAGGGGAGAGAGCGAGAATCCCTAGCGGGCTCCACACTGATAACACAGAGCCTGACACGGGGCTGAATTCCAAGAACCCTGAGATCATGACCTGAGCTACAGTCAGAAACTCAACTGACTGAGCCACCCAGGTACCCCTAAAGGAGGTTGTCTTAAGAGAAAAGAAGTGATACAAGAACTCTTAGAACATTTGGAAGAAAGAAATAGCAGAAAGAATAAAATAGAGGCAAACATGATACTTTTTTCTTCTCTTCAGGGTTACAAATTTTGTTTGATGGTTGAAGCAGAAATTTAACACTGTTTTGGTTATAAGTGTACATAGGAAAGAATTTTAAGGCAATTGTATTATGAACAAGTGGGGCAAAAGAGCAGAATGATAGGTTTCTACATTTCACTCTAGCTGGCAAAATGTCAGAATGAATCTACAGTGATAGGCTCTGTATGTATTATGGAATACTATAGAGATACACTCAAAACAATCTCACCAACAATATATGAGAATTCTAGTTGTTCCACATTCTTTTTGTCTATTAGCATATGCCAATCTCTTTAATTTTAACCATTCTAGTGGGTGTGAAATTGTTCTCTTGATTTCAATTTATATTTCTCTAGTAACAAATAAGTTTATGCCTTGTCTTTTTGTTTCTATACCATATATCACGATAAGCAGTGATATTTAATTTTGATGAAACACAATTTATCATTTTACCATTTTATGCCATTTTGCCTTTTGAGTTCTCATAAGAAATCATTGCCTAATCCAAGATAATGAAGGTATTTTCCTATGTTTTATTCTACAAGCTTTGTAGTTTCAAGTTTTTACATCTATATCTAGAATCATACTCGAATTAGTTGTTATGTGTTGTATGAAGTAGAGAGCAAGATTCATTTTTAATAGATTTTTCAAATTCTTCCAGTAACATTTGTTAAAAAGTCTTCTCTAGTCTCCATTGAATTGCTTTTGGTTCCTCTGTTCAACCCCAGTTAAGTCTATTAATCAACTTTCTATTCTGTTCCATTTATCTATTTTCTTTCCTGTAACAATACTCAATGGTTCTGAGCACTTAACTTTTACAGTAAATATTGAAATAAGGTAGCATGAGTCTCTCAGCTTTCTTTTCCGTCAACATTGTTTACTTTTCTAGGCCCTTTACATTTTCTTAAATATTTCAACAACCGTTTGTCAATTTTTCCCAACAACTCTGTTGGGGTTTTGATTGAAAATGTGTTCATTTAGGGGCACCTGGGTGGCTCAGTTGGTTAAGTGTCTGACTTCAGCTCAGGTCATGATCTAATGGTTCATGAGTTTGAGCCTCACATCCGGTTCTGTGTTGACAGCTGAAGGCCTGGAGCCTGCTTCGGATTCTGTGTCTCCCTCCCTTCCCTGCTCGTGTTTTTTCTTTCTCTCTCTTTCTTTCAAAAATAAAAAATAAACACTAAAAAAAAGAAAAAAAGAAAATTTGTTCGTTTAAAAATCATTTTGGGGGTGCCTGGGTGGCTTGGTTGGTTGGGCATCTTGATTTTGGCAGGTCATGTTCTCACAGTTAGTGGTTTGAGCCTCACATCAGGCTCTGTGCTGACAGCTCAGAGCCTGGAGCCTGCTTCCGATTCTGTGTCTCCCTCTCTCTGGCCCTTTCCCACTCACGCTCTGTCTTACTCTCTCTCTCAAAAATAAATAAACATTAATTTCAAAATCATTTTGGATTGAATTCTCATCTTAACATTTAGTGCCTTCCAATCCATGAATATTGTATATTGCTCCACTTACTTAGATATCCTTGGGGTGCCTGGGTGGCTCAGCCAGTTAAGCGTCCTACTTGGGCTCAGGTCATGATCTCACGGTTTGTGGGTTCAAGCCCCACGTCGGGCTCTGTGCTGACAGCTCAGAACCTGGAGCCTGCTTCGGATTCTGTGTCTCCCTCTTTCTCTGCCCATCTGCTGTTAGCACTCTGTCTTTCTCTCAAAAATAAATAAACATTTAGATATCCTTAATTTCTCAGCATTTTTTGTTTAGCGATTTTGTTTTTTAGTTTTTGTTGAGGTGGTCCTCACATTTTTTGTTAAATTTTTCCTAATATTTTAAGGTTTATGATGCTATTGTGTCTCAGTCAATTATTAAAATAATAACAACATCAACTCAAGAGCAACAGCAATAATAAAATACTAACAGACCTTCAGTTAGGCATTTGCTATAGAAAAAATTTTTAAGCTTATTTGTTGATTTTGAAAGAGAGAGAGAGAGAGTGAGTATGAGCAGAGGAGGGACAGAGAGGGAGAGAGAGAGAGAGAGAGACAGAGAGAATCCCAAATAAGCTCCTCACTGCCAGCACAGAGCCAGAGGTGGGGCTTGAACTCACAAACCCTGAGATAATGACCTGAGCCAAAATAGAGTTGGAAGCTTAACCAACTGAGCCACCCAGGTGGCCCTAGAAATATTTTTTGATAATGGGTTATCTTATTTCTTTACCCTCCTTGAGGATGGATTATATGAAAAAAAAATGAGAATAAAACATTTCATTTGCAAATAATGCAATTGAATAAACCAAGACAAATATTTCTAGAAGAAAGTTGCTTTAGGAAAGCAAAAAAATAAAAAAATAAAATCTATAGCAACAGACAAAATTGTATTATGAAAAGGCACTGGTTTATTTAATGGTCAAAAGACTAGTATTCTGGCCTATGCTGTTGCACTAATTAGCTATATGACCTTGGGCAAATTATGTAATCTCTTTTGTCTCTTGACTTCAATTTTCCACATCTGAAAAATAAAAAGGATAAGTTAAATGATCCTTTGGTTCCTCGCAGTTTTAAAGGCACTCTATTTTCAAAGATCACTAAACCACAAAGTGAATATTGCTATTTAGAAGTTCAGGGAAATTATTGTATATGTTCCTTCTGTAGAGGTGGAGTGGTATCGTGGAAATATTTATGCTTTGAAGACCTGGTTTATGGCTTGAATTGTGCTCACCCATAAAAGATATACTGACGTCCTAGCTCCCAGTACCTTAGAATATGACCTTATTTGGAAATAGATTCCCTGTAGATGCAATTAGTTTGGTGAAGATGAAGTAATACTGGAGTAGGGTGGGCCCCTGATCCAATATGACTGGTATCCTTATAAGAAGACAGTCATGTACCTACAGAGACCCACAAGGAGAATGTCAAGTGAACAGAGAGGCAGAGATTGGAATTATGTAGTTGCAAGCGAAGGAACACGAAGATTGTCAGCAAACCACCAAAATCAAGGAAGAGGCAAGGAAGAATTCCACTACAGATCTCAAAGGAAGCATAGCCCAACTGACACACTAATTTTCTACTTCCAGCCTCCAGAACTCTTAGTTTTCAGAACTCTTGAGAAAATCAAGCTAACCAGTTTGTGTTAGTTACAGCAGCCTTAGCAAACTAATATTTATGGAATACAGATTTTTATATTAATTCTGTGGTTTCCAGTATATATGACTGTGGTACTTAACGTGTATGAGTTTTAGTCTCTTCCGATGCAAATTTTGGAGAGTGAAATCTACTTCATAGTTTTGTCTTGTGAATCAAATTAGAGAATCTATAAAAGTGACTCAAATACTCTCACACCATAGCAAGCATTCAACAATTTCGTTCCTTATAATTTATAACACTGCTGTTTGAACTGTGGGAGAAACATTGTTAAATGTGGATCCCTTAGCTCCACCCCAATTTTACCAGCTAAAATTTCTGGGAGTATGTTTTATGAATTTATATTTTTAACTTGTTCCTAAGGTGATCTTTGTCTACTTCAGCCAGTCTACTTCTAGTTCTATTTTGGGATGCCACTTATTTCAATAAGAATGGTTTCATTATTGATCTAAAAACTCCTTATATCTGTAATATGGAGTTATTGCTTTCAAATTTAAAGCACTCTTAACAACTAGAATTGTTTTCTTGACTTTATTATCCCTTTAAAAGAAAATCTATCTTTCCCCTGGACAGTAGTTTGTATACATTATTTCGTAAACGGGTTTTCAAACAAAATTCTGAAGTTTGCATATCAAATAAAAATCTTAAAAAACAGTGTTTCAAAGTTTCTAATGGTCCATCAAAAGAACCAAGAATAGTTTATTTAAAAAGACTATGAAGTGGGTGCCTGGATGGCTCAGTCGGTTAAGCCTCTGACTCTTGGTTTCAGCTCACATCAGGATCTCAAGGTTGCTGAGTTTAAATCCTGCGTGGCCACATCTCACGTTCTGCACTGGCAGTGTGAAACCTTTTTGGGATCCTCTCTCTCCCTCTCTCTCTGCCCCTCCCCTGCTCTCTCTCTCTCTCTCTCTCTCTCTCTCTCTCTCAATATAAATAAATAAACTTAAGGAAAAAAAAGAAGACTATGAGGGGCACCTGGGTGGCTCCATTGGTTGAATGTCCAACTCTTGATTTCAGCACAGGTCATTATCTTTCAGTTTGTGAGACTGAGCTCCTGGGTCATCGACTCTGCACTGACAGTGCAGAGCCTGGTTGGTGTTCTCTCCCTCCCTCTTTGCTGGTCCCTCATTCCCTCTCTTTCTCAGAATAAATAAATAAAATTTTTAAAAATAAGTAAAAATCAAAGAGACTATGAAATAAATTTGGTTACATGCATTTCACAGATTTGAATTTGTAGCTTCATTGACATTTTCTCGGAAATTTTTGTACTGTCACAATAATCTTTATATTCTTAAAGGTTTTTATTAAAGTTTCTAAATTTTGTGGGTGTGTGTCTTATTTAACTTTCTTTATCAGCTTAATAACTGATTCTATCTGAGGTGATGATGGGGGATCAGTGCATTGTGCCTGTTATAAATTATATTTTTAGAATTTGTATTTTTATTGAATTATGGAAAAGCATATAAATGGCATAGACCCAAAAGCAATTTTTGAAAAGATGAAAGTTAGTGATAAAAACAGTCATATAAATATTACAGTCAAGACTTGTCATAAATAAGTAGTGAGATAGATGCCAATACTGATGTAGATTATGAGTCTGTGTGAGCTGGAGAAAATAAAACTGAATATGATAATTTTATACAAATAGACTAAAATGATTGAAAAGTCATAGGATTGGAAAGTGGATTATATTACACTAGAAATTCATTAACTCAAGTTTCAATATGTTATAATTTATGAAAATTTATAATTTTCAAAGCAATTTTAATTTTGATAGACTAATCACATTTTTTTCTAGAACAAATACTCAATATTAATTCCACTGTATTTTGACAAATTTATCATGGTTTAGGTACCAAAATTAAGGACATATCAAAATGTCCATGACAAAACAAACAAAATATAAAGAGGAACTCATAAAATATTAGAAAAACACACAATCATATTAGAACACACTATTTCAATGCATTTATAATAAACATTACCTTTGGAGAGAACACAGAATGGAGAACTAGCAAAATTCCTTTATCAATGAAAATATAAATGGTAGCAGATACCACATTTTACATTTTAATTAGACCACTGATGTGCAGAATATGAATCAGCTCTTGGCATATATGATTATTAGGTAGAGGCGTTCAACGATTTATAGTCAATTCTCATTATTCCCAGATTCTATATTTGTGAATTAATCTACTTCTTAAAAGTTATTTGTGACCTCAAAATTAATACTTTTGGCTCTTTCTCGGTCATTTGTGAACATGCTCACAGCAGCAAAAAAGTTGGGTCACCTGGCATCCACATTCTCAGCTGAGTTGATAGGAGTAGCAGCCCCACCTTCTTGTTTCTGCTGTCACACAGAGATGGCTGGAAAATGGTAACAGTAGCTGGTAGTGAAGGAAAGTGCAAGAGGCTCCCACTCAGGGATGAGGACTGAATTCTAACGTTGGCACCTGTTCGTGGAGAGGTCTTAAGTCACTTATTCCCGAACCACATTTTCTCTTTTACACGAGAAAAAAAAAACGAGAGAGAGAATCAACCAGGAGGAGTTGTTTTTAGGATTTAAGATTACGATCTATGTGAGTTATGTATATATCTATATGTTACATACTTCCCCTGGGACAATGGTCTCGTGTTTGTGAATTCAGCGTTTGGCAACTTTCTAGAAGATAACTACTGTGCATAACAAGAATTAACCGTACACATCTCCCACTGAAAAGCTGTAAGAAGGGAGAAAACACTTACACATACAGTATTTTGTGATCAACTATATAGATTGCGAAGATGTGTTGTATGGAGCAAGTATCTTCCAATTTAATATGGAAGGTTGGACACATGAGTTTTTACTTGTTCCCCAAACCCACTAAAATAATAGTTAAGAGATAAAAATGTAGATACACGGAAGGAGGAGAGAATAGACAAGATAGGTGCATACATTTTGGGAGATTGAAGGTATATAATTTGAAGTAATGGATTAGAGAAGAGAAGGCTGAAAGTATCAGAGCAATAAAGGCAAATCATCTTCCTTTCAGTAAGAGGTCCCCTCTCTAATCAACAAGATAGAAGGAACCTGAGTCCCTGGACAGTCTCTAGGAGTAAAGCTACTATTCATTTTGGACAGTCTTCTAGTCTGCTGGCTGTCTATGGAGAGGGGAAGAGCTGGCTGAAAGGAATAGTATCTCCAGGTCCCTTTCCCCGTTCCAGCAGGAGACGGGAAGTTGATTCTCTTGAGAGACTGAATCAAAAATACTCTGAATAAAGGGAATTAGGACTTAGCTAAGGGCAGGGGTAAAGCACCACACTCAAATAGCAGATATTGACTAAAACTTTTAAACTTAAAACTGTACAATTCTAGTCTTTCTCTAGGTCTATATATCAGGCTTCTCATATAAAAAATTAGAAGGCTCCTCTCTGAGGAAATGATAAGCCAAAGAGTAAAATCGACAAAGGTTGATAGATAGGTGTCTCTTAAGAAAATGGTAAAGTCTACGATTTGATAAGAACCCTGCGAACACTAAGCTTTTAGTTAACTTTTTAACATTTACTTCTAAATTTAAAGTGGCAGCCAAGAAAAAAAAAATACCACAAACAGAGGATAACAAAGCAAACAAACAAAATAGAAAGAGGAACTCATAAAATATTAGAAAAACACACAAAAAAGCAATGTTTTTGATCTGAAATTAATATTACCCATATTAGTTATCTAGCGATGATTGATAGATTATCTTAAAGTTTAGTGGCTTAAAACAACAATAAGCCACTACACTAATAACAACAATGATAAATGGGTGATGGGAGTCAAGAGGTACAAACTTCTAGCTATAAAAATAAGCAGATCATTGGAATATAATGTACATCATGGCAGCTATAATTAATAATACTGTATTGCATGTTTGAAAGTAAGAGAGTAAATCTTTAAAGTTTTTACAAGAAAAAAAATTCCATAATTATATATGGTGATAATGTTAACTAAACTTATTGTAATGATCATTTCCCAATATATATAATTTGAATCATCATGTTGTACACCTCAAACTAATATAATAGCGTGTGTCACTTATATCTCAATTAGAAAATGGAGAAGCTTCCAGCTGATTTCTAGTTCAAAATGGCAAAGAGGTCACACACCTGTCTCCTCCTTTTCTCCATAAATACTAATGAAATAACACTCAAAAACTCAAAGAGTGCAGTGCTGAGAGTAGTAAGAGGGAATTCTTCGGTATAACAGAGAATCTGGAAAAAAATAAACATTGGCTATCTTCCACAGTTTCTTTGGGTTAGGAGTTTGGGAACAGTTTAGCAATGTGGTTCTGGTGCAGGATTTCTCATGGTGTAACAGTTAAGATGTCTGAAACTTCAGTCCTCTAAAAGCTTGAATGAGGCTACAAGACTACTTCACTTGGTTGGCAGGTTGGTGTTAACTTTTGACAAGAAGCCTCAGTTTCTCCCCCTGTAGGCTCTCTCCCTAGGGCTCCTTGAATGTCCTTATGACACTGGTGGCTGGTGTACCCCAGAGCAAGTAGCCCAAGAGAAGCCAACACAGAAACTACAAGGTCTTTTAAGGCATAACCTCAAAAGTCATAAAGTCACTTCCTCACAGTATTGTATTTGTCATACTGGCTAATCATTATTCATTGTAGAGAGGTCTACATAAGGGTATGGATACCAGAAGACAAGGATCACCAGAGTTCATTTTGGAGAACGTCTACTGTATCATCTGTAAGAGAAAAAAGTAAATATCAAGTTAAAGAAAAAAGAACAGCATACTCCAAAAAGGAACTCTCTAAAAATAAATTATTAGAAATTAAAATTTAATGCAAATGCTAAGGGTCCAATGGAAATTTTAAAATAAATTTCAGGAATTAAAATTTTAAAACATTTCCCGATGTTAGAACTAAAAGGAAAATAATTGGAAAGTTTGAAATACATGAGTATTGCGACAAATCGTCTAGAAAGCTGCCTAACAAGAATTCCTCCCATCTCTGTATATTCGTGAAACTCCTTTTGTCATGTTATGGAGTCCACTTCCACTCACTCTGAATATAGGCTGGCTCTGAGATTTGCTTCGATCAACAGAATTTGGGAGCAGGAAGATCAAGAATAGGAAGGTGGGGGAAAAACCAATTTCCAAGCTGGCTATTGATTTTCAATTAATAAAACATTCAGTTGCTTGTTTATGTAAGACATTCTGAAGAGGGTATGAAACTACCCATATCCCCACAGGCATATGAAAATGTCACATGATGTCCAATATTGGGAGAAGTAAGAGCAAGTATTTATCTGCTATCTCCTCCTCACATACTATCTTTTAGGGCTTGAAGTTCACCTCATGAAGTATGAACTTTCCTACAATCCTAGGTTGTTATTGATGCCACTGGACAGTAGTTACTAGGGAAGTCAGAGCCCACCACCAGCACTGCTACCCAGCAAGGATGTTCTTTATTTGACCCTGGAAATAGTGAGCTATGAGAATATCTAGGCATTCAATAGGACAAGACTCGACTGCTGCAGACGATTTGCTGTCTCCACAGCAGGTGCAGTGGAGGCCAGGCTATCACTTCTAGGACCCCTGAGACAGCTAGTGGTGTTAGGAGATTAGGGGGACAATAGTGGCAGCTAAGTATCTCCATTTTGTAAGATCTCAGTTCGAGAGGCAAATGGGACTTAGCAAATTTGTTGGGAGTTCACATAAATTAGGTTTCATCCCTTGTACCACTCAGATTTGCTCACATTCTCCATTAACAATATGAAAGTAAGATTGCCATGCTACTTCACCAAGAATGGAGGTACAAATCCAGTCACTCAGCTGGTTGATTCTAAAAAGTATGTCAGAGGGTTAGCAAACTGTGCTATAGTTGCTATTGCTGCAGCTGCTCCCAAGCTTTCATTGATATTCCTCTTCCAAATTCTAGATTCATCACCCCATTCTGTTTTGACCAGTATTTCACCTTACCTAGTGAAGTAATGAAGTGACTGAGATCTTCATATGTGAAGGTTCTGAGTGTGGCTTTCTTGCTTGTGTCTGGCTGAATTTGCTGCATATACACAACAAGTAATGTCACTTTGAAATTCATCCATTCCATACATCTTCCTTCCTGCACCTATTGTGCAAAAGTACCTCCAGCTTCTCTTGGTACTCAGGGTTAACAATACCAGGCAATCGAGTAATTCTTTCTTTGCCTGTTAATCCCCTGGAATAAGAAACCCTCTTATAGTTTCCTCTGGTGGAAATCACTCCCATACTAAACAGAACCTCTGTTTCAGCAACTATATATGTATTTTAGAGAAAGCCTATACAAATTTTATAAGTTGATTACTGGAAGCTATGACAAGGGAATCAATTCTATTTCTTATTCTTGTTGCCCAAAACTTTCAAGGATACAGCTCCACATATCAGCTCATGTACCATCTCCAAGAGGACAGTGCATTCAAATTCATATTTTCCAAAATGGCCACAATACTATCTTCCATTCACCAATGTTCTTCTAAAATGTAACCTTGCCAGTCCCACCTCAGAAGGTGGGGTGCCCACCTCCTTCAATTTTATGGATCTGAATCAGCCTTAGTGAGTACTTTGACCAAAAATAGGGTCAATGGTGATATTATAGGCTAAATTATAAGAAGTGTTGAAGTTCCCACATGTGTATTTTAGAACACCTGGTGTGACAATGCTTCCTTCCCAAACCTAGACACCAAGCCCAAGCTATCAACCTCAGCTGAGCTCCTGACATCAGCAGTTAGTCATGTGAGTGAGCTATCAGTCCCATTAAGCCTTCTATAGCCCCAACTACAAGTCAGCCCCAATATGTGACTTAAGCTCTCTACAAACCTCCAATGAGGACATTCCAGGTGAGCTTAGTCAACCAATAGAAGACTGAGGAATAATTTATTTAAAACACTTAGTTTAAGGGTGGTTATAGCAACAGCTGACCACAATAGTGCCCCAAACTCTTCAAGGTGGTAACACCAAGTTGATAACTGAGTTGAGACTTCAATAGGCCATTTCATCATTCTATGGGAACAATCATTTTGAATAACAGAAAACATTGCAAGATAAAAAAAATCTCATGGTAATACACCCATTGTCATAAGTCATTCCCATTATATGCCCCCCCCTTAGAGACATTGCTGTGTAGAATGTTATTGGATCAGGGATTCTAAAGGTCATGGCCATCAAATGGTGAAGTTGGCAGTAGTAGGGAAGGCAAACCTCTATCCACAATGTGTATCAATTTCAGTGAACGGAATATCTGTTCCCTCCAACATAGAAGGTACACAATATAATCTACCCAAACTAGCTGATTTCCCTGATAACAATGCCATATTGAAAAGCTAGCACTGTTCTTTACTTCAGGGGTTGGATATTCTGCCATAGCTAATTTAACCTCGGTAACAGGCAACCTACAATTTTTGACAAATACATAGCTTCCAGCCATGCCACCACCATAGCTACTCTATTCATAGGGCCATTTTGTGGGTGTTGGGGTGGCTGAGGAAAGCTAACATGCACAGTATAGGTCATATGTTACCTAGTTTTTGAAAGCCTGTTCTTCAGTAAAAACACACTGGTAGGCATGTATCAGACAAAAATCCTCATGCTTTATGCTCTCTCCCATAAGTCCATCCCATATAACTCTTCTCTAGACATCCTTCTCCTGAGTCTTCCATTCTTATTTCCTTCCAGTCATTATCCACTACACAGCATTTTATGTATAGCCATATATTAGATGACACTTCCATATGAAATGGATGACTGAGTACTTTGCTCACAACTTTGTCCCCTGGCGTGGTAAATTTTACTAGTATCTTTCAGGGCCACCTGTAAATGGGGGTATAACATAGCAGCAGCTTTTCTCCTGATAATTTCAACACAGTGTGGTGGTGTTTCAGCGAGCCAGCCCTAAATCTTTTCTTCCTTCATCAATTGGTCAAAAGTTACCCTCCATAAGGACATAGTTGTGAGTAGAAGGATAAACATGAGATAAACAAAAGTAAGTGACAAGGGAGTCTGGGCCATCTGTTCATTTAATTTACTTGTACTTTCTGAAATCTGCTTCAGCCTACTCTTAAATGTGTCACTTCTATTAAATATTTGATTGCTATAGCACCTGCCTAACCTTAGGACTAGCTGAATTCAAAATAAGTTACTTCATGGTGGAAAGTTCTGGTTATATAATCTCTTGGTGTTCTTTGGTCATGTCTGCAGACAAAAGCAATTGCTTAGATAAAAGCAGTTTTTGGCATGTGCAGACAAACTATACTTTTCAAACAGAGGAGAATTCTGTCATGGTGTGTATGGCTTTGCTCCAGGACCCTTTGTGATTATTCCATATCCAGAGATCCAACACAGCATTCATATCACAGATTCCTCTAGCATACATTGGTCAATGGATGAAATGGCTACAACAGCAGGGCAGTCTGCACTGAAGACCGGATCTTTGAACTTCATTCAATACTGACAGCATTCAGAAACTTCTGATCAATGGTTTGGAGCTATATTCTCAAATGCTGTGTGTGTTGTATCAATAATGCAAAGAGATTTATCAAGTACGATGGCTCTTTGTTAGTGATATATAGTTCTGTGAGCAGCAACAACTTTTCTTTAATTTAATGCAGGATATCCTGAATGCCCCAGATCTCTAAACCCCTAAAAATGCCCCTAATCTAACAGGTCTCTGGTTCATATGGGTTTATTATTTCACTGTCATTATTTCACTGTCATGACTCTCACTTGGCTATACGACACCTGTTGAGGCTATAAAAACAAAACCAAAAAAAAAATAGAACTCCAAAAACTTTCTGGCAATTCTACCAATCCTATAATCAGATCTTTGGTCTGATTTTCAATAGAATCTGCCTAGTGACTGCAGAGGATAAAAGTCTTTTTCAAATCTACCACAGAAGCTCTCTGGCTTTGACAGGCTACCTTAAGTTGACAATTTACTTTTAACAAAGTCTGCAAGGCATTAAAAAGTTCATATCACATGATTAAATGTTCAGCATTAGCCTTGTACTGATCAACTGCACTTGCCATACACTTGCACCTTATGTGAAATGTGACTGATGTCATTGAGTGCAAAGGGTATCAATATCCCACTTATCACAAGAAGCATGGTCCTATTTTATTCAAATAGTGTTAAGCCTACAGCCTCAAGAACCATCCTGCAGATTGACTTTTTTAGGGCCAGGGCCAGTCAATTGTTTCAGCCCAAGTTCCTCTGAAATTGTGGCTTTAACTAAGGCTTGCATATCAATGCATTGTTGGTGGGTGAAACCCCAGCTGGTGAGAGTGAGGTGAAAATGAATGTGGAGCAAGGTTGGAGAGAAAGCAAGTGCAATGTTTGTCATGAACCTGGTCTAGTCTCACAAGGTATCGTATGTGGGTGGACTTGGACTTTGGAGCTACTGCAACTCTTACTGTAGTGGAATAATGGAGACCGCATCGTCCTGAACCCAGGACAGAGAGATGGGGCAGCGAGAAATGGTAGAGGTTTAGTGATAAGGCAACATCCTGGATTGGTCAAACCACAGAGAAGGGACTATGGGAAACTAGTGAATTGGTCCCAATGACATAAATTATAAAGCATAAATTCCGAACACTGCTCTTGAAATTATATTTTGTTTTTTAGATTATTCACGCTCATTAATGTTAGTAATTAGTATCATTTTCTTCAGGTATTCTGTATACCAGACATTTGCAAGAATTTTCTTTAATCTTTACTGTAAGTATCATATAAAATCTCCACTTTAGAGATGCCATAACTGAAAGTAAGAGACATGAAATAATGCCCCATTATCAGATAATTAGTTTGTGATTCCAACCTAGTTCTGAGTCTGAATCCCATGTTTGCTTTTACTATACTGTGACAACTCAGTAAAATCAAATTGCTGTTTGTCCATTGCTTTACAGTATAAAAAAGTCATGAATTTTGTCCCCTTTAAAACTTACAGAATGATATAGATTATTACTCTTATTATACAATCAAGAAATCTGAAGCTCAGAGAAGGTAAACATTGTACCTAAGTTCACATTCCTGGAGGGCATAAAGTTAAGGAAATATTTGCGTCATCAATATGAAAATTCAGTAAACCATCACAAGAACTCCAAGAAACACAGAAATACTTTAAAAATGTGGCTCAACTTTACATTATGTATCACATTTGTCAATGTTTACTCCACTGCACATCTGCCTGCTAATTTGATTATTTTTCCCCCTTGAAAAAGGAAGACCAAATTCTATGAAGAAGGGCCATAATGTGGACTCCACTTAGAAAACATTTCTACTAATGGAAAAACAGAAAAATACAGTAACTCATAATGTTTAAGAATTTCTGTAAATCTTTTCCAGTAATTGATCAGTTCGCTTTTCCTGAATTGATAGAACATTCTAGCAGTCCTGGGATAGTCTGTGCCATTATATAGGTGCTTTTAGGGTTCATAGTGAGGCTCTCAAGTATGAATATGTGTAGTAGAGGAAGACAGACCTGGGATCTAAAACTTCATACAGCCTTTTATAACTGTGAGACCTAGGTGAAGTTAAGGAATCTTTCCCACATCAGTTTTCTAATATGCAAAATGGAGATTTCTAACTGATGTGTAAAATATATGATTTTCAGTGAGCTCAGTAGATGCCTAGTTCCAGATTCCTTAATATCTGGCAGTCCTGTGGCTTAATTTCAATACCTTAAATTCCTATTTTATTATGTATATATTTCAGGAAAGGTAGGGTATTTATTCATTTTACTATCCCTCTTGCATAGTCCTATAAAGTTGGACACTAATAAGGTTAATTTTCAGTTGCTAATTAATCTGAAAATGCTAAATACCCACGTGAATTAAATCCTTGTTTTCATCATGAGTCACTCACTAAAAATGAAGAGCTATTTAAGGTGGTGTAAAACACTGATTAATTATCTATCAAAAATAAGAGTTCAGGCATATTCAAATTCTTTGCATTGCGATAGCAGACAGTGTTTAACTTCTATCACTAAGTCATTTTAGGATTGAGGATGCGGAAAAATGAGCTCCCAACTGTGAGAAAGGGGTAACATGACACAAGAGAATGACCCTCTTCCCCATTTTTGTGACAGCATGCAAAGTGTGTTGCTGTGAAGTGAACAAACAAAATCACATATGGGGAGAGGCAACAGCTGTCTCCATAAAGTCTTTGGCCTCCCGCTGCCCTCCATCCTAGAGGCAGACGAGGTGGTTGATGCCTGCCCACCATGCTATACTTTATTGCTTCATTGACTGTGTTGCAAATGCTGACGACAGTTTACCAGCCGCAAAGAAATTATTTGATTTACTCAAGTTCTTTTGCTACCATTCCAGAGTCTTGCATGTCCTTGGTTAAATGGTGCCCTTGTAAAATTGCAAGGCAAAAAATAAACTGTTTTCCCCTTAACCAAATAGATATAGTGCTGTGATGTGAAATTACTGAAAAAAAATGTGATTTGGGGAAATTACAGTTCCTTGTTTAGTATGTATTTTGCATGCCCTACAGCCTTCCCTAACCAGTAGCTCCCAATTTCATTTAAATTGTAATGATTTCCTTTAAGGACAATTAAGTTGCCTAAGAGCAGTGCATGCATACTAATGCGGCAGAGGCAAGACTCAGTGTAGAAGAGAGTAATAACTGTTTATTAATATGATAATTAAGTGTTAATGCTTAGCAACCTAATGATATCTGTTAAATAACTTACATTTTGGAACCAAATCCTGGCAAATGGAATTCTATTAAAAAATAACAAAATGCAGTGAATATAAAAATAAATGATGCTAATCTGCCATTAAATCACATATATTTTCTGATTTGCATCTCATATGAGAGAAGTCCTCTATTCTCTCTTTTCTACCAAATGTGTGAAACCAACATAATTATCCATGCCCATTTTAGAGTTTTGTTGGCTTGTGGATGTTTAGATAGATTCAAAAGGAAGAAGTAATAAAAAGTGGAGATGAAGATAAATACCATTTTCAAACCTATCCTTTCAAAAGTATACATTTCTTAGGTTTTTACCAGATTCTAAAATAAGAAAATAAAACACCCAAAATGTGACATTCAAAATTTTAACTTTCTATGGGTCCTCATTCTCCAGTTTCAAATCATCTTTCATTTTTTCATAGGCAATTCCATAAATAATGAATATTTCCAATATCCCCGGTATTATCTGAATTATTTTCTCTTTTTAAACCTTACTTTAAAATTGTTAAACGCATATCTTTAATTCTTCATTATCAGTACACTTTTAGTGACATACACACTTGAGAGTGTAGCCATCCATTCTTAAATTAACAGTTTTAATCAATGTTAAATACTGGGAAAACAAGTAGAAATTGTCATTGTTCTTGCAAAATGGGTAACAAGGAAAATTTGTTCTACAACTGTAGGTCACTCTTCTATATAAATAAAATGAACAAACCTCTTAGGAGTTGCTTCCTTTTGGAGTTGTCAAATTACTTCTTAGGTAATAATGAGACATACCATTAACTTATCTATCTATCTATCTATTTATTTATTTTCTTTTCAAATTTTTATTTATATTCTAGTTAGTTAACATACAGTGCAATATTGGTTTCAGGAGTAGGATTCAATGATTCATCATTTACATGCCACACCCAGAAACAACACTATCTTATCCATTGAGTGTTTTTTGGTCTTTGATCTAAAATCTGAACCCAAGAATCAAAGAAAGAAAATATCCCATCCAAAGCCAGAGTCCTGAAATTCCATTCTTTCTTGCTCTCTCTCAGATTGCACTCTCTGCTTTCACTGCTGTTCAGTGGTAAAGCATATACAAACTAACTGTAAAATCCTTTGAAAGAGGATAAAAAGCCGGGTGAACTTTCCTGAGAGTGACATGTGTGAATGTTGACAGAAGTAAGGAGAAGTCAAATGCTTTTAGCTGATCAAATAAAAATGAGAACTAGGAACATTCATTGGATTTAATCACAAAAAACTCCTTGATGGCCTTTAAAGGGCAATATTTCTAAAGTATTAGGAGCTAGGTCAAGACTACAATGGTTTGCGGGCTTCTTGGTGGCTCAGTCGGTTAAGCATCCATCTCTTGACTCTTCAACTCAGGTCATGATCTCAAGGTTCATGGGATCAAGCCTCACATTGGGCTCTGCACTGACAATGAGAAACCTGCTTGGGATTCTCTCTCTCCCCCTCTCTCTCTGCCCCTGTCCTGTTCTCTCTCTCAACATAAATAAATAAATATATATTTTTAAAAAGCTCACAATGGTCTGAAGTGTAAACTGCATTAAAGTACCATAAAATCAAAACAAAAAATAATTTTCAAATAGCAGCTGAAAGATGCCAAGTTACAGATGGCAGCTACACTTGCTGGGAGTAGCATAATGTATAGAATTGTTAAATCACCATGTTGTACACCTGAAACTAATGTGACATTGCGTGTCAACTATACTTCAATTAAAAAAGTGTAATTTTCACAAAGCTTGGCTATAAAGGGAGGAAGAGATAGAATGTGTTAGTTAAAGAAAGAATATAAAATTGAGGACTGTTTTAAAGATAGAGTATGTGTTTACTTAAATATGTTTAGATGTTAAAGAAATAGAGATTGCAAATTAACAGGAAAGGAGGAAAAAATAACTTCACAAGTTCTCTGAAAAAGTTAGAGGTGATGATACTGAGAGCACAACTATAGATATTGGCCTTGAATCCTAACCAGGAGCACTTATGAAGTGGTTGTATTTATATTTGTGAAGGCAGGAATCTCTTACCAAATCACTTGTAATTTCTCAGTGAAATAAATTAAAATAAAAAGCACTGCTATTTAATCTTTTCTTTACTACAAGTAGTTTTATAGTTGGTGTATTTCTCTTCACAACATTAGATAGTGGAGTTTTCAAAATATAGCCTTTCATGGCACACGTGTTATTATTCTCCTTTAGTGTGCAGACCTCTCAACCTCGAAGGTTGTAGCTGATCTAGTTAGTCTTTCCTGTCTCCAACTTCTGGCTCAAGTTATTGTCTTGTGTCTCTCTTTGAATCTCTAGGGTAGTGAGGAATTCTTTCCTATTTGGCCCCAGTTTCATCCCTTTGGCTTCTGGTCAAAATTAGACTGGTATACTGCCCAAACTTGGCTGGTATCCATAACAGTAAGAGAAGGCCTCTGTCTCTTGGCTAACTCTCCTATTCAGACAGTGGCATAGGTTCTGCTCTTTCCATTAAAGTATGCTAGATACTCTGTTTTTCTACTTTTTCTTCCTGACTTTTGCTATTCCTGTGTCTTATCTTTTATAAAGTGTAATCAAGAAAAAAAATGCAGACAGAATAAGAAGATTGTTTTTATTGCAAGTGCTAGTAGTTCTTTATGTTGAAGAGTTTGGACTTTCATTAACATTCCAAGATCTTGGAAGGCTCTTGTTACCTAATACAAGTCTCCTGAGCAACAAGTAAGGGAATAGGATCCACAGCTCTAGAAGAAGAGATTAATAGTTTGTTTAATTTGGAGTCAAAATGATCTCTTATTTGATTTTATGACTGAATAGAGTAGAATTTGTATATAAGGGCTAGTCATGTGATAATAGTAAAAATAACACATTCCAAACATGTTTCTAAGCAAAGTTCCGCAGGGCGTCAAACTCAAGTCAGGAAAAGCTAGAACATTTAGAGGTCTGAATGGAAATACAGTACATTACCAAATTTTCCTTTTTAACCTAATGAACAAACACGTGTCATGGTTGGGGGTTGGGTAAATTGGTATCCAACAGTGAGTTTACTAAGAGATTCTAAGTGTGCACAAGAAATTTCTCCCTCAATGCCAGATGTTTATATTTATTGTATTTTGCTTAATTAGATTTCCTAATATAACTGCATCAGAATGCTTATAAGAGCACTTACATTTTGAAAATTGTTTGGCAGTAGAATCTTGCCTAAAATTCAGGCTTAAAATGCCACTATCACCCTTAAATGAAAGAAAATTTCTAAAATGCTCAATAATATGCAAATTTAAAAAAAATCTAAATTTTAGATGAGAGAAGCTGGGCACTAGAGGGAGTAGATTAGGCAAAATCCTGAGGCAAAATGATAGAAATAAAATAAAGAAATACTGGATATTGAAGAAATTTGCCCACACCAAGCTGACGGTGGCTCAGCTGTGAGCTATTAGTTAGGCTGAGCGGGCAGGTGCTCCTTGTAAGTTTCCCCACACAGGATAGTGTTTGGTAAACCCCACCTCGGGGTCTCCATCCCAGGTGAAGTGAATGGAATCTAGGGGCGGGGCACTCCTTACAACTAGGCTCCAATCAGGAACTGAGAAAGGGAAAGGAAGCAGAAGTGGGTGGGTGGGGTTGCAGGCACTGGAGAGCTATATCTTGACTTTGAGAAGGGAGATTTCAGTCTTTGGAACGCTTGAATCCCAGATCTTCAGGAGCCTCTGTTATTGTTGCTTCCTTCATAAGGTGAGTAGGCTTTGTTTTTGCCTTCTGTCTTTTGCCTCCTTTTATAGTATTTCTCTAATTTTGAAAGCAAACTCTTTGCAAGGAAAGCACTGATTGGTGTGATGGCAGAGGGCTTGCCATGTTTTTCTCTAACCCTTAGTATTACTTGAAAAGGAGACGCTAATTCCTAAGACACAGTGCTGTGGTTAATATTTACTAAAATAGCAATATAGACATAGCTGGCATAGTGCACTGTGCATAATGGAAACTCACTAAAGGAGAACTATTAATGCTTGTGAACTTGTAGCTGCTAATGACATATTTTAGTCATTTTCATGACTTTATGAATATGAATTGCATTGTCTTTTCCCTGAAAATATTTAAGAATGTGATTATCATAGCTGCTACAGCTGTTTTTCCTACTATTACAATTTTTCAGTCAGTTGTCAATGTGACTAAATTTTATAGAATGAAATGCTTAAGATGGTGCATAACCATAATTAAGAAATCTTTCTTTGATCAATAGGAAAAACTGTAAGGTATTGTTGACAAAACCTAGAATGTCCAAAAAGCACCTGGAAAATTTGGTAAAGAACACCAGTCCCTCTCTGAGTTTCTGATTTGGGCCTTGGTGTAATTTGCACAGAACCCACAGTTCCCCAATTCTATACTTGGGAAATCAATCCTTGCCTATGAATTGTCGAGAAATTAAAATATCTTCGTCTGTCTGAGTCAGCTATTTCTGGTTGAGCCATTTATTACATCTTAAACTATTAATAGAGTTTAATATCCCCATCTTTACTCTTATTTTAATTCAAAAGGAAGAGAGTTCTGCTGTAGGGAAGTCAATTAAACTACTCATTACTATAAATATGATGAAGGTAGAAAAATTTTATATTACCATAATCCTGTAAGGTACTTGCAGGCAGATTTAAGAGAAAGCTTAGCAGACTATTTATGGTGTGTTCAACTTCACAGGTGTAAACTGTGAGTAAATCTGTGGTTGGGTGTATTTGATTAGTGCTTCTGCTCTGGCTGTGATGGCTCAATACACAAATATGGGCTGGAATAAATTGAGGTGAGAAAAGGGTTGAAGGCAGTCAAATGGCCACTTCAGGTTCTTGTTTGGGGCTCTCTAAAAGCAAAGTTACTTACTTTAACTTTCAGTTGGTGGTTTTCCTATCCAGAAACCATTAATTCATTTACTTATTCAATAAATAACTACTATAAGTGCCTACCACATACCAAGGAATATGAAATTAGTTTCTTATTCTTACACACAGGTCTTTAATGAATATTTACAGAGCTCAATATTATCCAGACCTGAAAGAATAACATTGTTATCAGAAGGCAAAACTCAGTACAGACTACTTCCTTTTGAAACCTATTTCAAATTCTCTTTGCAACTCTCTCCCCAGGGGAAGCAGGTGAGTGAAGCTGGTTCTAGAACTTTGCATTTATGAACCTCAGCCAGTTACATTTAAATCACCTATGCAGCAGCACATAGAGCCACACAGATGATTTCATTCAAATCTATAGTTTGATTTGCTTATCAAATGCCACCCCATGTTAAAGCCTGAGTATTTTTTTAGTTCTCCACAGGTCATTTTTTGGAGGGCTCCATGATGAAATAAGTCTCCTCAAACATGTCCATTATTATCACTTGCCAAAAGAAAAAAGCATTTCAGAACATTTTGACCTAGGAAATATTTATTTCCTCTTTATTTTTCCAAAATATGTCTGGAATTACTAAGACAAGATTTAACATTGGTAAAATATGATAAGTCAATAATAAGTAATACATTAAGTAAAATTACATATGATTGGTAAGCTTATTCTACTAACCCTTTTAAAAAGATTTAGTATTCTGATCTTTAAAAAGTATTCATACTGGATTAAATATAAACTATATGGGCATGTTTTTAAAAGAATTCAAAGTTATGCCTCTGTCAGAAATATTTTCCCATTATTTGTGTAGGAAAATCAGGTTTGATTTATATCATTTTTACTTAAACTACCTTTTATGGGTCCATAACACACCTTATGTGTCAAGATTCTTCTTGCCTGTTCTTTTTTTTCTTACCTCTTTTGGTACAGAAAACTCAGGTTGACTTTTTTTCAAGAATATCAACATTACAAGAACTGTATCTACAGAAAACAAAGGAAACTTGAAAATGACCTCAAAATATTACAATAGCTGTCTGAATGCAGTGAAGTGGAAGTAATAAACCTGGTGGAAGGAAATAAAACTGATGGGATATATAGATAGTAATCTGTTAATGAAAAAATAAGCTCAAGGAAGATCTAGGAGAGATAATGGAAAATAGAGCGAATAAGTCTTTCTAGACAGAAAACCATTTTGATGACAAGTTGATTCTAGTAATTAGAAATTTTGATACTGAAAAAAGCAATCAGATATAAGCAAGAAATGATGGTGGCTTGAGGGTTAGGACTTGTGGAGTAAATACTGTGGTCCCTAAAAGATCATCTTCTTGATTATAGAATAACTATTTCATTGAATGTAGGATTAAAAACATGAGTAGGTTTATGAAAAGAATATAAAGAAAATAGAAATTTTATAGATAACCAAATGAGTAAGAACTATTCCAAGAAAAATTCTCTAAACCAAAATAGATGATGGAAGTGTGAAGGGTATAATGAAAATCCTGTAGTATGAGTAGCACCTTAGAAAGTTATATGTACATTATTCAGTCTTTTCCATATGATCCCCACTGCCACCAAACAAGAGAGATGAAGATAATAATCTCAAATGAAAAAACTTCCACTCAGGCTAAATTTTCTAGGCTGTCTTTTGTATTTTTCTCTGATGTACCCATAACTTCTAGCATCTCTCGTTCCTATGATTTTGTTTTTGTTTTTTGCTAGAAAACAATAAGTGTTATGATCTTATCCTCTGGGATTCTTCTGCCTTTTTTTCAGCAGAGGAAAACTGAATGGTATTATCAAGTCTTCTGTTTTCTACTGATGCACGCTGGTGCAGAGGGCTAAACCAGAGTTATGTGCCATGTCTTTGTCTCTGAGCTGCTTGCTATCTGTACTCAAGAGTCCCTTCTGGATTTTGAGGTGAAGATTTTTTTCCCCCATTTACATATCTGTTGGCAGTTAAGACTGTTAATAAATTAATCCCTCTCCTTCCTACTTCTTAACTAATGGAGAGACTGGAAATGGTGTTGTTCAAAGTGAACAAGTTGTCATGAATGAAAGTTCTGGAGAAAGCAGTTGAGGGTGAGCCTAAATCACCTCAACTACGGTCTTGACACAGCCCTCTTGATAAAGAGTTGGTAGAGCAGAAATGTTAATATAATCCACTGTCTGTCTTGAACTCTTGATGCAGAGAGAAGGAAAGCAGACTTTTCTACTTTGGAATTTTTAGAAAGCCAGACTCCTAGAGACAGACGAGAATGGTGATTATCAGGGATAGGGGAAAGGGGATGATAGTGGGCAAAAAAGGACAAACTTCCAGTAGAAGATGAATAAGTCCTGGGAATCTAATGTACAGCATGGTGATTATAGTTAATACTATATCTTGTATACTTGTAAGGTGCTAAAAGAATAGATTTTTAAATATTCACACACCAAAAAATGGTAGTGATGTGGATATTATTGTGGTAAAAAATCGAGGTACTGTTTTTTTTCCTTCCCCTACTGCCTAGTCAAAGAATTTGGATTTCTGTTCCTGTCTCTTTTCCCTGGATTCCAGGAGTGGGAAGGTGACTCAGAACTGGTAAGTTGGGGAGGAGTTCCATTTCTCCTAGTTGTAGGGATGGCCATGGAACACAAAATCAATAGAATCCATTCAGAACTATTTAGAAAGCAGTTACATGTCAGGGCCACAACCAAATCCTACTGGACCTACAGTCAGGACAACCTTGAGGCTGAGACTTTTTTGTTAAACAAATTACCTTTTTTTTCTTTTTGATAAAGCCAGTTTGAGTTGATTTTTTTTTTTTTTTTTTTTTTTTTTTTAAATAACTTATTCCTTAAAGTCTAGACAGTGTGGAGGTCAGACTGCTGGAATCTTATTTCTTTTACTGTAATTGAACACAAGCATTTGATATGAATGTGTTTGCAATCTTAGGGTGGCTGTAATGATTCTGGTCTCTTAGTAGTCAGTCTGGTATAATCCCGTCCTTTAAGTGTGGGCTTACCCAGCAATAATCTTGTAATGAACAGAAGGCAAAAGTGATGGATTATCCCTTCCAAGATGAACTTTTGAGGAGTTGTGGCTTTTGTCTTGTGTGCCCTTCCATCGTCTCTATCTCCAGTCACTTGCTCTGAGACAAACCAGTGACACTGTTTGAGCTGCTCAGTGGGGAGGTCCTAGTGGGGAAAAACCTGATGTCTCCAACCAATAGGCACGAAGGACCTGAAACGACAATCATATGAAAGAGCTTGGAAGGGGTTCCTTCCTGAGTTCAACCTCTAGAGGATTGTAGCCCCAGCTTGTACCTTGATCTCAGACTTGAGATACAGTGAGCCCAAGGACCCAGATAAACAGCTCTGAGCTTCTAAACCTATGGAACTATCAAGGAACTATGATAAAACAATTTTTTTTAAGCTGCTAAATTTGGGGATAATATGTCACGTAGCAGTAGCTAATTAATGGAGTTAACCCCCAAATGGATTAACACCATATTTGTCCTTTTAAAAAAACCTGCTTAATTGGAATGATGTAATATATCATTCCAATAGTGTTGACAACACTAATTTATTAGTGAAATTTAAATTATTAAATCTATGTATCTTTTCTGGTGTAATATAAATACCTGGAATAAATTTAAAAAAAAGGGAGACTGGATAGTGGAGATAACCAGCAATTTCTACTACCTTAACCAGCAATTTCTACTACCTTAACCAGCAATTTCTACTACCTTAACCAGCAATTTCTACTACCTTAACCAGCAATTTCTACTACCTTAACCAGCAATTTCTTGCACACCAGCACACTACTGGTGGGGTAAAGTAACATTCACCTATTCATACCATTTCTTTCTCTGGCTAATAAATTTCCAACTATCTTAGGAGTTTTTACCCCTATTTTGATTAATGCTGTTGTATTTTTTTGCTGCTTTTCTTTCTTGTCCCTTTACTTGTTTGTTTTATTAGGTACGGAGGATGGGAATGTTATGACCCTGTTTATTCTGCCATTTTTTCTGTGTCAGCTTTATTTGATATATGCTATTGGGTTTACTCAGGATACTTTCTAATCTTTGAGGCATGTGATTTCTTCTTTCACCCTATAATTTTTTTTAAGTTTATTTTGAGAGAGTGGGGCAGAGAAAGAAGGAGAGAGAATCCCTAGCAGGCCCTGTGTGGTCAGAGTGGAGCCCAATGTGGGGCTTGAACCCACGAATCATGAGATCATGACCTGAGCTGAAATCAAGGGTCAGATACTCAATCAACTGAGCCATCTGGGTGCCTGTCTCACCCTATAATTTTAAGGAAAGGACACATGTAATCTATGTAAATAATATATGCACATATATACATATGTGTATACATATACATACATATATAATTCCAGCTATGGTAGAAATTATGAAAAGAAGATATCTAGGTTATGATCAGTGGATTGTCCATTAACTTTTAAAATTCGTGTATCTTTTCTCTTACTGGATTAAAAGCTTCTTGGGGACAGAGAACCCTCAAATGTACATAGTTATATAAAGGCAAGAAATCAAGATGAATTCAAGAAGAGATGGGAAAGTGGGTTCAGGTGAAAAGTAAGGGGAAGGAAATATGGGTGAATAATTTATGCTAAACTTTATGAAATAGAAATATTTGGTATATACCAACAGGCTTGACTACCATGGGAATTAATTGAAGAAAAATGGACACTCAATTTTTTTTAATTTTTTTCTTTAACATTTATTTATTATTGAGAGACAGAGAAAGAGTGTGAGCAGTATAGAGGTAGAGAGAGAGGGAGACACAGTATCCGAAGTAGGCTCTAGGCTCTGAGCTGTCAGCACAGAGCCCGACGCGGGGCTCGAACTCACAAACTGTGAGACCATGACGTGAGCTGAAGTCGGTCACTTAACCAACTGAGCCACCCAGGTGCCCTGACACTCAATTTAAAGTATCTATCTACATTACATATCAATTCAACATTATTCAAATATATAAACATGACTAAACATGTAAATTATGGTCAAAAGAGACAGGAAAACAAGTAACACATTTTATTAACTTCTTTCAGTGATGCATAAGATGATTGAATAATCGCCCTTGTAGGTAATTTTTTTTCTTTAAATAATTCAACTCTCATACTTTCATGAAAAGAACAAACCAAATGCTAATGAAAATATTATACCTTAATACCCACAGCCAAACTTCTGGCCATTGTTATTAGTTGATACCCATTATTTATGACCAGTGCAGTTTAATTACCTGAGCCTCTGAAGCTCAATGATCAATGTTGTGTGGTTTATTTTACCAAACTGAACATACCTCAAATGACAAACATAGATTTATCAAAACATATTTTATTACTGCTGTCATGACTTTCTTGAGACTGCTTTTTCTGCATAAAACTAAAGATACTATGTTAAAAAAAAAGTGCCATTGTCCTTTAATGGTGGGTAAGCCAGGCAAGGTTTCAGGAAGGTAAAAAACTTGCCCTTGCACCTAACTGAATTATTCAGTAGGGTCCTAGTGGACTTATGAAATAAGATAGAGAATGTTAAATAATAATTCTTGTGGAAAGTGATATCAGGCAAATGAGTTTTACTCAAACTGCTTTGTCCATGCTCTTATTCTAAACTAATGAATTTCTACTTTCTCTTCACATGAATATAATTCCCCATATGTGCTAGGTACCTATATTACTAGCATGTTTAAGTGCTCCTTGAGAAAGGATAACTTAGAGGCCATCCTTGTTCTCTATGGTCTTTGCTACTAGAAAGGAATACTGTAGTCTATAAGGGCATAGTAAACTTATCACTGTTAAGCCTTACAAAGTTGATATATATGCAAGTGTGTGCATATACACATACAAATACACTCTGTACACCAAATAGAAGGCTATATAGTGTTGCATTTACACTCGTTTTTCAATACCCCTTTCCATACCTAGCATGGAGTTTCCAGAGTCCATGAAGTAGGCTGCAGTATCTGGGTACATTTTTAGCTCTACTTAGGTAAGGTTAGACTTCTTTGTGCTCAAGATTAGGGGAGCTTTCTCAGAATTAGAGTGCTAGGGAAGATGCAGGCGGTGTGATTGTCAGGCTAATAGAAGATGCATGGTATAGTCGTTGGCATCTTATTAGAAGTTCAGGCTTATGGCTCAATTATCCACTTGGAGGCAAAACTTTGTATAAAACCTATTATCTGGTCATAAGATACATTGAGAACTGCTATCTGTAAAGACTGGTTCCAGAGGTATATCAAGGCAGACTGGAAACAGGCCAAATAATTTGGCAAGACCCATGTGATCTCGGACAATTGTAAGTAGGCATACCTGTCATAGACAAGTATCCACAGTTCAGATAGATTTGTAGGATTGAGGGGTAGGGAGGAGATTCAACCAGGCAACACACTTCATAACTGATTATATCTTGGAATGAAACTAGAATTCTAAGACTCGGGGCACCTGGGAGGCTCAGTCATCAAACATCTGACTTCGACTCAGGTCATGATCTCACAGTTCATGGGTTTGGTCTCAGCGTCAGGCTCCACGCTAAGAGTGGGCTCTGTGCTGACAGCTCCAGCTCGAGCCTGGAGCCTGCTTCAGATTCTGTGTCTCCCTCTCTATCTACCCCTCCCTGGTTTGCTGTATCTCAAAGATTGATAAAAAAAAAAAAAAAAAAAAAAAAAAAAAGCCAAAAATCCCTCTAAGACACAATCCAGTTACATTTAAAAAGCCATCACCACAAAGGAAGTAAAAAAAAAAAAAAAAAAAAAAAAAACTGACTTGGGAGCTAATGGACTCCAAACTGTTCACCCATAGGGTTCTAACCTAGCTCTATGGTTAGCCACGAAGACTGAAGGGTGGGAGAGTTATGCTGCCAGTCAAGAGTGCAGAGGCAGAGTATCAGTAGTCCCAGATGAGGGAGTTTTAGGAAGCTGTGGCCAGAGGAAGTAAGGTTAAAAAGCTGAAAAGTGGGAGATGGATTGATAGTCATCATTTACTTCTGCATAGAATAAGGGTAGGCAACATAAAGAGCTGAAAACAAAAGAAATGGAAGTGGTTTCCAGATTTAATAAAAATGTTAAAGGAAAATCTGTAGAACAACTATTTTAAACAACTTTTAAATCAATTCTATGAAATGTCATATATTTAAACCAAGTATAAATTTAAAATGGAATGGGTAAAAATCATGCTGTACTTTGTAGTTATTACAGACTTGGAGAGAATATGCAAATTGTGACTTAGGGGCAGGAGCTTGTGATGTACCAGAGGAGATCCTGTGACCTGGCAACGTCAGCAAATTTAGGGCTGTCTCCAACATTTAAGTTGCAGTTAGAAGAAAGACTGATGTAGATTTAATATAGAGACCGAGGATTTTGTTAAGCAGTAGCTGGCCTAGAACTATTTAGCAACGGTAGGTTTTATTTTAATTTTCATTACAAATTAGCCATCTACATATCTTTTTTTCTACCCCAATAAGAAGGCTAATCTTCAGTATTTGTCACTAACACCAGCCTTGCTCATCTTCAGCTATATTCACTTTCTTAAGGAAATCTCAGCTTTGTAGTCATTAGTGATCATTATCCTTAAATGAAAATGTACTGGAAATAACTTTTATATCATTCTTATTGGGTAATTTAAGGGAGAAAATGGGAATATTAATGTTGAAAATGTACAGTATTATAGCTAAAAAGCCTGTTGAAGAGAATAACAAGGATTACCAAGAAAGAAGCGTCCTTGTCTGGATGCTTCACATAAGGTCTCCATTATTTCATTCCCATTACCAGAAAAAACTCCTCCTTGCCTTCCACATCAAAGAGAAAGAATGCCAGCCAATACAACCTAACACCAAACTGGTGCTCTGAGCTCTTACTACTTGAAGTACCAGCTTTCTTTTATTGCCAGAATTATTCACTAAAACCCGAATTCATGCTTGAATTCTCCATCTTAAAAGATCTGATAATATAACTTTTACTCTCAATCTGGACCAAGCATTCATAAGCATGAAGCCTTACTTGCCAGATGCTGCCTTTACTCTTCAGTGAAAACAAAGCACCCAAAGGTACTCTCACTTTGTAGTAACCTGTGCTCAACAGCAGATGGGACACAGCAAGTCTAGGCTCAAACAATAGTGGAAAAACACTGACCAGCCCTGCAGACAGGAAGCAGGACAAGGCACTCAGTGCCCTTTTCCACTTAGATTTGGGTTACACAGAACCTGTTGAGATTGTACCAAATGCTAGTCGAAGCTACACCCAGCTGGGCTCACCAGCAACCTGCCTGTAGTAGACACTGACGTCCCCCCCCCCCCCCATATCTTTCTGTTGCTGCAGTTCCTGAGGCTATCTTACCCTTCGACTTACCCGTTTTTCTCATCCACTTTTTCATATTCAGCTTTCCACTCTTGTGGCAAAATCCAACTTCATTGCATTTCAAAAGTTCTCTGTAATTAGTCTCTTTATAAGTCTTCCATTTGCTTCCCATCTTAACCTGAAACCTGGATTTCCACTAGAAACTTTTGCTTTTTCTGCAGCCTCCATGCATGGAAATTGGTCCATTTATCTCCCCTCATGTTATTGACCATGAAGCCAGGAGGCAAAGTCCCCATTCTTCTAACCATGCTTTTCAAAGCATTCTTATTCTTTCACCCTCTCTCCATAGAATACCATCCTTCAAATTCCTACCCTCTTGCCCTCCTTTTCATTAATCTACTTTGAGGAGTCACTTGTTTACATTCATTCATGGCTTAAACTGAACTAAAGGCACTTTCCTTTTCTCCAAATGCCCCAAGAGTGAGAAGTACACGTGTCTATTTGGATATTCATCAGACAACCAAATCTGTTTATTTTCTTCATTCAGTGACCTCTGTTACCCCTCCCTTTCTGCAGCTGACTCCCAAGAGTACACTTTAAACTTCTAAAACCTTGGTTCTTACTCTAATTTTTCACTACAACTTTCTATTCCTTTTATAACATCATTTCTTAAGAATAGAATACATGATATGTAGGTCACTTAAAATATTTGATTTTGCAATGGGGGGAAGATGAGAAACATCTTAAACTTTGAGGAAGATATCAATGTCAGTGAATTCTTTAAAGTTGTAGAGAACAAAAACAATTTAAAAAAAATTTAAAGATTCAATAGAGAAAAAAGAAATGCCAAAAATTATTTGTAAAGTTGAATAAAGTAGAAATAACATGAGTTTAAAGAAAAACACAGAAGGCACAATTAAAAGATCGAATCCTTAAACTTTTTTTAAATAAAGGAGAATGTCCTAAATACCAATAAATCAGAGTCTTAGATAAATGACCAATTTCTTGAAGAGTTTATAGAAATGGATTCAGGAAGTCAAGAAGAATTTGAAAAGCCTATAACGATGGAAATTGAATTTATAGCTGGGTTTATGTCATGCACACAAATACACTAGGCCCAGATACTTATGTTCTGCTTTACCCTATTGCTGATTTTCAAACTTTTAAACAAGATTTTCTGAAAAAAAAAAAAAAAGGCTATATATTTCCCCTGAATACAGTTTTATTTTTCAAAGAAATATGTTTCTGGAAAGGTGAAATCCCCACATTTCACAAATGAAGAAACTGAAAACTAGGAAGATGAGCTTTACGTGGTTAAGGGGATGTATTCCCCATAATTGTTCCAGTTACAACAACTGCAGAAACAAACAACCAAAACAAACCCCACTAGTCCATAACTTGTGACATTTTTTTTTTTTTTAAACAACCTTAATTTGGTCCATGAATCTGCTACCTGGGGGGAAATGTCAAAGAATTTGCAGACCTGTTTTAAAGCCCTCCCACTAACCCGAAAAGCAGTGTTTTTAAAAGATGTGAATTGAAAGAAGTAAGATAGACACTTAGAACTGAGGCTGTCTGGACAATGATCCAAAGAGACTCAGAACATAGGATTTTCACCCTCAAACAGTTCATTCATATGATAGGAAAAAGAGGATAAATAGGCAGAGGGAAAGATTTGGACCTGAGGTCCCTGGGGCGGAGGACACACATTTTGGAACAGTTGTGGACCACAGCAAATCCTCTCAGGTATAAAGTTCCTCTTAAGAGTGTACCATAGTAACATCATAGCCCAGCTGCTCCCCCTCATTTTGTGTCCACCTCTTCATTCCTTTTTTTTATTAAAATTTTTTTGAACGTTTATTCATTTTTGAGAGAGTGTGAGTGGGGGAGGGGCAGAGAGCAAGGGAGACACAGAATCTGAAGCAGGCTCCAGGCTCTGAGCTGTCAGCACAGAGCCTGGTGAGGGGTTCGAACTCACAGAGAGACAATGACCTGAGCCAAAGTCGGACACTCAACCGACTGAGCTACTCAGGGTGCCTCACCTCTTCATTCTTCAAAGCGTGAGACAAGGAATCTTGGGTATTGAGGTAAAAAAAAAAAAAAAAAAAATCTTTCAGCATTAGGAAAGACCAACCCACTAGCAAGACAAAAACATGTCTGTCTTAGCCAGGATTCTAGAACAAAAAAGTCACATTTCCCCCTCCCTCCCTTCAGGATTCTTATTACTGATGCAGGCCTTGGTTCTTGATGAGCCATAATGCATCTCTGGGTGAGATCATAATGCAACATTGCTAACATACATTGAAAAATATCTTAAATATCTTGAAAGCAAGAATTGCCCCCAAATTTTCAAGAGAATAGTAGAAACAATATACCCACCTCATTTATGAGCTTAATATTTTTAAAAAAATGTTTTATTTATTTTTGAGAGAGAGAGAAAACAAAGTACGAGCAGGGGAGGGGCAGAGAGAGAGGGAGACAGAATCCTCAAAGCAGGCTCCAGGCTCTGAGCTGTCAGCACAGAGCCCGACATGGGGCTCCAACTCACCAGCAGTGAGATCGTGACCTGAGCCAAAGTCTGAAGCTTAACCAACTGAGCCACCAGGTGCTCCTATGAGCTTACTATTGAAATGATAAAGTGACAGCTTTCTGTCCCCCTTCCTATTGTCAAAAACTGACCTCTGTGCTTCTGAGCAAAATACGCATAGACAGAGTTTGGGATAAAGAGGAAGGATAACTTTATTGCTTTGCCTGGCAAAGGAAAGCTACAGCAGGTTATGGCCTTCAAAATACTGCACACTTGACCCAAGGAAGGGGTGGGGGTGGGGGGGGTGTTACAGGGAAATACAACATCTTGCTTGTTTTGACAGGAATTTTGTACTTGCTGCCAACCTCCTTTATCAGGTCTTTAGGGTGGTGCTGAGTTCCTGAACAAAAAGCTAAGAAGGGAGGAGGGGAGGTTTGCAGAAGAAAAAAAGTCACTTTAAACTCCAGCCTCACTGAGGCCATTTGGGTTTTTCTATTACTGGTAGAAACTCCATTACTGGAGTGGCACTGTACCAAGGTAAATCCGTCTATTCCCCAGGCTCCTTGTTAGAAGAGGGGTAGACCTGTGACTATTTTGGTCCAAGTACAGGTTACTGAATCAAGATTCTGAGAAGACCAATTTTTTTTTAATTTTTTTTTTTTTAACTTTCAGTTTTGAGAGAGAGAGTGTGTGTGCAGGAGAGGGGCAGAGAGAGAGGGAAACACAGAATCTGAAGCAGGTTCCAGGCTCTAACGAGCTGTCAGCACAGAGTCCAACCTGGGGTTGAACCCACAAACCCAGGAACTATGAGATCATGACCTGAGCTGAAGTCGGATGCTTAAACTGACTGAGCCACCCAGGCACCCCTAGAAGACCTTTTAAAAGAGGCCTGACTCAACTTCACATGCCCTTTTATTCTTTTTTTGTCTCTTACCTGAACTGCCTGTGTCTTGACTCTTGAAGTCATTTCTTGAGCGTGATGATAAGGTTCACAATTACTGCCTGGTTTAAAATCTTTTGTGTCCTCTTTTCAAACCACATGAATTTATTGCCCTCCCCAGCTCCCTTCTCTTCTCTGTGTTTAAAAGTATATAGGAAACATTGCAAAAGTGATTTATTTTCCTCCTCTAACAAGAATCCATAACTAGGGCAATGGCCCTACAATGTCATCAGTGCTTTGGGCACCATCTACCTATGGGGCCTGCAGGTTTGAAAAGTGACTTTTATCCTCAGTTGCAACAGGGCTTCTGCACTCCCATGCATCACAAAGACATTCCAGAAGATAAAAGGAGAGGTGGAAACTAAAAGTAAAATGGGAATGACAGCTAAATCTGTTTCATTTAATCCAAGAATAAAGCACTCTCCTGGGGTTCTGCCCAGTATTATTCCATTTACATTTTACTGGCCAGAAGCATATCACTTGGGCCACACCTAGGTGGGCAGCAGCCTGGAAAATCATGTACTTAGCTGGAAACATTATTAAACCAAATAGAATTGGGTTTCTGTTCCTTTAAAAAAAAAAAAAAAAAAGAGGGCAGAGGAGGGGATGGAGTGGACAGTCGGTACTGTCTAGTTATGACCTTTCTCTTCAACATCTGATCTTGTTTGATTATATGTAGCAAACCAAAGTCATTTGGATATTTAATATTTAGTCCAAATTAGACATATGGACATTTTTCAAGATAGGAAAAAAGTCATAGAATTTCAGTAATGATTTTAACTATTAATGCATACAGACCATTTGTCCAGTCTTCTAAGGAGATTGCATTAGTGTACGTGATACATTCAGATTATTATATTTATATTGGCAGTTAGCCCCGATTTATTAAAAAATCTAGGATAACTTTGTCTAACTTCCCAGTGAAAGCTTTTGGATATTATATTCTTAACCCAAATGTCCTTATTATATTTTCCTCAGGCGTTTAGCCATTTTGTTACATCTTACAGCAGCAATAATTCTCTATTCCATAAAAAATGGAATTTTACAAGCAGGACAAACGGTTCCATAAATTAGGAGGAATACCTGCCTGTGCTGGAGAAAGGCATTTCTTTCTTATTCACACTTTTGTGATGTATTTGTCTTGGAATCACACTCTCATTTTTCTTAAATTTACAACTCCTTTTTATGGGTTGAAAATCCGGTGAAAAATTGGTTGACACCTAGAATATCAAGAAGCAAGGAATTTGTAAGTAAAATGCATATTTCCTATATGAATGTTTTCTCAAAACCTAGCTCTTCCTAAAATGTTCCTGAGTGTATTTAGTAAGGTTTTTCCCCCAGCCCACTTTCAGTAGTTGAGGTGTGTGTAAATACGTAGGTACATGGATGTAGTTACCCGTGTCGTTGAGAATTTTTTGTTTTTCTGAGACAAAATCTCATTGGTATTTTTTTCTTGAAAATGTACTAGTTTTGATGCAAATCTATAGATGACAATTGCTAAAGGAAAATAATCCTGTAAAAACAATAGTAGAACAACAATTTACATTTTGCATTTCAGTTAATATTGCATCTGATCATTTTCTCACATGTTACCAGTGTGGCAACTTTATCAGAATGGGTAAGCACTTTTCATATTTTCACATTTGAATCATGTAGTTATAGGTCAAGTCAGGACTATAGAACCCAAGCGTTTTGTGCAAGACAGACACTTCAAAGCCCATGCAAACACTGAAAATAACATTTGTAGAAGTATGAATTCTAACATTGTTGCCAAGTATTTTAAAATGCCCATTGGAATCTATGCTAGGTGTTTAAAGCTAATGCAGATACAAGAATGAACAAGACACATGCTGTGACCCTCCTCCAACACTTAAAATCCTGCCCAGTATATATTAAGTACCTACTAAATTCTAAGAAAAAAGTATAAAAATTAAAAAATTACTAATTTTTTTTTCAAAATGTACGTGGCTTAAGAATTTCAACTTAAATATTCTGAAATATTTTTCTTCTGATATTCTTAGGACAACTCTTCATAAGAGTCAATACTAATTTATTTTTTTATAAATGTACAATATCTCTGAACTTTTATAGATTTTCTGCAAAAGGATCAGACTTCACTCATAAATATGTATTAAGCAACTACTGTATCCCAAGTCCCATGCTTTGGAAAGTTTGTTGATCCATAAACTTTAGTTAAAGAAAAAGTTCAGGTTTGCAGGGGAAAAAAGTTAAAGCTAAATTTAATTATGCATTCATACTTCATATGACTTTTTAAAAATAAAATTCTTAATGTTTTATTTCTATGTCAGTTTCAGATTAAATAGATCGAGGATTAACTTTTAGCAAGCCATTTCTGCATTGGTGAATCATGACTCCTCTCCAAATATTTTAAAATGTCCACTGGAGTCTATGCTAGGTGTTTAAAGCTAATGCAGATATGAGAATGAACAAGACACATGCGGTGACCCTCCAACACTTAAAATCTAGCAGACAAAAAAAGTAATACTAGTACAAGGCAAAATGAAATGTGGAATGTTTGTTACAGGTGTTTGGGAGAGAAAGAGAAAGTGAGAGGGAATGAACATTCTCTTTGTGACTTCAGAAAAGTGCTTTATGTATTATCCTGAAAGGTAGGCATTCCCATTTTATTGATGAGAAACTGTAAAATGACAATTGTACTGCAGGGTCTGTATCAATCTATCTCTGAGAGACTTGGTAGAACAAAGTACTCCCTCTGCCCACCTACCCCACCCTGCCACACAAACATTTTCACTGTTAGCAAGAAATAAACTTTTCTTGGGTTGTATTACTTAGCTTTGGTTGTATTCCTGACCCTCAGTCAGAGGCATTCTGGGTAGAGGAAACAGTAAATATAAATGTTTCAAAGAGTACATCAAGAGTGTGAAATAGCAACAAATTTTGTATGGCAAGAGTAAGTCACCTGTGTAAGGTAATAATGTGGGAGGAAATTATAAAGACCAGTTAGGTCTGTGGTTTGGAAGTCCTTAACTGCTGGAAGGAAAGCAACAGTCCTCAATTCGGTAGGTGTAATTCAGTGCTTAGGCAGCAGGCTTAATATAGCCCATGAAGATCGCATCAACATGCAATGCATAGGCTAAAAGTCTTTCTAAACTGATGAATCTATTATTCTAGATTTTGAATCTGTTCTCTGTATTAAGTAGATATAAACAATCCTCCTCTCAAATGGTTTTTGTAAAAGCTATAAGCTGGAAATAGTTTTGGAATGCTGTTATTTGAAATAAACATGTTTGCTGTATTAGACAACTAAGGATGATAATATTAGGAATATACATATACTAATGATGAGGCTTTGGGGTGATGGGTGGGTGCAGAGCCAACAGCCAAAAAAGAATTCTTGAAGATGTTTTTGGTGCAAAGAGGTGATTTTATTAAAGCTTGGAACAGGACCCACGGGCAGAAAGAGCTGCACTGGGGTTGTGAAGAATGACTGGTTTTATACTACGAGTTGGGGAGGTAAAGTCCAAACTGGGAGGCCTCCAGAAGGACTTTGATATGCTAAAGAGGATTCCTAAGATATCTGAGGCCTTGCTTATTGTCATGCTAAAGTTGTTTTTCCCTCTAGTGAGGCATTAACATTAGGAAGGTAGGAGGTTCCTGGAGGTTTCTGAGGCAAGAAATACTTGCCTCAAGTATTTGTTAAAGGGATGCAGGTTATAAGGAAATTATTTTTACCTGCCATTTCCTTCTTGTCTTTGTTACCCACATCACTATGGAGGGGAGGGTGATATTAGAGGCTCCAGGAAAGTCCATTGGTTTCTGGAGATTAGGCTCTTGATAAAATAGCCCTTTTGTAATTCCCTAAGACATTTGTAAACTGATGGAGACTTCTGTCCTGTATGACTGTGATCTCTATCAGCTAACCATTTGTCTTCTTTCCTTTGTTCTCATGCAGCCAGGAGTGCTTGAGGAATATCACATGTATCCCACCTGGGGGCCGGGGTGTGCCAGCTTTTGCTGCTTGCCTTATGGTCCCTCATCACTAAGATATAATATCTGTTCAACTAATCGGTAACTTGAAATACCAAAAGCTATTTTGGTAAAGATTTGGTTGTCTGCCCTTAAATCATTGCTAGGATTGTTAATATACAAAAAAGGCCTTCCCATAGCTTGGATTCAACAGCAATGGCTGGTTACCACCTATAGTGTAATATATATTAAATATTGGTCTTCTTTCAAACTGGAGCCACACGTGGGGTAGATACTGGGCTAGGAGAAACTTACATTACTGCAAATCAAAACTGAAGATCTAGAGCCTGAAAGTAAAAGCAAAGATGGTACTCAGTGGACTGGAGCAAAGATCTGGGCAGATAAGCAAATATTGAAACAACAGTAGCAAATAGGCAGTAGGGCATTTTGAAACTCATGTAGGGTCATAGAGCACACCCAGGAAAAAAGGTAGCATCCCTGCCACCACTCTAGCTCCTCCCCTTTGCAGATGAGCTATACAGTCCTCTGCAGATTTAAAGTTCTAGATATGCTGTGGCACCTGGATGGCTCAGTCAGTTAAGGGTCTGACTTTGGCTCAGGTCATGATCTCACTGTTCATGAGTTCCAGCCCCAAGTCGTGTTTTGTGCTGACAGCTCAGAGCCTGGAGACTGCTTTGGATTCTGTGTCTGTGTGTGTGTCTCTCTCTCTCTCTCTCTCTCTCTCTCTCTCTCTCTCTCTCTCTCTCTGCCCCTCCCCAGCTCATGCACTCTCTTACGTGCTTGTGTGTGCTCTCTCTCTCAAAAATAAACATTAAAAAAAATAAAGTTCTAGATATGCTATAGAGTATTCCAAGACTTCTATAATAAAGAAGCATCACTGAAACAGTCTAAATGATAAGAGATGCATATTTTTGGTATGTTTGATTTTGTTAGAAATTAGGAAGATAAAGCTGATTTTTAGCTGATTTTTAAAAAGTGTACTAATTTGCACATTTTTCAAAATTCAATCTTAAGAAATCTTCAGCTCAAAAGATATTAATTTTCTAAGAACAGATCTTTGTTCAAATGCTCTTTAGAATTACTGTAGAATTAACTTTTCTCCAAATTAAGATGTCAGAGTTCCCAAGATGTCCCATATTGAAGAAGCCTCTTTTAACTTTGAGTTAAAGAAGCCTATTTCCACAGAAGTTTTTTGTTTCTATGAAAACAAACCTAGTAATACCCCTTTAGTCCTTGGCACTACTGAGATGTTAGACCTCTATTTGTTTTCTGTTGGTGTAACATAATAAAGAACAAATTAGTCAACTCAAAGACAACACCCATTTATTAATATGCAATTCTGTAGGTCAGAAACCCAATACAGACTAGATGGGTTGTTTCTCTACTCTGGCTTGGGCTGAATTCTCATCTACAGGCTTCATATCCTTTTCCAAGCTCATTCCTATTATGGGAAGAATTCAGTTCCTTGTGGTTTCGAGATCCAATACCCTGTTCTTTTGCTGGAAGAACTTCTCTCAGTTCTGAGAGGCTGCTCACAGATCCTTGAACACAGGCCCCTGAATCTTAGCCACAGAGAACTTCCCTTATATGTTTTCTTCTTCTGTGACCATCAGGAGAAAATGCTCTGCTTTTAAAGGGTTCATATGATACCTACTTGATTATCTTTCTATCTTAAAGTTGGCCAGAGCATATAACTGAATTACAGGCATGAAATCTCATCTATTCACAGTTCCAGTGTGAACTGGATGGGATGGGATGATCTATCTTAAGGGACATCTTAGAACTTTGCCTACCACAGGGCAGAGTAACTCTTGGTTGTGGGTTCTCTTCTATGCATTGGGGAATATTTAGCAGGATCTGTGGCCTCTATCCACTAGATAGCAGTTACACGCTCCACCCAGTTGTCATAATCAAAAATGTCTCCAGACCTTGACAAATATATGCTAGGAGGCAAAATTGCCCCTGCTTACAAACCACTGGTGAAAAAACCCTACTATGTAGCTCCACACAAAAATATGCAGTTATATTTTTTTATAGTCCTGTAAAATACAGATTTTATTAATACAATTTATTAACTTGGTGCTGATCTTTAAGTGTGTTTCCTAGCCACCATCTGTATAATAAGCATCTGCCTCATGGAGCCACAGCCTTTGTTTAACTTTGGTAGCTAACCACTGTGATAACCCAGTCTTTAAAACTTAGGCAGATAGAAGGCCGAGTAGTGGAAACCTCAAATATTGAGAGAATGCATTAGTAAAAGTCAGAGCTTGGAGTGTATTGACTTTCAAGTTCTAGTTTCCCTTCAGACTGGTATGAATTTGCTACCTATGAAAATTTTTCTACCCTCTTCAGGTTTATATCTTTAACATGCAGCATTTTCAGGGTTTTAAGTTTCACAGTTTTACAACTAACTCTGTAAAATGGAAGTATCTTTTATTACTTCTAAAAAGTATCTTTTGTGAGTTTCTGGGGACAGCCTCTTCAAATGTTCTCAGATTGCTAAAAACTTTCATGTCCATTCTCATAATATTTTTGAATTTATGGATTTTATAATATTCCTTCTTGACTTTTATTTCTCCAGGTTGAAGGATTCCAATTTTTAAAACTCTTTACTTATATAGTAGCATTTTTTGGTTCCATAATTCATGAGGCCTCAAGCTTCTGTGAGGAGAGGATAGGTTGCCTTTTTTTTTTTTTTTTTTTTTTTTTTTTTTGTGAAGCCTTGATATCAGTGGTATGGAGAGAAGGGGTATGGACTGACACTACCAAAGCAGATTACTAACTGGTTATGTGACTTCAGACTACTTAAATTTCAGTCCTTACTGTCCTTATACTAATCTAGGTATTATTTATCTCTAAGATTGTTTTAAAAAAAAAAAAAAAAAGCTGTAGGGGCACCTGGGTGGCTCAGTAGGTTAAGTGTCCCACTTTGGCTCAGCTCATGATCTCACAGTTGGTGGGTTCGAGTCCCACGTCGGGCTCTGTGCTGACAGCTCAGAGCCTGGAGCTTGCTTCAGATTCTGTGTCTCCCTCTGTCTCTGTCCCTCCCCTGCTCATGCTCTGTCAAAATAAATAAACATTAAAAAAAAGTTTCTTTTTAAAAACTGTAATTTATGCAAAGGCCTAATATTGCTACTTAGTACTTAGCTTATAGAAGTCTCTAGTAAATGTATTCATTTGTTTAAGAAATAATGTGTTGGAAACTTGTTTATGGTAATGCTGAAGAGAAGTTGATAATACGCACGCACACACACAGTAGGCTGGCCCTGGTCTTCATTGGTTTAGTAATTTTTACACACACTCATATGAAGATAAGGGAAAGGAAGACAAAGACTTTAATTGACATCCCTGCCCCACTGGTAGGAAAACTGAAATTTTGGAAGCCATCACACAGGACTAGACACAAATGATAATTTCCAATTCTATCTTTTCAAAATTTAACAAGAACTAGTAAACAATTGATGAGTAGTTTATATCCTATAATCATCTTCTGTGGGAGACTTTACAAAATACAGGTATCTAGGCCACACTGGCAAGATAATCTGATTCATTAAGTTTCTAGTGGGGACTACTACCTGAATGTTCAGAAAGGGCCGCAGATGAGTTTGAGGCATAATTCAAGTCCAGAAGGTGTGGCTATGTATCACATCATTCGTTGACCAACTGGGGATCACTGCCCTAAATTTTTTACACTGTATGGGCTTTTCTCAATGTGTTAATTTCTTGCCTGAGGTGGTTTCCGGAAATGCATGTAATATTTCATGTCTGGATGTATCATTTTACAGAAGAGTAGAATATTATTCTATTTTGTGTTTAACATTGCTTAAGGATTCTCCACTTCCCAGCATATTGTGATATCTTCAAGGCAAAGCTCACAGTAATTAATCCTGGAATATGGCTGATTACTAGAGAAATTAAAAATGAAGCAATTCTTTTATATCTACTATAGTTATCTATATACTCTGTACTGTGAAATTCTTGTGTTTCATGCGTTTCTCCTCCATCCATGTATTTAACTTCTCCTGATTACCTTTAGATTTTATTACTCAAGTGCCATTTCATTCTCCACAAACTTAGTGACATCTATAAATCTAGCAGGTTTGGGGCACCTAGGTGGCGCAGTCGGTTAAGCGTCCGACTTTAGCCAGGTCACGATCTCGCGGTCCGTGAGTTCGAGCCCCGCGTCGGGCTCTGGGCTGATGGCTCGGAGCCTGGAGCCTGTTTCCGATTCTGTGTCTCCCTCTCTCTCTGCCCCTCCCCCGTTCGTGCTCTGTCTCTCTCTGTCCCAAAAATAAATTAAAAAAAAAAAAAAAGTAAAATAAAATATAAATCTAGCAGGTTTACTAATCACTTTAGAAATCCTATTAAACTAGTAAATTATTATGGTCTCAAGCAATTTTTAGAAACCCTTCCATTCACAGCTTTCCATCTATTTTTAATCTAGGTTCATTGGCTTTATGGTTCATTTGACTGTTATTGGTCTTTTCCAATTGTAAAAATAAGCCAAAATATTCTTCAATTAACCAAAATGATCTTCTTATAGATCATTTTGCTATCTCTTTCTTAATACATGCAATTCAATAAACGTCTCTTAATCCTACCTTTTATTGCATCCTAATTGGAAGTAAGTATGTAAATGAGACTAATTGGGCTATAATTCATAGTTATCCCAGGAACCCCTCTCAGGAATAAAGTCAACTGGTATTCTTGAAGGAACTACTTAATTACATGGTACCATACTTTCATAATTTTACCCTGACATTTTTTTTCTCCAAATTCTTGGTAATTGCTTATTTAGTAGTTCATCTCTGTTTCCTTAAAATGCTGGGTTTTAAGCATTTACCACAGCTGTAAGATCACTGTCTGTGAGATATGTTTTCCATGGTGACCAAAGAATATCCAGCACAATTGTTGATGACCAGAGGCATCTTCCCAGCCCAGCCTACATACTTCCCTCTAATTTTCTTGGATAATAGTAGCCCCAGATTGAGTAGAGAGGCATGTATGTCATTGAGTTTTATGCTGACCTTTGCAATGGACATCCAGAACTTGATGGACAACCAGGATTTGATTTGCTTATAAAAGTGGATAAATGTCACAGTTCTTCCCTTTCCAAAGTCCCAGAGCCCTTAATACCCATTGCAAATGCAATCCTTATTGTTTCTTTGCGGCCGTCCAGTCTCGTTTCATACAGGTTCTGAAATGCACCATTTTCTCTGGAGACTAGAGATCAAGCTCTATAAGTGAATAGAAACTGGTTGTGATTTGAGCTTTTGTAGTCTTCTAGAATAGATGTATGTGATGCCCTCATTATAATGATGGACAGAGTCCTAGAAAGTTAAGAATTCTCAGGTTGGTAAACTTTGCATTTTTTTAAGAAGAGAAGTAAGGCTGTTTGCCTGTGACTATTTGCCAAAGGCACTAAAAATCACTTATTTTTACAAAGGTTTTCAAGGCAAGAATAGTTTAGAATTTTCTCTTTTAAATATACAAAGTATCTGCTGTATTTTTAGGATGATGATGAGTTGTTTCTGAAAATATATACATTTGAACTGAAATGTATCCCACTTGAAAAAAGCCTAAAGGCAAGTAAAGTTTAGATATTTGAAATTACCAAGTTTTGTGTACTAACATAGCATCAGCTGATATATGTTATGTTAAAAATGTAAATATGAGTAAAATATTCTTTCTCACACAGGGATTCTCTTTCAACTTCTAGGAATATTGTATTTACTTTGACAGTTAAAATCAGGACTCATAAAATTAAGTTGACTAGCACAGCAGATAAGACTGATAAAATTAATTTGTAGAGATGAGAGTCACAGAAATAAGGTGGAAATGTCACTGTCCAAATATTAAATATTTGAATTCTGTCATTAAGCAAAATATAGGAAAGACTTCAATGCCCTTTTAATCTACTTATGCTATTTCATCACAGGGTACCATATTTGAATAGCAGATAGGATGAAAACACATTGAGAAAGAACAAAGGGGTCATTAAAATACATGTAAAAATGGGAAGTAGGCTACAAAAATTAATTTAAATATTTGGATTCAGAACTGGGAGCTTCTTTTTTATGTAGCTGTTTTTATTGGACCAAATTTTTCAGCTCACAAATGTGCATATCTTAGGTATAGTGTGGAGAGTTGTTTTTTTTAATGGGATACTATAGGAAATAAAAAATTTAGTGAAGAACAAACTTGTAAACAAATATAATATATTGAGGTGATTGCTATGGGTTTGGAAGGAAGTCTGTCTTAAAAGAAATAGCCTGAGCTTTTCAGTGAGAATGAAATAATTTCGAATCCCTGTTCTGCCACCAACCAGTGGTATGAACTTGTCATGGCACTTAACAGTCTCTTGAGAGGTTTATCTGCAAAATGAAGATAAAAGTTCCCAGAAGGGCGAAAAGGCTTACACAGGAGATGACATTTGTAAAGTACTTAGTGGAGTGCCTGGCACATAGTAGGCATTCAATAAATGATTGCTGTGTTCACTAGCAAAATGATTTTTCTCAACATGAATGTGTGGGAAGGAATATTAGAAAGACTTATCATTATAATCATTATGATGATAATGTTATATAATAACATACTGTTGGAACTTAACCTCAGAGGATGGATTTTATATGCTGTCATCAATAACATTAATTTGCTCTAAAGTTGTATTTGTCCCTGGCCCTATAACAAAAAAGCATACAGCATAAAGAAAATGTGCCATCGTGTTCATTTAAAAATGTTAGTTAGACTAAGCATTGAAGGATGAGAAAATGGATGAATAAGCAGGAAGATATGGACCAAGACTTCCAGCTAGAAGAGCAGTAAACACAGTATGGGGGCCAGTAAAGAGGCAAGATGACTATACTTGTCTATACACATTCTTTCTTGAGGCAGCTGAAGAATGGAGTGGCTGGTGGGTAGATGGGAGAGAGGACTTCCTATCACATAATCTTTTGTACCTTTTGAATTCTGACCCTTATGACTATTATTACGCATTAAAAATACACATTTTTAAAAAGGAAAAAAATTAGGTAATGGACATCACAATAGAGTAACCAGAGCAGCTTATTCAAAATACAAAGAGTGACATTGAATTAACTACTTTTTAACATATCTGAGTCCTATCAACCTTGAACCACAAATACTTTAAAATAAACCAATACTGGCTTGATAAATTTCTAGAGGTCAGGACAGCTTCAACTATGTTTTAACAGCTTTCCTGAAAGTATCCCTTGATATATCCAATCAGTTTCCAGGAAGTAATTAACAGAGGTTGAAGATAGAAAAATATAGTTAATTTCCAGGTTGAAAATAGGGCAATTAAGTGACTTCAGCCCTGCCACTTTGCATACCTCCAGTCCTATCAACCCTCTTTTCTGCTGGGACCTGGTTTCATCTATTTCCATAGAGGCATAGAGAGAAACATTTGGAATAAAATCTGTGGTTATCATTGCGGTTTTTGAGTAAAGTTTAGAAATGGGTGAAACTGTGAAGGGCTGAGGTCACAAACGTAATTAAAAATGACTCGTTCTTGACCCTTAGTTCCACTTTCTAATGTATGTTTGCTGTGAGTCATTTGTCAAATATACAATTACTAAGTGTCTATTGAAATTCCCAGGAGTAAGACGGGAGACACAGAGCATCCAGAAAAATGCAGAATGCTCTCTTCACCTTTGGTCAATTAGTGTACTGGGCCAAAGGAAATGTGTATTGGTAAGTAGGAATAGAGGGCATTCAGTGAGATAGAAGACCTAGAATGAGAAGAGCACATAACTAAGACACTGGTGGGGGTGCTTGTTGTACAAGGGGAAAAGGGGTGTTACTCTGGGAAGGCTGAAGTCTTTCTGGAGGAGGAGCTACCTTAGTTACCTTGCCAGGGATGAGTAAAGGAAATGAAGAGAAAAGATGCAATGTTAGGGTGGAAGAGAGAGAGCTCTGATAGAGAGTTGAACTTTGAACTAAGTAAATATTTAAAATGTACATTCGTAAATAAGAAAAAACATATTCAATTAGCAACCTGTCACTATTCAGTATAGAACAATGGGTGTTAGAAGACAAAGTTTGGGTCAAACATAATTTATTCAACTGAAAGTACTAAGTGAATTTGTGCCAGAGACACATCAAATGCAAATGTCGGACTCCTTTACCTTTCACGACCCCTCTGTCCCTCCAGGTAGACAGAGTGGTTTTTGAATGTTCTACATTTTGAAATGGGAAGGTTGTCCACCTGGCAGAGTTTAGATGAGCTGAGCAAAGATTTCAGACTCAGAGGCATCAGCTCCACTGAACTTTCAGGCGGAGATAGGCTAATACCAAAGAAAAGTCCCTGCAGGACAGAAATGAGAAGTACAATTAGTTTCTTGGCCACGTGGTTGTGGGGAGAATTCATTCACACATTGAAGACTTTTAATTCATTGGGCTTCCGTGCAGCTGTCTGGCACTGACCAGCGAAGGTGCTTGATCTTCTGAAGCTGGCACAGACTGTTAAATCACTGCACGGGAATTCCTATCTAAGATGCCATGGACTTGGGGGGGCTTAGCCCTCAAATCCAAGCTTTTGGAACTCATTATTTTTCTCTCAAATTAATGCCTTTGAGATGAATATTAAGTGTATTTTGAAATTCAACAGATAGGCATTGTGTTTCTAGTCTGAACTTTTCCTTTCCCAGAGGCAGGCAAGGTGAAAAACCAGAACTTCCCAGACTAGAAGATTATCAGGTTAAGGTATATGCATATATAAACAAACACATTTTATTTACGCATCTAGACACAAATAGCAAATACGTTTAGTTTACGTATCATAGATACATTTTGTCTATTGTTTCCTGACACACCATTTGCAATTGCTCCTTTGTAAGTAAAAGTGTTCACATTGTTTCTTTTAGTAAGTGATAACATTTCATATGGTAATATATTTTATGTAGAGCCCTAAAATACGTTTAAGTAGAACATTCCAAAAATATTTGACCATAGGACCCATTTCTCTTTAGATCTGTTTTATTTTCTCATGAATGCTGAGGAACACCTTATAGGAAATGTTGCTGGATGGCATAGAAATCAGCTTTTTAAGTGAGCTTTTTCTTCTTCCGTTTTCTACCTCCACCTGTTCTCTGAGAGGGCAGAACCACTATTATTTATCCTGTATTCTCGACATTTGACATGTTATAAATTATAGTTGGGCTTAAACCTCTTTCGTTCAAAATTTCCTCATAAACTGGGTGTTTTTCCTGTTAAATGCATCAATATTCATTCCTTGCTAAACTATTGTACAGGTTTGAAATTTGGCTTTTATTGTCATTGCCATGTTAGTACAGTGTTAAAGATGGAGGGTAATAAGCAAAACATGTTTTAAAGTCTGTAACTGCTTAATTTAATGACTTTTTTTATGATCTTGGGATGGGTTAGATTCTTGTAGCTATGATGTGAAACTCAAAACTGGAAAGGGACACATAACAGATTTGATGACTTTTAGTCTTAAATTTTCTATTAAAAGATCATAAAGTTGAAAAGCAAGATTAAAATAATTTGAGAATATTTTCAAAATGAATTGGCTTCTGTATTTCAATAAGAAATAGATAATTTGTTAGAAAACAAAATGGCATGAACAAGCAACTACTAAAAGAAATAAAAAGTGTATATATATATGTAATTTTAAAATATCAAATTAATGATCAAATAAATGAAAAGTTAAATCATTTTTGCCTGTTGGATAATGATCAATTTTGTTCATTTTTCTCAATGTTAGAAAGGATTGAAAATATACTATTGGTACATCTTTAAGTTGATTTCTGTCCGGAAGGCAATTTGGAAATATTTAACATATGCATTTCCTCCTACCCAGCAATCTCAGTTCTAGATATTTATAGGAGGACAAAAGAAACAAGGATATATGTGTTGTGATGACCAACATAGAAATGAGTTTTAGAGAAAAAGTATATGGAAATGGTTAAATATCAAGAATGTTCTCCCCAGTACTGATAAAGTTGATCTCTGTATTTCCATACAAAAACTAAATAATGAATTCATATTTGTGTGCATGAGTATGGTGGGGGTGAGAGAAGAGCCAGGCAGTCTAGAGTTATTGCACACTAATCTGTTGGTAATGCAGAACAGACAATGTGAGAGGAGACATTCACACTCCATATTACACTATCCTTAAAAAATTTCCCTTTCTCTAACGAGTTTGTATAGCTTTGTAATTCAAGGAGCTATTTCAACTGAAACATTTTTATATAGAAATGCCACATTTTGGTGGAAGGAGAATATTAAAAGTAAGATTAAATTAAACATGGAATTTAATCACTAATGTGAATAGGTAACCATTCTTTCTGTATCATACTAAATTAAGTAATCCTGTTACTAATCTGAACTTGTTAAAATGTTTATAACACTTGCTTCAGTTATATGTATGTATACACTATTTCTCAGCTATTGTGAAAGCATTGTGTGAGAGATTTGAAGATTAATTGTATAAATTTAAGATACTAAGTGATAAAGACAGTGCAGTTAACACTATCAGAATTACAAACAGCAAGTATAATTCATACTGACATTTAAGGGTGTCTGGGTGGCTCTGTCGTTTAAGCGTCAGACTTCAGCTCAGGTCATGATCTCATGGTTCATGGGTTCGAGCCCTGGGTCTGGGCTGACAGCTCAGAGCCTAGAGCCTGCTTCAGATTCCATGTCTCCCTCTCTCTCTGCCCCTCCCCTGCTCACGCTCTGTTTGTCTGTCTCTCTCAAAAACATTTAAAAATGATTCAGGGGCGCCTGGGTGGCTCAGTCAGTTAGGCGGCCGACTTCGGCTCAGGTCATGATCTCGCGGTCCGTGAGTTCGAGCCCTGCGTCAGGCTCTGTGCTGACGGCTCAGAGCCTGGAACCTGTTTCGAATTCTGTGTCTCCCTCTCCCTGACCCTCCCCTGTTCATGCTCTGTCTCTCCCTGTCTCAAAAATAAAACGTTAAAAAAAATAAAATAAAAATGATTCATACTGACATTTAAAATATAAAATACTGCTGAAATAAAATCAATAAAATAGTTAAATTGGAAAAGAGCAAAATCCATGCAATTGCTCTATGTATGTATGTGTCTTTTTTAAAAAATAAATGAGACTTGACAATATGTCTACAAATCTCAAAGTCTCAGTAATAAAGCCATTTAAAAATTATGTATTTTTTCAATTATGTAATTTTCTGGATTCTTTTTCAAGTCTTTAAAAAGATATCAGGGTGCCTAGGTGGCTCAGTGGGTTAAGTATGCAACTCTCGATTTCAGCTCCGGTCCTGATCTTGGGTCATGAGAGCGAGTCCCAGAACGGACTCTGAACTGACAGCACAGAGCCTGCTTGGGATTCTCTCTCTCCCCTTCTCCCCCTCTTTCTCAGCTTCCCCCACCCCTCAAAAATAAACTTATGGGGCACCCGGGTGTCTCAGTTGGTTAAGTGTCTGGCTTTGGCTTCAGTCATGATCTCGCAGTTCATGAGTTCAAGCCCCACGTCAGGCTTGCTGCTGTCAGTGGAGAGCCCACTTCAGATACTCTTCCCCCACCCCCACCCCTCCCCTACTTGCACTTTCTCTCAAAAATAAACATTTAAAAACATTAAACAAAAAATTTAAAGAGAAAGATATTCAGAGAAAAATAAACCATTTCCACGTTGCATGATTTAGACCTCCTAAAAAGTTAACAGAATGGTGGAAACCTGATTAGTGCATATATTTGTTTCACTGTTGGTCACTGAGTTTTATTAAGCATGTAATTCTGTTGAAAGAGATATGCATGTGGTATATAGACCTGGCTACTATATGTCAATAGCATATATGTCTTAACTTGGAGTTCAACCCTGAAACCTCAGAAAAATAATCAACAGACATCACAGTAGGTGGATACCAGTTCTTGAAATTGTGAGTAAGCACTCTACAATGCATTGTGGTCTTTTATATTTGTTTAGAGTACAGATGATTATCTTTTTTTTTTTTTTTTTTTTTTTTTTGTAAGTAAAGAAGTTACAGAACCCTTGACTTAGAGTAAACACTTTAAGGAAGTATTCATGCAATAAGTTTAGAAGCCAGGTGGGAATGCCCTCAAATCCATTTGAAAACCACTACCACCCCATTGGAAGACTTTTCAGTATTTGTAAGGGAGAGAAGAGGAATGGAGGAAGAATGGAGGGTGTTTAGGCAAGCAGCTGGGCCAGAAGACAGCAGGGAAGAAGCTGATCCTTTCAGTTCTTGAAGTTTAATTTGGTTGTTGGAATGCTCCCCGGAAGTGCAGATGGGGGATGAGGGTGGAGAAGGTAAGCATTACAAATGTTAACATCCAAGACAAATTGATCAGTGAGTCTAAAACACAGGATACCTATTCTAGCAGGTCCATATTTGGTGACTGTAGTCTATACCACGATGAGGTTCAGAGTCTGGCCAATGACAGTATTTGGCTCCTCTGTTGCTCTATGAATTAAGGCCTCCTGCAAACAAGGAGGTGTAGCAACACCTGTCAGCAGGAAGGAGTTCAGGATGCCTGCAGGCCAGGGCTCTGCACAGGCCTCAGACCCCATAGGGAACTGAGGGGAGAGCCAGGAAGACAAAGCAGGTAGAAGTTAGAAATCTTAGGGAAGGCTGGGGCTCCAGAGAATTCATGCTTTGTCCTGATGCTGTCATTGAGGATTCCTGGTGAATTCTCCAGGAGGACGGTGGATTGGTCTCCCATTCTACTTCAGGTAATGCCATTCTGAGCAGTGTTTATAGCTTTTTCCAGATGGTACGAAAGCCCCAGCAACTAAATGGCAGAACAGAGATTCTTTAAGTTTCTTCCTCAAATGGTTTTGTAAATGTAGAAACGTACTTAGCCACGAATTCATTTTATTCAATTGCCAGTGATGTTCTTTTAGTATCTGCTGAATGGTAAGGCAAGGAAAACCATCTTTATACTCGGATACTGTGACTGAGGACTATTTTTTCTACCAAGCAGCAAGCTGGATATCCTTCATCCTAGGAAAATGGCATCAGTGATTGGTAGGAAGCATGAGTAAGGAGCCATGACAAAGCCATGAGAAGTGACATTAAGTGTTTTCTCAGAATTACATTCTATGTGCAAAATGACAAAAAATTAGATGTTGAATTTATCTTCTAAAGGCAGAAATCATCAGATGACTGGAGGCTGGCTTTTCTAAGTGCAACCGGCATAGGTGAAGTTGTACTCACATTAATGTGAATTAACTCATTTCTGAGACAGATTTCTAAATCTAATATGGCATATATTTATTTATTTATATAAAAATATCTCTAACGTAGATATAAATACATAATTAGTATATAAATATGCATAAGGTTTTTTTCTTGATAAGGGAATGATTGCATGTTTAACTCTTCCAAAAAAAAAAAAAACCCTTCACAATGACAGTAAAGAAATAAGATGAGGCAAATGCCACAAGGTTGAGGAACACACAAAGTTGTAAGCAGATGTTGAAGTTTCAATACATCTATGAAAGATCAAAAAACAAGGGAAGCACATGTTCAAAGCAAAGAAACTTATAGTTTAGGACACAGGAAGTTTAGAGCTGAACTTAGAAAAATCCCAGGCTCACAAGAAGTTTAGGATTAAGAAAGACTGCCTATGTGATTTTAGGTTTTCCTAGGTGAACTGTGAGAGAACCCTGAAATCTTAGTCTTCTATTTCAGGTTCATTCCTCCATGGATACTACTGATCAGGGTTTGGGTCTCCAAGGTCTGAGTCCTGGGTCTTCACAATGTTCATTTGGGGCCTCAGACACCTTCACAATGTGCATTCAAAATTAAGCCAAGCCCAGGACTATCAACTACACAAAACAATTTGAGGAAAAACTTGCATTCAAGAGGTAAGAACAGGATACTATGAAAAAGGATCTTCTATAGAATGTGAACAAGCATTGGAATTTGAAAATCTGATTGGGAATTTTTTTTAAACGATAGTAAAAGAAAATGAGGAAGGACAGCTTTTTGAAAAATGACATCTAGGTGTCAGCTGTGCTGACAGCTCAGAACCTGGAGCCTGCTTCAGATTCTGTGTATCCTCCTCTCTGCCCCTCCTCTCTCTCCTGGCATTCTCTCTGTCTCTGTCTCTCTCTCTCAAATAAATGAACATTAAAAACTTTTTTTTTTAAAAGACATCTAATAAAAGAAGAAAAGATAATAGCATTAGAAAATCTGTTTTGTAATGTGTAATTACTGATTCAGTTCAAAAATCATCAGGGCATGTCAGGAGCATTTGTTGCCAGTTTGGCTCTCTTTGAACATTTTGTTATTTGACAGTGTGTCATCCTATAGATCATTTACTAATTGAAAAATGGAAAAAGCCCTCTACACTAGAACGGATTACAGTCCTTTCCTATATAAAATGACCGTACTTGGCATCATGAATAGTGAAACAGTTTGAAATTGAGTTTCCTGGTGTAAGTGAATGTGAAGAACACAGCCTCACCTAAGACTCTGGTTCTAATCCTGTACTACCCAGTATGGTAGCTCCTAGACCTGTGTGGCCACTGAAGACATGAATTGCGCTCTTACAGTATATGCCAGATTTTGTAGATCTGGTACTCCAATAATTATTAATATATTTAAAAATTATATTGGTTAATGCTGAAATGTATTTTTGATATATTGGGTTGAATAAAGCATATTATTAAAAATAATTTTATGGTGCACCTGGGTGCCTCAGTCAGTCAAGCACCTGACTTTGGCTCAGGTCATGATCTCACAGTTCGTGGGTTCAAGCTGCGTGTTGGGCTCTGTGCTGATAGCTCAGAGCCTGGAGCCTACTTTGGATTCTGTGTCTCCCTCTCTCTGTTTCTCCTCCACTCACACTCTCTCACAAAATAAATAAATTTCAAAAAATATTAAAAAAAATAATTGTACCTCTTTTTTTCTTAAGAGTGGCTATTAGAATATTTAAAATTATATATGCAGCCCAAATTATATTTTTATTGGACAGCACTGCTTTAGATCTCACTCCCAGTTTACAAAAAATTCAGATCACAGAGAATCAGGTTAGTAACCCAATAGGAAGCAATTAAGTAAATCCAGATTATGGAATAGTCTATCCTACGACTGTCTTAAATTGGCCAAAAAAAAAAAAAAAAAATTGAGAATGCTTTAAGACTAAAGAACTATAACAAAGGCATTGTGAATGTAGCTTGGATTGGATTGGATTCAGAAGGGGGGTAAATGGCTATAAACTTCCTGGGAATGAGAAGAAAATTTTGAATATAAAATAAATATTAGATATTTTGGAATTATTACTACTAAAGCATGATGATATTGTGGTTATGTGGAAGATCGTTCTGAGCTGCATTCTGAATGATTTTGAAGCGACAGGTCTATATCTATGGAATAACTGAGCAAATATGTGATGAAGAGATGGAGGATATTGGATAAAATGTTAAAAACTGCTGAATCTAGTGAAAAATTATATTTTTTGTGCATGTAAGGTTTCTTATTAAGAGGCAAGGGTCCACAGTTTCAAGTGGGAAAGAATGGCCCAAAATTTTATGTTTCTATTTCTCTGTGGCATGCTGTTTCCTTCCATGTGTATTTCTTACATTGATAAAAAAAAAAATACAATACATAACTGTGTAATATCAAATAATATGAAAATATTAGCATTCTCTACTATAAAAATAATTTTCTATGTACATTGATATTGATTTAGTTCCTTCCTTTCTCATCAGTGATCATTTACAATTGAAACACCAGATGCAAAATGGTGATGATTATACCAGTCAGAATTCCACCATATCATTAACCCTGTAATTTTTACTCACGTAAATGTAAAATAATAATTGAATAAAATTGGTCTCTACCATGGATATTCATTGTGATTAAACCATCAAATTATGAAAAGAAAAATTACTTGTGTAATAACTTGTCATAGATTTCTCCTTCAGCGAGGCATCTGAACAGCTTTATAGCAACTTTGCAGAACCGCATTTTAATGCTATGTATCTGTCTTGTTTGACTTAATTTGAAATTTACACTCTTCCATTGTCTTCCTACTAACAGAATAATCTCTAGCAGTTTAAGTGTGGATCTAACATGAAGAAGATACTATAATAGAACCCAGTCATCTAAAAAATTGCAAATACACATAACATTAGTTATCTTTTTTTAACATTTACTTTTGAGAGAGTGCGCGCGAGCTTGTGCACACACACACGTGGGGGAGGGGCAGAGAGAGAGGAAGATACAGAATCTGAAGCAGACTCCAAGCTCCCAGCTCTGAGCTGTCAGCACAGAGCCTGATGTGGGGCTTGAACCTACCAACCATGAGGTCATGACCTGAGCCAAAGTCATATGCTCAACCCTCTGAGCCACATAGGTGCCCCCACATGATGTTAGTTATAAGTGATAAAGTAGACTTAACAAATCTCATTAATAATCTGGAATTCAAGGATCATATAAAAAATTTCAGTAACACTTGTATAATTTTTCACAAAATGCTTATATTTAATAGCCATTTAAATTTAAAATAGATGCCATTGCTATTTGGAAAAATTGTCATAGAAAATACATGTTTTTTTTGTTTTTACTATTCACTGATTTTTGATGACAGAAACTTCACAAGTGTTGAGGTGTTGGTATTTCTATTTAAATAGGCAACACAGCAAGGTACCTCTTTTTACACCTTTTTAGGTCCTGAGTACCCTGCAGAGACTCAGCCACCATTGATTAATGGGTAAGGCCTCAAAAAGCAGACCTTAGAAATCAGCACATTGTCAGTTACTGAAACAGCAGTGAAAAATGTTCAAGTTAAAACTAACACAAAAGAGTAAAGAAAGAACTAACAAGAATAGCACACGTAATTTTGTTGTTTTTTCAAAAGAAACATTTGTTTTAAAGTATATACATTCGTTTGTTAAAATCATTGTATTGTTCCTTTTTCTAACTCTTGATTCTTTTGCAAGAATCTGACTATAATTCTGTTACAATTAGCTTATAATTAAATATCAAATTTACTATGTGACAAATGTGAGTAAACAAAATATCACGGTTAAAATTTCAAAGAACATCCTTGATACTTGAAATCATAGAAAAAATATTTAATAGTTTAATGTTGCCATTGAGTTAACTTCATAAGCTAGGAATTTTGTTAGATTTGTGAAACTTCTAAAAATTATGGCATGAATCCATACATTTAATCCATTTGGGTATTTTAGTTTTGATATGTATTACCAAAAAAGTCCTCTAGATGGCAGTGTTTACCACAGTTAGGAAATATTTTAACTTTTAAAATTATTCTCAAATGAGCCAAATTGTATATAGTAAAAACTTCAGTCTTCTACAACTGTTTCTCCAGAATTTTTATTTTGCCCTGAGTGAATGTTTAACCTAATGCAGCAAGATTTTTCTCATTAAGTCATGATTGCAATTTAATTTGTAAATTTCCAGGAACTGTTAAATTGACCTCAAAACTTTAGAATAAACATATATGTGATTTATATCCTTTGGAAGAATGAAAATAAGTTCTTGAGACTATGATAACCAGGATTAAAGAAATATTAGCAACTAATTGGATTTTGTTTTTTGGCTTGTATATAGAGTTATAGATGCTTTGAACACAGCTATAGATGCTTTACTGGGAACTATAATCTTATAACCAAGGGAGGTTTTCATCTTCTGTTTGGAATGATTGTAGTTTAAATTTTTGCCCTGATGAACAACCCAAATGTGTCAGATATGTAACAAAATCTAGGGCAGTAGTGTTTTGTGAGAGTACTTGTGGGTGGGGTAAATTTTTTAAAACTGTGAAATAATAGAAATGATACGGGCATATAAACTTAACTTACACTAGATAAAATTAACTGACACACTAGCATAAAACTAGTAAAAATGCCTCACATATACATGAACCTTTAATTTTCTGAAAACAAAAATGGACAGAAATGGCCAAGTTTAGGCCCAACTGAGTTGGAAGAGATTTCTTCCTATTTCAACTAGTATTTCAGAGATGTAATTTGTAACCTATTTTGTCCATTGTCCTATTGGGTATCAAATGAACTCCAGTGGTATTTTAACATTTGCTCTGGTGACTTAGAAATTATAAGTAGAAGTGACATCATAATATAAAACATACAAATGCTATTCATCTAAGGTAGTGTTCCTCAACTTTGACACCACTGCCACTTTGGGCCATTTAATTCTTTGGGGTGTGTGGTGGGGGAGGGCAGAGGTTAGGGAAGGTGTTCTGTACATTATAGAATATTTAGCCTCATCCCTTGGCCTCCACCTACTAGATACCAGTAGCAAACAGTAGCAGCCCCTCCCATGAACTCTTTCCTCTCCCACGAACCCCTCTTCATGCTCCAGTTGTGGTAATCAAAAGGTCTCCAGGCACAACCCGAGTTAAAAACCACTGATATGTTTGATTTTTATTTTCATGTATTCTCTCTTGCAATTATAAAATGCCAGTCATGTTAGTGTAGTTCATTAGTCCTTCAGTGGGTAAGTTAGGAATGGGGTCAAGTAAGATTACCAAGTTGCTGTGCTGAGCTCTTACATTAGGGCTCACTGTTGCAAGTAATAGCTGTTATAAAGGCTACTATAAAGTGTAGCTCTGACATAGTGGCAGGGATATGATTGGATACTGACAATAAACTGGAGCCAGGTAATTCACTACCATAGGGGTTCCTCATCTCTGGTTCTTTCCATGCATCATCTCCTTTCTGCTCTCTCTCAAACTTCCTTTGGTTTTCTGGCCTATGTAATGAAAAATGGATTCTAATTACTCCTGAGTACATAGTTCAGAGTAATTAGATCTTGGTATATCTTTGTTACAGACCTAGGTTCTTTAGTGTGGGGTTTGCTGGTCAATCTTGAATTTGATATCTTCCTAAATGTAATCAAGTGTTGGCAGAGTGGGATGGATCCATCAACTTCTGGCAGGATGGGAGGAGTCCACACCATGTGAACATGGATGTTTTGCTGCCCATGTGGATGGAACATGGAGAAAAACATTTCCAAAACAGGAAGTCTTGTGAGCTGTGGAGATGTCCACACAAGGTGTCCACACAAGTATTTATCATCTCCTTGTTGATACTTTCCATACTCATCAATGGCTTGGTACCCTCACATTGCTCAAAGTGTCTGAGCCCTCATTTTCTGTCTCAAAAGTGTGCTAGGTTCTCCAAATAGGCTTTCTCACTCCCAGTCCATAGTAAAAGTAAAATATAGCTGCAGATACCCAATCTCTGAGGAGGAAAACTAAGTCGAGGTAGTATGTGTAATGTGTAAATTCCTTGAGCCTCTGAGCAGTACTGTCGTTAGAAGAATGCTTGTTAACAGAATTAATCCCTGTGGTAAAATGGTAGGTATAAAAATTATAGGTATAATCCTTTCTCCAGTGTTTGTCTTTATTATTATTTTTTTTCCTGTGTGTCAGGATACTTTTTAAAATTCCTCTTAGGTCTTTGCTACTTAAGGTGTGGGCCACACCTACATCAGGATCCCCTGGGAACTTGGTAGAAATGTACAACTTCAGCTCCTACTACAAAACTAATGTATCAGAACCTGCATTTTAATTTAACAAGATGTATGGAGAGTTAGTATTCATATTAAGGTTTGAGAAACACAGAATCAGGTTAATTCTTATTTAAATCACAAAGTCAATTTTACTATAATAACCTTAAAATAATAAACTCAGTAGACCTTCTGGACTAATATGAAGATTAAAAACAAGTAGATTGCTGGCATATTTATGAATATTATCAAAAACTTGCCACTGAGCATTTAAACTATTAAGAATAATGTCACAAGCAAAATTTTTTAAACCTAAAATATGAAGAAGAGATATTGTCATGGGTATTAGCAAAGTAGAAAGGACTCACAGGCTAGTATGCTCACTGTAAAAAAAGAAAATAGAGGCCTCAGCTGAATTATGTTTGAGACATTTGAATATTTCTATGTTGAGCATATAGGAGGTTGTTAAAAGTAGAGTAGGTTTTTTTTTTTATATAGTGTGAGTTTTAAATAGATTTTTGAATGAATTCATGAATAGATTAATGACACTAAATTTGTCCCATAGGAGTTTAGTAATTTCATGTAATCCTCACTTTATACTCTTAATTGCGATATTTACATGAAGTGTCACTTGGTCATTAGGATCTTATCTGTTGCAATATACCAAAAAGTCAGCCTAATTCCATGGTGAGAGACAAATATTACTGAAAAATAATCCCATTACACTCCATTATAGCTGTTAAAGACACGTCTATTGGTATAGTTGTTATTCCCAGAAATTAACAAATAAATTTGCAATTAGGTCATAGATACACTGATGTTGCTCTCAAACATGGTGCTATTTACTCTACAAAATCAATACATTGCATGAATATTTTTGTGACATAAATGTTTATGATCTTTTTGAAATTATTGTAAGAGGAGGCATTTACTGCTTTTTCTTATATTTTACAAGTGATATTTTTCCGAGGAAAATTTTCATACTTAGGCTTTCTTATAAGCTCCATGTAATGTGTCTCGTAACATACTATTTTTAAAAATAAATCACTTATGTGTCCTGGTTTGCTTTAAAGCAGATCAACCCCATTCTATAAAGTCAAGAAGTTTCTTTGATGCTCTTTTAATCCTTTCTGAAAATTCACCAATCTTATAGCTGGAGCACAGTAAATTCATAGGCATCGGACTGAAAAGATGATGTGCATTTTAGAACCTTTTAAGGAGTGTATTAGTATACACTGCAGAATCAGTTTTTCATTTAAGAAAAAAATTAAAGAATTGTATGTATACACACAACTTTTGTCAGCAGAGTGGTATTGACTTAAGTCCCAGTCAAAGCATACCAGTATCTTTTAAAGGCTGAGCAATCCTTATATCCATCACTTGGGTCTTATCAGTGATACGGAGTTAAGCCAGAGCTACAGGAGTCAATGGAATATGCATCGTCTCCCTGACTCATCCTAATTGAATTAGAGGGGACTGTGGGTTGAATTTGGTTCCTGAGAGGAGATTATAAGAGAAAAATGAGGCTTATCCATCCTGCCCTATATTAAGTCTATTTATGTGCACATTATGTAACAAATTGGGCTCCTAGAAGAGTATCATGTGAGTTTGTCTTAAAACACACACACACACACACACACACACACACAAACAGGAAAGATTTATAAGCAGGAAGTTGTGTGTGTGTGTCGGGGGCGGGGAGGATATAGAATGAGTTACCAGAATGATGTTTCAAGTAACATGAAGTTTTGTTTTCAACAACATACTCTTATTGATAAAGTACTGAAAAAATAAAAAACTTGTTCTATATTTTAACTTGAGAAAGTCCTAATATCTAAGAAAATCATTTTCCCAATTATCCTTGGGTGAATACTGTTGTGTTTGAACCAGGTTTTTGTCTCGAACATTTTCCTATATTTTTCAATGTAAATACAGGTGCTTCCAAACGTGCATGCTATTTTTGTATCTTTGGACATTTATATAAATATGAATTGTGAATAGATCATACCTGATATTCTAATCTAACAGTTTTTGCCCATAAAAACTGGAAAATAGAAATATACACAGGAAATAAAGTTTTGTATGTTATATTTTACTTGAAATTCCATGACTTAAAGTGATCAAATTAAAAAACATGTATTCTCTTTACTAGCTTAAAACCACTTTTTCATGTTTTCCTGAGTGATTACCTGAGCCCCACCTATGAAAGGGGAAAGGCTTTGTTATGAAAGCTATGTCTTGATATGACCTTACGTCTTAAAAAACCAATAACGAAACTTGAAAATTCAATATTTTCTTTATATAGTAGTCATGATAACATAGAGGCACTGGAAAATGTCAGTTAATATTGTAATAACTGTTAGAGCTACAAACCTGACATCTATAATCGTTGTCAGTCATAAAAATATAGCAAATTGGGATAAATTTAGTTCAGTCATTCAAACAGAATGAAGCTTCTTGTCACCTGCTTTCCTTTGTGATTTGATTACCTTGAGCTAGGTTTTCGTTAAAGAAAAAAAAAAGTATTCAAAGAAAAAGCTAATAGTGAAGCAACAGAATTATTTAAGAAGCTTACTACACTTAACCAGTTTGCACAGGCTTAAAAGGTGTTAATTTTCTTTTTGTGGTTTTAGAATTCTGCATTGTCATTTTCTAAACAGTGATAATACAAATAACCCTTAGAATTCTTCACACAATTCTCCCCCAGAAGTAGGGTACAATAGTCTAGCATCTTTTGTGAAATGGGGACAATAATACCTGCTGTGAGGTAAGACCCCCTGTGATTGATTGATTAATGTGTGTCAGACACAATAAGACATCTAGATTAAAGGAACTTTAGAAATATAGGGCATGGAAATATTTTTTAATTTTTAACTTTGATTACAATATAGAACTAGTATATTAGAGTCGAAAATTTTAGTTCTGAAATCCTTGAGTTCATTTGATCATTCCAAGTACCACAGTCTGTTTCTTGTATAAATTGTTTCTTAAAGAAGCCTTTACAATTGATATGAAATGTAATTTTAAAATGCTGAGTGATAACTAGAAAATCAGATGAAAATCCAATTAAACTTCATAATTTAAGTTATTAAGTGCCATTACATGGAAACTATGGTTTAATATATATAAACAGAGCAACATTAAAATTTCAGAATATAATAATTTCAACCTGACATCTGTTTCAACATAAGTCTGTAATAGCATTTTAGTTTTCAGTTAGCTGGCTGAAGGTGACTTAGCTTTGTAAGTGTCCCATGACTTACATAATGCAGAGAGAACACTAAGGCAATTTTAATATAGCCCAGATGACATAATTCCTAAAGTACTAATCAGGTACAACACAGGTGAGAATATCGTGATTCCTGGCTCTACAACACATGCACTAACAAAGATGAATAATGGTTAAAAGAGATCTAATTGGAAGTCTAGAATACATCTTGGAAGATCTGTATTGGAAGTCATAATTGGAAATCTAATATTTTATTCAATTCACTAAGGAAAAACAAAATGCAGTAAAAAAAAAACACAATATATTCCCCTACGAAAACTAAAATTACTATTTCCCAAGTTCATAATTCTGTTGACACAACTTTCAAAAAGTAGAGGTGAATTGTGAGCAGCTCTCATTATGCACATGTTTTACATAGTGTTTTGGTCAGAAGCCTCAAGTTATTTTTTCCCAGGGATATTCATGAGATCTCTAATCGTAGTTCTCATTCTATAGTTTATAAGTTGGAATATAATAGGGTAACAATAAGCTTCAACTGTTCTGGCTTTAAGAGCTAAAACTGGTATGGTTAAAGAATCTCAGTGATTTAGATATGCTAAATAAACACAAAATAGAATGCACTGAAGTCAGCTCTATTTCTGTGTTCAATTTCCTTTGCAAAGAATCTAAATGTATTTCTTTTTGGGGGCTTTGACCTGTGGTTTCCATTAATTGAAGTCTCATGGTTGTAAATTTAGTCATGTGATAATTTTTTTTTCTCTTCCTAACCTTCATCTGTGTTCTAAGATTTCGTCTATTGAGTATAAGATAATAATGGGTTCTTGACTACAAGTCAAGCTATTCTTTAGCAAACAGAAACAATTACGCTTGGTAATAAGGTTAAATAATTATTGCTAAGCTATGTGTTGCGATTACAACAGAACTTTGAAATGACTACAGTATGATTAGAATAAGAAGGTGAGATAGCACGATGCTTATGAAATGAACTGGAAAGTGCCTGTGCTGCTGTGTTTATTGTAAATGTATCAGGATGATGGTTCATTTATTTTAAACTAGTTCAGAGCACAAAATAGGTGACAGTTGGAACAATGCACTAGCTTTAACTGTAGATTTTGTGAATGGCAAAATAATCATCAGTAGTAAAATAAAAGAATTCCTGTAATTCACATTGTATCAGGTAATTTTTTTTTGACTTTTGTATACTTAAGCAGACTTTTTCATTCTGTATATTCTAATCCTACAAAATACTATCGTAAGAGTCATTAGGCTATTTAAAAACAATATCCACCTATTGCTTGCAAGAAACTGTTTTTCTATTTTATGTATAAGGGATCAATGTATTTTACAGTGGGCTTTTAGGTACTGCACTTTTATTGTGAATATTCGCCAGAGGAAAAGTTTGAATAAAAAGGAGCTTATATTTTCACAGATGAGGGGAAATTGTAATGCCAAATGAGTTGGTTAAATAATGGAATTATTTATACAATATCTAAGATTGGTAGGCTTAATGATTTCCTTTTTTACTTTTAAATATCTAAAAATAAGTTGTTCTTATTGGAAAAAAAACAACCAAAACATTGTACTGAAACAAAAGGAACATGCCATCATAGTGCTTAACTGTAGAGTCTTTAGTGCTTCTACAGCCCAGTACAGAATGAGGAACACGGAGGTTTAAGACAAATACTCTTTATCCTCTAAGTTAGAACAAGTTATTCAATCACGCATTAAGACTTTCTCAGACAACTTTTACAGGTCATTCAAAAATATTTTTTTTTGTGTGTTGTTCCAAGTGAACTGTTATTAATGCCTCAAACTTAGGTATCTGGCGTTGTGGGTAGAGTCCCTTACAGAAATCTTCGTGGTTTGCTAATTTTAAAAGATCAATTGAAAACAGTGCTTCGGGGGCTAATATTTAGGGAATAAGGCTGATCCTTTCCGGAGTCATTCCGTTTAGCTCTTGTATGAAAAGGAGAAACCTGTGAGGATTTGGTACAGAACTGGAGTCAGAAATGCACAGGGAGAGACAAGTACACATGTAAAGTTGCAATCAGAAGTGCAAAAGGAAAGGAAATGTTCTACAGCTTGGGGAACAGCTGGACGGGACTCCTTCCAGCCTCTCACAAGCAAAGTTTGCAGTTAGGTGAGCTGGATGCAGGTTTTGCTGCAGCCGCGCGACCTGACGAGCTCGGGTTCCTAGGTTTCTGGACACCGCGGGAGTCGAAGTGCAAGGACAGCTAAGATAGGTCGCCGTGGCCCACGCTGTTCTCCGAGACGAGACTTTGCACCGCACGCCAGACAAGCCTGGGGCTGATCAAGGGCGTCCCAGAAGCTGCCACTTTCCCTTTCCCCAGGCATCTTCCATCACCCTGCTTCTAGAAAGTGCGCAAATTAATTTTCTTTCCGGTCCTGATTGAGATTCAAATATCCTGTCCCGACCTTTCGCTATCCGCCCTCTCTGCCCTTCTTGCCAATGTTCCTGCCAGCAAAAGCCTCTAGTTGCAGCACCGGGCTTGTTGTCTGTTTAACGCTCTCCGGAGATCCGTTGGCCCGTGCTTCCTCCTGAGGGGTGACAGCGCATATCGTGTCTCATACCCCGGTTTGACTATTCCCTCCCTTCGCATTCTGGCCCCTCCATTTAGTAAAGACAAGTGCGAAATGTGCTCCTGGAGATGAGCCGTCTCTGCACCCCCCCCCCCCCCCCCACCATCCGCCCATCGCGGTGCGGGAGGCTCCCCGGATCCTTGCCTGCACTGCCCGCCTGCCTCCCGCGCCGCCCCGGCTCGTCCCACCACCGGTGCTCCGCGGTTCTCTGCCCCTCGCCGCACAGAGCAAACCGAAGGGCGGCTCACGCTGCGAGAGCTGCCTCAGCGCCGGCCTGGGGAGCAGCGGCACTTCCCTCCGGGCCGAACCCTGCTGGGCATGCTCAGTGCGCCTCCTGGAGCCCGGCTCTCCCGGGGCCAGGATCAGTTCTCCGGGTTTTCGCGGCTGCCGAGGGGGCGCTGAGGAGGGGAGGCTGGGAGACAGTCAGCGCCTTGTTCCTCGCCCCCTCCCTCGTGCCTGGCTGCAGCCGCCCGCACCGCAAGATGCGGGCCAATCAGGGGCCGGAGGCGGGGCTCTGGCAGTCACGCCCTCCCTCTGGGCTTATTGAGAGTTATATCAAGAAATTCAGTTCAGAGAGGAGAGAGGAGAGGGAGAAGGAGAGAGGGGCAGAGGAGAAGGGAGAGAGGGAGAGCATGCAAGACAGGAAGGAGCGCCTTAGAGTCTCTGAAGCACGAAAGAGATAACCGATTAGGAATTTTTCGGGCAACTGTCATCCCGGAGAGCAGCCAGAGAATCACCATCACCCCAACTCTGACGTTTCCTACCAGAAGTTAGACTTAAGCAGTATTGACATCGGAGGGAAATGGTATGCCTGATGCTGTGGAAAATACCCCTGAGCTGAAGAAGTGCAACTGGATGTTGTGTGTGTGTTAAATACCAGAAGAGCCCAGACCCCGTGGTAATAGAGACGAAAATGTGAAGAGAATGACTAACGACAAATCTGTGAATTTGTTCTCTGGAGTTGCTAATTTGCCAGCCCGAAGCAACACAATTCACAAGGAGGAAACGTTTTGCTGCTTCTGATTTCTCCCCAAACTGGTGCTACCAGATGCATGGCTTTCTATGTGTTGGAACAAATCATTCCTAACTGCAGCATACCGGGAAAGGGGAAAGGTTGAGGCAACTAACGTAAGTGTAAAGTTTCGCATGCACAATTGTAAATTTTGTGTTTAGATATGTCCTCAGTGTGGACGAGGGATGTTTGTAATTGGGTAGACGGTTGGGGCAGAGCTCACCTACTAGGCTGTATCTGCATCCCTACCTGCATCACTCTGCTGGAACTAATCGCGGGCATCAGCTACCGTACAGCCTAATGCAGATAAGATTAGAGCCTGGGAACTGACCAGTTCTACTCAAGTAGGTAGCTGCCTGGAGCCTTGCACCCATTTAAATTGCAGTTAGGGGAGCATCTAAGCAGAAGCCTTTTTACCTGCGTTACTGGGTTGCAGTATTTATGTGTGGCAGATGTTACTCATATTATAACCAGGGATCAGGGTTAAGAAACTGCATTTTTTCCTCTTTTATGTTCAGTAGAAAATATTGTGCTGTTACATGGAAATGTTAGCTGCGTTTTACTTCCATCTCCACACTCTCTTCCACATCTAGGATGAGGAATCTTGTATTATACATTTTTAAAAGTTTTAGTGTGTTTCTTAATCCAAATGGGGATAATTTGGCAATATGGAGAAATGAGAGCAAGGTCTGGGTAGGAAATTTGAAGTGTTGGTATCGTGCTCTTAAGCAATGAGGCTGTGTAGTGGCCGGTGACTATTGCTTTTGATGCTGCAGCAGCATGTCCGGGTGCTTGTTTCCCAGTAAGATTGTATTAGAAGGCAGTTGAGGAACTGGGAGGAAAGAAGAGATAGTCTTTTTAGAGGAAAGAGGTGACTCAGTGTAGCAGAGAAGAAAACATCACATTTGACATGTGACAAAGCAATTAGCAGGAACCATAGCTAAATACTTGGTGTTTTTCACTTGCACCTAAAAAAACTAAGGGAGGTGGGTTAGAAGCCAGGAGGCGGGTAAGACAGGGGGAGGGGAAGAGGAGAACAAGAATGCATGTTTTGAATTAAACAGTGTCCTGAAAAACAGTGTGGGTGAATTCAGGTAAAAATAGCAGCTGTCCTTAATTCAAAAGTAGATTAATTTCATTCTCTCCTGGCAAATGCAACAAGCAGTGGATATTTAGTGTTTTCATCCACAGAGTTAACTTGCAAACAGTGGCAGAGCAAACTGCCATGTTTACTAATGTGCAGTGGAAAATGTGTTGTGATATTTCATGACTGTGTGTTTTTGTTTACTGAAGAATAATATTGTCTATACGATTGTGTTGACAGTGGCTGTCTCCAAATAAGCGATGAGATGTAATGCATCCTCCAGTCCATGCACGCTTCCTCTTGCAATTCGTGCATCATTCCTCAGTGGAAACCTTTAAACCCTAAAATCCAGGAAAAGAAAATAAATACATTATCATGGACCTGAGGGATTTTTACCTGTTGGCTGCTCTGATTGCCTGTTTAAGGCTGGATTCCGCAATAGCTCAAGAACTTATTTACACTATTAGAGAGGAATTGCCTGAAAATGTGCCCATAGGAAACATACCAAAGGATCTGAACATTTCTCACATCAATGCTGCCACAGGGACCAGTGCCAGCCTTGTCTACAGACTGGTTTCTAAAGCTGGGGATGCCCCTTTGGTGAAAGTATCCAGTAGCACTGGGGAAATTTTCACAACCTCCAATAGAATAGACAGAGAAAAACTCTGTGCTGGAGCCTCTTATGCTGAGGAGAATGAGTGTTTCTTTGAACTTGAGGTAGTGATCCTCCCCAATGATTTTTTCAGGCTGATCAAAATAAAAATAATTGTCAAGGATACCAATGATAATGCCCCCATGTTTCCATCCCCTGTCATCAATATTTCCATTCCAGAAAACACTTTGATCAACAGCCGCTTTCCAATTCCATCAGCAACAGATCCTGACACAGGCTTCAATGGTGTACAGCATTATGAATTGTTAAATGGGCAGAGTGTTTTTGGACTGGATATCGTGGAAACTCCGGAGGGAGAGAAGTGGCCGCAATTGATTGTTCAGCAAAACTTGGACAGAGAACAGAAAGATACCTATGTGATGAAAATCAAAGTAGAGGATGGAGGCACTCCACAGAAATCCAGCACGGCCATACTGCAGGTCACAGTAAGTGATGTAAATGACAACAGGCCAGTGTTTAAAGAGGGTCAAGTGGAGGTGCATATTCCAGAGAATGCTCCTGTGGGCACCTCTGTAATTCAGCTCCATGCCACTGATGCAGATATAGGCAGTAATGCTGAAATCCGGTACATTTTTGGTGCCCAGGTCGCCCCTGCAACCAAAAGGCTCTTTGCTTTAAATAATACTACTGGGCTGATTACAGTTCAGAGGTCCCTAGATCGAGAGGAGACAGCCATTCACAAAGTGACAGTGCTGGCTAGTGATGGCAGCTCCACTCCTGCTCGAGCAACGGTTACCATCAATGTCACTGATGTAAATGATAACCCTCCTAACATAGACCTCAGGTACATTATAAGTCCCATCAATGGCACAGTGTATTTATCTGAGAAAGATCCTGTCAATACAAAGATTGCCCTAATTACAGTTTCAGATAAGGACACAGATGTGAATGGCAAAGTGATCTGTTTTATTGAAAGAGAGGTCCCATTTCATTTGAAGGCAGTATACGATAACCAATATTTGTTAGAGACCTCCTCTTTGTTGGACTATGAGGGCACCAAAGAATTCAGCTTTAAAATTGTTGCCTCTGATTCTGGGAAACCCAGTTTAAATCAGACTGCCCTGGTAAGGGTTAAGCTTGAGGACGAAAATGACAACCCACCAATTTTCAACCAGCCTGTAATTGAGCTGTCAGTTTCTGAAAACAACCGACGTGGGTTATACTTAACAACTATTAGTGCCACAGATGAAGACAGTGGGAAAAATGCGGACATTGTTTATCAGCTTGGACCGAATGCCTCCTTCTTTGATTTGGACCGAAAGACAGGAGTTTTGACAGCCTCCAGAGTCTTTGACAGAGAAGAACAGGAGCGGTTCATTTTTACAGTAACTGCCAGGGACAATGGAACCCCTCCCCTCCAAAGCCAAGCGGCCGTGATAGTTACTGTTCTGGATGAGAATGACAATAGCCCCAAGTTTACTCATAATCATTTTCAATTTTTTGTGTCTGAGAATCTGCCAAAGTATAGTACTGTGGGGGTAATCACAGTGACAGATGCAGATGCTGGAGAGAATAAAGCTGTGACTCTCTCCATTCTAAATGACAATGATAATTTTGTGCTGGATCCCTATTCTGGAGTCATAAAGTCAAATGTCTCATTTGATAGAGAGCAGCAGAGTTCCTACACTTTTGATGTCAAAGCCACTGATGGAGGACAACCACCTCGTTCCTCCACTGCAAAAGTAACTATCAATGTCATGGATGTCAATGACAATAGCCCAGTTGTCATTTCTCCACCTTCCAACACTTCTTTTAAGTTGGTACCCCTCTCAGCCATTCCTGGCTCTGTGGTAGCAGAAGTTTTTGCAGTGGATATCGACACTGGGATGAACGCCGAACTGAAGTATACAATTGTGAGTGGGAACAACAAAGGCTTGTTTCGGATCGATCCAGTAACAGGTAACATCACTCTGGAAGAGAAGCCAGCACCTACTGATGTGGGCTTGCACCGTTTGGTGGTCAATATAAGTGACCTGGGATACCCTAAGTCTTTGCACACACTCGTGCTTGTTTTTCTTTACGTTAATGACACCGCTGGGAATGCCTCCTATATCTATGACTTGATTCGCAGGACTATGGAGACCCCACTGGATAGGAACATAGGGGACAGTAGCCAACCCTATCAAAATGAGGACTATCTCACCATCATGATTGCCATCGTCGCAGGGGCCATGGTGGTCATAGTGGTGATCTTCGTCACTGTCCTGGTGCGATGTCGCCATGCATCGAGGTTCAAAGCAGCTCAGAGGAGCAAGCAAGGTGCTGAGTGGATGTCCCCAAACCAGGAGAACAAACAAAACAAGAAAAAGAAAAGGAAGAAAAGAAAGTCTCCCAAGAGCTCTCTTTTGAACTTTGTTACAATTGAAGAGTCCAAACCTGACGATGCAGTTCACGAACCTATCAATGGGACAATAAGTCTGCCCGCTGAGCTGGAGGAGCAAAGTATAGGAAGATTTGACTGGGGCCCAGCCCCTCCAACAACCTTCAAGCCTAACAGCCCTGACCTGGCCAAGCACTACAAATCTGCTTCTCCACAGCCTGCTTTTCATCTTAAACCAGACACTCCGGTTTCCGTGAAAAAGCATCACGTGATTCAGGAACTCCCTTTGGACAACACCTTTGTCGGGGGTTGTGACACCCTCTCCAAACGCTCTTCCACTAGTTCAGATCACTTCAGTGCCTCAGAGTGCAGTTCCCAAGGAGGCTTCAAGACAAAGGGCCCCTTACACACCAGACAGGTAAACGAGCACTTTTACTGGTCTATAAGTACTGCATACAAGTGCCCAGTCAACCAGTATTAACGTGCCAGTGTGTCTCTTGTTTTGGTCTAACTTTAGCTTAGTTACAAAGAGGGAAAAAAAAAACTTGACCCCTTTTTTTATTCCTCTGGGGCTCAGTCAAGAATTTTTAGAACAGCTTTGAAATTTCTGAGTTCTGAGAATTATTTAACTTCCCAGTTTCCTTCAAATGACAAAAGATGAAAAGAGGAAATAATTCCAAAATGTCCCAAGATAATGTTTGCTGAAGAAGAAAACCTGTCCTGTTATGCCAAATTCTGCTCCTGGGGTTTCCAAATTGACTGCTTCAAGATTTTTACGTTACCTTTTGATCTAAAAAGTCACCTTCAAATCCCAAGTTTTAAATGACGTTTGAAGGTGTCGCTATAATTATTTTGGAGCTGTGGTTGCTAAAGGGGTTAATTTTTTTTTAGTCTCTAAACAAGATAGTAGTTTATTAAATGTACATCAGCCGTGAAGCACATGATTGTTGATAGATTGCAACGAAGCCATATAGGAAGCCTTCTCTTTGATTTCAGATGATTTCATTGTAATATAGTACATTGGGTATTGAATAGAAGGTTGGCAAATTGTCCGTAATGGCCAAAGTACTCTTTCAAGAAAAAAAAAAAAAAAATAGAAGGAATGCTTTCTCCCTGATATAACCAATTTATACAGAAAAGAATGAATCCATTGTAAATATTCTCCCATCTTAGTAATGCATAAGTGATCTGTCATAACTCATTTTAAACTGTGAAATATGCCATATGAAGAGGGATTAAGAGGCTGAGAAACTCATATTTCAACCAAATCCAGAATTAGTTTTTCTTAGGTCTAATAATTCCTTGTTAATAAAGATTTAAATGCAGTGCTGTCTAATTTATTTCACTGGTGCTTGTCTATTGCCATGAAATTTGAGTGTCAGTAATAGCCTGTAGATGGCACTAGGGTATCATGTCGCTTGTGCTGGCCAGGCGCCCATCCCGCAGTAGCAAGGAAAGGGGGGAGGGAAGGATCAAGCTGGTACTACAGCCAAAGATACCTTTTATTTAATGATAGTTGCTCTGGAGCAACTAGCATTTCAATTCATTTGGTTGCTCTTTTGTGATTAGCTCTCACCACACCAACTTTCTAGGATTTCGTAATCTGAGTTCTACCCTTGTTGGTACTGAGTCCCCCTGTGGTGATGGCCCATCTGAATTTGTTCAAAATAAGGAACGTATAGATTTCAGAAAATCAAGGAAAGCAAAAATAAATTTGCAGGACAGTATTGACAATTGTTGATCAGTGTGTGAAAACTCAAGAGTTTTTCCTTTTTTTATGTGGGACGTGGGGTGAGATAGAATGTTTTATTGAAACTCTATTTCCCTCTTACCATCTAGTGTTTATTGCTCTGGAATGACTTTAAGGTTTTGTGGTAATAAGATATTCATAAAAGTAATTTTGACAGTGAATCACATAGATATTCCCAGACCAGTAAGCATAATGTCTATCTGTGATTATTCAACTAAAATCTCTACTTCTTAATGTAAAAGATTAGATATCTAGAGCATTTTAAAAGTACATATACTTAAAGCTTGAAGGCACAGAATGAGAGGAATTAAAATAAGTCCGTGTCAGAATTCTAGAGGAGCATATGAAGTTATCTGATAGAAGTTGAAGTTGGGAAGACTTATTTTTATGTTAACTTCATCAGCTTTTTAAGAGAGGTTGTTTTAAAATGTAGAAGATTTCTGAGCTTAGTAAAGGTTTGTGAAAGTTGGTAAATAAGATAGTTAATCATGCTAAGTAATTTTTGAAACTAATGGACTTAATGGATTTAATGGACTTAAATATGAAGGTACTATTAATGAAAAGAGAGAAAACGGCTTTTTTATTTACTTTTTAGGTGAAGGTCACTCACAATATGCTGATATTTTATGATTTGCATACTCTCTTGAAAAAAGCAAGCATGATTTGAACTTTTCATACAAAATCTGAAATTTGTTTTCCAAAGAAACATTCTGATATTCTTCCAACATCATCTTTCTTTTCATGTAAATGTGGTGTGGATTAGCATTGACGCACGGGCCCACTTTTTCTGACTTCTCCACAAAACTTGAAACTCTATGTAGTACAGTGACATAAATGTTAAGTGCATTTCAGCAAATTATGGAAAAGATATTTTGTTTAGGCTTAGTCATAAGAACATTTGTATGATGTAATCTTTAAAATAGGATGCTGACTAATTCTCTAACTGGAACTAAAGTGCATTTTAGACATTCCTTGAGACCATGTGTTACTGTGCAGTTCTCATTGTAGTCATTTGGATGTTCAGACATAGCTGTAATTCACTATTATGCTGAAAAGCTATTGAAATGGCTTTGCTTATACCTTTTAGAAATTTTCACGCCGAGAAAGAAAAATTGCAGGGTTGGAGAAAAGGAATATTGGAAGTAAGGAGAAGTGTTGGTGATAGCAATATGTACAATTTTAGTGTAAGAGGCATATTTTCTATGAATGAAGAACATAAATTATATACGATCCTTTTAGGTTTTTTTTTTTTTTTAACTGAACTACATGAGTGTTATCTGAAGAAGTTCTAGTTAAGCTAAAATAAAAGTTCTATTTTTAGCTCCTTCTCTTCAACTAGTTGCTTTTATACAGAATATGCTCCTGAAGCTACACAATTTTGAAAAAAGTAGGGTTTATCACAACAAAAGCTTTCAAAGGAATTTATAAACATATAATGTGTGAAGATTTTTAGTTGAGTGGGCACAGAGTGCTGTGAACAGGAATACCTTTTTCACTTAATGGTGCTAGTTGATGTGTGAGTAAAATGCAAGATTCTTGAGTAAAGGGCTACCAAATTTAAATATCATTCATTTGTGTTGTCGATACAACGAAAACATAATGTCTGACTCCTCTGCCATCAGGGCATAAGTTCCTATTTTGTCTTTCATTCCCCTGCTGTTTTGCCTTGTGTGACCCTGCAAAGAATGTTGGAAACCATATTCCTCATCCACTCGATTTCATTGAGCTTTCATTTTCCTTGAACATAACAAATCTGTCACTGGATTTTCCACAAATTATTTTGCATGAATTTTCAGAAGTACCCTTATCATTCACAGATTGGGTGGAATTTCCGGTTTTTAAGAAAAGCAAGAGCATGTCTTGATATTTATTTATAAATAAGCAAAGTTCACTGTTATAGGTTTAAGAGGATGGCAAGATAATCAATTCCAGTAGGGCTTACAGTGATAAAGCTCATTGGTGTATTTTTCTAAAAGGAAAATATATTCTTAGTGGATGTGATTTTTAAAATGTGATATTAAGTTCTCAAACTTTAAGGTGTCTCAGAATGATCCGGAGGGTTTCTTAAAACATGGACCCCACTCCCAGATGTTCTGATTCAGTACCATTGGGGTCAAGCCTGAAAGTTTCCATTGCTGACGAGATCCTAGTCATGTTGATGCTGTTAGTCCAGAGACCATACTTTGAGAACCACTGCCTCAGCATATTGGAATAAGAAACGTCAGGTCTTTTCCCTTTCAGATTATCATTTCCAGAGTACCTGTTTGTACACAGCCCAGCTCTCACTCAGCTCACTTATTGACAGCCTTTTTATTGTGGCTGGAGGGGCTTTACAGTAAGCTGTTTATTGCTATTTCCCAACCTGGTTGACAGCACTTGGGGAATTAATTTTCTTGGCCCCAGTGTGCTTTTTGTGGGGGTATAAATGAAAATGTAAAAAAAAAAAAAAAAAAAAAAAAAGTGACCTATTTACATTTGACAACTTCTTCCAGTAATAAAACAATCTGTGAGAGTTACATTACAGTCTGGTTCTGGGTAAACAGTCATGTTTAATTTTCTAAATGAAATGCTTATTTTAGAGTTTAAGTATCCTGACTTCAACTGTTCACAATCGAGAGTATTTGCTCATATGTATATCTGTGTATGTATCGAAGAAATTAAACATTGAAAATGTGTGTGCATGCTATACTCAAGTGTATACATGTACTTTTACTACAGAAAGGGAATTGCTTCTATTCCCAGTCATTTAGAGATACCATACTACATTTATGATTATTTTTCATTTTTTAATAATCCCACTACAACCACTGAAGTGCTGTGTCACGTAAAATGCAGAAGACAGTCATAGAATTGCTATTTAGAACAGTGGGAAAATGCAATCGAAAGAAGTGAAGGCAGCAAATCTGAACTAATGTGAGGCTACTAAAAAAATGTGACGATACTTGAAACAAATGTTGCAGTATATCGTGACAGTTGAACACAGGTGGTATGTGGAGAAAAATTGCTCCCCAAGATGCAGAGTATATTTACAATGTTATCAGTTGCGATTTTTATTTCCACTCCTTCCCTTTGGCCAAGTGCCCTATGATCAAGAAGTCAGTTGTGAGGTAAAGGAAACCCAGACCCCTTGGATTGATTTAGGAATTTGAAATGAGAATGGGCCATCTATTCAAACTGGCTACCTTTCCTCTTGGATTTGTGATACAAATACTTGATTTTTTTTTCAACTTGATACAGCTAAGCTATAAAATTCAAGGTACATTTTAGCATTCATTGCTAATAACCTTGAGGAGAGTAAAAATAAAAGTTGCCACTGTATTAAGCATAGATGTGTCTTCTAATTACTGAATACGTGTTAACGTAGAGAAAACAATTTCAGTAGTTAAAAGACTATCTCCTAAATTTTACGATTATTTCTATATATAGAAACACTCTAAACTGATGTTCCCTTAGTTTCAAGTGAGTCATCCTTACGGTGTTATAGAAGAGGCTTTATATCACTAAAATTACCTTGCAAGTATTGTACTGGTAAGAATACGTGATATTCTTTGGGTATATGTATAGTCTTATTAAATATTTCAAGCTATAATGTATCTTCTCATAATAGCTCAAATTAAAATATACATGAAATAGTAAAATAGAATTTAGATTTAATGAAAAACCTCAAATCTAAAACCACATTTCCTCATAACCAATTGTGAATTAGCCTGACTCTTGAACTTTCATTTTTTATGTTGACTGACATATGTGAGATGTGCATAAACTATGCCCAAAATATTAGAAATGGTCTCTTAATGAATTATTTTTCATATCGCATTATTTTCTGTGACAGTACTGAGGTATGAAAGTGAGACCTGTAAATTATTTTCTCAGAAGCATTGTTTCCACAATTTTATTTTATTGTTCAGATTGTTTTGGTTTCTAATTTTTTTGGGAGGGGGTAGGTGGGAATGCAGAAATAGTCCAAATGCTAACTAACACCCACAGACGCCATGCTGGTCTAGCGGTACCAGACTGAGTGTTTATGGGATCGAGGGCCGTGTCAACTTTACTGCTCCTTTTTTAGCACTTTCTCGGTTTGACTTTGTCAGAGTTGAACTCTTAGCTTGCGTATTATTTCAGGCAAAAAAGAAAGTGAGTTTAGTGAATTGTTTACCACTTTCACTTAAAATCCCTGCAGTAAGCGTTCTCTGAATTTAGTGTGATGTTTTCTTGAAGGAGACCCTTTATTCAAACTAGTCTCTTGCTAATATTAACAAGTTAGTTAATATCTTATATAGTCAAGGTAGTTGGAAACTAAGAATTATTTAAAAATACACGGGTTTTTAAATTTTGGCTTTCTTGACAGCTGATTTTATGTTTAATAGATTTTCCAGAATTCTACATACCAGGGCCCTAAAATTTGTCATTTAAAAAAAAATATGACTCTAATCACAGGTCAGATATTAGTGAGAATTTGGGAATGCCAGGCAGCAGGGGGCTTGCTCTAAAGTTTTCAATATCTGGAAGCATAGGAGTTCAATAACTAATAATGCTAATGTGGTACATCCTTTGTATTAGTTAGGACCCCCTGAATCTGCATCAGATCAGGGAAAAAAATCCAAATGTTGTAGAAATAATATTTCTCATGTACATTAGGAGATAGGCTGTGCTGTTTAGGATTTCATCAGTTATTTCAGATAGCTGTTAAATCTGTCAAACATTTCATTTGGAAAGGAACACATGCTTTTTACCTTTGTTTGATACAAACCTATTGGGCTGTCAGTCATCAGAAACATAGAACAAGAAAGACATATTACTATGATTGACATTTTGGTTTTGATTTATATTCTTTTTTCCCTAAGCCAAGATTCATTAAAATGGAAGTTCATTAAGTAAGTTAAACAACTACCCTTCCTTAATGGTAAAGGGTGATGGCAGGAATAAAGTGGGAAAACAACCCATATTTACTCTCTCACTCACATTTTGTCCTCTAGACAGTTTGTATCCTATAGATAAGAATAGTACTGGAATTAGTAGAAATTTCTGAGCCATAATATGATTTTAAGGCATTCAGAACTTGAAGTCATTGATTAGGGATAGGTTTTTCCATACTTCTCTGTTATTTACATTATTTAAATATTTCCCCAATTTTAACAGTCCAATCGATTACTGGTCCATCAGCACATATCACATTTAAAATCAAGATGGACTTGGGACCATCTGTACAGTTGGGGGTGGTGAAGATATAAGCACAATTTGAGGGGCATATTTGATTAATTGTTTCTAGTCATGTTATACTCATTATTCCAGAATTTGTTAACAAGTGAACTTATCTTTTCTTAAAAGGATTCTATTACAGCCTCAGCATTCATTCATTTATATAGATTTTTAATTATGTGGGCTGCAAGGAGGTGGAAATTGGGTTGATTTTACCACGTTTGTATAATATATTTTAACATTCTTCCACAATTTGTCTTTCTATCTGGCCATCTCTGCATTTTAGTATTACCCTGCTTTGTTAATATCCACTCTCTGGCCTTTTTCAGTCTGTTAGCAGTTGATTAAGAAATACTCTAATCCCTTCCAGGATATTGAGAAACTAATGGATTGCAGAGTATTTGGGTCTTTAAGCTTCAATTGTAAATGGTATGAAGAATTGTCATTGAGCTGATATTTGCATATATCTCTCCCAGTGCTAGTTACTTTGCCTCCTTTTTGTCCTCGTAATCTTCAGCTTTCATTCTAAGGATATTTATTTTGGTCGGAAATAAGCACGCCAGTGATAAAAATTTGGGATTCACCTCCAAATGAATGCCATCACAGACAGGGAAATTCTGGCACATTTTGCATAGATCTGTATGAACACAGTGAACCCTTCATAAGCTCTTAGATTGCAGGAAATCGGTACTGAAAATTAAGTGGGGTTTTAAAGATTTGCAAAGTAGAGAGCTTTGTATAATGCTGGTATTGCAGGTGCCTATTAAATATGAAGTAAAGGCTTTGTAATACAACCAGCTAACACATTTCCCTCCACATTAGAGTGATTTATAGCCTAGAGAATTAGTCTTACCTATTTTTTCCAAAAGCAGAAACATTGGATGTGTCTGAAAGAATAAAAATCTCAAACACACGCCTTGGAATAGACAGATTTACTTTTTGATGAATCTAGTTATTCCAAGTGGACAGTGCAGGCCTGCTCACACTTACCTTTGGTACCTCCGATGCCCGTGATCTGGCTTTCAACTCTTCCTGAGAAGAAACTCTCAATTGTGTGTGTCGACTCTCCTCCAAAAGTAAATCAGATGAAAACCCTAGGTATCCATAAAACCATAGCATTACCATAATGAAGAGGGCTGGCTACTAAGTGAGTGCTTTGATCCTCATAGGAATTGATATTGAATCATTTCTCAAGCTATATTTTTAGAATTCATCCTTGCTCCATTTGTAAATAGTGTGTGTGTGTGTGTGTAGCACAGCATCTCATTCCAGACATACGTGTATTTCAATATGTTTACCTCATGACAGTGTTCAGTAAAATGCCTCGCAGTTCTTCAATACTTCACATGTTTGGCCCTGTTAGATATAAATCAGTGGAAAGAGCCATGTATATTTTTAAATGATTTTAGAAATCCTATATTTTTACCTACTAGAAAGAGCATATAATCCACGTGCAGTACACAGTAGGTATGGTGGACTTGCTGAGAATCTTCATAGATGATTGATTTTTAAAACAAAACTGTTTCTGTGCAAGACAATAGCAACCGCAATTCAGTGAATGAGGTTTTTTAAATTTTTTTCCTCTTTAAACAAACCTCAATATGGAGAAGAATGGAGACACAGAAGGATATATAAAATGAAACCCTTTCTTTTATAGGAAGAAAATGTCTTCTGCTGACAGTAGTTCCATAGTAGATCTTTTCTTTGAGGAAAAAAAAAAAAAAACCAGTGCTTTTTTGGATTCGGAGGATACAACCAATCTGTGCCTCTGTGTGATAGCAGCTGCACGCTGAGGACTTTCAAATACACAGCTACACAAGATTCTGCAGGAAACTTTTTGTAGAAGGTGCAAGTGACAAATGGAGACAAAATGGAGTGAGTTCTGAGTTGTGAGTTGATGCCCTCCTGTGTCATATATTCATGTCATTGAACCAATTTTCACATTGGAAACCTAGAATCACAATAGCCTTACCTCTGTTTGTCAGCTGTAAACACACCTGCACTGGCAACTTTTCTTTCCTCCATTTCTTATCATTCACTAGGTGGATTATATTCATTTATGTTACTTAATATACATCTGCTTTCTTAAATTTCTTAATAGATTTTAAAATACACAGATAAGTTTCTTGATATATATATATACATACATATATGTACGTACATATATACATATATATGTATACATATATATGGATATATGTATATATGTACATACATATATAGGTACATATATATGTATATATACATACATCCATATATATGTATATATACACATATATACACATACATCCATATATATGTGTATATATATGTATGTATACATATACATACATATACACATATATATACACATATATATATACATACATATATATATATATATATGTATGTATATATATATATTGCTCAAGAACATCCCTAAGGTATCACAATACCCACAGTGTGTCCTTTCTTCCTAGAAATAGAAAATATCTGTATTTTTTCCTTTGCAATTTTTAAAATTGAGTTTTTCTCACTGATACCATTTTCAAGGTGAAGATATAATGCTAAATTTAACTGTATGGATTAATGTTGCCATTCCTAATCTTCAAATTTCCAACATAAAAAAAGATGTCAAAAATTTTATAAAAATAAATTCTTTTTGCTGCAGAATTGAAATGAGTATCAAAATTACATTAAGTTGTAGTAAAAACAGACAGTCGTTAGGATATTTTAGTTTGACATGAGCTCATTCTTGGTCTTGACAGCAAAATCTTCTGCCAAGCAGTGATGGCAAAATATGTTGAATTCATTGATTGATTTTTAAACATGGTAATAATTAAGCAAAATCATTTTGACACCTAAAGTCTCTGTTTTAGACAATTAAATTCTGCTTTAGCTAAGGTTATTGACTTCTGGATGGTACTGAAAGCAACACTCCTCAGGGTTTAAACTATTCCTGTAGGACCATCTGTTATTGGCAAGGCTGTGCATCCTCTCCAGCCAAAGCAGTATCAACCCCAGTCGTATATTCAGGATTGTTCAAAACACGGCCCTGGTTCCTCATGATCCTTCAGTCTCAAGTGGTAATTCAGTTAAATCAAATACTGGTATATCATAATTTAAAACTTAATAATTAAGGAAACTGTAAGAAAGTTCTTTAGAGTAAGAGACTGAACCTTTCTTACCTTTGTAGTTCCAAGACCAAATCTACAATGCCTAAGAGTGAACTTAGTAGGCATTCAGCAAATATTGACTTAGCCTGAGAGATAAGCTGATAATGGAATCATACTTTATGTATGTATAACAGTTCCATTGATTTCATTCCTATAACCATATAAAGAAGACAATCCATTCTTTATGTAGAAACTGAGATTCAGAAAATGTTGTTTGTTTGTTTTTTTTCCCAAGTAACATGGCTAAAGCCAATGGCTTTTATTTCCAATCCAGAGCCCTGCCTTTACACTGGTATTTCTTCCTTATGTGTGGCCTACTTTTACTTGTAAAACACTATTTTTAGGCTATATATTAGTTTGAAACATTTTCTTCATTAGGGATATAATTTCACTGGAAAGGATTGCAACCCATTTATATATTAAAAAAATAAACAAATATATTACAGGGCAACTCAGTGTACCTAAAATTGTTCTTTACAGGTTACCTCTGAGTAAACCAACTCTAGATTATATTGAAATGTGGTAAGCATATGACACCCAAAGCACATCTGTATCCATTGCAGCTGTGACAGAGGGCAAAGGAATAAAGTATATGTGGAGAGTGAATGTTTGGTTTCAGCTGCTGTCCATATTTTCCTCTGTAACATCTTCGGCCTGATGACGAAAGCTCTAATTAGTTTGAAGAATTTTTTGTGGCTGAGGAGTCCTCGTGCTCTCCAATCTAAGAAATTATGATCTCCCTGACACCCTCCATTCATATTTCTGGAGGTCTAACTTATAGATGAGGAAGTATAGGCCTTCTTAGACTCTGCATTTTACCATTTTGATTTTTTAACAGTGAAGTACAATTAACACCTTTATATCATTTATCAGTGTCTTGACTCAATGATTTCAGCATGTAGGACAGAGAGAAGCAGAAAATTAGAAAGCTGCTGATTCTGAGGTACATAAATACTCTTCTGTCACATAAACAGATATCTCTGGTTTCCATTTTCTCCCTTATTCCACACCACTATGTTTGCCCATCATAACATTTTTTTTCTTAAATTGGGATATAATGGGAAAAGAAAGGGTAAACTAAATAAACAGGGTCAGATTCCTTTGCCTCCTTATCAAAAATTTGTACTTATACCTTTCAATACTTAGATTGAGTCATTACCTCTAAACATAATGATCAATAGATTTACTTTGTTATCTGCTTGATAGGGACAGGTGTTTTAGAGGGAAAAAAGTTGTCACATGAACGTTCCCTTAATAGACTTTTGAGTCATCTAGACATCACCCTAGAATCACGTATGAATTCTATAAAAAGAAGCAAAATAATAATTGAATAGTGACTAGAGCAGTGTCTAGCTACTATGTTAATTTTGGAAAGATAAATTTGGTGTCTAAAAGAACTCACAGGATAGTTTCTCAAGACTCAAATGGGCCTTTGAGACTATTTGGCCTATTTAATTCTTTTTCTAGATGAAAAAAACTGAGACCCAAGAAGTAATTTGATATTTGGCGTAGGAAAAATGACTCCATGAACTGCTACTTAGAAACTGTGACATTGGGCACATCATTTAAATGTACCAGTTCGTTCTTTCCTTGTCTGTAAAATGAGTGTAATCATGCCTAATCCATAAGGTTATCATGAGATTAAGTGAACGGGTACATGGATCCCTGTCAACGTCTGTTCCATGGTAGGCAGATACTTCAAAAAACCCCAAAAAACAAAACCCACCTGCTTTTCTCTTTTGTCTTCAAGGATACCAGTTTGCCATTGACAGAGGTGAAGATTGCACTTAATGCGTGTCCTCTTAGTTTTGTTCTTGGTGGTTTTTTGGAATATGAGTTTTATGTCTTTTTAATAAGCATGTCAGCTGTTAATCTGCTTTTGGTTATTTTTTTTTTTTTTGGATGTTTAGGATTTCTGAAAAGTTGGTCTTGTAACAGCATCTGAATAGTACAGACAGGATCCTATGTTTTCTTTTGAACTTAGTCCTTATTGTGCCACATTTATATAATTGCTTTATCTTTCATTTTGAGTATTTCGCCATTTTCATTCACATGTTGTATTTAAAATTATTCTGCTTTTAGCATTTGTTATTAATTCACTTCCCTGTTGATTACCCATAGGAACTCCACCCGTCTGGGGATTTTCACCTTATACATCACTCCTATTACAAAACAACATATAAGAGAGAGAATCTGTTTCACAGTCAGTACTTAACACAGCTGGAGCCATTTGAAACCTGCTGGGTTTTGCTTCCAATTATTCCATAGACTAGAAAGCATCTCCGTTGAAGTAGTGACATCCATGGTGTAATCAAACTAGTTAAAATGCCTTGGAGTATATGGGTCATATTTCTGGGATTCATCAAATGTAAGCCAGAAGCATAATAACCAATAGTTTTTTTTTCTTTCTTATTTTAAAATACCATATTCACTTATAAGTGAGTTTTTAATGTTTGAATATGCAAGTTTATAACATTTGAGTATATGGGTGACATAATATAAATGAGACCCAACAAATAAAAATATAACACAATATGATAGTATCTGAAAAAATACCTTTTCTTAATATACCAGAGGTCAAAATCATTGCTTTATGGTAGCTTAGCTGAAATCATCAAGACAAAGTTATTGATTTGGATTTGGAGCAGAATGTAGTGGGGATTTGTTACTAATTCAGTTAACTTGATCAACTAAATAAGTAGATATAGCCAATTTTTAGTTGGCCTCAATGTAACTAGGATTGTAGAAATTAAATTTTTAACTTCTTACTGACCTTTACTACTTTCTCGGTGTGATAAAATTATTTTTGTATTGGCCTTTTAGTTTAGTTCTAATTTTATATATAGACAGTGGCTAAGTAAGAAAAAATGACTTTAGAACAAGAACAATATGAAAACTTACTCCTTGTGCTTGGAAAAATGGAATCAAACAGATATAACATGATACACTGGTGTGATTTCCTTTAGACTACTGCTTGTTTTATACTAAGATGTAATATACTAAGATAGTGAACAGAGTGGGGATATAGTATGAATATTACCTTGAGTATCAAACGTCATGGAGTTGTAAGGATTATAGCATGGCATTATAGATGTTCAGTAAATTTTACTTAATGTCACCATAAGGACAAACATGGAAGTAATCAGGTAAAATGCAGGTAAATGGCAAGAATCAGGCTTCAAGGATTTAGATTCATTGCTTTTGTTAAAAAAAAAATTTAGTTTTCTCATGGCATCAAGCACATATAAATGTATACTAAACATGGCTAAATGTAAGTTAAGAGGGCCACCATTATGTGTTGTCCATCTCAGTGATAAACCTTTATTAACTCTTAGAATAGAGAGGTGATTGTACACCCCTGGAAGTATATATGAATTTCAGTTCAGATAATGACCAAACACTTATTCTATGAAGAAAATTATATTTCTTGTACTGCAATTCTCACATCTCTCCTTATGTAAACAGGGTCCACTTGATTTTCTCATCTAGCAATGTGAAGGATTTTTTCTGCCTGGAACCCCTACTTGGGTATAAGCCTGACAACCAGACAATATCCAGCCTTATCACCGGACTATTAAACCATATTACATTTTCCTTAAGGGATACTAAAATGTATTCCGGAATTAATATCCTATAGTTTTAAATGTATGCTTTTTTAAGAATATTTTTTATCTTAAAAATACATAACTATGATTTTTCTTGCCAAAGACCTCTACTGATATATACAAAAATTAATCTATATTTTTTTGTTAATTCTTTTATTCAACAGACATCTATTGTGTATCTTCAGTGGTCCTGAAACAGTGTTTGACAGTGGGAAGTTTTAAGAAAATAAGATATTTTATTTGCCTTAAAAGATTCCAGTGGGTTTTAAACACAATACTTTTTTTCTTGGAATTCCCTTACTTAAAATATGAGTTCTCTCTGTTTTAAATTGATGTCATCATTTCCGTGAAATATATTTTTTAAAGCCTTTTTTTTTTTTAAACTAGTGCTGGAGACTTGATCTTTCAGTAGGGTAATAAAATTCTAAGATCTATTACTTCAATTATAAGAATGCCACATTTAAATTTATTCTTTGGTTAATTTAGAGGGAAATACACTTTTTCATCCTTAAAATCACACTTCTTCCACAGGCAAAGGTGTTAATAAAATATAGTTGCAAGAAAACTTCATTTCTGTAACTCTGAGATTAGCATATTTGCCATATTAAAAATCACTTTAAAAACATGGCATACATTGATAATGTTGAGTAATAACCTAAGTTGAAGAAGACAGTGTTCTCTACAGATGGGGATCCACTTACACAGGGATCCATTTAGAAAAGGGTATTTTGAATCATGATATTCTGCAAAGCAGTGTTTCAACCTTCACCCTTTGAAAAGACATAAGCATAAGTGGAACATAGATGTTAAACTCTGGCCAGAATAAATGTTTGGTTTAATTGGCTTTTACCTCCAGATGGTTATGATTTGGGCAAGTCCATTTTCTTTATGAATATTTATCACAATATTTCAAGGAATCGATGCAATAAAATACTAAAAAATAGAGACCTTTATTATATATATATACATATATATACGTATATATATGTATATACATATACATATATATACGTATATATATATATTATTTCTTAAATTGAGAAACATTCATATCCTAAAAATTTGGTTTCCTTTAATCACAGAGGAAAATGCCATAATTGAGCTTTACATTTCAGGCAAGACAGACTATGTTATTTTTAACTGTAATCATTTCTCAAACTAATTTACATATGGATGATGTTTATATGAGCAGGTCATTTTGAAATTTTAACAGCATTTAAATAGAATTTTGGAGGTGGTTTTTTGAAAAATAGTGCACTTAATGCCTCACCTGCACTTTTTTGTGCAGACGTTTTTTAAGATAAATTTTTACTTCCAGCAAATGTACTATTTTAATTGCAGTTAGGCTTCAGTGATAACCATCAAGCTGGTGCCTAACTCCAGAAAGATCTTTCCAACTGTTCTGTGGATACTTAGGCAACTATCTCTAAGTAATTAGGATAATGTAAATGAGCTACAAAATTGAAACCTGGTAAAATATGATATACCTTAGAAATAAAATGTGTAATGGCACTTAAATATACTGATTAAAATATAAGCAATTTTGGGGGAAATAATAAATGTATTGCTATAACCCACCATATAACTAATGTAATCCATTTTCAGTGTGAAAATATGGACAGTTAGGTAAGCTAATTTCAAACCAAGAAACAGGATAGATTAAGCTTAGGATAACAGATACATTTAAACAAAGGTTGGTGTGGAAATCACGTGAGTGTTACTCTGTTGGCAGTAACTAATTTCCACACACAATTAGAAATGTGTCAATCTCATCGTTACAGTGATTGTTGACTTGGTGTTTTTACCCAGTTTTAATTTCTTATTATGATTTTTGGAAGTGACTATGCATTGCTTTACCAAAGAAAATGAACCAGTAGGGGTTATTAAAATAAATAGATTTTCCAATTTTCAAAACTTTGGTATTTCTTAGTAATTTTTGGCAATAGTCCTATCTATCCAAAACCACTTATACTTGGCTGAAGTTTCACTTAGCATCTTAAGAATTAGATTTTCTCATCTGAAAATTAGATCATTGGATTCAGCCTTTTTTTTTTCATTTTTATTAAAAATTGAACAATGTCTTTAATTAATAACTTAGTCATCCTTTTTGGCAGACTTACTCATACTACCCAACATCTGTCTGGCCTATTTCTTTTTATCATTTGATACATGTTCAAACAGTGCAAATCAATGTTGACATTGACTCATGAAAAACAATTACAAAATAAACCCTGTGGTTCAGTCTCTCCTGACAATGAACAATTTGCAATATCCCCATTGTATGATCTGTTGTCACTCTCTTGCCTTAGTGTTGATAACAGAGCACTGCCTTTATCTTCTTTGTCTCTGCCTGATTAATTTTTCCCTTCTGAACTAGAAAATTAACTTTTTCCTCCTAAATAAAAAAATCACAAAACAGAAGGACTCTAAAATCTGAAGCAGATTATTGGTGTTTATAATTTGATTAGAAAATTATCCACTTGAAATAGCACGTAGCTACCCTATTTTTGTCAGTAATATTACTCTGATTGTTTTTTTTTTTTTCTATAGTAAAGCATGAAGATGAATTTAGTACTTTAACTTTTGTGAATATTGGAGACACATAGTTTTGGGATAATGTGTAAATATAATTTTTGAAAAGTCAAACTGGTCATTTGGATTGCTGGTGTTTATTATCAGGATGTGTCTTAGAAAAGCTAATTAATGCTTGTTGTTTTCATTGGCAGCCTGTTCATTCAAAGACAAAATAGAGTTAAACTGAAGAAATAATGTAAATAATCAGAACTGTCAATCTGCTGAAGGAAAATCAAGTTTGGGATTAAAAGGACTGAATTGCAAATTAGCTGAAATAGCCCCCAAATATGCCACCTGAATGTCAAACAGCAAGTGCTATTTGCTTACAGGTACATAAATTGGAGCTATGTTTTGCCACAACAGAGCAGCCTACCGTATTCTCTCCAGAACAATGCAGAAACAGGGCCTTTCAGGATGGTTCTGAAACCTGGACAGTAGCCCAGGAGTGCTTATTTTTATATCTACTACCTCAGTGATTTCTGAACCATTTGCTTACATTTATCATGACTTACTGCACTGTGCTCTGTCATCTTATGAAAACTTCAGGAAAGAGCAATTCTATCAGGATTTTGGTGGAGGTACTACCAAAAACAAACAAACAAACAATTTTACACCGTAGGTGGATGGGTTTAGGAGTTGACAAAGACGGAGGAAGTACAGTTCTAGGAATGCCACATATTGGCCACAAGACACGTTTGTTTTTATTTTTCGTATTAAGCAACCTTATCCCACTGCTCACATCTTGAATGTGCAGCAAGAGAGATGCCTTTCTTAACCATATGACTATATGGACCTGATATTTTAAAAATATTCCTTCCATGGATATAAGGTCGTTTGGAAGTTATTTAAAATAAAACCCCCAAACTATTTAATGTTACTAATGCAGGCAGCAACAAATTATAAAGAATCTAAAAGTAATATAAAACAAAACAAAAAGCTGCATAGATTAGTGTCAAATGAGTACTCTATGATTTTTGCCTAAGAGGTGTCTTAGCTCTTTTGAGCAGTAATTGATGGAATGAGATATAAACAGTCACTGGCAAGGTGAGAAGCTGGACAGGCTAAGTCTTAAAATCCTGTGAGTTTAGGGACCGTTGTCAGTGTGAGCCATTCTGTGGACAATACAGTGAATCACAGCTATATGATTAATCAGATCAGTCCTCTATTCTAAAGTACAAAGAGAATGATGTGTTGGCATCTGATTTGGAATTGAATGCTTGTATACTAATGAATTTGTGTAGACTGTGTCCTCCAATGTTTTGCCTGGAAAAGAAATTCATTAGGAATTTGGACAAAAGCAACATGAGATAACCATAATAGAGCTGGAGTAACCTGTATCGAGGAAAAGCTAACATTAAGAAGAAGAATAAACTCCTTAATCCTAATAGTATTTATTGAGGTTGAAACTAATTATTGAGTACTTTAACATGACTAGTTATTGCTTTATTACTAAAAAAATATAAACACGCTTTAAGCATATATTAAAGTAACTGGTCAAAATAAACCACAGTAATTTCAGTGAAATAGCAAACAGTTTCACAGGAGAAATGGGGGGCATTTCGGGCTCTGAAAGAGATCACAATATTCACTTTAGCACCATTATCCCTTTGTTTCTAAAACGTAGTTTACAGTGCTTTGAAACTAGATTTCCAACACCAGACAATGATAATAGCCAACATTTACTTGAGAATTCACTGTGTGCCTGGCATTCTTCTCAACACTTTACATGTATTAACTACTTAAATAGGAACAGTGACCTTGTGAGTCAGGTACTATTATTAATATCTCTTTTATAGCTGAGACGAAGTTAAATGATTTGCTTAAGGTCACAGTTCCTGTAAGTGAAGAGTAGTCCAGGACTTGAACCCTCCCAGTGTTCTACCAGAGGCTTTGCTCGTAGTTGCTAGGCAATACTGCCTCTTGATTGCACTTTAAGTTAAAAAGATGAAATTGTGGTGCATCACCAAGAGTCAGTTGTGCCAGAAATAAATTCTTTGTATGAAGGCAAAAAAGGATAAAGTCTACTGTGTTTTGTTTTTAATTCCTTTCACATACGCATTTTGCCGTTGAGCACATGGCACGGTGATGCAACTGTACCAGGGGCTTGTGCACTTCTTTCCAGGTTGCAGTGAACCTTCACAGGCAGTAGGTAGGAAGAGTAGGAAGAGCATTTGTATCTTTTAGGCAGTAGGATTCTGAATGCTTTTCACAAACAGTGGATTTTAGCAATGAATTTAAAACATTCTGCTAAGCTCAAAATAGAACAAGAGTTTTTTGATTATCCTCTTTTTAAACTACTCATATCTGATAAGAAGGCATGGAAAAGAGGGGGAGGTCAAACCATAATGATAACAAAAAGATCTTTCTTCTCCCCGTAGACTAGAATGATGCCTTCTGACTTAAACAAAAAATTTTATTCCAGCCCCTGTTTCTGCATGGGTCAGAAATATCAACCGCCGTCCACCTCTGCACAAAGGAGCCAGCTAACATCAGCACGGGCCTTCTCCCAACCTATTTCTAATGTACTGAGGGAACACATCCTCGAGTCTATTTAGAAACATGCATATAAGTTATTGTTTATTCAATTTTAACCATTTTCTTGCTTAGGTTTTTCAGATTTATCACCCACAACCCCCAAAATTATCCATTAATTTTATATAGTTTGTTAAATATACCATCTTTCATTACTGGCTTAATACCTCCTTGCTTACAACTCTAACAATAGATGGTAAACACTTGTCAACCTCCTATTGGACTTTTAAGATCCCTCTGAAGTCTGAGAACTGGGGAGAATGATTTCAGCCCTATAGTCAAATAGAATTTCTTTATCATTGATTCTTATAAAGGATGCATTATGATAAATCTTCTAAGGAAGTTGCAGTTTTGAGGTTCATTTGAAGGTTAAAATGAAATACTGAGGTATTAGGCATACACAGCTTCCCTTATTCCATTTGGCAAAGGAAATCGATTCTGGGTACAACATGCTAAACTTTCTGTCCATTGTGTCCAGTGCATGTGGATCATTGAGTAGCTTTCATGAATGCTATTTTTATTTAGAACATAAATACTGTCACATTCCCAAAGAATACAAAAATTAGCTCTTTGAAAAAGTTTGATATGAGACAAGCAGATTGACTTATCCTTTTAAAACCCTATAGTTTTGAAACTTGCATCACTTACATTATGATTTTGTGGCCTCAGTTATTATTTAAGGTTTAGTATGATTTGGGGGCAGCAGGTTTTTCTTGATGACCCTTACTAATAAGCTTTAATTGGCAGAAAATTTTCAATTACTCTAATTAAAGAGCAGAATTGAACATGTTGACCAAAGATTCCATGTTGCTAATTAGAAAACAAGAGGCTGGTAAGGGCATACTTTTAGATCAACCATTGGTGTAAGAAACTTAAGTTTATTTGTTAATTTGTCAGTGAACTAGAGTGGCAAGATTTCTTTAAATTATTAAGGTGAGATATTGGAAAAACATAATTCTCAGATGTGAACTCAAAGGCATACAGGCAGGTTACTTTGAACTCAATAACATGTAAGGATAGAAATCAATTTGTGGTAGGGCTGTGAGGAATGATTTTTGTATGTCTGTTTAAAGAGTCATTTTTAGAGAAGTAATCTTTTTTTTTTTAAATTACAGTTTTTTGATGTAACTCATGTTCAATGAGACCAAACATAAAAGCAAACACTTTTAGTCATCTCTATTTATCAGGTTTAGGTAGAAGACTGCCAGACTGTTTTGGTTTTACAATAGGTTACAGTCTTATGATAAAGTTCCAAAATGGGGTTTGGAAACTATAATCCTGGCGTGCAGACATGAATATAGTGGTTTAACATAATGTGTTGCTTTAGCTTTCTAGAAGACTTAAAATATGGTTGGAGTTCTTCTGTATTTAGAAACTAAACAGACAAGGCCTTGTGAGAAACTAAATTAATTTTGCATTGACATTCTGGGTGTTGGTGATAATTTGTAGTAACATTATGCCTATTGGTTAGGATTGTGAATCAGAAGCTCCATCCAAATGGACATTACAAGAGCCAAATTTAATAGTCTTACTATCGGAAATTTCTGCCTTAGGGAGAGCAGAGGCTCTCCAGCATGTACTTTGTTTTCTGCCTCCATAATTATGTATTAATATACATCAACTCTTGGAAGTTGAGGAAGGACATGAGAGGAATGATGGAACTGGACAACATTATAGTAGTGGAGTAAAAGTTCTGTAGTGGCTTTTCTGCAGGGATGTAGTAGAAAAGGCACAAGGACACCAATTCCTAGCCTTTGCACATTCAGAATTTCAAGAAAACGAATAAAAAGAAAAGTGGAAAACAGTTATGTAACTTAAGCTGATGCGTTTTTGCTCATCAAATAATTTTTCACAAGTATCAAGAATTGATTCAACAAAGAGGCCTGATAGTCTATGTATTGTATGCTTTTGTGCTTTTAATTACAACCACTTTTATCTCTTAAAAATATTCACTGGAAAGGTATGCTTAGCCTGACCGTAATAAGAAAACTAGATACAATGATTGTGTGCATCTATATAACCATATACATATTGCTGTATGAATTGTCTGAAGTGAAAAGATTTTTCCATACCTTACCAAAAGTTTTAATAAAAATATTTTAACTATAATCTATTGAAGGCTTCCTTCAGCTCTTTTTTCAGCTACAAACTTATCTATGATAGTGGTAGAATTATGGCAATATACTGTTGACCCTTTAACAACATGGGTTTGAACTGGCTCAGATCCACTTACATGTGGATTTTTTTTTTTTTTACCAGATACAGTACAGTAAACTTCTTTCCTCTTATTTTCTTAACAGTTTCTTTTCTGTAGCCCTTATTGTAATAATATGGTATATAATACATAGACAACATATGTGTTAATCAACTGTTTACATTTTCAGTAGGGCTTCCAGGAAACAGTAGGCTATTAAGATTTGGGGGAGTCAAAAGTTATGCACAGATTTTTGACCGTGTCCCTAACCACCGTGTTGTTCAAGCATTAAATGCCTTCTGCTAAGGCTGTGTGTTTTTTCAAGTTATCTGAGAACTTTTCAGTTGTTTTTATTGCAAATCGATTGTGTGTCTTAATAAAATTACTCTTTTGATTTGGCAAGCTCTTGAATATATTTTTACATAGATTTCTGATGGGAGTGCTAATCTTTAGATTTTTGAGTGTGACTCTTTGGAGAGGATTAATGGAACTGGACAGCGTTACAGTAGTAGAGTAAACGTTCTGTAGTGGTTTTTCTTCAGTGATGTGGTAGAAAAAGCAAATGGACACCAACTCCTAATTGGAGATATTTTCTCAGTAGATATCTCGATTGCATGCATTTGATTTTTTTAAACCACAAAATGTATATGAATGCTGTGCATGGATTGACAGAAGTGAACTATAGCAACATGAAAATAACTTACTTGGTACCACTTATAGATCAGGCAATGGACTCTAGCAATTCACAGTATTTTTTTTAAAGCTTTTAAAAATTAAGTCTTGTAATGGTAATTATTAAAGCCAGAAGGATCAGAAATATGCCGAATATAAGATCATTTATAAAAAATAAGTCCCAAATTTGATAATCATATGACATTTGAGGTGATTATGGGTGAGTTTTTGATATACAGGGTGGCATTAAGTAGAAATATAGTCTATGGACCATAGTAATGGAGTTCCAGATATAGATAAATGAGATGACTGTCTTTAAACTTTCAATAAATTTGTTACCTAATTTAGGGATATTTGGAGCCTATGAGCCCTTATTTATGTTTATTTAACTTCAAAAAATTAAGGAAGAATTAAGGAATTATTTAGTTTCTAACATTCTGAGAGAGTGGCCAAGAGACTGGAAATGTCTTCTCTTAGTGTGAATGTAGTTAAACAAATCATTGCTATGCTACTGTCCAGCTCTTAAAGTGCAAAGTGTTGAGAAGACATAGTAATTTGCTTAATTAACCCCTGTTCTTTTTACAGGGCAAGAAATAAAATTACTCTTTGGCAATCACATGTTACTTGAATTATATTTAATCTTGTGTTAACCTGAAAACATACCAGCACACTCACACACACAACCCCTAATGCAAATATGGACAGAAGGAATCCCCCCATCATAAACCAGTATATTTCTTTCTAACATACAAACAATGTTAATAGCTCTGATGGAAAAAAATAAGGTGCCATAGTTAGTAAGGCAGAGCTCATGTTTTAGAGGTTTATGGCCTAAAAGTAGATAAATCTGCATTTGTGTGTTTCCTCTACCCGGCTCCCTAATATCAACTGACTTCTTGCAGAAAATGTATATGGTTTTCATTCTGACCAATAAAAGGCAACTTGGTGAGTTATAGAGATTGACTGGGTGCTTGACATGTGGTGCTGCTCCAATAAAACAGTAGGCAATTGGTACTGGGGAGGTTTAGAAGAATTTAACTTGTCTTGCTTGTTTTTAGATATGTTGATATCCTAATATTCTAAAAATATAATAATGCAAGTTTAGTTCACATACAATAGGTTTCCTTATATTGCTTTTGTAGTTCAAATGTAAAAAAAGAAAAAAACTGATAATGTGCTCCTAGTCATTCTATAATTGTGTTCTGATATTACCAGGCAGTTTTTGTAGACATAGTCAGATAAGCGCATTGTTCATTATGTAAATGCAAAATGCATCTTTTCAATCATTATTGCCTAAGTAATTTTTAGAGAATGACCATTGAGTTGTCCATCTTCCCACTTCACCACTCTAAGGCAGGTGGATATGTTTGATTCCTTTTCCATTCTTTTATTATTAAAAGAACCTTAGGGAAAATAAAACATTTGTTTTCAATTAAAAAAAAAAACCCTGGTAATTATATTGTTTTACTTCTGCAAAATAGCCACATTTTTATATACTCCAAATAAATTGTCACGTGTAACTGTATGCTACAAATGATGAAATATGGCTGAAAATAATTTCCCTTATTGTACTACAATGTATGAATAATTATAGATGTAAACACTTAACATGACATTTTCCTATAATACCAATATTCTATAGGTACCATTCACAATACAGTATATTCTATTGCTACTTTGTGAAATGAGTTCTTGAGATTCATAGTAAGGCACTACACAAAGCATTATTGTTAAAGAATTATAGGGAAAATTTTCCCAACTGAAAACTGGTAACTGAAGGTATTATTTAAAAGAAATATATTACAGAGTAGATAAGTTCAATGTAGCAATATCTTTCTATTTTGGTTTCAAATTAAGTTCCTATATACACAAAAACAATTTGCCTCAAGTATTAGGTAATATATTTTAGAAGACTTAAAATAACCAAAATGATGTCGCAGTGTGTTACATTAGTAATTTATCAATAAAAATTATTACTATTAATAATTGGTAGAATTTTTTTTCCTCCCTGTGCTAGTGATTTCAGTTGATGGGGCTTTAGTAACATGTATAGGGATGCATCTTAATATCTATATTTGCTGAACAGTGTTAAAAACACAAAACTGTCCTCATTAAAATGGACTTTTGTACACTATAATTTGAATTAAGTAATGAATATATAACGTATTTTAAAAAGTTGTATATCAAATGTGTAACATTCCATTTTTGGCTATATTTTGTAAAACATTTTTGGTGTAATCAGTATGACTCTCACATATGTCAAATCAAGTATTTTACTATTTATTTAAACAGATATATACCTAATGTATTTGGAAGCTTATTGCACTCATATAATTGTATATATTGTGACTTCAAAAGTCTGTACTTATCCTTGCTTTAAAAAAGTAGTATGTGCATTTCTTTCCAATTTATTTTAATTAATTATATTAAGGAAAACATACTTTACTAAATGTATCTTAAAATTCACAATAAAGTTTCAGAAATTGTTTTGTACAATGTTGAGATTTTGTGTTGAATTTGTTTGTGAACATTTTTTGAAATTGTTCGCTGGTTTTCTAATAAGGGTTCCCTGAACTTAACCTTACTGATCAAACGATGAGTTACTACATTGGTGTGGTGAATAGTTAGCCCCTGTTTAATCGGGAGGCTGTTCTCCTAAGTGGTGAATTGCTAACACCTGTGGAACCTTGGCTAAAAGACACCAAATGTGCTTCCCCCTCAAATTTCTAGTAACTCATTACGTCCAGTTTGCAGCATTGGGATGTCAAAGAGTTTGGACTTTAACTGAGCGCTCTAGAATGAGGAGAAGCAGTTACATGGAGGTAATGTGGAGAAAATATATGCAGATCTGTTAATCAAACTTGTTAATGCTCTAGTGACAGAAGTTAAGTGGAGATTTGAGAGTGAAAGTTTGGCGAGTTACCTTTGACATCCCAGTAAAAAGATAAGGCTAGACTCCCAAATACAGTAAATGTAAATGTCCATATTTGGTTTGGGTTAGTTCACTGAGGTATAGACTCACTTATTTTGCTAAGAAAATTCAGGTTTCTTATGTGAGTTCGCCACGGTAGTTCAATCACACTTGAAGCCTGCTGGGGCACAACCAGTTGGCCATTTCCACATGAAACACATGTACCCCTACATGCTGGATGGGGATAAGTGTGTGTTTCATGTTTAGATTTCCTACAATAAGAAGCGGGGAGTTGAGTTAAATTTTCATAACCACTTTCCCAGCTGCATATTGATTATTTTATCCATATACTTGTTAAAGAGAAACAAAAAAACCATGGATGTCCTTTAAAAGTTCCCGGCATTTTTCATGTGAAAGGATTCCATTTGAAATAGCAGAGATGAAAACTTACTAATCATAAATATGGAATGCATATTATAAGATTGCTGTTGCCCTTGAATTTATATGTTAGCCCAGAGAGATTTAGCCCATCTGCCCTATTTGCTGATTTTGTTTTTGCAGATTTTTCCCCTTAAAAAGAGTAAATTGGTCAAATCCAATCATCAAATGTTGTTGAATGAAAATATTTTCACCTGCGCTCACATTCTGATGCTACACATAAAACAGAACACTTTTTTACCTTCCATTCATATGATGAAAAATATTTTGAATACTGACGTAGTTAGATGTGAGGACAAATAGGAGCTGGGCAAGTGGCTTGTTGGTATCTTAAATATTAAACAGCCAGGGATAACAGGGTGCTTTTTCTATTGGGGAAGTGGAGCGATCCCAAATATGCATTTTCCCCTTTGGATTAGTTCTGTTTTTTGCTTTTGTTTTTTGTTTTTGTTTTTTATGTTTTTGTTTTTGTTTTTTGAGAGACAGAAAGAGAGAGAGCATGTGCATGAGAGCAGATAAGGAACAGATAGAGGGAGAGAGAGAGAATCCCAAACAGGCTCTCCACTGTCAGCACAGAGCCCTATGCAGCTCAAACTCATGAACCGTGAGCTCATGACCTGGGCTGAAACATATTAAAACACAAGAATATAGCACATTATCCAAACCACTTTCACCACTTAATTGCACCTGAAACATGCATTCTGATATTAACCTGGAGGGTTAAATAAAAATATTAGTCATATTTTATAAGATGCAAGTGATTTTTAAACAAGAATCAGTAGTGGAAAAGAATGAATATTATGCCTGACACCAATATGTTCTGATAGACAACGCCAGCTAATGTAGTCTATATTTTTAAGTATTTGATGACTAGAAATAAAGTGCTTGATCTTAGAGATGTATATGGGTATACGTTCATATATTTTTATATAGATAATTTGTATATATATAAGAATATATGTATATTTAGGTAGATTGAGAATGATTGGGACATTAATTCTTTTATATTGTAAAACCTAATTATTGTTATTTATTAAATGTAATGAGCTACCTATCTACTATACAATCAAATTTTAATACATATTTTAATGCCAGCAATTGCTTTTGATATTCTTTGAAATAACATATCAGCTTTCAGTTTTAAATTTTTGAATAGAACCTTTGAAATTATTATTAATATTTTTTATTAGCCTAAGCATCATAGGCTGAGGTCATTATTTTTATATAGTTGCTTTTGATATTTAAATATATTTCCTTTAGTAAAGCTTTAGTAAAGCACCTACTGAATCTTTGAAAGTGTACAAGTAACCATTTACTCGTATGAATATATTAAAAAATTCAGAATTCTCCAGTGTAAATGAATTGTTCTTTTAACTTTCTTTTTTTGGTTACTTTAAAATATATGTCAGAAGAAAAAGGGTGATTCTATAGTTTATTGACTAAATATCTACTGATCGCCTTTATTATGGCGTGTATTTTTGCCAAGCGTCTTCTTTACGCATAATTTGATGTGTTTTGCATGCTGTACTTACAGCCTTCATTTCTAAGGTGACTAGGTTTTTTTTGGGGGGGTGGGTGGGTGAAGGGGATAAAGCAGAGTTTTGTATGCCAAATGGGATTTAATAATATGCTGCAAATTCAAAAGAATTCTGGCAGAATTCCTGGTTTATAGTAGGAACTCAAATACTTTATGGCAAAATGAATTACGGAAGACACCTGATGACAGAGTTGTTGTTTTTATTAATGCATATTAGCAATTATAATTTACATATATTTTTTCAAATAAAATTTCAGTTAATCTTGTTAGATAGCAAGATGTATGCTAAGGTGACTTTTATTTCATTACTTGTTCCTCACTATACTTGGAAGATAGAAAAAGGTATGTTTCCTATACAATGGGGAAAATAACTATTTTTTGTTTTGTTATACACAGTGCATACTTGATATTTAAAATAAATATTTTTTTTTACAGTCCAGAAAAGTCATCATCCACCTATTTGCCAGTTTGAGTATAAGTCTATATTTAATAAAATGGTATTCTACTTTTAAAGTATTGAAAGCAAATCCTGGTAAACTTTGGTTTTGATAAGCATGTGTTATTTCTTTGCTTCATTACTTCATGTCTTACATATAAGAGTAAGAATGCTGAAATTAATCCATTTATGAATAGTAACTATTAATTGGCACAGTTAAGGGACTATTCCTAAATATATGGATTAAATGCATGCATGTTATTTTGTGCCTTTTAGCAATTACTTATTTTAGTCATTTCGGAAATGTACAATAGCCTCAAGCATATAAATGGTTATTAATATAACAAATATATTTGTTACTTTAAGTATTTCATTTTATAACCAGTAGTGCTTAAATGTTTTGTGTTCTGACTCCTTTGATTATCATTTAAAAGCTGTAGGCTCACTCTCCAGAAAAAATCATATACCCACATATATATTTTTTTAATTGCAAATCATTCAAAGTTTCCACAGATCCTGTGAAGCCCATCTATGAAATCTGCCAGGGACCTATGGCCCTGGGTAATAAACCAAATACATATAAATTATTGGGCTCTCTATGCAACTCCTACTAAATATTCTTTGAAAATAGTTAAAGTATTTCAAATAAAAGAAATTTAATATTCTTAGCACAGTTTTAGAAAATGAACTTTTTGGGGAATAATTTCTCTTATGATAATGGAGAGAACCTAGAAATATTTGTCCTTCCTTATCTTGTACATACAATAGGAAAAATAAGATAGCACGTTAAAAACATACATTTTGCCATAGGAATGAATACTTTGATCACATTAATAAAATGTTCTTCATCACATATATAATTGATGCTGTGAGCAGACATGCAAATAAGCAGCTAGACAGCCAGCCAAATGAAATAGGCAGCTTTAAATTTAAACTCTCTTTGATGTATGCAGTCCTCACTATTTGTTAAATTTGATTTCTTTTTTATATTTTGTCCATTATCCTTTTGCTGCTATAAGGTGCACAGACAGTCCCCACGGAGTGACATAACACAGGTGTAATTTCCTGTTCACCCTCACATTTCCAACCTAGATTTTGCCTGACATTTTCTTTCTTCTTACAAAGAAAATAATAACAACAATGTTTTTCTTTATTGCCCGTAGCCACATAAATTTATAAAGTAATTTCACATCAAATAGTGTGTTTGGACCCCACAAAAAGTGTGCGAATTTGGTTTCTATCCTCGTTTCTGAGAAAATTAAAGCTCAGTGTCTGAGCCTTTTTCAAGGCCACACAGCTCCTGTGTGACTCAGCTAGGATTTTTTTTTTTTTAATCTTCCAACACTCATTCCAGGAGTCAGGATTGATTTGAAAAAGAGACAAAAGTATGTTAATGACAATGATATGAAACATTGTATAAGCATACGTCAAAAATGTATTTGCCAAGAATTCATCTTTGAAAATATGTTCAAAAATTTAAGGTGTTTATTATAATATTTTAATAGTATTTGTCATATATACATGCAGAGAGACTTTTCACTGTACATTTTCACTATCTATAGTTTTCTCTAATTCCTAATCAGAGACATTTCAAAGTAGGTGAAATAGTAAGGGTGTCTGTCTTTCTGTCTGTGTGTCTATTTCTCTGTCCCTTGTCCTTCCTCCCTCCCTCCGTCCCTTTCTTCCTTCTTTTCAAGTGTGTGAGTCTTCTGCCAGAATTGAAAGATAAATGTAATTTCTCTCATCTTTCAGGGGTAAGATGTCCTGAATGAGAATTCTAACCAACACAAACTTAATTCCACATCCTGAGTATGATTCTTTACCAGTCCGTTTCTTGAGGATGGATTTCTGTCTTTATTCCCCTCCAGTTACGATTCCTCTTCAGCTTGGGTGAACTGATATTCTTACCAGAACTGCTATATGTAGTAATTATTATGCATTAAATACATTCCACACATTCTTTAATTCATGGATTTTTGTAACCCACAAAACAGCCCTATGAAGTAAATGTTACTCTTATCCTCATTTCACTGATGAGGAAACTTAAGCATCAATGACACTAAGTAATGTATCCAAAAAGTTTGTTTCAACTTCATAACAAACTATTACAAGATTAAGTAGTAAATCACTTCAACTTTTCCTTTAAAAGTTAGCAATCCCTTTATTTTTTATGACTTTATTGAAGCACATTTTACATATCATATTGTTCACCATTTATAGTGAACAATTGCACAACTTTCAGTGAATTTAGCAAGTTGTGCACACTATAACTCACTTTTAGAACATCTTTATCAGTTCAATGAGATCCCTGTGTCTATTTACTGTTGATCTCTTCCCCCCAACCTTCAGCCCCCAAACCTTGGCCCTAGGCAATCACTAATTTACTACCTACCTTTATAGATTTAGTACTGTGAAAATATAATAACATCTTCCTACATTCCCATGACCATGAATCATCCCCCACCCCCACAGCTTATCTAATTGGCCTCAATCCTTGTTATTAATTTACTGGGTGGGGCTGTACTTACTGCATTTTTATAAGCATTTTTTTGGCAGCGATTTGGATGTGGCTCTGATGACCTCCTGTTAGGAGATTCACACACAGAATTCACCTTCATTTAAACTGGCAACTCTTCCTTGACCTGTATCACACCATTGTAATTACTACTGGCTCTTGGTAGATATTCCCTCCTTATATCAATTGTGTCTCTTCATTATGTTTGGGAGACATGTTAGTTCTTTACTCTATTTCTTCGTGTATTCTAACGGCAGAGTGGTTCCAACAGTGCGCTTTTGTCAGAAAAGTTACAGAACCATAAAAAACTATCAGTTCTCCCTCAGGAAGTTACATGAGCAGAAACAAACTACCAACAATTTCCTTGCAATTATTTACAGAGGTCATTAGAACAAAAAACTTCAAGTTTAAAGGATAATCAATCTAATAAAATAATAAATAGGAATATTAATATATTGGAGAAACAATGATAATATACATTACAAAGAGCAAACTATCCAATTATATCTGTTTTTATCTTAAGATATCATTCCTGGGTTTTGGTAGTAAATTTAATTCCTCAATTGTAATTTTTGAGCCAGTATTTCAATGATTTTATTCTCTGGGCAAATAGTAAGCAGGTGGTAATATGAGGAGATGACCAGACACAGTCCGTAACAGGCCAATAGTTCACCGAAGATGCATCATCCCTATGAAGAATGAAGTACATAAAAATAATGGAGAGGAAAGTGAAGTTACAAAGCTTATTTTAATCTTCCGTGGTCAATATTGAATTTTTTGTCTTTGTCCCCTCTTTTCATTTGGAGCCAGCCAGTTTGCAAGTGTCTCAATGTTTGTGAAACAGAGAAATATTAAATGTATCAGCATTTGTATCATGCTTATATGAGTGCAATAATCAATAAATTAATATGATTTGAAAGGGCTTATAATAGTACATGGGACATGGTGAACATCATAAAGTGATAAATAATATTGCTAAACAAAACAAAGTTTTCCTCTCAGTTTAACAACTTTTTTTTGTTTTGTTTTAACAGTATTCTGTCCAGTCAGTTTTTTAAAAAAGATTCATCTTGACTTGTATGAAAGAAAAAAATCAAAATAATCTAAATGTATAAAATTTGGAAGTCACATTGTTTTTTATTCCTGTATGTGTATGTGTAGCTTAAATATCACTGACACTGTTAATGATAGCCCTGTTTGTAGAATCAGATCTGATGTAACAGAAATATTTAAAACTAACTTCACTTCTATAGAAATATGGACAGAACTAGTAAAAAGATGTTGCCATGGGGATTATAAGAGACTTTCAAATTTGAAAAATTAAAAGAGCCTTTTTTTGAAACTCCTATAAACATAACTGTAGGCTTTTTTTTTCATCATTACTTGTAATTAGAGTTTTTCTTTTCTCACTTATAAGGAAGTGAACTAAGAATATATATCCAAGGTGACCTACAGTAATACAGATTTGCATGAGAGGGTCCTTATTTTTACGACTGATTTCTTTTGAAAACACTCATGTTTTGGACTTTAACAGATAAGTAATATAGTTGGGATTCAGATTCTCTTCTTAAGTCCATTCAACATCGGTTCAGATTTGAGATATTGTGCTTTTATGCATTTACTTATATCAGATGTAATGAAACTTAAATAGAGAAAAAAATAGATAAATGACTACACAAAAGGAATTGTGTGAATGGAAGGGATAAAGTTATCAGGGAAGTGTGACAGAGGCTTTCTTTTTTCTTCTTTTTCTGTGTGTGTGTGTGTGTGTGTGTGTGTGTGTGTGTGTTCAACATCCTGTGGCACACAGCATGATTCCTTATATATAACTGACCAAGAACTAAAGCTTCAAGGAAAAGGAAGATCTGATGACAGTAACCATTCTGGTGTGGGATTAATTTATCAGATATCTTTATTTCACCAGGCTGAAGAATGTATCCTAGACATAGCTTGAATCCGGCATGACACTGGATGTATGTTTGATTATAACTAAATGAGAATTTCATTGGGCGTATGTGGGCACAGTAGTGATTTATTGTGCTATAATTAGGTTTCACGTGTAAATTTTCAGTTTATCTCCCCTAGTTTTTACAAAATTAAATTGAGTGTAAATGGACTGAGAAAGGAGCAATAGGAGGAAGAAACCCACAACAGAATTGGGGAGAAAAAAAAGAATTGGGTAGAAAAGATGGTTCCTACTAAACAGTTTCCCCTTCTGGCTACTTGATGAAAGATACTAGAATTTTGCATACACACTTCTTATAACACACGAAAGTCATATATGCTTCTGGCAATAAATAGTTCAATGACCAAAGTGTTTAAATTGAATGGTTGCAAATGTTGCAGCTTTGTACACAAAAGTAAGGAAAGGACTATCCCTCACATAGGATATCTATATTATTTTAAATGACATCTCCCAGGTAATCTGCTTTACTCACAATTAATTCTACTTTTCTGAGTTTAGCCACCAATGCTTATTCAGCTGTCCTTCCATTTTGTGAGAAAGTCCAGGACCCCTCTGATACATTTCTAACTCCACCCCTCCAGCTTTGAATTTATTGTCATTAAGTCACACTGGATATGTGTGGAACCCAAGGATCCTAAAAGCATTTTATAAAAGCACTTATAAATCTATGGATTTTATATAATAAGATTAGACAATATATATGCAGCCAAAATGTTCTGCAACCAACAGGTTCTGTAATTATGAGTGGGATGGTCAGGAAAACTTTACAGAAGAGATTGAAACTTAAGAAAGTGTCTCAAAGTTTAGGTTGGCAATCACATATTTGTTTGGTTTTTAGTCTTTTCATATCACTTTAATATTTATTCTCTCCATTACGCGCAACAAATGGGTTTGGAAAGTCAGATATTTTTTCCCCACATCTTACCATTGGTAAAATTAAGATTGAATGATGGACTGCATAGTGGAAGAAAAATATATATTATATTCTTAATAGATAATAAGAACTATATTAATTTCTTTTAAGTCTTCCAACAGTACTTCTAATTATAATTTGGTTTGCCCCAATTTTTACAAGTTAGAAATCAAAGAAGTGACTTTGGGTCACATGGAAACAGATAGTTCAATTCTAGTAAGAAGGCTTTGTTTCTGATTTGATTCAATTTTATTTCTTTCATAAAGTTTCTTGAAGGACAATTAGTAGAGGAAAAAATAAAAAGGAGAATGCTCTGGGAGATGCCTGAGGTGGGGCCAGTAGAGGAGAGATAATAGCGTGCAGAAGTATATTAACAGTCTAAGTGGGGGTGCTGCTGGTTTGACCAGGCAGAACCTTGTGTAGACAAGTGGTTAGAGGTGTGCCTGAAGTAGCATCTGGGGTTAAATTACAGGGAGCAACAATAATTCGCCAGGTGTTTCCATTGTTTCCAGTGTTTTCAACCTGAAGGGTGGGGAAATGTTCCTAACATGTAAATTATATGTTGTTTTCTTTTACATTATTGGAAACCGTTCTGGTCAGCAGAACAATCCGATTGTGAGCAGGAGAGGACGTGAACAAAGTGGTAGATTGTGGAGATGAACTCTTCAAAGTCATTCAAATACTTATCAAGTATTTATTGAGAGCCTGTTATGTGCTGGAATCTGAGACAATAAAATAAGCAAGACATTTTCCCTGTTGTCAAGGAATTTCCATTTTTGAAGGTACATATATTTTCCGAGGAATGTACATTCTAGTCAGAGAAATAATAGTGGTTATATAATGTATGTACTAGGTATATTTAGGTATATATTTGTTTTGCTTCTTGAATTAGGACTTAGCAATAAAGATTAAAACCTCGAAGAGTGAATTATTTTCCAATAAAAGGAGTATTTTCATAACATCCACCAAGTATTAGTGGTTATTAAAACATCAAAAATATATTTCATTGCTTTGAGAGACTCAGTCTTAAGAGATCATACATGAGTGGAATAGAGGTCAAGGCCTTGAGAACTTCTTGTACAATCATTTCGCAGTATTTTTCAGTAGGATAGAAAATAGAAATTTCCAGTGTGACATTGTTACCCCCATTTTCTACTTATCTATAAGAAGGTCAAATGAAAAATTAGCTTTCACTTGACATTTTTATTTTTATTTATTTTACTTTTTTCATTTAACATTTTAAAATATTACCAAGAAGAATCAAGAACTTAAGGGACATGGAACACTAAAAAAGCAATGTGTATTCTAAGAGAAAAATTAATTTTTCTGCTATGTTTAAAATATATCATTCAAAATTACAGAAATTTTCAAATTATAAATAGTAAGACTAATTATATTTAAAAATTTTTGTTGAGGGGTGCCTGGGTGGCTCAGTCAGTTAAGCATCCGACTTCGGCTCAGGTCATGTTCTCTTGGTCTGTGGGTTCAAGCTCCACATTGGGCTCTCTGCTAACAGCTCGGAGCCTGGAGCCTGCTTCGGGTTCTGTGTCTCCCTCTCTGCCCCTACCCCGCTGATGCTCTGTCTCTCTCTCTCTCTCTCTCTCTCAAGAATAAATAAACATTAAAAAATTTTTAAATTGTTGACAAATCTATATTATTTAATGCATTTGAGCACTTCTCCTATCTATAATTGCTAATTTTGCATGGACAGCTTTTTACTTGATTCTGACCACCCAGTGTGCTGGATTCAGCATTTTCAAAGTAGAAATCCAAAGTTCCATCATGGAAACTACATTATTCAATTTGCTAGTTCATCTTTCTCCAAAGGATACATTAATTACTCAATTTCCTCTAGATACTGAATTAATTATGGACACAACAAAATAAAACATTTCTTCCTAATTTAAGGTATTAAAGTCTTACTGACCTTAACATGAAGAAATCTGGGAGTTTCAAATTTGGGAAAAGTAAAAATTAGTTCTACTACCATTCATCATTAACTCATTAACTTAACAAACATTGATATTTTGTTCACAAGTAGTGTCTTAGTTTCTGCTGTCTTACTTTCTGTCTTACTTTCTGCTTATCTAATGTTTGCTGTATTAAAAATACCAGGCTTAGCACCATCATGCAGTAAAGCAGAGGACTGGATGTCAAAGGGCCTGGTGAGAGGAATTATATAATATCTGTATACCTCAAGGTCTTTATCTACTGTACAATCAGAAATTTTGAGTAGAATTTCCAAGATTCTTTGGAAATTAAGATTCAGTGAGGACCTCTCCAAAACATTTTGAAGAGTGTAGGCCTTACAAAGCAATACTGACAAATAAGCTTTTAATTGATAAAGGTAAATATCAAAAATGGCATAAATGTTTGACATGCCTTTGTGGTAGTAGTATTTAAAGTTGTATTAGTTGTGATCATTTTATTTTAGGAGTATTTGTTTCAGTGGATTAGTTTATATCCACTAATTGCATTTATAGAGATAAGTTAAAATATCATGCTTTTCTTTTGAAGCTAAGTTACTTTTTCCTTGAAGTATTAGCTTAGTAACCTCTAAGATAAGTTCCTTATCTCCACCTGGAACATTTCCCCCCCAAGATTCTCATGTGGCTTTCTCTCTCACTTGATTCACATCTCTGTTCAATACTCCTCCAGTGCTGTTATTATTATCTTTGGTAATATTGCACATTTATTTTTTATCTGTATGTATTTTTGTGACTAATGAGAAATAAGCTTTATGAGCCTTTTTCATAGCAAAGCTGTATCCCTATTGCTCAGATTTGCTTTGCTAGTCAGTAAAGTAGACCCTAGCTATAGGTGACAATTTAGTTAAAAGTGATAACATAAGAAAAGTATTTCCTTACTCACAGTAGTCACATATCTGCTCTCAATAGTCAGATGTGGCTAGTGGCTACTATTTTGGACAGTGCAGACATATTTCCATCATCCCACAAAGTATTGTGGTCAGCACTACAGTGATTGACATACAAAAGATACAAAATAAATGAGTGGTCAAAATGCAAATCCGAAAATCTAATGTTTTGAGTTAAAACCTATCATTTTCCGCTTTCTTTAGATGGAATTATTCCCAGGCCATGAAAGATATTATAAAAATGAAAAGGTGAAGCCTGTCTCCCAGACCCTTGTTTACCTGAAGAGTCAAAGATTTCCAAGGCAAATCGCTAGTTTTTTCTTCTTTTGAAGTGTAATTCCAAGTATTTCATTTAAAGAGAAGATATATTTCTTTATAGATAAATAACTTACTGAGATTAGCAGAAAATTAATTTGTTAGGAAAATAGAATTAGTATTACCGGACATGATCACATGAGGAATTATACTTCCCTTGTGAATTATAACAGCATTATCCCCAAATAAGTAAAAAATAAAAATCCCCAAACCTTTATCTTTAAAAACTACACTTGTTTCACATTAGTAGGTTTAATAAAAATTTAGACAACATTAAGATAGGAATGGGAGGGTGAGTATTTATGACAGCAAATAATCTCTTTTATAATAATACTAGTATAGGGTTGCTATGTAACAAAGTAATGACTAAAGCCACTAAATTATTATCAACAAAACTGTTATCACTAAAATAGTAATCTCACATAGATGCATAGAAATTGGGGGGGGGGGGTAAGAATAATGCAGATTTTTTCCATTTCTGTTTAAAATTCAACTTTATTAGTAAATTATAACATATAAACTGGTTTGTTTTAATACTGAAAATTTCTTATAAAATATTTATGGTTAGATTTTACTCTTGAAATGGACTTGCTCATCTGAAGAACATGGGCTTTGAAATTGCTGTATTGTGGATACAGCTGCATTTTCTCTTAGCCTGTATCAATAAAATAAAAATAGATGTGATTTCTAAATTTTATTACCATTTATAGGCATAGACATGTGACAACATTTATGATTATACCTATTTATATATGAGATCATATAAAATCTATAATGTAGCTTCAGAATATGTTTTGATCAGTTGTCCATTATATAAACAAAATTTATAGATACACCACTTAAAGGTGTTATAAGGTCTTCTGCTGGAAATAGAAACTATATCTAAGAAAACCCATTATCTAATCTTCACAGGTTATAGCAGACCATACTGTGTAAATCAAATCCATCTGTGGACACTTTGGTGCACATTTCTATACGCTGCCTTTCCTCTATCCCCAGAGATTCAACAAGACTCAGGGAAAGACAGTTATGATTGTTTTCAGTTACTGAAGAAAGCGGCTTTTATATTTAAGGGGAGGATCATAGAGGCATCGTGCAACCTGGAGAGCTCCCTTGGCTCCAGGTTGTAAGTCGTTGGGGTGTGTTTGTTCTTTTGTTTGTCTTTCAGGGCTGCATGGAACAGCATGACCATCATGTTCAGCTTTGATGCCTGTGGGAGAGATAGGTTAGATATAAAACACAGTACAGAGGAAGACAGATGCTTGCTGCATTTGTATTGAAAAGTTTAGAGGAAAACGTTAAAAGCATTTGGGTTCACCTAAGTTGAAACAAACAAACAAACAAACAAACGAACAAATGAAAATACTTATAAATTGCTGGTCAAATTATCAGTGGTTCCTCTCTTTTAATTATAGCATAGGCCATAAAAAATGGCCTTAGTATTTCAGTTTTTGCTTTGCAATACCATTTTATGTGCAGGCTTATCAGCCCAAGAATTTACTGTGTCTGAATTTGATGTTTTTATTCATTTTGGGGTTATACTGAACCCATATGGTAAGAAATAAACATTACTATATCTAACTATTATTATGCATTAATTCAAGTTATTCTCCATTTGATCTTTGATCAGATCTTTCACTTTCCCTTTCCTCTCTTCTTCCTAATCTCTTCTCTTTGTGGTAAATCATTACAACTTAACTAATTCTATTTAAGGTCTTGCTACTAAAAATGCAGTCCACCCATGAACCAGAAACATCTGCATTACCTTAGAGCTTGTTTGAAATGCAGAATCCCCATTCCTACTGAACCAGAATCTGCATTTCAGCACGATTTCCAAGTGATCTGAATGAATATTAAAGTTTGCAAAGTAATATTTTAGTGTATACATTATATTACAGTGGATATTTCCCAATCCTGTGTAAATTTTTGATGCCTGAAATGAAATTATACTTATTATATAAAACCATCAAGACATGAATTTTTAACTTCACTGTTCCTCGACATACTCAAAGGTTCAGTCCACATAAATTATTTTAACATTATACTTATCCATCAGGATCCATATTGTTGAGTATATGCTCTTGGGATTCAAGCGTGTGAAGTATAATTCATTCCAACAACAGATCATTTCATGTTTATTGGTACCTTATGTATTTATACACCAGAACAAGTTTTAGCTTTTGAAAACTCTTAAGTGCTTATTAAAAATATTTCCAACTAGTTGAAGAGTATCAGTGGTAGAGTGTCCCCATGATACTAAGGAGTTTTTTTCAGAAGGTTTGAGATCTATGGTCTCAGTGTCAGGTCTTTGAAAGCCTTAATAGTAGATTAAATATGTGAGCAAATTAAATATTTCAAGTGACTGATTTTGCTTTATTAACTGCAGCTTGTTAAGCTCATATGTAAAGATTTCTATGATGAAGTACAGTGTTTTAATGTATACTTATTTCATATATTGCAATTACTTGTACACATGTTACATATTTATATATTAGTATATTTCACACAGACAACTATAATCCTGATTCATCATCACATCTGTCCCCTCACACCAACATGTGAACTTTTAATCTGTATTTATCCTCTTCTCTTGGTTCTAATTTTAGCCATCTTATGTAATTTAATTATTACTTTGTTCTGCCATTTTATCTAATTTTTTTTTTTTAGTTTGGTCATCTATACATTCAACTACTTTTCATCTCTGCAAACAATTTGGAAAAGAATACCATTTTAAATTGTTTATCAAAGGCCTTATCATTAATTATAAAGTATAATGCATTTAATAAACATTTCCTTTTAATTTAACCAGTTTACTTCTTCCTGGGCCATATATCTTCAACTAGAAATCAGAGACACATTGGATTCTCAGAATACAATATACAATTGCACAGACATTTTCAGAATGTCATGAAATTCTTAAAAATCTATTATATATATTACATAAAGTAATACACAGTTCTATATTTTAAGAAGCTTAATTATAAGTAGCTACTAATTATAACACTAGCTAAATATTAATGTATTTTATTTAATTCTGTGCAAAGTAGACAATTTAATTTTTAAGTTATTTTATGTTACTCATATAGGGTTGGAGATAGATTTTCACTGTTCACCACTAAATAAATAGAATACCCAAAATTAGGCAATGAGAATAGAAATATATATTGTAGAAATATTTTTTTTAATGTTTATTTCTGAGAGAAAGAGAGCACGAGCAGGAGTGGGGCAGAGACACAGGGAGACACAGAATCTGAAGCAAGCTCCAGGCTCTGAACTGTCAGCACAGAGCCTGATGAGGGGCTCAAACTCAGGAGTGGTGAAATCATGACCCGAGCTGAAGTCGGCCGCCCAACCGACTGAGCTACCTAGGCGCCCCAATATTGTAGAAATATTGTTAAAGAAAATGCTGCATAAATTGTCCTTGGTGGTGGTGATGTTTCCTTTCCTTGTGTGTGTGTGTGTGTGTGTGTGTGTGTGTGTGTAGTTATGGTAAGAACACTTAACATGAGATCTATTTTCTTATTGTGCATTTTTAAGTGCCTGATACTTGTTGCATTCTTTGTAAAAAATGAATTTTAACTGACATTCTTTCTAATGGATCAAGAAATTAGTATAGCATTAACTCACTGCCTTCGAGTACATTGGTAGGTATAAGAGGGAAGATGAGTGGGCAAGTAATTATAGTAGAAGGTTGTATATGACAGTGCCATGAGGGAAATCTTGATTATGTCATATGGACATTCTGTGCAAGAGTTATTGCAGTCAACTGAGAAGACCAAAAAGAAATTCATTAGCATGAGGTTTGAAAGGTGAATCGCCTTTTGAGGGGTCAGGAAAGGTCACTCTAAATGAATGGAAAATGGTGAAAACTATTCTATTTCTAGAATTCGTGGTTTTATTTGCCAAGATAATAAAATTACTTTCTCTGATAACACAATACATGAATTATATAGGGAAGAGTTGTCATTTAAAACTTATGAACATCCCTTATCCTCCCCATACCTTAGTTTTAAAATCCTGTACCTCCAGAAATTCAGAGACATAATGGCGATCAAATTAGATTATCACATGGACAAAAGGCATAATTTGTTTAGAATTAGCATAGAATCCATTGCATGAAAAGGACCTTTTTTCATTATAACTTTCATCTTCATATTTTTTGCTCTTAAAGAAGCTGTGTGACTTTTATTTCCAGCTTGTTCCCTGTGTCATTTAATGACCAGACACCAAGCTTGTGTCCAGACACCAAGCACCTGAAGGAAACTTTATCATGCATTTCTACTGATCAGGTTGTTGTGAAGTACTAACTAAAGAAGGAGACACTGTTGTATTTTTTACCTGATCATGAGACATAGAAAATTTAGTGACACATACAAATTACTAGCTATTTTAGGAGAAGACAAATATACCACTGGGGCACTTACTAACACCATGTATTTAAGTAAGAAAATTATCAATACGTCATAGAATGATTTGAAAATATACATGAAAAGATGCTGCAAATCTGTATATTAGATCTTAATTTTAATCACTTAAACAGTGTTGTTATTTTATATCTGTACTCAAATTATTATTTCAAAATGTAATAACCTTTTGTTATAAAGGTTAAAACCAGTCAAACTGCTTAAACCATTTTTCTTTTATCTCAAACATCAGTCATGATATTTTTTTCCTTTTTTTCTTTCTGGCTTTTGGAAAATAAAATACATAATGTGTGGGAAATTTTGTAACTAAAAATGATTGTCTTTATCCTCTGAAGCACTTTGTTTTAACAATATCCCAAAGACTTAAGAGAAACATAATAAAAATAGAAACTAAGATAATTTGGAGTGATGTTTGGATTCTAAAAAGAAGAAGGAGGAAGAGGAGGAGAAAACAGGCTGTGGATACAGGAACTTGTAAGGAATCTAGTTTATAGCAAGCTTTTTCAAAAATGTATTTACCTACACTGCCCCAAATTCCACCTGACATGCTAACTTTGTATTTTTTTCTTAATAATTAGGAATCCAGGCTTAAGAGTCAATAGAACTGAACTGAATTTCATTCCTGGCAATTGCTTGCTTTCTGGTTTTAAGCAAAATTTTAGCCCCTCTGATACTTTCTGAAATGCATTGCGGTAAGGTTCAAATGGATTTAATGAGTTAGCACTAAATACATAGTAATTATTATTTTTATTATCAATGATATCAGCTATAGTAGTAGTAACAGTAGTTGTAGTGATCATTCTAATCTGTAGATAAATTAATTAAATCCAATTAACTCATCTCAACATCTAGCTAAGAAAGCTGCACTGAGGAAATAGAGGCATTATTTTTGTTCATTTTCCTTTTTCAGGATATTTAAAGGAGAGTAATTTTAGAATTTAGATCTTGCCATGGCACCTACCAAACATTCTGCTAATATGACATAGTAACAGATTAAATATAGAGGTTGAAAGAAAAAGACGATTTGTGTCTAACCTCTTGATTCCTTGGTTTTGGACCTGAATGAAGGATCCTAGGGCTGGAGTAGATTTAGGATGGAAACTAAGAGTCCTGTTTTAGTTAGAAGAAGTTTAAGATGCCTATTTGACATCTAAGTAGAATCATCAGGGAGGTAGTTTAATTAACGAGTCCTGAGAGGGAGGAAGGTTGTATCTGGAGATGTATGTTGAGAATCATCGTTGTATAGTTTGATGCCCTGAAATCTAGGTAGCATGTGGGAGAACGGTCCATTCTGTCTTTTAATGCATTCATTCACCCTTAGCAGAATTTTACCACTTAATCACCCCCTTTTCAAGACACACTGTCTTTACTTGGTTTCTAGGACACCACTGTCCTCAATTTGCCCCTCATCTTACTCTCTGTTTACTTTGGTGGCTCCCCTCCTCCTGCATGTGAGCATGTCTCAGGGCACTGTCCTTGAACCAAGTAAAGAGAGTGTGTCTGGAAAAGGGGGTGATTAACTGGTAAAATTCTGCTAAGGGTGCATAAATGCAGTAAAAGATAGAATGGACCATTGGAAGAGAGGTGGTGCCCTTGAGACGAATGGTTCTAGAACCTGCCTTGTAGTTTTCTCATGTCCTGTATTTTCATTCACTTCCCTTTGATGACTTTAAAAGCAATAGCTAAACTACAGTGTCCCTCCATGTCTCCAAGATTAACCCACATTATTCTGATTTTACACCTGGCATACATGGTTATTCCCACCATTTTTAGGATTTTCATATGGAATGTTTACTTTATACCGCCACAGTTACACTATTACCTATGAAGATTCAAATGCTGTCCCATCTTAACAAATTAAAAAAATTATCTTAACCTCCAATGCTTTCCAATTGTTTTCACATTCATTTTATAAACTTACTTTGAAAAGGGTCTTTATCCTTTTTCTCCCATTTCCTATTCTCTCTCAAACCTCTTGCAATATGAATTTCCTCTACAACTCTCCTGAAATTTCTCTGCTTAATGACACCAATGATTTCTTAAACACTGAAACCAGTGGCTTTTTATGATTATTCTCTCTATGCAGCTACTTTAAGTAGGAAGTTGAAAAAAAATTATTTGTACTATTTGCAAGTTTGATTTACCATGACTTAAATTTCAATAATAAATCCCCAGGAACTCCTCTTTGACTTAAGCTTTTCATAGACCCTAGTTTGAAAGCCACTGATCTAGAAAACAAGCATTATGCTAATGTCTTTTACAGAGGACAACACCTAAGGTAAAGGCCAAGCTGATTGTCTCTGGGTTCCTACACATCTCCCACGGTTAAATTTCACATTAATTTGAAATTGATTTTTAGTAATTAAAATCACAGTTATATTAGCCTCTTGACACAAATTTAAAATGAAGAGCTTTAACTTTATAAACGATAATGCTTATTGCAGTTGATGGTACTAAAAGGTAACAATACAACTCTGTAAACACATTTGGAGTTGCTATCCCTGAACATGAGCCAGCATCATAATCTGCTTATCAGTGAGAAATGTTCAGGGAGTGTGAAATTCAACAAGACAAGCCAAAGAAAATTAATTCAGACTTGCCTTAGAAATGCCAATTGACCTAATCTTCTCAATCTATTAATTCTGAAGGTAGAAGGAGGAATAGATAGAAAAGCCTAGGGGGTGATCATAATGACACAAGACCTCGGAGCAGCTCACTGAGTCGGCCCTGCTCCTGAAGACCAACGAGGGAATTCTGAATAGTTATTTTAAATGTGCATAGGCCATTCAGAGTCTTATAGGTCAAAAGCAAAATCCAAAAATCAATAACAAAAAGTGAATTAGGAAACTTGAAGACATAAATAATGTGATGGGTTGATTTAATACAAGTTACTCTTGGAGTTGAAGGCATCCTGTAATAATAGCAGCAAGCCATGCGGAATCCAACAGTGAGCTCCATAGTGAGCTTCACTGGCAGATTTGGAGGTAATAAAAGCTTTGAATCATAATGCTTATAAAATGGCATAACTGTAAAAAAAAATTCCTGAAAAGTAGTATACAGATTGTAGTTGTGACTTAAAGTTTGGAAGCTTCACACTCCACAGCCTGTCCATTCTTCCATTTTCCATGATGAATAATAAAGCAGAAAGCATCTGTAGGTAAGAGATGAAACTGATCTTCTAGGAAATATTATAGATTGTTAAAAAGCATCTCAATATATCATACTTAAATCAAATATTCATTAGCTATTTCATCTAACCTTCCAAGCAGTCAAGTTTTGTAGAAAGAATTTCAAAGAAATAGTAGCAACTGGTAGTTTGGAAATGTAAAAGAAATTCTATTCTAGGTGTCTAACTGACCATAAACACATGCACCGATACCTATATTTTAGTTTGGAGTTTTCTTGGGGTGACTGAAATATAGACCATGGATTTCTTAGCAAGCCATAGTTTTAAGTCTGTATTGCAATCAATATTTGCTTTCCTGTTCTATTTCTCTTTTCCCTTCCCCTTAACCTTGACTTTGGAATAGGTTTTAAAAAGATGATAGAAACAGATTCCCAAGAGAAGAAATGAGAGCACATCTAAGAAACCGGGAAGAAATGTAGCTTAGCTTAATTTTTATCATTTTCCTCCAAAATAACAACTCTTGGTTAAAGAAGATCTATGAAATATTTGCTTCATAAATGATGACCTCAAAATGACTTCTGGTATTTTTAGCTTTAATTCTAATAGAGTATGACAAGCATAAAAACTAGATTTAATACCAGTAATTATTATAATTATTATAAATTAAATAAACAGCATTTAACACTATAAATCTGTTTTTGCTTAACCTGGTTTGTTAGGATGTAGTCCCTGTAGTTTTGATTTGACCTATAGTTACGTTAACAACCCACTTCATGGTCAGCAGCTGTGTCCTGAACAGGCTTTGTTGGGTGGCCTCTGAATAGATTGCCATGAATCTATCACAGACACTGCATTAAGCCCCAGTGATCCCCTTAAAAGGACTAATGCAGATTTTTAAATAAAGAAAAAAAATTTCTACCTGGACTTTTGTGTCTGACAATCTAGGTGAGTGCTGGCCTTGACAGTTACTATGGGCATAATAAGTAGGTGTTCTCTGAACCTCTGTTTTCTTTTCTGTAGAATAGGGATTTTACTACCTCACTGATAGTAAAGAACGCAAACTCAATACAATATCTGGGATGTAGTAATGCATTCCCTTATGTCTTCAGAGCTCAACAATGTTTATTGTGCATTACTGTATACCACAACTGTGTTTAACTGGGGATATGGGCATAACTGTACAACCTTATATTTAAAGTCTCTGTTCTCATGGACTTCATAGTAGAACTGGAAAGAAAATTAAGCAAGACTTTGCATTGTGCTGTTTGTGGTCAGTATAGAGTACCAAAGCGTTTTATAGCCAGCGTAATCGATTTTTACTCTTTCGGAGCTCAGGAAAGTCTTTCTCCATCATGGGACTATTTTGAGGAATTAAAAAAATGAAATTATTTATATATATCTTTGGTATATAGCATAAAATAAGCATGCAGCAAATGTTACCTATTATTAACACGTTTAAGATGAAATTTTAAAGATCTAACTCTAGTAGGACTTAACTGGCAAAGGCAGAGGGGCGGATGATTCAGAAAAATACAACAGCATGTGAAGAGACCCAGACTGAATGAGACTGGCACTTAGAGGAGCTGGAAAAAAAGGTGACTGCATACAGTAACAATTTCAGACTGAAAGTTCAGGGTAGAGTATTCAAGTCTAGAGTTATGAAAAGTCCAATTATAAACTAAGTTAGAAAATGTAGATATTAAATTATAGAGGAAACACATCAAAAGTGTTTAATATGAAGAGTTGGCATAATCAAATGTAGACAAAACAATGATAAGGAACAGTTACTGAATATTAGAATAAACAGTTATTGTATGCCAAGTATATCATTTAATCCTCCCCATATAAGATTTACTGCCCTCATTTTACAACTGAAGAGATTAAGACATAAAGAAAGAAACCATTTTCTCAAGATTATACAACCACACTGGGGAAAATGGGATTCTATTCTGGCCTCGCCTTTAACTTCTATGATAGATTTTGCCCCCATCTGAGTGATGGTAACAAGATCTCCTTCAGTGTACAGAGAGGTTATATGGGAATTGGCAGCAGTAAGAATTGAGGAAATAATATCGCATGGATTAAGAGAGTAGCAGCGAAATAAAAAGAAAAAGAAGGCTTGAGAGATATTTAGAGTTGACAGCATTTGATACCTGATTTATATTGTGTTTGAGAAAGATGATGGGAAGATGAGTTCCAGGCGTGGCTTTGGCATTGGGTATTGCTTCCATTGAGTGAACTACGGAAAACATGAAGAGGACTGGTTTTAGGAGTGGAGGTTAAACATCATGGGTTCAGTTTTAGACATCTTGGGGTTGAGACATCTGAGACATATCCAAGTTGAGAGGCCTGGTGTAGTAACGTATGTTTTCCTGTCTGAGGGCTGAGATTTGAAGACCATCAGTGGTAAACGGTAACAAACAGTAGTTGAAATCTTGCTCTACAAGAAGTTATAAGAGACAAGAGGACAAAGGGAGGAAACATCAACATAGGGGATAACACCCAATATTTAAGGTTATACACAGAAACGAGATTGTGGAGTTATATTTTCAAAGTTGGACAGAGGTATGCGGTGGGAGGAGGAGGGGCCCAAGATCAACAAGAGGAGAGAGGGTCAAGGTGCCAAATTCTGCCAATATACTAAATAAGGTAAAGACTGGGAAATCAACTGGATTTGGTGAAAGGACTCCTGTGAGAAATTTCAGCAAGGTGTAGAATCCAGACGGCAGTCAGGCAATTGAGCAGCAAGTGGTGGTGACAAAACTGGATTGAATGGGGACATTTCTTTCTTTAAAAAGTTAGAGTCTAAGTGGTGGAGAAAATATAGAAGTTTGGAGAGGTGACAGGTGGCAGAAGATTTTATTTAAAGACAGAAAGGCACCTGGGTGGCTCAGTCGGTTAAGCATCTGACTCTTGACATTGGCTCAAGTCGTGATTTCAGGCACAGTTTGTGAGATTGAGCCCAGGTTGTGATTTCACTCATGGTTTGTGAGACTGAGCCCTGCATGGGACTCTGCACTCCCAGCCTGAAGCCTCTTTAGGATTCCCTCTCTCTCTCTCTCTCCCTCTCTCTGCCCCTCCCCCGATCACGTAAGCCCTCACTCGTGCACTCTTTCTGAGAATAAATAAACCTAAAAAAAATAGAAAGAAAGTGTTAGTTGTTTAGTAACAAAACATGATAGATACTCTCAATTTTAATTTAAAAAAGCAAGTCTAAAGTTTGCAAGTAGTTTCAATACCTGAAACTTTTATGACTTACGAGTGATAAATCATAACAATTTAAAGCAATCATAAAATAATACATCAATGATAAAGGTACTTAACCGAATGCTTACTATGGACTGGACACAATATTCCATATTAACAATAAGATACTTTAATTCCAATACCAACCTCTTATGAATGTTTGACTCTTGCTCCCATTTTTAGAAATGGAGATATTACGGCTGTGAGAAATTACAGTTAGTACCAAAGATAGCTCAATAATTGCACTCTCTTTCCAATAGCAAATTGGTGTAGCATATTTTTCTTTAAATTTTTTTGGTAATAAGATCACAGGAATAAGATCTTACGAGGGTAGAAAAAAAATATTCCTCACATGCTCTTAAAAAAGGGAATGCCTGTCAGTGCAAAAAAAGAGAAGTCCCACAAATGAACCAGGTTTGCAGTGGAATAGACAAAGCCAGATAAAGAGTAAAAATAATCTCTTTTTTCTTAATGTTGTCTTATAGGTATATATTCATTTTTGCTTAGTCTAAAAATATTAGTGGTGCAGGAGTAAGTGAAGCCAGGTAGCACTGTCAGTTGAAACATCTCTAAATACGTTTTCAGTCCTAATAGAGACTTCTATTTTTGCGTTTTGTTTTTATTTCTGGGAACCATTCAAGAGACACTTTAACAATTGTGCTTTGATAGTAGAATGATTTTAGTCAAAAACTTTAACATTGAACAGAAAGTGCCTTTTCATTGAAGAGGAAATAAATGACGAGAGTGGGGCAAGATGTATGTACAAAGATCTAGGCAGATCATCTGGTTAAACATGGGGGATTGAACCTGAAAAGATTTACGGGACCCTGAGCAATTTGCTGGAGGCTGGTAATAATTGCAACACTGCTTATTCCCTGCTTCCCTTATTAACTTTCTCTGCATCGCCGCTCTTTTTGAGTTCATCCATCTTAATGAAATATCCATCTTCTTTCTTTCCTGCTTTACATTTTAGACCTTATAGGGGAGTGAAAGTAGTTTTCTCAGCTGGACTCACTCACTAGCCAGAGGCCAACTTTGCTTCCAAGCAAGACTTCATGCAATTTCCCCCATTAGGCATTTGTTTCATTGTCTACATGAGAGCAATAAAACTTACCAGCTAACTCAATCAAACACATCAGCTGGAAATGTCTTCTTGCTGTGAATGAACCAATCAGTTTACAAAATAAAAAAAAATGGTTTCCCTGGATTTTGTTGTTAGAACACTATGGATCTGTTGTTTGAATATTAGACATGGTTTCTATGTGTATATATTTGTGCATTTCTAAAATCTAGTGCTGACATTTTAAAGTAAGTATTATTATGTTTCTCTTTATAATTAGTTAAAATGTGGGACTGGAGGAATAATTTTTAAGTCAGTTTTGAGAGTTATAGAAGTAAGTACTTTATTCTATCTGGAATGAATTTGAACAAATAACCCCTCTGCAGCAACAATTATGTTTCCATTCGCTCTTATGATAAGGGAAATTATATTTATGAGATCTTTTTCACATATCTAGGATGCTCCCTGAGCTTTGAATGGGAGGGTCATTGGCATGGGTGGTATCACGAACAAGTGTGAAGTGAAGGCTTAGGGGAAATAGTTGTGGAAACACGAAGCTGGGCTTCACCAGAAGCAACCATCAGTGTGTGTGTGTGTGTGTGTGTGTGTGTGTGTGTGTGTGTGTGTAAAAGATATTTAATTTTCTTACAAATACGTATTCTTGTTATTTTAATTCATGTTTTATCATGCAGATCATATAGTCTATAGGATATCATATGTGGTGTGTGTGTGTGTTTCATTTTATAGCCTGTTTGTTCCAGGCCCTGCAAAAGGTATTCTCATGGATAGTTAGGATCATTTATATAGTAAAGTTCAGATCGGAGAGCTTACCATATCAAGGTGATTTATTTGTAATGAATCTTGTGTTGTGGTAGGTAGAAACCAACCAAGACCCCTTTATTTCTGGGGTTGTGAAAATTACTTTTCTATAATAGTAACAATTATTTTTCATCATTAAAAAGCAAGTTTCTTTGAAGCATACCATAAATGTCTCAGGCATAAGCACCATACTGTCCAAGTTCAGAGGATCACTAAAGACATACTAAATCAAATAACAAAGAATGTTTGTTTCTGCCCATATCTGGATATATCATGCAAAAGTGTTTCAAAAGCAAACTTCTCAACGTTTCAGTCATCGGAAATGCCTCTTTATAAAATAGCATTTAGCTTTATTTAGATCAAAATCAATGAATAAGTATTTTTCTGACATGAAAGATGCTTAATTTGTTTTCAAATTGATAGAAACTTATTACACACCAATTTGACATTAACACAAGACAAATTCAAGACCAGTTTAAGATGGAAATAAGAAATCTAGGATGGACACATTAGCCTTGTATTTAATGCTGTGGGATTACAGCATTATACACACAGATCCAGCCCACCTGACCTTCTCTTACCTGAAGAATGTAGCTTTAGCTATTAGTTCAATGAACAAATAAGTTTATTTTGAACAATGTTTATAATCCATAATAAAAGGGACATTCATAGCTGGACTTTCTGTACATAGGGCCACTGTAATAAATAATAAATTTCTTTCCTCCTTCCATACCGTCCATATATGTATGTATGTATGTAGGCACATATATATGTATCATCTACTATCTGCAATCAGTGTTATTTTAAAATTAATATTTTATATACAAGTACATAAGAACAAGTTGGATGTATATTTGGAGTGTGTGCATGTGTATGTGTGAAAGAGATATTTAATTTTCCCAGAAATAAATAATCCTGTTAATCAATGTTTTTCATGTAGACCGTATGGTCTATGGGATATTAAAGATGCTTTTAATTTTTTTCTTCTACCATAAAATCTAAAATAATATGAATAAATTAATTATAAAATTTAATATCTATACATTTTATGGACTGTTAACCTTTAGTCCCCTTTAATGTTTCATGTGACAAAGAAAACCTGTCATCTAAGTTGTTGAAAAGTTAGCTTTTGGTTCTGTACAAAATGATTTTTTTTAAAGGCACAAATAATTCATGCATACAACTCTACAGACCGAGCCTCTTTGGAGGAAGTTTATGGTTTGATAAGAGGGTGGTGGGGTTCTGTTTTATTTTTGTCTTATAGCTGGAGGCATAAAACAGCATTTTCTGCCTATAAAGGGTACTTAGAATTCGAAATTCAAAACATACCGAGACATATACTTCCTGCTGCCTTGCTAACCTATTTTCCAGGGTCATTTTCTTTCAAGTGCAGTTAAATTTTTTCTCTGTCGAACTGAAGTATGTACCAGAAGCTCTTGGGATTTGAGTTCACCATTCCAGACTTTTATACAGAGCAGGTAGCCTAAGTGAATTTTCCATCTTGTGAAACTCCTGCAGCGAAGCCACAGAGGGGAAAATGGAGCTAAGTACTGACAGATGCACCATGAGTCCCCATATTGTGAATCAGGCTTGTGGCTGGAAAAAATATATATAATTTGCTGATCTTATAGGATGTATGTTTCAAGGGACTAAGGTATTCACCCCTACATTTTCCACTTTAATGTTTTTCACTGGAAGGTCGATTCAATGCCTATACTTCTCAGGTGGCATCGTTCTCCAGTCTCCACTCCCTCTCCTCGTTGTTTTTATATAGCAAATTGCGAATTCTATTTATTCGAGAACAGTTATATGGGAGGGGTGCAAAAAAAAAAAACTTTGATGTGGGTAACTGTTAGTACTCCCAACCCCTGCTCCAGTTTTTTGGTCTGTTTGTACAAGGTAACCACAGTGATCTAAATTTCTCTCTCTTTGATTTGTCCTTAAAGAGTTATTATTGTTGTTGTTGTTGTTATTGTTATTGTCATTATTTTCAATTTTCTGAGTTGCAAGAGACGTACTTTCAGAGAATTGGGTGACTCTTTGATTTTTAGATTTTAGCAGCTATGGGTACAAAGGCATGAGTTTCTGCCTGAGGTCTAAATGCAGCCCATAGATTTATTTCGTATTGTAAGTGTTTCAAATTTGAATTAGCTGCCAATATTTAAGAATTAAGAAATGTTAGCTTTCCTTGAATGCTTGGATGAACCAGTAACTCCACTCCACTCTTTTTTTAAACTTTTATTTATTTGTTTTGGAGAGATAGTGGGAGTGGGAAAGCGGCAGAGAGAGAGGGAGAAAGAGAATCCCAAGCAAGCTCCACACTGTCAGCACAGAGCCCAACATGGGGCTTGATCCCAAACACCAGAGATCATGACCTGAGCTGAAATCAAGAGTCAGACACTGAACTGCCTTGAGCCATCCAGGTGCCCCAACACCACTCTACTCTTGAATGGCCACAAAACCCCTCTAAAGCTGCCACTTTAGAAAGCACAGCCTCCCTCAGATTTGTTGGTCCTATACTGCCTATCATTCCCTTCACTTGAGGCCATGTCTCCATTGCCATTTTTCATCTTTCCACCCATTTTAGCTTCACTTATTTACTTAACTGCCAGTTCATTGAAGTCATTTGAGTTTTCTGTTCATTCTGTAGGAAGAACAGAGATGTTACAAATTTTCTAGCAACATTCTTATAAGTTAGTATGTGCTGCCTGGAGAGAGGCAATAAGAATAATGCTGGGGTTGTGGCCTAAGCAGCAAAGTAACCCTTTAAGAGTTACAGTATTTGCCAGGGGAAGCAAGCAATCACATCAGACATAGTGGACACGCACTTGAGATGACGGCAAGTTTGCCTGAAATAGTTCCATTACGGCAATTGGAAGAGAGGCTGGTACTTACTGCACATTTTATTCAGGCGGATTAACACACATTCGGAGATTCGGGCTCCATAATAATCTTGTTAGGTCCAACTTACAGGTAAGAAGCTAAAGTCTAAGGTCTCCTCTGATGTGATAAAATCAGTAAGTAGTAGTCTTAAGTTTTGAAGGTGCATTTCTGTTTATTATATTGTACTCCCTTAGTGTTATGAAAACTTTAACATTTTTTACAGCAGCCAATGAAATCCAGATATCTGTAAGCAGAGAATTAGATGCTAAGAGTAAGGCTTTTCAAAGAAATCAATTCCACTGCTCTCATTTTTTGAGGGCTTATGACGCATTCATCATGCCACTAGGTACTTTATAAAGGTTATCTCATTTACCTTTACAATTTCTCAGTTTGTAGGAAAGTATAATCATTACTCTATAGAAGAGGAAACTTAGGTTCATGGCCCCAGGCAATATATCTAAGATCACAAAACTAATAGGTCACTGAGGCAGGATTTATATCCTGAGGATAATTTCTTCAATGCCTACTTTCTATGCGCTATACCATTAAAGCTCTTTGTTGAAATATATAACAAAATGAGGATATAACCATATAAGCAAAGATATATCACTACCATCACAATTTTGCCTGTGTCTAGTTCTTGAGATTTGGGATGAGATCATAAGTAAGTCAGTGTCTTGGTTCAAGGCTTTTAGTTTCGCTTCTGACATATAGGGAAGAGATATGTCAACTTGACACAATATCGAGAATAAATTTAAGAGTTTTAATGATTGATGACAATCTAGTACCACAAAGTTTTCTATTAATGGGAATAGAACCCTGAGATATACCCTGAGCTAGAAAAGTCAACTGTTAACCTCATTTTAACATTTTATCCCAATTTGTAACTATTTGTGCTTGCCTTTGCTTAATGTGGATGCCCTATCTTCACCTTTGTCTTTTAAATATTTTTTTGGGTTGGATTGCATACAGTTAATTAAAAAAATAATTCCTTGTAGAAAAACTTACTTGGAAAAATTAAACTGACAAAAATCATTCATTAAGCATAAGGAACCAGTTCATGGTAAAGGGACTTGAGTATGCTTTATTTAATGTAAGAGAAATAAGTTGCTTGGGCCAGGAGTTGTTAAACTTTATGACATCACTCCTTGATAGTTCCAGGGATATGGTGGCCATATTTCTCCCTTATTTGTGATTATATGGCTTTCAAATTACCTCCCTGGTTCTCGGGTCTTATTTCTGGTTAGGTATATATTGGAATATGCATCCCCATTGTTATTATATTACAACATTCTAATGTTATGTTTAAAAAGTGTGATTCTTAAGGGAGGACCCTCTTATAGGGTTTCCTTTGCTATCTTAAGTCAAAATTGTATTTCTCACTTTAGACTTCTTGTTGTCTTGTTAGAACTTCTTTCTAGACAGTTACTCTCCATATCCATGATAGAAATAATTCTTTTTCCATAGATTTCACTCAGCTTTCAAGTAGATTTAGGGATGTTTTTTGAAACCTTATGTGAAATGCAGTCTTCTGTGTTAGGAAAATAAGTGTGATTTCCCTTCATAAGCAAACAGCTATTGTCTACAGCAATGTTGTATGTGTTACCATTTCTTTCCAGTGGACATGGGGATACAGGAGTATGTAAGTTTTAAACTTTCTTAATGAAGCACTGGATTCAAATAGGAATGCCAAAAAGAACTTTGCAAAAGAACGTTAAATAAAAGTAACCTGATATTTTATAATGCTAGAGTACCCATACCTCTGAATAACATGAAACAATTCTTGTCCTCAAAGAATGTAGCATCTAGAATGAAAGACCAGCCCGTAAATAGGCTGATACTTATTATGTGACAAATGATACAAAAGAGGAACAGTATGATAACAGGATGCTCTACAAGCACATGGGGGGGGTACACCTAACCTGATCCTGAGATCTGGGGAGTTGGGCGTATTGTCAGCATTACAATTTGACACAGTGAGATACAACAGAACAAGAAACTGAGACCCATGTGAAACTTTCAGAAATGAGCTGGCTGGACAAAAAGATATAGAGAGGAAAATAAATACTAAAAAGATTAATTTTCTTGTTCAAGAGCACTTACATGGTTAATAGAAGATTTTTTTTTTAACGTTTATTTATTTTTGAGACAGAGAGAGACAGAGCATGAACGGGGTTGGGGCAGAGAGAGAGGGAGACACAGAATCGGAAACAGGCTCCAGGCTCTGAGCCATCAGCCCAGAGCCCGACGCGGGGCTCGAACTCACGGACCGGGAGATAAGGACCTGAGCTGAAGTCGGACGCTTAACCGACTGCGCCACCCAGGCGCCCCAGAAGAAGCTTTTACTTCTTTTTTTACTAATCAAAAAAAGTGTCATTTTCAATATCTTGTTAGGAAAATACATAGATACTTTGTTGTTGTTGTTGTTGTTGTTGTTGTTGTCTTTGTTGTTTCAGTAGCATAGGGTCCCTGTGATTCTGTAAGTTAACATTAACATGACAGTTTCAACAGCTACAGTTTAAACAGGAAGTTTAAAGTATTGTTTAACTTACAAAATAATCTCTTAGTCCATTTGAGCTCTTTGGTGACAGTAATTAAAAAATGAACACAATCTGCTATAAGATTCTATTTAAAAGAAGCCAAAAGAAGTAAACAGCAATAATGTTATGAGTAAAATCTGTCAGGATTTTCCCTGACAACAACAGAAAAACAAAATGGAAGAACTTTTCTATAGTAGAGCACTGAAACACATCCATGTATAAGTTTTAAATTTTCTTAATGAAGCATTAAATTTACATACAAACCACAATGAACATTGCAAAATATATATAAATAATTTGAACTCATGAACTTAGAATGGTATACCTTTGATTTCCTTAAAGTGTGAATTTTCAGTAGTTGTATAGTTCTGGCCCCACATTTGCATTCTTAGTTTTTATGTCAAATACAGTAATCTGTGTGAAAAATATAACTGTGGTGTCCATTCATAAACAACCATTGATTTTCTACAATGATTCTGATGACTGTCAGTGCCAACAGTGTAAATAGAATAACATCTCTACACTCGAGTTTGCAGTGTCTTGTGAATGTGTGAGGAATAGGGAAGAATGGATAAAACATATATTAATAACTACTAGTTCAACAAACATTTATTAAACATTTATTGGAACTATTGCTCATCCTTAGAAATAATAAAGCGATCCGGACTTACTCATGAAAGTTTCCCTAATAGTCATCCTAAAAAGTATTGTGGAGGGGCACTGAGATGGTTCAGTCTGACTCTTGATCTTGGCTCAGGTCATGATTTCACAGTTCATGAGATCGAGCCCTGAGCTGGGCTCTGTGCTGACCCTGTGGAGCCTGCTTGGGATTCTCCCTCTCCCTCTCTCTCTGCCGCTCCCCTGCTCATGCTCTCTCTCTCTCTCTCAAAATAAATACATAAACTTAAAAAAAAAAAAAGGTTCTCTGGAGACTCAGAGGAAGTTGTGCTCATTCAAGTTAGAGATAACAATAATTTAAAGATTGAGATAGCATTTTACATGAATCTTGAATAAAGTTTGACAATTGGTAGTCTTTTTTTGTATTTTTATTCTATATTATTAATATTCATTTTTATAGTCATTGAAGACCTTTTTAGTATTCTTGGTATAGGTCTGTGTCTCTCCTCATATTTCCTCCTCTTCCCTGTTTATTTCCCCATGGTTATGAACATTCTGTATCAGCCTTTAGAATCAATGTTCTTGAACTATAGCAATATAAGATGGTGATATGATGCCAAGGCTTAGCAGTGAGATTATATATTGAAATCATTTCCAAATCAGATATTTTACATTAGAGGAAGGCTGCAAGAATAAAGGTTTTGTCACAACTTGTCATAAACGTGAATACGGATTGCCACCTGCTTTGGATAACAAGTGATTTTCCAGAGAAGTTGTCTACAACATGGTTGCCTTTATCAGTATGTTTTCTTCTCTGCTGGCATTGTATTTGTCATTTTTAATATGGGCTTTTGTTATCTATTGCTGTAAAGCAAACAATTTGTTTCTGCATGAAATAGTAAGGATGTGACCTCAAGTTCCCGAAGACAGCTCTGCCTCCTTTTATTTTTCCTTGGGTGTATTAGGGGAAGGTTTATTTCTGACTATTTTATGTAGATCTACATTCCTCTATACATGAATTTTAATACATTTGCTAATCAATTGGATTATGAATATAACTCCAGACAGCTGATCTCTTCTAAGTTTCATCCTAGCACAATAACTACTATTATAGCACAGTCCTAAAGAAAAGGAAGAAAAGAAATGTTCCAATATTTATTTTTTCTCTCAAAAATTGTTTTTCAGGTTTATGTATTTTTTGAAGTAATCTCTACACCCAAGGTGGGGCTCAAACTCAAGACCCGTGGGTCAAGAGTTTCACACTCTTCTGACTGAGTCAGCCAGGCACCCAAAAATGTTCCAATATTTAGATGGAAAGCGGGGCTTAAAAATATTTAAAAGGCTTTTGAAAACAAATTGGAAATGGATAGGTGCCAAAGCTGGGCCTGAGTCCGTTATTTAAAGTGAGTGACTCAAAATGTTGATTTTCCTGCCACAGGGGAATGTCAACACTTGTAAAGAAAAGGATATTGACTTAAAGCAAATGAGTTAGAAGGCTACATCAAAAGCTTTTCTATGGTTAAGTGAAAGCTTGATGAAGAGTGGCTTTTCTCCTTATGAAACAGTAAATTTGACTTTATGTACTAGTGAATTATATGATATAGACCTTACCAAAGTCAGGTGCTGCCCTTATTGTTTTTATATTAACATCTTAAATCTTCACAGTCACACTAGGAAGTAAATATAGTTATTATCCTTATCATTTTAAAATATGGGAAATAGAGCCCCAAAGGGTTTAAGCAATTTGCTGAGAGCCATGCAGTTATTAAGTAGTAGAAGCAGATTAAAACTTACATAGTCTGGTCCCAGATTCTCTATGCTCTTAACCATTTCATTATGCTGTCTCATGATACACAGAGGCCCTTTTTAAAGTCAAATAACACAACCTAAATATTTTACACTTACATTGGACAAAGGCTTAAAAAGTCATAATGAATTCTTACAGATTCAGTAAAAGAGAAAAGGGAAGGGTCTTGTTCTAAGGCAAGAAGCTTGAATTAAGTGATTACTAATGACAGTGTTAACAACCCTTATTTTTCAGTGACCATTTGATAAACTATGTCACTCTCAATGTTATGCAAAGATCTTTTCTAGTTTGTCTACCAAAGAATTTTTTCAGATAATAGAAATAAGTGTAAGTTGTGGTCCTTTGGGCGGAAATGCAGACAGAGATAAGCATGGACTTGGATCACTCACTGTAGGCCATTTTTTCCAACACAAGACTTTTTTCTTATCCTGCTAAAGAACCTTATTTCTCCTATTACCATTATAATAAGATAGCACAGAGTAAAAAAGCAGAACAAGACATTCAAAACAAACTCAAAACCCTCAAAAATTCTTACTGATCATGTTTTATATGTGAGTCTTATAAAATAAGTAGACAAGCCCATGTGACAGAAAATATCAATTATGCAGTGTTGCCAAACTTTAGTTGGTTTTAACAATGTATTAAGCAAATAATTTATATAAACGTATTCCACTCAGAGTTTAGGTACATACTTAAATATCTACATTTGGTATAATATAAAATTGAATTTTCAAAGGAGTTAAGGGACTTGTTCAAGGGTATGTAGTCTAGTGGTAAGGATGTGATGAATGCCATGAATCAGTCCATGCTCTCAGACATTTGCTCTAGGTGGTCATCTTTTGGATGCCTGATCCATAGGTATCAGACGTTGGGGGGATACCACGAACCCAACTGAGACTCCACACTCATGGCACTTATCTGCATCTAATAGAAGAGAAAAACAAATAACTTACTATACGTCAGATGCTCATAAAGATATCAACAATGAATTAAAGAAGAATACAGAGCCATAGAGTTATGGCAAATGTGAAAATTATTGTATATGGAGTGGCCAGCAGAGGCTCTGCTGATAGGAGAATCCAGAGGAAGCCATTTCTGAGTACCCGATCTTAATTTTCAGGCAAACTGACTTCACCCTACAGCATTTTCCACCCAAGAAGAAACAGATTCAGAAAGCCTAATTAATAATAGTGGTTTAAGTGTGGGTAAGCCATTACTTGTAATACATATATTAAGTCTGTAAAATGGGTAGAATTATGTAACTAACAGAGCATAATAAACTGTTAAAAAGTAACATAAATCAACAAATCAGGCATTTAAGTATGATTCATTACACTAATGAAAAAATGCAAATGCCAAAACATCTTGGAAAATTATTTAAATTTACTAAGAAAAACTTATATTAAAAAGATAATAATTAATGCCTATCCACCTGTCAAAAATAAAAAATGAAGAATCTAAAATTGACTTACATTTCAAAAAACAGACATTCTCTTAAAGAGCTGATGGCAATAAAATTAGAATAACTTTCTTTTTCCTGGAAAGGATAGATAGATGGATAGATAGATGGATGGATGGATAGATAGATAGATAGATAGAATAAAAGGTTCCCTTTTTCCAGGTTTCAATCTCAATTCTGCCATTAAATCCTAAGGCAGTTTTGACAATTCATTAAACAGAACAGTATCAGACTTACTGAGAACATAAATGAGGTAATTAACATAAGATTTTTAACCCAGACCGTAGTACAATAAGCACCCACAAAATATTAGCTATTACTGTTGTAAAATACATAATGGTATATTCTGTAGCCATAAAATTCAGCTTTAGAATTTAATAGCATGCTGAAATTTTTATTAATGTATTATGTATAAATAAAAACTGTAGGTTACAACACAATATTTATAGTATAATTTTACTTTGTAAAAATAATATTTATTTTATCATGTATAACCACATTTATGTTTCACTGTTTAAGTAGTTCAAACTCTTTTATTCATTATAATAGTTCCCTAATGAAACAAATGAAAGAAGAGAAATAAATAATACCAAAAGAATTAACAGAGTTTATTTCTTTTTTTTAAATTTATTTATTTATTTTGAAAGAGAGAGACCAAGAGAGGGAGTGGGAGAGGGGCAGAGAGAGAGGTAGAGAATCTCAAGCAGGCCCAGTGCTGTCAGTGTAGAGTCAGATGCTGGGTTCCAGCCAAGGCACCATGAGATCATCACCTGAACTGAAACCAAGAGTTGGATGCTTAACCAACTGAACCACCTAGGCACCCCTAACAGAGTTTATTTCTGAGTGGTAGGATTGCATGTGATTTTAAATTTTTTTTCATTTACTCCTTCATATATTGTTTTTCAACTCACATTATCAAGTGCCTACATTTTGCTAGGGCCCTGTTTTAGATGCTAGGATGGTCAAGGTCTCTGCCTGATGGGGCTTTCACTGAGGTGTATAAGATATTTATTTATAAGATTGTATAAGAAATTCATTTATAAGATAATTTTCACAGTGTTATTGTTATAGGGACATGAAACAGTAAGGAGGTAGAAAGTGACTGGGTAGAGAGAGGGAGGCAGAAGTTGCTAGACATATATATATACACATACATATATATATGTATGTATATATATATATACATACATATATATATGTGTGTGTATATATATATATGTATATATATATATATATATACACACACATATATATATATATGTATATATATATATATATATTGTGGTCAGAGATCTGAGGAGTTAAGAAATGAACTGAGACCAGTATAGGGAGAGGAAGACAGACATGTGAAGAGCGATCTGGTCAAAGGGCGAAGGGGAAGATTAAGCTCCGCCCATGTGACAATGGGAAAATGACCACCAGAGGGCGCATCTTGGAGGACGGGAAATTTGCCAGCTGGAGTCAAATGTTCCTTCTTCTTCACACTCCTGTTGATTTTAGTTTTTTCTATATAGACATGTTACATATTTCCAGATATTTTAACTGATAATATGTATAGATCTGTGCTATTCAAAAATACAGAAATAAGTATAAAATGTTTATAGACAAAGTGAGAAAAGCAGAAAATTAACTTGGAGATGTATTATAACTGCATTATGTGCAAATGCACATGCATTTGGGCAATGACTAGAAGATATCACAGCACATAATTATGTTCTAGGGGATTAATGACTTTTAAAAATCGAAATCCTTTAAACTTCCAGCTAATTAATTTTTTACGGTAAGGTAAGGGAAAAATCATGTCATTTATTCCCTTCATAAACTTCAGGAACAACTTTTATCTTTCACTTCAAACTTCCTGTAGCCTGTCATGCTTCTCTTTATTATAATGGCCTGGTTTCAGATTACTAATAAACAAATCTGGATATATTTCTGGACTGTGTATAGAAAAAATGAAGAATGTAAGCCACTGATTATTACTTAAAGAATTATACAGTTTGGCCACCTCAATATAAGTGATGATATATCTTTGCAAAATACTATGCAGTGTTTAAATTCAGTTACTGGACACAGCACGTTTTGGGGAAAAATCAACTTTTTTGGGTCTGCTTTGACATATTGATAACTAATATTATAACAGAAATTATAATTACTGCCTGAATATCGTCCTACATGATAAAATGAAATGTTACATGATTTAAAGTTATGGAGTTTAATGTTTTTGGTGTGACCTTGTTACAGAAAACCCGCACTGGAATTTTAAATGGTTGGAACATAATGACAGAGAAGCAAATTTAAGATAGAAAAGTTAGAGCGCACGTAGAGGATAATTGCAATAACTGTTTGACAAAGGAGATTAAAGTACCGGATCTATCTTCTAACCACCATTCAAGATCCTACATATTACACATTTGTAAAATATGGATTTCAGATATTTTCACTACATATTATACTTGAGAGTAGCTTGGTTCTTATCTGCTGAAGACTGATAAATTTATGAGCAATTGTTGTATGGCAGATTTCTACAACTTTGTGCCGATGGATAGCAATACTGTATTGTCCCCTTAAAAAATCTGTCAAGAGAGTAGATATGTTAAGGGTTCCTGCCACAATACTTTAAAAAGGAATGTAGATAGATTTTTATTATATCATGATACTAAAATAAGATAGATTGGTTCAAAAAATTATGAACAATTAGTGAGATTTTAATTGAGAGCTGTGGTTCTTCCACATTTTTATTTATCAGGGCTAAGATCTGGGTGCACCTCTTTATATTTGATTCCTTTTGATTCTCATTCATGCACATAGAGTTGCTACAGTAACGAAACATTTGAAAGCCCAGCGTTGGTTACTTCCCTGATTTTATATTCAGGAACTTAAAAGTGTTACTATTTATATATAGTAACTAATTAATTGTCCTGGCTACTGTGCATGATGATCTGAATGTGGAAGAAATGGATAGCAATAAAAGACTGCGAAAATACACATACAGGAGCTTGCCCGTATTTGCTCGTTAACTTCTACCTTTCACTACTAAATTTAATGGCATGCTTAAGAAAGATTTTCTCTTTTAGCGGCCTCAAACCAAAATTCTGTTTTCTCAGTTTAGAATAGTGCAGGCAGTTGTACATTGGACAGTTATCTTTTTTCTGTACATTGGACAGCGTGCATTATGACTTAAACAGCCATGTCTGGGGGGCGGGGGGTGGGGTGCTCGATGAGTTTTCCTTTCTCTCTGACATGAAAAAAGATGTGAAAGACGCTGAAGCACCTTATCTTCTCCCCTCACTTGGGAGTTTTAGAAGAGGGCATTGAAGTATGGCCGATTTTATTTTCTGTTGCAGAGTCCTGCAGGCCAGGAACTAGGTCAAAAACTGCTGACCTTCTGTGAACAATTTCTTCTGGTGATCAGATAGGAAAGGCTTTTGATGCTTGTTCTGTGAGTTCGGAGTCCAGCAAGTGGAAGCCAACACTGCTTGTGGTCTTTGGCGTGTGAACTTTAATAAAAATATTTCACACAGAAATTCCCGAGAGAATATATCTAGTCCACTTTAATCAACCCAAAATTTGAAACTAAAGTTATAGAGAGAAGCTTTCAGACAGTCAGATGCTTTCAAAGTTAACATGTGTTTTGAAAATTTTGTATTTGAGGAGAAATCCGAACTATAATTCAATTTGAGAAAGACACTAGCTTATCTTTCTATTTTATCGAAAGTTACCATCTACAAATATTAGTTTTGTGCAAATGTACATTTGTATTACTAAATTGTATTTGTATTATTAAAAATAAGTATTATTACCCTAATACTTAGGGTAGCCCATAAGTATTAATACATGGAAGGAATGAAGCCAAGGAAAATTTAGCCTGAACATGAAAAATTAATAACACGAAAAGATATTGGCTTTATAATTGTTTCCCAGAAGATGTGGCAATGTCTCTACTCCTGGGGTCACTTGAGGAGGCTGATTTGAACAAAAGGCTTAGACTGTGGGTTGGCCCAGCTGATTAGGTTTCAGCCCTCCCCAATTCCCAAACACTGTTGACCGTACATCGAGTATCGCAGTTACGACTTTTGTACGTGCAGGGAAGGGCAAAGCTCTTTATAATCCTTGGAGGAATTGTGGTATTGCTGTTACGACCATGCCTTCTCCAGTCGTGAAACTAATGAAAGAGGCACAAGTTACAGACATTTGGGGAGGGGAATAGTTTCCTTTTCTATCAGTCTCCCTTATTAACTACCAATTCCCTCTCCCTGCTCACATTAACCCTGCCTGGCAGTCCTTAGAAACTGAAGTGTTTATTAGGTCCCAGTCTTCTATACACTGTCCGCGGTACTTTCTACAGTCAACAGTTCCCCACCATAAATAACAGCTCTGCGTGTGGGACTGTGACCTGCAGAAAGTGACTTACGCCTCTTGGAGTTCAGTGGCTCTCTTTGGAGCTTACCCTCAGATAAGCTGCGAGAGCCTTGGGCTCCGTGGATAAATTACGTTTAGAACAAGAAGGAAGAAAGGGATGTAGCTATTTGAAGGAGACTGGCGTCAACGAGTGCTAAGCCAGGTGTTTCTGTCATTGAAGAGCTCTAAGCGCGGAAGTGGCAGCAAGACTTCCTGAATAATTCATCACTGCCCGACGCTCTTTCGAGGCTGTACTCTTATTTACGAACATAGATTATACTGTTATTGATTGCAATCCTCATGGAGGCATTTCATTAACTAGGAGGTTTGTCTGTTTGCATATGCTTTGTTTCCCTGAGAGTTTCCTTGTATTTGAACATAAATTTATAGCTGAAGTAAAATTAAAGAGAATCCTCTAACAATTCTGTCTCATTCTGCAATCAGGAAGGGGATTGGAAACGGTTTCCTCTAGGTACCCAGGGTGTTAAATCGTTTTATTCCATTAATCGTGCTGTGATCTGAAAGCGTGAAGAAAAACACCCCCAAAAAAGTACTCTTCCCCACGATCTCTCTGCCTACATCATTTACTACTGTTATTCCAGGTAGATTGACTGAAATTTCAAATAATTTTCCCACGGTACTTGGATTTCAGCGATGTTTAAAACATCTAAGTGACTAGGAAAAATGCTTCAATGCTCCACAAACCAGCTCCTAACCACATTACTTCAAGGTTGTGAGCATTCAGTTGTACTCAAAACTGCATGAATGTTCAGAGGGTATCCAGAATCTGACTCAGTAGGACAAACTGTTCTCTTAGATGCCTATGAACAGAAGCATTCTTTCCCAAGAGGGACCCTGAACGAGGCTTGTGGCCCATGATGTTGTGGTAGCTGATTACAGAGAAATGTTAATTTATATCTCATAAAAGCATGATGGTGTAAAGGGTGCCACAGCCTGCATTTTGTCTTGGATCATGATATTTAAACCAGAAACCCTAAGATAAGAACAGCATTAGACTATGTATGATTGAATCAAAACAGAAATATGAAGACAGTTTTCAATTGCAGGAAAGGAAACTCATGAAACTTTTGGAGTATTTGTTTTTGCTGCATTTTGTTGCTGTTGTGGGTGATGATTTATTTGTTTGAAATCTATAAAGCTGAAAAGAAATGAATCTCCAAAACTTGGAGGGGTCAGGATTTCACAGATGGCAGTGATGCTCATAGGAAGAGGCTCTTCAGAATGACTCTGAGCTGCAGTACTTTGACAATGGAAGAAATAAGAAAGACGTTCTTATCTGGATTTGATACACTTGCACAGTAACAAAGAAACCCATAGAGTTCTAGCAACTCTGCTAAAAACAAACAAAAATAAGCAGGCCAATGCTTCTTGCCTACAGAAAGAAGATACTTTGGTTGCATACTTATTTATTACCAGATTATTGGGTTTATTTGCACTAAGTGATACTTTTTTTCAATGTGAGGTTTATTTTTTTCCTGAACGAACTTGTTTTCAAGAGTCAATTACCGAACGAATTAATTCTCTAAGAAGATATATTGCCAGTTGTTAGGCAAAAAATTATTCACCACCTGTCCCTTCAGTCATTTCTCCAGTTACCTTAAGGGTTTTAGTTTTTAAAATTTTCATTCAAAAATGTTCATTTATTTATTTTGAGAGAGACAGAGTGGGGACAGGGAGAGAGGGAGAGAGAGAATCCCAAGCAGGCTCCATGTTCTTAGCGCAGAGCCCGACACAGGGCTAGATGTCATGAACCGTGACAAAATCAAGAGTCAGATGCTTAACCAACTGAGCCACCCAGGCGCCCCTGGCTTAAAGGCTTTGAATGCAAATGTGCAGATACATCACAAATCTAAAAATATATATATTTTATTTTCCAAAAACATTTAACCTTCACCTTCTGGGGTGCAGTCTTGTTTCTCTGACCTCCATTATTTTCTACTTGAGGTTCAAGAACTCATCCGATTGGTTTTCTTTTTGTAAATTCCATTTGATTTCAACAAGTGCTATGAAGGGCCAGTGTGCCAATAGTGTGCCAGATGTGACAGACCACACTGGCCTCGAGTCAAGTCGTGTTATTCCTGTGGAAAACTCTTCAGTGGCAAACCTTTTCTTTTAGAATAAATTCTAAACTCCTTGCGGTAGATTTTATGTCTCTGCATAGGTCGCCCTCCTCTCATCCTTTAACCATGCCTGTCCCAGGTCAGCCAAAAATCCCAGGTCTCCATCAGTCAAGACAGTTGATCATTCTACATGGCGACCTAATTCTCTAACATCCTCCCATTCAAATCCCTTCCTTCCTTCCTTTCAACAATGTCCAGTTGTATGATCTTGAAGAAATCATCTTATTTTGCTGATCTTCAATTGCTTCATCCATAAGAGAGGAAGTAATAATATTTCCTTTCATGGTTTTTTTGAACATTAAAGATAGTGTCACTGGACTGGTGTCTATCTTATTATCCATAAATAGAGTGATACGTTTTTTTAGCCTGATGTTATTTTGGACTACAGGGAGATGGTTATTTCCTCTTGTTGTTAGGAACTAAACTAGTGTAATTTCAACATGGCAGTTTGTGTATCTTTTGCGTATATCATTCATTCAGTGCTCTTAAGGTTAGATAGGTCTAGTAAAAACACCATAGAAGGCAAGTCCCACTTACCATGTCTCATAAGGGTAAAGGCTGTAACAAAAACTTTTTTTTTTTTTTTTTTTGTGGTATCCATGCTTTGGGGCCTTTCATCCTTTCATTAAAAAGGAAGTCAGTGCTTCTCATTCCTGTTCTCTGTTTGTTACATAAACACTTGAGCCCAGGATATATGGAAATGAATAGATATTTTGTTTTATTAGCTTATATAGTAGTCCCCTCTTATCCATGGTGGATATGTTCTAAGAACCTGGTGGGTGCCTGAAACCACAGATATTACCGAACTTTGTATGTTTTTTTCCTGTACATATCTACTTATGATAAGGTTTAACTTATAAATTAAGCATAGTGAGAGATGAAAGCATAATAATAAAATAGAACAATTGTAGCAACATACTGTGATAAAAGCTGTATGAATGTGGTCTTGTGATGATGTGAGCTGATGAGATGAAGGGAGGTGAATAACACAGACATTGTGATGTAGTGTTAGGCTACCACTGACCTGAGGATATGTCAGGAAGAGGATCATCTGCTTCTGGACGACAGTTGACTGCAGGTAACAGAAACCTCAGGGAGTGAAACTGCGGGTAAGGGGGCACTGCTGAACTGTGTGAAACAAAATGAAGAAGCAGATGTATTTACTTTCTTGGGGCCTAAAATAAGCACTGAGACCCTTATCCTTGTAAGTCGTCCCATAGAAACATTAAAAGGTCTAGTGATACCAATTACGTCAATTATAGGAGTGTGTATCGATGTACTACAGAAAGACATGGTAATTATCGTTGTTTTAGAGAAAAGCATAAGATTCTGACATTCAGTTACCTTTGTAAGAAGTTTACTTTTAAAATCGCTTCATCTCATTTGGCATCTAAACTCACCACAGATGCTTTATGATTTTATGTTTTTAATTAATGTCAACCCCCAGGTTGCAGTGAGAGTTGTTTGATTTCTCTGCCAGAGCCCAGACTGAGAGAATTATGCTGGCAATGAAGAAATGATGATGCCCATTAAGGTTTCAAACTCAAGTTTGAAACTTTAACAAAAATCTGTGTTTATGTGCTACTCTTAAGTTGTCTTCTGCTAAGTGCCCTTCTGATCACCAGAGAAATATCTTTAATATGTATTATCACTGAAAAACAGACCACATTCATAATTATACTACTATTTCAATATCTCACATGGTGTGTTTTATTTCCTATCCAATTTCTATTCAATAAAAGAAATTGTTTGGAATTATAAACACTTTTGCATGATCTTGCATGGGCTTGGGGGTCAGTAGAGTTTTCTCATAGTGCAGGCCAGTGCTATAATCATATAGATGCCATCTCAGAGACTTTAGAAAATTGAACATTTTTTAAGCTTCTGGGTAAAGAAGAAATAATCTTTCTTAAACTTGCCATTAATGTAATTTACATTCATTCGTTTAAAAAATATTACTTGAGGGGCACCTGGGTGGCTCAGTCAGTTAAATGTCGGACTTTGGCTCAGGTCATGATCTCGCAGTTCATGAATTTGAGCCCTGCATCGGGCTCTGTGCTGACAGATCAGAGCCTGGAGCCTGCTTCAGATTGTGTGTCTCCTTCTCTCTCTGCCCCTTCCCTGGCCATGCTCTGTCTGTCTGTCTGTGTCTCTCTCAAAAATGAATAAACATTAAAAAAATTAAAAAAATATATTACTTGAGCACTTTGTGTATCTAGGTCTTTGAAACATGCATATTTCAAAAACAAATAAAAGAAAACCCAGCTGTCAAGAAGTTCATAGTTTAGTAGAGGAGATTTTTAAATTGCATAAATCCAGAGAGTGATGTGGTCCAGGTGATATATAAATATGAATATAAATGTAAATATAAACATGTACACACACACATACATAATACACACACAGTGTCAGGGCAGGAATAAATACAAACAGGTACGGTGCAATTAAGATCTATTAATACCCATAAAGGTGGGTGTTTCCTCAGTCAATTAATATTCTATATATGTCAGACATTGATGCAGGCACCAAGGATACAGGGGATAAAATGAAAGATTAGGAACTTCTTTTATAAAGCAAAGAAGAAAATAAATAAAAAGTAATATCAGGTAATGTTAAATAATCTGAGAAAATGTGTTAGAGATTGAGAGGAACGATATATTATATGGGCTCGTCTCCTTAATGATATGGTATTTGAGCTGAGGCTTGAAGGATCAAATTGGCCAGCCAGAAGAAAATCAGGGAAGTAGATGCTCTAAGCAGTCAGAACAAGCTGAAAAGCTCTGAAACAGTCATACGTTGCCATTCATATTAGTATTTGACTTGGATTCTTAGTTATTGATAGAATTCAGACACCTAAAGGCAGATGAGTTTGATCTTGCCTTTTTTTTTTTTTTTATTCCCACAAAACAGCTTCTTTTGTTGGTTATTTCAGAGTGAGTCCAATGTTTTACTCCTCTTCGTACAGTTCTTAGTATTCTGGATATTTCCTTTAGGGTATCTAGCTTCTGTCAACAGTGAGTAATTCCTCAGCAAATACAGAAGGAAAAAGGAGACTGCCTCTGGGAGTTGAGAGAAGATGGCTTAAAAATAAAATCACCTAATGGAAGACATCATGCATCTAGGGTATGCTCCATTGTTATAAAAAATACAAGAATATTTGCTTTCCATACATTTGGTAATTATGACGAAGGTTATAATCCAATTTCCATGTAAATAAAATTTGTTTTCTACACCTCTCTCTTTCCCATTTGGAAATCTTCCCACGCTTAATGTAACACTCTAGCCTCTGATACAATAATATCCAGCAATCACTTAACCAAAACCTTATAACAGGTTTTAAAAGAATTAGACAAGCCAGAAGCATTGAACTATCTCTGAAAACGTTTTGAGAGATTTAGAAGTGATGCTGGAATTACTTGAGCCTGCTGGCCTATTGCATTCAGTTCCAGACAGTTTTAGTTTGCTTCTGAAAAATAACCGATATAAGTTTTAAGAGGCAAGTTAGTGAGACACTGTGAAATATCTGATACACGAGATAGGATGCCAAAATACAAAACTGAAAATCATGTGTATGGAAAGTAAAATCCCTTTGACAGAAGACACACATTAAGAGAATCCGATGAAAATTAGGTAAAAAGAAATCATTATGGGATAACATTTCTTAATACATCATGAGTTACCAAAACAAGGTAGTATCCCTTGCGTATTCTAAACTGGCAGTGGATTATTTTATACATTTACTTTTTACATCTTACAGGAGGAGAACTTTCTGTCATTGTAAGTTTGTTTATTTTTATTCTCTCCTTCCTTACATTTGTTTCAATTCAATGCACCAGTTCTTTTGAAGTTAGTTGCATGAAACAATATATGCCTTGAGCGAGATGCCCAAGTATATGTGTGTGTTTATTGTGTGTCTTTAATTCTAAGGTCACAAGGCCAAATGAGACTGCTATTGCTTTTGTCATTCATACAAAATGATTTCCCTTGGCGATTTAGTTATTTCAGGGTGAACTAAATTTTTCATCAGTGCCTATTATACTGTAAGTGTATTCTTTCAGCAAATGGTAAATCTCCAGTAACTATAGATAAGAAACCAGAGGGAAAGCAAAAGGATAGACATTAAAGTTTTGTTTGTTGTTGTTGTAGTTGTTGTTTTCATCAACATCTGTGGAATACCGTAAATATGTAAGGCATGTCAAAGTATGCAAGGATGAAAATGACACAGCTTTCTTAGGTGAGAAGCTCATACAGCTCACAATTTTACAAATAGAGAGTACATTTAAACAAGTTAAGTATGTTGTGAGAAGTGCTGTAAATTTAAAAAATATATTGTGGGAAGGACAAGTCGCTCTGTTAGACAAGATTAGAAAGAGGAGCTTGACCTGGGTCATAGGGCCATGAAGGTACCCCTGGGCACACAAGATAAGAGGAGATGATGGCATGTCCATAAAGCCTAGAGGTGAGAAAGAGGCACAGGGAAGGTCAAGGTGGCACTGATTAGGGTTAGTTGGGGAAGTATCTGGAATGCCACACGGAGATGTGGGGGCCCGGGGCAGTAGCTAACCTCTTCCAATTCAGTAAGAAGAGAAGTAATCATATATGCATTTTGACAGAAGGCACTGCTTCATTGAGATCTGAGCCTCAGTCCTCCAATTAGCATCCTAGATTTATTCTTTCTAGGTATTTAAAATGTAACACTCTCTCATCTTCCTCGTTCTTATTTCTGGAGTATAATTTTGAAGGACGTTTCCCCAAAGACAGTGAGTTTTAAAGTAGCATTAATGATATTTCTTTTTCTCATTGATTGGTAGAAGGTTTTATTTTTCATCTTGCTTGAGGAAAAAAGAAAAAAAGGTGCTGTTTTTGTTTTAAGAGTAAAAAGACAAGACAACATGCCTTTGAACAAAGCTAATATTCCTTCCTTTCCAAAAGGGCATCAATCATTTTGTGGCAGCAGACATTTTCTTGAGATGCTTAAGCCTATCATGTCTAAGGGGATTTAATCAGAGATTTAGAAATATTCTGTTATCATCTACCCAAAGAGATGCTGATTTCAACTGATTTACCGTTGTTGTTGCAAAATTGAAGAAATGCTTAGAGATTTAAGTTAGAAAACATATGTTGTTCATAATTCTTTCTTCATCAATAAGGTAAAACCAGAAGTCTAGCAATGTCATGCTTTTTACTCTGAAAGGTACAGAGAGGCCTTAGGCACAAATGGATTTCCGGAAGCAGTAGATTTCATAAATTTGAACTAAATTGTGTCAGGCATGGAGTGCTGCCAAATTCTAATTCATTAGTTCATGGTTTGGCAGAGTTTTGCCTCCTATCAACAGTAAAGCATACAGGTTTCTTGTGGGGTATGGAATGGTCTCACTTCAAAAGGCAGTTTGTGCTTTTATTTAATGTAAAACATAATTCCTGAAGCAAGTACAACACAGAAAGGTCTTATAAGTTCTTTACTTATGAGAAGATGAAATTTGAGGGAACTTGTGAAACATTGCAATTTCTCTTCTATAATTCGGATGAGTGTTTTAAGAAGTGAATATATATATATATATATTAATATTTATTTTGAGAGAGAGACAGAGACAGAGACAGAGAATGAGTGATGGAGGGGCAGAGACAGAGAGACACAGAATCCGAAGCAGGCTCCAGGCTCTGAGCTGTCAGCACAGAGCCTCATGCGGGGCTCAAACTCATGAACCTTGAGATCATGACCTGAGCTGAAGTCCGATGCTTAACCGGCTGCCCCACCCAAGTGCCCCAAGAGGTAAAAAAATATTTTTAAGAATCTTTTAATTCATTTGCATCATCTTGCAACAGAAGAATTAGTTCTTTAGGGGTTCCTGAGTGGCTCAGTAGGTTGAGTGTCTGACTCTTGATTTCAGCTCAAGTCATAATCCCAGGGTGGTGGGATCAGGCCCCACATCAGGCTGTGCACCGAGTGTGGAGTCTGCTTAAGATTCTCTCTCTCACCCTGTCTCTCTCCTTAACTAGCATGCATTCTCTCTCCCTAAAATTAAATAAATAAATAAATAAATAAATAATTATCTCTTTAGGCACAATGATGATATGGGAACCCTGGGTGTACCTGAGCCATGATGCCTTAAAAAAGAGTGTGGTCCAGAATTGAGTAGAGATATTCCTTCAGCTCTACTGGCTGTTACTTTCTGAGGTCTTTACAAGGCCTTAAACGCCTAAAGTCCCTGAGCTTAATGACATTTTTCTCCTGATTATGATTTGCCTCAGTTTGATCGATTGATAAGGTTTTTTTTCTTCCTCTAGTGATCATTTTTTTTCTTCCTCTAAGTATTGAGCAAAAAGCTTTCCCAGCTTCTAAAAGGGAAGTATTCCCCATTGTTAGTTGCCGTATGAAATGAGGTCCTTGGATCAGATGAGGTCTTCCAGTTCTAACATTATAGGATTTTAGAATGCAGTGCTTTCTCTTAGATTTCCTACCCAAGTTGGAATCATGCCCATTTCTTTCAAACCAGTCATCAAAGAAATTACAGCTATTGATTTACCAGGAAAAACTGACCCCATTCCCCATGCATTGCTCAGACACATACACCCACATCCAGCAACCCATAAGGAGAAATGGCAAGGGAGTTAGGAAATACGCTCATGTTCCCTCACTACATTAAATATTAATATCCCTAAAGAAGAAGAAATGTTATTTTTTTCTTCAATATTTTTTTGGTCACCTGCTGTATGCACAGTGTTGTATTAAGCTGCAATGGGGGAATGTAAAGAAAAAGATTCTGTCTTACTTACCAGAAGTTTGTCTCTAGTAACAGAACACACAATAATAAATGGACCTATCTCAAGATAGTACAGACCTAAAACCCACAAATGTGATAGAAACCAGGAGACTTTGATACTCATGGATGGGATAATTTTGAGTAGAAAGGCCAAAGAGAAGAAGCCTCAAGAAGAGGATGAGCATTGCACTGGATTTTTAAAAAATGGAGAACTTTGCTGGGTTAAAATAGGTAAAAGAAGAGGACAAGGCCGTGTTCAGCATAAGTCCTATATGGGGAGTGTCGAATTCAGTTTTTTCCATAGATAAAGTTTTATTTATGCAGTGGACAGTGGAGAGTAATTGGAAGGTCTGGGGAAGAGGAGAGTCACAATTAAAATTGGTGAGATAAGGCTAAGTTAGTGTAGCAGGTAGGTTGGATTAAAAGGGATTAGTTACTAACTCTACTTGCAAATAGTTGTGCCATGGAAAGACACAGTCTTCCCAGAGTTATGGTCGGGCGTGTGAATGCCTGTGGTTGCAAAGGGCGAGTTCTAGTTTCTCTGATTTTCCAGTGGTTTTTTTTGGTAAGTTAACAACAAGTATGCATTAACTGTAAATGGTTTTCTACTTATTTACAAATCGTTATTCTCACTCCCTGATATAATTACAGGCACTTATTTTGGCGTATTGTGGTTAAGAATCACACGAGTTAAATAAATTATACTTATTGATTTAGCAAAACCAAGGGTGGGGGAGCAACGTGGGGCCATTGAAAGAAATAAGAAACCAGTGATTATATTTCTTGGTAACATTTGTTCAAGTTATCTTCATTATGCGTTCATTTTACTTGTCAATGCAGTCAATATATGGCTTAATAAGTGTAACAATCTCTATTAGTTATGATTTTTTGGACTTATTATGGAAAGCAATGCTTTAGAATTTTTGTTTTGATTAAAACTAAAATTATGTTTTATCAGTAAAACAAGGACTGAAAATATTCCTCCCTACATATGACCCTTATAAGCATTTATTTTCAGAATTTTGTCATTAAAGGTGAATGTCAGATATTCCTGCCAGTAAGAAGTTCTGTAACCTTGAGTCTTAGGTTCTTTATCCATAAAATGGGGATAAAAATACATCCCAGTGTTTGTAAGGATTAAATACAATAATTTGTGTGAAATTCTCTAGCTAAAAGCAGAGTTTTTAAAACTCTATACAAATGTAATTTTACTACTGCCATTGTCTAGTTTTAAAGTTAATAATCTTAGATTATTTTCAAGTTAATATTAGAAAATAGACTGTTAATTAGTTAACTATTAAGTAATAAGATTTTAAAGTAGTTTTTCTTCATGGAAATGGAAATTGCAATTTCTTTGTGAGTTTAGGTTAATAAGTAATCCCAAAAAATCAAATAAAAACTCATAGCTATTAATATTTATAGTTTGATTTTCCCTGTAATGTTACTTTGTTGTTTATGAAAGTGGATGTTTGTTCAGGTTTGTTCCTTTACTTTCTTGTAAAAGTGATGATGACCACAAGAACATGGGCACCATGCTTGAAAGATTATCTCATTGAATTATCATCACATCTGTAAAGCTGGCACTATTGTACACCTTTCACAAATAACATGAAAATGAGACTTAGAAACATTAAAAATAGCACGTTTGATACAACAGAACTAGGGGGAAGAAGCAGAAACCCCTCTGAGGAACAAGCAGTGGGCACACGTGTCCTTGTTCCACTATGCTTGCTGTCTTCATACTGATAGTATGAAGGTAGCCTTTGAAGGATCACAATTTCTAGGAGGAAAGATCTCTATCTTAGCACTTTCCCCCATAATTACTCCGTTAATATTACTTCAAAAGATCTAGTAACACTCTTGGCACCTGATTGCTTCATAAATAGGGTCACAGGGTTATTGGGGTTGGAGTAGATTAGGGCAGAGACTTGGGTGTTCAGGTTTGAGTACCGCCCTGGGAGCTGGGGGTGTGGGGGGAACCATGGTACCTCCCTTGCTTCATCCTAATTGTAGTCCTGTAGTAGATGCTCAGTAAAAGTTTGTTTCATTGGATGATTCCATGCTTGATTAGAACTGACAAGATCATGGGATAGTTTTCTATCCTAGGAATGAAAAACTTCACATAATACATTTTTGAAGATCAAAGGAACTTGTCTATTTATTGCATTCATCCTTGGATAGTTTTCAGTAGCTGTATTTTTGCAATTTAACATGTAGACTCAAGCCTTTAAGAACATGAAACCTCCAGGCCTTGATCAATTTTTCTTGGGCTTTTAATGGTAAATAAAAATGTCTTTATGACAAGTAAAGAATGTAGAGAAGGACTTCAAAGGACCTGTAAGAAAAATATGACTGAAGCACAAAATGCCAAGTTTTAAATGCAAATGAATATGTTGATTGATTCAGAAAAGTGGTAATTTTAAAGAGAGTGTTGGTTTCTTTTGCCTTAATCTTTTCACTTAAAATTAAAACTCATACAAGCATCCTAACCAAATGCTGGTTTATTGCACGTAACAAGGAACGACATAATTACTTTTTCCTTTTTTTTCTTTTCTGTGTCTCATTGCACAAATGCATGCTGCTGTTACCTGGGAGAGGAAGTAGTGTACATCAGCTGTAAAAATCCAAAGAATAGAAGAAACTCCTATAATTGGTCCCTAACTGTCTGGGGAGAGCTGCTTCACACATAGAAATGGTCTTGAACAAATTTTATTCTGTAGTATGTTTCCTTCAAATCACAAAGGGGAAGAAAAAATACAAATTCCAATTAATGTAATTTTGCAGGAGGAAAAAAAAAAGACATGGAAGGTATTCTTAACATCCTAGATATGCTTATAAATTCTCAAAGCCACTGAGACTTAGTGACTTCTGAGGACTTAAAGTATGTTAAAAAGATAGACCCGCATTTAAATGCTGATCTCAACTTTTCACTGGGGACCACTAAAAAGCCTTTCAGAAGAAAAGACCAGGATCAGCAAAACATGAAATCATTATAGCAGCAGACTTTCTAGGTCTGCTTTATATCATACTTTTGAAAAGGACATTTGTTTAAGGAGATGATAGTTTTATCCTGCATGTACATCATGCCCCTTTACTGGGGAGGATGGAGCCTGTTGGAGAAGAATGGAATACTACGACAGTGAGTTTACAGACCAAAAATGCAAGAGAACTGGCCCGGACCCCAGCTATTTCTTAGCAATTCATCTGTGAAGGCATTTTCTAATACCTAATGGGGGCAAAAAAAAAAATGAACAGTAGTCTCTGCTTGTAAATGTGTCCCTGAAATAGAAGGAAACGATTTGGCTATTTGAAAAGGTTGCTGTTGTGGAGCAGTCCCCAAATGTCCTTGCCTTCTTTGAAAATCACTCCATCTCAGTTGTTATTCCTTTGGGTTAAAAACAACAACAACAGGGGCGCCTGGGTGGCTCAGTCGGTTAAGTGTCCAGCTCTTGGTTTTGGCTCCAGTCATGATCTCACAGTTCCTGAGTTTGAGCCCTGTATCCGGCTCTGTGCTGACAATGCAAACTGCTTGGGATTCTCTCTCTCTCCCTCTCTCTCTCCCTCTCTCTCTCTCTCTCTCTGCCTCTCCACCACTCATTCTTTCTTTCTCTCTGTCTGAAAATGAATAAACTTACCAACAACAACAACAAAAGTGAATATGGTACCCTCTTTAAGCTCATTAACACAGCTGTGAACATTAGCCGAAGAGGTCACTTTAAAGTGAGACAAGTATATTCTCCCTCCAGCAACAGTTCAGTGTGTGGTTAGATGCGACCAAACAGCACGTTATTTTGCTTTCCTAGTGAATACACATCATGGCCTTCTATGTGTGATGCAGACTACTTCTCACTCTTTCCTCCTATCCCACTCGCACCTGTACTGTTAAAAAAATACCATAAGTAGATTTAAATAATTGCAAAGGTAAAGCCACTTTATCTTTCCAAAAATGATCATTTCTCATTCAAAAGATGAAGGTCTGATGAGAAAGTTTAAGCATCCAATTTTCAGCTGTTGAAAATAAGAAATTGAAAACAAAAAGAATGCTAAGTCTAAAAACAATGGTAAAAGATGTCTTTTCAGATGAACTGTAATACTTGCAGAACAGATAAAATGCTGTAGGCTAGATGAGGGGAGCAGAGAAACGGTCCATTAGAGCATCTTTCCTACATTGCTTATCTACTTTGTATGTATAAAAATGCTTCTACTTGCCTCTGGGCACCTATATGAGAAAATTCAGAACCTTGAAAGAATAACTAACCTTAAAAAAGAAAGCCAAAATCACAGCCAAACAAAAATCTCACTTCCTAACCGAAAAAAAAAAAAAAAAAAAAAAAGACAGGAGAAGAGAAAAAGCTGCTTCACTATTTACTTTATGAAAATGTTTAGAAAAAAAACTGCTCTTAAGTGGAAGTTTGTTTTGACTGAAGAAGGCTTTTCTGGCAGAGTACTTTTAATAAAAGAGAAAGAAGTTGCCAGTTATCCACAAGCATTGAAAGCATTTCAGAATTGGAACCCTTTCATAAGTCCTTAATGTAACCACTGCCGCTTCTAAATGTGAACAGTCTCAAAGATTCCTGGAAGGATCTATTTTGGAAAGGGTCATTTGCCGGTTTCCGATGTTCCATGCATATTTTTTGTGCACTTTACAAAATTTACTGAGCAGATGATTTTTCAAGATTTCCATTGACATAAATAATGGCAGAAAGCCTGAATCAAGATGTCCATCAGAGCAAACCAAGGACAATCATTCTGGTTAGTTTGTTTGTTTTATCTTGGTTTGGTTTCTTTTTAGGAATCTGGCTTCGAAATTACACTGGAAATTTCATTTGGAGAAAAGAACATATGGCATGTGTGATATCCTCCATTGTATAAATCATCACATGTCCACACATTAATTTATATGCATTTTATGCCTGCTTAGTTTTGCAACATCTTAATGAGTAAAGTAAGTTATCACAAGCACGTGGCTTCATTACATACAATCATAGGAAAGGCTTTGTTAGATACAGGGATTTCTGCTGTTACTCAATATCAAATATAACAGAGACTGTTTAGCATGAATTTCCTGGAAACATTTGAAGACATTTCAATGTCATTTTATGTTGACTGAAAGGGAACGTGGACTATTTCCTCAATTACCTGCCTAAAACATTCAGCGAAAAGAGACCTATTAAATCTGAAGATTAAAGGCAAGCCAGCTTTATAGCAGACAAAATTAATTCTTAAACTTATTGCCTTGCAAGTTAAGAGCAAAAGACTTTCTGATTATAGATATTAAGATCCTATAATGTCATCCTTCAAAAGCACGTGTTAATCTAAAACCCTTATAAAATATGATTTTGGTGTCATTTTATTGACAGATATATCTTCTCTTCTGAAGTTGAGAAATGTCATTGAAGTGACTTTCTAAACACTTTAGGGAGACTTTCATTCATTAAAATAGTATAATTTTTTATATCCTATAAAAAATAGTACAGTAACCATCATGTAGTAATTTGACTTTGAACTGGACTACTTTGCATTAATGCTTCTCTTAGTCTTTATCCATAAAAGATTCCTGTTACTTACTTCTGGATTTGAAAAGTTATGACATACACATCTGAATATATGACTGAAACTTCAAAAGGTTTTCTTTGTGTAGTCTACACTTTTATACCATAAAACCTATGGTATAAACTATACTATAGTGGATGATAATTTAATAGGATAAGATATCCTTTCCTATCAGGCATGAAGGGTCTCTACTTGTTATTGAGAAATCATTATTTTGTCTTCATTAAGACTGTTGAACTTCTCTGGTACTAAATGAGGTACCTAAAAATGCCTCAACATTCCTATCATGTATGCAAAAGGAAGAACAAAAAAATTTGACAAGGTAAAAATAATTAATTCAGAACACTTGGAAGCAGCCTAAGAATCTTAATAGAGAGATACTTCATTTATAAGTATCTTGTTCAGACCAAACCATGAGTTCTTGAAGAATTCTATTTCTTTGGTGTTTGCTGCTAATATTTAGACAGTCCTCCAAAGAATGCTTTGGGCAGCCATCAATACATGTTGGAGTGGATATTTTTTTTTCAGTATCTTCATTTCATTGTGCAATGGCACATAATAGATTTTCCCTTTAAAGGCAGTTAGGGAGACTAATGAATGTCTGATTTAACAGAACTTTCATTTCTTTGTTGTTTTTATGTCAAACACCAAAGATGCAGAATCTGAAAATCTGTGAACACACCCACCTCACAATTAAATCTATGGACATCCTGGGGTGGCTGGGTGGTTCAGTCAGTAAAGCGTCTGACTCTTGATTTTGGCTCAGTGCTGACAGCATGGAGCCTGCTTGGGATTCTCTTTCTCCCTCTGTCTCTGCCTTTCTCCTGCTTGTGCACCTGTGCCTGCTCACTCTCTCCAAAGTAAATAAATAAGCTTAAAGAAATAAATCTATGGATACACTTGTAAAGTAGTCATTTAGTGTCTAGAGGAACTTTTTTTTTAGGAATTCAAGGGGTCAAGGGACAGGTGGGATTTAAATAATTGACAAACATGAGAGGTTTTAATTTGAAAGAATGCGACCACTGAGATAGTATTTCCTATGTCATCTCATTTTTGTGTAAGGCAAGTACAAAGTGAGTTGCAGAACATTTGCATGTCCTCTGCATGTTTTCTCCCTGATGCATCCCATAGTCACCTTCTATCAACAGCTTTAAAATGTAAGTGGAATGAATCACAAGGAACATTGGATCTGATATACAAAGGTATTCTCTGGACACTCTATTAGCATTCTTTTACAGTGAATGATAAAAGTCGTTCACATAGGGATTTGGGATCCTCGACATTTTTACTCCTTCAGTGTCAGTTTGCTATATAGCAAGTGCCTAATGTTTTACACATTTAATATGTGTGCGTGTTCCCAGAACTATAGATATTTCTTAGTATGAATATTTTATAAATTGTATGAATGCTTCACTAATTAACTGAGGTGGTTCAAGATGAAAAGACACTGGTTCATTATCCAGACTGTATTTTCTTTAGTAACAACAACACCAACAGTAAGATATATATGGCAAGGCCCTTCTTCTCCCATGAACACTGTTAATGAGGATGAAAAACAAGGATCATTGTTCCTAAGAAAGTGTTACAAATTTTACAATGTTGTAGCACTCTGTCTTTCATTTTAAAACATTTTCTTCTTGTTTCCTGACAGAATAAGCTCACTATCTTTAAAGCAAATTAAAACATCTCTTTTGGAAATTGTGTGCTAAAATGAAGATTGAGAAATGTCACTCTAAAGAGTTCTATTTGCATTTCCTCTTTACACATTTTTTGTTGGAAAGCTCCTAAAATGCGCCCTTTTTGCCTTTCTGAGGCCAAAGGGAGTTCTTCCATTATAGTTACTATTGCCTTTTAGGGGGATATAGGACCCGTTTTCTGGGGAGAAGAAATGGGAAGTGTGTTCCCTGACAGGGTTCATTCTCCCAAAATATACATGTACATAATGCTGATGATGCACTAAACATCAGGGTGCATTTTCTCTTCAGTTCCCCCCGCTCACAGTCTGCCTGAGCATGTAACAGCCATGATAGTTTTAGAGGAGTTTGAATTGAATAGGACTTCAGTTGGAAGCTTGCATCACTGGGGAGGCTACACGTATGTGACGGTATACCTTTCCCCTTGACTCACTCCCCTAGAGTTCGGCCTGCTATTCTGTCTAGCCAGCAGAACTTTTGTGATTTTTCTAAACCTGTAAGGAACAGCTTCTCAGAGACCTCTTCTACTTTTTTGGTTCCGATGCTACAGCTGTCTTTTATTTTGTGCTAGAGCATTTATTTATGTTAGTTGTATTTATATTTTATGCTAAGTGTATTTATATTCGATGTATTTATATTTTATAAACATCTGCATTATGAGGTCAGTGTGATGAAAATCACTTTTACAATAACTAGCAGAAAGGAGCATTGTACAAAACCCCAAACCCGGAGCAGAACAAACTTTAAGCATAAGACTTCCTAATTCTAAACCTTAGGTTCCTTAACATTAAATCCTACGTCTACCTCATCGGATGGTTGGTAAAGTTCAACTGAAGATATTTTTGAGAAAATATAAAAGAGTAAAATTGAGTAAAAATGAGTTCTTAACAATTATAATCTAGTCTGTTGCTATATGTGATACTAATGATGTATTTGATGAGATAATTTGTTTTGATATATATAATATATATTTATGGAAAATAAGCCTAAATCTTCAATGCCTGTTTTCTCATTTTATTTACTTTCATAAAATCTAAATGTTATTTCTAAATTTTGCAAGGATTTCAATGTCAGAAACCCAATTCAAATATGCTAGTACTCATCGTACTTATTTATTCTCTTAATGATTTCCTTTTCCCTTTCCTTAATATCACTTTGTGCTCTCAAAGCTAATCTTTGTGCATTCTGTAACATTTTCTTGAGCACATGTTATGTGCCAAACACTCTTAATTGCTAGGTAGAAAGTAGTGAACTAACTTACCATCTTTATTTCCATTTGAAACTCAAACATCAGATATGAATGAGGCCCTTGAAACTGTTGCTGATTTAAAAGCCACAAAATCAAAATGAATTATAAGCCATAATTGTTAAAACAACAGCCTTTTATTAGAATCAATTTGAGCCATTTTTCTAGGGCTTTGATGCGGAGCTATTTTCTTTCCATATTGAATCAATGTAAGATCTTAACTGAGACAATTAATGTTGATAAATGGAACTATATAAAAGTTTATTAAAACTTATATAAGGATACCTTGGAGGTATTGCAGGTTTAGTTCTAGATCATTACAATAAAGCAAATACTTCGGTAAAGTGAGTCAAATAAATTTTTTGGTTTCCCAGTGCATATAAAAGTTATGCTTACATTATACCGCAGTCTATTAAGTTTAGCATTATATCTGAAAAAATGTACATTCCTGAATTTAAAAATATACTATCACTATCACTAAAAAATGCTGACCATCATTTGAGCTTTTAGCAAATCACAATCTTTTTGTGGTTTAGCAAATCACAATCTTACCTCAGTGTTGATGGCTTCTAACTGGTCAGGGTGGTGGTTGCTGAAGGTTGAGGTGACTGTGTCAATTTCTTCAAGTAAGACGATGAAGTTTGCTGCAGCTATTAACTCTCCCTTTTGTGAACACTTTCTCTGTAGCATGCAATACTGTTTGATAGGGTTTTACTTACAGTAGACCTTCTTTCAAAATTGGAGCAGGGGCACCTGGGTGTCTCAGTCAGTTAAACATCTTGACTTCAGCTCAGGTCATGATCTCACAGTTAGTGGGCTTGGACCCTGGGCTCTGTGCTGACAGCTCAGAGCCTGGAGCCTGCTTTAGATTTTGTGTCTCCTTCTCTCTCTGCCCCTCCTCCACTCATTCTCTCTCTCTCTCTCTCTCAAAAATAAATATTTTTAAAAAAATTTTAAGTTAAAATTGTAGTCAGGCCTCTCAAATGGTGCCAATGATTTATCAACTAAGTTTTTGTAATATTCTAAATCCTTTCTTGTCATTTCAACAATCTTCACAGCCTCTTCACCAGAAGTAGATTCCATCTCAAGAAGCCATTTCTTTCCTCATCCATAAAAAGCAATTCCTTATGCATTACAATTTTATCATGAGACTGCAGAAATTCAGTCACATCTTCAGGCTCTACTTCTGGTTCTCTTGCTATTTCTACCACATCTGCAGGTACTTCCTCTACTGAAATATTAACACTGTCAAAGTCACTCATGAGGGTTGGAATCAACTTCTGCCAAACTCCTGTTAATGTTGATATGTTGACCTTTTCCCATGAATCACAAATGTTCCTAATGACATCTAGAATGGTGAATCCTTTCCAGAAGATTTTCAATTTACTCTGCTCAGATTCATCAGAGGAATCACTGTCTATGGCAGCAATAGCCTTATAAGATATATTTCTTAAATAATAAGACTTGGATATTACTACTTGATTCATGGGCTGCAGAATGCATTGCTGTGTTAGCAGGCATAAAAATATTAATCTCATTGTATATCTCCATCAGAGCTCTCACATGACCAGGTGCATTGTCAATTAGGAGTAATATTTTGAAAAGAATACGTTTTTCTGAAGGGTAGGTTTCAACAGTGGGCTTAAAATATTCAGGAAACCATGCTGTAAACAGATTGGCTACCATCTAGGCTTTATTCCACTTATAGAGCACAGGCAGAGTAGATTTAGCATAATTCTTCAAGACCCTAGGACTTCTGAAATGGTCAATGAGCATTGGCTTCAACTTCAAGTCACCAGCTGCATTTGCCCCCAATGAGAGAGTCAGACTGTCCTTCATTTGAGCTTTTGATGCCAAGCACTGACTTCTCTCTAACTATGAAAGTCCTATATAGCATCTTTTTCCAATAGAAGGCTGTTTCACCTACACCGAAAATCTGTTGTTTAGTATAGCTACCCTCATTCATTATCTTAGATCTTCTGGATAACTTGCTGCATCTTCTACCTCAACATTTGCTGCTTTTCCTTGCACTTTTGTGTTATGGAGATGGCTTCTTTCCTTATATCTCATGAACCAACCTCCGTTAACTTCAAACTCTCTTCTGCAGCTTCCTCATCTGTCTCAGCCTTCACAGAATTGAAGAGAGTTTGGGTTTTGCTCTGGGTTAGGCTTTGGCTTAAGGGAATGTTGTGGTTGGCTTTATCTTCTGCCCAGACCACTCAAACTTTCTTCATATCAGCAATAAGGCTTTTTGCTCTCTTATCATTCATGTGTTCACTAGAGTAGCACTTTCGCATTTCCTTCTAGAACTTTTCCTTTGCATTCACAGCTTGGCTAACTGGCACAAGAGGCCTATCTTTCAAGCTGTCTCAGCTTTCAAGGTACCTTCCTCATTATAAGCTTAATCATTTCTAGCTTTTGATTTAAAATGGAGTCATGTGACTCTCACTTTCACTCGAACACTTGGAGGCCAGTGTAGGGTTATTAACTGGCTTAATTTCAATATTGTTGCATCTCAGGGAATAGGAGAGAAGAGGGAGACAGACAGAAGGACAGCTGGTTGGTGGATTACTCAGAACACACAACATTTCTGATTGTTTGTTGTCTTAAATGGGCACAGTTCATCATGGCCCCAAAATAACTATAATATTAACATCAAAGATCACTGATCACAGATAATGAATATGTGATAATTATTTAAAAGTCTAAAATATCGCTAGAATTACCAAAATGTGACAGGGACACAAAGTGAGAAATTGCTGTTGGAAAAATGGTGCCAATAAACTTGCTCAACACAAGGTTGCCACAAATCTTTAATTTGTAAAAAAAACCCAATTTCTGCAAAGCACAATAAAACAAGGTGTGCTTGTAAGTTTATCACACCATACAAAAGTCTAATTCTGCTCAGTTTCCTTAAAACATACAATACCAAAACAATGCGATGAAATAGGATTAATTGTCCACATTCTGGATTCAAATGAACATATTCTAATATTTACATATATCTTCCCGGACTTTCATATCAGAATTGTTGTTTTACTGATGGTAACATAAAATAGCAGTCACCAATACCAGCACAATATTTTCTTACCCAAAGTGTATTTAGGAGGTCATCTAAAATTGTTTCATATAAAAATGTAAGCCCCATATTTATAAATGGTGAGAGGCAAGTCTTTCAGCCACCGAAAGTACTGGCATTTTGTAAATCAAGAATTACTGATGCAGGATGGACTTCATATGATGTTGCCAGAAAAAGAGGAATTCTAGAGTTGGTACAATCATTTGGTGAGACTCAGGATCATGGTTATTCCATGTAATCAAACCATCATTTTGCTTCCCTTCCTCTCTTCCCACCACTCAACTTCCATGCCTTCTGCTTTCCAATTCTTGTTTCTCCTTTTCCCACCCACTCATAACACTTAGCCCGCTGTTCCTATTGCATATGTGCTCTTGTTTCTCTTTTTATTTTTGTCCATATTAAAGCGTTTGCAGAATTCCAAGTAATAGACAGAGAACCATTCTAAAGTTTACTTAGGACTCTCATTGCTTTTAAGCACATGTTTGTGTTATATTTTATCCATAGTTAGGGAACTAATTCCTTACCTTTTGTGATGTCCCAAGTTATTCCTCAAAGGTGGCTTCCAACAAAACACAAAACAGCAAAATAACAGTTATTACAAACCAGTGAGGGAAAAAAATGCCAAAGAAAGAAAGTGTAGTGCCTTAAAACTGAATCTGAAGAGAATGTATGTTTTGGAGGACCATACAGACATTGCACACTTCACACCAAGCATTCCGGTAGCCAAGACAACAAGAGAAATGTATTGCACATCGTCCTCAGTGTCCAGAGCATGCATTTCTCAAAATAAGAATGAACTGTTTCTGATCCTAAGAGAAGAGAAACATTTCTCCTGATGGTACAAATAGATATTGTTGGGAAGACATATTGGAATTAACTGGGGGCTTTTAAGAAACACCAGTTCTGGGCCCTGCCCCAGATCAATTAAATCAGAAACTTTGTGAGGAGGGGATCAATAATTTTTATTTTTAAAAAGCACTGAAGGTAATTATAATGTGCCCTCAGGGTTGACAACACCTAACATAGAGTGGGAGAGGACTGGTTCTTAGACTTGAAGCAGCTACATACCAGATATATGTGCTTGTCAAGATTATTCCCCTAGGTTTTCTGATTTCCAAATCAAAGAGGTTGAATTAGCTACTTTAAAGCGCCTTTCAAGTTTGCAATATTTTTCTCCTTATTCTTTCACCACTGGACTTTTACCCCTAATAGTTCTCATGTTGCACATTTTCCAGAAAAAGTTAAGATATACATGGATGGCCACCTGCGGTCATCATAATTAATGGTCAATTCTGGCAATGTGAGTCAGACACTTTGTATGACTAAGTTCTGGACCCAGGAGGTACATTTAGTCTTTCAGACAATAATTGACCAAAAGTACTCATCATAAATCAGTGACCATTGATGCTAGCAAGCATGTTCCTTTATGATTTAACCCTTTTTTAAACCCCAGGAATATTGTTGTTTTGAAAAATAAGGCAATGGGGAGTGAGTAGAAAAAAGCACTTCCAGTAGCAAAAGAGAAATCAACTGATGGAATGACATTATGAGGAGTGTACTTCAGGTAAAGAAAAACACCCCATCTTGTTACCAAAGTAGCCCCCAAACACCAGAAAAGACCACTTGAAAATAATCCAGACGACTTACTTATTAACTGTTTGTCATTTGCGACCAAATATCAGCTGATGGGAATTGTTCCGAAGTTAATGAAAGCATAATGACTCCATTTCAAGGGTTCCTATCCAGAGTCAGATTGTGTACTGTAGAGCAGATGTCTTGCTATGGTGCAACCTGAACCTATTACAACGATTGCCTCTCGACTGGATTGGGTAACCAGATGTACAAGTCATATACTTTGAAAAGCAAAACTGCTGATTGTTGGGATGCTTTTAATTTTAAAGTAATGGTAACATTTTAGATATAGTTAAATCCTTGGTGATACTGGATATTAATAGCCACTGCAAATTTAAGAAATAACAGCTTACAAGTAAGTCTGTATGATAGTTTCATTTTTATTCACAGTGAAGTGGAAGAAAGGGAGATGAAGTTAGAGAATTTTGTATTATCACTCTCTTAGTTTCATTGGTAGCTTCTGTGCTGGAATCAAATGGGGAATTTGCTCTGATTGCAATATCCTACTGTGCTGAATCTCTGAGCGATTAAGACTTGTTAATAGCAGTGAAGAGTCGATAAGACTGCTCATAGGTTCTAAAGGCAACGTTGAACAGTCGGAACAAAAACTAAATTATTTTAATAAGCAAACTTGATTTGCGCATAGTGTGACAGCTGATGTCAGAAGAGTCTTCTGTTAATGTTTCAGATGGTTATATTATTACTTGGGTGATTTGAAAGGAATCTACCATGGCTTATGCAAAGTAGGACATGGCAGATGTCAGGACAGCAGAAGATACACATGTGATGGCATGGACTAGAGTTTTGTCTCTGAGAATTGCGGGGAGGGGATGCATCATTTCCTGCCTGATACAGGTATTATCTTAATGCTTTGGATTCTCACAGTAGAGGATCCATTTCCTGGATCACACGGAGACACACACTGTTGATATCCTTTCACATTACTTTCCTTTAAACCAGAACTGTTCCATTTTGTTTCCATGGAGAATTTTTTTGTGTGTGATTTGATCAAAGTATTTAGTCACTCTGATTTGTATAGGCTATTTCAATGATACATTAACAGATTACCATGAATTCAATACTTTAGATCAATAGAAGAAACAGACTGTCTGTAAATAAAACATGAACACACAACCCATTATAATCATATCTTAAACATATCATGAAATTTACATAACTTGCATAAATAATGGACACTACGTATTGGGTACCTATGAGGTGACAGAAAATGCGCTAAACATTCTGAAGAGTCCAGATCATTAGGTCCTCACAACAACTCAATAAAAAGGGAATGTTATTTTTAACTTTTTTATAGGAAAGGATACTAAGTCTCAATAAGACAGAATACTTTGCTCAGAATCTTTAAAATAAATAGTAAAGATGGGATTTAAAGCTACTTCATATGATAAGTTCATACATTTTCCACTGAGCTACAATGTAAATAATGTTATAATGAACATACAGTGTGTATATTTTTTTGAATTAGTGTTTTTGTCTTCTTTGGATAAATACCTAGAAGTGAAATTGCTAGATGGTATGATATTTCAATTCTCAATTTTTGAGGCGTTTCCGTGTTGTTTTCCATAGTGGCTGCACCAATTTACATTCCCAACAACAGTCCATTACTAAATGGCTAAAATGGACATCTTCCCAGTCTCCCTCTCTGTCTCTCTCTCTCTCTCTCTCTCTCTCTCGTATAGAAAATCTCCTTTTTCTTTACTGTATAATTTATGCATAGCTACTGAAATTAAGACTGGAATCATAGTGGTTATGAGCATTCCTTTCAGCTTTCAAATTTTTAAGGTATTTTTGATGTGGAATTGAACAGATTTTCTCTCCCTTTTGGACATTTTTAAAGTTTTGATTTTTAGTAAAAGCCATGTATAGATTATGGACAAAGAAAAACAAATAAATCTTGTGGTTGATGACATTTTTGGGCCGAGCAGCCTTTCGAGTAGCTGGAAGAGACCACCAGTGAAGAAAGAACTCCTTTTTGTTCTTGTATATTAATAGCACATAAGTGGCTTTAGCAGAATCTGTAACAATAGCACTACCTCTCACTATTGCAGACATAGCTGAATAAATGTGGATAGGTTAAATGTTCTAAAATGTATTATAAAATTACATGTCACAGCAGCTGAAAGCCAATTTCCATTACCACATAGCTTCACTGTGCAGAAGTTGAGTCATCTCTATTTTGGTAACTGTTCTTTATCACTAAAGATAATTCATGCTATATTTTCACCCTCAGATAGAGGCAAGAAGATCACCCCAAAGTTTTGACCTATAAAATTGCACTTGATAAAGCAGACTGAGGAAATAGTGATAGATACTCTCATGCTTTCATTGAGCTTATGGTTGTAGATTTCAATAGACAAGATTTGCTTTAAATAGATTATCAGCTAGTCTTCATCCTTACATTATTACCTGAAGATGACTTGGCTTACGTGTATCAGTTTCTGGTCTTGTACAGGCAGTGATAAAATGTTTACTGAGTAAAATGAATGAGTGAGAAGTTCTTCTCAATGGCTTCTTGTGTTGCAACACAATAACATTCCAGTGCACATAAATATAAATAATTTCCGTAAGTCTTTTGACAGAGCCTTCTACTGACACATTGCATAAAATTTGGGAAAAAAGAAAATGGAGACACAGATACTTTACTGTTCTTTCCTGTTATTATTACCTACTTTGTAAAATGTCAAATTAAAGTCCAAGTGATTGATTCAGATGGCAACTTTAGTCTCCGTTTCAAGAGATTAGATAATGCTATTCATCTGAAACTATAGCATTATATAGACAGTTTAGTTACCCCTCATTTCTAGTGAGTGCAATTAAATATAACATATCAAATTCCCAAAGCATATACTTAATATACCTCCCAATCTGCTTTACTTTAGCACTAGATGATGTAGCAAGCTCAAAAGACCAACTATAGCTCTTGGCTGTGATGCCATCTTGAATACAGGTACTCTTAAGAAGACCAGCTGCTGCAGTGAAGGATTGATTCATTCTCTACCTCATCGCTTGTAGTTCGAGTTTAAGGATATTCAGCATGGGTGGAGAGGAAGGAATAGCAATTGAGGAGCACTGTAGCAGACACATCAGAGATGCCCTTTCTTGTTTTTTAGGAACAGAAAATCTTATTGTATATGAGAATGGTGTAGTTCACTACAGTCAACACTACCAGATCTCCTATTCTCCCACTGTCCAAGAAGAGAAAAAAAAATGTATGGTGGGAAAATAGGCCAATACCTCTCCCCACTTTGCAAATGTACTATAATTTTTTCCCACTTGTGTTTTCTGCAACTGTTTTTTTTTCCCATTGACTCCTGACAAGTTTACCGCTTGCATTTTCAAATCCCCCTTGTCTGCTCTCATTGTACAACCTCCCCTCAGAGCTCTCTTTGTAAACCACAGATTGTTCATATCTCCTAAGCACTGCCCACCGCACCCCCCCCCCCCCCGCCGTGTTCTTATTGTGACATTGCCTTGGCTAGGGAAGTACTGGTATTTGGTTAGATGTTCTACCTCATAATTTTACAAAACCTTAAACTTTATGTGAATTAAAGTGAGACAGATTGGAAAAAGGGGGGAGGAAAGAAAGGAAATATTCCTTATAAAATGAGATCTGTGGCAAGGAACATGGAGGGAGACATAGAAACTATAAATTGGATACGCGCAGCTGGAGATTAGATTATTTTTCCCAAGCTGGGCTCTGAAGCCAGATGTCCAGTTTGAGCTACCTGTGATACCTCCACATGCCTCTGCCCTACCCTAACGTATGGCATCGTAAACCTCCAAACAAAATAAAAACGAAAAAATATTAACATTTTAACGATTCACAACAGACATTGTGATATTTCTGAGATTTTGCTGCATCTTGTAATCTTGCTATCATAAAACTAGTTGATAACATTTTTAATGGCAAATGGAATTATAATACATTGTATAATTGTTGGCATCTTAGAGTCAATGAAATGCATTATTATTAGCAATAATAGTTAACAGTGATCTTTCCTACTTAGGAATGATTTTTGTAAACCTATGCATATTACACAGGGGCCTGGAGATTTCTTATTCCTCACATGACATTGCTACCTCATAACTATAGCCTCTCTCCAGTTTCTGCAGCATAATAACCAACAATCACAACATGATTTTTTCCTCTTTTTAAATTTTTTTTAATTTGTTATTTATTTTTAAGAGAGAGAGAGAGAGCATGAGAGAGGAGGGGCAGAGACATAGGGAGACACAGAATCCGAAGCAGGCTCCAGGCTCTGAGCTGTCAGCACACAGCCCGACGCCGGGCTTGAACCCACAAACTGCAAGATCACGACCTGAGCCGAAGTCAGATGCTTAACCAACTGAGCCACCCGGGCGCCCCTTTTTTCCTCTTTACATGATCAGTTGTTTGAAGAAATTTTAAACATAATTTTTTTTTTAATTTTTTTTTCAATGTTTATTTATTTATTTTTGGGACAGAGAGAGACAGAGCATGAATGGGGGAGGGACAGAGAGAGAGGGAGACACAGAATCGGAAACAGGCTCCAGGCTCTGAGCCATCAGCCCAGAGCCTGACGCGGGGCTCGAACTCACAGACCGCGAGATCGTGACCTGGCTGAAGTCAGACGCTTAACCGACTGCGCCACCCAGGCGCCCCAAACATAAATTTGAGTGAAGAGTTGAGAAGTTTAAATTGCCGTCTCACCCAGATGCCACTTTCACATTGTTTTAGAAATTCCTGGAGCATATTTAGACATGGCTTGTTTATCTCATGCGTGTTACTAGGTTTATACACGCTGCTTTCTGGAAGTATTTTCAGATGAACTGTAGTAGCAAACGACCCTGTAGTTTGGCCCTGTATTCCAGAAGAATGCGCTTTTGAAAAACAAAAACAAAACAAAAATAAAGAAAGGGGGAAAAACAAGCTTTAAATAAAGAAGCACATATATGTTAGAGGCAAATGCAGCAAGAGAGAATTGGCAGTGGGAGCAAAATTCCAGTGACTCTGATTCTCCAGGGTCATCTTACTGCTGCTTAAGCACCAGGGCTAGTGATTCCGGGTCCCCTTGGGGTGGTCACGTATATGAACCATGGTGAATTGGAGTGCTGAAAAGAACGGCTTATTCAGGATTATTAAAACAGCTAATTCTGTGATAAAGGGTGATTTATATCGCTTATTATAAGTTTGTGTTTTTATCTAAATGAAATGACCTATATCGAAGAACCTCAGGGAGTGTTTTGAATTTTAAATTCTCCTGAATCCTGATCTTTCTTATTTGAAAATGGGAAAAGAAGAAGATACAACTATTAGGGTTTTTGTTTCTTAGATTGCATATTTTTGTCAACATTGGGTTTCATAGTGACTTTGAAAATACTTGGAAACTGTCTTAGGTTTTATGAAGAAAAATCATTTTTATTAGAAGTTAAATTGCTCAACATGAAAATATAACTATTGGACATAAATATTTTAAAATCATCAAAATGCTATTGATACAAATTTTTAAGCATGGGAGTCTCCCTGACTTTCTTTAATAAATTTTCATTGCTATTATCTTTTAAGACACCTCTCTGACTGTGACCATTCCCTGGTATCATTAGGTCGAAGTCTTTCTCATACTACCCACACTGTGGACTTTTTAAAAGAGCACGAGATTTCCATGTATTCCTAAACTAATCTATGAAACAGTCACTGTTTCTAGCATTGGTTTTGATTAATTTACTGCACGGAGAATCTAACCTTGAGTATTGAGATATTTTCTTAGTGATGTCTTTTTATAACCTTTCATTTGTGGGTGAGCAACACAAGAAGAGGTAATGCAGCCATTTAGATAAAGCTCAAACTGCCTGCCAGGGAACCTGGGTTTGTTCCAGTTTTCCTCTTAGGCAAATCCTTTATCTCCCTTTGATGTAGACAAGGGTTCTATAGAGCACTAAACTAATGAAAAAGGATTGTCTTTTTCTCTAATGTTATGACATAGAGTTTTGATATGATAGTATAAAGTTGTGGAATTGAAGAAGACCTTATAATCATGTAACCTAACTTTCCAAGCAATGTAAGAATTCCGATTCAGAATTCCTTGCAGGTCATTCCTCTATGCAAGTGTATCCAGATATATATATAACTTATCATTTTTATAGGTAGCTTATTTCACTATGGGGCTTCAGTTACATCGAGCTAAAATCCACTTCTCAGCATTATCAACAATAGCCAAATTACAGAAATGGTCCAAATGTCCGCTGACTGATGAGTAGTAAAGAAGATGTGGTACATATATACAATAGAATACTACTTGGCGATCAAAAAGAATGAAATCTTTCCATTTGCAACAACATGGATGGAACTAGAGGTATTATGTTAAGTGAAATATGTCAGTAAGAGAAAGACAAATATCATATGATTTCACTCATATGAGGAATTTGAGAAACGAAACAGGTGAACAGAGTGAAAAGGAAGCAAAAATAAGATAAAAACAGAGAAGGAGGCAAACCATAAGAGACTCTTAAATACAGAGAACAAACTGAGGGTTGCTGAAGGGGTGTTGGACAGGGGTATGGGCTAAATGATTGATGGACATTAAGGAGGGCACTTGTTGGGATGAGCACTGGGTATTATATTTAAGTGATGAATCACTAAATTCTACTACTGAAACCATTATTACACTATATGTTAACTGACCTGGATTAAAATAAAATAAAATAAAATAAAATAAAATAAAATAAAATAAAATAAAATAGTAAAAATGAAATGAAATGAAATAAAATTACATGGAAAGGTGAAGGAATAAAAAAATCATTAAAATATGGGTTCATCCTGAAAAAAAATTTTAAAAATAAAATAAAATCCACTTCTCTGCTACTTTTATCTGTTGTTCCTCTTTCTATCCACTGAAAAAAATGGGTAGATGAACTTTTCTCCAACTTAAGACCCATCAAAATTTTGAAGCAATTTATCACGGTCCTCTTCTACTATAGATAGATCATGATGTCACATGCCAAATTAAGTTTATTTTTTAATTTTTGAGATCTTGCATTTCTTGTTTGAAAATCTGATATGCAGATTTTATATGAGCACAGAATTGGCTGTGTATGGTCTGACTGTGGCAGAGTACTTTTGAAGTGTTATTGTTCATTACATAGGTACCCAATCCATGAATGCATCTTTTGAAAAGCATTACTAAAATATCTTACAAGAAGATGTCATCTTAAGCTCTGGTACACAAAATGATTATTGTAGACATTCAGAAAACACATAAAGAACTCAGGATAGATTTCCTGGATATAATTGCATCTGAGTACAGCCTTAAGGAATGCAGAGTTTTAAGTAGAAAAAAAAAGGATCAGGAGTATTTTCCATGTAACAAAACATTTTGTATTGAATTCTTGAATTTTATTGACCCCATCTAATACATTAAGAACCTCAGTCTTTCTCACATATACTTTGTCAACCATATCTGTAGTCATATGTTTAAACTCACTTTTTTTAATGCTATGTTCTGTCCTTGGCATGAATTACTACTAAGTTCTCTGTTGTTGATTTTGACCCACTATTATAGCCTTTAAAAATTATTTTGAATTTTTGCTGTACCTGTCATTGTTGTGATCTATGTGATACTTTCTATTTGACACACATGCCTTCTATATCTTAATTAAGTTATTGATTTAAACATGGTGAAAATGGAAGGTCTTTGAACTAAAGTTTCAGTTTACATAGGTATCAGAAAGTAAGCTCAATTGTGAATCCCTAAGATATTTCTACCTGGAGAAATCAGGAACAATTTCTTTTTTTTTTTTTAAGTTTATTTATTTTGAGAGAGAGAGTGAGTGCACATGGGGGGGGGGGGCAGGGAGAGAGGGAGAGAGGGAGAGTCCCAAGCAGGCTCTGCACTGTCAGCACAGAGCCTGATGCAGGGTTTGATCTCACAAACTGTAAGATCATGACCTGAACTGAAGTCAAAAATTGGACACTTAACCCACTGAGCCACCCAGGCTCAGCCATCAGGTGCCCCAGGAACAATTTCTTAAAAGGTATAGCCTTTTAATTGTGGACTAGAAGATGAAAGGAGAGGAGAATGAGGAGTTTGCTTCAAGTAATTCAAATATATTCCTGGAGGTGAGAAGGCACAGTAACATGGTTAAATGGAAGCATCGGTTGCTAATAGGGAAGAAACAAAAACTGAGGCTGAAGTAATATCCATAATTTCGTTTCCCCTGATCAGAAAATCAACTTCAATTTTCTAACTTTCTGATCCCTTATACTATCGTATAACTTACCAGTTGAAATGTAAGTAATAGCTATAGGTACATAAAGCAATTTGATGGATAATTAAACTGAACTAGATACTTGTGTTTATAATCCCTGTGAGAAGAGGACACCTCCTTCCCGATAATAGCAGCAGGTATTCCAGGTAGGCATTTGACTGGTTTGGGGTAGATCACAGAATCAAATGTGTGGCCAGGTGAATGGGCAGCAGTGAGTTCTCAATGAAAGGTGGTCTTCTATTATCAGAACAAGGGTGGAGGTCTGCAAGCCATTACAGAGTCTATTTTAAGTGCAATCATGTTTCTCATACCTATGATTCCTGTCTCATAGGAGCTTGTTCTAGCAAGACTGTACTGCGTGGTTGAAGGTGAACACTGAGGTAGAAACCACAAGTTGTGTGAAAATAAGGCATGTACTTTGTTTCTTTGGATTTTATTTATCTTCCAAATTCTCTCTGAACTTCCCCAAATTTTTCTGCAACATTACCCCATAATTGTTATTAATGCTTTCTCATAAGCAATATTGGAAAAAAATCACATCACCGAGATCTTGTGAATGTAATATTTTCTATCCTAGTTTAACCTTAGAAGGTGCAAATTGTAGGGTTAGTAACCATGGTGCCAACAAGTTCAGGAATGCACACAAAAAATTGGAAGAATTTGCAATGTTAAATCATACATGTTAACCCTTTTAGTTTAGGAGAAATGTTTGTGAAGTATGCCTTCTTTTCCTTTCAAATAAATTCCATTTTCCAGGAGCAATAAACCAGTCACAGAGAGGCGAAGTATCTCTGATGATCAGTGGAGATGAATTTATTTAGCATCCATCTCCAAAGAGGTAGGTCTCCTGTGCTATGGGCACTTCCTAGACCCTTTCTACAATTCCTGTTTTGGGATATATAATACATTGGAGACCAGAGGTCTAAATGATAGTTTAAAATATAAGTCGAAACTCCATATTTAATTACAAAATATATCAACTGGCCCAAACTATAAGTAATGTAAGTAAGCCCCAATTTGAATTAAACATTTAAGTGTCTGATCTTTCTTTTCGTTGTTCTCAATTGATATTTCTACATTTTAACCTGGCAAAATTTTATTTTTTTAACAAATATGTCAATTTTCTCACTGCAAAATATATCATAGAACATGAAAACTGATGTTATATCCTGTAAGCAACATACCATTTTAGAGTATTAGATCTATGAATTTTAAGATAATTCATACATTAAAAAAAAACTAATGAATTACTTCACTACATTTAAAATTGAGAGTTAATATTATATATGATGGCCATCTTCTAGTTCTGCTTCTTGTTGTTGTTTTGATTTTAAGCATTTATTCATTTTGATGTGTTTTGTTTCTAATAGCAAGATGGTATCAGAGATACACTGAAATAATCCTTTCCTGCAGAGCTAAGTGACTACATCTGTCTCCTGTTTCTTTCTTTGTGTGTGCAGAAAGTGAAAATGCCCATTCATAATAAGAAAATGTAAGTCTGGTAGGCACCAAGGTTTTAATATTTAATTTTCCACATTATAAAGCAGACTCTTCTCTGCCTTCCCATAAATGCAGAAATGGATAAGATTAATTAAACATTAAACCATTATTCTTCATAAAAGAAAAGTCCATTGCTAGTCATGTTTGATATACTTTCTTTCCAAGGTGATCTTTCCCAAGTCTTAGCTCTCATCCTTCTTAAAAATTTTAAAATAATAACAAGGAATGTAGTCATTTTAATGTCATTTTCCTCTTTTTTTTTTCTTGCATTATTGTGACAGACTTTCATATGAATTGTGGATTGATTCCGGAATGGAGAATTCCTTTGATGTTATCTGACCTAGACTTATTTTGCGGTAGAATTGTCTGACAGGATAGAAAAACAAATTTCTTTTCTAGATCTTGTAGCTATAGAAAATAAATATATATTATATATTTTCATAATATATATTCATTACATATTACATATATAAGTAAATATATGACATTTATTCTGTTATAGATTTACATATACACATATATATTTGATTCAAGGGAAGAGCAGATATGTGAGCACTTAGCAGCCAATCATGTTGAAGTTTGTGATTATACTACTTTAATCAGTGACTTATTTCTAATAGATTCATAAGGTTAAAAAAAAAAAAGCAAAGAAATATCGGACCCAAATGTACAGTTGAAATAAGGCTGGAATATTGGATTGAAACACACACACACATGCTCATGCCCACATTTCTCATGTGTATAATTTCTTTTTTTTTTCATGCATATAATTTATATCATGCATTGTTACCTTCTACATCTATAAACATAACTCATAATTGCTTGCACTTTTTAAACCATGGGCATAATTACCATGAACATAATTATAGCATTTTCCAGATTTTGTTCGTCATAGAGAGATTTCCTTTCCCTTTCTCCCCTTCTTTTGTTAGGAAAGGTTATTAGCTAATTTCACTGTCAGATGATGATCGGCTTTCTGCATTTTACAATGATATTGAAGAGAACCCAAGGAAACATTCAGCATAATATGTGAATATAACAGAACTGCTGATAACCATTATTCATGATTGTTACAACTGTTCTCAGAGGATTGCCTTCTGTCCTGAGGTGGCATCCAGTTGAAAAAACAAAACAAAACAAAACAAAAAATGGTTGCCTATATTCAAGTGGTTACACTAGGCAGGAGAATATAACTGTGATTGGGAAGAGACAAAATGGATAGATAGACCGAGATCAAACTTAACCTCTGCTGTCCCCTCTTTAATGCTTTCTGAGAGTAAGTAGGGTTTCACTAAATCATCAAACTCATGTCCTAGTGGAGAATTTTTTGAACAGGATTGTTTGCTAGCTGTTCAGTCATCCTTTCCTAGGTGGCACCTCATGTGGGAACATACTTGTGGAGGCTTAGTATCTCCTAGGGGAATTCAAGAAATGGAAAGAGGTGTAACAGCAGTGTTTATCCACAGAAACCTCACTAGTAATGACACTACATCCTCTTTTCTAAACAGCAACTGAAGCAAAAGTTTACAACCAACAATACAAACTGGGGGTTAAATGATAGAGGGAGAGCAGAGGGTGATAATAAACCCACTGAGTGTATGAATTCAATTAAATAAATAAATAAACTTAGGAAAGACCTTTGTGGTACCCAACTGCCATCACTTTGATTAACCTCACTGTGTTTCAGCACTGGGTCATGCAAGCCTTTGACACAGTTTCTTTGAGATGTCAGTCACATTTCAATAACTTTTCAGCATGGGCTTGTAAGTCCTGTCTCTTCATTGACTTTGAATGAGGCAGGTTGCTTATGAATGCAGCTTTAAGTGTCACTCAGAGATACTTGCATTGTGTTATCTTTGATTGGCATGTCTGGGAGTTGTGGAAAAAATTCCAGCATATCCAAATGTGCTTCTCTAAACACTGAACATATTTACACAAGTGTTTTCTCCAGGAGAATCAGCTCATACCCTTATGATGATAATCTGTTATTGCAGTGTTCCCTCTTTCTATAGATGAGGTATATCCTAAAGGGGTAAATTTATAGGACTTGGGAACTCAGACTGTGTTTGCAATTCTGATCCTGCAAGCCTTTGGGGCTACAATTTAACTAATGTATCACATTAACTGCCACATGCAGAGCCTATCTAACAACCTAATTACTTTGATGAGAATACCTGTGTAATATCCTTCTACTTGGCAAAAACAAGTGGTGCTAAAAAGATCCAAAGCATCTACTTCATGTAGAAAAAAATAATAAAAAGCATTCCCTCCATTAACAAAATGCCAGACATATAAACAATTGAGTTGCAAATGATCCTTGTGGACAAAGAAGTGCTTTAGACCCCAGTACTGACTCCCTTGCAACAAACGACATGAGCTGTTGGTATCCACACTAGTGCAATTAGGGAAACTATAGCTTGGTATGTTATACATACATACATATAACAAAAGCAAAAGACCTTGAAATGCATAGGGGAACTGACCCCTAGACAGCTGAAGCAAGGATATGTTCAAATGCCCTTCCCCACAGCATGAACCATTGTTCTGTTGTAGTGCAAGGAGGGCACACACGCACACACACATTCTCTCTCTCTCTCTCTCTCTCTCTCTCTCTCTCTCTCTCTCTCTCTCTCACACACACACACACACACACACACACACACACACCATGCGTATTGGGTTATCAGGGAAAGGGTCACTACCAAGGTCCCCTCCAAACTCTCATCATCCCACAGAGCAGATGGCCAAGCCTGGGCATGGCTAGACCAATCACAACAGGGAAAATGCTCTAGGAGGGGTAATCCACCCCAACAATGCCTTACATATTAGAGACCAAGGGACAGAAACATCTGGACAACTATGTACAGCTAGAATTCTAGAATTTCCAGGCAACAAAGTGGCCTTGGAAGGTGACACCTTCAGAGAACACCACATCAGTCATCTCTTTCATTAAACTCATTGGGTCTGCTGGGCAAGCTTTTTATGAAACTACCAAAAACAGGGGGGAAAAATCTGCTTCTAGGGCCATCTGGATTGTCTCTCCTCATTTAGAGACCAAATTGAATTAATTCACTCTTAATGTTGGTAAGGACTATCTTTTTATAATATAAATATTTCTGGGTCCATTATGGGACGATTGCCATTTATATATTATTATTCAGCTAAAGTCTGCACTCCCCACCAACACATTGCAAAGATCAATTGGTTTAATGAAATAAAAATCTTGATTGCCATGGAAATGAAATATGATGGGGTAAAATAGCTTGAGGACACTAGGGATATTTGGGAAGTAGCAAAATTAGATTTCACTTATTTAAAATTTTTGCCTACAGTCAGCCCTACTCCTTTTTAGGAAAGGGAAGAAACTTCTCTCTACTGTTCTTGGTCATACCTCTCTCCTTGCTGCCAGGAAACAGGAACTTTAATGCTTTAATTAATGATTAGTTTATTAATAATAAACAGGGCTTTATAACTATCCATAATATCTAACCACTATTTGTAATATTGTATCCATATGTAAATAACTGATCTCTATATCTTGAAAAAACAATCCATTTATACTAATATCTTAGGTACATTGATCTAATGAGAACTTATTTAATGGAGGAAAATTTCACACTATGAGTATACTAGAGTGTACTAGAGAACAATGTTATTAGTCGATTAAGATGGTGAAATAGCTTCAATATGTTAATTAACTTACTACAGCGTATCAGCTAAAAGCCCGGGCTGAGGAACCACATAGTCTAAATTTGAGTCTTGATCACTACCTACTAAATATATTACATATCTAATTTTTTTAACCTTTTTGTACCTCATTCTTCTGATCTGGAAAATAAGGATATTAATAGACCACTAGGACTATTAAATTAATAGAAGTAATACACTGAAAACATTGACTGGCACATGAGAAGTGCTCAATAAATGTCAGCTATATAATATTAAATATTAGTGCATTATTTAGATTATTTTGAAGAATGTTAATCAAAAAGTAAATATCATATATTAATATATTAATAATACTAAATTAATCATGGAAACTAGGTATATAAACATAATACCTATTTTGTAAATTTTTAATATCATAGTTCTCAAAACTCTCAACTCTTTGTATGTTAATACATGAAGGAAAATGTAGAAAGAGATGCTTTGAAATTCCTAAAATACAAGGAATGTTGCAGGAATAGGAGATTAGGATACTTCACATGTTAAATCATGTTCTCATTTTTCTCAACTCAGTTATTTTTTTTTTAATGTTTATTTATTTTTGAGAGTGAGCGAGAGAGAGAGGGAGAGAGAGAGAGACAGAGGGCAAGCAGGAAAGCGTCAGAGACAGACTCAGAATCTGAAGCAGGATCTAGGCTCTAGGCTCTGAGCTGTCAGCACTGAGCCCGATGTGGGGCTCGAACCCATAACCTGTGGGATCATGACCTGAGCCAAAGTCGGACGCTTAACAGACTGAGTCACTCAAGTGCCCCTCAACTCAGTATTATATAAAATTATACATACAACATATAAACTTTAAGAAGAGACTTTAATTTTTAAATGTTTTGTTTCTTTATTTCTTTATTTTTATTTGTTTGTTTTATTTTTGAGAGAGAGAGTGTGTGCGTGTGTGCTGCGAGCAGGGGAGGAGCAGAGAGAGAGAGGGAGAGAGAGAATCTCAAGCAGGTTCTACGCCCAGCATGGAGCCGGACACGGGACTCAATCTCATGACTGTGAAATCATGACCTGAGCTGAAATCAGGAGTTCACACTTAACTAACTGAGCCATCCAGGAACCCTAAGAAGAAACTTTCTTTAATTGAAATATATTTGACATATAACATTGTGTAAGTTTAAGGTATATAACATGTTGATTTGCTACATTTATATATTGTAATGATTGACATTATAGCATTAGAATAATCTTTTTAAATGGACACTATAAATGTCAAAAATGTCAGATCAATCTAAGACAAATCAAGCAAAAATAAGTGATAATTTAAGAGAGACAAGTTCATTGGAATATATGAGTGGTGATTATAGATCACTTACTCTTCACTTTATTGAGTTTAGAACTAAGAATAAATAAATTTCAAATGCATCATAGACTGGATGATGGTGACATTGATAATGAAAGAGGTAAGTGAAAATGGTTTCAAAAATTTCCAGAACTTACTTCCTTCTCCTCCTTCATGTATTACCATGTCCATACTCATGCTGTAATTTTTCTGCAGCTTAATATTTCTGCACAGGGGAGAGGAGAGATTCTTCCCCCCCCCCACCCCCCGCCCCGCCCCACTCATATTTTTGTTCTCTCCTACCTCTGGCCAGGTAAGGTCAAAGAGCTTTTATTTCAAGCCATGGCCTCTACACAACACCTACACAGGTGTGGGCAAAGGGAATAAGGATTAAGAATAAAGGATAAGAATTAATTTTTTCCTAACCCAGTTGATTCTTCATGCATCAGCAACACTAACGCACATGCACTGTGTTTATGCACTAAGGCACAGGCTGCAGAGTCACAGAGGAGCTTCCAGATATGAAGACATCATAGGTCTAAATCCATGTCTGTGGGAGGCCCAGTGGCATACCATGGAGAGTACTGATCTAGGAACTAAGAAGAAAAAGGGGTGAACATCTTATGCATGTCTACTCTGTCAGACACAGACACTTTATATCAATTATTCCACTAAATTTTCACACATTTCTGCAAATTTCCAATTTTGCAGACAGGAAAACTGAGGCTCAAAACTTGCCCCAAATCAGAAGTTTCATGAGATGCAGAACTAGGATTTGCACTCTGCTCTGATTCCAAGCCCAGGATCCTTTTGCTTCCACATGACCTGATTTCTAGTTTTAGGCCTGCCATTGGCTATGTTGACATAAACAAGTCACTTCCCTAATGTGTTAATTTATGTAGTTGTACCAGGTCCCATCTGGTATAGATCTTGGGAATCTGTAGAAGAGTAAAACCCAAAGGGGTGAAACTGAATACACTCATGCCATTGACAGGAATGCATCACACAGAAGGCACACAGAAATCTCTTGTCAACACCAGTGAAAGGTCTTAGACCCACAAGAATAAGGCATCCTGAACAATAATATTACTCTGCCAGGTCAGCTGAAATCTAATGTAGACAAGCAATGACCATAGGGGAGAAAGATGAAAAATCAAAGAGAATCCAAAATCTGCCTTCTATTCCCATTTCTTCTAATTCACTGTGGATTTCAAAAGAAGATTCCTTTTGTTTCCTCCTCCTCCTCCACTTCCTCCTCCAAAAAATTAATCAAAACAAGAGAGAATTACTTCAGGTGAGGTCAGTGATCTACATCAACAAATAATACCGCAAGAAAGGTAAGGGTGATACTCTAGTAGATGTTAGGTTATTAAATTTAATAAAGAATAATGTAGCTTGAAAAGTGCTTTGGGTTTGTCATAAATTAATACTGGGCAGCCAACAATATGTTTATTGTTTTACAGCTAAGAACTGATTACAAATCCTCATAGGACCTTCTACCTTGTTACAGAATTAATTTTTAACATCCTTTTCTACTTCACATGATTGAAAAAGGCTTGAGGAAAGAGAATAGGTTGTTTATATATCCTTATTTTTCATTATACCTATAATATTCCTATATACATGTTGGATATTTAGTAAGTATATATTAAAGTCTTCAAATGAATATATATGCCTACAACATCTGAGACCCTCTCTAATCATTTATCTAGTTGAGTTTAGGGTTTTCATTTACTGTATTTATTTGTCATGAATAACAAAGACCTAAGCATACTTAAAACTCAGTTTGATCTTCCTTGTCTCTAGTGGATAGCAGTATGGCATACTACAAATGCCATTGTTTTAACAATACTTAGCAGTTATGGAATGCATGCATTTTACTCTTTTGAGACTGTGGATTCATTATTATTTAGTATTTGAAAATAAAGAAAACAAAGTTATGATTCATAACAATTGTATAAATTACAATAAAAGTGAAGACTTATATTCAGTCATGGCTAGGCATGATAGCAATAATTTTTTTTTGTTTGTTTGTTTAACTCTTTACATGAAGCACATTTTGAGAATTAAGAGTGTTTGGGGTGATTTTTTTTTAAGTTTATTTATTTATTTTGAGAGAGAGAGAGAGAGAGAGAGTGCACATGCAAGCAGGGGAGGGGCAGAGAGAGAGGGAGAGAAACAATCCCAAGCAGGCTCTACACTGTCAGCACAAAACCCAAAGCAGGGCTCAATCCCATGAACCATGTGATCATGACCTGAGCCAAAAGTAAGAGTCAGATGCTCAACTGATTGAGCCACCCAGGTGCCCCTAGGTTATTCCTTAGTACTGATTGTTTAATTAATCTGAACTAATTTTGAGCAATAGTATATAACATACATATAAATAACAGATGTTTTATAATTTACTGTGGGTGTTTTATGAAGGAAAAGTACAGAAACTTGTTTTTTTAAATAACTTTTTGGAAACTTTTAATTTCCTCTTAATATACAGAATAAGTTGGTTCTCTAATACCTTATATTGTCTTTAGATGAAACAAGAATGAGATGACAATATTGAGTTTAAGTGTAAGCACAGACTCTCTCCTAACCATGCTTTCATAATTTAATAATTATAATAACCAATGATGGGTGTCATAAAACTGCTTTAGAAAGACACATATCTGAGTAAAAGAAAATGAAAGTAGGTCTTCAGCTTATGCTAAAAACAAAAAGGAAACCTAAGTAATGACAGTTTTTCTCCTCAACCAAGTGTATGTTTATAAAGGATGGAGAGCATTCTTTGCCTTGAACATGTGAATAAAGATGCTATGTTGGAACACAGCCACGTCTTGATTTGCTTGAACTGGAGATCAGCTAGGAGAGGAAAGAGGAGTTCTGGATGGTTACATCTCTCAGCATTTCTTACAGGAAATATGCTGCCATATGTCCATTTAAAAGTAGCAAACCATGGCAGTCTCGATTTATTTGCTTTTTGCTTCTAGGAACCTATCTTTTGTGAATCAGGTAAGTGTATAAAGATGGGTAGAAGGAGGTTCTTTACGACAACATGTCCATACAAGTGAATAGACTTTTGTCTTTCCAAGTTTAAAGGGGCAGAACCAAACTAATTTAAAAGCAGTGATATTAATACCTGATTGAACGAATGAATGAATGAGAAAGCCTACGACAAAAGTAGGGAATTTGCATACTAATTTTGATTAGCTCTCTTGAGTAACTATTTTCAACATTTGTGTCACTAACAAAATAGCAACAAATAATTTTTCAGAAAGAATAAAATTAATTTCATGGGTTAACTAATCTATACATTAAAAGCAATATTATTTGCTTCATCTCCTTGGAGGATTTCTGGAATGGGAAAGTTACATTCAGCTGAGTAGAATGCTTGCTTCCTAACTGTTAACCTCACACTGAGCCTCAAGTTTTTCGTCTATAAATGACAAAAACATATTCTTCATGCGGTTCTTGTTAGGAGTAACCTAGAAAATATATATATATATATTTATATATATATAAAATATATATTTTATATATATATAAATTTATACAATTTGTATTATATTGTATTGTATTGTATTATACAATTTATACAATTGTATTATATACAATATATATTGTATATACAATATATATATACAATATATAATTGTAATACAATTATACAAATTGTATTATACAATTTATACAATTTATACAAAATTTATACAATTTTATATATAAAATATATATATAGTATATATATATACTACATATATATATAATGTAGTAAAGAGGTAAGACATTTCAGAGATATTGATCCCTCTATGCCGATATCTCCAGTCTGTGAGAAAATGCTTGGTGGTTACAGTGCCATACTGTATTTATATAGAAATTAATTTCCTTTATTGCAGTTGGAAGTGTCCCATCTACTGTAATTGTTATTCATAAATAAGAACAAAAAAAACAACATAAAAACACAATCAGGATACTAGACCAATTAATGGACATTGGGAGAGGCATTGTCAATAAATCCAACTTGGTCATCTTAAGATAGATTCAAGTTCTTTTTCTTTTTTTTTAATGTTTATGTATTTTGTGAGAGAGAGAGTGACAGAGTGCAAGCAGGGGAGGGTCAGAGAGAGAGGGAGACACAGAATCCAAAGCAGGCTCCAGGCTCTGTGCTGCCAGCACACAAACGTGAGGCTCAAACTCACAAGCCGTGAGATGATGAACTGAGCCGAAGTTGGACACTCAACTGACTAAGCTGCCCCGGAGCTCCTCAAGTTCTTCTTTAAAATAATGTGTTTTGAGTATATTCATTATGATCAATTAGACCATCAAAAAAAAAAAAAAAAAAAAAAAAAAAAAAGGAACGAAGCAAGCAATCTAGAGCTAGTGAGAACACTGAAGCCCCTGGCAACTACACGAGTTCTATAAGATTACACACATTTATTTAATGGCAGATCCCAAGTCGTGCCAAATCTCTTGCACTCTCAATTTCAGACAACTTTCCACTATATAACAAAAGATTTTTTTCTTACAGAGAGCAACATCCATACGATCATGCATCTAGAGGATTCTATTCATTGCTATTATACAAGGACTTTTTCTAACTCAAAATTCTGAAAGGGGTATACTCTTAAGTGGCATTCTCTTGAGATTGCTGATAGTATGTAACAAAGATTAGAGCGCACAATACAAAGTAATGTGGAAAAGGGCAGAGAAGAATAACTATTCTGTATGATGGGGAAAAAAAGTTTAAGATACCACAACAAAGACATTAAAAGTTAACATTGCTCTAGGCAGCAATATGTTGTAATTCTCTGGAAGAACACAGAGCGGATTTCCCCAGTCCCAATACAGTAACTCATGGGGCCTGCAGGTTCAACACATTTTAAAATAATAACTCATGCTCATTGTTTGCTTGTGAGACAAATAGTTGGAGCTTCTAGGAGAAGGAAGAATAAAAATCTATATGTCTCTGACTACACATAAGGCCAAAATAAATTATATTTGCAAATCTTATAATGTCCATTTATTCTGACATTTTACAATTCCCACATTTTAAAAATAATTATTATTATGCAGGAGTACCCTGAAACATATGAAGGTTATTTTATTATTTTAATGTGTATGTATGTATGTATGTATGTATGTATGTATTTATTTTTGAGAGAGAGACAGCACAAGCAGGATGGGGCAGAGAGAGAGAGGGAGACACAGAATCTGAAGCAGCCTCCAGGCTCTGAGCTGTCAGCACAGAACCTGATGCAGGGCCTGAACCCATGAACTGTGAGATCCTGACCTGAGCTGAAGTCGGATCCTTAACAGACTGAGCCACCCAGGAGCCCCCAGATAAAGATTATTTTATGATAGCTTTGTATATATGTCTGTCTCACTGCTCAATTCTGAGTTGTTTTGAGGTACTGACTTTGTCATTATTTGGTGTCTTCAGAATCTTGCAGAGTATATGGTAGGAAGTCAGTAGTTGTTAAATAGATTAATTAATAAGTAGGTAGAGTTTGTTAACAGTGGAATGTTCCTTCTCAATAGAATAGTGCCTCTAGGCCAATTTCCTCTGCAGTGGTCTGAGTAATTTCCTCAAAACAGATGTTTTTAAGCTACTTAAACATATGCTGACTCCTTATTACAAAATCTATATTTTTCTGTGTTTTAATATATGAGAAAGTAAATTGAAAACTACCAAATGTTACATGAACATAAGAAATACCAATTTATTTTAGCAAGGTTTTAAAGAGGGCTTATTATATGACACTGAGGACTCAAATATTAATGAAACCTAATATTTGTCATATTGGGTCAAGTATTCCCGTGACTAAATACTGACACAATGTAATTGAACTATGTGTAAAGTACTATGTAAGCAATAATGAAAAAGCAACTTTGTTTGTTGTGCCAGGGAAGAGTTAGAGATAATTAGAGAAATTCATACTTTAAACTGAATCTCCAAGATTGAGTAGTACAAAGATTAAAGGAGAAAAGGGAGAAGCAAAAGGAAAGGGTTCCAGTAGGAAACGCCACATTGTTAAGTGGCAGAGAAAGGAATTCAACACTCATTTCTAACCCCACATTCTAGGTGTTAGCCATGAGTGAGGGCTAGTAAAGATTCGTATTCATAACAGACAGTATCAGCGTCCACAGAGGTGGCCTGTATACAAAGAAAAAATCTATATTGCACATTTCATCATGTGATTGCATATAGTCCCAGAGTAAGAACAATGACATAAGTATTAATGTGTTTTCTGGAAATGCCATCAGCCTTCTCCAGGGCCTTTATGAAGATACTTCTCTCTTAATGCACAGGCATGATATGTAGTACAGTTTAGAAGACTTGTTTTTTAATTTACATGCTACCTACATATACAGGCTTGGGAAAAAATAGAAAGTCTTCTTAAATTCCTCATATATTTAAATATATTTTCTGTTCTTATGGATGGCATGAGATTATTAAAGAAGCGGCATATGAAGTTATAAAGTTAGAGTAAGACGAATGCATAATCATTGTTGTTTTCTGCATGTAGTTACATAGTTTCTAAAAACAAATTGACAATGAAAGATCTGTATACAACAAAAGCCATTAATGTGCTTAAGACACAATGTTCTAAACCCAACCCACTCATGAATATCTAGCTCAGTATCTTCCTAACTAACTTGCACCATTCTTTGAGGTCGTGAGGTTATTCATCTGGCTTGCTCCTGCATACCCTATCTTAGTGGTTTAAGAGCCATTACAAATCATTGCTTATACATTTCTAAAACGTGTCCGTTTCCACATCTCAAGGCAGATTACATCATTTGGCCAATTAGTGTGTGAGTTTAAGTTCTGCTGCATCTTGAGAGAACAAATGAGTTGGTGTCATTTCCCTGTGTAAGTCACCACAATTCCAGATCATATGTTTTGTTTTGTCTACTTGACTGTATTTTGTTCCATGTTCTTTTTTCTCTGCTAGTGTATTGCTGAGTAGTACATTGTGCATTTACCCATCTTATACTAGACAGCATAGGCTAAGAATATGTTTGAAAGATATTTTAATAGTCACTTAGTTTTTAAAAAGAAGAAAGATTGATGTGTAAATGAATGAAATCTTTCCTTATTTACTGTTGCAATGGTAGTGTTCAGAAGGAAGTAGTTGGTGTTGTGTTGATCCTGTTATAACAATTAAGCTCTCATAGATGATTACTTTTAGATAATGTAAGGGTGCATTATGTATTTTATTCCAGTTTAAGATCCAAAACCCAGTTGATTAAATGATGAGGATCATAACAACAACAATAACAACAACAAAATCAACAAACCCAAAAAGGAAAAAGAAGTAAACTTGTAAGCCTCTTAAGCCTTTAGGCCTACAATGGATTTTCATTTAAGCTTTTGTTTTTCCATTCACTACAGCCTTGCTGAAAGGACATTCTATTTCTTACTTGATATATTCTAAACATGATCTTAACTGTGCTTTAATTCACTGTTATAAACCACCTGCTACTGCAAAGATGTTTTAAATCCCAAGCACAACTACATTAATAATCATATGATGCATGCCAGGTCATCCAGCTTTTTTTCTGACCAAATAAACTAATTTAAATAAGTTACTTGTTCTACATTTAGATGCTGACCCTGGTAAATTGTGGTGACATCCAGAAAATTACTTGTTAGGAAAAGGTATTTAGGATAAATAGGTTACAGTGTGAAGGTGCTGCAATGCCATAGATATAAATATTTAGGATCTTGATTAAATTTTGATCTTTAGTTCAGGCCAATCTTCTGTTGAATACTATCATGTTCTATGGCTTCATACTTTTCAGAAACCTGTGGCCACTTGGAAAGTTAATTTAAGGTGTACACATACATTTCACCTGGCTTGGCTTGCAAGAAGTCACTTTTATAATAGATCTTTCACAAACAAAGAAGAAATGCTGGGAGCTCACTTTAATGAAGCACAGATAAACAAACAAAATCCATTGTGCCATATGGCAATTATGCCATATGATTGAATTTATTACCGAATAAAACTGTTGGCTTATGCATTTCACAGTTTTTACTATACGTATCCAGTATTTCTTAGAGGTTTTCTGTAGGGTTATTTGCCCAGAATTCAACAACAACAAAAAATAACAATGTGTCTTTGTTGTGGGAAGTGTTGTAGGAAAATGAAATCCCAGCTAGAACAGTGAACAAGATTACAGACTAATTCCTGCCCAGTTCTATTGCAAGTGCCAAGAGCTATGAAGACATTTAACCTAATGAATATAACATCTTGTTTGGTTATGGAGAGGTGTATCCTTCTATCCAGTATCCACAGCAAAAGCTTCTGCAGCATATAATCTTTTGCTCCTAAAGAGAAAGTAGGTATTTCCTTACTGTAAAATTGTTTAACATTGCCCATACGAAGCCTTAACTGCCAGTTAGGCTGCTAAATTGTATTGAGTTCAGACAAACTCAGTGTTGGAAATTTAATGTCATTTCTCATTTATATAGTGATGTTACACTGTTCTTAATATTTCATATATTCTAGTCCTGATCATCGAGTCAACATACCCAAATTCCATAAGGAATACTAGAACGTCCTTTTCTTGGGTAGTAACTGAATAGTTCTTGCATTTTATGTGGGTTATCTTCAAATCCGCAAGTAAGTTATACTTGAGATCTGACATTTTTATGGCTCAAAATCTTTTTTAATTTACACCCTTAATTAGGTCACATTAAGAAAAGTGCTTTTTTTTTTTTAATCCAATGTATCCATTCATCTGTGAAAGTGGACATTTATATTATTACTTCAGATAAGATTGCTCTCTGTGGTTCAGAGGCTCTGATGCATTTAACAAGTGTAATTTCATAGCATACGTACATAGACGACATTATAAATAGCATTCAGTGTAACTTTTATTCAGGCTATAAATTTATAGTTTATTCTGTTTTCTTTCTCACTCTTCTGTGTTTCTCATTTTTCATTAAGCCACTTTAAAGTAAATTTAAAATGTGATATTCAGTGATGCCCTATGTTTAGAACCCATCACACTTCCCTCTCCTAAGAACAAAGCTGGCGGTGAGCCCCCCTTACTTCCACTTGGATATGCAGTTTGACTTTCTCAATGAAGTTGGCAGTGATCCTTAAGGCTGAAAGGGAATCCTTCAAGGAGGACAATAGTGCTTTTCTCTGGCAGTAGGAAAAGAAGCAAGAGAACACAATTAATTCCCTACTCTTGCCTTCAATGGCTCAATTCAGCTGGGCCCGTTCACCAGCATTTTCCGTGATTGGCGTGGAAAGGAATACAGAAAAGTGGAGCTACAGAATTGCTCCTCGACTAAGACAACTCACTTATCTATAACCTATCAAATTTGCCACCAATTAGTGTCAGTATCATAAATTCTTTACAAATATGTCAAGACACTTTCTTTTCCTTTTCCTTTTCTTTTTTTAAAGATGCATTCTGTTATCATACCTTAAAGTTCATCCTCCTTCATTATATAAATTTCTTCCCTTTTTAAATGGATAATGTAAGATACGATAACGTTGTGAATAATATTTGGCCCAACTCATGTGGAAATGGAAATTCCCTGAGAGGCAACATTAATAATAGGTTGGCACAATAAGTTTGCTAGAATGAATCTGAGACCTTGATTGCATTTCTGAGGTGTTTTTGTTGTTGCTTTGGGGAAAGTACGTATATTGAGTTCAATAGAGCATAGCACTTTAAGTTAACCTCTTATTTTCTCCTCTTGAACATAATGATTTTAGTAGTATTTTCTTGCCTACTTAGATGTGTGGAACAAAGGAGAAATGTGTTTGCTTTTATCAATAGCTCTAGCCTGATTACAGTCAGTTCCGCTTAGAGTGAAAAAATATCAGTGACTGCTCATCCATGTGTTTTGTAGGTCACTTGACTAAGCCTCACTCCCAAGACGATATTTTTTTTATCAGGTTGATTTCAATAGTAATTTACTCTACTCAGATGCTAAGAGTGGGAATGATTAGTACTTTATTTTTCAACTGGCCTACCTAATCTTTTCTCCCCACCCCCCACCTCCAACTGGATACACTTTTGAAGAATCTGGGAAAATCACTAGTTGATTTTTGAAAGTTATCAAACCTTGTCAGGATCTACTTTTGAGGTAAATAACAATTTTTTTTTTTTTTTAACGGAGAGGGGTAATTAAAAGTAATTTATAAGGACGAATGCAATACTTCCATCTAATTTCCTCTGATTCTGTGTGGCTATGTTTCCAGCATTCTCTGACTGATAAAGTGATCTGCATCCAAATATCTAGGTTTGAGGGTTTCCATCTAGGTTTGGGGGGTTTTCAAATACCAAAAGAAATATGACAATCTTTGAATAAATCTAAGAGAAAGAGGCTGAAAAAAAGAATGTATGTGTTTAACAGATTAGGAAAGAAGAAAACCAACATTTTGTCAGTCACAAAGAAAAAAGAAAAAAGGAAATGATAGCTATTCAAATACCACTACTACTCCCATTTCTACTCCAAGTAGTTTCTAATATTTAGCTCCAGAAGTTTGGCTGTCTACATTCATTGCATGTATTTTCTCATTTACTCAATTTAAAATCCCATGAGAGAGGAGCTGATGGTGTTCCCAATTCATTGATAGGAAACAAAGGCACATTGATTTTTTTTTAAATATATAAGGAATTTATATTATGCAAAGCCTTTGTCTATTGCTGAAATGGATACTTGGAGGATTTAAGTAACTTTGCCAAAATCACAAAGCTGGCAACATTTGAATTCTAACCGATAAAGTCTAACTAGTGTCTTTGTTCCTAAAACTATGCTGTGCTGCCACTCCTTATTTGAGTTGATAAAAGATAAAATGTAAACAGGATAAAAGTATTACTCTCATCCAGATATAAAATTAAAACATGACAAAGATTTTATTTAATTCATTAATTAATGAGGGAGTCAATAAGTTATTACATTTGATTCAAAGGGGAACCCCAAATTCCACACATTAAAGTCAGATAAAGAACGCTGCAATAAATTTATAAAGGGATGCAAACTGGGATGCCTGGGTGGCTCAGTCGGTTAAGCATCAGACTTCAGCTCAGGTCATGATCTCGCGGTTCCTGAGTTCAAGCCCCATGTTGGGGTCTGTGCTGACAGCTCAGAGCCTGGATACTGCTTCAGATTCTGTGTCTCCCTCTCTCTGCCCCTCCACTGCTTGTGCGCTCTCTCTCTCTCTCTCTCTCTCTCTCTCTCTCAAAGAATAAACATTAAAAATAATAATAATAAATAAAGGGATGCAAACTGGCAAAACAGGCCAGTCACCAGAGGGGCCTCATGAATTGCATTCGACTAGACAATTTATATTTTTATGGATGAGAATTATTTGTATTACTATCTATATTAATTATACATTCAGAATCCCCTTAATTTTCCCACTGCTAAAAGGACCCTCAAGAGTCACTTGGTTCTTATGGGACACCTTGATTACAGGCAAAAGATTTAAAACAGGAGCAGCAGGAGTATCTGCAATGAAAAGAGTCCAGAGCTGTTAGGCAAAGGCTCTGTTGTACTCGCACTCCTGGGTGGGTTGCACAGGACTTAAACCATCACCAGGGTATATGCGAAGCACCTCTGTGCCAGGTGTCCCAAAGTCTGCTCATTGTGGGAGGCATGCTGTTCACATAGGCCTATCCTAGCTAGATGACCAGCATTAACCTTTAAATCCCCACTCACCAAAACTAGATGCAAATCATAAATCCAATTACTATTTAACAATGCTAATAGCTTGATACACCATACTCCAAAACATGTAGATTCATGGTTACTGAATAGCATTCATCATTAGTTAATAGATTTTATAGCATTGGGTCAGTAGCCATGGGGATTAGTGTGTGGTCAATGTAAACCAGTTGAAATTAAGTCATGCATTTTTTGATAGTTTAAACTCTATCTCTACAGAGCCATTTAAAAAATACACAAAGACAATTAGATAACAATGAAGTAGAGATGTAGCACGGATTAGTGATAGGACAAATTTTAGTCTTTCATAATTTTTTCATATAAAGTGTACTCAAAAGTAAGACAATTGCTATATAATACCAGTCTAACCAGATAAAAAGTAAAAAAACCCAGGCAATCTTCTTGTGTTTCTATCTAGAACCAAAATTTCTGATACATGGATATATTTATTGCTGACTTTCTCCTTTGTTCCTCTTCCCCTGCATATCCTCACCCTCCGCATTGAGAGTATAGTTTACAAAATTAGAATTCACAGAAAAGGGCTGTTGCATAGTTCTGGAGTTAATTTAAAACTCTTTCTTTGTAAATATAGTTGAAATTGTACATTCAGAAATAACTCATCTCATGAAGTAACTGCAGTATATTGCTTTAAAGATGGTTAAAAAAAGAGTTTCTCTGCTTCTCTTCATTTGTCTCATTTCTTTCATTCAAAATTCTTTCTACAAAAAAAAATCTGAGAGTGGGTTAAACTATGTGACTGGCAAATAAATGCTTCATTGAAATGAAATAAAAATATATTTTCCATAATTTAAAACTTTGAGCTTTGTCTACTCATACCTTCTCAATGAGAGATATAGCTCCCAAAGGGGCTAAAATTGGTTCCTGGAGGGAGGGTGGTGAAAGAAATCTTACTGTTTGTATGTACAAAGCACAGATATACATACATTACAGAAACATTTATACCCTTTATCTGTAGCATTAAAATTTCATCGAGTTAACAATTAAGAAAAAAAAAGCTGTAAAAGGCTACCTAGGGGAAAAATGAAAAAAAGGTTGACAGACACAACCTCTGTGTAGTTCATGGAACAGTGAATTACAATATAGTCAAGAGATGATTTTTGTCTACCTTTTTTTTAAACCTTGAACTGATCAATTGTTTTGACTTTAAGTAGATTGAACTCAGACTTTTCTGATAATTTAAAATTATGCTATGTTATGTTCTCTAATTTGATTCAAAAAAGTAAATAAATAAAACTTGGGCTACACTGTATAAAGCATTACTCTCTGTGATGTACCAAATTGAACACCTTGACTTTTAATTAGCTCTATCCAGCAAAACAGGAACATTTTATTGCCTACCTCAGTGATTGCATTTCTCAGTGTGATCCAGGTGTTTGATGGGCAAAGTTTTGGCAGTTACTGTATCAGAAGGAAACGTGACTTGGCAATGCATAATCTAATGTAAAGTGTTCTTTCTGTTACCATATGGAACAAAAGTAATTACTAATGATGGAAGGTAGAGCAATTTTATCACTTGCAGTTTGTTGAGAAATATTCCTCATAGATGACAGTGTTGATGTTGAAGTTATAAGACATGGAACGCTGTAAGTCACCTGTGTTAGCAATGTAAAAAATATTTTCCTTTGCCTTTTTCTAGGGACAAAGGCAGAAGAAATATAGTCACAGATATTTTGTGTGGTTTTTGTTTGGATAGAGTTATATTTATCTAATTAAGATTAAAGGCTGATTTGATCTACTTCATTACATCTGGGTGCTGTACTTTTACTTAGTATTACATTGTGGATTCAAAATTAATTCTAATAAAGTTTTAGCCTGAAGGCAAAGTATTAATAAGGAATAGGGTCTAAGAGTAGGAAGTAAGATCATGCTGAGGTCAGTAATATGATTCTAACTGGAAAATTAAATAGTGAAATTTAATTTGTAGTGAAATTGGGCTAACATCACAAGGCAAAGGAGGCCCAAATAGATACACAACATCATCTTGTGGAGGCCTTACACATTTTTGCATTTTAGACAAATGACATGAAAATGTTACTCATTTTTGTTAAGTTTTATTTATTTTTAGAGAGAGAAGTGCGTGCACGCGAGGGAGGGACAGAGAAAGATGCGGAGAAAGAGAGAATCCCAAGCAGGCTCCACACTGCTGAGCATGGAGCCCATATGGGGCTCGAACTCACAAACTGTGGGATCATGACTTGAGCCAAAACCAAGAGTTGCATGCTTAACCGACTGAGCCACCCAGGTGCCCCCAAAATGTTACTAGCTTTTTAAAAAACTGGAAAATTTGTAGCTTCATTTATTCTTTTAATTGTTTGATAAATACTTGATTAGTATATATACTCTATTAGGAACAACAGATCAGGGCAAATGAGAATCCCTTTTCCGGAAGAGTTGTGTTGCTGAGGGCAAGGAAGCAGTATGCATGGAAAGTTAAAGCAGAATGTGTCTTCTGTGGATGTGTTCTGTCTCAGAATGCAGTAACACTGTGGGTCTAAATGTGGACCTTCCACATGTTGCCTATGGGTCCTTGGAGAGATGTGTTACCTCACCTATTGAGTGATAACCATGATGATTGTATCATGAAGCTATTTTGAAGGTAAATACATATAATTTGACAAACACCCTGCCTAGCACAGTGTGTTGAAAGAAAGTCTAATATTAGGGACAAAGGAAATGACATTAATAATAATTGTATACCCAGTCTTGGAAGGAGCCCTGAGCAGGGGTGCATATGGACGTTGGGGCCAGATGCTATTCCAAGTTGGTTATGACATAAATGCAGAAAATAACTCAGAAATAACCTAACTGGCCTTATCCTGAAATCAAATGGCACTGTTAAAAATATGTATGAAACTAATGTGCTTGCTAATATGGCAAGAGGAATAGCAGCATAACATATCTAATGATTGAATTAGACTAAATATGGGTGAATTTCCTGAAATTTAGCTCTAGGTTAAAACAGTAACACAATTAGTTACATAAAATTAATAACTTATTTATAATTGAATGACAATAGCAGAATGAAAGGCTTATTTAGCATAAAGAGGTGAAAGTTACATATAATCAACATTTTGGCAGCTGTTATATTTACATAAATTATATATGTTTATATAGAATATATAAAAACATATGTTTATATAGAATATATAAAAACATATGTTTATATATAATATATATTATATATGTTTATATATGTTTATATATATAATATATTAATAGTTATTTTATAGCTATTACATTCTGTTCCATCAATCTTTTCAATGCCACTCAAAATAAGATTTGACGTACTAATTTCCAGTGACTGAACCAATCTCCTTTGAAATAAATAAGAAAATATACCTTTAGAAGAATGAATGGCAAAAAAAAAGTTCCAATGGATAATTAATCAGTAAGGTGACAGTGAATTTCAAATTTCTCCTATCTTCCTTAAGAGGAAAAAAGAAAACTATTTGGTAGCATTGACAGGAATTTGCCATTTTCACAATATTTCACTCCTTGGCTGGTATTTATCACTCATCCCTTGCAATAGGCCATGCGTACGTAGCATAATCTAAGACTTGGTCTTTTGGCCTGGTGCTCACCTCTCCTGAAGATGAGTATGTTTGTTTATTTTATGTAAAGCTCTAGCTTATGGGACCATTTGCCTAAAGGGATAATATGGAAATATGGTATACTAATATCTCGGAATGATAATAACTATATCTAAATCCCACATGTTACTAGATTCATTATTTCTCTTGCTATCCCAGGTTTATTTATTTACCTGTTATGCTTACTTTATGAAAAGGAACTTGAAAATATGATTTTAGAGACAGAATTGGAATTTTGACTCACTTTGGCTAAACAAATAAATGTTGCTACAGGAAGCCACCTGAAAGCCACCTGAAAGAATGGCAAACCAGATAATGAAAGGGGGATGAGATTCAGTAAGTCCAAACTGTTTATTTATTTAGACAATGTCAATTAATATGCACTGAATAATCACTATGTTCTAAATGCTAGGAACACAGAAAGTATTGACTTCATGGAAGAAAGAAAATAAAGCAGGGTAATAGGTAAAAATGGATTGGGTGGGAGTGCTTTACTGGGGAATAATATAAAAACAAGCACAGGCCTAGAGTCAGAGAGGTAAACAGAGATACATATATCAGTCAAGGCTCAGCCATTTGCTGAATATGTATGTTATTCAGGGTCAGTGAACTTCTGTTTCCTTTCAGGATAAGGAGGATCGCACCAACCTTGCAGAATTATGTGAGGTTACAAATATTATGTGTATAATTTTTGGTGCATAGAAGGTCTTCAATAATTGTAATCATTAAAAGCCACATAATAAAAGCCATGAAGATCTCTCAAGTGGTTGTATCTTGTCTATAATGTCTCTTTCTTTTAGAATTGCCTTTTTGTTTGTTTGTTTGTTTTTGAATGAGAGAGGGGTGGGGGGAGATAGCAGTGGGCAGAAGATCTGAAGGGGGATCACTGCTGATAGCACAGAGCCTGATGTGGGGCTCAAACTCACGAACCATGAGACCATGACCTGAGCTGAAGTCAGATGCTCAACCAACTGAGCCACCCAGGCACCACTAGAATTGCTTTTTCAAAGGCCTCATAAACTAAATAAATAGGTATTTGTATTTAACTTTTAATTCGTATATAAATGGCATAATTCTTCCTTGGTCGGGAGTTTTTACTCCTCTAAAAGGATGAAGAGATGGTGGTGACATGCTCATTTGGTATTTTAGGAAATTATTGACTTCGGTGAAACTGGTCCAAATGCATTACTACCAGTTTGCATTTCTGGGGCCACCTGGCTTATTGTCAGAACAACAACAGGCTGTGTGACTTTAAAATAATCTTTTCTATACTTTAATTTTCTGTAAATGTCCATTTTTGCATAGTAGTTTTCCATATGAGGAGCTTAAACCTAGATTGCAAGGGCTCTTAAAATGTGCACTTTGCTTAGATGTCGCTTTGTCAGTCTATTTATTATTAAGTTCTTTCGTGTGTGTATAAAGCCTCCTCCACTAAATTGTCAAGCCTTTGAGATCAAGGACTCATCTACTTCTTTAAAATATTATGAAAATGTAGTACGCAAAGTAAGTGTTATGTCCATAGTAAGGGTCACTTGTTATGGTTAAATGTAATTATGTTATATGATGCATTTCAAAAAGCATGTTGTCATTACACTGGGGATTCATCACAAAAGCTTTGATTTTTCATTTTATAAATAAGAAATCAAAGCTTCAAGATGCAAAATAGCCTGTCCTAAAACTAAGTAGAGAAATTTGAAACAGCTTTTTTTCATGATCTCAAAGAACCATTTTGATATAAAATAAAATATTTCACTATTTCTAGATAGTATGAAAATCAATTTAGCCTTACTGGAGGATGAGATTTGAAACAGTTCTTATGTCATTATGATACTAAATATCAGGATTTTCTAGAGACTTTTATTCAAATGGGTGGTATAAATATTGATTGTGGGTTAGAAAGTATCAGGCACAAATTTTAAAGAAACCTTTTAAAAAATCAGTAATGAAGGTTTATGTGTGCTTATGAATAGGGAAGATGTCCAGACTATAAGCATACCAATTAAAGACAGATGCATTTGAAAAATGAAATACGCCAAACGACGTGAGTAGGCTACATTATTGGCTTACTTAGGAAAATGAATTTGATCATTTTCATAACACACAATTACCTAAGTCCCATTGGCAAAATAGAACTTCAAAATAAATCAAGATCATAGCCAGTAAAATGTTAGTTATGAATCTAGGGAGAAGATGAGGAAGTGTAGAGAAAAGAGAAAAAGTGGCAAAATCAGAACACCCTCTTTCAGTACATCAGAGATCGATCACCTTTTATTTTTTCTTTTGAGACATGATTAATCTCCATTATCTCTTTAAAATTTCATATGTGTGAATTTGTAGTGGGTTAGGTATTATTGTAATAAAATTTTACAAAATGTGTATATTTTTGAATTTGCATAGATGTTTTCTAGACATAGAACTGGGGCCACTTACCTCAATTCCAATAGGTCACATGATTTTGACTAAAATTGACTAAATATGACATGGCAATGATATTGAACCAAACTGCTAAGTTTATGCTAAAAATTTTGGTGGCCTGATTAATAGTTTTGTGTGTCCATACTGCAGTGTTATTCTTTATGAATTATTAAAATAGAAAATGTTGCATATTTCCTCAAATACACATTCACTGGTGTAAAATTGATGTTTATTCAAATCTATTAAAATATTCACTTTGGGGCGCCTGGATGGCTCAGTTGGTTGAGTGTCCAACTCTTGATTTTGGCTCAAGTCATGATCCCAGGGTCATGGGATCAAGCCCTGTGTTGGGCTTCATGCTGAGCGCAGAGCCTGCTTAAGGTTCTCTCTCCTTCAGCCCCTCTGCCTTCCCTCCCAGCTTGCACTCTCTCTCTCTCTAAAGAAACAAACAAAAAAGGTTCACCTTGTTTCTACCTAGCTATTTAATATAATGCCCAGTTTAATTAAAGTTGTGTATTTATTTGACAAAGAAATAGTGATTTTCATGTTTATATGTGTGAGTTTAATCAGTCCCTGCTGTATCCTTATATATTCTCTATTCCTGTAATAAATGTTATATCAGGCTATATGCTATACAGTAGAAATGGTACAAATAGGGATGAGCTCTTCCTCTGAAATAGGAATTTTTTGTTGTCCTGAAGAGGGATTTTTTCTATGCTGAAATTGACAAAACAACTTATTTATTGCTTTGTCATGGGTGTCCTTTCTGGCACATCTGCCTCATTCTCATTGTCACAATTTAAAACATTATACATTGCTTATTATGAACAATCTTCAGTTTCATATAATTATGCTATCAGCTTACTAGTAAGTAATTTAATTATTTTGAAAGATAATATCCTGAATCAGAACTGCATTACCCTTAATTTACCATATTAAAATTAGAATTATAATATGGCCAAGTTAACTTTAATCATAAAATATGAAATAATCACAACTGATGATGAACCTGCTGCTTTTCACTTAAAGATGATATAAACCTTTGTTATGTTAAATACAGAGCAAGTCCAGGAATATAGTTAATGTTTAAGATAACCTTGATGATCTTACATTTATATTTTACATAAAACACTCTTTTAAAGTAAAGCACTTCAAATATCTAGCACACAGTAAGTACTTAACATATATGTGTTGGATGAATGAATAAATGGATACAAAGCAATTGCATATAAAGCAGGGCCCCAAAAGTTTTAATAAATTGTCCAATTTAATCCTCATAGTGGCTTTGACACAAACAAGGGTATTTTATTGACTGTCTTCCACATGTGAGGCTCCTTATAGACTTAATATTCCTTAATTTTAATAGCATTATCTTCAATTTACTCATGAAGAAAGAGATTTGAAAAATTGGGTGATTTGGTCAATGACATCATTATCTTAGTGGTCAAGTGAGTATCGATGAAAGTTCTAGCTGACTCAGAAGTCCACCAAAATTTCTTTCCTTATACCATAAACTACTATATATATTGAGATTGTGTATATGTATATACACACACACATACACACACACATATATAAAAAGATATGTATATATACATACACATATATATAAAGATATGTATATATATATGCATATATATATATATATATATAAAGAGAGAGAGAGATTGGATAGAATTACACGTTATGTATTTGATGTACTAACTATGCTTATCTTGGGGCTATTAGTATATTTTACATTTAAGCAAATGTCAAAATACAAGCTTTAGAATTTTATAAATATTACTCACTTATGGATGAATTTAATGGCATAAAATAAAATCAATAACTGCTCATTAAAAAAAAGAAAGGAAACAAAAGACGAAAAAATGGATTTGTCCCTTAGTTTTAAAAGATGCTGTATCATTGCTCTTGTCACGCATTTTCTAAGGAGGCTGCTCTTACTCTGTAAAATTAGATCTTTTTTTTTTTTTTAATTTTGAGATAGAGCGTGTGTGAGAGTGGGGGAAGGACAAAGAAGGAGAGAGAAAGAATTCCAAGCAGGCTCCACACTGTTAGTGCAGAGCCCCATGCAGGGTTCAAACTCATGAACCCTGAGATCATGACCTGAGCCCAAACCAAGAATCGGATGGATACTTAGCCAACTGAGCCACCCAGGTGCCCCAAGTTAGATCATTTCTGAATGCACATCACAAAAATCATAATGTCTTTCAATTTTTAATTAAAAAGTACCCATGTATTTCACAAATACGTAAGTTTTATTATAGTTAATTCGTGTGCTCACTTCATCTCTGGGTACACAGAGAATTTGCAGCTAGAATTATTTATTTTAGGACTTTCCTGTCAATGACCCATTCTTTTCCAGTAATCTAGAATGCAATTCTCAAAACCTGTAGCCAAAGAATATGGTGTTTTATGGTCTAAAATAAAGTGCCCTGTTTCTTGTGTTTTTGTTTTAAAAGTTTAGTGTTGTTTACCCAATAGTATTTTAATTTACAAAATTATTGACAGGTGAAGGAAGACTTGCCTTTTATCTAATTTTTTTTTCTTGGAATAAAAAATAGTACAGTCCTCCATATTTTCAGTCTTTTGCCAAAAAAGTGTATGCAATTTCCCATTATCTTCTTTCCAAATCAGTTGGTGATCTAACTATAGAAAAGAGACATAAAATACTTAGTGAATGGAACAGCAACTCAAAGGCCAGGAGGTTTCAATTTTAATAGAGTGTGAGTGGCAAGATATGTGACTGTAGGGGCGCCTGGGTGGCTCAGTTCGTTAAGCGGCCAACTTCGGCTCAGGTCATGATCTCGCGGTCAGTGAGTTCAAGCCCCGCATCTGGGCTCTGTGCTGACAGCTCAGAGCCTGGAGCCTGTTTCAGATTCTGTGTCTCCCTCTCTCTGACCCTCCCCCGTTCATGCTCTGTCTCTCTCTGTCTCAAAAATAAATAAACGTTAAAAAAATTAAAAAAAAAAAAAAGATATGTGACTGTAGATGTAGCAGTGTGTGATGGGACAGGACTTGAGTTCAAGAGTGAGGTAATTTTGTGAAGCAAAAGTTTCAAAAGAACATTCTAGGGAAGAGGCAATGGTTTTCACTTCAGTGAAGTTGAACTGATTTAAAAAGTGAGATTAAAAATTATCTGGGGCGCCTGGGTGGCGCAGTCGGTTAAGCGTCCGACTTCAGCCAGGTCACGATCTCGCGGTCTGTGAGTTCGAGCCCCGCGTCAGGCTCTGGGCTGATGGCTCGGAGCCTGGAGCCTGTTTCCGATTCTGTGTCTCCCTCTCTCTCTGCCCCTCCCCCGTTCATGCTCTGTCTCTCTCTGTCCCAAAAATAAATAAAAAACGTTGAAAAAAAAATTTAAAAAAAAATAAAAATTATCTGATAAATCCAGTCTAAAATTTTTCTTATAGAAAGGGAGAGATCCTAAAGGTTAAAACCATTTCACTATATAAGCAGATATGATTTATATGTTTAGTAATCCAAAGGGATCATTTGTAAAGTGTCTTGCTGAGCAAGTTTGCAATCAGTTAAAAATCTATATTGTAACTGGGAAAGATCATGACCCCAAAGGGAGGTGGGGGGAATGTCAAACAGCCCCTATAGTTGACATAACTAATCTGACAATGTTCTAAATACCTAAGTACCCTTTAAATTTTCCCTGTGAGTTTATTATTTTTGCCAGAGAATCCTGAAATATTTGAGTTTCCAGCAGTTCAATGCATAAACAGACTCGTTAGAAGTAATAAAGATATGCATTTCCGTAATCCTCACAGTAAAACCTAACCTAAACTCAACATGATATATTTAAACTCTAGGACCCAGATTTTAGATGAGGGCCTGCCGGTTGCTTCTTCACATGAATCATATGAACTTCACACCATTCTTTTCAAGGGATAATCTATCTAGAGGGAAACACTAAGCTTAAAACGTTCCTGCATTTCATGACGGTTGACAGCAAGGTCTAACTTTGAATATCTCATATAAAAACTATGTATCAGTCAAGTGTATTTGATTATCTTGTAATGTCTCATGCAATAGTCTTAAGATCACTAAACTCTAACCATACCGTCACGACTGTAATTTGATCTCAATTGGCCTCTTTGCAACTAGATTCAAAGTATTTCACTTAGCCCTGCACATAACCATCAAATTGACTGTGTGAATTCCCTGCTCAAAGGACATCAATGGCTCCCCACTGCCTACTCAATGACAGAAATTCCTTAGTCAGGCATTCAAGTCCCTATGCAATCCACCAGTCTCCTGCGTTTTCTATGAGTGCAAGCTAAATTATCTTCTGTGAGTGCAAGCTGAATTATCCTGTTTCTTGTCCATCATGCATCACTTCTGTTTCAACATAATTTAAAATACTTTCCTTGACTGTATAAGTAATACAAGTTTATTGTAGAAGGTTAGGAAATTACAGAAAAGGAAAAAAAACAAAGAAAAGCACTTGTTCCGCTGCTTGAAGAAAGTCAATATTAATTGCTAGTATTGTTAGCAAGCTTGAAATTATATCGAATTTAGAGGTTTGTAATGCTTCTCTTAAGTCGTCTCCTTTTCCTAATATTTTACAATATACAGTTCACATGTTTGTGGGCATCTCTAATATACTTGCAAATACGTGAAAGTGGAATTACTGAATTACAAGGTAAAAGAATTTTAAAACCTTTTCAATTTTTATCAACACCTTTGTCCACCAAGAAGTCACAGTGATTCGCCTTCCAAAAGGCAAGCGTGCTGTGTTTGTTTCCCCTTCCCTCTTCATGTATGTGTTGGTATTTAATGTTTTAAATTTATGAATATTTTTTCATGGGTTTCATTATTTTCCCAGTATTAGGACTGTGTTTTTATTGATTTTAAAGATCCCAATAAATGTTAACACTTTGTCACATATCGCGACATTTCCCCCACATTTTTACTTACATTTTGCTACATTTTAGAAACGTTTAAAAGTATTTGCATAGTGAAGCTTTTTTTTTTTTTCATTTATGGTTGTTTCCTTTGGTATAATGCTTAGAAAATATTTTAGGCAAATCCTTACCTATATTTTTACATATATATATCAGTAAGTATTAAAGTGTTACTCCTCCACTCTATAGGGACCTTGTTTTGGTATGGGATGAGAGGTAGAAATATAACATTGTCTCTTAAACAAATTTATCAATCGCCCAGGTACAATGTATTTAATAAACCAATGGTTTTCATGTCAATTTAATTATGAACTAAATTCATGTATATACTAATATGTTTCTCTTATTTTTGTTTTTCACTTTCATCTGGCAATTATCCTTCCAATAGTACAGTGGGTTTATAATATGCTTTATATCCTGTAGTTCAAGTCTAATCATTCTTTCTTTGTACTTCTCCCCTCTGGATAGTAAAGAAAAGCTTGAATGTGTTTTTCATTTACTGTGAAAGGTATGAAGGACAAATAAAGATGATAATTTGGACATGAAGTAGTTTTTTTTTTTTAATAGTGCTTCCTTTTTTTGGATCTTTTGACTTTTATTGTTTTATATTTTAGGGCACACTGTTGGCAACACTAATATTTTAAATGCCAGTGATTCATATTTGTGTATCATTCCATGTTCAGAATATGTTGAGTTGCAGGTGTCCTTTGACTACAGATGACATCACTGAGGCTCAGAAAGATCTCAAGATTACAAAATCTGAAGAAACTCATGAAGGAGTCTTTGTTTTGCCTGTGTGCAAAGTGTATCATTGCTCTGGTTTGCAACAGCTAAGAATCATGGGACTTGAAGTTCTAGCAGTTTCACTATGGCACTGTGCAGAGAGTCCCTCATGTCCTTCACATCTGATGCATTTAAATCAAAGCCCTGGAAGACTTACAGCTGTTTGATCTTTCAATGTAGGAGGATGACTTTTGAAAAGGACCTCTCTGCCCTTTGATGATAGAGAAGTCTTATTAAAATGGACATAAATATTATGGCTACCACAGAAAGAAACTTTCTCAGAAAGAGTCAGTTTTGGGACTGAGAAATTGTTGAGATTTAGAAATTTTTAATTATTTAGCAGCATTGGTATTCCATTGAAGTGTCACCTATTCCATTCCATAACAAGCATTGGTATTCATTGTAACATCCTAGGTTATCCATTGTTTGCTTTTATTCTTTTCATTACTCTTTTTTCCTTCATTGTCACTCACTGATGTTTACCCTGAAAGAAAATATGTGTCATAGCTGAAAATAGTGTAACATAAACCTAGACTTAAAAATCAATAGGTGATTCTCTCTGGGGTTAAAATGCTCATTGAGTAATACATATAAAAATATTATTTTCAATGTATACGTCAATATAGAAAACAAAGTTCCTTACTATATTTTGGAGTTACATTGTTTTACATGGGTCTACATTTTCAATTTTGTGGATACACTTAGTAGGTATGTGTGTGTGTATACACACACATATATGCATGAATGCAAGTATGAATAAACACATGTATTTAGAGGATGCTAAATGGGTGAGGCAAATTTATATGCTAATTTATTGGCAACCTACTTTTTAATTTCTTAAAGAAATCCTATTTTTTTTTTCTTTTTTAAAAATGTATTCTCAAGTTAGTTAATATACAGTGTAGTCTTGGCTTCAGGAGTAGAACCCAGTGATTTATCACTTACATATAACACCCAGTGCTCATCCCAACAAGTGCCCTCCTTAATGCCCATCACCCATTTTCCCCACCCCCACCCTGATCAACTCTCAGTTTGTTCTCTGTATTTATGAGTCTCTTATGGTTTGCCTCCTTCTCTGTTTTTATCTTATTTTTAAAGAAATTGCTACTACATTGGATTTTAGAAGAAAAGCTTAAATATGAAATCCCTGCATATTTTCTATTAACACATAAAATATATTTGCTCTACTTCTTTTTCCCAGCCATACAGAGCTGATTCAGTGAGTGATGATTAAATGGTAGTATACATCATAATTAGAGTTTTGGGGTAACATGTTCTTGCTTCTAACCACATTGCATTTAAAGGGTTTTCTGAAAGCATGGGTGGAAAGGTAGGAGTTAGTGTTTGGTATTGTGTTTACGTGACAAATAATCCGTTGGTGGCTGGCAGTGGCATGGGATCAGGGTAAGGAATAGCATTGCTGTGGGGAGCTGACAAGACACTTGGTATCAATGGTTCTGCCTTCTGCAGCTAGGCAGTACTTTTCCAGTCTGATGGACATAGTTAAGCACTTGCTGACACCCTTCAAAGGTAAATCAGAGATTCTGTTCACGAGGCACTTTACACTCTAGAGAAATGTACCCATTTTTTGAGTGATTACATTACTTTTGTGGCGTTTTCTCTCTTAGCTCTCTTTCTGTACTTTTTGTTGTGTTACTTCTTTAGGAGACGTTTTCTGTAGATATGCCACAATAAGCCTAAAATATGGATATTCAAGCTCAACTAAAAAGGTTGCGAAGGAATAAATCGTTTAGATCACTTTGTAAGCAAGCAGGCAAAGAAGGAAATTCTCCAAGTATTTCCTGATATTAGAAGACAGTGAGGAAGAGAGTGAGAAAAGACAGTGCCAAGTATCTCTGAGAAAGAAAGGAGCAACTACAAGGTCTTTCTGAAAGAAGTTTTGATAAAGCTATCCTAAGATAGAAACCGCAGTGATTACTTTTTTGGAACTTATTTCTTCAGTTTCTTAGTATTAATTCTTCCATTAAATTAATAGCATTCCTTAAATGCAGTGATGTGATTCAAGATACAAATATTTCCTCCATTTCAGCAGACTTTACTTTGATAAACTTAGTATGATTCAAGACAGAAATATTTCTCTGGGTTGTGCTTTATGTATACATTTAGGGGTAAGTTATTTTGTGCTCTTCAAGTATTTTTGCATTTCAATTAAACTAAATAATGCATATAAAACAGTCCCTGGTACATACCGAGCACTCAGTAAATTACCTCATTATTATTCTTATTATTACTAAGTGTATATTATTTCTTGATTGTATAATGAGGATCAAAAGAAGCCAGTAAGGTTATAATTTAATTAATTAGTATGTTACAGGTTAGCTGACCTAAAATGCATTAATGACTTAAGCAATGTCATGTTCTTTAGGGACTGTGAAGAGGGAGCATTAATGAAGATGTCAGCCACTTCAGAGGCAAGGGCAAAAAGCCACAGACTTAGTGACATATCTACTCTAATGTTTTCTTTTATTTTCTTTTAAATGCAGTTCAATGATTTAAAATCACTAGGAAGAGTGTGTTTGAACTTCTAGAGATGTGTAATAGATGTTATACAGTGCCATGGAGCACAGGGACCCATTATTATATTTCATTGTCTCTTTTATTACCTGAGGGTAAGTGCAGGCAATAGAACAAGGTGTCAAACTTACTTTTAACCTTTGCTAGAGGAAGAAGTTAGATGAAGGGTTGAAAGGTATTTCTAAGTTATTATCCTTAGAGACACCTCACTCGCTGTCCCTTTGCAGCTACTGAGCATGAATGTTATCCAGTCTGTAGTGTCAGCCCCTCATATCAAGTTCTACTTAGTCCTGTTGTGTTCTCCACGGGGCCATTCACCTGAGTGCCTCTGCTTTATCTAATGCATTGTAGATGAGTTAGCTTTTCCCACTGTGCAGTCTAGTTGGATGAATTGTGCTTAACAACACAATAAATTCCCTTTCTGAATATTTAGAAAAAGTTATTTCTTTCCATCATTTCATTTAGGACATTCTGGATCAAATGTCAGATTTATTGACTATAGTACGTTCCCTTAAGTTAGACATATATATCTCTACATATATGATGAGATAATAAAAAAGTTAATATTGGAAGTCATTGATATTTACCTCAGTTATTTTAAGTTTTACATTAAAATTTTTACATTTACATTTTTAATTTAATGACAGATACCTAAAAGTCCATTGACTTTTGGGGTGCCTGGGTGGCTCTGTCAGTTAAGCATCCAACTCTTGATTTTGGCTCAGGTCATGATCCCAGGATTATGGGATCGAGCCCCACATCGGTCTCTGATGTGCATGGGGCCTGCTTAAGATTCTCTCTTTCTCTCTCTCTGTCCTTCCCCCATGCTCCCCCCCCCCCAAAAAAAAAAGTCCACTGACTTTTGACTTAAATGGATGGCTTCATGTGGGCCACATTAGTTTTTTGACACGTAGTATACATAAAAGAATGTAGAGAATATGGGCATTAGGATATGTCAAGCCAGACTATTCAGTGAGCTCTCTGATAATCGTTCCTCTGACCAAAAAAAGTAACACTAGAGCATCACGCTAAAATTCTAAAAAAGTCTGACAAATGGCATCTACTGTATTCACAGCATTTCTAGGTTTATGTAAGTTAATTCTAAACTTTGCTGACCTTGTTGTTGTTTAGTTGACTTCAGGATTAGAGTCAGAGAATAATGACCACATGAATCCACAGATTTTAGTGTAAAATCCTAGATTTCTGAATCTAGCCTAACTTCAGATCATTGTATGCAAAGGATTAACTGACATGACAGTTATTTAGGGCAAATGTTTCATGATTTATTCAGTATATAACACACTTATAAAAATAAGTGAACAACTAGTCTACTCAACATCACATACTTTCTAGTTAGGAATCAGTTCTCCTGTTGTCTCATTGCTATTTTATTTTTGGCGTTTTAACTTTATCATTGGTTTTATGGATATAAACCATATTGTTTTTATGGATATATTGGTTTATGGATATTTTAAACAACCTTTCCTATCACCCAGCAATAAAAAATGTAGTTCATCAAGTAAGATCAGGTTGTAGGAATACAAATTTTCTCTATCTCATTGTCACTTTTGTTGGTATTATTCTTTTTAAATTCATTTTTCCTAATACTTTCGGCATAAAGTAGCCATGCAAACTATAAAGTTTGAAGAAAATTTAGTCTAAAGAAATTTAATCAGAAACAGGGTACAGATAAAGAATTTTAAAATAACTGTGCACAATAAAATTCATTATTTATAATCAGAAGATGTAAGAAAAAAAGATATTACATTTAGGAGACTTTGAAAAAGCCCACCTTTAATAAAATAATACCTAGATTTTTTTTATTTCACTTAATAGGCATTTTTACTAAGCATTTAAACATTCTTTAAAATTATATTATTAATTCCTAGATGTATAGAATTACAGAGCTGGGCAATGCTTCAAAGATCACTTAGTCTCATTACTTAACAGATGTGAATGCTTACAGAATGTCATGGTCCAGAGATGATATAAATATTTTGACATTCTGCAAGTTAATTTATGTATTGCACACTATTCTATAGCTCTATTTAATTTGTTCTTTTTAAAAGTTATTTCTTCCTCCTATGTCCCTTGTTCTTGTTGCTGTTACTATCCACGTTGTTTTTAATCTTGCCAATAATACTATTTTTACTTTTTCAGTGATATCTTTCATGATCAGAAATTGTTGTGTGAGTGTTTTGTATGTATGTGATTGTGTGTATGTGTGTTGTGTGTGTTTAACCAAATTTGCAAGAGTGGGTTTTGAATTACTTTATCTTCTGCAATAGTTTTTTTTTAATAGTTTTTATTCATAAAAGTGGATAACACTTAATTTCACAAGGATGTTGTCTGGAGTAGCTAATTAAAAACTACTTAGCACATTTATAACAAGTCCTCTAAAGTCCTTATCTGATAATGTTTCCTCACAACAGTAAACTGTTTAGCTCTCAATTGGTTGTGTTCCTTGTTTTTATCAGTTCTAGTTGTGCAGTTTTTCTTTATATCAAGAATGCATATAAATGCTTTTTACCCTAGAAATTTGCTTTAGTGAGGGTTCCAGGATGTTAAAATAAAAATAAAAATAAAATTACTTTTTTTCCTTTACTGGAAAGAGTAACTATAGACCAAATGATTATGAGAGCAGAAAGTTCACTTAATGGCAGATTGTAACAACTTTTTACAAAACTCCTGTCCTTAAAAGCCCAGTTACTATTTTAGCTAACATGAGTCCCTTTTTTTTCTAATAATAAACAGCATAGCAGTTAAAGTATTTTTTATAAAATAAATATCCTATTGCTATGCTTCATGTTATATTTGATAGACTTATTTTCAAATTGTTTGACTCCTAAGAATATAGATCATTTATTTTGTAATGCAGGTAAAATTCTTAAATGAAAAGAGAAATTAATAAGATAGCTTGTAGTCAAACCTGCAATTATATTTGGAAAGTATTTCAATTAAAATTTTCTTTTTTTAAAATTTTAGAGAGAGAAAGTGTGTGAGCTAAACAGAGGGGCAGAGGGGGAGAGAGAGAGAAATTGAGAGAGTGGATCTCAAGCAGGCTCCAGGCTGTCAGCACAGAGCCCAATGCAGAGCTTGATCCCAAGGCCCTGGGATCATGACCTGAGCTGAAATCAAGAGTCAGATGCTCAACTGACTGCCACCCAGGCAGCCCCAACTGAACATTTTTTAAAGTCTTTAAAACTGTGCCAGTCACACATTTGATAATGAAAGCAAGGTACAGGAAAATTATCGTTTTAATTTTACATAGTTTTTGAAAATAGACTTCAATTTTTAGAGCAGTTTTTTAGGTTCACAGCAAAATTGAGCAGAAAGTAGAGTTCCCATATAATCCCCATTTCCACACATGCATTGCCCCGCTATTGCTATCCCACACGTTTCACATACTTTTTGCACTTACTATTAACAGAGAAAGATAACAGAGATGCATAAATAATGTGGCAACACAAAATCCACAGTACTACTATGTCAGATATCATTGTTCTATTATATACTATGGTTGTCCTTAGCCAGTGGTGTAAAAGAGAACCTCTGATGAGAGCAGTTAAAGAGATGTGAACAGCATCTAAAAAGTGGTCTTTTAGCCAACCTGATGTAATTAGAATCCTGTTCCTTGAGTTACTGAGGAGTCTTGTGGTGTTGCTGAGAACTATATCCATCTAGGGAAAAACTATCTACAGAAAAATAAATTCAGTTTTTATACCTCTTAGTTGATACAATGGGTATATGTTCTACGGAGACAAGATTTAAATAAAATGAATACTTTTTGAAAATTCTGAAACTCTTCTGAGTCTAGGAAATAGAATGTTTTTCAAATATTTGGTTAAAATGTATGTGTTATGGCTTTGTTGTGTTGCTATATGATAATCTAGTTAAAATAGTGACAGCAATACTGTAAACTGATAAGGAAAATAGAATATAGGAAACATTTCCCCTACATTTCACACACACACACACACACACACACACACACACATACACACACACAATCTATCATTTATTGCCTCCTTTTTAATGGTTCTCCTATGTAGATGTTAAGTAAATGTTTTCCCCCAAATAGATTAAAATCTGTTACAGTTTCTTAAGAAAAAAAAATTATTATCTGTAAAATATTAACTATGTTTCAGCAAAGAGAAAACATTGACTATTATGTGCTTGCTTATTTTTACCAAGATAAAGTGCATAATTCTAAAACTTAGCATTCTTTTCCTTACTGGCTTGACTACAGCTTCATCTTTGGTGTAAGAGAATCAGCTTTGCCTTTTAGTAAACAGTATTTAGTTTCTATTTAATTGTGGCTTTTTTGTGAGTATAAAGATTCCAACTGCAGTTATTTGGACCAGGTGTTGTTATATAACAAGCCCAGCGGTTCATGATAAATAAGGTATTGTCTGAGACCTTGTTTTAGATTCACTCAGCCAAGGAAAGGAGCTAATCATTTCTTGGGTAACAAAGACTTGGTAGGTGACAAGTACTATGTATGATAGGTACTTTATATACATTATTTAATCTTTACAACGAGGAGCCCATTAAAGTGAACTGAAGAGCAGAAAGCTAATAATGCTTCTAAAGTCATGTAACTATGAAATAAGAAAGGTAGAATTTAGTAAAATGTACTGCCCTGATGACTTATTTGATAATGTTTCATTCTAGTCAAATATGTACCCTCTTCTGTTTTAATAGAGAGGTCACCATGCTGAGCTGTGCTTTCTGACTGGCCTTGAGGAACGCAAATATATTACCTTTAAAATTTTTTTTAAATGTTTATTTATTTATGTGAGCGGGGAGGGGCAGAGAGAGAGGGAGACACAGAATCTGAAGCAGGTTCCAGGCTCTGAACTCTTAGTGCAGAGCCCGATGCGGGGCTTGAACTCACGGACCATGAAATCAAGACCTGAGCAGAAGTCGGATGCCCAACCAACTGAGCCACCCAGGCACCCCCTAAATATATTACCTTTTTGAAACAGCACATTTAAAATCTTTTCTGAATTCGGTAATAATTAAAAAAAAAAACATGACTTTGAAGTAATAACCAAGAAACACCTTGGGTTCAATTCAAACTGTAATACTTCATATGCAATTCAAGTGAATTCTATACCATCTTATACAGAGTTTTTAAAGGAACTCTGAAATACTTCTTGGACACAGCTGTATTCCATGCTGCCTGAGTAATTGGAATGCAAGTAACACTCGATTGAATCACACACAAGCCAAAGACTAATGCCTACTTCTGTGCTATTCATGCTTCAGTGAAGGTGGTAAAAATGAACAAAACAATTTGAGAGAATATTTGTCTTTTGGAAAAAAAAACTCTTAAGATTTTAAATCAAAATATATGTCATAAGGAGGGCCAAATGTTTAGTTTTCCCATCAGCTGAGGGAGACAACTAGATTTTTAACTAAGCGTTGTTTTTTGGTTCTTAAAATATTATTTACTGATTTTAGTCTGAGATTTTAGCCAAATTCTGGGCTGAGAAGACAAATCAGTAAGACACCTGAAGAGAATGGACTACTTTTAGTTGGAAGGCAGCAATGGTATATGGTTGGATTTCCCCAAGAATGAAATTCAGAAAATTCATAAGATTTGGGAATTGGATAGAAGAGAATCATGAATCAAAATACTGGCTTGGCAGTATTTAAAAAAACACACAGAGAGAAATTTATGCCTGTTTTATTAAGTGTGTTTATACAGACAAAAAACGAAGAAGATGTCAGGTCTTCTTTATTAATACTTTTTTCATATTTATTTACTGGGGGGGTGGTAAGGGACAGAGATAGAATCCCAAGCAGAGCCCAACATGGGGCTTGACCTCACGAATCTTGAGACGATAACCTGAGCCAAAATCAAGAGTCAGAAGCTTAACTGAGCCAAGTGGGTGCACCTGAGTCTTTTTGATAGACAACACAGAAATGCCAGACATGACTTTGTATCTTGGTATTCTTATTGTACCTTGTCACTTTGGGCAAGTTTGCATGAACTTATTTCCATCATCTACAAAGTAAAGAAACTAGGGTTTCTTAGAATAGGAATCAGGGTTAAATGCTACAAAATATCTATGGTATAAAACACATCGAATGCCTTCCATAAATGTCAGTTTCATTCTTTCCCCCCTTGTATTAAACCTTGACCATTAGGTTGAGAGTGGAAATTATGTCACCAACAAGAAGGTTTTGTGATAAAATTTGCTAAGTTACAGGATTGGGAAACTGAAAAATGAGAAGGAGATAGTACAATGATTGAAATACTTTTTCACCAAGAGTTCTTACTAGTCCATGATTTGAAATCATGCCCATCACTGCTATAGATATTACTTAGGAAAGTCCTGTTCTGCTCCTGAATATCCAGAAGTTCTAACTGCTTGAGGGAGTGTATTTCCTATGACTTAATATCACAGCCAAAGACTAGAGGAGTATAAAGACTTTCAATTATATAAACCAAAGTATTGTTGTAGTCAATAGGACTCCTTGGAGTAGAAGAGTAATAAATTCTTGTTCCATTTTCTCTTTCCTACCAGATCTACACATTCCATATCTGGTACCTTTTCTACCACCTCATCTTCCAACTTTCCTCAGACTAGAAAGTAAATTTACTGAGATAAATTGCATAAATAATGTTGGAACTAGATAGTAATGTCATTGAATGGTCAACAGCCCTATTCAGAAGGTCCCAGTGTCTGTAACTGTGTAGCCATCCTACAGGCCAGTATTGATTGCAGGGGCTGGAATCCCTACAAATCTGTTGTATTTAAATAAATGTATTAGTCTCCTAATGAGGAAAGAGAAGCAAGATATCATTTTGAGAGAAGTGATTAGCATAGCTTTATCTGAAGTATTATTCTGAGGTATTTTTGTTTGCTTCAGAGTCCTGAGATTATAGTTGACACTTTTGCTCTTTATAAGACAAATTAATCACATCTTATTTTTTTATGTATAAACTAAACTTCCCTAATAGCTACTTCTTTTGGGTTTCAGATGGTATCAAGTAACAGTTCTCTTTTGGGGGTCAAAACATCCTTAGCTCAGATCTTATTAGTGTGTTACTGAATTGTGTGATTACTTAATTTTGAAGTTGCTCTTCCCCCCCCCCCCCCCCCCCCCCGCCTTTACCCATTGGCCTGGTAATCTACATCACTAAATGGCTGGAATTCTAGTCAGTAAGTGAATCTAATAGCTGGTTGGGCCTCAGAAATGCTGAAGCCAATATGAGAAACTCATTCACATTGCCCACATTATTATTTTTCTGTAAGAAACTTAATGATGTTATAAAACTGAACATTACAGTTGGAGAGTAAAAGCTCTGGCTCCTAGGATATTTCTCATTGTGCTTTTTATGGGAAATAAAATGAAATAACATAGGGGAGAAATCATGTGGTTTAGTGCTGTGGAGATGACAACTTTAGCAAACAAGGTATGCTAGCATCAAGGAAGGCTGGAGAGGCATTAGGCATTAGAACTGTCTCCTCAGTTGGGGGAATAAACTGTGTGGAAAGAGTTATGGCAGTGGCAGTAGTCCAAATGTCTATGGGCCCTTAAATATAAGGTTTTTGCTTTTCTCCCTTAGGTTTTTGTCTGGATTCTAATAGCTATACATACATTCAGGTACATTGTTATTGAGTCATTTTCTTTATTTACAATTCGGTACAGGTTTAATGAAGAGATTAATAATAAGCCAGTTATTGAAGTGTTGACTCTGCTACAGATTGAGTACTATTCATCCATAGAGTCAAAAGCAAAATACCTCAAATAAAAATTTTCCAGTGATAAAAGACTGGGATCACTTTCCATGTATGTTTTATAAGTTAGATATAGACTAGATCCTGGATGTGAATATTAAGAAATTTTTAAATCCCATAAAATCAGAACCACCCAAGTAAGTGGACAAAGTGCTGTTACCTTAAAAGTAAGTTTATTTAAAACTGATAATTTCAGTGTAGACCAGCAAATCATATTGGTGTAGAAACTCTGGAACTGTTTTTGACCTATGTCCAAAATCTTAAATCTTGCCTCTATATTTTATTTTTTTAATTTTTTTAATGCTTATTTTTAAGAGAGAAACAGAATGTGAGTGGGGGAGGGAGAGAGAGAGAGGGAGACACAGAATCTGAAGCAGGCTCCAGGCTCCGAGCTGTCAGCATAGAGACTGTTACGGGGCTCAAACTCATGAACTTCAAGATCATGACCTGATCCAAAGTCAGACGCTTAACCGACTGAGCTACCCAGACACCCCTCTATATTTTAGATATAGGTAAAACATACTCCATTTAAAGGATTACATTGCGCCTCAGAAAATAATTATAAAACAATTTGAAAAAGCATAAGACTGAATAAGCAATAAATAATCGATAAAGCCATTTTATTGGGAATGAAAGCACATGATTATTTTTATTTCTCATGAGTCACTAGATAGTTGATTTTCTAAATGATATCAGGAAAAAAAAGATAAGGTATCTCTGACATACCTGAGGTAATATTAATGGCAAAGGTCTATCACAATTTGAACCATGCCAACGTTTTAAATAGTCTACTGATTTTCACATATGATTTGGAAGTTTAATGTTTATATGAGTGTTAGTATTTTCATTATGCAAATGAAGCAACCAGCAAAGGGTAGAGCAGGATCAGCTGTGTGTGCTGTCAAAGGCAATGATCTCACAGCCCTTGTAGGAGATTCTGAAGTCACAATTGTATTGGTTATAAAAGTAAAGAAAGGATATTTGAGTGCCTGTTTGTATTTGTTATAAGTAGGAGTTTTAATAGGTAGAAAAGATAACCATGGTATAATAAATAGCAGTAGGATTTTGATTCACAACCCCTGAATTCAGAGTATTTCCCTTTAGGCTAGGGAGCCTCAGTTTTCTCATCTGTGAAGAGAAGTATTAATATCACCTCTGGTTTATATGCAATAGTCATATGATATGTGTGTTTTGTCAATTACAGAGCACATACAGCTGTTGATTTTTTACTATCATAATTATTAACTACCTTAGCAAGGCAAAAGTCAGGAAGCAGTTTTAAATTTAAAAATTTTTTTTTTAAGTATTTATTTTTGAGAGAGAGAGAAAGAGAGAGAGAGCGAGAGGCAGAGAGAGAGAGGGGGAGACACAGAATCAGAAACAGGCTCCAGGCTCTGAGCTATCAGCACAGAGCCTGATGTGGGTTCGAACCATGAACCATGAGATCATGACTTAAGCCAAAGTCGATGCCTAACGGAGTGAGCCACCCAGGCACCCCCAGGAGCAGTTTTCCAAAGCACTCCAATCCTGCTGTCTAAACTTGAGCCTATAGTCATTCTATTTATGAAACTGTTTCTTAGGATGATTGAAATGGAGGACATTTGTCTCTGATAATTTGATTAATGTTGGAAGATTAAAAATATGACAAACTAAAGTGAATATGAACAAATTCTAAGGTTTTGGCTGCCATCACAGATTCTTGGGCATGTAAGCTAAAATCTGTACATAACAGCAAGAGAACAACATTGGCAGCAAATCCTAGAAGTCATGGCAATCTTCATATTCAACAAAACGTGATAATATTTGTAGTTGCAATTTTATAAACTTTAGCTTTTGTAATTTTGAACAGTGTAGATTTAAATTTGCAGAGCCTACACCATATTAGCTTCATCTCTTGCATTTTTCATGAGGGTTTTTGTGTAGATAAAACATAGATTTTGTTTTGAATTTCAGTTTTATGTACTTTTATAATATTTAAGTCATTTAAATAAAGAACATATGTGATTTTAAATTTCATTGCACCAAAGGGATGTAGAATTTATTTAAATTAATACTTGAGTTCAAACATGTTATGAATTTACAAATTCATTGGAGGAGGAACAAAGTGAAATATTTTAGGAAGGATTCAAAGGAGAAAGAAGTTAAAACTGAGTCATTTCATAACCACTGCCACATATAACATCAAGGATTGAGGAAAAGTACAATCAAGTTCTAGAAATGATAACACACTGTTAGATCTACAGTCTCTTTAATGGCCAAGAAAAATAATTTCAGAGAAGATTATAGAATTACTTTATGTGAATACTGGTTCTACCAGTTCCTAGCTGTGTGATCTAAACCAAGTAATTTAACCTTCCTGTATTTCAATTTTTCACCTACAAAATAGTACGTTTCTCAGGTTATTCGTAAGAATTAACAAGTACGAGCATCTAAAATGTGATTGTTTCAAGCCTTTTGTACTTGTAAGAGATCCTCAATGTAATAGCATACGTTCTTTTTCTATCAAGCTTGACAATTTTCTTCATTTTCCTTCTTCAGCATTTCAAAACGTCACTGTAATTTTACACAAACTTTGCTTTTATAGCTAATAATGGTTAATGCAGTTACAACTATTTTTTCTCTTTAAGTTGTACAACATTCTTTATTCACCCTCCAGTGGATTTATGAATTCCTAACTTATAAAATGCTTGCCATGTGGTAAGCACATGGTAAATACCAAATAAGAAACAAATATCATCATTATTTTTAAGTTTAATGCAAGATCATTCATTCTAATGGCTGTTTAATCCGAGTGTTTATGGCCAAGAAGCATGTATCAATAATGACATTTTACAGTAGCACCCCAAATTCTTCCAATTCAAAGTGTTGATGGAGACCACAATATTAGCATTACCTGAAAGCATGTTTGAAATGCAGACTACCAGGTCCCACCCCAGCAGTAATGAATCACAGTCTGTATTTTCACAAGTTCCCCCAAATAATTCCTTTGAGAAGGACTGCCCTAAATCATTTTGTCTACCTGGAGTTTTCATTAGTCATCATTTAATTCATCCTTTCAGATACTTAGTAAGTGCCTATTTTGGTTTCTTGAAGTTTTTCCATTCTAATTGTTTGAGGTTATGGTCAATACTAAGGGGGACAAAGTTGATTTGGAATGACCATGCTAAAACTTCATCAGACTAATTAGCATCTTATCTTGAGCTAGGGGAGAGGTCCCAGAAGCAATTAAGAAAAATAAGGACAATCCTGTGAATTTGGGATGCTAGTAAATTACAGGTGTGACTGGCTGTACTTACAGGTATACTAAAAGCTCTAGGAACAAATTGTGTAAAGAAGTGATACCAAATATGATCTTAGTACTTTTTGCCCTGAGACCTCCAAGAACACTTGAAAAGGGACAGAAAAATAATGTTAAAATGCAGATAAATGTAGGGGAGAATATTTATGTTCTAGGGGATTCATTATTTGACCAAAGAGATTCTTTATAAGAATAGCTTCTCTTGTGTATTTAGAATAATTTTATTTATAACATGTGTCTAAATAATTCTATTTCAGGAGATGGCTATTTGTTATAACTTTTTATAAACAGAAATTACAAAATTTCACAAAACCCTATATTGCATAAAGACAGAATGCAAATTTTCTTATCCTTCGTGTATTCATGGCCTAGTGCATTACATGGATATGCTATATGTTCAGAAAAAATTTTTCAATAAAAATTTATTGAATGGAACTTGATTTGGATTCATTCACAAGAGACATAAAGTTCTTCAGATGAATTACTGCTATCTCATCACTGAGGAAAGGACCACTGAGGTCATATATTTTGGGTTTTGTAAATAAATAGCAAACTTAGAAAAAGCCAAATTAAAATGCAATTTATATAACTAAGCAATTATATTTCTGTACTTGTATACAATTAAAGTGAAAAAGAAGACAAGTGATATTTGAATCTCTAATTATACATCCTCCACACACATTGTTCCTTCTTGTTGTTATAATATTCTGCCTCTGAGAGTGGAATTGGATATTAGGAAATAAAGCACACAGTATTAATGATTTTTACTCTTCCTTCTTTTGGCATATATAGTCTGAAGCAAATTTAAAACTTTTCTAGGTAAAAAAAAAATTGAATGAAGGCAATGAATACACAAAAGAAACATTAAAAAGTCAGAGGGTGTCTATGTATATGCTTTTATAGAGAGTAAATTCTGTCATCTCTCTACTTATATTGTCTAATTTTATAGCTACTATTCTCCCATGCCACAAATTAAATATGATTCTGAGGCATCTGTCTGGCTCAGTTGGTGGAGCATGACTTTGATCTTGGGGTTTAAGTTCAAGCCCCATGTTGGGTTACTTAAAAATTACTTAAAATTAAAATCTTTAAAAAATTTAAAAATGATTCTATTGTTAAGATTAGAAAGACTTGAAATATTAATTCAGGTGTAAGAGACTTACATGACAATCAATGACTTTCTTGTAGTGTTCTTTTCATTGAAATACAGCTAGAATTGTGTCTTTAAGCCATTTAGTAATATTTTTAAACATATATTTAATAATACAACCATTCTCACAGAATTCAGAATGCCTAGTTCTCGACTGAAGCACTCTGAAACCTAATACTGTATATACTTCAAATTATAAAACACTTTGTTTTCTGCTGGATGAAGTGAAAATTATACTCTCTACCCAACTCTTCTTTTTTTTTTTAATTTAAATTCTAATTAGTTAATATGCAGTATAGTCTTGGCTTCAGGAATAGAACCCAGTGATTCATCTCTTACATATGACACCCAGTGCTCATCCCAATACGTGCCCTCCTTAATCTCCATCACCCACTTAGCCCATCCCCTCACCCACCTCCCATCCAGCAACCCTTAGTTTGTTCTCTGTATTTAAGAGTCTCTTATGGTTTGTCTCCCTGTCTGTTTTTATCTTATTTTTCCTTTCCTTCTCTTATGTTTATCTGTTGAGTTTCTCAAATTCCACATATGAATGAAATCATGTGATGTCTGTCTTTCTCTGACTGATTTATGTCACTTAGCACAATACCTTCTAGTTCCATCCACGTTGTCGCAAATTCTGCCCAAGTCTTAAGACCTCCTAGGAAATAGGGATAAGTGTCCCTTTTTAGAGGAGAACAAATGGCCAGTCTGTCAAAAGTTTAAACATTATTAGCTGAAAATAAAGACATGAATAAACATTATTAGCTCAGATACTTAGCTCATCATTAGGGTTTCCTTATGACTTTTGCCAAAATTGTACGTTATTTTATATCAGCCTTATAAGGAAAAATCAGGAAGAAGATATAAAAGCAAAAGAAAAAACCTGTTTTGTTACTACTGAATTGTCCATGCCAGTTAAATCACTGGCACATAGTAGATGCTTGATAAAATTTGGTGAATGAATGGATGGCCTGCAGACTAATCTTGGTATAGGGTATCATCTCAATGTGTTTGGATACCCACTTCTAAAAGTGAACTGCAGTCTAAAATGATTTGAGATCCAAGAGACATGGGTTAATATAGTACATTAAACAACACTATGACCTCATCTACACTACTAGAGTTAAATGTCACATCAAGCCATTCAAGCAGAAATTCTTATTCTTTTAGGCAGTAACTCTAGGAGGAAAAAAAAACCCCAAATGATGAAATAGACCAAATCCCCGATCTTTCACATTGCAGAGTAACTGCAATTCCTAATAGTGAAGCTCAGCAGCTTTTGGGCTGATCAGGCTATTTTGGTGCTATATCAAGAGAAAATTTTGACAGTCTTGGCTCACAATTTAACCTCATTCAGAACTGTTACAATCTGGTGGGGGAATATCCACGGAATACTAACCATCTATCTTGTTTTAAAACCAGCCATTCTCTCATAAATAATAGCTGTATTTCATGCATGATCCTCTTTTTGTTCTGTTGCTGCAGAAGCAGCCAACTAAGCAACAGAGGAAGCAAAAGTAAACTAACATATTCCCAGTTCTTTTGGCATCACTGATGAAAATGTCTATGATGCTTACGATGATCCAAAAGACATCAGAAGAAAAACCGTGTTGGCTTGTGTTGTATAAGTAAAGTGTGTGTAACAGGAGGATAGAGCATGGACAGTCGATGTTTGCCAATTGAGAAGAACAAAGCTTGGAGGGAGAATGTGTTACAGTTCCGCAGCATGCTGCAGTTCATGGAGACTAGGAGATGAGCACTGAAAACATTTTTAACGCTTATAACTTGCATTTACCATTTATATTTTAGTAATGGTTGAATTACTTACTATATTAAAATTTATTTCTTAAGGAAGATTAGAAAGTATAAACCTTTCTCTCTGTAGATTAGAATAAAATGGGGTTTTCGACATATTTGTAAAATTGGTACTAAGAAGATTTATTCCTATATCCTTTAATCTTTGCTCTCGTAGAGCATATCAAATACTTTTTTAAGGCCTCCAACTAAGAACCCTAGTGGAGGATTTTAGCATAGGGACTAGTAAAGCCTCCCCGTTGAAATACAGGCAGTCCTGGTGTTACTCACTAGGGAAGGACCTTAAAAACGACTGCTAGCTGAAGCTTTGCAAAGAGATCTTAATAATTGATGGGAAAAATACAACTGTTCTATCACTTTTTTTCCCCAAACATTGCAAACTCTCTTCCTAATGGCTATACAGGTATAGAGAAGTGAACAAATAGTAAAACCTATATTTATTTAGTACACTATAATTAAAAACCTCAGAAATGTTGAGGATTAAATTGTTTTTTCTTTGCCAAAAAAAAAAAATTTATCAAGAGGAGTTTAAACAGTGCTTGCCTTTTTCATCTCATATAACGTAGAGTACAGAAAAAGCATCTTTTCTATGTCTTGGTGAAATGTCATATTCCTTTCTAAGTTTGGATCAGCTAGCAACATTTTATCATTTGCAGTTTCAATGTTTTGAATAGCCTCTGAGAGTTCCATTATTTTGCCAAGGTCATTTCTTCTGGGACATCGTCATCCTTTCTATCACAGCCTCTTTGTTCATTTACATCAATAGTTTTGCCTTCACTAAGTTCCTCTAGCTGTAGATCTAGAGTCTTGTGAACAGTACCAGGATCAGTATTCCTACACTCAGTTATTTCTTCTATAACTCATTTATATTCTATCCAAATTTTACTTGTGATATTATCACTTTTTCTTTCCTGCATTTTCACCTTTGTTGGCCAATTGCCTCTTTCAGTCGCCCATTTATGTACAATGTCATGTGGGTTTATCACTGGGAGACAGAAGACAACAGAACTATATGCTTTGATCTCTGTGCATTTTGAAAGAAGTGCCAACATTGGTCACTGATAAATACATAGTGATTTGTGGACTGAACAGCTAGCAGCAAATTTTTTGCTGTGTAACTTTACAAACTGCATATCAGCCACTGTGGGAACTGAAATTTGAGCCATGTTGTCGGGAGACTGGTGTGTTTTAAATTAAGGTAACGAAAATTCATACATATAAAAGATACATAAATGAGCCTGCCTGTATAGATAATTTGTTAACAGGTTACACGATTTAAGATGTTTTATAACTAAAGAATAAATTCTTTTATAAAATAAAAACACTGAACAGTCTATAGGGGATATATGGTTTTTCACCCACAGTAATACCTACACAGAATTTGTCTGAGTAGAGTGTTACTATTTCCCATAATTATAAAGATGATTAGAAAGAAAACTGTAGAGGTGCCTGGGTGGCTCAGTTGTTTGAGCATCCGATTCTTTCTTTAAAATTTTTTTTAAGTTTATTTATTTTTTTAGAGAGACAGAGACAGTATGAGAAGGGAGGAGCAGAGAGAGAGAGAGAGAGAGAGAGAGAGAGAGAGAGAGAGAGAGAGAGAAAGAGAGAAAGAAAGAATCCCAAGCAGGCTCTGTACCACCAGCACAGAACCCAATGAAGGGCTCAAACTCACAAAACTGTGAGATCATGACCTGAGCTGAAACCAAGAGTCTCATGCTTAACCGACTGAGCCACCCAGGCACCCCTTAAAACCTTTTTAAGTTTTTCAAATTTATTTTGAAAGAGAGAGAGAGACAGTGTGTACACATGCATGCAAGTCGGGGAGGGTCAGACAGAGAGAAGGAGAGAGAATCCCAAGCAGGCTCCACACTGTCAGTTCAGAGCCCAATGTGGGGCTTGAAACCATGAGACATGAGATCATGACCTGAGCTGAAATCAAGAGTCTGACACTTAACCTACTGAGCCACCCAGGTGCCCCACACACCTGACTCTTGATTTTTGACTTGGGTCTTGGGATTGAGCCCTGCATCCAGTTTCATGCTGAGTGTGGAGCCTGCTTAAGATTCTCTCTCTCTCTCTCTCTCTCTGTGTCTCTTTTTCTCTCGCTAAAATAAAAAAGACAGAGAGAGAGAGAGAGTGAGACAGAGAGAGAGAGAGAGTGAGACAGAGAGAGAGAGAGAGTGAGACAGAGAGAGAGAGAGAGAGAGAGGAAGGAAGGAAGGAAGGAAGGGAGGGAGGAAGGGAGGGAGGAAGGAAGAAAACTGTAGATTATATCTAGCTTGGTCTCACAGGATTAGCTAGTGGGGTCCTTTCAGGTCAAAGAGGGTTTTGTTTTGTTTTGTTTTTCACCTTACAGATTGTGAAACTTCACTTTAACAAATGATCTGTATAAGTGATGAGGTTCTGGGGCATTCATTCTTGTTAACTAGGCTAACAAAATACTAATTTCTATCAGAAGATTTGTCTACCCCCAACAGGTCATTTGCCTTTGTCAGTTCCTTTCTACAAGCTCATTCAGTCAAGAGGTGAAATCATTTATTGGAACATTGCTTATTAGCCACAGAAATAAAATATATTATGAGCTAAATCTCAAAGTATTTTTTTCAATCAAATAAGCACCTTCAATATTTCGTCTCTCCCTATTTGAGAAATATTTATCTTTTTAAAAAAATTTTTTTTAATGTTTATTTATTTTTGAGACAGAGACAGAGTGTGAACAGGGGAGGGGCAGAGAGAGAGGGAGACACAGAATCTGAAACAGGCTCCAGGCTCTGAGCTGTCAGCACAGAGCCTGATGCGGGGCTTGAACCCACGAACCGTGAGATCATGACCTGAGCCGAAGTCGGACGCTTAACCGACTGAGCCATCCAGGTGCCCCTAGAAATATTTATCTTTAGATCATGGGTACCTCCTAATAGAATAAGCACTTTACAACCTTGTTAGTGTGAAATGAATATTGACAAACTTTAAGACTCCAATACTTGTTTGTCAATGATGATTATTAGAGAGCAAAATTAATTCATTTTTAACTCTTCCCTTTATAGTTCATATAGCAATATTCTACATATATTTGAAAATTGCCAGCACATTGTATGTGTATATTGTTTATCTTTTCTTTCTTTAGTTATTTTTTTTGTTGTTGTTGATAATCTTTCCTTAAGGACATACAATATTGCTCCTTGTAGAGAATAGAAACCTCCTTAGGATTCTCAAGGGCAATATTTATAGAACACTACCTTGATTATTTTTGTATGGGAAATATTTCCATCAGGAAGCCATTTTATTTTTTTTTATTTTTATTTTTTATTTATTTTATTTTATTTTTTTAATTTTTTTAACGTTTATTTATTTTTGAGACAGAGAGAGACAGAGCATGAACAGGGGAGGGTCAGAGAGAGGGAGACACAGAATCTGAAACAGGCTCCAGGCTCTGAGCTGTCAGCACAGAGCCTGATGTGGGCCTTGAACTCACTGACCGCGAGATCATGACCTGAGCTGAAGTCGGCCGCTTAACCGACTGAGCCACCCAGGCGCCCCATAGGAAGCCATTTTAAATTGTTGGTGTAAGTCTTCACTCATAGAATGATTTTTTCCTCTGAAAGGAAAACACAGAGAGTAAAATTTTATAATTTTGACCCTCCCCCACAGTGAGGGTATGTGTTAATAAAACTTATAACTTCCAATCAGTAAATATACTCCCAATTATGAGATTAAATGACAACATCTACCAGGAACTGTTAGGGCATGAACTTTAAATAGAGGTCCTACATTTAGATGGAGTTTGTATGGGCTAGGAAATTAAAACAGACTAAAATTACCGTTTAAACTAGATTGTCAACCTGTTTCAAAATGAGTGTTCCCAAGGCACGGTAATAAATTGAGTTATGCCACGTTTATATTTGGAATCTCATAAGGGCAGGTTTCAAAAGAGCTTCTTTGGTGTTGTGTGGATCCAACCCTCAGAGTGTCTTGAACTAACATGATGTATATATCTCTGACATGTTCACTTAGGGAGATCTTTGTGCTCATTTTTCTGCTGACCACTTCCTTGTCAACTTTTTTTCTTATTACTAGATGAACAACACTCTTGATTTAAAAAGACAAAAAAACTATATTGGGCTCATGATGTCTCATAATGATACTTACTAATGAGAAGCCACTGATTAGTTTCCTGATATTCTCTGTATATACATTATTTTAAACAGTCACAATTTCCTTTTCCCAGTTGTAGGTTGATATTTTAAATTAATATATAGACCCTCTTTTCTTAATAATGCTAGTGACACATTTTTTGTTGCTCTCTCTAATTAGTTATTTAAGGCTGATATAAGAATGCTTCCCACTAGACATCACTAAATGTGCCTAACCCAGTTATGTTTCCAGACTGACTTCTGTTATTGTAACATGATTAAAATACCACATTAATTATGCAAAACTTTATAAAATGGAATTCAACAGAGGTAATACATGCATATTAATAAAACATAAATTATTAATCTGTATATTCTGTTGTATGAGATGCAGAATATATTTTCAATTCATAGAGATTAACTGTACTTTTTATACAGTTATTATCTTTAATCTTATCCAGCTAAAAAAAGAAAACCTTTCTCCTGGTTAACCAGGATTCAAGATCATTGTCATTAATTTTATTTTAGCTTTATAATCTAATTTGAATAATTACTTGGTACATTGGAAAGCTCCAGAGACATTGTAGTATTTTTTTAGACTTGAGTTTTCATTTAACAAAAGAACAAGTAGAAATCAAGTCTGAAAAGGTAGAATTTCAGAAGTTTTCTGGGAAATTTTATGTAAACATAGCACTGTAAAATTATTTGGTTTGTATATTTAGGAATTTGCAAATGGGCATAGCTCTGAGAATATATAGTTGTGATTGTTTCAGAAGAAGCAACACAGACATGAGAATGATAAAACGTACCATTTGTAAATATGGACTTCTAACTAGATAATTTTTCCCCAAATTCTGAGAAAAAAATGGGAAGTCTAAATTAAGGGATAGTAGAGCCTAAAAAGATGAAATTATTGGTGAAGTTTTATTTAAAAATTAAGCCACAACTCAGAGAAGTGTTAAGCAAAATTAAGCAAAATTCGTGAGTGTACATGACCTAAATTATAGGCCAAACAGGATCACTGATTAAAAGAAAAGTTAAGAGAAATGTGATAAAGTAAAATAGATAAACTTCTAGTTCCAGTCAGCCTCTAGGAAACTATTAAGTAGAGTAGAAATATTACATTTCAGATATGAATAATAACTTTAATACTAAAGGTATGACAGGATTTTGCCATTTTAAAAACAGAAGATTCGCAGTGCAGGGAAGTGAATACAGATTACATTTGTAGAGTTTCAACATACCCCAAAATTAATCATATAAAACAACATCCTGTTCTATGAGACTGTCATTAACCACAGATGGTACTTGCTTAAATGCACAACAAAACAACACAAACAGAAATCATCACATTGCTTAAAGTATTATCACCACAAATAACCATTTATTACACATGATTCATTCTTGAATTACTGATGTTCTCTATATCCTTGTCATTTTGTGTCAGTGTTGCTATTCCCAGCATAATAAACTGAACAAGGTTTAAACTATAGGACAATTAGGTATGGGTATTTTTTTTCCAAAATGAAATCAGAGATTTCTTTTACCATCACTACTACCTTAATATAAGAACACTGCACGTTAAGTTAGATTGATTGACAATGTTTTAATGGTTTGCTAATCAAAAAGTTACTGTACTTTTTGCAAACTAATGAAATTTATTCCACTAGATTTTATAATAAGATCACACACAAATAATTTCATGTGTTTATTATGTAGTGATACATGTATCATACCTAATATAAATAAATATTCTCCACAAATGGACTTTAATTCACAGGTTATGCTTTTGTGGAAACTTCTGTTATCCACTCAGCACTGAGTATAGCCTAATAGGCTGTTAACATTGGGCAGTGGATTTCAAAGCTGTTTGCCTAAATATTAATAATTTGCTTTTATTTTCTAATTCCTTCTGAAATCCTGAATTGTTTTATTGATTTTGATTTGCTAATTCTTCTTAATGCAAAAAGTGGTCACAGTTACATGACAACGGGATTAGACTGAAAACTAACACTTCATAGAAATATAGTTTAATAAATGGCCAGAGTAGTGCATAAATAGGGACCTTTAAACATTGACTACTAGGCAAAAAAAGTTGCTAATGTAGCCATATGTCCATTAGAATTGATTTTGAAAGTTTTGATTTCAAATAGCTTTTTTACACACTTTCCACTAAAATCCCAAAGTTGGTGTTCTGAAGTCTATGTGAAATATATGAACAGGAATAAAATATTTATTACAGTTTATTGGGTACTTAGTTAAAATTTTGAGGGCTTTGACAATGATTTAGGAATGATAAAATCATATTTTAAATTAGTGTAATTTTTTTTTACCAAGAAAGTGTTTCTTTTCCCATTTAAGATAACACATTTAGAAACTATTTTATGTTTCATACATTTCATCATATTTTAAGTGATAAACAGGATTAGATTTCTGAATATTATCCTTTTTTTAGTATTATAATTTTTTACTACACCTTTTCTTTCCTACATGATAAATGTATCTTAATTACTTTGCCTTTTGTACTCTTCCAAAATCCTTAATTCCAGGTCCCCTTACGCTGATCCTTAATGTTTATCTAACATATTTTAGGAGATGGTAATTATACTACTTACACATAGACTTTGTTAACCACTCATGAGCCTTGGACTTTGTCCACTATTGTAAAGTGATATTTTCTTAGTTTCTTATATGTGGACCATATCCAGATTGGCTACTGCAGAACTGTAATAGAGAATTGCTTTCTGATTTATTGGAATGTTATGAAAGATTTAGATGTAAATGTGAAGAGGGGCTCTAGATCATAAATAATACTTTATTTTGATATACTAGCCTCACTCCCTTCTAATAAAGAACCTTCGGCAATCGAATTCATCAAATACATATTGAATTTCTAGAACTTCCAAGGTGCTGTGTTTACATTATATGAAGATAAATAAGACATGGTTCCTGCCATCAAGAGGCTTGAAATTCAATGGGAGGATAAGATATTGCACAGGAAAAGCTTTAATAAAAGATTTTTTTAAAGAAGTTCACAATTGGAAAGATTACAGAGCAGGGGGTATATATGAGGCACAGTTATAGCCCTTGAGTTTGCCATCTTATGGACAAGTTAAGATTTAGACCAGTAGAAAGAGAAGGAAGGCATTGTAGGAAGAGCAAAGACTGGCTGAAAAACATTACCATTTTTGATCATCAGTGAATCACATCCTAATTTTCCAAGAGAAGCAGGCAACAAGATCAGAAAAGATCTACAAGAGATTTATTGAAGGATAAAGAGGAGGGGGCTGGAGAAGACAAAACCTACAGACCAATTCATGTTCTCAAATCTGTGAAAGGTGAGTAGGTAAGGGAGGTTGGGTAGGAGAGACTCAGAACTCCGTGCAGGTCTGAGAAAAATGTGGCCAGGCTAATAGGGCAGCTAGGAGCCTCGGCACTGGCGCTAGTCCCTCTGCCATGTGAGCCTTTGGTAGGAAGCAGCCCTAGGAACCATGGCTTCTGTGTCAATGGGCAGCTACTAAAGGTTACGCCCAACTGTGGCTCCTATAAAAGTGTGAAGGAGATCTGGGTGCTGATGTCCATTGATATCACAGCCACTTGGAGGAAAGTCAAGTAGTTTTGTTATCAGGAACATAGAGAATATAACAGGTAAGGAGCTACATCCTTAGGGGCCTGAAATGTCATGCTTTGGAATGTGTATTTTATCTAATGGAAAGAAAGTGGAAAGTTTTAGGCATTTCTATAGAACTATCATTTAGAAAGAATTAGCATTTGGAACTATATCTAAATTAATATACACATAGTGCATTTTTAAAGGTGGGTAGGTTGACTGCACAAACATGTACAGTATGTGTTATAGTAATTCCACTGGGAAAACAATGATGCCCTAAATATTAATATTAAAAGTTAATAGCTGTGAGTGAAATGCAATATCAAAGAAACTTGTTGACAAAAGAATCAAAGACTTAGGGAGAGATAACGAGTAGGAAAAAATGGGGGGAAGAAAAGTGATTCTGAATTTAAATCTAAATCTGTCAAAGAATGTCAGTGTCATCCATTTACTCATTCAAAAATATTTACTGAGTATCTACTATGTTCCAAATACTATAATAGACACCAGAGATCTGGCAGAGAACAAACAAAAATCCCTTTACAAATGGTTTATATCCGTGAGGGATGAGACCGAAAATAAAAGTAAGATTTTTATCAAGTGGTCATAAGTACTAGGAGAAAAATCAAGCAGAGAGTGCTGAAGAATAAGAAGTACCAGAGAGGTGAGATTAGTTGTTCTTTAAAAATAGTGATCAGGGGGGCGCCTGGGTGGCTCAGTCGGTTAAGCGTCTGACTTCAGCTCAGGTCACGATCTCGCGGTCCGTGAGTTCGAGCCCCGCGTCGGGCTCTGGGCTGATGGCTCAGAGCCTGGAGACTGCTTCTGATTCTGTGTCTCCCTCTCTCTCTGCCCCTCCTCCGTTCATGCTCTGTCTCTCTCTGTCTCAAAAATAAATAAAACGTTAAAAAAAATTTTTAAATAAAAAAAATAGTGATCAGGGACACCTCATTAAAATGACAGTTGAAAAACAAACACAGAAATAGCTGAGGATGCAGGCAAATGGGTATCTGAAGCAAAGGGAGGGGTAGAAGAAAAGTAACAAGGGCAAAGGCCTTGAGGTAAGAGCATTTCTATCACATTGAATAAATAGCAAGGGAGCCAGAGAGATTGGAGAAAAGAGAGTGACGGAGAGTAGTGGGAAACAATGGCAGAGACTGATGAGTGATGATGATTATGGGGTGGGAGCAGGTATCTTTTAGGGCATGACATAAAATTAAAGGTTGTTGATATTTTTGAGCAGAGCAGTGACACGATCTCACTTTGGTCTTTATTCTGCTTATTCTTTTGAGAACAGACCACAGGAGAGCGATTTCAGGAATAGGACAATCTCATTGAAGGCTCTTCTATTACTGGGCAAGACATGTTTAGCAATGAAGGTGGTGGGAAGAATTCAGATTCTGGATATATTAATCAGACATAATCAGTCATTAAACACAGCAACCCTGTCATTTTTGTGCACATTTACTTCTCAGAGGTTGGAGCAATGGTAATAAACACATCTTATGTTACTTTGAATAGGAAAATTAAACTCTATAATGTACATACATTGAGTGTAGCTGGTGATCAGTCTTGAATAAGATGTAGTATCATTTCTCTTTAGTTTTTGGAAAAGCAGCTTTGTTTCATGAAGTTTTATGATCAGTTCTATTAATAGTTTTCATGGAAACTAAAGAAGACTTTGGAGATGTGGATTCATTTGTCAAGAACACTATTTCCCTCCCTCATAGTTTTGCTCTTGGTTTAAAAAGCACTTCAGCTGAGAAATCCTTCCTGACTGAAAGGGTATACCACTGGTTCCTGTGTTACCACTCTGTGCTCCCACAGCCTCGCTAGTTTGCCTGTTAATGGCACCTATGCTTTGTAGTGCTTGCTGATTTAAACTTCTGTCTTCCCCTTAGCTCACTAGTCCTTCCCATTGAATGAGATTTCTTCTACTACCTCATTACACAGCTCTTTGATTTACCAAAGAATGATGAGTGTTTCCAGTTATCCACATACCAAAAAGGCATAGCTTCTCACAAGTGTACAGAACATTATCTATCTCCACAAAGCAAATGCTCTACTATGCTAAATCTCCATCTATGGCCTCTCTTTCAAATAAGAGATTTGATTTTATTCTTGTCTATAAGAGATCTGTAGCTAAAATAATGCAGGTAAAGTTACTTAGAGCAGTATTTGGCATATAGAATGTGCTCAACATGTTTTTCTTCCCTCATTATAATGACTAAACTCATCATTTCTTTTTTGACATGGTTGGAGAATAGATGTTATAAGGGGAATGCTTTGGACAATCAACATATTTGCATATCTTAACTATTCTTTTTTCTTTACACTTTTAATTTAGGTGAAAGCTTTTTGTTTGTGAAAATTATATTAATATTACATTCCTATCACTGCTTTGCCAATATTTTTGTCAATTCTTTCTAAATTCTAAATTCTAAATTTCTCCAATCTGGCCCCAATATAATGGGGCTGGCCAGTATTCCACACAGTAGAATAGGATTTTCTTACACTTTCGGCATATCATGATGTATTGGCATTTTTATTTATTAATAGTAGTGGTCACAGTATCATCATTCACTTAATCATTATTTTCTTAATAAATAAAAAAAATTTGAAAGATTATAAAATATTCAGATGGAGTGTTTTATTTGCTAGTAAGTAAAACAATGTACAGTGTTGAGAAAATTTCAAAATTTAAATCAGAGTTGGGGCACCTGGGTGGCTCACTCGGTTAAGCATCCTCTATCAGCTCAGGTCATGATCTCACAGTTTGTGGGTTCAAGCCCCTCAAGGGGCTCTGTACTGACAGCTCAGAGCGTAGAGCCTGCTTCAGATTCTGTGTCTCCATCTCTCTGCCCCTTCCCTGCTCATTCTCTGTCTCTCAAAAACAAATAAATGATAAAAAAAAATTCAAAAAAATCTAAATCAGAGAGTGTATCAGATTGTGTGTGAAAATATGGAAGAATGTACAGAAATAAATAAATAGATATGATGAGTTATAGCACAGTAAGGTGTGATGGAATTTTAACCAGAGGGGAAAAAAGATGGAGAGATTTTAGGAAACTTTCTGAAATGTGCATGTCATAAGTACAAAAGAAAACATTAGTGTTTTCTCAGTCCCTCAAGGAACAATGGATTGTTACAAAAGAGAAGCTAGAGCTGGAGATGGCAAAGCAACTTTGAAAAAGCTTCCTAGGTTCTCTGCTCCCCTTCCTTAGGAGAACCAGATTTTTAAAATCACATATTTCCTTCAAACAATTAATTGAATTAACTCAAATGTTATACTATATAAGAAAGTAGGGATTTAAAAGGAAATGAGGGGTCCCTGGGTGGCTCGATCAGGTGAGCAATTGACTCTTGATTTTGGCTTGGGTCATGATCCCAGGGTTGTGGGATCGAGCCCCATGTCAGGCTCCACACTGAGCAGGGAGCCTGCTTGGGATTCTCTCTCTTTCTCTCTCTCTGCCCCTTTCCCCCTCTTGCAGCATGTTCTCTCTCTCTAAAATAAAAAAAAAAATTAATTCTAAAAAATAAAAATAAACAAATGAATAAAAGGAAAATAGTATAGAAGGGAAGGCCCTAGAATCCTTTTGTACCTTACCCAGTCAACACTAATAAAGCTACATCTGTCAGGGTTTTTTTATTTCTATCTTATGTTTATGGAAAATCAAAACATTCCCAGTTCCTTTCCTCTTCTTTCATTCTTTCATAACTGAATTCAATAACCTTCCTCTTTGTGCACCCACAAGAACAATAACCTTGTTCCCCCAAGAGAAACAAATGTACTAAATTGAGAAGTTTTGAGCAATACAAACTGCTTCAAAAGGAAAGAACTAAAAATTTGAAAATGATACACATAGGTGGATTATACTCCTTGGTGTCATTTGGCTATCTTCTTCTGAGCACTTAATTTTAAACAAAAAGTTACATTGTTTTTTTTTTTTCTTGTCTATCACACTAATAAACTAAGGGATTGCAAATAGGAGTATACAGGACAACTGATCCATTCCTCATTGGAACAATGCAAGGCACTGAAAAAAATGTCTACATTTAGGACAACCAAATTCTGGCTGCAGCTCAGTTTAACAATGTCTGATCAGGTTCTAGGGGATTCTCCTGTTCTCAGATGTTAGAATAAACTAATATATATTAAGAATCATAGTTCCCATAAAAGCATTTCTTTCTTCTTTTTTTTTCGTTCAAAATAATCTTTTACATATTAATACTAAAATTTTATACTCTTAATTCCTTTTTATTCAAACAGTATAAATCACATATTAAAGACACACTAGGTTGCAATACATCTTTCCAAGTTTTTCTCAATTTTGCTTGACTTTTATATTTTTTACAGTTGAGTAGAATAATTCTATAGTACTTGTCATGAGTTTTCTTCCCCTGGATAACCTTATAAATGAAACTACCTGTAGGTGTTTCAGGATATAAATATCCTCTTGGATGATTTTCAAGATATAACTCTCTTATATTGAATTTTACTCCATAATATTCACTACTATAGGGAGATAGCTAGTTAGCTAATAGATACATTTTTCTATTATTTACTATTACATAGCAGAACACATGCTTCTTTTTAGAAATTTTGGAATATTTACATAACACCACAACTATTTTTTGGAAGTATATTATGTAAGAAATTCCCTTCCTGCTCCTTGGTTCTAGCATGCAGAACCCCACCTCCACTGTCAACAATATGGGATTGATATCATGAGGTCAGCAGTGGCTCCTATTCTGCTCAAAGGAACATCTCTCAATTGTCTGAAACAAGCCTTCTGCAAAACTCTATAGCTTTCAGCAGGAACTCAATTACATTACCATATTGTAACTTCCTTCGGTAATTTAACCAAGATAGTGGGTCATTGAATCATATGCTTTTTAAGCATTCTCTTAATATTGAATAGTTTGTTTTAATTTTTCTTGATACACTTTTAATAAGTGTGTTTTATTTTTCTAGGAAAAATTATTACAAGTAAGGTTGCTGGATAAAAGATTATGATGAATTTAGCTTTGATTGATACTACCATATTAGTCTTGCCATTGATTTTGCCAATACTAGAACTAAGTTTTATTATTTAAAATTCTGTCATTCTAAGAATTGAACATTATATTACACAATAATATCCATTGGCTTTTTATAGTATTTGGTGAGTTTTGCTTTTTATATTTCATCTTTTGTGATTTGGAGGGTGGTGGTCATTCATTTTTTTAAAAGAAAATGACTGCAGTGGTCAAGGCATGAAACAGAAATGGGATTACTAATCTATTAAAACAGATCATGCTATTGTTATTTAATAATTTGGTTCTTTTTGTTTTCTCTATTATGCCCAGGGAATAGAGGGCTGGGCAGGGAAGTTGATTTTCCTTAAAGAGAAAAATCTCTGAAGAGAAAATGCCTTTTGCTTGGGAAATTAACAGGAATGAATATGTAAATTTGAATGTTAAGATTATTGCTTCAATTTGCTAGAATGACATTTCGTCAAATATATGCCAGACTACCTAGAGCTTGATAAAAATGCAGATTACTGCTCCAGACCTTTTGAATTAGAATCTCTGGAAAGTGGGGTTAAGGAATCTGCATTTTAACTTTGCCCAAACGATAATTTGAGTGTCAACGCTGTGGCCAGAAGGGGGTGCAGGTGGGGAGGGGTGGAGGGGGAGGAACCAATTTATATGTAATTATTAAATTTTGCATTCAAGAGCTAAACTGAACAAATACTTAGAAATACCTACTACAGACCACAATGGTTTTTTTCTCAAAAGGAGAGCTATTAAGATGCATAATTTAAAGAGGAAATATACGTTAAGACTGAATCTAATGATTCTCCACGTCCTCTGCATAATTTAATCAGTGGCAATTGCAGTGCTTAGGTGAAGTAGGAAAAGCTCAATATAAAACAGTTGTTTTGCTTGTTCTATGTAATCATTAAAAACAAGCACAGCAGGTAGATTCCTGAAACAATTGTGAACCTAAAGAGGAAAAGTTTAAAAATAGTAAAGGCAACTTTCATGCAAACTGTAAAGTGCTAATACTTTTCACATTTAACAGTGAAAGGCTGGCCACTTCTGTTTACATTCAATGTTACTGATTTCACAAACCTCATAATATCTGTTGGCAGATTTATTTATTTATTAAATTTTTTTAATGATTTTTTTTTTTTTTATTTTTGAAGGAGAGAGAGAGAGAGAGAGAGAGACAGACAGACAGACAGACAAAGCCTGGGCGGGGGAGGGGCAGAGAGAGAGGGAGACAGAGAATCTGAAGCAAGCTCCAGGCTCTGAGCTGTTAGCACAGAGCCTGACTTGGGGTTTGAACTCATGAGTCATGAGATCATGACCTGAGCCAAAGTCAGACACTTAACCAACTAAGCCACCCAGGTGCCCCTGTTGGCAGATTTAAATGAACTTTTTTTTTTTTTTTTCGGAAACTGTGAAGGTAAAATGGACCTCTTTTTTTCTTCACAATAGTTATGCTTGGCATCACCTAATATCGGGTGGAAGTCTTGTTACTGGTGCCTTTAAACATTTTTTTTTTAATATGCACAGAATCAAGGGGTAAATACTCCATAATAAAACAAAGTACTAATATGTAGCCATTAAAAACCTCTACATGGAAAGCAATCATATTTTATCTAAAACATACATTTTTGTATTTACAATGTATTATATCTTGTTTAATCTTTGTATAGTAAGTGGCAGGTTTGATAAAAGTCAAGAATCTGCCAATTACTCAGAATGTTCTTGAAGCATTCTGGATCACAGAATGACAAGAGATGGAAGAAAGCTTAATGGTCTCTGTCAAAAGAGGTTCTTAGTCTTTTACTTGATGTAACATGAACGATGGATGATATTCACATGACCAACATATTCCTATGAATATATCCTGCTTTTGACAATCCTAGGACTTTTCAGAGAAGCAGAGCAATTAGCACCACCGGCTTTTTTTTTTTTTTAAATCAATTAATCTGCCTAAGTCTGTTCCCATTAGTACTGTTTATTCTTAGCCTCCATAAGGGTAAAAAAAAAAATAGAAGAAGAAGAATTTAATTAGAGGAAATTTCCTCACAGTAAATACATGTAATGATTTCTTTACCATAAAGAAGTTTTGTGGTCTGCAAAAAGCAAATTCGGAAAGAAAGGAGCTTGTCTATTACAGAGTGTGAAAAGCACTAGTGAGAAAGCAAGTTGCTCATTTTCAGTGTGGACTGGGAAGTAAGGACAAGTTAAGCAGGTTTGAAACTGGCTTGATCCTTCTTTTTTTTTTTTTTTTTTTTTTTGTTTTTAATTTACATTCAAGTTAGTTATCATGGAGTGCAACAATGATTTCAGGAGTAGATTCTTTAATGCCCCTTACCCATTTAGCCCATCCCCCCTCCCACAACCCCTCCTGTAATCCTCTATTTGTTCTCAAAATTTAAGAGTTTCTTATGTTTTGTCCCCCTGCCTGTTTTTTTTTTTTATTTTTGCTTCCCTTCTCTTATGTTCATCTGTTTTGTATCTTAAAGTCCTCATATGAGTGAAGTCATATGATGTTTGTCTTTCTCTAATTTTGTTTAGCGTAATACCCTCTAGTTCTATCCACGTAGTTGCAAATGGTAAGATTTCATTCTTTTTGATTGCCAAGTAATACTCCATTGTGTGTGTGTGTGTGTGTGTGTGTGTGTGTGTGTGTGTGTATAGATATATAGATATAGATAGATATATATCACATCTTCTTTCCTATGCATCCATAGATGGACATTTGGGCTCTTTCCATACTTTGGCTATTGTGCTGCTATAAACGTTGGGGTGCATGTGCCCCTTCAAAATAGCATACCTTGGATAAATACCTAGTAGTGCAATTGCTGGGTCATAGGGTAGTTCTATTTTTAATTTTTTGAGGAACCTCCATACTGTTTTCCAGAGTGGGTGCACCAGTTTTCATTCCCACCAGCAGTGCAAAAGGGTTCCTCTTTCTCTGTATCCTCACCAACATCTGTTGTTGCCTGAGTTGTTAATGTTAGCCATTCTGACAGGTGTGAGGTGGTATCTCATTGTGCTTTTTTTTTTTTTAACATTTACTTATTTTTGAGAGACAAAGAGAGACAGAGAACGAGCAAGGGAGGGACAGAGAGAGAGGGAAACACAGAATCTGAAGCAGGCTCCTGGCTGTAAACTGTCAGCACAGAGCCCGACGTGGGGCTCAAACCCATGAACCGTGATATTATGACCTGAGCCAAAGTCAGTTGCTTAACTGACTGAACCAACCAGGCGCCCCTCATTGTGGTTTTGATTTGTATTTCCCTGATGATGAGTGATGTTGAGCATGTTTGCATGTTATCAGTTCACCATCTGGATGTCTTCTTTGGAGAAGTGTCTATTCATGTATCTTGCCCATGTCTTCACTGGATTATTTGTTTTTTGGGTGTTGAGTTTGATAAGTTCTTTATAGATTTTGGATACTAACCCTTTATCTGATATGTCATTTGCAAATATTTTCTCCCATTCTGTCCGTTGCCTTTTAGTTTTGCTGATTGTTTCCTTTGTTGTGCAGAAGCTTTTTATTTTGCTGAGGTCCCAATCACTCATTTTTGCTTTTGTTTCCCTTGCCTCTGGAGATGTGTTGAGTAAGAAGTTGCTGCAGCCAAGATCAAAGAGGTTTTTGCCTGCTTTCTCCTCGAGGATTTTGATGGCTTCCTGTCTTACATTGAGGTCTTTCATCCATTTTGAGTTTATTTTTGTGTATGGTGTAAGAAAGTGGTCTAGTTTCATTCTTCTGCATGTCGCTGTCCAGTTTTCCCAGCACCACTTGCTAAAGAGACTGTCTCTATTCTACGGATATTCTTTCCTGCTTTGTCAAAGATTAGTTGGCCGTACATTTGTGGGTCCATTTCTGGGTTTTCTATTCTGTTCCATTGATCTGAGTGTCTGTTTTTGTGCCAGTGGCCTGATCTTTCTCAGGCAGGTTGTAATCCTATTAACCTATGATTTCGATTGAATTTTTTATAATTTGTAGGTCATTAATTACAAAATATTTAATAATTTTTAAAACAACTGCAAACTGAATAGTGCTTCAAATTTTTTCTTCTGTTAAGTTGTTATTTTCTCCACCACTGAACACCAACACAGAAAATAAGGGTTGCCCTTGCCTCAACTCACTTCTGTTTATTTGTGGTTTTGGAGGAATTGGGGGGATGGAGAAAGATACTACTATCATATATGATATTCTCTTCATTAATATCTTTTGTGAAAGAAAGGATATTTGCAGTCATTGAAGAAATTCATTAGAATATTACTAATATAACTAATATAGCAATTATAATGAGTAATACTAGTTTTATGAAATTATAAATTAAACGCATTTTATTATATGCCTAAAAAGTGAACATTAAATGTGAATCAAGTGGTTTTATTTAGCTCTAGTTTTTATAAAAAATTGCTGTAGTAACATCCCCAACTTTAAAATGTTAAGAAAGTTTAAGAATTTAAGGAAGGAAGCTTTGTGTTGTTAAAAGATAAACTGGGTACATCGTTTCATTTGAACTAGTGGAAAAGGCTGTAAGTCCTACTGATGCAGTTTTGGAATGATAGGGGTGGGTGTCCAGAGGTGACTGCCATGAAAAATTCTTGAGGCCTCTTTGGTGCACAAAAAGGTGATTTTTATTAAAGCACGGGACAGGACCTGTGGGCAGAAAGAGCTGTGCTGGGGTTGTGACAGGTGACTTAATCAGAGATGGCCTAAGTCTCCAAGGAATTTTGGAAGCAAGGTTTCCAGGACTTTGGCGGGGGGGGGGGGGGGGGGGGGGGTTGCTACTGTTAGGAAAAGGACTTTTATTACTGTCTAGTAAAACCTCAGTCATGAGACCCTTCATATGTATATCAGTGGGCCATAAGCTTGGAGTATGATTTCCAACCTGTATCTGGCCGGGGGGCGGGGTGGGGGGGGGAGTTATATAGATAAAGGAAATTTTCAAAGGATTTTTTTATATGTTAAAGTAGACTTACAGGATCCTGGAGGGTTGGGCTAAGATTGCCTTCTGTCGTTAGCAAAGTGTCATCATCAAGGCAGCTAAGTTCCTAGTGGAAGGTCACTCTGCCTATTTCAAGGACATGTCAATGGGCTGTAGACAGTATGAAATTAAATGTTTCATTTGCCTTTGTTTCCCAGATCACTATTAGATTCTGACTATCCACTGCCAAGTTGGCCAGCTTCTGGTTACTGAAAACCTTTCAAATATCTTGTCAGGTTTCAGCTGGGATAAACAGTAAATATTCCTGGCCATATTGAACAACCCCTTGGAAGCAGGAGGTTATCTCCAAAAAACAGTGCAAAGGATGTTACTCTCTCAAGATCCACAACCACTCCCAAAGATAACCAAAAGAAAGAAAGCCTTAGACAATTCCCAAGAGTAGGCAATAGTCGGTAGGACCCTAGCTGCAAGTGGACTAAAATTCCCATTTCTGTCCAGCCATACCATGCTGCAAATGGGGTGCAACCCACATTGCTGTTTGGCTATATTTTGGGGGTCCCCAACCTGATTGGGGGGAATTGGTTGCCAATTCAAGTTATTAGGATATAAAAAGGAGCCAGAAGGCAATAGATGTTCCTGGGAATGAAAGGATCAACAAGTCACAATTCAAAGATCTAATTCATACAAATGTCTTTTGCCTGCCAATCTGAATTTGGAAAGGAAGGGACAACATGAAATTTTACCCTTTTTTCCTTGACCAGGCACCACAGTAGAGATATGGGAGAGCTGACTTTGGTAAGAATTCTCACCTTTTGCTGGCTTCTGTTAGTTTTCCCAGGATCCTGTCTGCAGGCTCCAAAGTGACAGGGCTGTCCCAGTGGGTTTCATCCTGGTCACTAGAAACTGTAAAGGGGGAAAAATAATTTTCTTTCTATCCTTAATGGTGAGTATTTGGCTGAGACCCCTTTTTTCTGTAGGGCACCTCAGTAAATGTTTATTGAAGATGGTTAAAAGTTCTCCCCTGTGGCCACTGTAATTTAGGACTATCTTTGGTAAGGTTAACCTGATTGTTCAACCTTAAAACAAAATTTTACTTAGGTACCTGCGGCTTCACCCTGGACCTAGTCCAGTTTCAGTAACACGCAGTTCAATCTTGGACCTAGCTTGGTTTCTGTCAGAACCAGTCTGTCCCTGGACCTAGCCTGGTTTCTGAGTTAGACCTAGTCCCACCCTCCCTCCAGCCTAGTTTCTAAGTCGGAACCAGTCTGACTCTGAACCCGTTTAGGTTTCTAAGTTGGACGCTGTCTCACCCTGGACCCAGCCCGGTTTCTAAGTCGGAACTGGTCTGCACCTGGACCCAGTTGACACTGGACCCAGCCCGGTTTCTAAGCCCGGCACAGTCCGACCCCGGAGCCAGCCCGCTTTCTAATCGGAACCAGTGTGACCGCGGAACCAATCTGACCCTGGACCAAGCCCAGTTTCTAAGTCGGACTCAGTTCGACCCCGGACCCAACCCACTTTCTAAGTCCGAGCCTGTCCTGTTCTTAAGTCAGACCCGGTGAGAACAAGAATTGCTCAAGTAAAACCTGAAAGCTCGAAATGCAAAACCTGCTGAGCTGGGCTCCAAGCGGGACTTTCCCATCACCTCCAGGGACCACAAGAAAGCAGCCAGTTCCGGAGCGCAACAGGTACAGCTCAGGGCGCCAGTGTTTGCTCCTTGCTCCTGGGGTCTTGGCGCGGTGCGGGGGGGGGGGGGGGGGGGGGGGGGGGGGGGGGGGAGGGAGGGAGGGGGGGCTCCCTGGTTCTCTCTCCTCTGACATCAGAACTGTTAAAAGACGAACTGAGGCATATTAAAACTTTGAAGAGTTTATCTGAGCAAGAACTGATTCTAATCAGGCAGTATCCATTGTAGCAGCAAGTTGCTAAGGGGAGTTTGCAAAATAAAACTTATAGGCTGGAGGGAGCAGGAACAAGGAAGTTACACTGGGCAAAAGAGTGGGTTGGTTATTGCAAATTTACTTTCCTTTAGGGGATGGCAGGGGTCTGTCAGGCAGATTACCTCACTAGTGCTGATCAGGTGATTGCTGATTGGTTTAAGGTTCCATTACTGGGAGAGCTGAAACTGTAATTAAGTCTTGGTTTGGAGACATGGGACTTAGTGTAAGCAAGCATTTGGGGTCTCTTGTCTTGCTTTTAGCGTTGTGCAACTCAGCTTAGTTTAGAGACCTTTCTAAATGGATAGGATGCAAGTTTTAAATTCAAAGAGATGACAAGAAAGTAAGGCATAAACATATTCTGATAGGATTAGTCCTTCATATTCTAACATGTTGAGATGATTTAAAGTATATTTGATGTTCTTACATGTATAGCTGTTGATGAATTAAATGCACCAGTTTGGCAAATATTTGGAAGATTGTTTTTCCTTTTTTTTTTTCTGCTTCAATTTTTTGCCAAATGACTCTAAAGTAAGTAACATACCATTCAGAAATGAGTTTGAGGTTTGGGATCAAACATACCTATTCTAATGCAGTCTTTGCCACTTACCTGTAGAAACAGGTACAGGCTGTTTAATATTGCTGAATTTCAGTTTCTTCGTGTGTAAAATGGCCACCTTTTAAGGCATTGTAATTAAATGTAATATGTAGCTCCTGGGGTGTCAGGGTGGCTCAGGCAGATGCTTATGTAGCTCCTAATTTTCTAAACACAACAAATATTCTCTTTTCTGTACATTAATAGAGGTCACATATCAGGCATCCTCGTATATAAGGTATAGCCTTAGTATAATGCATATACCATGTGGCATGCAAAGCTAACTTATGTTGATAACTGCTTTTTGAAAAAAAAAACCTTTTAATGAATACACCTTACATAAAAAATCATATTCTAGAATATCCTCTTATCTAATACTTGAAGTCATTTTTAAAGAAAATTTAAATGAGGTATTATTTATTAAATATATGTTGATTTTATCAATACTATTGTTTGTGATGAAGCTATGTAAAATTGGAAAATAATTAGCCTTATTTTGTATTTAGTATGCTTGTTTTACATTGCTCTCTTGGGTTATTCTATTGTAAACAAGTATGTGCTGCTTATTGAGGTATTTGCCTAGGAGCTAAGAGCTATCAAAACTGAATGCTGTGTCACCACAACTGGTTCTACCAAAATACAGTAGTAAAGAACTCTGGGCTCTGAGTGACCTAAGGAGGACAAACCTTTATTGGGAGTAACTGAAAACTTTTCTGCCTGGGTATCATTGCCATTAAATCCTGAGAAGACTTAACACATGCGATTCAATCCATGGAGCTAGCTTTCCATCTTTAGTTAGCATAAGTTGAGCAAAATCCCACCTTCTCTGTTCTGTATAGGCCCAACCCTCAAACCCTGGACTTCTTTCCCTAAATCAGTGACCTACATGGCCCACTTCTCCATTGCCAGGCATTCCCTAGCCTGAGAAGTTAATACATTCAGATTTTTGTTTCATTGTTTGTTTTTTTTTGTTTTTTTTTGTTTTTTTTAACTCTGGTGGCTTTGTTTTATTCTTTAAAATTCCTCCAGGGGCGCCTGGGTGGCTCAGTCGGTTAAGCGGCCTACTTCGGCTCAGGTCATGATCTTGCGGTCCGTGAGTTCGAGCCCCGCGTCGGGCTCTGTGCTGACAGCTCAGAGCCTGGAGCCTGTTTCAGATTCTGTGTCTCCCTCTCTCTGATCCTCCCCCATTCATGCTCTGTCTCTCTCTGTCTCAAAAATAAATAAACGTTAAAAAAAAAATTTAAAATTCCTCCCCCTTCCCCCTCACCCCCAGAAAAATTAAAAGAGACAAAATCACATGGCTACAGAGTGGCTGCTGTGGGAAGAGAAATTGTCTTTTACATTAGTAAAGTCTGTGTATCCAATAGGGTACTTATAAACCGTATGTGGCAACTCAGTGCTTGAAACGTGGCTAGTTCAAACTGAGATGTGCTGTGAGTGTAAAAATGCACAGTAATTCCAAAGATATTGCGTATACACATGAAAATTGTAGGGATCTCATTAATATTTTAAATTGATTTCATGTTTAACAGATGGTATTTTGTATCCATTGGGTAAAATGAAGTGCATTATTAAATTAATTTCACCTATTTCTTTTAACTTTTAAGATATGACTGTTGTAGATACTTAAAATTACATACGTGATTTACCTCTTCTACTGGACAGTCCTGGTTTAGAACTTAACTTGAGAATTATGTTTCTCTGCTCGTTAACAGGCGTGTCCCACAATTAAATTGAGGGACAATGTAAAGTAGAATTGTTAGATATATGAATGAAAAGATTTTGTCTGGAATTCTTGGCTAAAAAAGGAAAAGGAAAAGAAAGACAGCAAATAACCCTGGAAGGCATGATAGCCCTAAGTGTTTTTTAAGCCTTAGCCATTTATCACTTTGAGAGGCAGAGTTCAACACCACTAATAGGCAACGATGCTACTGAGGATATAGATTCATTTACTTAATATGGATATGCTGTGTCTGTTCTGAGTATAATGGTGATAGGTGTAGGAGAGGAAGTTGTTTTCCTCCACCCACCCCCTTAAGGTCCCTAGGTGGATCTGAAAATTAAACTGGCAAAGACAGATTAACAGGACAAAAGCACATGTATTTATTTAATATAAGTTTTATGTGACATGGGAGACTTCATAAGAAAATGAAGACCCAGAGAAACAGGCCTGAGTATTTTTCTGCTAGGTCTCATGAAAAGTGGACAGTAGTGGAGAGATATCAAAGAGTATGAGTGGTGAAGAGAGATCAACGAGTGTAAAGTAAGTATAGTAAACCAGGGGAAATTTAGCAAGTCCTATTTGTTCTGATTCTTCCCAGCATTCCTTTGTTCTCAGAGATAAGGATCCTTTGTTCTTCCAGGTATAGAGGGGGAACCTCTCATGGGAGAGTTTTATGACCTATTTCAGAGAAGGGTGGAGTAAGGTTAGACTGAACTTGCTGTTTTCAGCTGTTTTCTCAAACTTCTTCAGCTTAAAATATTCAATATGCAAAGGTGTCATATTTTGGGGGATAGCATGTCCTGAACCCCATCAAGGGACATTATAAATGCATATCCTTATTATCTAATTAGGGAAATGCTGTATGACCTCAAACAAATTGCAGGAAAATCAGGCATATTGCAATTGGTCATACGGGTATAACATTATTAGGTCTATATTAATGTGGAAAACTAAGAAGTAGCATCTTTTTATGTTAACCATATCCATTATTCTTTCAGCAAGACACTGATAAAATCCCTAGAATGTCAAAGTATAATAAATGTCAAAACATAATAAGTGTAGAAAAGATTTTTCTGCATGAAAAGTTCACCTAAATTTTTAAAATATTTATTCTATTTATTAAATCACCTTAAAAAATAAGAAAAAGAAGAAGTCTCCTGCATATGTGGTTGAAGTTAAAGCATACTTTCTCTTTGGGTTTGAAAACCAAGTGACCCAAATTTATAATGACTGCTTTTTAATGACTCCTAAATATTCCACTGAATTGATAGGCTAAAAATGTGCACATATATAATTTCTATTTAAGAAAATATGAGAAACAACCCTTAACCCTCACATCATCATAGAGTACACATCTTATTTTTTTTAAATAATTTTTTTAAGGGAGAGGTGCATAGTGAAAAGAAACATATATAACATGATTTTTATTTTTAAAGTTTATTTATTTTGAGAGAGAGAGAGAGAGAACACAGGAAGGGCAGAGAGAGGGGGAGAGAGAGGGAATCTCAAGCAGGTTCTCCACTGCCAGCACAGAACCCAGTGTGGGGCTTGAACCTGCAAACCAACCACGAGAGCATGACTTGATCCAAAATCAAGAGTCGGATGCTTAACGGACTGAACCACCCAGGTGCCCCTGCAACATGATTTTTAGAGCCATAGTTTGTGTCAGTTTGTACTTTCACATGCAACATAGGTGACTCTTTTTTCTAACTATGACTTCTCTAAATTTTAATCTTTCAAAATGTATACTGATTTTCATTTCCCAACTTGATGTCTAAGTATTCAAATGATATATGCTTTATTTTATAGCCTTAATTTTTTTAAGTAATCTCTGTGCCTAACACGGGGCTCAAACTCATGATCAATAAATCAAGAGCACATGTTCTTCTGACTGAGCCAACCAGGTGCCCCTTAATTTTTTTTAATTATAAAATTAAAGTACAACAAAAGGAGTGACAAGAGCAAAATTCATTTCATATCAAATGAAAGAATATTGAACTTGTGTGGTAAAACCTGTTCTGTCCCCAACAACCATATGGCTTTATGATTTTCATATCAAATATGAGTTATAGTTTCCTTATTTCCAAACCAGCAGTGGTGGTAGATAATATTTATGAGTGGAATTTTGAAGTTCAAAACTAAAATTTTGTTTTTAAGTTATATCATCAACCTTACCATTGTGGTGTTTTTAGAATTTTTAGCTCTCAGATTCCTAGCATGTATATGACATGATTAGGAAGCTTCCAAACTCAATTCTTTCTCACTTCTGTTATATTGGAGTTGAAGTTCAGTAATTATCTGAAACCAGAATATAATTTTAAATAACTGAATAGCATCTCTGAAAGAATAATCATATCTTTAAGTGAAATTTTACTTGTTTTCAGGTATTTTAAAATTAGATGAATAAAAAACTTTTATTCTTTTTAAATTATTTATTTATGAGAAAGAGTGAGTATGAGAGAGAACCAGGGAGAGGCAGAGAGAGAGGGAGCGAGAGAATCACCAGCAGGCTCCACATTGTCAGTGTAGAGCCCAACGTGGGGCTCGATCTCACAAACCATGAGATCATGATCTGAGCCAAAATCAAGAGTCAGATGCTAACCAACTGAGCCACTCAGGTGCCCAAAACTTTTTTTCCCCCTAAATGAACACATCTAAACTCCTGTTCCTCTTTTAAAAAGCTCAGATGTGGAGGGGTGGGGTGGGTGGAACACTTGCATGTTTTCTTTTCATTTTATAGTGGACTTGCAACAAAAGAATGATTAAATGCATGATTAACATCATGTAAGCATGGTTCATTCCAGTTTCCTGACAAGATACCAAATCCTCTGAGTTTTATGTGAGAAGTAATCCCAAGATCCAATGTCAGAGTAATTCCCCCAAGACAGCTTAAATATTTATCATTCTTTCTTAAATCAAGTAATCCCTTAGGTTTGTTTGGATTCCATTTCTGCAGATATACATATCAATATTCATCTATCAAACATCTATCTCTTTACACAGGCACATACACACATATATAGATACACATACATATATTTTTCCCCCTTGGAATGCCCTAAAGGGTTGTTGAATGCCTGCTGTTTGTTTCTGTTCATAGTACTCTAATGAAATACATTTTAAGAAGTGTGCATGGTTGACAAATTACATCTTTTGGGAAAGTCTAAACTGGGAAAAAACATGAGGGGGGAGAGACGTTTATTATGATTACTAGACTGGAATCTCAGTAGGCTAGGATTATTGTAAGTAAAATTGATTTTGTCCATGATTTGATTTTAATCTAGTTTCACAGAATCATATTCTACAAGGAACAGATATTTAATTTAGTACATTATGATGAAAAGGCTTCAATTCAAAGAAGTTTAATGCATTTGATGCAATAAAAGCGCTGATTATTAGGTTTTTAAAAATAGTTAGTCCTTATTATTTTATTACCATTCACGTAATTTTTGTGCTTATAATATTTATATTAAATGTAGAAAATATTTTAGGCTCTTGTGCTGGTACTCAGGCTGATTGCCTCTATAAAATGCAGCACTTTAGGAAGGAATAAATAGGATTTTAAATTTGCTGCACGGTTTGTTTTGTTTTGTTTTGTTTTGTTTGATCTGGAGATTTTCAGAGAAACCACTTGCCATAGAATGAGTTGGAGCTGTCTACTTACCAGCTACAGTTGTAAACAAGACTCTATGGAAACCAATCTCCTGTAATTTTCCAGTCTACTGTTTTCCAATATCAAGGAGTTAGAACACTTGGCAATTTTGAAGTTGCTGCTCAACAGAGGTCTCTAGCACTTTAACAGTTGGGACCAGATGGGACTATTTTCTGAAGTTAAAACCAAGGCCAAGAGAACTATCCGAGCAAAGGAAAGAGACAAAAGGAGAAATTTAGGGAGTGGCATATCATATTTTTTTTAATTGAATAATTTGTGCCAAAATGTTCTTGCGCTCTCTTCATTCTCCTATAGGTCTTGATGCATATAAAAATCGTGTCGATTCATCACATTACCTGTAGCTCTGCAACTTATTTGTAGTACCGTAGTCCCCCTTTATCCATGGTTTCACTTTCTGTGGTCAACCGCAGCCTGGAAGTAGACGATCCTCTTTCTGACTTCATGTCAGAAGGTCAGTAGTAGCCTAATGCCACATCACAATGCCTATGTCAGTCACCTCACTTCATCTCATCAGGTGGATATTTTATGATCTCACATCACCACAAGAAGGGTGAATGCAGTACAGTAAGATATTTTGAGAGAGAGATACCACATTCATATAACTTTTATTATAGTATATTGTTACAATTGTTCTATTATATTATTAGTTATTGTCATTAATATCTTGCTGTGAATAATTTATAAATTAAACTTTACCATAGGTAAGTATGTATAGGAACAAAACATAGTATATATAGGGTTTAGTAGTATCCACAGTTTGAGGCATCCACTGAGGGTCTTGGAACATATCCAGAGACTGCTGTATATTTTTGAGTTGCAATGAATACAAAGAGTATTCACATGTTTTTAAGTTGTGTTTTCCTTTTTTTGTAAAAAAATGATTAAAATCATCTTTTAGCTCTATATCATTAACATCCTTTATAAAAATTTTGTTATATTAAATCACAAAGTCACATCAAAATGGCCATATGCATGCAGCATGCATTTTATTGTTGCTTTTAAGGTGAAGAGTTAAATAATACCTGAGACCTAATGGGAGAAACAGCAGTGTGGTATGGAGAAAGGAGGGTGACCATTGTCAGATAGTAATAGCTTTTTTGCTTTGGAAAGCTTAAGTTCTATAAGCCTCAGTTTCATTTAGTAAGCCAAATGGAACCTTAATAATACCTACCTACAAGAGTTACTGTATGTGTTAAAATTATGCAAAGTAGTTAAAGCACCTCCCCAAACTGAGCACTTAGTTGGCCCTTAATAAATGGTGGCTGCTTCTTCTGATATTTATGCTTCCTGACTCCCTTGTGGTTAGATGGTCTCTTGTGAATAGTACACAGTGAATTGTGGGCAGAAGTGAGGTTTATTCCTGCTGGGCTGGAGCATGTAATTGCTCATGTAAGATTGTCCAGACTCTTTATTTCTCTCTACCATGGCAACCAGCAATGTTACAGGTAGTAGTTGTTCCATCAACTAAGATCCGAAAGTGAGTAGGACACAAAGCAGAGCGTCTAGCTGATCTGTGATGATCATGTAATATGTGTGAGGAATAAACCTTTTTTATTTGCTTTAAACTACTAACCTTTGTGGGTTATTTACTGCAGCATATCTACCCCATTTTGATTTACATAACCTTTAGATAGATATAGAGTAAAATACCAACATTATTCTAGTTCTTTGAAGCTATTTACCACTAAGCACATTCTGTCCTGGATTAGGAAACTTTAATGCATGTGCTTTAGATTGCTTCTCTTCTTTTTTAAAAGAAAAGTGATGAATATATGCTGTTGTTCTCAAACACATTAGAAAAGACCGAATTTACATCAGTTTAATTAAGCTGACACATGTTTAAGTAATTTCTCCAAAATTGTTTTAGGCCACCAATTCACTCCCAATACTTCTGATTTCACAATAATTTTGCAATTCACTAGATTGCTGAATGAAATATATCTGTATACAGTTTTGACAGTTTTAAAAAAATGGAATAGTTTAAGGCCAGTACTCCAGATGTTGTAAGGAACACACAATTGTTCATAGTTCCTGATGATGATCTTTTTCTTCCTTTTCAACATATATCTGCCTCTGCAAATGTGAGCTAACAGTATACAATGTGCAATATGCAGTCATACAGTAAAATGGCAGGAGATGTGCTTGCCTTTTATATTATCTAAGATGGTTAACATTGTGAAAAAAATCTCGCATCCTCTGCAAATTTCTCCCTCACCAGTCTTGGGAACTGCAAAGAAGGCTTTTCTTTTGTCAGATGGCTGTAGCACGCTTGCACCAATTCTGAGAAACACTGGAATTTTTCCTGCAATATGTTGAGGAATTGGGGCACAGGTCATAAGCTTGAATGTGTGTTGTGTTTTTCTGTTTTTTTTGTTTTTGTGTTTTAATCTATCTATCTAATCTCTCCAATTTCTTGTCTATGTTTCACTATCTGTTTGGGGCAAATAAGATTGATAGTGGTACCTTGGATTCCTGTCACTTGTGGCCTGCTGAAATAGCGCAAGACACATCACCCACGCTGAAGCAGGGGAGCATGCCTTCGGCCTGTCTTATCAGTAATCTTTGACTTCCACCAGCTGGAACTGCTGGAGTGCCTCACTCAGCCTCCTCCTCCCTCCTGGAGATTCAGGAGTGATGAGAATTCCTGCGTTCCTCCCTGCAAGTCCTGCACTGAGATTACATCAGTTCATTTAGCTGGAGCTTTTCAGACACTCGTTGGCAGGAATTGATTTCCTTATTTTGGTCCCTTTGCTTTTGGATTCTGCTCAAAAGACAGATTCAAGGAAGTGGATTCTACCTTTACAAGGTCTGTTTCAGATAATTACCTGAAAATGTTAGAAAATGTAAGCCAGTAGGGAGGTTGTTTTTCTTTATCTGTAAACCCACTAAGAACGTGTGTAATGCACTTTTCTTCTTGGGAGTTTGTTGAGAGGCAAGAGGTAGGAAGGGAAATGAAAAAGTTAATTGATTTGCCTTTCAAACTATTTCATTAGAAAGCTTCTAAAAGATTAAAGGTTCTGAAATAACAATAAAAAGTAAATTGAAAGAAATATAGCATGTGTTTTTAAACCAATCTTTTCTTCATCAGTCATCATGTCATTTCAAATACATTTGCTGCCAGTTTTCAAACCATATCCCCTTTGCATACGAATATAGCAATTATTTTATACCCATGCTAGGTATATATAAAAATTATCATTAATGCATTGTTCCTGATCTCAACGACCTTGCAGTTCAATGGGTATTAGTTTTCCTGCTCCTTTGACTACCCCGTAACTGATCTGCAAAGGTCTTTGTGGAAGTAGTCAAAGGAGCAGAAAAACTAGTATCTGTTGCTAACTGTTGTACCTCTGGGCTGCTTAACCTAGGAGAATGGAAACAATGTAGATACTAGGGGGGAAAAGTCACTGTTTGAAGGGGAAGCTTTTACCTTTAGTTTCTGTTTTTACTGCTACTAGACAATACTAGGCAATATTTTTTTCGTATTTCACCTGACATAATCCAACTTCACATGAGTGCAGAAACTAATTAAATTAAAAAAATCATTTGACTTCTCAGCTATGCAAGATGTAGCTTTATTTGGTTCTATAACGATGATAATGATGATGATGATAGTAATAATAATAAAATAATAGTATAAGCCAGATCTTATTTGCCAAATGGGTTGCTCTTCCTTCCTCCCCAAAGATTTCATACAGGAGCATTCGAATATAAATGATCATAATTTTTTTTAATGTTTATTTATTTTTGAGTGAGAGAGAGAACATAAGCGGGGAGGGGCAGAGAGAGAGAGGGAGACACAGAATCTGAAGCAGGCTCTATCCAGGCTCTGAGCTGGAAGCACAGAGCCCAACTTGGGGCTCCAACTCATGAACCATGAGATCATGACCTGAGCCAAAGTCGGATGCTTAACCAACTAGGCCACCCAGGCACCCCATAGTGTAAATGATCTTAAATGAAGCCTTTATAGAATAGACACTAGAGAAGGTTCATATACTTTAATCCATGAGGAATCGTGGAAGGAAAATCCAATCCACATCATCCGGGAAATGATTCAAGAATGGATAGAATTGGCTTAAATTATTTTTGATGTTCTACTTGGATTTGAGTCCATGAATGTTACTCTCAGAGTGATTTAGAGAAAGCAATTTGGGGATAGAGGAGGAAATGGGAAACAAAAAGTCTGATTTGAATATCATCATATTCCCATTATATGGTGATAATTGTCAGGATTGTGGTGCTGGTGGTGAGAATGAAGAGATGTATGAAAGAACCATTTCAAAACAAAACACAAGTAATATCCAGGCCTTAGAGAGTGATTAGATATGACAGGTGAGCAAAAAAATCTAAAGCATTTATTATTTGTGAAGTGACACAGCAGACAAAAAACAAATGAAAACCAAAAAACAAAACAGGTGTTTGTGGTTGTAAAGATCCTAGGTTTGAAGTTTAGCTTTCCACTTCTGTGAGAGCTTGGAGAAATTACCTAACTTTTCAGGACTTTGATTTCCAATTGGGGAAACTGGGCTGTTGTAAAAATCACACGGAATAAAGCGTGGGAAAAATCCACTACCTGTGGTCTCCTTTGTTCCTCTGGAGTGCCAAGCAGTGCTCAGGCATTTTGTGCACATGACCTCTTGAAATCCTTCCAGAAAAAATGCTGAGGAAGTTTGCCTTTCATTATGACTTATTAAGCGTGAGGGTCAAGTGATGTGAACAGCCTGCTCTGTCTTAGTTTATTCAGGCTGCTATGATAAAATACCACAGATTGGGTGGTTTACACACAGAAGAAATTTATTGCTCACAGTTCTGGAGGCTGGAAGTCCAAGATCGGGGTGGCAGCATGGTTGGGTGAGTGCCCTCTTCTGATCATAGTTTTCCTTGTATCCTCACATTGGATAAAGGAGGCTAGGGGGTTCTTTTGGATGTCATCTGTCAGAGCACTAATCCCTTTCATGAGGACTCTGTCCTGTCCTGATCTCCTCCCAAAGGTCACCTAATGCCATTGTCTTTAGAGATTAGGATTTCAACAGATAACATTTGGGGAGGGATACAAACATTCAGGCTGTAGCATCACATGGATAAAGAGTAGCACCATTAGAATTTCTATGTAGGTCTCTCTGAATTCAGCGCCATATTCCTGTTACACAGCAGGCACTCAGTAATGGGATTTGTCCTCTTTGCAAAATGTTTGTTATACATTTTTAAAAAAAGTTTTAAAGATGTGTATTTATTTTTGAGAAAGAGAGACAGAGCACAAGCGGGGGAGGGGAAGGAAGAGAAAAAGACACAGAATCTGAAGCAGGCTCCAGGCTCTGAGCTGTCAGTACAGAGCCTGACCCGGGGGGTGGGGGTGGGGGGCTCAGGCCCACAAACCATGAAATCATGACCTGAGCCGATGTAGGACACTTAACCGACTGAGCCACCCAGGCGCCCATCGTTTGTTATACTTTTTGAACGTACAATAAAAGCAGTGGGCCTTCACCCCAGCAGGAAAAATGAACGTACATAAGCAGGAAATGTTGGTGTTATGGATGCTCTTAAAGCACTAGAAACCTCTGAGAAGCTGATAGTTTCGAAGTTAATTTTTATAAAATTGAAAAGTATGTTAGCTAGAAAAGAGGAGCAACGCTAGAAATACATTTCCTCCTTCCAAACGGTTTCTTCTGTTAAGCCTCTGTTTGATTAGGCAAATGTTGAGTAGCTTCGGTATTGTCTTTAAAGGACAGACAGACCCACAAGTACCTGGATTCTCTTCCCAAGACTACACTCATTCCTCTCATTCAGGCCTCCGCTCAACTGTCAGAGGCCCTCTTTGACCAACTGGATTATCTACTGTCACCCCACAACTTTTTGCCTTTTTTTTCTTTATAACATTTGAAATTACTTGACAGTATACTCCAGTTTTATTTAAAATTTTTTTCCCATCTTCCCTCTGGAATATAAGATTCGTGAGGTCTCAGACTTTGTTTTGCTCACTCCTTGTCTTCAGCACCTAGGACAATGGTGGCAAATAGTAGGTAATAAATGTCTACTGTGTATGTGAATGGAGGAGTTTCTAGGTAGTAGACAGTTACAGGTGAACAACAGTAAAATTGTGCTTGCTGTTTGCAAATAATAGAGGAGGACAGAATAGGAAGGAGAGGACAGAGTTGTTCTGGAACTTTTGGTTCAGGGTACTTGAGTGACCCTGTGAGAACTCAGACTCACCCGGGGAATAGCTGTATAAGGAGAGGAAGAAGATAACAGCGTGCTGTTGGGTGGACTTGGAATATCCTCACTTATGTTGTGCTAATCTACTAACATTTCCTTTACACACCTTTTACTCAATACATGTTGAAAGACCCCCTTTAAAAAATTACACCTAAAAACAAGTAGTATACATGTGTTTACAATTATTAGAAAGCTGTCCTATATTTGCAGGTTATCTGTATCCAGTTAGTTTCAGATGTGGGCTTCCCTGTACCAGATGATGTCTTCATCTCTAGATAAAAGCCTTTCTAAATGTGTGTTAATGTATAGAAAACTATTAATACAATTATTTGTTATTCTTTGAGGGTCAGAGGTGAGCCACTTAGTGTTGCTATTTAACATTGATCCTAGGCATGTTGTTATTGCTATTTCAGATTCCCCACGCGCTTCAAAGTATAAAAGTCTGTTTGCTTTCATTTATAGTAATATTTCTGTGGTAGGAGGAAAAGTATGTATAGTTATAAGTTCAGTTACAGCTCCTGGTGTATCGGTAGCAGTGTCCTAGACAGGACCATGGCCCTGACGAGGGCAATGCAGTGAAAAATGAGGATCATGCTGAGTACAATGGAAACTTAAAATGAGATTGGGTTTAAATTCACTGCTGGGACTTGCACACTTGGCACAGAAGAACATGGGGTCACTATTGTAAGATAAGATGCATTCAATCATAGCCTTCAGGGAAGCTAAGATACTGGTTTTATGGCTGTTGTTTAAATGCCTAGAACTTTCTCTTGGATAATGTATATGTTTGTATGTGGATGCACACACACACACACACACACACACACACACATATATATATATACACACACACACACACATATATATACTTTGACACACAAACACATAGATATATGTGTATTTTGAATATATAAGCTTTATTTGTATAATTGGCATTATTCATTTTCCAATAACATTATTTTCGACAATGTTTGATTAAAAAAGAAAATATCATATAATGTAAAATGTAAGGATTTAGAAATAATGATTCCTTATGATTTTAAAAGCGATTGTTAAGGCATGTTACTATTTCAAAGTAAGAAAGAAAAACAAAAAAGAACACTGCATTTTATTCATGGACTTATTATGTGCCATGTGTATTGTTTGGCCATTTTTTTCTTTTTTTGATGGCAATACTGTTTAAGCTCAGAGCTAATATAAAAGCTAAGTGTCATCTCTATTTTTAGAGGAAAGGACACAAATTTAAGATATTCAATAATGTGGCTATTATTAAATTGGTAGTCATTGGTAGAGCCATAACAGGTTTTTCTGACTTCAAAGTATATCTTTATTATTTCTGGGCTTATCCAATTTTTTCCCCTCTTTTCACAAAAGTATTGTTAACGGGTTTTGTTTTTTATTGTCTGTTTTTCTTAACATGTAATTTAGGAAAAGGCATTATAGAAAAAGCCTAATTCAATTCTGGGAATACATGAAAATCTCTCAAACACAGCAAATACATGGTTAAAAGGTCTGGATTAAATACATTTCTACTTTTGATGGCCAACTATTGTGCTGATGATCTATTACCTTATTGTAAGATGCACACTTGATTATTTCCAAGCGTTCTCATGCTGAGAATTTCATATCCTCTCAGTTATTTCCCTAGATCAGTTGTCAATGGATAAAAAATTGGTTTGAGTCTTAGAAGGAATGGTTAATTAAAAAACTACTGTGCTTACTTTGGATTTCTGTCATTTATTTATTCAACAGATACGTGATGGATAGTTACCTGTGTAGATACTGTGCCAGAACTTGTCCTGATCTTTATAGAGCCTAAGGGCTTCTATAAGAGTTGAGAACACAAAAATCTGACAGATAATATAAAGAAGAGAAGTAGGTGTATGGGGTCCACCTGTAATAACCCAAAAGACACTTGCCCCATGTTAAAGAGTATATAGATGCTACTCAACCCTTGCCAGTTGTTGCCATGTAATGACATAGCTCAGCATTGCCTATAGTGTAATTTTTTTAGGAGAACAACAAATTCCCAGATTTTTGTATGAAACCATTCATTTTTAAATATTGACTGTTTTTGTTGTTTTTGGTGTTGTATAATTATGTTCAGAACAAGTACATTCAGCCTATAGCCAGCACTTTGAAATGTATTATTTATAGAGATTGTAAATCTCTATGAAAGATTTTTTACCAATAGATAGTGAGTTCCTAGAGGACTGAGGTTATCTTTGCATTTGTAGAGTTTAGGAGGCAATATAAGTTAATAGTTGCTTTATAAGAACAGAAATATTAATTTAGGAAGCAATTGGTGATACCTAGTAAGTGGGAATTAAGCCTGTGACCAAGATGGAAAGAAAATATGTATGAGTACCTATTATTATAGGTATCTTGAGTTGGTAATGCCATTTAGTGATCCAAATCAATGTTGTTAGAATTATCTATTTTATAAATGAAGAAGATAACATAATTAAATAAGGTGAATGGGGTTTCATCCTGCAAAAATGTATGTTTAAAATGATTGGAATCTTGAGTCAAATATACCTGACTTCAAATTCTGGTGATTTCGAATTACAGTCTTGTAGTGCATTGTGTAAGATATTTACTTTTTAATTTTTATTTAATTATTTAATTTTTTAATTTACATCCTAGTTAGCATATAGTGGAATAATGATTTCAGCAACAGATTCCAGTGATTTATTCCCTATGTATAACACCCAGTGCTCCTCCCAACAAGTATCTTCCTTAATAATGCCCTTATCCATTTAGCCCATCCCCCACCCACAACTCCTACAGCAAACCTCAGTTTTTCTCTATATGTAAGAGTCTCTTATGTTTTGTCCCCCTCCCTGTTTTTATATTTGTTTCCTTCCCTTTTGTTCATCTGTTTTGTATCTCAAATTCCACATATGAGTGAAGTCATATGATATGTCTTTTTCTTACTAATTTCACTTAGCATAATACCCTCTAGTTCCATCCACATTGTTGCAAATGACAAGATTTCATTCTTTTTGATTGCCAAGCAATAACTCCATTGCATATATATATATATATATATATATATACATATATATACACACACCATATATGTGTGTGTGTGTGTGTGTGTGTGTGTGTGTATATATATATATATATATATATATATATATATATATATATACCACATTGTCTTTATCCACTCATCTGTCGATGGACCTTTGGGTTCTTTCTATACTTTGGCTATTGTTGAAAGTGCTGCTATAAACACTTTGGGGTTCATGGGGTGCATTGTGATGCCTGTGCCCCTTTGAAACAGAACATCTGTATCCTTTGGATAAATACCTAGTAGTGCAATTGCAGGGTTGTAGAGTAGTTCTATTTTTAACTTTTTGAGGAACCTCTATACTGTTTTCCAGAGTGGCTGCCCCAGTTTGCATTCCCAACAGCAATGCAAAAGAGATCCTTTTTCTCTGTAATCCTCACTAAAGTCTGTTGTTGCCTGAGTTGTTAATTTTAATCATTCTGACTGGTGTAAGGTGGTATCTCATTGTGGTTTTGATTTGTATGTCCCTAATGAAGAGTGATGTTGAGCATCTTTTCATGTGTCTATTTGCTATCTGGATGTCTTCTTTGGAGAAGTGTCTATTCATGTCTTTTGCCCATTTCTTCACTGGATTATTTGTTTTTTGGGTGTTGAGTTTAATAATTTCTTCATAGATTTTTGGATACTAGCCCTTTATCTGGTATGTCATTTGCAAATATCTTCTCCCAATCTGTTGGTTGCCTTTTAGTTTTGCTGAATGTTTCTTTCGCTGTGCAGAAGCTTTTTATTTTGATCAGGTCCCAATAGTTCATTTTTGCTTTTATTTTCCTTGCCTCCAGAGACATGTTGAGGAAGAAGTTTCTGCAACTGAGGTCAAAGGGTTTTTGTCTGCTTTCTCCTCTAAGATTTTGATGGCTTCATCTTACATTTAGGTCTTTCATACATTTTGAGTTTATTTTTTTGTAAGAAAGTGGTCCACGTTCATTTTTATGCATGTTGCTGTCCAGTTTTCCCAACATCATTTGTTGAAGAGATTGTCTTTATTCCATTTGATATTCTTTCTTGTTTTGTCAAAGATTATTGGCCATATGTTTGTGGATTGGTCCATTTCTGGGTTCTCTATTCTGTTCCATTGATCTAAGTGTCTGTTTTTGTGCTAGTACCATACTGTCTTGATGATTACAACTTTGTAATACATCTTGAAGCCCAGGATTGTGATGTCTCCTGCTTTGGTTTTCTTTTTCAGGATGGCTTTGCTTATTTGGGGTCTTTTCTTGTTCCATACAAATTTTAAGATTGTTTTGGCTCTGTGGAGAATATTGGTGTTATTTTGATAGGGATTGCATTAAATATGTAGATTGCTTTGGATAGTATTGACATTTTTGATCTTCCAATCCATGAACATGGAATATTTTTCCTTTTTTTTTGTGTCTTCTTCAATTTATTTCATAAGCTTTCTATAGTTCTCAGTGTATAGATTTTTCACCTCTTTGGTTAGGTTTATTTCTAGGGATTTTATGGTTTTTGATGCGATTGTAATGGGATTGATTTCTTCATTTCTTTCTGTTACTTCAGAAAGTGTATAGAAATGCAACCGATTTCTGTGCATTGATTTTTTTTTATTAACTTGTTTTATTTTTTATTTTTTAAAATTTACATCCAAATTAGTTAGCATATAGTGCAACAATGATTTCAGGAGGAGATACCTTAGTGCCCCTTACCCATTTAGCCCATCCCCCCTACTATAACCCCTCCCATAACCCTCAGTTTGTTCTCCATATTTATGAGTCTCTTCTGTTTTGTCCCCCTCCCTGTTTTTATATTATTTTTGTTTCCTTTCCCTTATGTTCATCTGTTTTGTCTCTTAAAGTCCTCGTATGAGTGAAGTCATATGATTTTTGTCTTTCTCTGACTAATTTCACTTAGCATAATGCCCTCCAGTTCCATCCACGTAGTTGCAAATGGCAAGATTTCATTCTTTTTGATTGCTGAGTAATACTCCATTGTGTATGTATGTATGTGTGTGTGTATGTGTGTGTGTGTATGTATATATATATATATACCACATCTTCTTTATCCATTCATCCATCGAGGGACATTTGGGCTCTTTCCATATTTTGGCTATTGTTGATAGTGCTGCTATAAACATGGGGGTGCATGTGGCCCTTTGAAACAGCATATCTGTATCCTGTGGATAAATGCCTAGTAGTGCAATTGCTGGGTTGTAGGGTAGTTCTATTTTTAGTTTTTTGAGGAACCTCCATACTGTTTTCCAGAGTGGCTGCACCAGCTTGCATTCCCACCAACAATGCAAAAGAGATCCTCTTGCTCTGCATCCTCGCCAACATCTCTTGTTGCCTGAGTTGTTACTGTTAGCCATTCTGACAAGTGTAAGGTGGTATCTCATTGTGGTTTTGATTTGTATTTCTCTGATGATGAGTGATGTGGAGCATTTTTTCATGTGTCAATTGGCCATCTGGATGTCTTTGAAGAAGACTTTGAAGAAGTGTCTATTCATGTCTTTTGCCCATTTCTTCACTGGATTATTTGTGTTTTGGGTGTTGAGTTTGATAAGTTCTTTATGGGTTTTGGATACTAACCCTTTATCTGATATATCATGTGCAAATATCTTCTCCCATTCTCTAGGTAGCCTTTTAGTTTTGCTGATTGTTTCCTTCGCTGTGCAGAGCTTTTTATTTTGATGAGGTCTCAGAGGTTTGTTTTTGCTTTTGTTTCCCTTGCCTCCAGAGACATGGTGAGTAAGAAGTTGCTGCGGGCAAGATCAAAGAGGTTTTTGCCTGCTTTCTCCTTGAGGATTTTGATGGCTTCCTGTCTTACATTGAGGTCTTTCATCCATTTTGAGTTTATTTTTGTGTATGGTGTAAGAAAGTGGTCTAGTTTCATTCTTCTGCATGTCGCTGTCCAGTTTTCTCAGCACCACTTACTGAAGAGACTGTCTTTATTCCATTGGATTCTTTCCTGTTTGTGAAAGATTAGATGGCCATACTTTTGTGGGTCCATTTCTGGGGTCTCTATTCTGTTCCATTGATCAGAGTGTCTGCTCTTGTGCCAGTACCATACTGTCTTGATGGTTACAGCTTTGTAGTATAGCTTGAAGTCTGGAATTGTGATGCCTCCTGCTTTGGTTTTCTTTTTCAAGATTGCTTTGGCTATTCGGGGTCTTTTCTGGTTCCATACAAATTTTAGGATTATGTGTTCTAGCTCTGTGAAGAATGCTGGTGTTACTTTGATTGGGATTACATTGAATATGTAGATTGCTTTGGGTGGTATTGACATTTTAACAACATTTGTTCTTCTTATGCAAGAGCATGGAAGCTTTTTCCATTTTTTTTTTTGGTGTCTTCTTCAATATCTTTCATAAGCTTTCTATAGTTTTCAGCATATAGGTTTTTCACCTCTTTGGTTAGATTTATTCCTAGATATTTTATGTGTTTTTTTTGTGCAACTGTAAATGGGATTGATTCCTTGATTTCTCTTTCTGTCGTTTCATTGTTGGTGTATAAGAATGCAACCAATTTCTGTGCATTGATTTCATATACTGCAACTTTGCTGAATTCATGAATCAGTTCTAGCAGTTTTTTGGTGGAATCTTTTGGGTTTTGCATATAGAGTATCATGTCATCTGTGAAGAGTGTAAGTTTGACCTCCTCCTGGCCGATTTGGATGACTTTTATTTCTTTGTGTTGTCTGATTGCTGAGGCTAAGACTTCCAATACTATGTTGAAAAACAGTGGTGAGAGTGGACATCCCTGTCTTGTTCCTGATCTTAGGGGGAAAGCTCTCAGTTTTTCCCCACTGAGGATGATATTAGTGTTGGGTCGTTCATATATGGCTTTTATGATCTCAAAGTATGCTCCTTCTATCTCTACTTTCTTGAGAGTTTTTATCAAGAAACGTTGCTGTATTTTGTTAGATGCTTTCTCTGCATCTATTGAGAGAATCATATAGTTCTTGTCCTTTCTTTTATTGATGTGATGAATCACGGTAATTGTTTTGTGGATATTGAACCAGCCCTGCATCCCAGGTGTAAATCTCACTTGGTCATGGTGAATAAATTTTTTTTAATGTATTGTTGGATCCAGTTGGCTAATATCTTGTTGAGGATTTTTGCATCCATGTTCATCAGGGAAATTGGTCTATAGTTCTCCTTTTTAGTGGGGTCTCTGTCGGGTTTTGGAATCAAGGTAATGCTGGTTTCATAGAAAGAGTTTGGAAGTTTTCCTTCCATTTCTATTTTTTGGAACAGCTTCAAGACAATAGGTGTTAACTCTTCCTTAAATATTTGGTAGAATTCCCCAGGAAAGCCATCAGGCCCTGGACTCTTGGTTTTTGGCAGATTTTTGATTACTAATTCGATTTCCTTACTGGTTATGGGTCTGTTCAAATTTTCTATTTCTTCCTGTTTCAGTTTTCGTAGTGTATATGTTTCTAGGGATTTATCCATTTCTTCCAGATTACCCATTTTATTGGCATATAATTGCTCATAATATTCTCTTATTATTGTTTGTATTTTTGCAGTGTTGGTTGTGATCTCTCCTCTTTCATTCTTGATTTTATGTATTTGGGTCCTTTCCTTTTTCTTCCTGATCAAACTGGCTAGTGGTTTATCAATTTTGTTAATTCTTTCAAAGAACCAGCTTCTGGTTTCATTGATCTGTTCTGTTTTCTTGGTTTCGATAACATTAATTTCTGCTCTAATCTTTATTATTTCCTGTCTTCTGCTGGTTTTGGGTTTTATTTGCTGTTCTTTTCCCTTCTCCTTAAGGCGTAAGGTTAGGTTGTGTAACTGAGATCTTTCTTCCTTCTTTAGGAAGGCCTGGATTACTATATACTTTCCTCTTATGACTGCCTTTGCTGTGTCCCAGAGGTTTTGGGTTGTGGTGTTATCATTTTCATTGACTTCCATATACTTTTTAATTTCTTCTTTAACTTATTGGTTAGCCCATTTATTCTTAAGTAGCATGTTCTTTAGTCTTCAAGTATTTATTACCTTTCCAAACTTTTTCTTGTGGTTGATTTCGAAATTCATAGCATTGTGGTCTGAAAATATGCATGGTATGATTTCGATATTTTTGTACTTACTTAGGGCTGATTTGTGTCCCAGTATGTGGTCTATTCTGGAGAACGTTCCATGTGCACTGGAGAAGAATGTATATTCTGCTGCTTTAGGATGAATTGTTCTGAATATATCTGTTAAGTCCATCTGGTCCAAAGTGTCATTCAAAGCCATTGTTTCCTTATTGATTTTTTGATTAGATGATCTGTCCATTGCTGTGAGTGGGATGTTGAAGTCTCTTACTATTATGGTATTATTATCAATGAGTTTCTTTATGTTTGTGATTAATTGATTTATATATTTGGGTGCTCTCACATTTGGCACACAAATGTTTACAATTGTTAGGTCTTCTTGGTGGATAGACCCTTTGATTATGATATAATGCCCTTCTGCATCTCTTGATACAGTCTTTATTTTAAAGTCTAGATTGTCTGATATAAGTATGGCTACTCTGGCTTTCTTTTGTTGACAATTAGCATGATAGATGGTTCTCCATCCCCTTATTTTCAATCTGAAGGTGTCTTTAGGTCTAAAGTGGGTCTCTTGTAAACAGCATATAGATGGGTCTTGTTTTCTTATCCATTCTGTTACCCTGCGTCTTTTGATTGGAGCATTGAGTCCATTGACATTTAGATTGAGTACTGAAAGATATGAATTTATTGTCATTATGATGCTTGTAGAGTTGGAATTTCTGTTGGCGTTCTCTGGTCCTTTCTAATCTTTTGTTGCTTTTGGTATTCATATATATATATCTTTTCTCCCCTCAAAGAGTCCCCCTTATACTTTCTTGCAGTGGTGGTTTAGTGGTCACAAACTCCTTTAATTTTTGTTTGTCTGGAAAACTTTTTATCTCTCCTTCTATTTTGAATGACAGCCTTGCTGGATAAGGAATTCCTGGCTGCATATTTTTCTCATTAAGCACATTGAATTTATCTTGCCACTCTTTCTGGTGTGCCAAATTTCTATGGATAGGTCTGCTGCAGACCTGATCTGTCTTCCCTTGTAGGTTAGGGACTTTTTTTCCCTTGCTGCTTTCATGATTCTCTCCTTGCCTGAGAATTTTGTGAATTTGAGTATGATATGCCTTGTTGATGGTCGGTTTTTGTTGAATCTAATGGGGGTCCTCTGTGCTTCCTGGATTTTGATGGCTGTGTCTTTCCCCCGGTTAGGAAAGTTTTCCGCTACAATTTGCTCACATAACCTTTCTACTCCTATTTCTCTCTCTTCCTTTCCTGGGACCCCTATGATTCTGATGTTTCTCTAATTTTTAAATCATGCTCTTTTGCCTTCATCTCCCTGTTTTTTTCTGCTTCATTATTCTCTATGTTTGTCTTCTATAGCACTGATTCTCTGTTCTGCCTCATCCACCCTTGCTGCTGCTGCATGCATCCATGATTGCAGCTCACTTATAGCATTTTTAATTTCATTCTGACTAGTTTCTACTTCTTTTATCTCTGCAGAAAGGGATTCTAATCTATTTTTGACTCCAGCTAGTATTCTTATTATCGTGATTCTAAATTCTGGTTCAGACATCTTGATTGTATCTGTGTTGATTAAATTCCTGGCTGTCGTTTCTTTGTGCTCTTTCTTTTAGGGTGAATTCCTTCATTTTGACATTTTGAAGGGAGAAAAGGAATTAATGATATAGAAAAGTTAAAATTAAAAAAAGTAAAATTAAAAAAATATTAAATTAAGAAATTAAAAACACAGACACAAAAATCGAATAAATGATGCTAGATCCTAGGTGTGTTTCGGTCTGGGTGTTGAAAGTGGTTTAACAGATTAGAGAAAAAAAAGGGGGGGAAGGAAATCGTTTGAGAATTTGAAAAAAAATGAATACACTGAAGTAGACTAAAATTAGATGATGGGAGTAAAATAGAATTTGAAAAAACTTACACAAAAGTAAAGAATATAGTAGGAAAAAATTAAAGAAAAATATTTTTAATAAAAATTAAAAATAACGAATTTTTTCTCTTTCTGTATTCTAGAAAGAGAAAAGAAACAAAAAGAAAAAGAAGAACTCGTTTCAAAATTTGGAAAAGTGAATACACTGTAATAGACTAAAATAAAATGATGGAAGTAAAATATAATTTGAAAAAATTTACATAAAAGCAAAAAAATATAGTAAAAAAATTAAAGAAAAATATTTTTAATAGAAATTGAAAGTAAAAATGAAGTTTTTCACTTCCTGCATTCAAGAAAAGAAAAGAAACATAAAATAGAAAAAAGAAAAATAAATAAAACAAGGAAATTGTTTGAAAATTTGAAAAGGTGAATACACTGAAGTAGACTAAAATAGAATCATGGAAATAAGATAGAATTTGAAAAACATTACACAAAAGTAAAAAATATAGTAAAAAAATTAAAAGTATTTTTAATAAAAATTGAAAAGAAAAATGATTTTTTTCTCTTTCTATATTCAAGAAAAAGAATAGTATAAAAGAGAAAAATAAGAAAAAAAATTGAATAGATGGACCTGCTAACAGATTGTAGGACTGAAATTATTTCGTTTTCCCCTAGAAGTCAGACTATGTAGCGCTTTATAGTCTATAAACTAAGTAGGCGGTAAGACTTGTGTTCTTGAAGAGCGAGGTTGGCCCAGTTGGGGGGGGGGGGGCGCTTAGTGTAACAGCTCTGTTCTCCACTAGATGGCGCTGCTAGCTTACTGGGGTGGTATGTTGCAGCCCTCGTAGGTGCGTATGCGGGAGCGGTGAAAATGCCATCACCCAGCTACCCCAGTCTCTAGTATGGGAGCTCTGTTCTCTCTGATCAGTAATCACTGATTACTGATGCACCTGTCCTCTGTCTTCAGCTTTCATCCACTCCCTGCTTCTTCACTGTCTGTGACCAAGCCCCAGGCAGTACCTCTCTCCCGAGTTCTGTCTCAAATGAGGCTATTTTCCCCCGCCCCCTTACTTCTGAAGGACTGTGGTTTTGACCCGTTCTACCCCTCTGTGGGAGGGTCTCACCCAGCAATGGCCGAATGAGCAATGGCCGAATGAGCAATGGCCGAATGTCGGCTGCACCCAGGAACGCTTGCTGGACCCTGCTGCTGCCGGTGCCCCGAGACTGTAGCCAGGTGCCTGCCCGTCCCAGAAAAAGTTCACGAGATAGTGTAGCAGCAGTGTTTCAGGGATTATGGAAAATCACAACACAAATCTGGCACCGGGCTTCACACTTAACAACATTCTTCCAACACCAGCAAATGTAGCCATTTTCTGGGGTCTGCTGGGACCAGGTGGCTTCAATAGCCTCTACCAAATGTCCTTCCAGCAGTGGAACCGCTTTTCCCCATGTGCTCCGAAAACCTCCTGGACCCCACTCTATTCCTGGTGAGTCGCCCTTCTCACCAAAGCATCACCAGGTGTCGAGCTGCAGAATTCCAGACTTTGTGCTCCACTTGTTTACAGTCTTAATGGAATTTAAACCCTCTCCTTTCTCCTTTCTCCCTTTTTAGTTTAGTCCCTGTGGCTGTTTCCAATTCTCCACTTTCTCTCCAGCTGCTTTTGGGGAGGGGTGCTTTTCCCGTATTCTCCCCACCCCCAGTCTCCATCCTTTCTCTACCTGCAAAGCAGCTCCCTGCCTACCGCTGGCTTCTCTCTCCCCAAGTTCACCTCTCCGCCCCACATACCTGCTGAATTCTGTGGTTCAGGTTGTGCATATTGTTGTGTTAATCCTCCAGTCAGTTTTCTAGGTGTGTAGGATGGTTTAGTGTAGGTCTGGCTGTATTTCATGGACACAAGACACACAAAAAACTTCCATGCTGTTCCGCCATCTTGGTTCCTCCCCTGCCCATTGATTTTATATCTTGCAATTTTGCTGAATTCATGGGTCAGTTCTAACAGTTTTTTGGTGGAATCTTTTGGGTTTTCCATATAGAGTATCATGTTGTCTGCAAAGAGTGAAAGTTTGACTTCCTCCTTGCTGATTTGGATGCCTTTTATTCCTTTGTGTTGTCTGATTGCTGAGGCTAGTACTTCTAATACTATGTTGAATGACAGTGGTGAGAGTGGACATCCCTGTCTTGTTCCTGACCTTAGGGGGAAAGCTCTCAGTTTTTCCCCATTGGGGTTGATATTAATGGTGGGTCTTTCAGATATGGCTTTTATGATCTCGAGGTATGCTCCTTCTATCCCTACTTTCTTGAGGGTTTTTATCAAGAAAGGATGCTGTATTTTGTCAAATGCTTTCTCTGCATCTTTTGAGAGGATCACGTGGTTTTTGTCCTTTCTTTTATTGATGTGATGTATCACATTGATTGCTTTGTGGATATTGATCCAGCCCTGCATCCCAGGCATAAATCCTACTTGGTCGTGGTGAATAATTTTTTAATGTTTTGTTGGATCTGGTTGGCTCTTGTTGAGGATTTTTGAGTCCATGTTTATGAGGGAAATTGGTCTATAGTTCTCCTTTTTGTTCTCTTTTAGTTCTCTTCTCTGTCTTGTTTTGGAATCTAGGTAATGCTGGCCTTATAGAAAGAGTTTGGAAGTTTTCCTTCCATTTCTATTTTTTTGGAACAGCTTCAAGAGAATAGGTGTTAACTGTTCCTTAAATGTTTGGTAGAATTCCACCAGAAAGCCATCCAGCCCTAGACTCTTGTTTTTTGGCAGATTTTTGATTACTAATTCAATTTCTTTGCTGGTTATGGGTCTGTTCAGATTTTCTATTTCTTCCTGTTTTGGTTTTGATAGTTTATATATTTCTAGGAATTTGTCCATTTCTTCCAAATTGCCCATTTTATTGGCATATAATTGCTCATAATATTATTTTATTATTGTTTGTATTTCTGCGGTGTTGGTTGTGATCTCTTTCTTTCTTGATTTTATTTATTTGGGTCCTTTTCCTTTTTATTTTTGATCAAACTGGCTAGGGGGTTATCAGTTTTGTTAATTCTTTCAAAGAATCAGTTCCTGCTTTCATTGATCTGTTCTACTGTTGTTGTTTTTTTTTGTTTGTTTGTTTTTGTTTTTGTTTTTGTTTTGTTTTGTTTTGATGGCATTGATTTCTACTCTAATCTTTATTATTTCTCACCTTCTGCTGGTTTTGGGTTTTATTTTCTGTTCTTTTTCCAGCTTTTTAAGGTGTAAGGTTAGGTTGTGTATCTGAGACCTTTCTTCCTTCTTTAGGAAGGCCTGGATTGCTATATACTTTCCTTTTGTGACCGCCTTTGCTTCATTCCAGAGGTTTTGGACTGTTGTGTTATCATTTTCGTTGGCTTCCATGTTCTTTTTAATTTCCTCTTTAACTTCTTGGTTAGCCCATTCATTCTTTACTAGGATGTTCTTTACTTTCCAAGTATTTGTTGTCTTTCCATTTTTTTTTTCTTGTGGTTGATTTCAAGTTTTATAGCATTGTGGTCTGAAAATATGCACGGTATGATCTCGATCTTTTTGTACTTGTTGAGAGCTGATTTGTGTCCCAGTATATGATCTGTTCTGGAGAATGTTTCATGTGCACTTGAGAAGAATGTATATTTTACTGCTTTAGGATGAAATGTTCTGAATACATGTGTTAAGTCCATTGATCCAGTGTGTCATTCAAAGCCATTGTTTCCTTGTTGATTTTCTGCTTAAATTATCTTTGCATTTCTCTAAGTGGGATGTTGAAGTCCCCTACTATTATGGAATTATTGTGAATGAGTTTCTTTATGTTTGTGATTAATGGATTTATGTAACTGGTTGCTCCCCATTGGGGGCATAACTGTTTACAATGATTAGGTCATCTTGGTGGATAGACCCCTTAATTATGATATAATACCCTTCTTCATCTCTTGTTAGTCTTCATTTTAAAGTCTAGATTGTCTTATATAAGTATGGCTACTCTGGCTTTCTTTTGGTGACCATTATCATGATAAATCGTTTTCCATTACCTCACTTTCAATCTGATGGCATCTAGAGGTCTAAAATGGGTGTCTTGTAAACAGTATGTAGATGGGTCTTTTTTATCCATTCTGTTACCCTATGTCTTTTGACTGGAGCATTTACTCCATTGACATGTAGAGCGAGTACCAAAAGATATGAATTTATTGCCATTGTGTTGCCTGTAGAGTTGAAGTTTCTGTTGGTGTTCTCTGCTCCTTCCTAGTCTTTCTTTCTTTTGGTCTTTTGTTGTGTTTTGTCTTTTCTCCCTTCAGAGAGTCCTCAAAATTTCTTGTGTGGCTGGTTTAGTGTTCATGAACTCCTTTAGTTTATGTTTGACTTTATCTCTCCTTCTATTTTGAATGATAGTCTTGCTGGATAAAGAATTCTTGGCTGCATATTTTTCCAGTTCAGCACATTGAATATATCCTGCCACTCCTTTCTGGCCTGCCATGTTTCTGTGGATAAGTTGGCTGTGAACCTGATCTTGTAGGTTAAGGACTTATTTTCCCTTGCTGCTTTCATGACTCTTCCCTTGTCTGTGTATTTTGTGAATTTGACTGTGATATGCCTTGTTGATGGCCAGGTTTTGTTGAATCTAATGGGAGTTCTCTTTGCTTCCGTTGATATTAGTGTCTGTCTTTCCTCTTTCCCCAGGTTAGGAAGGTTTTCTGCTATGATTTTCTCACATAATCCTTCAAACTCTTTTTTTGTTTCTTCATTTTCTGGGACCCCTATGATTCAGATGTTATTCCTTTTTAACGAGTCACTGAATTCTCTAATTCATATATGGTGCTCTTTCCCCTTAGTTCCCCTCTTTTTTTCCTGCCTCATTATTCTCCATAATTTGTCTTGTATACCTCTTATTTGCTGCTCTGCTTCATCCATCCTTGCCGCCGTGGCATCTATTCGAGATTGCATATCAGTTATAGCATTTTTAATTTTGTCCTGACTAGATTTTACTTCTTTTATCTCCACAGAAAGGGACTCTATGCTTTTTTCAACCCCTGCTAGTATTCTTATTATCGTGATTCTAAATTCTGGTTCAGCTATCTTTCTTGTATGTGTATTGATTAAGCCCCTGGCTGTCATTTCTTCCTGTTCTTTCTTGTGGGATGAATTCCTTTGTTTCATCATTTTGGAAGAAAAAAAAGAATTAACAAAATAAAAAATTACAATTAAAAAATTTAGGACAACACACAAAAAAATCAACTAAAGGTTGCTAGATCCTAGATGTGTTTTGGTCTGGTTGTTGAAATAAGCTTGATAGAATAGAGAAAAAAGGGAAAGAAAAGAAAAAAAAGGAAAAAAGTAGGAAAACATCTGAAAATTAAAAAAAATTAATATAATAAAATAGAATAGAATGAACGTATAAAAGTAAAATAGAATTTAAAAATTTAGAAAATAATATAGTGGAAAAAATTACAGAAAAATATTTTTTATAAAAACGGAAAATAAAAATAATTTTTCTCTTTCTGTATTCAAAAATAAAAGAAAAAGAAAAAAAATTTGAATAGATGGTCCGTGAACAGAATGAAATATGATTGAAATTACATCCAGTTTCCCCTAGAAGTTGAATATGCAGCACTTTATAGTCTGTAAACTAAGTAGGAGGAGAGACTTGTGGTGTTCCTCTAGAGCGGGGTTGGTATAGTTGGACATTGTGACTACGTTCTCCACTAGATAGCAATGTTTAGTTCACTGGGGTGGATCTCTGTGGCCTGTGTACATGTGTGCATGCACAGGAGAGGTGAAAATGGCGTCACCCAGCTACCCAGTCTCTAGCATCAGAACTCTGCTCTTGCAGACTGACAATCAAGCACCCCTCCTTTGTCTCCAGTTTCTGTTCAACACTCCTACTTCTGTGCCATCCACAGCCAAGCTGTCAGGCTGCCAGGCAGCACCTCCCTCCCAAATTTTATCTCAGATGGGGTTGTGTTTCCAAACCCCTGACTTCTGAGGGCCCTGTGGTTTGATCCACTCCAACCCTCTGGGGGAGGGTTTCGTCAAGCTATGGCCAGGTGCCAGCCTGCACCCAGGAACGTTTGCATGACCACGTTGTTACAGATGCCCAGAGACTGTGGCTGGGTGCCAGCATGCCCCAGAAAAAGTTCATATGATCATGTAGCACCAGTGTTTCAGGGATGATGGTAAATCACAACATACATCTGGCACCAGACTTCTCTGCCCCCTAATGTCCTTGTTCTAACACCAGCAAACGTGACTGTTTGCCTGTGGGACCTTTGCCTGTGGGGAGGCTGCACAACTTTTACCAAATGTCCTCCCAGCGGGGGAACCACCTCTCCCTGTGTGGCCTGAGGCCCCCTCGGACCTCACTGTCTGCTCCTAGGGATTTACCCTTCCCACCAGAGCACCGCCAGGTATAGAGCTGCAGAGTTTCAGACTCTGTGCTCCCTGTTTATAGAGTCCTAGTGGTATTTTAACCCTCTCCTTTCTCCTTTCTCCTTTCTCCTTTCTCCTTTCTCCTTTCTCCTTTCTCCTTTCTCCTTTCTCCTTTCTCCTTTCTCCTTTCTCCTTTCTCCTTTCTCTCTCAGTCCCTTATGGGTATATCCACTCTTTCTCTTTCTCTCTAGCTGCTTTCAGCAGGAGTGCTTTCCTTGTACTCTCCCCATCTCCATCCTCTCTCCACAAGCAAAATCATCTCCATACCCTCTGCAGCTTCTCTCTGCCCCCCTGTTCACCTCTCCGTGCTGTGTACCTGCTGAGTTATGTGGCTCAGGTTATGAAGATTGTTGTGTTAATCCTCAGATCAATTTTCTAGGTGTGCAAGATGGTTTGGTGTTGATCTGGCTGCATTTCAGGGGTGAGAGAACCAGAAAACTTCCATACTGCTCTGCCATCTTGGCTCTCCAGCACTGTGTAAAATATTTAACGTCACTGATCCTCATTTTTCTGATATATACAGAGAACAAAATAAAAACTCTATAAAGCTTCTGTGATATTATTTGAGATAATATATATGATATTCTTTGAAGGGTGTGTGATATCTAGTTGGTTTTTAATGAATGGTAGATAACATTATAGCTGTTGTTTTGTGCTTAAAATCTGTTCTCTGTCTGCTATACTCTGAGGGCAAAGGTTCCCAGTGTATCAATGGTATTGACTTTTAGGAAAGCAGAGACAGTGGCTTGTTAACTTTCTATACATTTGGTTATTTCTAAGTCACTATGCCAGTGGGCCCAAAGGCCACCAAGACTATACCCATTCATCTTTGTGGATACAGAATCAACTTTAGGATACAGAATCAACTTTAGCATCTCTCTCAAAAGCTCCAGTCATCCAGATTTAGGCTGGCCAGTTAATATCATTCAGCAACGAAGTAGCCACTCTTCTAAGGAAAATATACACTGAATCATGGATTTCAACCTGGAGAACACATTCAGATTTCTTGATGTAGCTTTTTCAAGTCCCTGGTATTCCTCCCTGGTATGCCCAGGGAGGCACATCAAGTAGCTTCACCCTTAATTGAGAGCCACTGGTTTTCAAAGAAGCTGATATTCAACTAGAAATGTTAAAAAGATAAGAAGAATACCCATTTCATGGTGATGATTTATATATTTTTAATTAAATATCTATATTGTCATGAATCTGAGAATATATGATGAATAGCATAGTAATATAGTTACAGAATAAATAGTCGTTCATCTTTGTATCTTACATTCTTTGCATAGTATATATAAAATGGTGCCTTTATCATAGTGCTGGCTTAAAAGCTTGGATTTAATCTGCTCTTCCTGTCTTTGTGATAGTGTAGATGATGATGATGATGATGATGATGATGATGATAATGATGATAAAGCATCCACTCACACTCATGGAGTACCAGGCCCTATATAAAGTGCTTTACATGTAGTATCCCATATAATCCTGTTATCCATATAATTACTAAGGTGCAATTTTCACCTGCATTTAACAGAGAATTAAATGAATGGAGAGATTAATTGGTCAAGGTTTATACACTATTATAGAGCCATGATGTAAACCCAGGCATTCTGACTCTAGAACATGGGCTCATGGTTTTATGCTTTGTTGTCCCTCATGAAGAACAAGGAACTGAGAGGGTAGGGGTCTTCCTTAAATAATTCCCCTGAGATACATTTCTACCAAGAAAGCTTGTTTATCATCTGTAATGTTGGACCTCTGTCCCTTCCTTTAGTGAATATAATTATTAGTGAATAACTGATGCATCTTACTGGGAATTCAAACACAGAGATATAAAAATAGACAGACATACTCAGATAGTATCTGGTCACCTCGCTGACTAGAATAGATGTAGCAATCAGATCCAGAAATAATCGCATTTTTGTTAATTAGACTCTTAGTGCTGTTTTTTTAAGTGCCATCCATTCTTCTAAACAAATAAGTACTTGTCTCTTAAATAAGTAAATTGCAGCCCTGGCCTCATTTACTACATTAACGCCTATGAGAATTGATAAGACCTCTTTTAAATATCCTAATATCTTGTGGTTCTCCTTTTAAAATAATAGCACTCAGTTTTGTAGATTCCACTTTAGTAAGGCCGTGCATTTTGCATTTCCTAAAATATGCTATTTATGTATTCTGTAACTGCTTGCACTGTTTCTGTGTAGATTTTTTTTTCATAAAATATGACCCCTCTTACCCCCCCCCCCCGCCCATGTCTAGAATTCATAATTCCCTTTGAATATGACAAAAATCCTAGGGGAAGTACTGTGCTTTTAAAGACAGTGAATATAGATTGGATGACTACTGATTCTGCCCACACAACCTGAGATATACACGAATTTATTTTAAAATCTCAGCAAATATATCAGAATTTTCAGAAAAATAATTTGATATTTGTAAACTGTTTGGAACTTCTCAGAGTTTATTTTGACCAATGTTTCCTATAGCAACTATTACTCTTATATTTAGTGTTTCAGGAAACGTACTGTAATAACATGAAAAATGTCAAAGCAAATAATATTTTTTAGTAAGTGCAATATTTTCCTAAAATGGAAAAAAATCAGATAGGATCAATATAGTTCAATGACTTTTAAGTAGAAACAACAAATTATAATCCACTAAAGGGAAATTGAGTTTCATAATAGGATCAACATAAGGTTGAGAACTTTAAGCAAGAATTTAGCACCTCAGGATACATTTAACATCATACAGTTCTTTGATGGTCTTAACAAATAGAATGTGCTTATCCTATTATTGTCCACGCAAGCACGTTCATGCATTTATCCATGTAGAAATGCATATTTTTTTGAGTATCTACTGAATACAAGTCCCAGTGCCAGATAATATGACAGATGCTGGGAAGTAAACATTCCTGACATTAAGGATTGTGATTTTTCTCAGGGTGAATTTAGTCCTGTTATTTCTACTTTTAACCCTTCAAGCTGTTTTGATTATAACAAGTTTCTTAACATTCAAGCATTGCAGTTTTATTTTTTTATTCTGAAGTGTTGAAAATGTTAACATAATAACTCTGTCAAAAACTTACATTTACCCATCATATGTGAATTAGTAAAAGATAGCTAGAAAAACTCTGACGTTTTACTACTTCTAATTTATCTAACCTCAAAGGCTGCGACTTAGGTCTTTTACAGATCTTAGATGATTTTTTTTTCAGACAAAATTAGAACATACAACACAATCAACAGTAACTAATCCAACATCTTTTGAACTACTATGTACAAAAGCTCACATATTCCCAGAAAAAATAAGCAAAGATCTTTGCCTGTTTGTCTGTGTGTGTGTGTGTGTGTGTGTGTGTGTATGTATGTGTATGTGCATATGCATATATATATATATATATATATATATATATATATATATGAATATACTTACGCTTTCATTTACAGATTAAAATATATGGAAATAGCAATGATAATAATCTCAAAATAGAATTTTATTTCCCAGCGTATTACTTTGTTAACTAAGTTATGTATCTTCAATTAAAGTGAACTATTATTGATATTTGAAGAGATTTGAGAAGTGATGCTAAATATATGGTCAGAAAGAATAGGAAGAAAACTTTAATGGTTTACCCCTCCACTTCTTTTTTTCCCTTTATTTTGTCAATCTATCTGTTGCCCCTGATTTGCTATTTTTCCCCCAAAGTGGGTAAGTGGGTAAATGAGGGGAATCAACAGTTTGTATCTTCCATTGATGACGATTCAATGATTCTATAATTGTAGAGCATTTTAGGATAGAGTATTTTCCTCCACTGAAAGGAGTGTAATGACTTCTAGCTCACTGGATTTTTATGAGGGTTCAATGAATTAGTAGCTATAAATTGTTTAGAACAATACCTGGAATATCGTTAGTATTCATTAAATGTTGTTATTCAAGTAATCACAGAACTAGTTTCAAACATGAGTATTGATAAATATTGTAATAATAAACTTCAGTGTGTCATCTCTATCATTAACATACTTAAATGTCAACTTTGCCTAAAAGACAAATCATGTATGTGTGTGTATATACATACATATGTATATATATATTTATATATATATATTTTTATATATATGTATATATATATAAAAATATATATATTTACCTATATGTATATATATACATATAGTATATATATATGTATATATATATATATATATATATATTTACCAATACATCACAAGGATATTTTGCATTATTGACTTTGTTTTGGTGCACAAATATGGAGAACAAGAATTCAGTGTAAATTACTGTTTTGAGATAGCTTATGGACTGGAAACCCTATTTGGAAAGAGGGGGTGAGAACAAGAGAGACCAAGTCCTAATGTTTTTACGTGTGTCTCTGCCCCTTCCCCCCACCCCTTTTAATATCTTTTATCATGTTTTATGTGGTTAACTGAAATTTCCCACCCCAGAACACCACACTTTGTTCGTTCATTATGAACACTGCTATTTCTTGTCCTGTGTCCTGTTTCTTCTGTGCTATTTGTGGCTTCCATATCCTTCTGCTCCACTCTTTCATTCTGAGGTTCCTGATGATAGTGAGGTTCTGGATATATGTATGGCACTCATTTTTGGACAAAGCTCTGGCACAAATTCCTGTCCCACCCCATTTTTAATAAAATGGATTGGACAATCTAGATGGAAATTGAATTTCCCGTTTTATTTCACTTTCAGAGATAATTATGCCATAATGTAAGTTTTACTCAGATGACCTTTCTTTCCTCTACCTTAGGATCTCTCCTGCTCCCTCTGGCTTCTCTGAAACAAGGCACTCTATTGTGCTTGACCTCTCTACCCTTTCTCAGACTATGAGCTGCATCTCTAGATGACTGCTTCCTTTCAAACTGATAGAACTGCTTACTTGTCATGTCCATATGGGCAACACCATACAGATATCTGCTATGCATCAAACTCGCCCTTGTCTACAATGGTTCTATCTATGCTCTGCCTTTGTAGCTTGTTTTAGTGAACAGCATGCCACTTCGTCCAACCAGAAACCTTGAATACTCCTTTGTTCCCTACCCTCTACCTGCACAAGTAAATCACAAAGTCAGCTCTTTCTGCCTAATACATATCTCATGAATTTATATATTTATATATGCGTTTATATGTAGTTTATATAAATAGCTCACTTCCTCCCATCGCACATTCAACCACCACTTGTACCAGCCTTTCATCTCAGTGGCGGCACCTCCCTCCCACCTGGTCTTCTTTCATCCCCTCTTAAGCCCTCTGTGTGTGTGCTTTTTTTTTTTTTTAATGTTTTAAGGTGCTGCTAGCAGGATTACAGGTATGATTCTGCAACTAGAGCTTCCCCTGGATTTTTAGTTATCCTTCAAATAACCACCCACATCTTTAACAGGGCTTACAGGGTGATCTGCATACTGACCCTTTAACTTCACATCTTTTAGTTCCTAGAGCCCTTCAGCCTCCTTTCCCTCCTAACCTGAGGATGTGCTTTTCCTCTGCCAGAAATCATCTTCTTTTTCTCCTCTCCTCTGCTCCTTAAAGGGGTAACTTCTACTCTCACTTCAAGTGACATTTCTCAGGGGATCTCCTTGGCCCTCTCCTACTGGCCCCGCTGTTGTATATGTGCCTCATCCTATTTGTTTACACTCATCCTGCTACTGTTTGTTGATATTCCCCAGCATATATTTATTTGGGAAATTGATTTTGGATTCAGAAACATGAGAACCCAATTCCAAGCACATCCTTTGTAGCTGAGTGACTTTGTGTATGCCACTTAATTTCTTTAGGTTTTATTTCCCCCATCTATAAAATATGGACTGTAATATCAGTCTTGCATGGCTGAGTTAAGTTTTAAAAATATCATATAGTACTAACACAGTACCTGGAACACTTAAGACACAGCATAAATGGCAGTTATTATCTGGATATTTCCCAATATAAGTTATTCCAATGAGTTTAGTTTTGTATAATCTCTTCATCCTGGCTACTAAGATGCGACCTAACAAATACGAAGGCATCTTAACATATATTAGGAGACAGAGAGAAAAGTTGAGAGGTGGATGGTTTTTCTTGCCAAAGTTGTAAAAAACGAACAGTTTCCCTTAAGTCGTTTCCTCTTGGCCCCTCACTATTTGAGAATGGATTTTCATATTGTTTTACCTTTTTCATTGTGCTGCTGGCTTTTTAACCTTTATTAAGAACCATGGATCCTTACTCCAGATCATGCAGACCCATCTCCCAGAAAGATGGAGACAGGAGAGGATGGTTAGCACATCAGTGCTAATTTCAAACTAGCTAATGTTTTCTTCCCCTTTATTAATGTTTTTCCATTTTATAAGCACTTTTGGAGATAAAATGGTTTAACCTAAAGGCTGTAAGAGTAGGTATTTTCATTGCCAAGATCAGTCTGGTAGGTAATTATTTTGGAGCAAGTTCTATTCAAGGAATCTTGAAACATTCTCTACTTTATCTATGCTCTGAGTAGAGTCTGATTCCTAGAGCTACTGCATCTTCATTTGCAGCCATTGATACAATTCAAAAACCAAGTGAAGGAATAACATTTCTAATCCCCCAAAGATCTATATATATTGCTTGTTGAGCTTTTAGTTGTATTTTTTATTACTAACTCTGGACATGTTTGCGTATGCTGAAGATTTCAATTAAAATAGACAGCAGGGTGATATGGAATCAATACTTGTTGTTTTGTATCTAGGGAAAAAGAAGCAATATGAAATATGGAAATCTGAGAGAATGTAACTGCTCTAGGATCTGCTATGAGACATAACCTCCTGCTTGTCAGATAGACATGATTTTTAGAGCAGAGAATTTGTTGGCTTAACGACGACAACTTGCCAGTTTCATTAGTTTCATATCTTAGTCTAGACAGAGTCACTGTTCCAGTCATTGAAGTACCAATCCTAAGCTTCCGTTAAGTTTGAGCCAAATGATAGCATATTTTAGAAGTGCTTTGTAACATAACAATATGCAGCTAAATACTGCTTATAGATGAGTAAGCTTGTGATAACTTCACTATAAACTGGGTTCTGTTCTTTTTCATTCTTGCTTAGGTTTAATTTTCATGAGCTTGCTAAGAACATCATTATTAGTGCTTCTTATACATACCCAGTGAATATCACATTGAAAGAGTCATTCTGAGAAAAGTGGAAGAGTTATAAATATAAACTAACTACCGATACGGTAGGAACTGAGTTGGGTATATCACCGATTGATTTTCATTATGGTAAAATTGTGTGTGTGTGTGTGTGTGTGTGTGTGTGTGTGTGTGTGTGTGTGTTTTCCCCTACCTACTCAGGGGTGTGTGGAGAGTTCAAACAGATTAGATCCAAAGAACAGTGAATTTATTAAACATATTTAAGGAACTCTTCAGAATAAATATCAGATCATGGGATATCTCTTACGACCACAATTTGGAAGGGAAATCCATCTGCAAAGAGCAAATCTCTAGTGAAGAAAATAATATGTTTTCATTTTTAAAACCAAAGTATTTCATTATTGTGTGCCATACTGTGCACCCCACATAGGATCAGCCTGGGATTCAGAAGAACCTGCGGGAAATCTTGTGACAAACATTTAAGGTCAACTAGATAACATTTTCATTCTCTGTGATTCCTTCTGAATTTGCTATTGTTCCATCTGAATTCATTGTTCTCTGAAGGCAAGAAGCAGAACAAACACTAACTGTTGGATATCTTGTCTTGCTGTCTATCTCCAGAATTTTTTGGCTACATGCAGTTCTTCAGAATATGATAGAAAATAGTATTTATGATTATATATTTTGTGTTTTTCCTGAATGTATCATTTTCCTACAGATGCTTTAAACTTCTTAAACTGCTAATGTACTTTCTCAAATTGGAAGTTATTTCATAGACTGGCAAGGTAGATATTTCTTTTGTTTGCAAAGTTAACCCTGAAGAAAAGATGAGGATACTCAGCCAGCTACCAGTAAATATTTGGCGCCTTGTTAATAGCACGTGGCTTCTTTATAGTTATCCACAGGCAAAGATTCCTACAAAAGTTGTTAATAAGTTCTTAATATATATACATATGCCTTTTGGGCTTCTCCACCAACAGTGAGGTGAGAACTGTAATAATCTGCCCCTTGAGAAAGCTCTGTTCATTGTAGGGAAGAACAACCTGATTGCTTTTTTCATAATGCTTGGAATATGTTTCATCCCTATTGTTATGGATGTCCAAGTATAAGACAGTATAGGCAATATAGGAAATTTTCCATGATTTGCAGATATCTACGATTAGCAACATCAACTCTTAATATGCGCCTGTAAAATAGTTCATCAGGACCATATAATAATATGCTCAAGATTCTTTTTAAAGGAATGTGCTAGGCACATGAAATAATTCTATATCACTCAAATATAATTGTTTACATTTATTCATGTTTTAATAAACACAGCCTAGTATTCAAGAAAGCCAATTTCCATTAAGATTACAAAAACATTGATTAAGGAAAGCTAAAGCTTAAAGAGAGATGATCATTTTAAATTTTAGACTATTAGAAATATCTGATTACAATGCAGTCGCATCTAAAAAGTAATTTACCTTTCAAGGGTGACTACAATTTTAGGTCTCCTAAGGCTTTAAGCACATGTCACCACTACAAACCCTGCAGGTATTTCAGTATTATAGTGTCTTCCAGTGGTTTTGCTTTTAATTCAAACTGTAACAGGCCCCCATGTTTGCCTGTCGGTATAACAGAACTAACCCAGCAGCAGATTCAATTCTACAGACATGATATGAACACCTGCTGTGTATAAAAACTCTGTGAGCCACTGAGCAGGACATACCTGTGAATAAGGCAGAGGCCCTGCCTATAAACTGCCCACAATCTAGGGGGAGAGGGATAGGCTTTATAAAGCTTTTAATTAAAGCCAAATAGCTTCAGAGTTAGCAGGCCTAGGGAAACTCCATTCAGTATACATTTGTTCTATCCCCCTCCCACCCATTTACTGTTATCTTTGTTTTCCCATGCAGTCTAATTTCTTTCTTTTGGCCTCCTTCCTCTGAGGCTGAGAATATACATCTGTGTGGGAGTAAATGCCCTGAGTCACTGCACAAGCGCATGAAAACAAACAGAAGGGACAGGCAGCATGTTATTCTTTTAGAAGCATGGCCTTATTCCCCCTCACTCCTGACAGTGTCACTTCAGGCCCTGAGCATATGGGCAAGGGCTTGTCTTTAGAGCCACTTATGGCACATATATAAAATTTACTGTACCTTTTAGGAAAAATGCAGTGTTTGTGAACCACTTGGGAGAGAGAGAGATTTATACAGGGGGAAAAATACACCCAGTCAAGCTATTAAACACTGGTTTCCATGCCATTTTTAGTCACTAGATATGAATGAAGAGGTCTCATGTTAGACTATAAGATGAGCAAGTATTTGGATCTTTTTTGAAATAAATAACTTGTTGATATCTCTTTTGGGGATCAATTTCACTGTATCTTTGGAATCTTAGGTTTTGAGGTTGATTATCAAGGATTACAGAAAAATTAAGGATGGTTTTTCTATTATAGAAAAAAAAGTGCAGTCTCAGAAACAACCATTTTCTCAAGTAATTAATCCTTCTGAATGGATTTTTCAAAGAAATCTGGTTCATAGAGTGTACCATACTTTTGCTGATAGAGAAAGTGGTCCTATGCTGTACATTGTTTGGGGTGAATAATCTTAAAGTAGTAATCCAGGGGCGCCTGGGTGGCTCAGTCGGTTAAGTGTCCAACTTCAGCTCAGCTCACAATCTCGCGGTCCATGAGTTCAAGCCCCGTGTCTGGCTCTGGGCTGATGGCTCAGAGCCTGGAGCCTGCTTCCGATTCTGTGTCTCCCTCTCTCTCTGCCCCTCCCCCATTCATGCTGTCTCTCTCTGTCTCAAAAATAAATAAACGTTAAAAAAAATTTAAAGTAGTAATCCATGTAAGTCCTTACATCAGCCTTCCAATGTGACATTAGTTTTCCCATCTCACTACACATAATATTTTTAACATCAGGAGAGTTGGCTTTCAGTATAAGTAGGCATATATTAGAACACAAGATTTTTGTGGCATGCTGTTAAGGTCCTGTTTTACTTGGAATTGTACATTGTACATTTTCACTAATATGTTTTGTTTTACTTAAGGGCATTACACTTATTCTTTCCTGCATCTATTTGTGAAGTTGTATGAAGAACTTCTCATGGTGAAATGTGATCCCGAATCAATAGGCAGCAAGGGTGGGAAAGAAATAGAACACTGGTAGAGAATACCTTCCGGATGTCAATTTCCAATGAACAGAAGGAGGGAGAGTCCTTTGTATATAACTATATGTTTTGCATAACTTAACCTTTGAAATGCTGGGAGACTTATTTATATATATGAAATCAAAAAGAAAATGCCATTCTTTTCTATCGCAGATGTCATTTTGGTTATGGCTATAATTAGAAATACATAACTTGAATATTTAGAAAGTGTTTTGTTTTTTCTCGTGTGGGGGTTGAGGAGGAAAGAATGGCAACTGTACTTCAGCAGGTGCTGCTTATTATTCAATTGAAGATTTCATCCCAGTAGAGCCTGTGAGCACCATGGCCTTTTGGAAAAGGCATTAGAGTGGGTGTTAAGAAACCTGGATTCTAGCTGGTTTTGCCACTAGTTATGTAACCAAGAAAACATCACTTGTCTTGTCTCAGTGCATCTCATTCATTCCTCAATTAGCAATTTATGTTATGTGCATATTATCTATATATGTATACATTATATTATGTATTATGTGCTTACTATGCAGGCATGATGATAAATCCATTACATGCATTGCTTTACTTGAAATGTCTTATCAGAATATTTACTAGATTATATTGAAGTTATCTTTGCATGGCTCTAATTCCTCTGTGTGACAGAGACTATGATTTATTGACATATTGGATGGTTAGTAAGGTTTGTTAAGATGAACTGATCTTTTATGTCCCTTATTTCTCAATTGTTTGGGCTTTTATTTTGTCAAATAAAAATAAGATCATATTTTCTTCTCATCAGGGTGAGGAGGGCTTTCTTAGTGTTTTCCCTATTGCTGTTAGGTTATGGTTTAGCCTTTTTTGGGGTATACATTTCCTGTGTTATCATAGATCATTGCTGTTTTAATTTTATGTTTATAGCTCAAATGACTCACCCAGACACAGTGAAACATTCCCTCAATAGATTGCTCTAAGTGATAAAATAAGCAAAAACATCATAGATTCTCAGTTTCATGAGACACTAAAAACGTATAGTGAAGCAACAGGGTTTGCCAAAATCTTTGATCTTTGTGTTGATCATTGTGAAGGTGACCGTAGGTCTTTTAAAAAAGCTATGCCTTTTTGTTTTTGTATTTGTTTTTGTGATGCAACTACTAATATGTTTATTAAGCTGTATCAGTTTTATCAAACAGAAAAAAAGTTTGATTGACCAAGATTTGTTATTCTGTCCCTGTTAATCTAAAAACATCTTTCAAGTGTTATTTTCCAAAATAGTCTTAGGGTCTATGTCTTAAAGCTGAGTGTAAAATCCATTAGCAGCCCACACTGAGGGCTAATTGTTAGAGTGTAATCTTGGCAACAGTTTTATAACTGCTAGTGAAGCCCACATAGCTAAGTGGGTACATTATCTTATAATAATTATATTCTCGGGGGATTTTGTTCTTAACATATTATAATAGTGTGAATAATAGCATGGGCCACTGGCCAAGGATGGAATTCTGATCTGTTGAGATGAAGATCTCCTACTAATATAAACTATGTTTGAGGTGTTTTGAGTTTATATTTGGGGTGGATGAGAAAAGTTACACTTAGTTAAACATTCTTCCTTTTTCCCTTTCTCTTTGACCATCAAAATATCCCAGTACCATTCAGAAGGAGGAGAGGGAATAAAGAGAAAAGTAAGAATTAAAAAAAGAGAGAGAAAATGAAAACAAAAACAAAATGAGTACCAAAAGTAATCAGGAGACAACAGTCACCAAAGTATCATGGAAAGTTTCTTTCCATGCTGTTCTGGACAGCCAAAATGAGGCCAAGTATTTATTCCTTTTGGAAGGGAATACTGAAGCATCTCCTCATACTCAGTTAAATTTTAGTAGGCATGATAAGAACATTAAACACATTCATAGGATTTATGTAAAGAGTGGTAAAGTATAAAATAGAAAAGGGGAGTTTGAGTCATGTTGTAGAACAACTCAAACTCAACTGAGAACATTTACCACATGAGGCACTAAAGTTGTTTATTAGGCACCAAAACGATAAGGATGCTAGACTAAGGGCTCTGTTTTTAAATGTTATTTTATCCAGATCTTTGCTGAGGCTCCCCCTGCCTCTTGGAGATCTGAGTAAACTTGCTCTGCCTCCCTCATTCGTTATATCCTGTGAATGTCTCAGTCTTTCCCCACAATTTGTAAATTCCCAAAGGCTGGCATCTCTGATGTCTGCTTCATTTTTGCCCTCTCTGTGTGTGCACAGTCTCTACTTCACCATGTATCTTCTGGATATCTGATGGGATATCAGATCAGGCATCCTCATTTTTCCATAAAAAAATCCACTTACAGCAAGAATCTCACATTTTTAGTAATTTTGCTGAAGATTTGAGAGGCCATACCCCTAAGCTGCTTCCTCTTTACCCTCTCCCTTCCATTTCACTGGGAATAATTTCTCCCCCTTCTCTGGAGCCCTGATACAAACTGACATCCATGCCCTTAAGGGGCTCCCCCACCACCTCTATGAATTTGCTCATTTTCTTGAATTATTAATGTTCAGTAAGATTTAGTCACAGCCTTTTCCTATCTCTGAAACCATAGTGTAAAGTCAGCAGCCTCTGTAAGATCCCAGGATATACTTTAACATCTGCCATTTCACTTACGATACTCCACTGAAAGCATTAGACTTGTTTTAAAAGGGATGGCCTGGAGCAAGCTCAGGGCATAACTCTCTTGGGGCTAAAGAAATGAGTGAGTTACTGCACTTTGTATGTATGTGTGCATATATCGTGCGCAAACACACACTTTCATACATGAAAATAACACAGTGAATAATTTTGAGAGGTACTAAGAATTCCATGTGGAATTGGCATTTTGGGTATCATTTTGATATCCATACAAAATGTGACCTGAATTGTAATCTTTCTAGCCACTCTAATAATGGAGTTTTGTTATAAGATTATATTTCTTACTATTTTTGGATGCAATGGGTAGTTTAAACTTTGCAAAATGATTGCTTTTTTCCATTTTTCCCCCTTTGAATGCAGCTTCAGGATAAAGGAGTTTTAGGAATTGGCCCAATTTCTTCCTTGAGCTTTATGGGCATTTTTGGTTGTCTGCCTCGTATCTGTGACTCCACTCCTCATTCCCAGTAGACCCCTGCTTGTGCTTGGGTTTATTCCTCAGTTCCAACCCTATTCCAGGGCTGGAACTTTGTTCAAATGAGCTAATTTTATAAATACCATTGTTCTTTCCCTAGGTTAGGGATGGATTAGTCTAAACCAATTTAAAGTAATTTGATGAGAGACTTGCAGTGGCCTGTTTGATTTGCAGTGGCCTCTAGGATAGGGGCACCTGGGTGGGTTCAGTTGGTTAAGCATCCAGCTCTTGATCTCAGTTCAGGTCATGATCTCATAGTTCATTGGTTTAAGCCCCATATCGGACTCTGCCCTGACCGTGCAGAGCCTGTTTGGGATTCTCTCTCCCCCATCTCTCTGCCCCTATCCTGCTCGTACTCTCTTTGTCTTGAAATAAATAAACTTAAAACAAAAACAAAAACAGACTAGAAAGCCCACACAGCTCTCCTACAGGACATCAACAAAGTCACACCTAACAAAATCATGATTATTGTTCTGGGGACATCCCATTGCCATCAGAAATAGCAAACTTATGATGAAACAACTATAGACCACAGATGTATAAAGGAACTAAAAATTGATGGTAGTATTAAACTGCTAGATCAACTAATGCTGACATAGGCTCTAACTTTGGATTCTTGTTAGAGGAGCCAATACTTTTCCATCTACTCTGAGCCATTTCTTCCCTCTTATTAAACCAGCCCATTTTCCTATCATTTGAATCTATATTTCCAGTGATTGCATATTTTTATCTCAGTTTTCCATAGGCCCTGCAATTTTATCACATGGTTTCCTTTGTACTATTTCCTATATGTCTTATCCCAATATTTGATATTAGCACTCACTTTGTCACAGAAATCTTAGATTTTTCCTTTCCTCCTCCCTCTCACTTCTCACATCCAACTGATTACCAAGTCTTATTGATTCAAATTTCCGTATATCTCTTAAATTCATACAGTTCTCCTGTGCCTGCTTCAACTAGCATGCTTCAATCCTTAATCACTCTTTATATGGATTGCTGCAATAGATGCCAATCACTTCCTTGGCCTTCCATCTCTTACCCCCAACAATCCAATCTCCAAAATTACTTCCAGGAAGAGCATTCTAAAATACAAATTTGGCATATCATTTTCTTGCATAAAATTTGTAAGCAATTTCCTATCCCTTGAGGATAAAGACACAAGTCTTTTTCATGATATTTAAGTCATGCTATTTTTACTTTTCCTTTTTGTACATTATCCTAGTTTATTGCTGTATGAATCCCATGTTCCAACTAAACTGAATTTTCTAAAATTCCCTAAATATGACTTTTTTTCCCCTCACAACTTGATGGTTTTTCAAATCACCTCCTTCCATGTACTCCCTCTAATTTATAATATTTCTGTCTGGCAAACTCTTTTTTATGCTCAGATTGTCAGGTATTATGTTTATGTAATTGCTACCCTAACACTCCTTACGAAGAATTAGGTCTTTCTCTACAGGGCTCCTGCCATGCCATTGCATACTTCTATTAGAGCATAACCAGGCAAATTCTAATTGTTTATTTTCTTTTCTGTTTCTGTACTAAACCCTGAACTCTTGGAGCTAGGCACCATTTGTCATTGTATTTCTGATATTCTCATTGTGCCTGGCACATAGTAGACAAGCAATGTTTGTTTTCTAATGAATAGCGAGAAAGAGAATTGCTAATGTGAAGACTAAAAGCTGTCTGTATATGATGTCAGCCAAGCTTGTTAAAAAGGAAAATTTCAGAGAGTTAATTGTTTTTTTTTTTTTTTTAACTATCCTTGTAATAACACATGACCAGTTTTATATTTGTCTTGGTCATTTATTTTGTTTTTCACTTAGATACCTCAAATTATTTTGTAGTTTTTGTGTTGTTTTTCTGCTCTAGAATGTGTTTAGTAAAAGGAGATAAGGTGGATTTGTCTTATATAAGACTCTAAGTCACTGATCAGGAAAACAAAATGGAAATCATATTTTAAACCAAAAGTATTTGTTAATTACTTGATGTTAAATGAATGTATATTCTATTCAACTTAAGGGTAGACTGTAGAGCTTACAGTGAACTCAGGAGATAATCTTCTATAGTTTATTGTGAGTGAAGATTATTATAACTATCAATATAGGCTAGGTCATGTTGTAGTAAAACTAAACAAAACCCCACACCCCTCCCCAAACCCCAAGATCTCAGAGGCTCACTGCCACAAACCCTTACTTCTCACTTGTACTACAAGCCTCATGCATGACAAATTACCCCCATTCCACACAGTCACTCAGGGACCCAGGCTGACAAAATATGTCCATCCTGAAGATGCACCCTCAGGAATACGGGGCCTCCCTGAGGAGGGAGTCCAAGAGCAACAGGGACACCAAACCTCACTTGGGGAACAAAACAGACAAGGATTGTGCAAGGGTTTTTGTCTTTTTTGTTTTTTTAGGTTTTTTCCTGCCAAAACTTGGAAGCGGCACACTTCATTTTGATCACAACTCTATGCCAAGAACTAGTCATATGGTTTTGTCTAATGCTAGAGGGCTGAAAACATAAGGGAGCAAATGTGACTGTTAACAATTCTTTCGACCACATTCTTATGATACCTCTTTCATATGTGGGGCTTTTGTAATGCAGTTTTGGAAAAGTTAGTGAAATTTGTGATAAGGCAGGGAGAGAAAGGAAAGATCTTTTATTTCTTTCTTTCCAGTGAGCAATACTGCTTTTCATTTGAGAGTCCAGTTCTCTCTCTCTATATATATATATATTTATTCATTTTTGCATTAAATTGCATGTGGAGCATTAAATAAAATATAAGTAAAGTTTCAAAAGTAATGCATCATCCTTCTGTTTTCATCAGGACTTCTCATTCTAAGGTATAGGACCCGACTGTGTGTGTGGGTTTTTTTTTTTAAGTTTATTTATATTTATTTTGAGAGAGAGAGAGAGAGAGAGCAAGCAGGAGAGGGGCGGAGAGAGAGGGAGACAGAATCCCAAGCAGGCTTAGTGCCATCATAACAGAGCCTGATGCGGGGCTCAAACTCACGAACCGTGAGATCATGATTTGAGCCGAAACCAAGAATCAGACACTTGACTGACTGAGTCACCAAGGTGCCCCCAACTGTGTTTTTAAACATGAAGGGGAACATGTTGGCTGATAGTATTGAAAGGTTCAGGCGTAGCCTGCACTTAATTCAGGCTCAGCTGTACCCTGTTGCTCTAATGATGTGAGGACCTGCATTCTTTTTTCATTTTCCATTTTTAGATCAATTATCCTTCATTTGGGACTTATTTCTGGGTAGGCTTTTGTCACTTAGTTTTCGACATCCCCTCACCCTACTTTATCAGTAAATGTGGGATTATTATTAGGAGGATGACATTAGTTGCTGTAGGTAGTGTCTAGAAGAGGGCCTGGTACTTGATAGACTTCCACGTGTGTTAGTTATTATATATTTGCCCACTGTTCCAGGAAAAGTCCTGCAAGAAGATTTTATTACCCTGACTCATATGAGATGTTCAGATCTTAATTAATTAGTGTGATTAGTAGATCAAATATTGTGACTGGCCAGTGTATTATTTGCATAACTTTGGAACAGGGAGAGATGTGTTGGTCAGCTGAACCTGACCTTCTTGAACTGATTGTTGGGGAGGAGGATTGTTGGAGAAGGAAAGGATCCTGGGAAGACAAAACAAACAAATAAACAAACAAACAAAATGCCTACTGTGCTTATTATCCAAATAAACATTAGCATGTTCATTTGGAGTTGTCCATATGCATATATGTGGTGTACTGATGAAGTCTCATTTTCTCTGAAAATACAGTATTTATCAATGTTTTCATAAATTACTCAAAATTATCAATTATAATGGAAGGAAATATTTCAGAGTAAATATAGTATATGTAAATTTTTAAGTCCTGGAGAAGTAGAAATTTTCCTTATGAAATAAAAATAAGTATTTTATGACTTTAGGAGTTAATTATTTAGTGTAACTATAACTTGTCTTATTTGTACAGATGAATTTTTATTGTTTCTTCAAAATACTAAGCTTTACCAGCAAAATGTCTTCAGTATTTCTTACCTCCAGCACTGCTCTGTGCCCTTGTTGTATACTGCAATTTTTAACCTAAATTACAAATTTGAAAAGCTATTGGTTATTGAAAAACATACTTCTTAGTTTTCAATATAATCTTAATATTTATTTTTATAACAAGTTATATTAATGAGATTATTATTGCTTAAATGCTTTACTTTCATGAAGAGGAATAGATTACTTGACTAGATGTTTTAAGTATTAGATTTATAATTTCTTCAGGAAATTGGATACAAAAGTTTCGTTCAAATCTAATTCAGTTTTGGGGCATGTGTGTGTGTTTTTAAGGCAACCTGCTATATTATTTCTTTATCATCAATTACATTAAAAATTGACACTTTATTTTTTTCTAAAACAATTTTTATTCTTACCAAATTAATATATGTACATAGTTACAAAATGATGTAAAATTGCCCATAACACTCTCAACTGAACCCAGAAAAATTCAATTGTATGATATAATATGGGGTTGTAGCATTGTTAACAAAATAATTAGGGTGAGTCTAGTACAGATCATAGGAACCAATCACCAATTCATTCAATCACACTGGAATTCATGTTATTGTGGGCTATGTCAGCAAGGGGTTTTTCCGTAGTTCCAAAATTCATAGCTAAAAGCAGCAGTTTTTCCCTAACCCTTTTATACCCCTAGTTCCAGTCCTCAGACATAAACTCCTTCAACATTTTGAGTGGTTCCTGCTAGTTTTGACAAAAAATTAACATTTTAAACATCATACCAGATTGCATTTTCCTAAATTCCTAAACATATACATGTACATTTAAATTACTGTAGTTATCTACAGTGATGATGTATATAATTATATAAACATAATATATATTATATTTATAATGATTGTAAACATCATCACTATATTCTTATTCTCTCAGGTCTGTGGTAATCTTAAAGTATCTCGGATAAATGTTTGAAATATGTGACTTTTCTTAATACAATCAAAATTATAGTATTTTTACTTTAAAAACAATCATATTAATTTAAAATTTAATTTGTTTTATAATCTAAATCCCCAAACAATTTCTTATACTGGCAGCCAATATCAAAGCCTATTTCCTTGGATTCTAGGTGAGTTCTTGATTTCAAGTGGAATTTTGTGCTACTTATTTTAAAGTGTTTGTGATTTCTGTTTCTGGTTTAACAGCTGTTTTCATCATTTCCATATGAGCTGTTATTTATATCTTAATGTTAAGCTTCTAGGAATTTCTTTTTACTGGACTGTCTCACGACATATTCTAAAATTTGGTATCTTCTTCTCAGCCCTCTCATTACCACCATCTTTCCATTTCTATTGAAATGATCTTTTCACTATTTTTATTACCAAAAAAAATTTGTTCTATATGCCAATATTCCAATAGTCTTACTGCTCAGAAAGACATTTCTCCATTGGCCAAGAATTTAGGCTTATGGATTAAATAAACTACTTCATATTATCAAGTTTATCTTCTTTATCAGAAATTTCCATTAATTGCATCTTGCTGAGATTCTAAAGTATAGCAGTAAACTACTTTCATTTATGAATAGAACATTTCTGAACCATGACCCATCTGAGAGTTTCAATCTCTCATTCTTGTGATCTATGACAGTCAGGTTGGTACCAGAGAGGAACTTTCAGAATAATTCTGTTTTCTGAAAGCTACAATATAGTTCTCACAGGAAGAATTCTCCTAGTATTAGATTTATACAGCATAAGAAGAATAGCATTGTGTACTCAACATAAACCTGAAAATTTCTTTAAGATGATACATGTATAGATCCAGAATCAAGACCTCATGATTTTGTATGTATACTTTGGATCATAAGAGGTCACAAAGATGGCCATAGTCATGTTAACAGCAATAAGAAAATAACCCTTAAAAATAATGCTTTTAGAATTGATGTGTAGTGAAATTTTATGTCTGTTCATAGGATCTGTACAGTAAAACTGAAGAAAGTATAAGTATCCCCAGACTCGGGGCTGAGAGTATGTATATAAGTGAAGAAGCTAAGTCTAAAAACTGCTTCTGTGCAAACCAAGCAAGTAACATACATCATGATTTAACATTGTTAAAGTAAGCATCCGCCCCCCCCCCCCCCAACAGTTTCAACACCACTTAATCTGGAATTGGAAAGAAGTTAAACAAAAATCCACAACTTCTCTTGAATTGATTTAGACTTTTCCTCCCTATGAAACAGCAATCAGAAAAAAAGTGTAGGATTTTGTGGAAAGTTGAAGGGACTGTAATCAGGGATTGAGGGGTACTCTAAAGCTGCTTTTAACTAAGTCTGTGGGGTAATCTGAAAACTAGATCCTCTAGCCTAGTGTCGGGCGTATGCTAAACCCCAGTTTTAATTTACAACCCACAATACAGTTTCCTTGGCAGTGATTCACAAATCCCTGTTTCAGCCAACCTCTGCTGAGTGATAACGTTGCTTTCTCTGGAGCATCTTCTATCTCCACTAAACCTGTTTCTCAGGCCACGAAGGCTTCCGCTTAGCAAACACCACCCAATGGCAGTCTTCACAAATGCATAGCCTTATTGAAAATGTGCTGGTTCCTCATATTGTTATGCCGGTCCGTGGTCATTAAAATTTTATCATATAAACCCTGCTGTCTGCACAGAAGAGGAATTGAAAACGTTGGCAAGAGATGACCACATATTTTATCAGAATCTCCTAAAAGGGAAAACCAACATGTTTAGAGCAGGAAGGAACCAAAAAAAATCATCTTTAATTTAAATATAACAAAATGTCAAAAACCCTGAAATTGACATTTATCTACTTCAGTTCATTTTCACATTTTCCTTGAATGTTTCAGTTTCTCAAAGTTGCGTGACCGTTATCCAGTTGTACATGATATGATTTTCATAGGTTTCTCTTGGGGAGCTGATATTAATCAAAGGATGCCACTGAGACCCAAAGGCAGCATGCTCTTGATTACAGTGTTGACTTATCAAAGGGCTGAGAGATTAGTGGCTTTAGCGCTTTATGTAGGAAGAGAGATTTCAATGGCTGGAAACCTGATTTGGGGAATGTACTTTAGCTTATGAACGCAGATAAAATATGCAACAGTGGGGAAAAACCAATCTCACAGTATCCACAACATTTTTGTTAAATACCCATGCATTCCCCCCACCCCTGCCCCTTATGCCTCCTTACATTTGTCTGAATACATTTTGTTTAATGTGAGATGTGACATTTTATGTTTCTCATTTTTAGATTTAGAACAGACTGTAACTCAACTAAAATGCTCATGTGCCGTTCCAATTTCCATCAATGGCATGAGTAATCATTATGAAAAGAGAAAATCTATCAGAGCTTTGAAAATATATAGGAGTTATTCTTTCTTGTCATATTTTAACATTTTATTGTTTGTAATAGTTTTTTTTTTTAAGTTTATTTATTTATTTTGAAAGAGAAAGCACAAGCAGGGAAAGGGCAGAAAGAGGAGAGAGAGAGAATCCCAAGCAGGCTTCTCATTGTCAGCCCAGAGCCCAAAGCAGGGCTCCATCCCATGAACTGGATGATCATGACCTGAGCAGAAATCAAGAGTCAGAAGCTCAACTGACTGAGCCACCCAGGCACCCATATTGTCTGGAATAGTGCGTGTTCAGATAACTGAATAGAGTGCGTTCAGATAACTTTTTAGCAGATGAGAAAATCAACCAAGGACAAATATTATATTATGTGCTAAACTGTTAAATATTTGTATTATTTTGTGTATTAGAGAAGACAAGAGTCCCTATCATTGGTAAGCAAGGTCTGGATAGTGTTCTAGAAGCAATGATAGATTTGCTCTGATTTATGATGTTCTCTTCAACATTTCAAAAAAAAATATAATGTTTTATTTATTATTTTGAGAGAGAGAGAGAGAGAGAGAGAGAGAGAGACCAAGCATGAGTGGGGGATGGGCAGAGAGAGACAGAGACACAGAATCCGAGGCAGGCTCCAGGCTCTGAACTGTCAGCACAGAGCCCAATGCAGAGCTGGAGCCCATGAACCGTGAGATCGTGACCTAACCTGAAGGTGGATGCTTAACCGACTGAGCCACCCAGCCACCCTCTCTTCAACCTTTTGAGATTGTTGTGGAATTTGGTGGGGAGATTTCTTGATCCCAAGCAAAGTTAATTAATCTATGTTGAAATTTACCTTAGGTGCCTATCATAATTACCACCCATTTTTTTCTCTAGCAAGTCAAAATTTAATAGTTTATTAAATTTTAATAATATAATTTTAAAATATAGTTTAGATTAATATATAATTATGCATTATATATTTATTTATTTGAAGCATTCTTCACTTCTTTTTTTTTTTTTTTTTTTTTTAACATTTTTTATTTATTTTTGGGACAGAGAGAGACAGAGCATGAACGGGGGAGGGGCAGAGAGAGAGGGAGACACAGAATCGGAAACAGGCTCCAGGCTCCGAGCCATCAGCCCAGAGCCTGACGCGGGGCTCGAACTCACAGACCGCGAGATCGTGACCTGGCTGAAGTCGGACGCTTAACCGACTGCGCCACCCAGGCGCCCCAAAGCATTCTTCACTTCTATTGAAGCCCAATTTCTGAGTTTATTTTTAAAAGGTTTAAAAGGTAAGAGAAGATAAGGTTGTGATGAATAATTATGTTTGCTTAAGAAATAGAAATCAGTTATATGAACATAATTCTGCCATCATGGAAATTCTCAGTAAATACAGTAGAAAAATTGAAGTGGCGATTATATCTATTGTGTATAATGTATTTGCATATATGTGTTATGTTTAGCACATTCATATAAGAATAAAGCTTGGCAAGACATTTTGGTAAGGGATGCATGCTTTCTATGTGACTTGCATACAATGGATAGTATATATCTGCCTGCCACGGTATCCTGTGATATACTGTCAGTCTGAAACCAATCTGAAATCTTATAGGTACATACGACCAAGAGACCACAAGATTTCATGACCATTATATTCATGATGTAACCATAGAGTTCTTTTCTGTGGGAATGTAATATTATTCTAGGATTGACTAGAATAGTTGAACAAATCGACTAAACTTGTAGCAATGAGATATTCCTGAGCTTATGTTTATTAAATTATACTCCAGACAGTTTAAATGCCTTAAATAGGTTAGAATTTTGAACCAACTAAATTTTAAGAAATGGAAGAATATTCTAACATAAAAATATAGACCTAAACAATTCCATGGTATATTTTGCAAAAGACCACAATTGTTTATCATATTTGTTCCCCCAGAATTGGTTCTGTCATATAGTTCCTTGTGCCCAGAGTGGCATAGGTAGAACATAAGTCTTTATTTTACAGTATACATTGGTTTATATTTTTGCTTCTTTTTCTTTAACTGAATATGCTAAAATATCATCAGTAAAATCCCACTTCTTTCATAATGAAGACTTTGGTATGAATGTCATAGGCACGATCAATATATTGAAAATGGAAAAAAATGGGCTTAGGAGACACCTGGGTGGTTCAGTTGGTTGGGTGTCTGACTCTTGTTGTTTTCTCTGAGGTCATGATCTCGTGGTTCATAAGTTCGAGCCCCATACCAGGCTCTGTGCTGAAGGTGCAAAGCCTGGTCAGAATTCTGTCTCTCCCTCTCTCTCTGCCCCTCCCCTGCTCTCATACTGTCTCTTTCTCAAAATAAACACACAAACATTAAAATTAATAAAAAGAAAAATTGGCTTTAGATCATTACATTCATCTTCTATTTATATTTCAAATAATATATAACATGTTTAAGATTATATCACTGTCCATTTTATTTGTAATAATTAAACACCACCCTTTTGAAGTTTGTAGGTTTATTTCCTATAAAATGATTTCACAGTCTGAATTTCTTCTAATCCTTACTGTCCTCAAAGAATAGATGTTTGTTTATCATTACTGAAATGAAATGGACATTAAGTGTTCAAATGGTATTAAATGCCTTGCTTCATGGGATTGTCTCAGAATGATTTCCAGTATAAGAATACTCAGCCAACTCTTAAGCAACAACAACATTTAATAATATAATAATCTTATACAAAGTGGAGAGGTTGGCCGTTCTGGAGTTCAGTGGCTCAGTGATATAAGGGTAGCTTTTGTGAAGAGTAGAATTTTGAATAATGCTCTTGGCTTTCCCTCAAGGTCACAAGATGCCTGCCACAGTACTGATTATGATGCCCTCATGCCATTGTTTCAGGGAGAAGGACACTCTAAAGCAACTTATCCTCATTAGCAAAACCTTTATGTAAAACTCCAGCATCTACTTTCTCGAAGATTGAATAACAAAGTTTTCGCCTATCAGTGTTTCATTTTTATTTTCCCTCCAGTCTTTTAGTATTACATCTGTGACACATAAGCTCAGCCTCTAACTTTGCAAAAACACTTCCTAATCAGAGGGTTAGTTCTTTTCCCCTACCCCCTGTACTATACCTTTTCCTTGTTTGATGGCATTATTTATATGAACATTGACTTTTCCTTGCAGTCATCCAAAGCTTTAACTATGGAAAATATTTCTTTATCTTACCTCAACATTTAGTAACAAAGAGATGCACTATTTGATAACACAGGACCACAGTAAGAAAAGAAATCCTAATTCTCACTAGCATGAGGGTGACTATTATAGCCTCCTTACTTGTAAATGTATGTAGAAGGAATGGCAGGAAAGGTAGACAGAAAATCAAGAAAGTGAGTCCAGCTTGTTTTCTTTTTTTAAATATTTAAACATTTTTAATGTTGATTTATTTTTGAGAGAGAGAGGGAGAGAGAACAAGCGGGGGAGGGTCAGAGAGAGAGGGATACACAGAATCCAAAGCAGGCTCCAGGCTCTGAGCTGTCAGCACAGAGCCCCATGCAGGGCTCAAATTCACCAACCATGAGATCATGACCCGAGCCAAAGTCGGGTCAGCCCGACTCAGCCACCCAGGCGCCCCAGTCCAGCTTGTTTTCTAAAGATTTCCTCAGACCTTCTAATTTGTTTACTTTTCACCACTCATCACAGCAGTCAAGAGCTAACATTTAGAAGGAAACTTAACAGTGGTGCCCGGGTGGCTCAGTCAGTTAAGCATCAGAGTCCTGATCTGGCTCAGGTCATGATCTCACAGTTTCGTGAGTTTGAGTCCTGTGTTGGGCTCTGTGCTGGTGGTGCGAAGCCTGCTTGGGATTCTCTCTCCCCCTTGCTCTCTGCCCCTCCCCCACTTGCTCTATCTCTGTCTTTCTCAAAATAAATAAATAAATAAATAAATAAATAAATAAATAAATTAATTAATTAATTAATTAATTTAAAATAAAATAAAACTTAACAAGCAGACTAAAAACATGGACCAATATTAAAATCAGTGACTCAGATTTTGCAAACTGTGTAAACCATTCTGGTAGATCTACAAATAATAGCTGATTCTAAATGTTTTAACACAAAGCACCTGTGCTTGGGAGGCAAGCTCTTCCAATTGTTACTCAGTAACTTGTATGGAACAGCATCAACCCTGTTACATGTTAAGAACTATCTTTTTCTTTGTTTTTTTTTTTATTTTTTTGAGAAAGAGAGAGAGAGAGAGAGAGAGAGAACCCATGAGTGGGGAAGGGACAGAGAGAGTGAGAGAGGGAGAATCCCAAGCAGGGATCCCAATGAACTGTGAAATCTTGACCTGAGCCGAAATCTAGAGTGTGGCATTTAACCGACTGAGCCATCCAGGCACCCCAGAACTATCTTCCTAAGTTCGGTGCCCTTTATATAATACAGCTAATGATACTTAAAGCTTCTCAGCTTTCATTCAAACTAAAAAATAACATGGATATTTGTCTGAATAGTTTTATAATAAGTCTCATTCAAATTGTGCTAATAACATGTAAAAACTTGCTGCTTTTACATTTAATACTTAGGACAAGAGAGAATTTTTTTTAATGATCAGAAGAATTTTTACATAAACACAAGCAATTATTCACTTTTCCAAGTTAGAAATAGTGGCTTCTTAAAACTGAAGGTTTTTTTTTATTTGTTTGTTTTGTTTTAACTGAAGTTTTAATTCCAAAAGCCATTTAATGATTGCCTTCACACCTACAATCCATGACTGCTGGCTTTTCTAACAACTTCCACTGGAAGCTCAATGGCTAATTGCAAAATTCTTGTTGGTGCACGTGTACCTGTTCTCTCTATAGAATTGCCCCTCTTATGAAAGCTTCTTAGAACTTTTGTTTTGAAATTATTTTTTCCCTATATTTATCAATGGGAACTTTCTGCAAAAATCATATGAAGCCCAATTAAAAGACCAGAAGGGCTATGTCTCCTTGATAGGCGTTGTTCTCAAAATTGGTTTCTCTTGTGTAGTAAGTCAGAAACAATATAAAACATTTTAAATTCAAAAGGTGTACTAGCAAAGCAAGTGTTTCAGACATAAATAATGGAAAAAGCTATCAAAATACCCAAACAATGAAAAATCCAGTGTTTTAAGAATTATATCTTACACATAGACTATTGGATGTTTTGGAGGTATGCAAACATTATTTGAATTGGATTTTACATGTAGGAAAAAAGAGTTAAGAATTCTGGATGAAATTATTACTATGAATTGTAGAAAATAGGATTAATCCTTAACTTCATTGTATATATACATATTTTAATTTTCTGAAATAACTTTTTTATCTGCTTGCTCATTACAAAAATTATAGATACTCTCAACTTTAGATTACTCTGTGGTTTCGTTATTGGTTCTTTTCTTAACACATGCTTCAAAGTACTTTATGGCTGGAAAAAATGAGGCAACATTATAGCTCTCTCAAAGCTTTCCATAAATGGTTCCATTTTTTTTCACTCATGCTTTGAATACGAAGTTAGTTTGAAGCAGTAATTTTTTTCTTTATTTTACTCTCAAAATGTCACTCGTGAAACCATCGTGTATAATTAAAGGGTTAATTATTCTAAGTTTCCAGTATCAGTGTTACCAGGACTTTGAATGGATTATTGTGAATGACTAGTTTAAAATACTAATAAACAAGCTTACTTTCGGAGTTGTGGATTTTTAGGTCTTCTTATACCTGCTACTTTTTAGTTTATTGCCCAAAACTTTAAATTTTGCCTTCTAAGTGGTAAGGTAATACCTTTAATCAACAATGAGAGAAGAGTGAAGGTAAACTTTAATATATGGAGCAACAGACCTTTAGCCTTTGGAATGAAAACTCTAAGGAGGTGTAAGGAACATACTGTTCTTTTCATGAAGAATAGGGTCAGTGGAAAGCACCTGAATTTTGGCAGAAGTATCCTCAACCTCAGGTGAAGGAAAGAGTGTTGGGTCTAGAGACTCTTGTGAGCATTCTGAATACTAGAACAATTATTATCTTCCACTTTTGCCCATTTGCACCTATGGAGAATGTTTTCTTGTTGGTCTAAAGCTATAGCTCCAGAGCAGGATATGCCTGGGACATTCTTTTACTCATGCATGATAAAATGTAATCTGTTTCTGATAAGGGGATCACTAGGCAAGAAGAATGACTGTTTCTAAACCTGCAAAGTTGTGGGTGTCCCAAGGCCTCTGCTAATTTTTATCATACTTTTGATAAGAAGATAAAAGGTTCTGACTTTTTTTCCCAAACATTATTTATTAAATTGAGAAATTTACCTGGAAAGAATGCAAAGATAATAATAAAAAAAGTAAAATGCTTAGAGTTTGGGAGTTGAAAAATGGAGAGTAATGAGAGGTTGCAAGGGGTTAGTATTATTATTTATGTTTAAATGTTCTTGGCAGAATTTTGATGCATTTTCCTGGTTGGAAGAAATGATGAATAAGCATAGTACCGTAATGCATATTGATCATTCAAAAGCACATTGCAAACTAAAAGGCAAACAACTCAGTCAGGGCTCTTAAAACATGCAGGGAATTATGCCAATAAAGGAAGCTGCTTTCTAGGGAACACAGGGATGTATTAGCTTTCGAATGAAAAGGTTAACCACTAAGGAGCTATTTTAGAAGTGATGGGAAAACAGCAAATATTGAAAAAAGATAGATAATTCTCCATGATTGGGGAGAGACTTCCATGTAAGTCTACGTGGGATATTTTTAAGAACTAGATAATTAGAGGGGAAAGTGGCAAAAGATTACATTAACGTTCTTTTTCAGAAACCATTATATTTTTCTCAAGCTTCCTTGCACAACTTTTTACACATAAATCCCATCTAAGGACAAATTTGAGGATGATATCATCCCCCTTTCTTTCTGCTCTTCCTTTCTGATAAAAAAAGATTCCAACAGCTTTTTAAGTATTTTATCAAAATTATTATTCCATCTGTCTTGCCTTGATATTATGGGTTCCATGACAGCAGATCATTTTTTTTCTGATTCATTTTTTGCATAATCATTGTTTAAGTCAAAATACTTATTGAATAAATTAAGAAATTGATAGGAATATATTAAGATTTATTTAAAATTACAGAGTTCATATAAGCCATTTTTAGAATTTAATTTGATTTTAAGCCAACATGATTTGGCCAGAATTATCTTTCTGATATAATTCAACTCTAGTAGTCTAGCTTAAGTTAAGAAAGAATAAAGTTCTTTGAAGATGCCAAGATATCTCTAGTCCTCATTTAAATTTGTAAGTAATCCATTAAAATTAAGGTGTCATTTATCCTAAGGAGTCACTGTGTATGCAGTGAAGGAGATATTTAAATAACATATTTTCCATGTGGAGAAGTAACACATATTAATAAAATATTTAGAAGAAAAACATTTGGAATGCAAGTACAGGAGAGGAAGTTTTAAAAATTGCAGTCTCATAAGCCTCCGGTTACCTTTTAATAGTTAAATATCTTTATTTTTTTCTCCAAGTTGCACATTTTAAAAATGAATTTATTCCACATATATAGTGTTTTACTTGCTTAAAAATATAGAATAATTTGCATGTTGGTTACTTTTTGAAAAGAATATATCATAAAACATAGAAAAAGTAGGCACAAAATCAGCTACACAGTGGTGACCCTAATACCATATAGTATAATACTATGTATTCTGTAGTGTTATATAGTGTTATATAGTATTAAATTTTATGATATAGGTTATATAGTATATATACATACATATATATATATAATTATACAAGTTATAGTTATATATGTATACATACATATAAATTTACATACATTTATATAAATTTACATATATAAATTTATATACATATATATTTATATACATATATATTTATATACATATAGTTATATATATTTTTATATTTGTATATATTTATATAGTTATATATATATACTTAAAGTATTCTTTCTTTATAAACTTTCAAATGGGTTTATTGAGATAAATTTGCAGGGAATAAAATGTACATATTTAAAATGCAACTTGATAGGTTTTGACATGTGGATATACCTGTGAAATCATCACTGCCATCCAAGTAGCAGACATCTCCAAACACCCCACCCACAAAAGATCCTTCAAGCCTTTGTAAACACCCCCTCCTACCTTCTCTTAGTAACTCTTATCTACTGTTTCAGAAATGGAATTGCTTTCAACTTAACGTATAGTGGACATTCAACAAATGGAAATTAGGTAAATCAATATTAAGTTCATGCTTCAAAGCATTTCTTTCAGAGAGAATAATTTAGTTAATTTTTGAGACCAATGGCAAAATCATTATTATATATTTCTGCATGTGCCCCTGTAGTCTGGGGAGAAAAACGTAAAATGAAGGGGCTTCCCCTCAATAGCAATGGAGAGTTTTGAATACTTAAGGAAGAATAAGGAAACATTCATTTTAATTTTTTGGATACTCCATTAATTATATTTGAAATGATTTGATTTTGCTGTTTTATTACATTTGTCTAGTATCAGATAAGGACCTATAACAGATGGCCTAGCTTTTCATAGGAGAGTTAAGATAAAACATACTAAACCATTTTCTCTCATCCATTTAGAAGAAAAAAATTAGAACACAGCACCACAAGTAAGCAATAGATTCTTCTTCTCTAGCCTGTGTACGCACACATAGTTTCACACTGACACGCATATGTTAATTGTACATTTTACTGATATAAAGAATGTGTAGCTCACAATTTACAAATAATAACATGCTCATGATAAATTCCATATAACCAACTGATTCTTACAGAATATTTTCATTAATTGGTGGTAAATGACAAATGAGTATTATTTTGACACGCATGTTGGTTGATATTTTCATTTACATTAATAAATAAAGCAGAAGTAAAACAGAAGTAAGACATATTTCAGAACTTCACCCATTCATCAAAAATGTAAGAACTTATTAGTGTAATCTGATAATAGGTTTTAAACAGTGGAAGAATATTTCATCAGTATTTTTATCTTGTTTTCAATGTGACTGCTGTAGTTTATTCTGTATTATTAACATTTTTCCATCACTCTCTTGAGCCTAATCAACAGAGCAATAAATCAAGCCCTCTTATGTGGTATTTGCTAATTTCTATGGTGTAATTCTATGGTGTAACAGTCCATTTCAAGGTACCAACATGATATTACAGAACATAGAGTTGAGTTGAAAAGGATTGCACATAGCACACCATTATAGACTGTTTCCACCATAAAGTTACAATAGAAGGAAAACCTCAAGAGCATAGTTAATAGTGAAAGTAAAACAGCTATTTATTTATTATAATTTTGTTAATGTTATTTTTGAGAAAAAGACAGAGAGAGCGAGCACAAGTTGGTGAGGGGCAGAGACAGAGGGAGACACAGAATCCGAAGCAGGCTCCAGGCTCTGAGCTGTCAGCACAGAGCCCAATGTGGGGCTTGAACCCACAAACCACGAGATCATGACTTAAGCCAAAGTCAGACCTTCAACCGACTGAGCCACTCAGGTGCCCCAAAACAACAATTTGAATATAATTTATTAAATTATAAGTTCATATGCATTAATTTTTAATAATGATTGTTTACTAACTGGCTTCAACAATTCCTGAAAATTTTAACAAGTTTTAACAGCTCCATGCACCATTGCCAATAGAATGCTCTACTCCTGGATACAGAAACTATGACCAATGGCCATTGAGTATTATGGTAGTTTGCACTATTCTGATTCAAATTTTTGCTCTTTAGTAATTAATCACTAGTCAATCACTGGTCAATCTTTGCTAAAGTCAACTTAAGTTTGTATGAGATTGTAAAGTTCTATATCTCTTGGTCTAATATGGTCAGTAATTTCTTATCCCTTTACATTAAAATACACCAATTTAAAGGTAAAATTAAAAAAAAATAAGTTTCTGTTGGTTTTCTAATGAAAGAATTTAGCCTAATACATGGGCTAACAGTTGCATGCAGGTTTTGCTTTTCTGAGGTGCCTGGGCATAGAAAATAGGTATGGCAGCCAGAGTTACTACCATTCTCTTCCTTTTCATCTTTTTCTTGCTTTTTCTTTTCACCTCCAGATAGGATATCTTATAACATGGGACGTCCTTGAAATACAGTGTGATTTTGTATTGATATAATTTATTTTCTTGGTTTATATTCTTTCTGATAGACTCTGTATTTGCCTAAAAATTACATTTAAAGATGTATTCTTTCCAGTCCAACTTGTTTTTCTTTTAAGTGTTTCCCAACTGCCTTTTTCTTAAATTAGTTTTTTTTTTTTTTTTTTTTTTTCCTGTTGGTTGCTTGTAGCCTTGACAACAACCTACGGTTAGCCACTGTGAGCTTCTCCATCCAGGAGCTTTGCAAAGGCTGGCCAAATGCCAGGGTTATGTGTTGATTCAGAACTTTGAAAGAGTCCATTTAGTTGTCCACTCCTTGATCCAAATTGAGAGTTCTTTGTTCTGTTTGCTTCCCTTTAGCCAAACTATCTTTCATTTACTTGGTTCAAATTCTTGACTTAGCTATTAGGTGTCACTTCAAGTAACTCTTAAAACGAAAAGATTCACTTCAAATATGTCTTTATTTGCTTTCCTATTTCCTGGAAGTTGATTGTGTTGGCATATAGAAGATGCAGTTTTACTGTAGAATTTCGGGTATGCCTCTGAAGTTTTGAAATTGTGTTACAATGGATGCTAATGTGATTGCTTTTTTATGGGTGAAGGAAGGCAAATGACAGTTGGTGGGGAAGAGAAAAAGGAGGGTAGGTCTGGGGTACTAATTTGAAACAGATGTTGATCATTTTTGCCTAGATTAAATAGTGTGACTATAAACAAATTGTTTTCTAAAATAAAGGCTAGTAAGGCTTTCCACGAGAGCTTCGCCAAGCCTCTTCCTGACACAGAAATGTTACTGTAAAACAAGTTTCAAAATGGTTAAGAGTGGTTGGTTGGAAATAAGAGCTGAAAGAGAAAACTGCATCGCAGTGATTGGTTTGATTTGGTGAATAAATTGCTATTTTCAGATTCAATTTGTATCAATAGGTAAAGCTCTGTACACCTGCAGACCCTGTCACAGTCAGTATCAGGGCACTGAAGCAGCCAATCTTAAACAGTTGGTTTCCCTTTTGACGATAATTGCACCCCCATTCTTGAAGCCTCAACCTAGGAGAGGAGCCTTTGATGTCTCATCGGCAAGCAATACTCCTTTCTATTTCTAATGGATAGAACACCAGGGTTTAAAATTTAGAGGATATCTCAGAAAATTCTGCCTCCTTGTTGTTAAAAGAGCTAAGGGTGTTGAACTCCTAGAAAGATTCATCTGTATTAAATGTGACTGAACACTGGAAGTGTAAGATACTGTTTCCTGAAAGAAAGTAATCACATTTTGGTTAGGTACAGTGCTCAGTGTAGCAGATTGAGCTAAACAGGTATTCGTGGAAGTTGTGCATAGTTCCTGGCTAAGAAGAAAAGCAGCAAAGTAATTTTACACACTTTTCACCATTGAGGGGTAGAGATTAGGGTGAATACTTCAGTCTCCCCAGGCTCTGAATCAGGCTCATAATTAAAGACCATCTCCTTGTTATTTTAGCACTTAGAAGATGGAGCATTTTTATGAAATGAAAAAAATAAACCTTCCAATTTGAGGCCCTAATGCATACAAACTAGTTCATAAATACTTTTTTTCTAACTTTCTACTTGGTGAATATTAACAAAAATTCAACATATATGTATATAGAGAGAAAGAACAAAAAAATCTTACATTTGAAAATCAGTATAAAATCTGTATAAAGTCCTAATCAGTATAAAAAATGCCACTCTTCATCCCTTGGTATATTCATAGTAACATATAAACTTTTAAACCCAGGGGTGTAAGAGGAAAAATATGCAATTTATTTCAATGATACTTTTCTAGTGTCAAAAACTTTTATAAGGCACTTGAATAAAATAAAGCTATACTACTTGTCATGTGTAAGTACGCATTGAAGTATTTAATGATTCCGTTTTTCCTGTTACATTCATTTATTAAATATTTATTGAGTGTCTGGTACTAAGGCACTATTTTAGGTGAGAGACATTATAGTTGTGAATGGTTCTTGCAGAATTCCACTTAATCTTGGAAAGAGAGCTTTTTATATGGCAAAATAGTCTTGCTTGTCTGCTAGTAGTTGTAAAGTGTAACAGTATAACATAAGCATTTGTCACTTTGTTTCTCGAGTTTGAAGCTCGGCTAGGTCTATATGGGGTAGCATAGGAATGAATTGTACCCTGAATGACAAGAAATATAAAAGGAGACTGAAATTTTGAAAAAGGAGTATGTTTCTTTTACTTCACATAGACAAAGAAAAAAATGAGGATAGAAATGCCAAGTTATAATATGTAGATATTTGTCTAATGAAGGCATTCACATTTAATATGTGCTTAGTTTCAACTGTCTTAGGTCTTACCTGAGTTTTCTCATGCTTATTTTCACTGGTGTTTTAACAGCTGATAGAAATGTTATATATTCAAATTCAAACATTCATACACCAGATAAAATTTTTCCATAGTCTCCTATGATTTAGATTAATAGATGACAGATACATAATCCATTCAAAACCAAACACATTGTTAGTGGTGTCATTATGATGATTCTATTCCCACAATTCTGCATATGACATAACAGCCTGGATTGATTTATTTGACCTCTTCTCAGATATTTGTTTATTGACTGAAATCTACATAGCATTTTTCCCTGTGGGGATTTGGCTAGTATGTAAGAACAGTATGCCAACCACATATTTTACTGTTTTGATTTTTCCAGCTGCTTTCTTGATGGACAGTCTGTTCTTTATTTTTCTTTTTGCTTTGCAAACAGTTTGGGGAGAAGGGAATGTCTGCATTTCATCTCCTGATGTGGGGGTATTTTTTTCAAGGGTTCAACCCTCCTGACCCGTGCTTTGCCTTCTTAGTAATCCAGACAGATATGGACATTGCTTGGGTTGCTATGGATTCAACAAAGCTTTACTTGAACAGTGAGTCCAAAAATAATTTTGTCTGTCAATGTACTTCAGCTTCTATTTAACTGCAGCTTGTCAATGGCTGATGGGGAGAAGCCAGGTGGTTGGATGCATCGGCATTAGTCGATTACATGATACAGCATAGTCAAACTGGGATAAGTGAGTATCACACAAACAAAAGCTTGTTGTTGCTGTTTTTCTGTTTTGTTTTTTTTTTTTCACAGATTGATGCTACCGGTAAGCAGTACTTGACTTTTATATATATATAAAAAAAAATACACTACACACATAGACTAAAAAGAAAATTATAATTTGATACATGTACACTTTGAAATAGAAAATATAAAAGGCTTGTTTGCAGAAAATTTATAAAAAACATTAAGTTGCTCAACTACAGAAGATTTGTTTATAGCTCAAGGACTCTTTGTTTGTAAATGACTGAGAGAGTATGTCTAATACAGCAAATTATTAGGTAAAAGTTACCTTATCCACTTTACCATCCTATCCAGGCACTCTTCTCTCTCAGTTAACTGTCATATGGGCAAAATAGTTTGTTCATTGCCTCTGGAGTGTGTTTAGAATTCCCTTCTCCTACCCCTGAAGTTTTGCTCTGTCCCCTCCAGGCATCTCCTGTAGCTCCCTCTCTGCCTTCCACATCATCCCTATATAATCTCTTTTCTAACGTTTCCCAGTCTGCCCTCACTTGAGGTTACCTTCTCCTTAAGCATTTACTGAAGACTTTATAGCCAGGGTAATGTTCAGGCCCTGGGAACAGTGAAAGAATACAGTGCCTTCCCTCAAGAGCTTATAGTCTTGTGGGAGACCCATAAAAGGCAAACATCACAATGGAAATGCATAGATAGTAAAAATAAAAGAGCTACTGCCTGAAGACGTTGGGAAGGCCTCAGAGACAACTATTTGAACTGACATTTTCAAAAGGAGGAGAAAAGTCTCATGTGAACTTTGTGAGGGAAGGCATTTCAAGAAGAGGGAAAAAAAAGTATGAGAAAACAATGATGTGAATAATGGGGCTGTTCGAGGAGCTGTAATTAGCTTAGCGTTACTTAAGGGAAAAGTGAGGAACAAGAAGGGCATGTGATGATGGTCGTTCTGAGACTAGGTATTTATGAAGTCATGAGATCAGGAATGTTCTTATTTGGCCAGATAAATTAAGTTCTTACTTTATAATGATTTTGATTTAGGGGAGGGGGTGACATTGTCATATTTAAATGTCAGAAAATTTAATTATCAAGGTTCATTATTGAGTTTAAAGGCAGAGAGACTAGAATGGGAGCATTGCAATACCTAAGTGACGGATGTGAGAGAATTGAGGTGTTAAGGAGAGACTAGTGCAAGGAGTGGAGAATCAGAAAAACCAAGGGGTCTAGGAGAAGGATGGCAAATACAGCTGTGAGTGCCCTCCCTCCCACTCTTGTACCCATGGGCACAGTACTAACCAACCAGGGTACTCACTGTAGCTAAAGATGAATATGGCTGAAGAACACAGCAGTTCTGAAACCCAACCCCAATCAATCCAACGGGCCAAGTGAGAGGACATATACTTGCCATTACTGAGATAAGATGACTCTCAGTTTATTGGTTCTTTTTGGGAATCTCATGGAAAAATGTGTTCTATTTAGTAACTCATTATTTGGCCATTCCATTTGCTATTGTGTGTCAAATATATTACTTATGTTTCTTTTGAAATGCAAAGTGAATCTCTCATTTTTATTTTACCCATTTATGACTCTCTTTCTAACTGAATTGCAAGTTCATTTAGACTCTTGATGATGTTATTTGCCTAACGTAATTTTTCTTATTCCAAACATAATTTGCACATAATTAGTAATTAGTCCATATTTGCTAAGTTAACTTGTGAGCCATAGTCTATCACAGGCAATATCCAAAGAATTGTACACATTCTTGTCTGGACACAGATAAGAACACATTGCATGTTAGTGATAGGTGAATTTGTAGAATAAAAGAATAAATAAGCAGAATAACAGCAAAGAGTTGGATTGTTCCCAAAGAAGAAGAGATATAAATGTATCTATGTCCAAATACTTGTATTTGAGTCCAGCCAAGCCGTATATGTGTGGATGTTCAAAGTAGTTCTTTTCCTGCATCTACACCATTACTTCTAGATTAGTATGCACTTTCTGGAGTGTCAATCTGAGATTATTGGATTTGTAATGGTTATCTGTGCACAGCAAAAGCTTTTAACATTTTTTCCCCTACTTATCACTATACATAAATTCATGTGCACTATAGTTTTAATTGCTTATAGCCTGTTCATGGCAATAATTTTAGTAAATTCCTGAAAATTTTGTAATTCTTGTTAAAAATAGTCATTAGTTTACATTTGGGATATACTTAAGTTCTAAAAATACAAAAATAGTAAAAATGTCTTAACTATGATTTATCCTGTTCTCCTTCATAACTGAAACAAAAATGTAAAAATAGAGCTATATCCTCAGTAAACCTGGGATCATGGGCACATACACAGTAACAGGTGGGCACCCCTCCTTTTCCCCTCATGGTGCCCATCTGCTGGTGCCCATCTGCCTTATCTTTGTAAACAGGGATGTTTTAAACTGTAAGGGGTATCAATGTCTGTAAATTGCTTAGAGAGCAAGATTTATTTAGATTCCCAAAACTGACAGTATAATTCACTTAAAGTGAAACTTCATTTATAGTAAAACCGAATGAATGTTCAGGTATCTAAATGTATTGTGTTGTTTAAATTGCATTTTTGGTTTATACAGAGCCACTTCCTTGGAGCAGGGTTTACTTATGAAATCAAATTGAATTCTACTCTATTTCTGTTCAACAGATCATGATTCTGCCCTAAATGAAATCATTCTGTTTTCTAAACAGAGGAAGACAGGACATGGCTAGCTTTGTCTGGCCTGCATACGATTCACATTTGCCCATGAATGCAAGCTTCTTCATACTCTATGGCTAGTTCAAAAGCATTCACATTGTTAAATTCAGAACTATTGGAGGTTGCATTGATTGTATTGCCCTTCTGAGAGTGCTAGAAATGCCCTCGGAGGACAAAAAAATGTCTTGTAGAAAATATCATTGAGCACTTAACTGCTGCCCTTGGGTCCTATGAAGTAGGTGTTATTATTGAAAAAGACTGCAGTGCAAGAAGTACACTTTTGAAGGCTTATGTGAGTTCTTATGTAGAACCCCCACATAAATGTAATAATATGAAAGAGAAAATGCTTTTATATAAAACCAATATTGTTATTTGAGACTATTGCTATAACATTAGCCATGAAACGAGTCAAATGCACTTGTATTCTGATTTTGATGAGTAGTAGCTTTGGTGATGTAATAGGTCAGTGAACTATTTGAGAGGATATGGGAAAAGTACAAATAAAATTTACTGAATTGAGACCAAAACTCATTTTCAAGAAGTTCATTTGCTGAGCTTTATAAAAGACTTGTATGATTGTAAAGCTTGAGGTAAATTGGCAAGATGATTGGGAAAATGACACAGTAACTTCCTCTCTGTAGAGGCTTTGAGCCAATCCACTTATTTGTGAATCCAATTTATCAAATTCATCTCTTAAATTATATAGCCTGCTTTTCCTGAGTAGCTCAAATTGTTTTACAGACATTATCTCATTTGTCCTCATAAAGAGATGGGAAGTTACTATTGAATGAATGCTTCACAGAGTGAATATGTTAATGAATGGAAATTCAAAGTAAGTGTTTTTAATCCCTACTGTATCACCCACTGGCTTTGTGACAATGATAAGTAACTTAACCTCCATTAGTCTTTTTTTCTTTATCTATACCATGGAGAAATATTCTTACTCTAATCTTAATATCATGGGGAGATTTGTAGGAATTCATGCCTATGCTGGAGAAAATTCTTGGAATTCTTCTGAAGATAAGACATGCAATAAATTTTAATAAACTTTAAGCTCTGCTAAATAAAGTATGTTTTGTATTGAATTAACCTCATCTAAAGACCTATAAAATCAGAGTGATTTTAATTACTGAAATTAATTAAAAATTTTTTTTAATGTTTATTTACTTTTGAGAGACAGAGACAGAGCATGAACAGGGGAGGGTCAGAAAGAGAGGGAGACACAGAATCCAAAGTTGGCTCCAGGCTCTGAGCTGTCAGCACAGAGCCTGACATAGGGCTCGAACTCACCAACTGTGAGATCATGATCTGAGCTGAGGTCGGATGCTTAACGGACTGAGCCACCCAGGTGCCCCTGAAATTAATTTTTAAAGCATTTATCGAGCCGTAAATATTTACCAGAAATTGTGGTGGTATAGGTTACAGAGATGAATAATATGGTTGCTACCTTTCAGGAACTTCTAATCTAACTGAAAGGACAAACATGCTAAGAATTTAATAAAACAGAAGTAGTTGAGAGCTGTAACTGCCCCCATGAACGATGAGCCATGGGAGCATAGATTCAATATAGATTCATTCTCCTGGTGTAGAATGAAGAGAACAATTATGTAGGAACAGAGATTAGAAAAGGAGATTGGGGCCAAAAGTAAAGGACTTGAATAATATATGTAGATTGAGTCTTGTTAACAGAAACATCACAGGTTTTAAACCTCCTGCATCTTATCAGTGTATTTATTCTATGTGTTTGAAAGGTAATTGTGATGGTAGTGAGAAAAGTAGATTAGAAAGGGGTTGTGGAAAGGAACAGCAACAGAGAAGGATAAATCAAATAGGATTTGATGACTTCTAAAATGAGTTGACTAGGTGGACAGTGATATCATTAACCAAATATCAGAAGTAAAGGGGAAGCAAGTCTAAATGGAGGGAAGGGATAACAAAGTATGATCTTTGTAAATTAAGTTTGATATTCCTCTATATTCCACATTCTAATCTTGACTTAAAAATCAAGCTATATTTTTTTAATATCCACCCAAATATATACACCTTTGATATTTACCTGTGTTTAGATAACAGTAGAGCCATGGAGGCCAATGTGCCCATCCAAGGAAAATAGAGAAAGAATACAAGAGAGTGAGACCAAACCTAATAACATTTAAGAGGTTATTTACAAAGAAAGTGCTCATGTAGGTAGCAGAAAAAAAGTTGTGAGGAGACAAGTGAATAATGCCATGAAAGCTCTAGAAGAAAATCTCAAGAAATGAATATCCTATTGTTAAGTGCTTTAGTGATGTCAAGGACACTTCATTGAGACAAAAATTCATCTTGTAAGACCAAGAATTGATCTTTGGAATGAACAATTACATGGGGTGGAATGCAATGGTTATAGTAAAAGAAGATAAAACTAGACAATTCATTCAAAAAGTTTGGTAACTAAGGAAAGGAAAGACAAGACTGCCTCTTGAAGAGGAACTAGGCTCAGAAGAGATCTTTGACTATGGAGAATATTTTAACACATCTACAAGCCAAAAAAAAAAAGGTAGAGGGAGGCAATGGAAATTCAGGAGGGAGAACATAGCATTCTTAAAGCGGCAAGAAGTAGGGGAAGAATAAGATCAAAACACAGTTCAAAATTAATTGAGCCACTTATTCCCAAGGACTGTAAAGAAGCCAGTAGTGGTGGTGCAGAAATAGGTCACCTGCTGAGGGTTTGGTATATGTGTTTGGTGGTGGGAGGGATGAGTATTTTGGATAGGGTAGTTGTAACTCAGAACCTTGTTAAAGGAAATGGGAAAGGAAGCCATGTAGATGTGATTAAGTGTGCCTGGTAGCACTGAGATAAAAGCAGTCATATTATCAAAGGAAATCTGGACTTCAGGTAAACAGAGCAAGAGAGATAAGGTTGTGAGAGAAAAGGTTGAGGGCATGTATTTTCTCTTAGCAAGTGGATAAAAGTTCTAGAGGACACAGCCAACCTAGAAGGGATATTTTGCAAGGCAAGAGACATCGAAGTGTCCCATATGGGCCTGTGCCTGTGGTGCCACGACAGCCCTACTTCTACAAACAGCCAGTAGTTTGTTTACACAAAGGACATCAACGTAAGACAATCTCACTTATTAGCTGGGACCAGAACAGCTCTCTGCGGATAATACTCCGGCAAGATGTGTATGTTATGAGTTATAGAAAGCAATCCTTCTTTTAGTGGGGATGAATGAATTGCCTAGATTTAAGGAACGCAAAAGTAGTTGTGTGGTCCTGACTGGTTTCAAATTTGAACAGGGGAACATATATTTTAACCTGTGTTTTAATGCCTTAAGTATGCAGAATGTAGAAATGGTTCTGAAGAACAAGTAAATAGTTCAAAATGGGCTGATGGCCAGAGCAGTGGGGTACATCCTAAGAATGGGAACAAGAACATGGGACTCAGCACTTGTGCTTTGGCAGGTCTCTTGCGGCATCTGTCTTCTACCCTCAAGGCCTTTCCTCTCTTGGCCGCCTTAGCTTTCTTCATAGTTAAAGTCAGTAGTCTTATGCTAAACCTGTTTCTTCAATCCAAAATTGCTTTCATGCTGAACATTTTATTTATCCTATTTAACCTCAGTTTTTTTTTCTTATTCATCAACTTGGGTGGAACTCCTTTGAGGACAACCAATCAGGGATGAGTGAGTCCAACATCTGAGCAATGACAAGTGACCAGGCCCAGTCTGTGCACAAATCGTAGGTTATGTAGTCAACACATGGATTTCAATGATGTATTTTTTAAAAACATTTTGTCATGAAGCATATAAAAATCAAAACCTGATCTACTTCCTGGAGTTTATATCAATGGAAAAAAAAATCAGACATATGGAGAAAGAATTATGTTTAGAGTTTATCAGAGATAGATAAATGGTTAAATGTATATGGTCTATTCATAGATTGCAATTGTAATGTTTTTACTTAACATGTAATGATATTGGAAAAAAACACTTCTTATAAAGTTAACTAAAAAAAAATAGGATACAAAAGAATGACCCATATTTTAGGAGGGAGGTGTGTGTGTGTGTGTGTGTGTGTGTGTGTGTGTATTACAAGCATATGTTTAGAAAAAAAAATCCTGGAAAAATACAATATGATTCTTGCATTGGTTGTTCCTGAGTAGTAGTTTCAGAGGTGACTTATGCTTTTCTCATACAGTTCCCTAGATAAGCTGAATTTTTTACAGTGACCATGTATCACTTTTCTAATCATAGAAATGTTACTAATAAAAGGAATACTTATGTGATCACAGCTATAATTTTGTTATGCCATGTTTTTTATGGTATACACAAGTACACACACCCATGCACACACTTTGACACAGTGTCTGGATCTTAAATGAATGCAGTGGCTTCACCTAGTAATTGGGCCTAATTATCTCCTGCAGGTCTGGGAAGTGTGTTCTTTTTGCCACGATGTCTAATGCCAGCCAATTTACACTTAGGTCCTTTACAATTGATCTTCTGGGCCTTTCATGATATAATAACACTTTAGAATTTTCTCAACAGCATAACTGTTTAATCTTTTCACATAAAAAAGGAAATATTTGTCTGTTATCAAGTGTTTCAGTGTTAATCATTTGATTTAGTTGGAGGAAAGGGGTGTCAAAACCATCACAGTTACGGGGGTAGGAGCTGGATGAATCAGGCCTTCTCTGCTGTTCATGAGGTGGGAAACAATGTGATTCACTAACCATTAAATGTATTTGTACTCTTCCTGTTCATTAGTGCCTGAATAGTATAAACTGTGTGAAACAATGATTCATAATATTCTTATCAGTGTTCATTCGGCAGGAGAAATCTTGAGGTCCCATGGTTTGCTTTGCTTTCTTTCCTTCCTTCTTGCATCAATGATAAATTACAAAAAAGTAATTAAATACTGTTGGTAATAATTTGCTTGTCGTACCTTGAAAGAGAATGTAACTCATTATAGAAGACCTGCTGGCCAGGTTTATTCTCATTCTTTCTCTCTTTGCTGCATACACATGTGCACACAAAACATGCTACCAGATATTTAAACATTGTTTTTTGCTGATGCGACTACAGCCTAAATCCCACTAACTCTCATGGTCATCAATAATGCAACTATTATTAAAAATACTGTCAGAGAAGAGCTGTTGAGCTCTGAATATGGGCCAGGTGCTGTTTAACATGCTATGCATGACTCATTCCTCATTGATGGCTTTAATATTCATTTGCTAATATTTAAAGTGTTAAATTTATTTAATTTCTCATAGCTTAACAATTAACAGAATCACTATTCTAAAATTTTGCTGAATCAATTGCAAAATGCAAGTCAAATACTTCCACATTTGACTTTACCCACTATTTTCTACCTCCTGCCAAAAGTGACTGATCTGAGCTTGAATTACTTGCCTTTAAATTGGTAAAGTCCAGTGGAAATGTTAATATGCCCTGAAGTGTAGTATCTCTATCACTGGGGCAAGGGACCTCTGCACGAGTTAAGAGTTGTTACAGATTGAGCAATATGTACACAAGTAAGGAAAAGAATATTGCAAATAGATCAGGATAATCTATTAAGATGGAATTCTAAGTCTGATAGAACATTCATCAAAATAATAGCAACTACCACAATCTGTTAACTAGTATTTTATCATTCCGGAAGCTGTATCGTTCCTGATATTCTTCAGTGCTATTCTTCTGGCTTCCACGTGTATCTGTTCTGTTTGGAGTCGGTGTCGTGCTGTTATCCATGGTGCTCTTGTGCTTTTAACTAACTGAAGTTAACATCTCCTGCTTTGCAGGCTTTTGTACGTAATAGAAGAAAAGATGTTTGAAAGAACCTCCCCACATCTACTGCACCTAAACATAATAGGTTACAGTTTCTAGTTCAGGTGATTAAAAGTTAAGGTTTAGGAATTCTATAGTTTGGAGTTTGAATAGGTACTCTATATTAGCTGAGAGACTTTGAGGAAGTTGTTTAACCTTTCTATGCCTCAGTTTTATTTTAACAACAGCAATTGTTGCAACAATAATGGTACTTATTTTAGGGAAAATGTGAGGTTAGAATGAAATAACGTGTAAAGTCCTAGCACAGTGCCTGCCACTTAGTAAGTCTTCAATAAATACCAGCTGCTATGTTACAGTTATTTTAATCAACATGATTAACTTATTCCTCACATTTCTCTACCATTAATTTGTTAGCTGATAGATATGTAGCTTGGCAAAGTAATATCCAGAAGGATTTGTACATTTATTCTTTTTAGAAAAAAACACACAAAGAGCTGGTAGCAACACAAAGCAGTTGACAGTTGATTAAAAAAAAACTAGATTAGTAAATAAAGAAATGGTTTTGGTAGTAAAAAATGGGTGAAATTTGTTGTGGGAGAAAAGGAAATGCAGAGTGAGTGCTGAAGGACTTACTAAACAAAGGGAACAGATCAGACAGGGTACATAAATGAAAAGAAGTTTAACATGCTCATAAATCAGTGCAAAACTCTAGATGGTTAGCAGCAGAGGGGGACCCAGTCTTTGTGTGACTTAAAGCATATATTTTTAGAGCTCTCTTTAAAGAAAAGAATACACATTAACCATAACACCTTCGAAGAGGCCTGTGCAAATGAAGGACTGATATATTAACTTCACTATAAATCCATATGTATCTAAGAGAAGTATTAAGTGAAATGAAATGAGTAGGGTGGCCTCAGATTGTAGAGAGCTTTGAAATCCCAGAAGAGGAGTTTAGAACTGTGTGTTAGAACAGTGGTTCTCAAAGTATAGTTCCAGGACCAGCAGCAGCAGCCTCATTTAGGTACTTGTTAGAAAGGCATATTCTAGTGCCTAATCCCAAGCCTTATGATCCAGAAATTTGGAGGCCAGCAGACTGTTTTAACAAGCTCTCCGGGTAATTATGATGCACACTCAAGTTTGAGAGTCACGGCATTGGATGATGGGCTCTGGGCTGCCTATAATGAAGATGAGTAAGGGACTAGCATGCTCTGAATGAGACAGGTTTAGGCACATTGCAAGTACTCAGCATTGGCTAGATTAGGTTAGCTATATAAGAAGGTATATAAGAAGAGGGGTATTGAATAGATTTGATTGCTGCCTGTCAAGTATGAAAGAGATTCAGTTCAGGTTGAGTCTGGGTATGCAGGTTGCTTTGGACAGCAACAGTGCAAGGAAGGAGAGGTTGTTTGCTGGAAAGAGAAGATGGGATTGACGGATGATTGAAAGAATAGAAAATTCTGTTTTCAGTGTTAGAGACCCAGACTAAGACATGTTCAGTGCACATTATAAATTCTTTTTTTCTTTTTCCGTCCTGGAGGTGTCCCCTGAAATCTCAAGTTGACAACAAAACTCATTCAGGGCTGACATCCTCCCAAATCACTGTCCCAAGGAGGGGAGGGGGAGGTTTTCAGGGCTTCAGGGCTGCAGCAGGTGATGTGAAGATGTGAGTGAGGCTTTATGGATGCAGGGGCTTAGTGTAGTCTCTTCAGATTCCTTGCATCTTCTCCACCTCAAACTGGAAATGAGTTTATACCAGAATTGGCTATCTGAATAAACTGGGGAGGGGGAGGCAAATCTGAAGATGAGCAAACCGTAGAACCACTCAGAGGCATCAGAAAATGAAGTCTGAGATTCTACAACAGTACACATTTATTTTTCTTGTTCCCCTTCATCATTTATAAGTAACATATAGAACAAAAGAAGGGGAAGAAGGGTTACACTACCTAGAGTTGCATAGCATCTTCTATTTTTTCCCAACTTTTATTTTGAAAAAATATTTTTTTATTTTATTCTTTCATCAATCCTGTGATGTAAATAAGGCCAATATTAATATCCTTATTTTTATTTTTGAGATGAGCATAGGAGGCCCAGAAAGAGGAATTGACCTCCTTCAGTTTGAAAAAAAAAAAGAGTCTGTTTGAACAAGCAGACTCTGGGATATCAGTGAGTGATATCAACTAAAAAAAGTGTCTAGTACCCAATGGGGTGAAAGGGACTGAAGTTCATTGCAAAGGGACTGGAAATATAGAGTTAGCGTATTTTCTGAATAGCAATACAATGCAAAACAATATATAATAACATACCCCCCCCAACCTCGCAAAAAATAAACTAACAATTTTATGGATTGTGCACTAGCTGATTTCTCCTTGCTTGAATTGTTTACATAGAAAAGAAATGTGATATAGTTCTTTTCCCAGTGGGTAGCTGTACCTAAAAAAAAAAAAAAAAAAAAAAAAATTCCACTATTGGTTTTAGAGCTTTTTTACTTTCCAGTAACTTTGAATAGGCTCTAGCTATTTTAACTGCTAGGAAGACTGCAAACAGAAACAAAGGGTTTGTTGAGAGCTTTTCATTATTTTGTTCCATATTATTATGGTTTGTTTCATTCTTTTATTCCAAAACGTACATATTACATCCAATGCTGATTGGGAATTATTCTAACTTTAATAAAATCTGCCTGTTTTATTTGTACCTTTGCACTATGTACATAATAAATGTATTTGCATTTCATGATGTATGCTGATATGAATGGTGAAGTAAGCTCTGATTAGACGCCTTCTTTTGTGTACAGTCACACAAGACCAGGAGCATTTTCCAGATATGAGTTGTTTCCAAAGCAGTGATACCAACTGCATTTTATGTCTTGAATTGTGTGGAATTGTTATACTCACGACTGTCCCCACCGCTCTCAGATTGGCTGTTGTACATGTTAGGAAAGACACCTGAATAAAAATATTAGCCATAGTCACAAGGACTCAAAGGTTTATAGGTCCTGAGGTTTGGTCACACAAATTGCTGAGCAGCACTAGCCAAAATGAGGAGTATGGAAACAACGGTGGACATCACTCGCAGGCACACATGGAGATTCTTATCTAAACTCCACTGCATGGCCTGAACGTAGTATATGGTTAGTAACTTCTTGGTGAATGAACGAATGGGAGTAATGTATTCCCCCTTCTCTTTACTCTGTGCTCCCAGCTGCTCAAGAAAGTTAGGAGAGAGTAGTGTTTCCACTTATGCCACAAATGACAATGTGCTGGACAGATTTCTAAGCCAAACTAATACAGCGTTTCTCCCTATACAGGAAATTTTAATTAAAAAATCATTTTATTAACACATTTTCTAAGTTGATAAATATAATTAATATTTTGAAATTTAAATAAATATTTCTGAATCCCTCATAATCCCACTATTTTATCATGATTAATGCTTTAACTCTTCCTTTGTTCTTTGTGCTCTGATACAAATATTACAAATATATCTACAGATTTATTATCTTAATGTTTGTTGTTTTTTACTCAAAATTATATCTTAAATATTTTAAATGTTTTACTATTTTACTATTATTATTTTTATGGCTGCACAATATTTAATGTAATAACATTGGATTGATATTCTAAAATATATTTAGTCATTCACCTCTTGTCATAGATATTACTGCTATAAAAGAGAATAGTTGGAGAATAGATCTTTCTACTTTTATAAACTTAGGAAGATTTTCCAGAGAAAAAATTCCAGAATAAATTTTCATGCTCTCTGAAATATTTCATTATAACGTCTTCATACATTGGCAGTACTGTTCAAGCTTGAGTGTGTATACACACACGCACACACACACACACGCACGCACGCACACACACACACACACACATATGGTCTTGACATTGAAGGCCAAATTAGGCTTAGATGGGTTACTTCCTTTAAAAAATATTTATCCTGGGGCACCCAGGTAGCTCATTCCATTAAGCATCTGACTTTGGCTGAGATCATGATCTCACGGTTCGTGAGTTCAAGTCCCGTGTCAGGCTCTGTGTGTACAGCTCAGAGCTTGGAGCCTACTTCAGATTCTGTGTGTGTCTCTCTCTGCATGCACTCTCTCTCTCTTTCAAAAATAAATAACATTAAAAAAAAATAAAAGGTATTTCTCTCTAGGAAATGTTATCTTTCCTTTGAAATTGAATTATATTTAAAATTTTGAGAAAATATGTGAAATTATTTCCCTTTAAAGTTATAAATATAATTACTTATACCTTATTAAGGCCTAGTTATTATATATAATAAATACAATATTATATATAGAGTAGTATATGCTACATAATAGGAGCTAAATAAATGAAAATTACATTCAAATTAATGGTCCCAAAGAGATGCTTTTAGAATAAATGACCTTAATGAAACTTATAAAGCTAAAAAAAAAAATCTGCTTTTAAATATATCCCTTCACTGATCTTTCCTCTTCTTTTAGGTTATTGGATTCCAAATGGTGGTCCAAGGACCAGTGTGGAAGGGACTGTATTAAATCACCAGGGATATGGCTGAAAATATTATTTCCAGATCTCATCAACCAAATCTTTAGGGGTTGAGACTTGGGAATCAGTATTTTTAATAAGTTCCCCAGGTAGTTCTGATAATTTCAGGCAGGATTCAGAACCAATGACCTAGATTACCACAATGCCCACTGCATTTCTATTCCTGTTTTGTATTTCTTACGTCCCTCTCTAGTTCCTTCTTCATGTTTTAAATAGACCCGGTTCTCTAAGGGCTTGGACTTAGGTGTTATATTTTCCCTGTCAGATCCAATTTTAATCCCATTATTTAAAATGACGCCTGCTACTTTTTTATTTTTATTTATTTTTGTAAAATTTATTCTGAGGGGGTGGGGAGGGGCAGAGAGAGAATTCCAAGCAGGCTCTGCACTGTCAGCACAGAGCCCTACCCAGGCTCAAAGTCAGGAACCGTGAGATCATGACCTGAGCTGAAATCAAGTCAGACACTCAACCGACTGAGCCACCCAGGAGCCACTACTTCTTCTTTAGATTTATCATCTAATCCTTATTGAAAGCCATTCTGTACATAGGGCAGGACAAAATACCTGTGAAATAAGTAGAAATATATTATTTAAAGGACATTGAAATACCTTCTGCATTCTTCACTTTTACTGAGGGAATGCAATCATCACCTAATATATAGCTAAATTCTAGTGTTTGAAAATTAGAGTGTGTGTTGTTTTTTTAAGTTGGCTCTATACCCAGCATGGAGCCCAGCATGGAGCCCAGCATGGAGCTTGAACTCATGACCCTCAGAATAAGACCTTAGCTGAGATCAAGAGTTTGACACTTAACTGACTGAGCTACGCAAGCACCCCTAGAATGTGTGTATTATCTCTGGAAGACATTTTTAACATCTACATATTGACATTATTATGGTATAAATTAACATGATCGTCACTATAGGAAGCACAAAGGCCTGAAGAGGAGTTTGGTGACAGGGAAACTGAATGACCCACTGGATATGGGGTGCCACCCACAGGGAGCACACATGGAATGTTTTGAGGGAAATGGAAGGTACACTTAGAGTTTTAAAGTGGGATTGTGGAGGAGGGGGTGGAGCAGGAGTTCTGAAGACAAAGGGATTAATAGTACAGACATAGCTCTACAGAAAAGCCCATCTAGCCCTGTTTTTTGCCAAGGTTAACTGCCAGCCAAGCACACTTACCCAAACCCTAAAACAAAAACAAAAACAAAAACAAAATCCAATGACTTAAACTGAGCCCAAATAATAAAAGAAAGTCCCCTTACTTCACCAACCAGTTTCCCCTCCTGACTCTTCTTTCTCTCAAGTTTTTCATAAAGATACAGCTGAGAGGTCTGTGATTCTACTTGCCTTAGTTTTCAAATTTCCTCCATCTTCCATGTGACATTTTTAAACAGGAAACACTTGCTGCATAATCTCTTCCTTCTGTGTCCACGTCTTTCCAAAGGAGACCTTCTTTAAGTTAATGTCTGTTAAATTACAGAGAGGAGAAAAAAGATGCCACAAATAATTTGGAAAAAATATTGTTATACGGACCGCGTCAAAGTACACCTTTTACTGATTGATTGATTGATTGATTGGATGTTGACATTCACAGAGTAACTATGGGTTGAAGGGCCCTAATGCTAGTCATCATCATCAACAACAACAGTAACAATAATTAAACCATTTAATTATCTGGCATTGTTTGTCAGGAAAAACAAGAGCCTTAAGATAGCTCATTTAATCATTCCCCAAACCCCATGAATCTAATTTTTCCCTCCCCACTTTAAAGAAAATTAAAGCCCAAATAATTCAGGACACATCTCCAGAATCACACATTTACCAAATGGGAGAAGCTGGATTCCAACCTAGACTCCACAGAAGCCTACAGTCTACTGCTTACTGCCCAAAATTTTAAAAACTTATTTGTTTTAAAGTATGTTCTATGTAATGAAATTCTCATAACAAAGTACAAGGTATAAATTCCTTTTTCAATTTAAGAAACTGATATTTTATGTGAATATTTAAAAGAATCTGATTATACTATTGTGAGAAGTTTCTAAATCCATAATGTGGCTTTTAACTATATGTTTGCACTAAGCAAATAAATATATCAAAGGAAAACAAAAGTTAATATTTTCCTCCGTGACCTAATCCTTCGTATGGAATAAATCGGAACCCTAGTAACACCACACTGCAGAATAGGAGCATTTTTCAAAGGCATTTTTCTCTCCTCAGTTTTTCAAAGAACTTCATCAAAACTAATGGGACTATAGAGAAGATTTATCAGAAGCTCGGTCAGGTCTGTTAGATCTCCCCTGCACGTGGGAACAGGCACATCCATCTGCCTTCCCTAGAGACTAGTAGGGAAGAGAACTCATGACAGATATTATGCCTTTTAAAGAGACTATTTTTTTTAAATAAAAGCTCTTTCTTCTTATGATATTCTCCAATAATAAGTACCAATCATTAAAATAGTTCCTGTAAAATGTTATTTAATTTTGTAGTTATAATAGATAGACTAGAGAGTGAAAAATCTTAAGAGTATATTATGACTGAGTTTACAATTGGGACACTTTGGCAGTGAATGAAGTAATGAAAATTCCTGCTTCATACTATATTGGTTTCATTTTAATCTTTATTTAAATAATTGGAAGTGATGCTTATAAGTATATTCCAAGTAAGTATATTAGATCTATCTAATAATATGTGCATCCAACAGGGCGCTACTTTTGCTGGAGAAAAACATCTTGTGTAGGTATCCTCAGAAAGAATAAAAGATTAAATTGTGAAAGTAAACTTCTGTCATTGTAGTTTCTTAAAGTAATACAGTGATAATATACGTTAATAAACACACTATAGAATGAGGAGACAAATTGGTTGAATCTATTTCTCCCCATTTTTGAAATTTAAACTGTTGTTCAAAGTCCAGTATAAGGGTCTAGAATATGAAAGTGTTTGGAATAAGTAACTTTTTAGAATCAGGTATTATATATATATAAAATAATATATTATCTTTGTTGCAAAGAAGTTATTTGTAAAGCTGCTTTTAAAATATAACAGGAGCACCTGGGTGGCTCAGTCAGTTGAGCATCTGAATCTTGATTTTGGCTCAGATCACGATCTAATGGTTGTGAGACTGAGTCCTGTGTCTGGCTCTGCCCTGGGTGTGGAGCCTGCTTGAGATTCTCTCTCTCTCTCTCTCTCTCTCTCTCTCTCTCTCTCTCCCACTCCCACTCCCCTTTTTCCCTACTCACATTCTCTCTCTTTCTCTCTAAAAATTAAAAAAAAATAATAAAATACAACAGTATTCCAGAAGTATATTTGCTACATAAAGTGGTTTTCTAAATCATGTGCACTTACCATATATGTGTATGTGTGTACACTTATAATTGGGAGAAAGCTCCATAAATGAACCAGGTCAATTCCGTTTGATTGGGAGATCATGGAAAACAAGTCTGGTAAAGCCAAACATGATGTAGTAGGGAGTTTTATAAACTGATGTGTGATTCTTTTAAAAACAACCCTGTCTCAGTACAATTCTTATATTTAAAATTAAAACAACAATCAAGAAACAAAACCAAACAAATGACAATCCAAAACAGAGTCTGTGTTCATGCAATAACTACACAAAGGCCTGAGGTAGATGGCTGAAAATGTGAGCACTAGATAGACTAATAATTAGTGGACTGGTCAATATGTCCTTTAATAACACCATTCATAATATTTTCCATTAGAGACAAAAATAGCATAATAAACCTGGTAGTAAAAATATAGTCAGATGAAAGACCAAAGTTCATAGAAGATTAAACTCTCTGTTAGAAAAAGCCAACTTTGTTTCAGTGAAAGTTAAGTTGTAGCTAATTAGATTTAGCGCATCATTAATCCTGTTTGGAGACCAGACAGGGATAATCATTGATCTCTAAAAATTGGTAGTTGTCTTCTTAAAAGAGGAAAAAATAAGAAATTCAAAAATTGGATATCTTAGACTCCTGGGTAATTGTTAAATTCATTTCAAAAACAGAGTAGTGACCTCTGAGACTGGCTCCATAAATTAAAACATTCAGTCTTGAACATATTTATTACCAATTTAACTCAGTATAAAGTATGGTTATGCAACTAGATGGTATGCATTTTGATATAAATTTTGAGAAATTTATTGTATCTTTTTATTTAAGTTAAATTAGGATTTTGAAGAATTTGTGAATTATTACAGGCAACTTAAAAATCCTTAAAGTCTTTTAGCGTGAGTTTATTGACATAGTAAATTAGGTTTTAGTAATAAACATTTTTCTTCATGATTGCTATGTTGTCCATATTTCAGTGATTGATAGATTGATGGTTTTACATAAAACTAAATGTTTTGAATTTTTTACAAATATTTACCCCAAGAAATTCTTTTTTTTTAAATACGAAATGTATTGTCAAATTGGTTTCCATACAATACCCAGTGCCCATCCCAAAAGGTGCCCTCCTCAATGCCCACCACCCTCCCACCCCCCATCAGCCCTCAGTTTGTTGTCAGTTTTTAAGAGTCTCTTATGATTTGGCTCCCTCCCTTTCTAACTTTTTTTTTTTTCCCCTTCCCCTCCTCCATGGTCTTCTGGTAAGTTTCTCAGGATCCACTTAAGAGTGAAAACATATGGTATCTGTCTTTCTCTGTAGGACTTATTTCACTTAGCATCACACTCTCCAGTTCCATCCATGTTGCTACAAAAGGCCATATTTCATTCTTTCTCATTGCCATGTAGTATTCCATTGTGTATATAAACTACAATTTCTTTATCCATTGATCAGTTGATGGACATTTAGGCTCTTTCCATAATTTGGCTATTGTTGTAAGTACTGCTATAAACATTGGGGTAAAAGTGCCCCTATGCATCAGCACTCCTGTATCCCTAGTATCCCAAGGAATTCTGAAGATAAAGACCTTCTATGGGAAAATTTAACTTGCTCATTTATTGTATTAAAGTAGTTTGGTTGTAACCATTTCTGGGGACTCTGGGAACAATTGCTTAGCATTATTTCAAATAATAAAGATTTATTTTAAAAATGATACAAGAGAAACCTATATTCATTTTGTATGGAAGCTTTGAGGCATAGTAACTAAGCTGAAGAGTCTTCCTGACAATAACAGATTTCTTACAAAATTCCTACTGAGTACTCATCTGTACTGATAGAAACTAAAGCTAAGAGAATAAGAAATAAAAACTAGAAATGCTTAATATATCAAATGCATTCTTTTTTTTGGCATGACTATTACTTGTCTCTGGAAGATTCTCTTCTTGAGCAGGGTTTCTGGGATTCAGTATTATTACCATGGGGGACTCTCCTGTCCCCTCTGTCCCACTAGGAGTATACGACTCCGTCTGTTCCTCCTACTTCTTAGATCCCATGTTGCTCTCTCTCTGTCTTTCAGTCACAGCCAAACAACTCCAGTTTTAATTAAACCAAGGGGATTGACATTCTCTCCTAGGTACTTAGAATGCTATACCAAGAGCATTCTCAGACCATGCCAGGCAGGGAACAAGCCACGGCTTTTCCCATTTTGGGATTTCTCTACCCTTGTTTTGTTAGCCGTAAGAAACAAACTAAAACTTGGATTCCCGGCAGCACAGCATAGCTCCTACTCTTGTTCCTTTGTCTCTGGTGAAATAATTTTCAGGGACATAATTCTTAAAGTTTTATGGCATAATTTTTCATTGTTTTACATAGTTTTGAAATTATTTTGTTGTTTAACCAATGTGGTTAATAGAAGTATGATAACTGTACATTTGAATCCCAGTTCACATATCAAATCTCCCACTTTTACTTGAGTATAGTGATTATACAAACTAGCTTAACTCTGTAGTTGGAAAGTAAGCTTCAGTTTAACACAAACTTAGTTGTGTGTTGAATTTATTAGCTATGTGACTTCAGGAAGATATTTTGCCTTTCTAAGTCTTAGTTAATCTTTGTAAAATGTGGGTAATTACAGTAAAAGCTAGTCTTCATCTATAGTTTTGTAAATGGGTAGAGGATGTTAAGTACTTAGAAAATGATAGGGTCGTATAAGTATTCAATAAATGCATATCAGTAATACCAATAAATATACTATTTTATATAAGTATATTTATATATTATATATATATATTGTATATTATATATAAATAAATTTACCACTTTAAAATATCACCAGAAATTAGTATTTTCAGCATTAGGAAAGTTTTGATATTTGTTTCCTAGCTTACGACTATTTAAATATACTATGAATGCTGTGAATTGGTCACGATTAAGTCTAAAACTCACTTTTTTAGCATGGATAAAAATTAAGAATGTTTGGAGCCTGGGTGGTGCAGTTGGTTAAGCATCCAGCTCTTGATTTTGGTTCAGGTCATGATCTCACAGTTTGTGAGTTTGATCTCATGGTTTGTGGGTTGGACAGTGTGGAGCCTGCTTGGGGTTCTCTCTCTTCCTTTCTCTCTGCCCCTCCCCTGCTTGTGCTCTATTTATCTCTCTCAAAATAAATAAATAGACATTAAAAAAGTTAAGAATGTTATTATTTCCTAATGTACAAAAAGAATCTGATTCTATTCCTTGTGAATTTTATTTTCTCAGAAATGATTGAAGAATGGAAATGATGTTGAGTTACTTTTTCCTTTCGCAGTTAGTGTATTAGTTTAAAAGTCAAAGAATACAGAAGAAACATGTAATGATAGCAAGTACTTTAGAAATATAAATGGGTTTTTGCTCATCTCCCTTTGTATCTTTTTTTTAAATGTTTTTCCTTTGCTACTTTCATCCATTATCAACATTCCTACTACTTGCTGCTGACTTCTGAAACTTGTATCTCAAACTTGCTTGACATTTTAGGCCAAACTAATTGATTTAGGGATTAAATGACATATGAACTAGGCCTTGAAGGATAAGTAGGAGTCTGTCAGGCTGGGTACAAAATGATAAATGCTATATAGCCTGGGCACAGAGGTGGGAACTAACCAGGTTTGTTTGTTTGTTTGGAGAGCACAGTGTTGTAAAGGGTGGTTGGTTGGGGAAATGGTTACAAAGGAAGAAAAGGAGCCTGGTATAGATGGCAAAAGACTCTGAGTCTTTCTGAGGTATTGATGGTTTATCTTAGTTTGTGTTGTAGTCAATAATGATTGATTGAAGTATTCACTTTTTATTTTATATTTGTTTTTGAGTTTTCATAATATGACTTTTTTTTTAAGCTCTCAATGAATAAGTGGGTAAGTTTCTTTTGGATATGGCCCAACATTCAAGTTGCAATATCATAATCCAAGGTGAAGTCTGTGTTACCTCTTTTAAGGAATATTTAAGAGCCTATTAATCACCTCTTATACCTCCAGTTTGATACCTCCACGTCTAATCTAATTCAGCCATCCCTTTATAGTGCAGCTCTGTGTTACCACTCGTTTCTTCTCCTTTCCTCTCTACCTTGGCTCTAGTTTAAACCTTCACTAGTTTTCAATTCTATATTGAATTCCCTATAAAATCCTTTATCTTTGAATTTAAAACAAAACTCTATCCTAACTTTTTCACTTTTTTAATTTCAAAATTTTATTTAAAGTTTAGTTAACACATATGGTAAAATTGATTTCACGTGTAGAATTCAGTGATTCATCACTTACATACAACACCCAGTGCTCATCCCAGCAAGTGTGCTCCTTTCAGCCCATCACCCATTTAGCCCCGTACCCCCATTTCCCTCCATCAACCCTCAGTTCTCTATAGTTAAGAGCCTCTTAAGGTTTGCTTCTCTGTCTCTGTCTCTGTCTCTCCTTCTTTTTTTAAAGCTTTTTCTACCATGATTCTGCTACAAATACCACACTTCTCAACTAAATGGGACTATTAAAGTTTGGACAAGTGCACTAGGTGATATTATTAAGGTTGCTCATACATTTATTCATTCACTATATTTTTGTGTGCCTGTTCTGTGTCAGTTTAGTACTAGGCTCTTAGGATAAACATAAAAATGGATTATAATTTTGATGCTGTTTCCTTCCTTAAAAGTCTTTCCCATAAGCAAATGCTTATTAAAATTCTTCAGAGTTCTTGTTCAAATGTCACTTTCCCAATGAAGCCGATCTCATCCATACTATTTAAAATTGTAATCACTCATATGCAGTGTAAGCACTCCGAATCCATGACTAACCTCGCTTTTCCTTTTTTCTTAGCGTTAGTGTTCTAACATGCAATATAACTTACTTTTATTATGCCTATTGTAAATAATTTGCCTCTACTCACTAGAATGTTAGCTTTGCAAGGGCAGGGATCTGTGACGGTTCACCATTGTATCCTAACTGCATGGAACATAGTAACAGTCAATAAAATGTCCAGCTCAAAAGACACTGTTAATGAAATTTCCTCTGAGGACTCAAGCTACAATTTATTTAGTACTTTTCTTGTGCCTTTCTGATAAGACTTAATGTTCTTCCTTGCTGTATCTTCTTATTAAAAAGCTCTGTGAGGCTAGACAGTGTCGTTTACATATTTTTATCTTCCATAGCATTTAGCCCTATTAGCCCAGTGAATGGCAAATAACTGTTTACTGGTAAAAAAAATAACTGAGAATTATAAACTGAAGTAATATACTGTGAACATCTTCTTTATCTTTTTTCAAATATCATAGCCCAATAATATTGGGATGATCTGTTCTCTCTGACCTGGTTGAGTATGTTTGATATAAACTGTTTTCTAATCATTTTATACAATGAGATTGAGCTCTGCCTGGAAGGAGAAGAGTTCAAAATGCTGCAGTATTTGCTACGGGAACACACAATATAACAGCTGTTCTTTTCTTTAGAGTCACAGTAAACCATCTTCACTTTGCAAAATTAAAGGGTAGATCTGACACAGATATTGAACAATTCTCCTGACTTCTTAACCCAACACTAAAACTTAGAGTTTGAAAATTGGTTACAGCTGTTCTTTCTGTTTCTTAGGCTTTCTTTCTTCTCTCCCCACCCCTTTTTTTCCAAACCTTAGTGGTGGACACATTTATGCACCAGCACTAAAGCAGAGCATGTGCAGGTGCATTTACCATTTGGGGAGTGTGCTGCCCTTGTTTTGTTAACCTCAGCATCTTCAAAAACCTCACTTCGCCTGTGGTGCTTGTGAATATATCACTGTCCACTTCTTTTGCCTTTTGTATTTACCGTTGTCTTACGCTTCAGCGTTTCTGATGCCCTTGAGAAGCCGTAACCATGCTTTACATTTGAAAGAGTGCCAGCTCATTTAATCAGGAGGAGCTTGAGAGGCATGGATGAATTTATTCTATCTAACATTTAATAAAAAATAAATTAAAAATGTGACTTACTCCATGACATGCTTAGCATTACCCTTCTAGGTTTAAATTTGAGAGTTGTCAGCACCCTCCCTGGTCTGGAAACTGACATGTTATCAATCTAGTGCGTGGGTGACAAGGCCACTGATGTCTTCCCAAGGTTCTTGTTTAATAATTAATTTTTCATTGCAGGCATGTTCAATAAATGGATTACAAAACTTAAGCCCATTTAAAAGGTTTTAGAAATTCATTATTAGTTTTAAAAGATGAATGCACAAATTAACTATCCCATGATAGATGGGGCATACCAAATATAGCTAGGTCCTGTGTGGTTTTAGCCTATATTTATATTTGGTATAGAATAAGATATAAAGTCAGTACAGTTTTGTAGACAATGCCACTGAATCATTGAGGAAATGATTATTTTCAGAGGAGACTCAAAAAAGGAGCTCAGATGACAAAATCATACTTTGAACGTTTTCATCTTTTCTCTTGCTCACAGAAGTCTTCAGCCACCTAGCCTGTGGACATGCTCAGTGCTATTTCTGGAGTCAGTACCTTAGTTCAAGTTCTTCCACTGAATGATATTATGATTCAAAATGAAAGGAATCTTATCAGTTGTCACATCTTAATTTCCTTGATTTAATTTCAGTGTTGGTAATAAAGCTGTTATCTTCCAGCTCCAGACCCACCAGCTTTGTGATTTCAGGGCAGGAGCTCTTTGAACTGCCTTTCCCCTTGGTCATCTGGCTTCCTCTTAGGATCTGCCAACAACAGGGAGCCTTAGAAGGAGGCTGACCGGCCTGGGGGGGAAAGGGGGGAAGGGGAGCTATGGCTTCCTTCTTTGCTACTTTGCCTTTCATTGTCCCCCAAAAATGGCATTTCACCTTGGCAGCAGCCCTTTCTTTTATGCAGTGCTTTTTTCCCCCTCTTTTTCTTCATTCATTCCTAGAGTCTGTCTTATTACACCCCTGTGGCATCACCAGGTGTACCCAGGCATTGCTCCTCTTCAGAACTCTAAGTTCCAATTCTGTGGGGCCCACTGACAGGCATCTAGTTTCTAACAACCCCAAGTTCTTCCCTTTATGTCCTAAGCTGTATAAGTGTTTGGTCTTCTCCACGGTTATTTGTAACTCTGTCACCTCAGCATCTTTTTTCATTCCCTTTCTTTCTTCCTCCTTCCCTCAATTTCCTGTTCTCATTTCTTAATTTGCACCTTTAACCCTCCAGCATCTGATTAACAATTCCTTATGTTAAATTCCCTCTGTCAAAACAACTAATACACTTTGTGTTTTCCCAACTGGTCCTTGGCTGGCACAAGTGCCACAGAATATTAAAAAAAAAAAAAAAAAAAGAACCAATTTGTCTCTAGCTTCTAAGGGATTCCATGTCACTGGATGATTAGACAATTTTGATCTCTTTCATTCTTAGACCTCTGAAAATGCTTTGATTGTGTGTATTTATTTATTTACTTATAAAATCAGAGTTCTTACCAGGTTACCTCACAGCTTATTACCTACTGATTCCTTCCTTCCCACCCTTCCTAGCCTTTCAGTATGTCTTTCTGTATTTCAGGCCAAGGTGTGACGAAGGAGGACAGTATGATATGACATGGCTACAACTCTGAAATCTCTTCCTTATTAACTGTTGGCACTAGTGAGGAGGTCTGCTATTCAGTCTCCCTGCTCCCTGCCCCCTCAGAGTAAATGAGAACCTTCTGATAAAAAGCAGAGAAGCCACCTTCCTTTCCTTAATGTCTTTCATCAGTATATGAACAATGTTGCTTTCTGAAATAGCTTGTCTTGCTTCATAGCCATGCCTCAGATTATACTGAACAAAGGCTATGTTAGGAATTAGTCTAACTTCAATCTTTCCCCAAATGGAATTAAAGACCCTAGCTGCTAGTGTTTATTTATAGAGAGTTAGAATTATTGATGTTGTCCTATTTTTCCATATTACGTGTACATGTAAATATCAGCTAAGTCAGGAAAATAGAGAAAACCATCTCCTTGGTTAATCATTTTTCCATTTATTATATATTCATTCATTCATTTTTTTTCCTAATAGGTAATTCGCAGATGGTTCCTAGGTCTTATGCAACATATTGAACACTAAACATTTTTAATGGCAACTTCTTTGTGGAATCACTCTTGACTAAGTAATAGCTAGTGTAAGCATTCAGAGAACATTGTTTCATAAAGACTAGAGTCCATTTTATAGGAAATCTAAATTTTAGTGTCTAAACTTTGATGTAAAATATTTTTTTCTTATGGTAATGGCAGACATGTTTTCTCTTTGCTGCTCTTTTACCTTTCAGCTGTAGTCCATTCTGGACTTTGTGTTTTTTTGTTGTTGTTGTTTTTGTATTTGTTTTTGTTTTGTTAGTCCAGGCTTTAACTGATCAGAGATTTTTACTCTGTAGTTCTGATTTACATCTTCATGAAGAAAATTAATAGGCAAAATTAATGATACTCCTTGGTCCTAGGAGATCCTCGATGATGAAATTCATTGGCCTATTTTCTCTGCTGTTCTGTCTTTTGTCTTTTGGAGCATGCATTTTTATCAGTTCCATTTGTTGTGAGTTGTCCAGGGTTTTATGTCTGGATTAAGCTATTAATTAGTCAATGTTTTTGTACTACTTACTGTTTTTAGCTAAGAGTATCTGGGGTTTGTGAAGAGAGAACAGATACTGGCTCTAAAATTAAAAGAGCTTATCTCTTAAAAGAAGTGTGTTGAGATATATATATATATATATATATATATATATATATATATATATATATGAATGATATATATTTTGATAAATTTGATATATATCATATTATATATATATATTTAATTTTTTTAACATTTATTCATTTTTGAGAGACAGAGAGAGACAGAGCATGAGTGGGGGAGGAGCAGAGAGAGAGGGAGACATGGAATCCAAAGCAGGCTCCAGGCTCTGAGCTGTCAGTACAGAGCCCGATGTGGGGCTCGAACTCACTGACTGCGAGATCGAACCTGACCTGAAGTCAGTGCCCAACCGACTGAGCCACCCAGGTGCCCCGAAGTGTGATAATATATTAAAGAATAAATGAATTAATATTACAAAAGAGGTACAAGAATCAAAGAAAGGAGCATTACTTAGATGTAGTTAATCTGGTGCGCTGGTGAGGAAAGCAAGCAGCTCCTCTGATGGCTTGCTGCGCATTTCAATTTGCCTCACTTCACTGGAGGGAATGGTTTCCCCAATATCAAGTTAGATCCCTTGCCTGTTCTTGAGGCAGCAACAGTATCTTTCCTCCACTGTACTTCATCTGCTAGCTTAACATGTAAAACACAGTAGGTGCTCAGAAAGTACTTAATGAGTGAGTGTATCAGTAGATGACTGAAACCTTTGTTTTCCTGTGGGGATATTAGTCTCCTTTCTTCTCCTGAATCTGCTCATTGATAGATCAAGAGACATAAAAGATTTATTGGAAGTCATTGTTCACCATTTTAATATGTTTCTTTATAAACCAAGAGTTTGTGGCACTGTTTTTTATTGTAACATTAGGCAAAAACAAATCTTATTCTTGAGACTTAAAACTTCGATCAAATTGGAAGGAAGTAATACTAAATAAAAAATATACTCAAACATGATCATCTATCATTTCCTACCTTCTGAAGGTATGAGACTTCTCCTTATAATCGAGGAGTATGCCCCAATGATTTTTTACATTGCCTTTTTCTCTTATTTCCGTTTATATTTGTGCTAGTGAAACTTATTACTATCCTTCATGAAAACACTATTATTTTTCCCCTAAGGAAAATATTTTATTTCCTTCATGAAAATATGCTTTACTTCTGAAATAAAGACCACATTTGGTTTTGTTAGTTTTTTAGTTTTTTTTTTTTTTTTTGCTTGTTTTCAAGTCAACCTCAAAATTATTTCTAGGTTTGAGTTTTGATTTTAGGTGAAAATTTTAATGGAATTGAAAAGCAGTTAGTCAAGTGAAATTACAATGAATAAATTAAATTTGAGTTAAATTAAAATTATAGCAGATGGTAAGTTTATTAAAGAAGAGTAAATCAAAATTATGCTTTAAAAAAAGTGTATAGTTGGAGAAAGTAATTTTATTCTGAAGTCTCCCGTGATTCTTAGAAAAAAATATATTTTTTTTCTTCCTAGAGAGTACTCTTTGGTAACATATACAGGAGATAGTTAATTTTAGTAAGACAGCATGAATCATCCTTGTTCACTGCGATGGGAAAAAATGTGCCTCATCTGTTCTTCTCTATTAATAGTTTTTAGATATGAATGAGTTGGTCTTACAAAATTGAGTTTACACCTGCTGATGTCTTGGACCTCCATCTTGATTCTGTGTCATAGACCCAGATAAGTTGTGGACCATGGACAAGTTAAAAGCACTCGCTCACAGAAAAAAAAAAAAAAAAAAGAAAAAAAAAGAAAGAAAATATATTATGAACTCTGGTCTTGGCAAACTACAATCAAGGACATACTAAAAAAATACTAATATTGAAAATCTTTTCAGATGGGTCTTCTGGAAAGGAAAATTATCATTAAACAATAATAAGAAAACCAAACTTTATGAAGAGAGAAATGCCAGAACCTATTTTTTGGGGGTGGGGGGAGAGATTTGCTGTAGTGAACTTTTTCTTTTCTTTCCCATTTTATGATTGTAACATTTTGTGTTTGGTAAAATACTCAAAACATGAAATTAATCATTTTAACCACTTTAAAGTATACAGTTCAGTGGCATTTAGTACATTTACAGTGTTATGCAACCATCACCCAAATGTAGTTTCTGAACATTTTCGTCACCCCAAAAGGAAACTCCTTGTCCATTAAGAATTCACTTCCCATTCTCTCCACCTCCTCATCTCTGCCAACCACTAATCTGTTTACTGTCTCTATGAATAAGCTTAATCTGGATATTTCATATAAATGGAATCATAAAACATGTGGCCTTTTTGTGACTTTTGTGGCTTCTTTCTCTTAGCATAATGTTTTCAAGTTTTATGCATGTTGTAGCAGCTATCACCATACATCATTTCTTTTGATGGCTGGGTAATGTTCCTCTACGTGGCTGTACCACATTTTGTTTATTTTTCAGTTGGTAGATATTTGGGTGGTGTCCACATTTTGGCTGCTGGAATAGTGCCGCTGTAAATATTTGTGTACAGGTTTTGTTTGAACACCTATTTCAGTTCTTTTGAGCATATTCCTAGGAGTGGAATTTCTGGGTCATATAGTAATTCTCTGTTTAAATAATTGAGGAAATGCCAAACTGTTTTCCATAGTCACTTTATCATTTAATACTCCCATCAGGGATGTTCCAATATCTTTATAACCTCATCAAAACTTATCTTTCATTTTGTGTTAGCCAAATTTATTGTGTCTGAAATGATATCTCATTGTGGTTTTGATTTGCATTTCTTTCATGACTAATGATGTTGAGCATCTTTTCATGTGTCTATTGGCCATTTGTATACCTTTTAAAAGTTTATGTATTGTAACTTATTCCTTAGTTTTAACTTTGGTTCCTAATTGCTATGAACATCTCTCCATAAAAATTGTCTACGTATGTAGTTATTTCTGTAGGGTAGTTTCCCTAAATCGGGTTTGCAGAGACAAAGCGAATATTTCTAGCGTATTCATATGAATGTACTTATTCTTGATTAGAAAAAGTGCTTCTCTATTAAGAAGAAAATATGGAAACTTTTAATCAAAATTAGGCTGACCAGGAGTTGTAAAGTAGAAATTATATAAGTTATCCAATGGATAATGAAATAATAAACATAAATAAGCATAAAGCTTAGTATTTTATTAGAAATCAAGTGTGGAGACATCTACCCTCTTCAGAAATGTAAATTCCCTTTGAATGTAAATGAGAAGTTGTTATCAATTTTGTTTGCTACTAAATTTGTTTTTGATATTGATTTGGTTCTGACATTTGCTTAACTGTGTTACAAATGCTCTATACTTCTGAGGAAGAGGAAAAGGAAAAGGATAAGGAGATGATGGACTGCCACCTGAGTCTTCACCAGCCCAGACATTGCTAGTGTTTGGAGTTTACTGCTTATCATTGTTTAAAATAGGCTGGATTTTAAAACTTTATCCCATTTTACTCCTCAAGAGAGAAGGATATACTTGATTATTATTTTAAATCTCATTTAGTTTAGTCTTTAAGTTAATGGCCCCATTCGCTGGACTATTACCAAATTTGTCAAGAAATTAGAAAACTGTGAAAAATGACAAAAACTGTAGAAAATGAAGCCAAATGAAAACAAAACACAACCTTTCTTCCATTGAAAAGAATTACTATCTTCTTTTAGATAAAAAAGTTGCTGATAAGATTTATTAACTGCTATGACCTGAAAACTTATTATTTTTCCATCAGTCTTTGAAATGTGCTATTACAGAGTGCCTTGTTTCTTCTAAGAAAATAGTCTAGGCATCTAGCAAGATGGTAATTTCGAATTGTGCAGGTGAAAATGCTGCCAGTCTGAAGAAGTATTCCTCTCCTTGTTCAATTTTTTATTTCCCCATTGTGCTAATGGCTCACCCTGTTCTTTCATATTCTGTGAGGTTCTTAGGAAGTGGTTGCTATATCAAGTGCATAGTCAATTAGACACACTGTCACATGAAGTGAGAATGTAAATTTTAACAATAATTTAGATATCTAAAATAATTCACAAGTACACAGGATTGTTAGTTCATTATTCATGAATAAAGTGATTTAGAGCTGAAGCTGAGATGAAAGTCTTTCTGGTAAAGAGGTTAAGTAAAAAAAAACAACAAAAAACAAAAGACTTAGGAGCAAAGAGTAATTTCATAAAGTGCTGTTTCTACAATCACCATGTGGCATTTATTACTTGATAAAATTAGTGGAGGAATAAATTTTTGTCTGTTTCTCAAATAATTGTAAGATCGTAGGACACAAACCATTGGAAAGATGAAATTAAACTGTAGCCTATTTAATGGCTACAGTCTCTATATTAAGGAACCTGCCTATTCCTACTAGCAATGTGACTGTCTTACTTCATAAGGTCATTTGGGATATTGGTGGGTCAGTTAAGGAAAATATTTTTAGCTAATTTAACAAGTAATATTCATAAACTAATTAGAATGTAATGTTTCAATATTACACATTATAGTTTCTCCATATTAGTTCAATAGGAATCACAATTAGTTCATGATTTGTAACATACCGCATATTTATACTAATATTTATTCATCGTGGTTGGGAAGCAAGTGTAGATCTTTAATTTTTGCTTCTCAAAAATTCTTTCAATAAAACTCACCTACCTTCTTAGTAGTTTCTGTTGCTTAGTGCTTATGTTGTGCTCCTACAAAGTTTGCTGTATGTGAGAGTCTCTTTCATGTCAGCACATTTGTACACCATTTATTTACCCTGAATGATTCCATAGTTTTCCCGGCAACTGCAAACAGCAACGAAGCCCTAGATAGGTAGTTACAAGATCTCTTTGGTTTAGGTCACCATTGCACCCCCTGAAGCTGTGAACAAATCATCTAATGATTATGGGATTCCATTTCCTCATATGAGGAAATAGGAATGGGTAGTTGCACTCTATTGCATCTAGTTCTAACATTCTATACCCCCTAATTCTTTCCCCATTCTTTCATTTGTGTCCTTACCTAGTTCCTTCATTTACATTCCATATGGGAAATATTGTATGAGTTCTACTTTCTAAATCATTTTTAAAAAATGTTTTCTTAACGTTTATTTATTTTGAGAGACAGAGACAGAGTGCGAGCATGGGAGGGGCAGAGAGAGAGGGAGACACAGAATCCAAAGGACCCTCCAGGCTCTGAGCTGTCAGCACAGAGCCCGACAGGGGCTCGAACCTATGAACCGTGAGATCATGGCTTGAGCCGAAGTCAGATGCTTACTACATAGCCACCCAGGCGCAACATTTTTAAGTACTCAGAGCACTATATAGAACAAAACTCTCCAATAATGAAAATTCAATAAATATCCCAAAATCTGTGTCATCCTTTCTGTTATGGGATATAATACCTTATTTTACGCTTCTTTACAACACAAAACTCCCAAACTTGCTATTTGGTGTCTAGTGAGGGAGAAATTATGTAAGCACTCTTTAAAAACAACAACAACAACAACAACAACAACAACAACAACAACAACTTTTCTTGGCATTTGGAGGGTGCACTGGAAATGGAGAAATTGGCAAAAGTGCTCTGAGTGCGATTTTATTGTATAAACATCAGACCACATGTTAAAAAGTTGCCTTTAATATAGATGATTTTCTTTTCATCTTGCATCATAACCACATTTCTATGGCCTAATTAACTTGTGCATTTTCCAATAAGCCTTCATTTCTAGGGAAGCATAGGACTTTATTCAGGTTTTACAAACAACAATTCTATTAACAAAATACTTTTGAATAGATATTTATAGTATCATAAAGCACATTCTTAATTTATTTGGTGTTTTTAATTATAATCTCTATTTAAAGTTTAAGTTTTAGAGTCACTTCCCTTGCTTCAAACCATGAGTCTATTGCCTGGCCCACTCATCTGGTAATTATTATTTAAAAGAAAATTACATTTTAAAAAATGTGGAGCATCTTTTCTAATCATGAGGCTGTAGCATCACAGTTTTGCGATTATGCAGTTCTTTGCAATATAAATTCTGCCTACCAATGATTTAGTTGATTAAAAAAATAATGAGGTGCATATCATATGACTCTCTTTTCATTTTGTAAATTTATTGGTATAATACACATTATGTAGGTTGTTGAATGTGGTGATTCACTAGAAAAGTGCAAAACAAGGTCAAATTGGAATGCAGATGAGGTCATAAACTTTTAAAATAGTCAATAAAGCAATTAATGTATCAACAGCATGTGCTATTAAGCAGCAATGTAATGATGCCAGTGATCACACCAGGGTCCTCTGAGTGTTTATAAACAGGCGAGGAAGCTGGGCTCTATAGATATTTCACATGCATGCTGCAGAAAAATACCAACATGTAGCCTTGGAATCATTAAAAAGAACTTGAGTTCAAATGTTTCCAAGAAGCTTAGCAATATACATATTACAAAGCATTACTTTGAAGGAATGAAATAGAAGCATACAAAATATAAATTACAGGCCCCTTTTTAGTTTGGCTTTCTTTTTAATTGCAAAGCGATACACGTTTGTTGTAATCCATTTAAGTAAAATGGAAGTGTAGAAACTAAAAATCAAAATCTCTGCCCTCTTCAGTGCCGTTTGTGGAGGTGGGCTTTGTTCATAGTTTAGTTTGAATTATTTTTTTAATTTTCCTGCTTGTGAAATCTGTCTATTAAATGATGTAGATAGGGGCGCCTGGGTGGCTCAGTCGGTTGATCATCCAACTTCAGCTCAGGTCATGATCTCACAGTCTTACATCAGGCTGTGCTGACCACTTGCTCAGAGCCTGGAGCCTGCTTCAGATTCTGTGTCTCCTTCTCTCTCTGCCCCTCCCCCGCTCACGCTTTGTCTCACTCTGTTTCTCAAAAATAAATAAATGTAAAAAAAAAATTAAATGATGTAGATACAGATATACGTATAAATATTACCATATGTAGATACATACAGTAGATATGTATCTATTATATATGCAATGGTAGTATAATGAATCATGCTTTATGTATTGTTTTGCATATTTACTTTTCTCTATTTCTCTATTATGTGATTATTTTATGTTTATTTTGAATACTTAAAACATTGAGAATGAAGTAAATCTCGTGGAACAGTATATAGCTTAATATTCTGTGTAGTTGATGATATCTTGCTATATATTTTTAGGCATCGCAAGCTATCATGGCTTTAGTACCCCTAAAAATCTATTGGAAAATCACTGTGAAGATTCACCATAGAAATTGTAATAAGATGTTAATGAATTTAAATTCCAAGATAAAAGAAGCAACTAAAGGTCATACCTCTCCCATCAACTGTCTAGGTAGATTATCTAGTATTTGGACTTTTTTTTCAATCTACATATTAAAGATAGTATCAGGTTATCCTGAATTTTTTGCCCTGAATAAAAAACAGATTCTTCAGTTGCATTTGTTTTGTTGTGATCATTTATTCATATTAAGGAAAATACAGGAAATGCTCATGTTCCCATTTTGGTGGATGTGATGAAGAGACCTACCAGTGAAAATTAGACAACCTGTGCATTTATGAACTCATACGTCATATTCATGGCTAAACGAATATAATGGCTATTGACTCACTGAGGGTTTAGGGTAAGATTGACCATTTTTCTACACATTTTTTTCCCTCCCAGATTGTACAAAGAATGCACAGCACTGCTCCGAAATGCAAGAGCATAATATACCCAACTCTAACATACAAACACACACATATGTAATTAAACATCTAGTTTACTAATTTACCTGCTTTTGCAGTAGAAAGATGATAAACCATTATCAATCATTCACCCTGTAGTTATTAGACAGAACTTGAACAGTGCAGCAGCTGAACATCATTCAGTGAATAACTAAATTTTATAATCAGTCATGCAAATAAGCTATGTTGATGCTTGGTTGAGATCAAAAGAGAACTATAGCCTGTGAACTTTGCTACAGTTCATGCTTGAAAAAGAAAACAACTCTGGTCTTGTTAACACCTGAAATTTTAAAAAAGCTTTAAGAGAAAAAAACATAATATCAGATTTAATTATATATATACAATGCATTTTATTAGGTATAGCTACTTGTTGATAGGCCAAATAATGAAAACAGCTTAAATATGTAACGTGATCATAATTTATTAACTGTGAATGAACTGACTTTATATTATGTTAATAATCATTTAGCTTTTTATATATTATAAATCCTCAAATGCACTTTTATATTCCTTTAATCATGGTAGTTTTTATTGCCAGGGACTGACAAGTCCTTTTGCCAAGGCGAAGAAAATATGTATTCTTCATATATATAAGTACATGAATGTATATTCTTGTAAGGGCAAAGGAAAAAAAACAAGCAAATACACAAGCAGAATGATTTCATCTTGAAGCTCCCTGGAGAAGATAAACCTGAGAGATAACAGTAGTTAGTAGAGACTACAGTACAATGGGCAGTAATAGCTAGACAAATCAGGGACTCTTCTCTGAGATTATGAAGGTTGAACTGAGATCTTAATGGTCTAGGCAAGCAAAAATTTGGAGAAGTGCGTCAGGCAGAGATTAGACATGCAAATAACCCGAGGCTAAGACTCTCTAGGCAAGTTGGAAGAGCCTCCAGAGCAGGAACAGGAAGAGTGAGGTGGAGGGTCTGCTGATATAGAAGACCTTCTCAAATCAACCTTTGGCAACATTATGGAAAATTACTAAAAACCTACTTATCATTAAAAATAGTGAGGAAATTGGGGCACCTGGAAGGCTCAATCAGTCAAGCAGCCGCCTCTTGATTTTGGCTCAGGTCATGATCTCATGAACTGTGAGACTGAGCTGCTCTGCACTGTCAACCCAAGCCTTGCTTGGAACTCTCTCTTCCTCTCTTTCTGCCCCTCTCCCATGTGCACTTTCTCTCTCTGTCTCTCTCAAAAATAAACACTTAAAAAGATAGTGAGGAAATATACAAGTGTGATATTTTGTAAAATAACATGTCGATTATTTTATAAAAAGGAAAAAGATAATCAAAAAATTGGGTAGAAATTATTTTGGTAATAAATAGCAATCATAGTTAAATTAGTTTTCATATTCATTATATGGAGCTGGATTTTATTTCTATCATTTACTTTCCTGAGTCTAACCAATGTATGGTTCCATGAGTGTTGAAAAATATTAGCTGTTATCAGATCTAAATATATCCTTGCTTTCCTTTTACAAATGAGGAAATCCAATGCCAGATGGTTTCAGTGATTTTTCCTAGGTCAATCAAGCGGTGCTAGGAAAGCCTCTGGAAGTAACTTAATCTGAGCACTCAGGGCAGTGTGTGTTTTCCTGCTGCACCACATGTGAGTCTTTCTTATGGAAATACTGAAGAGGTGGGAAAAATGATGTTGGTTTCAAAGTGTAGATTATAGGTACCTTAAAAGCATACGACAATTTCCATGAACACTTAAATGTCTTACCTCAGTAATTCTAAAAGCAACCTTAGAAGATGGCAAATATTATTCTAGCCATTAAAGAAATTGTGAATGATTTCCTTATTCTCAGTTTTACAATAAATGGAATCTTGAGCTGGTAAAGAGGTTTTCTCAATCCTAACCTAACATTTGATAAAATTACCATTTATTTATATCTGTCTTTGTGAAATTTTGAATTTTGTAAAACTTAGTATGAGTATTTGCATGGTAAAAATGCATATAGATTGTGGTAAGTTACCTATGGTTATAAGCATTTGTCTCATGTTATTTAGTTGGTATTAGAATATGATGTTCAAGATGAAACTTTTGCCAAAAAATTCCTTTTCAGTAGAATGCAATTCTTATTTACATTGGATTACATCAGCGAAAACAAGAGTGAATGTATAAAGTAAAAGTTTATGATTTCTGTTGCCAGATCACACAGTAAACTCATGTTTTAATTTGAGAATATTTTTAAAGCCATCTGCTGCATCTCTAGTAATTCTGAGAACGCAATCAGTTCCCAATTACCTTCTCAAAAGAAGGATAAAGTAAAGCAGTGAATAATCCAAAAACTATTTATATTTGGCTAATTACCTTTCTAACTTCTCTTTCTATTTTTTTCACTCACAAATTTTCTTACACATACACTTAACCTCCTACACATTCACTTTTTCACAAATTGGAAATGAACCTTTATTTATTAATTATTTTTTTAAGTGGCACCACTCTGCTGGATAGTAAAGGGGAAAAAAGTATTCCATCATAGTGAATCATCTGCGAATTTTATTCTACAAGGTGACATTTTAAAATGTCATAGTTTTTTTTTCCCTTAAAGATAGTGACAACTCTGAGCAGAATCCTTACCACCTAAGAATAATTCATAGGAATCGGAAAACATTCCATTAAGACAATGGGGTATCATTTTTTTCCTTCCATTACTTAACACATGATTTTAATGTAAGTATGTTTGTATAAACACAGATGTGCTGCTTTAGATATATCTCTGTTCTGTCACAGGACGGCACTATTAACTCTGGCAGGAATCCCACTGAAGTTAGTCTATAGTTCTGCAGCTACTTCTTAATTTACATATTTTGAAAACACTCAGGAGGTCATAGTAATATGGTAGATATTATAGTAAATCTTGGCTGTCAACAGCAAAACAAAAACAACAACAACAAAAAGACCAAAACAACTCAAACTGTCTTAGACAAACAAACAGTACGTTGTCTCTATTCTCTGAAAGGCCAGGATGTATAAGCTTCAGGTATGATTTGATCAGGAATTTTGCTCTACATTTCTGCCACTTTCTTGGTTCATCTTTGCTTTGTCATAAGACATATTCCCTTGCTGGTTTCTCTCAGGGTAGCAAAATGCTGTAATAGTTCTTGACCTTACATAGAATGTGCTACCTGCAACATCAAACCGAAGTTCTAGGCTTCCCTCAGATTAGAGCAGTTTGTTTCATTGGGTCATCCTGAAGCAGCCAGTGGTGTCTATGGATGCCATACATGGGTTGGCTTACTCTTGGGTTGTGTACCTGTCCTTAAATCAACCACCATGTAAGGAGTTTTATTATGTAGATTAGCAAAGCAGTCAGAGGCCACCCTGAAGGCCAGAAATGGAGTCATCCTTCCAAAGCTCTGATAATATGTAATGTAAAAAAAACCCAAATGCTATAATTTATCTCTTGGAAGGAATGAGAAACAAACAGAAGTGCTTTTATAATGAGAATGAATGTACAGAATTATTTTTGGTTGTTTTTGAGTAGAACATATAATTTACATATATAATTCACATATGTATATATATATACGTATACACACGTACATACATACATACACACATATATGCATTACACATTTTAAAGTGCTTCAATTATTATTAATGCTATGTTATAATAATTTTATCATGAAATAGTTATGTTTAATTTTCTTATTACTCAACAGTATTTTTTGTATTATTACTTTTTAATTTTTTATTTAAAAATTTTATTTTTAAGTAATCTATACTCAACATGGGGCTTAAACTTACAACGCTGAGATCAGCAGTCACATGCTGTACCAACTGAGCAAGCCAGGTGCACCTTCAACAGTATTTTTAAATTGAATTTTAATGATTAGAATTTTCACATTTTGCATGAATATTAATATTCACAGAATGTTTAATATTAATACTGTGCTATTTAAAATATAATATTTTTATATTATATTTATATAGCCTCTCATATTAATAATCAATCATATTAGTATTATAAAATGTTCAGTATTCACAGTATAGAATATTTAATACAAAACTTAGAACTGTGCATTTTCATGGAAGTTCTGGCATATGGTATCTAGATCATACTTAAAATGAGAGAGTAAGATACAATTATTCAAAAAAAACTAATAAAATATTTTCCATCTGCGCTGTCCTAAACATATGCTCTAATGAAATTATTGGACTATGTTACTTAAACCAACTAGTATAGTCTATGTTCTAACTCATCTGAGAACATATATTCCTTGCATCAGAGGTAGGAGGAGGAAAACACCATGATGTTCATGCCTGTCCAGCCCCTGCTTTAATCAATATACAATAAGTAATTTTTGACTCATTTCAGTGTTGGATTAATCCCAGACATGTAATTAATGGTAGATGGGTTGGGAGATAGATAATCTCTCCCACCATTTTGTAAATATACATGCATGTATTTTTGTGTGAATAATTGTATATATGATATGTGTATACATAATGTGTGTATAGTGTAGCAACAGGTTAAATGGTGATTCTCTTCTCCAAAATCCCTTACTGAATATAAAATTGCTTTTTTTTTTTTTAAATAAGGGAAATTTTTGACAGGAATTTTTTAAACTAAAGTTGAAGGAGATATGATCCTATTTTGAAAAATTCTATTTAAGGTCTTCAAAACTGGATGTTTGTGTCCAGATAACCTATTAGGTAATTGAGATGCTAGTGATGACTAAAACATTTAACCTTTCCAAATGACTTTCTTGGGTCATTTTCTTCCCTTCCACTGAATGTCACTAGCAGAAGTTGGGATCGTTGTTGTTGTTGTTGTTGTTGTTGTTGTTCTTCTTCTTCTTCTTTTTTTTTTTTAGAGAGAAATTGTAAATATTGACAATAAAACTAACGTTTAATTTACATATAATGTATGTATATTTTACTTATTATACACACACACACACACACACACACACACAAACCATAGCAGTCTATATCTATACAGTGTAATTGATTACATAGTATAAAGTTGCAAGTACCCACTGGATAAAAATATGTCTGAAAACACCTCTTTTGAGGAATCACTCTTTAATATCAATAGAGAAACTGATACGTAGGGGCGCCTGGGTGGCTCAGTCAGTTGGGTGTCTGACTTCGGCTCAGGTCATGATCTCACGGTTCTGGCTCGTGGGTTCAAGCCCCGCATTGGGTACTGTGCGGACAGCTCAGAGCCTGGAGCCTGCTTTGGATTGTGTCTCCCTCTCTCTCTCTCCCCCTCCCCCCCGCCCCGCTCTCTTATCTCTCTCTCTCTCTCAAAAATAAATAAACATTAAAAAAATTTAAAAAAAGAAACTGAAATGTAGTAGATGTTGTGAACATATGTACATTTTTCTACGTAAGTAAGCATTCAGACAATTTAGCCATGTAAAAAACTGAAATTAAGGGAGAGAAATAGTATAATGATTACTGTATAGTAAACACTGAAAAAAATGAGCCAATAATTTTTTAGTGCTTCTAAAATCTCATGCAAACCTTTCAACAATCTGTGACGATGTGTTCCATTTTAAAAATGAGGAAACTGTTTAGCTTTCCCAAAGGATTTTGAACCCAAACCTATTTGACCTCAAAGTTATGATCTTCATACCGCCTAATTTGAAAGCAGTTATGTGTAAAAGGGAAGTAAATCTTTTAGGACAACTAATGAGAGGTACAGAGCTCCTGTCTGATTTGCTAAAAACAAGAAAGAGAAAGGATTGTATTTATCCTAGTTCATTTGTCATATGGAAGGAAAACAGTAATGAACCCAAAGATGCTGAGAAACAATGGGAGAAAGAACAAAATTATTTATTTCCAGCCATAAGCTTCTACTTTGAGTGGGACTCCCTTATCAGCGGACTGCTCCTTTCTCAGAACTTTTATAGAAATCTTTATTGATAAGCATAAATAAACTTGTTTTTTTTTTCCTAGAGAAGCTACCTTTTGTTAACTGATAACTTTTTCAACTTTAAAGTTTCAATGAAAATTTCACTCTTGAAAAAAACGGAATATACAATAGAACATACAATAAATTTAAATGTACATCAAAACCAGGAGTTCACATTTGTTAATAAAAAAAATATTGCTTGGGAGATTGAAGAATCCAAGTGTTTTCTCTTTTCCTAAATTTTCTGCATAAAACATACATTCTCACCATTTCTTTTATAAGGCAGTATTTGGAGGAGGTGCTCTGAGCAGGCCAGTTTTGATACACGTGGTAGAAATGATCTAAGACATTTTGAGGAGGTAGATAGGGGGAGCAGGTGACACTGTCTTCCTTTCCGGAAAGCCTGGGTGTTGGTAGGGCTGGAAGACAGCATTCAGATACTTAACAAATTCAGCCAAAGCAGAAAAGGCTACTTCCAATCTTCCTTTTATAACTGTTGAATTATACTGTACTTTCAACATCCTAGTTTTTACTCATGTTTACTTCTATGTATGTCTTGTAATTTTGGCTTTTTGGTAGATTTTGGAACACCTTCTATAGGAAAATGTATATTTTATAGGAGTTGATATAAGGGATTTGTTATTTATTGTTACTGGCAAATAAATCTTACCCCTGTCATAAATTTTAGGCCAATTTTCCATGTTAATCTTCAACTTTCACCATTTCAGTTTATTTTTAGCTATTTAATAATGTTTGCAATGAGCATTACGACAAATCAAGAAAGTGGATATAAATATATTGCATTCAGTAAGTACAGAGTTTTAATTTATAGGATAGCAGGAATTCCATTAATAAGTTAATCAACCAAGGAAGGTTTTTTTTTTTTTCAGTAGAAATTGTATAATTAACAGGATCTTTAATAAAATACAAGAATTCAGTATGTTTAAATTGAGTCAAGTTTTAGATAAGTAGTTATATTAGTAATAAAGAAAAATTAAATCTTTTTCAAGTATATTTTTTGAGTATAACTTACTTGTTATATTTTTTTAATGTCTTAGCCTTATTTTACCCTATTCTTGAAATTTCCTTAAGGTTAGTACTTTATATATTCTGTTAATAGATATAACACCTAACATATAGCACATGTTTAAAATAGACTGTTAATAGCAAAACACATGGAGCTTACTTTAATAAGCATTGTACAAAGGCTGGGTATGATGGAACAAATATAGCTTATAAAACAGCTTGGAACCAGCATGTGTGTTTTTATGCATTTTTTGTTTATTTTGTTTTAGATTTATACTGAATTTTACCTTAATGCTCTTTACTACTGAAAGGGTTTTGCTACAGTATTTGTTTCTTTGGAAAATATTTATTAAATACCTACTGATTCTCAAGTGTAAAGCAAGGGGTTGCATATAAAGTAGTAAAGAAATCATATATAAACACAATTTTTATGATTCTTTAAAATTAGTGATTAGTTTTAAATAAGTAAGCATGAAAAGGACTATATGATTACAAATTGTAATAAGGATTGTACTGGAAAAATAGAGGGTATGAGAAAGGAAAAAGGGACTTTCTTTAGATCAAATAAGGAAAATTATCTTATAGGAAGTAATAATTCAACTTGAGAACTGAAGAATGGATAGAAGATTCTAGAACACTGGAGAGTGATTGAAGTGGTTAGAAATCATAAGAATATGCTAGCCAAGATAATAAATCTTTATCTTACTTTAAATTAACAATCATTTTAGATAGGAGAATACATGATCCCATTATACTTTTATAAGATTATCCTGGCCATCCTGTATGAAGTGAGCTTGCACTTGGCTTGAACTTGGACTATGGAGATGGAGAGAGATTTGTGTGTGTGTGTGTGTGTGTGTGTGTGTGTGTGTGTGTGTGTGTGTGTGTGTGTGTGAATATGTGGTATGATCAAGATTACCTCTTGATGGGGCTGATGAGGGGGATGGAGATTTTAACAATGCCCCTCAGGTTGGGAACATGAGCGACTGAATAATCAACACTGCCATTTCTTCAAATGGAGAAACGAGATAAAAACAAGTTGTTGGAAGGATCAGAAGTTAAGATAGAAAAATAGATGATAAATATAAGTATATATATGTGTATGTATGTATATAGTTTATATATTTACTTAATGTGGATATCATTTCTAAATAGATGATATTAAAAGCAAATGGGAATAGAAGATATTACCTTGTAGGGAAAAAAAAATCACTCCAAGCTGAGCTCTTAAGAGTTTTAGTAGTTAGTAGTTAAATAGAAGAGAATGAGATGGGAAAGAAAATCAAAGACAGACAGGCAGTGGGATGGGAGAAAATAACTACCAGGTGGTATGTGAGCAAAGCCAAAGAGAGAGAGAGGGAAAGGAGAGGGATGGAAGAAGAAGGAAGAAGGAGGGTAGAGGAGGACAGTCATATATAATGTGGTCAGTTGTGTGAAAGGAACACTAAAAAGTATCCATATGATTTAATTTGACAGATGTGGAGGTAATTGGTGGTCCTAGGATTGTAGCTTTTTGAGTTATAATGGAGAAAACCTAATTAGAATAAGCAACTCTTTTAAGAACTTTGAACATAATTGAGAGAAGAGAAAATAGATGATATTTTAAAGGAAGTGCAGAGTAAAATGCAATTGGTTGTTTTGTTTTGAAATGAGAGTGATAGAATGTTTGTATGTGGTTAGGATGATCCATTAGAAAGGAATGCTGAAGATTCAGGGGAAGGATGTCTTTGAGAAGGCATGGTCCGTGGGGGTTGACTCCAAGACAGATGGTTATATCAATACTTAATAGGAAGAAAGGTATTTCCAGTATTGTTAATTAGCAAGATGATGGAAAACATAGATTTAGGACTATGTGGATTTATAGACATTTTGGAAAAAAAATATGAAGTTTCTGCTAAATGTCTTTATTTTCTCAATGAAATGTGATACAGGGTCTTTGTTTTTTTTCATTGGAATACACATAAGGCATTCTGTTACAAAAGTAAGGAAAGGATGTAATTTTAAGAAAGTTTGCCTAGGATCCATTTTTGCTCAGATTGCAGGTGAAACCACTCAGAACGAGTGAGATTCCAAGTTTGTAGTTTTATTTTTTGTGTGCGCTTTAATCTCTTTGCTCTGATAAGGACATTCCATATCAAGTCAATACTAACAACATGTAGTTAAAAAAAAATCAAGTCATTCTTTGCTAACCAATTATGGATATTGACTGTAAGAGTTAAGGGTAATTATATTTAATTCTTCATGAGTACAAATATGTTTGTTCTTAATAAATACAAATAGGTATGGTATTTTGGCTTTGATAATTTAAGTGGCTTAATTTTATATATATATATATATAATATGTATATGTATATATGTATGTATGTATATGTATATATGTATGTGTATATGTAATATGTATATGTATGTATATATGTGTATATATATGATGTATATATGTATGTATATGTATGTATATATTCTCATAGAAGTTAATATAGCTTTGATAATTTAAGTGGTTGAATAATACACACACACACACACACACACACACACATATATTCTCATAGAATTAATAGCTTAAAATAAGGAAAAAGCAATATATGAATGGGTCTCTGACCTATGATTAACTTCTATAGATGAAGACTGGATAAATGATAAATATGTTTTGTAGATGATGTGGAAAGATTAAAATAGGAATACATGTTATTGTCTGATAATATATTTCACTTTATGAACGAATACATATGTATAACAGGTACCTTTCAAGAAAAATTTTTAATGTTTATTTATTTTTGAGAGAGAGAGAGACAGAGTGCTAGTAGAGGAGGTGCAGAGAGAGAGAGGGAGACATAGAACTCAAGGCAGGCTCCAGGCTCTGAGCTGTCAGCACAGAGCCCGACACGGGGCTTGAACTCACAGACTAACGGACCATAAGATCATGACCTGAGCCAAAGTCAGCCACCCAACCGACTGAGCCACCCAGGCAACCCTAACAGGTACCTTTCAGAAATTGTAATAAAGCATGCTACGTAATATTAATCATTTTTTTGTAATCATGCAGAAATTATAGTAGCTTTTATTTTGCAGATGGATAATACTGCATAAGAAGAGAATCTGTGTTGTTGTTTTCTTTCTCCATATTTGGTTTGCAGAGCAACTTTACCCTAAATATCTTACAAGCTCTAGCTGAAAATTATCATTTAAATGTATTCTTAAATTTCACCTTCTGAAAATAAGTCTCCTGTTCTTTTATGGTTAATGACAGCAACAATAATAGCAATAATAACATAACCTAAAGATTAATAGAGATAATAATGTAAGATAAAAAATAAATATCAAATACCTGAATGTATTTATCTAAATCATTGTTTTTATCTTTGGTAACCTAATCTTTTTATGTTATTTTAATAGGAATGTTGGATAGTTTTAGTGTTTTCTTTCCATTTATGTTGTGAAAAGGTTTTAGAGTACATTAAGGGATCAACAGGTATGAATAAAGGTTAACGTAACATATTTTCACTTAACAGTGTTGACATATATGTGGGTTATGTGTTTCATTCAACTATTGTAATTTTGCCTTTAAAATCAGGGTTCTTTTCATTGTTCTATAGCTATTTTCTGTATGAAATCTGGTGGCATGGACCATTTCCACTGAGGAGATCAGATTTCACCAGAAGCACTATTTCCCAGCACTCCTTTCTGGTAGAAGCTGGGTTCCTAGTGGAAATGATGCTGCTATTAGGATGATCTGAAGTATGCTGGAGAGAGACCTTCTGCTCAGTTACCATTCAAGCTGGAGCCTGCTATGACAGTTGTCAACAGTGCCCTTTCTGATGTCTCCCAGTTGTGTTCCATTTAGAATAAGTACTTAAAGAGACACCTGCTAGGAAAGCCAGAATAGAGAAGCTGCATGATTCTGGCAAACATATGTAGACAATAATATCCCTTTCCTACCTTGGGCAATAACTTAATAAAGCCTTTAAGACAACAGAATCTTAAGTAGTCATCCTTTTTGTTGTTGATGAGAAGGAGGAATATGGATACCAGCATCAAAACTTCCTTTGTGTGCCTACAGCTGTGATCTGGGCACTGCCACACTTTCCTGCTGCTCTGACTCTCTAGCCATATGCTGCTGCTTAGAGCACAGTCTATGATTCAGGCTGCAGTGCTTGTGAAGTTGGCATATAGGCTGTCATCACTGTATTCTAAATACCCTGCAAGCAAGATTTGTCTTCTTCCTATGAAATTATACAAGATCCTCTGAGTGGCAAACATATAGATGTATATATTCTACAGGTAGAGAGAGGTATACTATTCAAGAAGAGTGAAATATTATTTATGAATTATTTCCTAGGGGGAAGTATAAAGAGCTCAGACATACATTAGCAGAATGAGAACAAAATGACACACCCCAAACCTATTACAGGTTTCCAGTGAGTAAAGGGATAAGACACTCCCAACAAGTCATTTAAATGTGACAGATCAGGTGTTTGGATCCCTGGGGTTGGGAGCCATGGTCCACTTTTGAGAATCTGGAAAAAGTTTAAATGGAAACCAAAAATGAAAAATTAGGTTCAAATTTCCAAAATAGATGTCTCATTTTGTTTTCGTCTTCATTCTCAAGAACTATAAAATTAAAAAAAAAAATGATAGTGCAGATGGATCTATAGATAGAAAAAAGGGTAAACTCTCTTCACTCCCCAAGACCTGATATTTGTTCTTTTACTGTTAATTGATAATAGATAACAGATACAATGTAATATGCTGGACAGGATGTAGGACATATAAATGACAAATGGCAGTTTGTATTCGGTTTTCCCACCTTCCCTGACTTCAGCTTAAAGGACATGCCCCCAAACTTGGCATTGCCTATGTTGCCTAAATATTGACTTCTGTTGTCCATATTGGTTCTCAGCTTTGTCAGGTTTACTTAATTGCTACTCCCGGTAAAATACAATATGCTTGGGAATAAGGTGTATTTCTTGCCCAGGGGGATCTACAGTTTATTCATGAAGCCAAAAATCATTTGAAACTAAAGAAATTATTTTACCAGTAAAATTTCAGGCACTGAGAGATGCCATAGAGGAAATGAGTTTTAGCCAAAGGGCCTGTATAGTCCTCCTCAAATTATGTCCATGTAAGAGCTACCTAGTGGAACTTTAAATACATCTCTTGTTTATGTGTTCCTTAGATGGACTGCTTTATAAATAAGTGCTGTACCTTCTATACATTTTTCTGTTAATTTTTTAAGATGAATAATCATTTCTTTCTCCAATATTTAAAACTGGAAAAAAACTGGAAAATTAATTGCTTGTAACTGATATGCAATTTGCTAGTGAGGAGATTTTAGGATTGAAGGATATTCATTAGATTGATTGAAGTAGACAGTAGGCAATAGCTACTTTGCATATTTTTCCTCAAAGGACAAAGGGAATACCTCCTGTCTCACTTTGTACATGTCCTATCTTTCAAAATAAATATGTTTTTCAATGCCTCCTTTCTCTCTCCCAATCTCAGTTCCTCATTCTTTAAAAAAAAATGTAGCAAAAACTCACCTCTTACCGACTTTCATGTGATTAACTAAATCACACTGATTAATGAATTGCTCTTCCACATAATTTTACTTAGAAATATATTACTTTTCACTCATTGTAAAGTTGCTTTTGGAAGGGGATGATATCATAGCACTTGGTTTATAAATATATTGCCTCTTACCATATCTTATGGCAATTATTTCTATTTCCTTTACTATACTGAGATCTCCCCAAGGTCAAGTACGTTATTTTTGTATTCCTGGCACCTAGTTATCTAGTTCCTGGCACATAGGGTGCACTTGATAAAGGTTTGCTGAATGAGAACATTAATGAATATAGAAATACCTATTGAGTGATTCTTTAATTTCTTTGTCCCTTGTTCCACCTACCTCCTGTATCACTGCTCTAAGTAAAATGTTCAATATTGAATGAATTGTCTTGGACTTCTCAGAAATAGCCTTCAACTTCCTAAACAGTAGTTATTTTGTATCAGCAAAGTGGTTAAAAGCACATGCCCTTGGGTAAGATACTTATACCTTTGCTTTTGTTTCCCTATTGATTAAATGGAAATAATAATACCAATCTACCTTATGAGATGGTTTTTGGATTAAGTAACTCCATGCATATAAAGCATGTAGGGCGGTGTCTAACACATAAATGTTGGTCAGGGTAGTAATTATTATTAATTCTTATATTAATAAAAAATCCATTGAGATAATTTGACATTGGAATGGATTGGTGTTCCTCCTCCAAATAGTTTATAGTTTATTCATATCTCTTCTACTGAAAAAAACTTTATGGTAGTAGAAATAATTACGATTGCTATAATTCAATAATTTGAGGTTATTTATATTTTTTTGTTCAGTAGCATGGCCTATCTGTGTCTCTTCTGTTCATTATAAACTCTAGTAAGATGGAGATACTTTATAGGCATTTATCATCCTAGTTCATGGCAGAGATACGGACTTTTAAATGGAAATTTTAAACCTACAATTTTCTTTTATTAGTTTAGTACAGTGGTTAATATTCTCAAAATAAACAAAGGAGTAAAAGCCTGAGCATCTCTAACATCAGACAGGCTTTTATTAGTGTCATATGAAAAGTCATTTAACTACTATGTGGTTACAACTGTCTTATTTAAACCAGGTTATGTCATAACACTGTTGCAGATAAGGTGAACAGTTCACACTGTACTGCATGTTCAGTCGCTCATAATTAAACTTCCCAATACAAAATTTTGCTTTAGAGCTGCTTTAGACTCTCAGTTGGCATAAGACCTGGAAATCTCTACATGTGTAATTTGTCATTTATGAATGAATTTTGTTTCCAAAATACGTGGTTAAGGTCAATTGTTTGAAATTAGAAAGATGTTTTGTTATAGAAACAATATGTTTTAAGAAGAGGTTAGGTAAACAGACTAGCTCACAAATAATTTGCCCATAAATTACCTCCAGAAAAAGCTCTGTAGAATGTCTGCTGATACATGATTGCTATGTGGAAAATGCTTTCAGAAGTTCAAAATGGGATATGAAGATTGTCTTCCCCTCAGCTATGGACTTTAATTTCCCTACTTCTTATCTAATCCAATTTCTACACAAATGGAGTCAAGTATCCTTCCTCTCAAGCTGGTAGCTTACAGCAGGAAGTTGACTAAGGTAGACATCAAAAGGCTCTAGAAAAGGATTGTAAATAGAGAAGGAGGGAGAGAATGGGGTTGGCTTAGGGAAAGCAGAATGGGATTTTCTTTTCTATAGCAGTCCCTTACGGAGACTCCTTTATAACAGTAACCTCTAAAGTGGGGGCTTTATCATTTCCCAGGGGAGATTGATACGATGCATTGTAGTGTAAGGAAACATATTAGAAATTCAAATTTTTTCTTAAAATAAATAATGTTTAACCTTCTAATATTTAATATATAAATTAAGACTTAGCTCCATCACCAAGGTTATTGTGGTCATATACACCTTTAATAGGTATTTTGAGGGAAGGGTAGCAGAACCATAGCATGGAAAGATAAAGAGTGGCATCATTAGTCATGCATTTGCTTTCACTATGATGTGAAATGTTTACTCCTGTTATCTGAAACAGCAATTATATTATTCCATTATAACTAAACCTCAGCAAGTGGACATGTGTTCGTGTTCAAATGGACAAAGCACATAACTGATAATTGAACAGACTGAAAGTAAGTGCAAACAAACATTAAGAAAATCACTTGTCTACTCCTAGAATAAGCATTTTTTCAAAATGTTTATTTTGAGAGGGAGAGAGAGAGAGAGCATGAGCAGGAGAGGGGAGCAGAGAGAAAGGGAGAGAGAGAATCCCAAGCAGGCTCCACGCTGCCAATGCTGCTGACACAGGGCTTGAACTCATGAAATGTGAGATCATGACCTGAGCCGAAACCAAGAGACCGATGCTTAACCGACTGAGATACCCAGGGACCCCTAGAATAAGCTTTACATCAGATATACCGTATTTTTGAAACTGATGATTTGTCTGATCTGATAAGAAGTCATAAAAATGAAAAATGTAAAAGATATTTGAAATCAGGTGTTACATTATCTGTTATTAATGATGAATTTTACCCTAGGTTTATTATGTCTTGATAAATTAGCTAACAGTGTAAATACATGGATATAATTGAAAATGGATACTTACATATAGTCAGTCCATGTTTCTATCTTATTTTTAAAATTGGTTGAATTATGTGATCAAAGTAGATTGAACCATTGGTCTAGGACACCATCCTGTCACTTCTTCCTTTTTCTTTGAGGACTTCTGGTGTTAGTCTGTCCTCTTCCTCTTTCACTACTACACCTTACGGCTCATACGTGCCGTTTCTTTCCTTTAACAGCTTACTGTGCAACACAACCCAATCTCCTGTGCATTTCTTTTAATAAAATAGCTGTGGAGTACTGTCTCGTTATTTGGGAGTTTGCTTTTGTTCTTGATTGTTACAACTTACATCTTGATAAGGGGTAAAAAGGATAAAGATGAGCCTTTAGAATTCCAGAGGACCAAAGCAATATTTCAGAAGATCCTATAGCATTTAGTACATGAGTGATGGGAATTAGGAAAGGAGGAGAGTACTAAGGAGTTCGATGCAAGGACTATGCCTGGGGAAGCCAGAATGAAGAACAAAACACAGAGCTACTCAGTGGGCTAATTCCCCCAATGATAACTACAATTCATTGAATACCAAAGAACTAAAGTAGCAGTTGTAGGGGATAGGTACAACCAGTAATACTAGGTAGAGTTTGATTGGAAAGGGGATGGGCATACTACATGAAAAAAAAAAAAAAAAAGGCCAAGAAAGGAATTGCCTGAGGCTTATTATCTATTTACTAATACCAGATGAATTTTTATATACAAAGCATGGACAAAGAAAAGACAGTGACCAATCTTCTAACTTAGCTTTGTTTCCTTGTCTTATCTTACTATTAAGGAAGGATGGTAGCATAAGTGTAAATCATAAAGCTTAAGTTTCTGTTAGAACTACCAGTGACTCAAGTTGATCTTGAAACTTTTTGTTTGGCAAAGCCAGGTTTGGAATTTCTGTATCAGTGTAATGGAGATTAGAACTGTGTCAAACCATTCTTGTGAAAAATAAATGAGAACGTGAACCAGGATTTCAGATGGATGTTTTTGGAAACAGCCATTGATCTCAACAACAAAGCCACAAATTAATGATTTCAGGACTATTGTAAACTGTGCTCTAGTATTTTGAGAAAAACTATAGTATTGCAAATATCCTTAGGGAGTAGAGTAGCAGAAGCCTTTTCTTAAGCAGAAATGACTGTAAACATACAGTTTGCATCATGTAAGTCATTATCCCTTTCAGGATTCAACACTAGTTTATATTGCAAGGTTAGGAAAAGCCTATAAAAATAAAAAGCATAGCATGTGAAAAATATACTTTTGAAAGCAAATTATTTTTTTCTTTTGTTTAACGGCAATTGTCTCTCATTCTCCTTCTACCACTAATTGTGTCTGTGTTTGGTAGGAAGACATGATTAGTCTGTTAAACATGGAAGAGAATCCAGGTTTGGAGATCTTTTAGCAATTCTATTTCTAAGAACTAGAGCAGTTACCGTGTATAAGTAATTTGATTTCTTGCATTGTGGAGTGTGTGTGTGTGTGTGTGTGTGTGTGTGTGTGAGCAATTCTTTCAGGTGGAGTTCTCCATAATCAGTGTGAAATAGCATAAGCTTAGGAGATAAATAATCATAATAACCTAACATGGTTTTCCTCCTTGGTATTAAGAACATTTGCCCTCAATGGAGATTATATACCTAAAACAAAATTTATATTACATCAATTGTATTAAGATCATACGTAATGACCTAATGTTATCTTTTAGTGTAGTACACTATTGTTTAAGGGTAGCCTGAAGTCTTAACAATAATGTAATTAGAATGGTTCCTTATAAAATGCAAAAAAAGCAAGAAGCTATTTAGTTTTTACTCCTTTCATCTAAAATATCTTTTGGGCTTCTAAGATCTCTTGGATGTATTGTTTGAAAGGGCTGTCTCCCATTTTTATTGTTCTTGTTTTGTTTCTGCTCTTCATCAGGACAAACACATGTTCAAGGACACATCTGAAGGATGGAATTTATGGGCTGCCTGTTCCAGTGTGCATTAGATTTGCAGTCATTGAATAGATTAGTTTAAGCAATTAAAAGAGACACCATATAAACCTTACACAAGCATATAATGATGCCAGGAGGCAGTAATGGCCTTGGGAGAATATAAATCAAATAATCAGAATAAGATTATATTGTAGTTCCTTTTCAAAAATGCAAGAGAGAAAGCATAAACTTTTCCATGCATTCATCCTTGATCTTATTTAATGTTTTTGAGAAGATAGGAAAAATGTGGTTTTAAGACAGGGATTTTTTAAGGACACATCAGTAAACATTATTCTGGAGGTTTGTGTTTGGTTTTGTTTATGTTCATTTGCATATTATGGACTGCTGTTTGCATAATAAGACTACTGTTATTTCTAGTCAGTCCATGGGTGATTACACATATGAATAACACAATCGTGTATCCTTTGTGATATACATTATTGTAATCTATAGAAGTATCCTGACAGTTCTCTGCACTGAAGGCCTGTGAATCATGCTACAGTGTTAGATGACAATTCCACCCTATTGTACTGCCACTTAAAAGGAGAAAGATTCTAAAAACACATAGAATTCATCCAAACACACTTCAGATCTGCAGTTCTGTGATTAGAAAGCTTGATCTCATGCTTAGCCGAAGATCTGGACAACTTGGCCCCCTTTGATCAATATCTGTGACTGACATTATTGCGCAGTGATCTGCATAGATAAGACGGCCAAACAATTAGACTGAGTAGCCGGCAATTCTGACACTGATCATTATAGGCTAGACAGAAGAATTCGATACAGGCCAACTTTTTTTTTTAAAAGATGTCCTCAGAGACTTGTAACATAATGGAGGAGGGGATGATGTGGGGAATAATGTAAACCTCACTGCCTGGAACACTCCTGTAATCTCTGAAAATGTTAAGATCAGTCTCATTAGCCAGAGAGGAACCAGACTGAGAACTCAAGAGTAGTCAGCTGGGCAAGTGTGAGAAATGGGGCTGGTAAGCCTTTTTTTAACTTCCTAATATTTTTCGTTTGGGCTGCGAAAGAAATGCCTCATTCGCTTGTTCTTATCAGTATGCATGTAACTCCACATAATGCTACACATTTCAACAAATTAGTTTTTACGTTCTTCTGCAGTGAAAATTATGTGACAGTAATAATCATCACACTATCTCTATTTGTTATCCATTCAGATTTTCTGAAATTCTAATCAGTTTCAAGAAGCGTCGACCTGGAACAACTTTCATAGGTGTGAGGTAATCTAGTTTTCCTTTGCAAGAATATGTAAGGCAGATTCGCTTCTCTATTTTCTATTTCAGAGAATATATGTTTATAATTGTAGAAAAGAGTAAAAGGAGAACTGGGTATAGAATGATGTCTTAATAGCATACATATATGCAAATACTTTGGACATATAACCAGGAGCTAAAATGTCATTGTTATCAATATGATTATTTTAAAACCTATGATTTTTCCAGGAAACACTTTTGCAATTAACTTCTGCTCTCAAAAAGGTAAAGGGAAGCTAATTATGCCTCAAGAGTATGTATATGCTCCATCTCAGAATTATATAAGAAGAAATATCTAATAGCTGGTACTCAGAAGAATAGATTTAGCTTCTATAGTTGATTCTGTGTATATCTATGAACATAGAATATAACGAAAATACCATTTTAGATGCCTTAGGTCAAAGCACAGGTATTCTGAGGTTTTTGGTAGTAATTATTAGAAAGTGAATGAGTCAGTGCTTGTTATTGAAAAATTATTTGAAACAGAGGGTATTTAATTGATGTGCATGGTCTTGTTTTACGTAGAAAGTGCTGGGCAAAAGAGTCAAATTTTGATTTCTCAATCAGAATATTGAAATTGAAGAGGACAGTATTACTTTATCTGACTTTACCTTATGCTATGAACATAAGTGTATGCACTAGACTGTAGTGATTTCAATTTATTATTACTTTATATGCTTCTGGACATAACAATGAGCAATAAAATATTGAAATAGAAAGTGTCTACATATATAATTTTCATTTGGGGAGGTCTGAAATAAAAAAAAAAGTTTAATGATAGATTTAAAAAAAATAAAGATTAATGAACTTAACTCCTTTATACCAAAGTATGAGACAGAAAATTAGATGTGTTGCAAACATTTAAGAAAAGAAATGGAATCACTGAGAAGTATCTACAGTAACAAAAATGCCAAACAAAGTTCATTTTTAACTTTGAAGAAATAGATTGGCAGCTTACTGGAATGCTAAAGAAATGAATTAGCAATGTCAACATGGCTTTTGACAGTCTTTATTATATTTCAGGGAATGAAATAGATAAATAGATTCTAGGTCTAAGAGGATCCAACTTTACTTAAAGGGAGTCTTTGTGTGATGTGGTAACAGGCAGGCTTTGGAGTGAGAAGGTATCAGTTGTAATTCCAGCTTTGGCAGTGCCTGGTTAAGAGCTCTTGATGAAATCATTCTCATTTTCCATTTCTTTCTCTGTCAATCAGGGATAGTATATTAAAAGGTTGCTTTAAAAGTTAAAGATCATATATGTGTGGTTCCTAAAATATCATAAGTGATAAAAAAGTAATGTGTGAGTACTGTCTTAGAGAGAGGTTTCCGGTGTTGTGTATGGGCATTTATTTACCCTGGGTCTATTTTTATCAATGACTTTGATGTAGACATATAGGTTATGCTTATCAAATTTGCACTCAACACAAAGCTGAAGATAGATAATATATTAGATGATTGACACAATCAAGGGTTTAGAAAATTTTGACTGATGGAAACAACATTGCCCATGCTATCAGCATGGAATAAAGCCCTCCACTCAAATACAAGAAACCGACTAAAAGAACCAAGGACAAAGGAGTCATGATTTGACAACATCTCATCTTAAAGAGTTAGGAACTCAGTTGATTGTAAGTGGATTATGAGTCATCCTGTGATGAGAATGCCAAGAAAAGCTAATGGAATCTTGGGCATCATTAATAGAAGTATACTATACAGAGCCATGGAGGTAATTCCCACAGTTCTCTGCACTGATCAGACCAATTGGTAGATAATGTAATGTTCTGGACATTGCACTTCGAGAGATGTGAAATTAGAAGAGGAAAAAGAAGCGTCTGGAAATGATGCCTTATAAGGCAAGTTGGTAGGTTAAGTGTATAGTCACCTGCAAGTTTTCAAAAGCTTTTATATGGAAAAAGAAATAAATTTCTTCTTTTAAACTTCATCTGCTAAAATGTAGGATTAATGTAAGTTACATAACAGGTAAATTTGGAGTTTTTGTAATTAAGAAACTTCTTTCTAACTGAACTGTTAAAAATGGAATGCTTTTCCTTATGAGGTGGCAAATCCCTTGCCAATGTAAGTGTTGAAGCAGATGCTGAATGATTTCCTGTTAGAACTGGATGAGAGTCTCCCTCATTCCACAAACAAGTACTGTGTGCGTGCTAGGTACTAGGGTTACAAAGATGGTAAAGAGAGACTAGTAAACGGCACAAGTTTTAAAGTACAGTATGTGCCATGAAGGAGCACCTAATACCCCCCCCCGTCATGATTTGTAATTATCCTGTAAATGTGAAATCCTATAATAATGTTTAATAGATAAAAATAAAAACATAAAAAATGATAAAAATAGAAAATGAACAAATTAAACCCTTGATGGTAAAATATTTAGTTTGATTTAACTTCTGACTTTAGATAGCATTTATTCTGAAAAAAAAACCTGTTGCATTTTCCTTATATTTGTATTCTTTATTTTTCTGTTGTAATTAGTATTATTATAGTTACATGTTGGGCTTATCTGTGATTTCAGACAGCCGTGTCCCTTATGAAATATTCATTTGAATATTTGAGAAAACTGTATTACCTTAAAGCAGTACTGTTCAAAGAACTTTCTGCAGAGGTAGAAATGTTCTGTATGTGTGTTAACCAATACAATAGATGGATGTGGTTCTTGAGCACTTTAAATGTGACTAGTGTAATTGAGGAACTAACTTTTGAATTTTATTTAATTTTTCTCAGCTTAAATTTAAATAGCCACATGTGGCTAGTAGCAACTATATTGGACCAATGCTGCTTTAAACAACTGGATTATTTTGATATTAGTAAAAACAATAGCACCTGTCAATTAATAAGCACACATACATAGAACTGAAGGGGTTATTTATTTTCTTTAGAGTAACGAGGATTTAAACTCATGTTACTATTTGAGGTGATCCTTTTCCTCTAACATAACTTAGAATCAGTCTCATCTTTGAGAAAGTATAGTACATTTGAATCCGTAAACCTTCCTTTTCAAATGTTAGGTCAAGAGCTACCTTGGGATAGTCCTCTGGCCTTGCTCCTTTTCTTTCACATTTTTCCATAAGTTAGACATTGAAGTTTGTATTTGATATGTTTATTTATTCATGTATTTGGGGGTCAGGCTATGTGCCACTTTTAGTTTATCCATTGGGCTTCATACCATTGCACCTTGTTTGCTGATGCTTCCCAATTCTGAGTCACTAACAACTCTATACCGAATATGTTTCCAGTTTTCTTCTATTTTTCACATCCTAGTTTTCATTTTATTACCATGGAGTTCATTTCTGAACATCCCATTGAATGCACCACTGCATCTGTGAATACTGGCCTGCCCTCACGACTCTGCAGCGAAAGGTGTGGGGCACTAAAATTATTGTAAATAGTTTTTACCTTACTATGAAGGCAGCTTAAAAAAACCCATCATCTAAAAATCATAGAATCATAGACATTTAGAGCAAGCCTGAATTTAAGGGATATTTGAATTTCTCTACTGCTTTCAGATGAAATTGGTTTTATTCTCACTTATATTTTAAGAAAGATATCGTGTTATTTCCTAATGAATGATTGTATTTTCCTAAGAAAACCATTATTATTAACAGTCCTGAGTATATATTATTATAACCACCATAGTAACATGCTGAACATGTAACATGTATGTATATATGTGTATATATATGTATATATATATGAACTATATATAGCTATATATATAATATTTAAGAATATATATATGTGGAATTTCTGCTGTGTTGTATCACTTGTTTCTTATTCAGGTGAATGCTTTCAATTAAAAATAATTAGAGCAGTTTTAAGTTCACATTGAGGGGAAGATACAGAAATTTCCTATATACCCCTGTCCCCACACATGCGTAGCCACCCCCATAATCAACATCCCTCACCAGGGTGGTACATTTAGTATAGTTTATGAATATACATTGACACATCGTAGTCACCTAAAGTCCATCTTTTGCATTAGGGTTACTCTTGGTTTTGTAAGTTCTATAGCTTTAGAGAAATGTGTAATGACATGTACCCACTATTATAGTATCATACAGAGTTTTTTCACTGGTCTAAAAATCCTCTGTGCTCTTCCTTTTCATCCCTCCCAACCCTCAACCCCTGGCAACTGCTGCCCTTTTTAATGTATCCATAATTTTGCCTTTTCCAAAATATCAGGTAGTTGGAATCATTCAATATGTAGCCTTTTTAGATGGGTTTCTTTCACATATTAATATGCATTTAAGTTTCCTCCATGTCTTTTCATGGCTTGATAGCTCATTTATTTTTTGCACTGAATAATAATTTGGGTTCTGGAAGTACCACAGTTTATCTCTTCTCTTACTGAAGAATGTCTTGGTTGATTCCAAGTTTTGGAAACTTTAAGTATAGCTGCCATAATCATCTGTGTGCAGGGTTTTGGGTGGATGTAAGTTTTTAAGTCCCTTGGGCAAATACAAAGGAGCATTATTGCTGGATTGCATGATAAAAGCATGGTCAGCTTTGTATAAGAAACTGTCAAACTGTCTTCCAAAATGGCTGTACCATTTTGCATTCTCATCAATAATGAATTTGAGTTCCTCTTGCTCCAAATCCTCACCAACATTTGGTGTTGTCAGTGTTCCAGCTTTTGGCCATTCTAATAGGTGTTTTGTAGTATTTTGTTTTCATTTCATTTTTATATAAATGTTTTTATGTTATCTCATTTGATACTTCAAACAACTTAAATAGCAAGTGGAATAGACAGGTAATCATTACTGTCCTTGTTTGTTAAATGAGAGAACCAAAACTTAGAATAAGGGAGTTGCCCAAGACTTTGTATGTGTTGAGTTGCAGAGATGGGAGAAGAATTAGATTTTTTCTTCCTTAATTTCCCTGATCCTTATGTCAAGAAATAAGAAGTACCATGTGCCTATATAATAAATATTTTTAAAATATCATATACAGTTTAGCTATTTCATTGTTCATGGCATAAATTAGTAATGAGAACATTTTCAAAAGGATTTAGGTGACCTGAATTTAATTCTTAAAAGTATAAAGTACTCTTTGACCTTGCATTTCTGGCTTCCCCTCCTTAATTTATAATTTGACACTGATTTGTATGTTTTGAAGAAATATATCTTAATTTTTATGTAAGAATACATATGTTTTCACATATTTTATCTCCTCTTTACTATAGCAAATACAGCTGACATTAAAAATAACCAGAGATTATTCTTTTAATACGGTAATAGTGTTATTACCTTCACCATGTTATTAGGGCATAATGAGTTGCTGTGATTACAAATAATCATTCATTCATAAGCATTACAATAAATAAGTTATGATACCTTCTGTAATCGATTAATAATAAATTTCTGATCTAAGGTATGATGGCCCTGAACAGAAAAAAGAAGTAGAACAATCCAATATAAATAGGAGAAATTGAGATTTGTAAAAGGTCACGATTGGAATGTTTGAGCAGGTTGCTTTTTGGGGATATATGGAGGAGGCTGCAATAGCTTGATGCATGTAATCTGGAAGGCTTCCTAAGCATATGGAGTGGTGAGAAAAAGTGGCACAGAAATGCTGGTGAGGAGAGATGGAAATTGGATAAATCAAGGGAAAGGCTGGGGGAAGGGAAATGTCTGAGGGAAGATGAGAGCAGATGTAGAGATGGTCAATTTATTTTTTGACTTCACAAGATTATTTTGAATATGCTTTTTAAAAGAGTAAGCTACTATAGTAATTCAATAAGAGGCTGGATTGGTTGGAATGATTAAAGAAGGTTTTATATGATACCAGTTTCTAGTTTCAGCACATTGATTAAAGGAGAATTTAAAATTAAGAGTATCTAGTAAGGGGTAAGCTGGAGTTTTTCATGTTATGCTTTGCATGGCATACTGATTTTATTTTATTGTGTATATTTTATTTCCCTTCTGTATATAAGGACATTTACAATATATGAAGAATTTTAAATACTTTTTCTTTTATTTCTAAAAAGAGACATTACAATTACAAAATGTGCAGAAATTTGCTTGTTTTAATTTAGTGCATTATTTCTAATAAATGAAAAATCTGCATATTTAATAGTTTTAGATTTTTATTTGATGATATTTAGGCAGATGCAAGGTGTATAGTTCTGTAATGCCCTTGATTTTACAAGTGCCCCAGATTTCTCACTCAAAAAAATTATGATGTTAATTAACCTTGAGCATACACTTTTAAGTCAAAAGAATGTTTATATATAGATGTTATTCCAGATAATTGAAGGAATATTTTTAGAATACACATTTTGTCTGTCATTCTGAAACTGGAAAGAAACTTTGCCAAGAAAGGACTTAAGATTAAAAGGAAAGATTTCTTAATTGAAGATCTGTCAGAATCCTGAAGAAACTTTTAAAATATTTTTCCCAGGAAAGCATCCCATTCCAATAGATTGAGCCATAAAGACACACAGTAGGTCTACATTGCCTTAGAGCAATCATTTTAGGTCATAGAGTTGACAGAGTATTTGACAATGACCTCCTAAGCCAAAGCTAAGGATTACACTTGGTCCAGGTCAAATGGATACAATTTATTTGCCTCTCAATGATAAGTGTGCAATCACCACAGTCCAATTACCTTCTGGTTTTGGTGTTTACTAATATCATTAGATTCTTTCTGTCTTTATCTTGTATGCCTAATCTTGTCTCAGAAGAAGCCAAATATATAACCACACTGAGAAGTATTCCATTTAAGCCTAAATTTTAAATGCACCCGGTAGTATTGTGTTCCCCAGGAAGTGCTACAGAATTAGATTTCACTACATGTTTGTTTAGAACTTACCCTATTGCCAATAGAGACATCCATGTTACCATTGGTTTTCTGAATATAAGTAGCAACTGAGTTTATGCTATGCATTCATTTCATGAAGTCATAAAACTCACAAATTATCAACCAAAGAGATAACATATTATTGTTTTCATTATTAAATCTGTAAACTATTTATAGTATGTGTAGTAGTTTTAATATTTATATCACTACAATTTTAATGTGTTACTTAATAGACAGCATGAACACACACTTTCTCTAAAATAATGTTTAGCATGTTATACCTGTTAGCAAAAAAAAAAAAAAGAACAGTTGCCTTATTCAAAGTTATTACTGTGCACAAGATCAGGAACATACAGGATTCTCTGCTTTTCAATTGATAAAATGAATCCATATGTCCATTGTGTATTGACTAATTACATTGTACTTTTTACTGACTCCCCAGAAGAATAATAATGGACATTTAGAGTTTTCACATGGAGATGCTGCCCTCATCTATGTCACCTTTGACCAACAATTGTTTTTGTAAGATTATTTGAATATTTTTACCCCATCATCTCCACATTATTAGGGGAAAAAAGAGGACAAATAAAAAAAGGGCAGATGCCAGTCATAAAAGCAAAGTTTTATCAATTTAATTCACTTACCATGGATATCAGTAAGAGTAAGTTTACACCTTACTTGGATACTCCCTGGATAAACCCATCTACTAAATATTCAATTATGAAAAGACATTAAACCAAATAGTGTAAAATACTGGAGATACAAGATTGTGTTTAAAAACCAAGGTGTGGAGCGCCTGGGTGGCTCAGTCGGTTAAGCATCGGACTTCGGCTCAGGTCACAATCTCGCGGTCCGTGAGTTCGAGCCCCGCATCGGGCTCTGTGCTGACTGCTCAGAGCCTGGAGCCTGTTTCAGATTCTGTGTCTCCCTCTCTCTCTGACCCTCCCCTGTTCATGCTCTGTCTCTCTCTGTCTCAAAAATAAATAAACGTTAAAAAAAAAAATTTAAAAACCAAGGTGAAACCCCCAAGTATATGGTCAGTTAATCTTCGACAAAGCAGGAAAGAATACCCAGTGGGAAAAAGAATATCTCTTCAACAAATGGTGTTGGGAAAATTGGATAACAACATACAAAAGAATGAATCTGAACCACTCTCTTACACCCTACACAATATTAAAAAATTCAAAATGGATTAAAGACCTAAATAGATCTGAAACTATAAAAATCCTAGCAGTTAACACAGGTAGTAACCTCCTTGACATCGGGCATAGCAACTTCTTTCTAGATATGTCTCCTGAGGCAAGGGAAACAAAAGCAAAAATAAATTATTGGACTATATAAAAAAAAAAAAAAGCTTCTGCACAGTGAAGGAAACAATGAACAAAACTAAAAGGCAACATATAAAATGGGAGAAGATATTTGCAAATAACATATCTTATAAAGGATTAGTATCCAAATATATAATGAACTTATAAAACTCAACACCTATAACCCAAATAATTTAATTTAAACATGGCAGAAGTCATGAAGAGACATTTTTCCAAACAAGACATCCAGATGGCCAACAGACACATGAAAAGATGCCCACCATCACTGATCAGCAGGGAAATGCAAATCAAAACTGCAATGATATATCACTCACATCTGTCAGAATGTCTAAAATCAACAACACAAAAAACAACAGGCATCGGCAAGGATGTGGAGAAAGGGGAACCCTCTTCACTCTTGGTGGGAATGCAAACTGGTGCAGCCACTTTGGAAAACAGATTGGAGGTTCCTCAAAAAGTTGAAAATAGAACTACCCTATGGTCCAGCAATTGCACTACTAGGTATTTACCCAAAGGATAAAAAAATACTGATTCAAAGGGTTACATGCACCCTGATGTTTATAGCAGCATTTCTATAATAGCCAGATTATGGAGGCACCCAACCAACTGATAAGTGGATAAAGAAGATGTGGTTTGTGTGGTTGTTTGTGTGTGTGTGTATGTATACATACCACCCATACAATGGAATATTACTCAGCCATACAAAAGAATGAAATCTTGTGAATTGCAATGACATGGATGGAGCTAGAGAGTATTATGCTGAGCAAAATAAGTTAGATAAAGAAAAATACTGTATGATTTCATTGGTACATGGAATTTAAGAAACAAAACAAAGGAGCAAAGGGGGAAAAAAAGAGAGAGAGGCAAACCAAGAAATAGGCTCTTACCTATAGAGAACAAACTGATGGTTACCAGAAGGGAGGGTGTTGGGGGGATGGGTGAAATGGGTGGTAGGGATTAAGGAGTGCACTTGTGATGAGGACTGGGTGTTGTGTAGAATTGTTGAATCACTATATTGCACACCTGAAACTTAATAGTATGCTCTGTTAACTAACCGAAATTTAAGTAAAAACTTAAAAAAAAAAACAGACAACCAAAGTGAAAGGTAGGAATTCATATGGCATTTTAGTGTTCTTTAAATTGAGTCTTTTCATACATAGCACAAAAATCCAATGTTTGATTTTTGCTATAAATTTCCATTGATATGTATAAAAGAAGATATCTACTTACAGCTGGTGAGATTTTCTTTGGTGGTATCTATAGCATTTGAGAAACTTCTGATTGGTATCCAGTTTTGCAGATTTTCTCTAATATTTAAAGACAACTACTTATGACCCCACTGTACTTTAATGTGAATCCAGGAGAGTGATACATGTCTTCAGAACACTAGAACTCTAGGTGAGTCCATTACCAAACTCAATAATGGAAGATCTTTCTCATTAGCCCTTTCTCCAATTGAATCAATTTTATCTAATTTATTATTAAGTAATTACTTGCCTTACAATTTTTATAAATCAAAGATATCTATAATTTATAATCAAAGTTTTTAGTCATCATAAAAAAATCTAATACTGCTTTTCTTAGTTGATTCACTTCTATCTATTCAAACAAAAATATTTGATGTTTTAAGCTGTGTGGACTTACATTGGATAAACATTTTTTTTTTGTTTAAATTTTTTTTTAACATTTATTTATTTTTGAGACAGAGAGAGACAGAGCATGAACAGGGGAGGGGCAGAGAGAGGGAGACACAGAATCTGAAACAGGCTTCAGGCTCTGAGCTGTCAGCACAGAGCCCGACACGGGGCTCAAACTCACGAACCCGCGAGATCATGACCTGAGGCAAAGTCGGCGCTTAACCGACTGAGCCACCCAGGCGCCCCTAAACATTTAAATTATATTAATTTAACTTAAATATTTCTTAAAATTTACAAAGAACATAAACTTTGGTTACTCCCTTTGAGAACTCTCTTAGCATTTCCATTTATTTTGTCAGTTCACCTATTAACTATTTAGCACCAGGCAATGTGTCTGTTGGGAACTATGTTGAGGTTAAAGTGACTTGTTTTTTGCCATCATTGTGCTCAAAGTCTAGCGGACCTTATTTCAGGGATACAATCCCCATGTTACATTAATAAACAATGAACTCTTTGCTTGCTTTTATAAAATCCTTTAAATGGTACACCAACCAGAATATTTGAACCCATGCTTTAAAATGTATCAATCACAGTGTTTCTTTTTTAGTTCTATTTTAAATTTGTATGGTGTTTAAAGAAAAATAGAAATGGTAAAGTTTTTGTACTACAGTCATGTTAATGTTGGTGCAAATCAATTGAAGAAATACCAACTAGAAGATATACAGAAGTTTTAAATACATATACATACATATGTGTGTGTGTGTGTGTATGAATAAATATTCTACAGCTGCAACTTTTTAGACATAACCAACAAATTGTATAATGTTTTGCTTATTTTACCAATTAATAGTCTATATAGTTTAACCTTCCACAGAAACCAAGCCAGCCATGGATAAACATGTATGGTTTTCTAATAATTTAAAAAAATAATCAGAATTATTTATTTAAAAAATTTTAAACTTATTTTTTGAGAGAGTGTGTGTGCAAGTAGGGGAGGGACAGAGGGAGAGGAAGGGAGAGAATCTCAAGCAGGCTTAAAGCAGGGCTCAATCTCAAGACCATGAGATCATGAGCCGAAATCAAGAGTTAGAGGCTTAATGGACTGGGCCACCCAGGCAACCCAATCCACATTACTTTTAGAATTTTATCAGTTAATTGAACATTATTGTTTTTTTTTTAATTTTTTTTTAACGTTTATTTATTTTTGAGACAGAGAGAGACAAAGCATGAACGGGGGAGGGTCAGAGAGAGGGAGACACAGAATCTGAAACAGGCTCCAGGCTCTGAGCTATCAGCACAGAGCCTGATGCGGGGCTCGAACTCACGGACCATGAGATCATGACCTGAGCCGAAGTCGGCCGCCCAACCGACTGAGCCACCCAGGCGCCCCGAACATTATTATTAAGAGTTGAATTAGTGATACTGTTTTCTTCGGAAAAAAATTTTTTTTCATTCTCTATGTTGCATGAAAATTGTAATGAATGTTGTTTTGTTTTCTTAACTGCCCAATTATAAGTTCTGTTAAAGTAATAATTGCAATATCAATAGCTAGAATATTATAGCTTCTGATCTAATCATGTAAAAGTCATGTAAAATCCATGGAAGTAAATAATAATGTGAGAATGACCTTCATTATTTCTTGGGCAAATATTAATTAACGAGAGATCATCTCCTTCCATGAACTCACTGTGGCCCTTTGAAATTCTTTGTTGTGATTGAATCCCTATTATAAATTCTTTATAACACTTTCACAATTACTGGAGGAAAGTAAGTAGATAAGATAAATCTAGATGTATAACTTTGATGATAGCCAACAAAGAACTCTGATTCATGCAGGGTCCCATGATGTGGTATTGCTTAGAAATATTTAATTATAAGTCATTTTTTAAAATTAAAACCATTCTTTTGTTATTATTTTCTTTTAAATTGCTTCTGTAAGATGTTTATAGAACATTGACACCTAATTTTAGCTGATGACCAAAAGTTCAGTTTTCAATTAAATATATTTTTTAAGTGAACATGAGGTCATCAGAGGTGTTTTGATTTCAGTTCAGTTACAAACGTGTAAGGACTGATCTTTATTGGCTTTAAGTCAATTCACACACACACACAAACACACACACACACACACACACACACACACACACACACACAAACTGTTAGGTAGTTTTCTAGGACTTTTTGCTTTGTGCTTTTTGGTGTCAAAATCATTCCCTAAGAAGTATTCTGATATTTTAGATGTTGTTTCAGAATAGTGAGTCACTCAGGGAATGATATAAACATTCTCCATGAATTAAATGGGTTCAGAAGCCATGGAAAACTTTTGACATAAAGTCTTAAGCACGTCAGAAAGTCTGTTGATTTCTATTTATATTGACTGGGATGCAAAAGTCTTAGGCCAAAAGAATATCTTCTCTTATTTAATTTCTTAATTGCTGTTTTTGTATGGATAGCTTACAGTTGGCCAAATATATGAGAATTTCTTTCTTCTTAAAATAATGCCTTTGTTTTAGTTTATAATTATTAAGTACCCTTATAGAACAGAGTGATGTAGGATGTGATTTTTAGTTTTTAAAAGTTTAAAATCATATGTATTTCAAGGCACCTTCCCTAGTATTCATTTAAGACTTTGAGAAGCTCTATGTGCCAGCTGTTATGTGTGCCCCATGTTATATGAAGAATACTATATTCAAACAGATTTTTTTATCATTTCTTTTAAAAAATATCATTTGAATATTTCCTGAATTTTTATTTAAGGATGTGAATCTGTTATTTAAAACTATATTAACCCACACACACTCTTACTTTAAAGTATGTACTGGGGCACCTGGGTAGCTCAGTCAGTTGAGTGTCTGACTTCAGCTCAGGTCATGAGCTCCTGGTTAGTGAGTTGAAACCCCACATGGGGCTTGCTGCTGTCAGGGCAGAGCCTGCTTCAGATCCTCTGTCCTTTTCTCTCTGCCCCTACCCTGCTTGTGCTCTCTTTCAAAACAAACAAACAAACAAACAAACAAACAAACATTAAAGCGTGTACTAACTTGACACAAATTGGAGTACAGTAAAACCTTGGATTGAGTAACTTGTTCTACAAGTGTCCCACAAGAGGAGCAAATATTTCTAATAAATTTTAATTTGATAAATGAGTGATGTCTTGCAATACAAGTATTATGTAATGCGGAAATGTCACATGATCACAACTGAGCCAATGGTTCTTGAAATTTGCTTTGATACACAAGTGCTTTGGATTACAAGCACGTTTCCGGAATGAATTCTGCTTGCAAACCAACGTTTTACTGTATTGGTAAGTGATCATTTAACTCAGGTCCTAAAAGTGGAGGAAAAGGTGAATGTTGAGTTTAGGATAGAAAGAACAGCAAGTTTTCAGAGAAAAAGTAGTCAGAAAATAGGATGGGATATTTAAATGTTTTCATTCCTGAGAAAAATGTCTAAGTATAAAACACAGCATGACAAATCTCTGTGGAGGGAACCACCTACTCACTATCGTTTGAGTACTCCTCTGAGTGACACTTCAGTGGAAATGGGGAGAGCTCCTATTTATGTTTAACTTAGCTTAAAAACAGCAGTAAAGCTCTGTGCCTAATATAGAAAGGCTCTCAGAAGATCTGGTTCATTTTACAAAAAAATAAAAGGACAAAAACTAAAAAAAAATACATCAATGAATAGCATATCCTAGTTGCACTTGTAAGGGGAAAAACGGTGAGGTGGTTTGTTTGTTTGGTAATGTACTATATGGGAAAACAAATATGGGTCCTTAAATATTAACTACTGTATAGTGCATATTTATAAAATTAAAGTCATTTAAATTGACATTACTGCCTGACCATCCTTCTCTGTCTCCAGTCTTATACAATTTAAGGCCTGCCATGAAAAAATGGAAAATTAACCCTTCTGCTATATCAGTGCTACTCCCTGGCTGTACTTTCAACTTCCTTTGATCTTATTTGCAAGCAGTGAAATTAGTCATAGAATTCCTTGTCTTTATCCAAACTACCTCATAAATCCATCATTCTAAACAGTCCAGCTTGATACTCCAGCTCCAGGATTTTCTTTGCATTGTTAGCTTTCATTTCAACCAGTTGCTCTTACAACTACATCATCCTTTTCGACATTTTCAGTTTTGGTGTTTTCATGGATTTCATATCTTCTGCCTTCAAATGGGAGATCTCTTAAATGTGAATACCTTCATGTAGAAGTCTTCCTTTTCTAAACATCAGTCATATTTCTTTTTGTTTTTGGAAACAAAATTCTCTTTGCATGATATATAACAAATGTGTCCGTATCTTATTTTTACAAATCTTATATTAATCCACCATCAAAAGTGTAATAACTCCTCTCAAGCTTCCAAATAGCTCTCTTTCATTTTTCTTTGTATTAGCCGGCTCAGACTGCCATAAGTAATACCAAAGACTGGGTGGCTTAAACAACAAAAATTAATTTTCTCATTTCCAAGGGATGAAAGTCCAGGATCAGAGTACTAGCATGGTGTGGTTCTGGTAAGAGCTCTCTTCTGTCTTGCAGATTGTTTCCTTGTTGCTGTGTCCTCACATGGCAGGAAGAGAAGACCTGAAGCTCTCTGATGTCTCTTCCTTTATATAAGGCACTAATCCCATCATGAGGGCCTCACCCTCCTGACCTCATGTAAACCTAGTTATCTCCCAAAGGCCCCATCTCCAAATACCATCACACTGGGGGCCAGGGGCTTCAACATACAAATTTTGGGGAGTCACAATTCAGTCCATAGCAACGTACCTGAAGTATTTAACATCTCTGACTGATCTTTCTTGAGGAGAGGATCTGTTTTTAACTTCATGACATGCCACCAGTGCATCTTCATTTGTTTTCTCTGTCAAAAACTGCAGCGAGGTCATGGATACCTAATAGACATCACATTTGCAGATTATGTGAAACTTGGAGGTGTAGTACTCTGTTAGAAGGCTATCTTGTAAGACGGACAAAAGTAAGGGTGAAAATAGAGTTCAGTGTAGCTATAGCACCAGTATAGTTGGAGGATTATGAGGCTTATCAGCACATGTCAGAAAGATGTTGGGATTTTAGTTGCTGGAAGTCTGAATATTAGTCAATAGTGTGATGTGACTGCCAAAGTGCAAATGCAATTTTAAGCTACTTTAATCAGCATACAGCTTCCAAAATAAGGGAGATAAAAACCTTGTTCTATGCTCTAACTACAAAGCACGGTTCCATTAAAATCTGGGTGCCGCATGCTCAATGATTTATTAGGGCAAATCAAAACCATGGTTTACGAATATGAGTATCCCCTGTGGAAACAGAAGATTCAGTCTGAAAAGACACCAACTTGGAAGCCAAGGCTTCAAATTCCTTATAAACTGGAACACTTATAATGCTACCTCAAAAATAATCCTATTTCCCTGGTAAACAAACAATGACCTATCTGAATATATAAACATGTAAAGATATAAGAGAACATCAAATTTCTACTCGTAACATTTAAATTGGAGCCATTATAACATATCATCCATTGTCAAGTTATTGTCAAGAGATGGTACTTTTTTAAGGTTGATATTCTCACAAGAGATTTTTATTTCAAACCATAATTAACCATATATCCGTTCATTCCTTCTGTCAGCAGAAATGTGGTGTGAGCCCATCCTCGCCTTCAGGCACTGTTGTAGGTAATAGGGATGACTCAGTGAGCAAGAGTAACAAAGCCTAGCCCTATGTTCTTATATTTGCATAATAAGAGAACAATCAGTTGTCATTCATCATTTTGGTATATGTACCTCATTGCCAGAGCAGCTTCATTTTGTCCATTGAATTTTTGAAGTGGTTTTTAAAATGTGTCATTATACATTTCTGGTTCATTCCTAGACTAATTATTGAGCACTATTAAAATACTTTGCCATTTCTTTTTAACTTTTGGCCTCTGTAAGCATCCAAAATGGAAACTGATTCATGTTCTCAAAGCTGATGTGTCTTCCTCAGACAGGGCTCATAACATGAAAAAGTCCTAACAATGCCCAACATAATGTAGCTTCTCTTGTTCTGAAGGATAGTTTTTGGGGAAAAAAAAAAATCACCTTACATTCAAACATGCATGGTACTTGATGAACCTTAAGGGGTGCCTGGGTGGCTCAGTTGGTTGAGCCTCTGCCTCTTGTTTTCGGCTCAGGTTGAGACCTCACAGTTTGTGAGATTGAGCCCCACATCAGGCTCTGTGTTGGCAGTGCAGAACCTCCTTGGGATTCTTCCTCTCCCTCTCTCTCTGCCCCTCCCCTGCTCTTGCTCTCTCTCTCTCTCTGTCTCTCAAAATAAATAAAATTAAAAAAAAAAAAAAAAAAAGGAGGTACACTGAAATCTTTCTGGTTCCAAAGGACCAATGTTTGAGTGGCAGATTTCAGTTGATTTTATTTATTTGAATAATATTCTAATAACTATTCTTAAGTTTCCTAAAAGTTGAGATAATTTTTTAGGAGAGCATGTTTATTAGCACTGGCAATCATAACAGAGCTGGATGATCAGTTTTCTTCCTTCCTTCCTCTCTCTCTCTCTCTCTCAAAGTTCTCCTAGTGAATCCTCAATTCCCTCTGAATTCTAATTTGCTATGTGATTTTTAATCTCATAAGAGGCTTTGAAATAATCAGATCATTGCTAGTTGATGACATGTTCTTGAGCAAGGAAGGATAGGTAGCGATCTGAGTTGTGATGGAAGATATTTGATCTGAAGAAGATACAGTTTAGGAGAGATCTACTCTAATTGTGTCCTTGGTCTTTGAGAGAGAGAGAGGATGCTGTTGAGATGTTACATTTTGTGCCGGAGCATAGGCTGGGTCCATGAGCTGAGACCTGTGGTGGGTGTTCTACATCTCAGAATTTTCTGCGAGGAGGCAGTGGGGAGGAGCCCAAGGTCCCTTGGCCGATATACTCTAGCACCCTTGAAGCTTCACAGTGATACGCAAGTTCATGTTGCTCTTGCAACAACCCAGAAACTGCTCTTTCTGTCAGCTTCAGCCTATTCAGTATTTAGATTAAAACTTTGTATGAGACAATGCAGCAAGTACAAGGTAGTGAGTGCAGAGTCTTGGGCCTAGATTTGAACTGTGTTTCTCCTATTGCTCACAGGGTGGCCTTGTACAAAGGACTTAATCTCTGTGAACACTAGTTTTATGAAGAGTAGAGAAATAGTTTTTATCTTCCAAGTGTGGTAAGATTTTACATGTAGACCATGCACATGCATAATTATGTACACATAGAATTATATACATATAAACACAACATATGTACATATATAGAGAAAGAGACTCTCAAGTGTCATAGTGTCATAAGGTGTGGGCTCGTAGCAGTTTTGAAAAGTAGATAATTGTGTTATTTCAAAGTTGCAGCAGCTCGTGGTACTTGGCATAGGCTACTGCCCAACCCCATTCTTCTGAACTGTTGGCGCAGAGGGTTCTTCACTTGATATTGTGCCCTGACCAAATTATGATCCCAAGTGTGAGGCATCCCGATTGTCATGTATCCCTGAAATTTCAGCTGGCTTGCCGAACTACAGAACTAAATTCCACTAGCAAAGGGGAAAGGTAAAGTGAAAATCACTGTTATGCCTTCCAGTAACTCTTCAGGAAATAGAGTGTGTTTTTCTTGATTTTCTATGATTCGATTCCCTCGTCCTCTATTTAGTGTCGCTCACCCAGTAGAATTCTGAACCTAAGGAGAAAATATATATACTAGATATACTAGGTAAAATTGCTGTGAAGAAGCTATTTCAAACATATACTGCACATTGGGTTTGTTGGCAAGAGGAATGGAAGTAATAAATGAGGAGTCATGAGGACATAACACTAATACCAGCCCATTATTATTAGTGGGTGCAGGGTAGAGGACTGACATGTGACAAGAAAAGAACAGACTAAAAGCAAGGACAGAGGCACTGATGCAGTTAGAAATATTTTGTGTAATATTTTTGCAACAATAAGTCTGTACTCTAGAATCTTTGCCAAGAAATTTTGGGGATAGGTTTGTGAGTGTATGTATACAACATATATATTAAATATTGCAGTGACTAACCTTGTAGTTAAGAGATATAATAGAATGTTCAGTCATTGATTCAGTGATTATTTTTGAGCATGTACTATGTTCCAGACATTGTAAGCACTGGGGATGCAAGAATGAACAAATTCTACCAGGTCCATGATATGAGAGAGCATAGGGTAAATAATTACAATATTGTGGCAGATGGTTTCAATGTTAGTATTTTTAAATAATTTAAAAAAAATCATATTTCACATATTGGTAATTACTCTTTACTAGCAGAACTTTGTAAGGTCTAATGCCTATAGTACATGTTTATATGTATATATTTGTGCATACACACTCTGGTTTTAACTTTTTTTTTTTTTTTCTTAAAAATCATATCTCTAAGGGGTGCCTTGGTGCCTCAGTTGGTTGGGTATCTGACTTTGGCTCAGGTCATGATCTCATGGTTTATGAGTTTGAGCCCCATATCAGGCTCTCAGCTGTCAGCACATAGTCTGCTTCAAATCCTCTGTCCCCCCCTACCTCTGTCTCTAAAAACTAAATGAACATTAAAAAAAATCATTAATCTGATTATCTGTTTTGGTACTCCCTGCTTTCATACTGGGGAACAGCATGAGTAGCCAAGATATAATATAGGTTATGGCATTTAATTAGTATACCTTAAATATGTGACCTTACACTTAATACTTCACATTTCTTTGGCTTCACATTACTACTTACCCTTTCGGGAGACTATTTCCCTCTGCTATAAAAAGGATTTTATTTTGGATGAGATGAATGAGAAAAAATAGGATATAAAAAAAAGAAACGCATTTCTTGAGCACCTGTGATATGCTAGATACTTTCATGTACTTGGAACCAACAATTAACTTACACTGATTTTTTAAACACGTCTGTGAGGCAGTAAAGAAACACGGTAGTGAGAAATGTCAGCTTGAATAATTAGGACAATGTTGTTGTAGATGCAGGAGGTTGAACATCATTCAATAAATACGGGGAAGCGGGATTTGTATCAATTACTGCCCAAGGTGCCTTCCACAATCCATTGTGCTTTTGCTGGAGAAGCATTTGTACCCTAGAGTGTGCTGTCAGCATGCTGCTATTGCATGAAGGAGAAACTAGCCTGCGCATAACCGTGTGAGATGTTCATCTATAGGAGTTTAAGGTTAGAAGATACAACAAAATTGAGAGAAATGACTTGCAGGGTTACCAGGCCAGTAAAGCCAGCTTGCTTACCTTAGCACAGATGCTTCCCCCTACTTTAGTTAAAATCATCTCTAGTAACAGATGAAAGAAATAATTACAACACACCCCATGTTTATTTTATAGGGAGAGGATTAACATACAAATTCACCTTCTCCTTTGAAATTTTCTTTGAAATAGATAGATCCCTGCAGACACTTAGAAGATGGAAACTGTATCTACATTTAAAAGGGGAATTAGGAAATTAAGGTTTTATCGGGGAAGCGTAACCCCCGAAATCCCCTCTTTCTAAACAAATGCTATAGGATGTGCCATGAGGAAAAGCTAGATAGCACCATCTATTCTGTCTGTTTTTGTTGGGAGACCTAGCTTGGTGTTGTGACATCTGAATCATTATGGATGCTGACTGTGTTAGGAAGTGGCAATACTGGGAAGCTATTTTGCTCAGACACACTCATCTTTGCTTTCTTCTTTCTAGTTCACAACTCCAGCATTTAAAAAAATGATCCACCAGGTTGCTTATGTGAAAACGTGATCTTTGACGGCAATTTCATTTGTGACTGCTGCTTATTTCTCATTTGAAGTTATGAGTCCAATTATGTCAGCATTCACTCTTTCTGATATAAAAGTAAACTCCCTGTGGCTGATAGAAATATATTCCATTTTGTTGATCTTCCCGAGACACCTTTCAACCCAGGCCGCTTTGGGAGACTTTCGCTTGGATGTGTCCCTATGTATCTTCACTTCATCTGTAATACCATTTGCTGTCACCATGAGCAAATGGTATATATTCCTGCTGCACTGAAAAGTCGAAAAGAGAGAGAGAGAGGAATGAATTAATACTTAAGCCCAAATCCTTCATCATTATGAAGTATTTATTAATAATCTATTTGTATGTGGTGCTGGACTAGAGGCTTTGCAGAGGAGCTAAGTGCTCATGGCAGTGTGCTCTAGGTTTTCACTGATACAAAGACACAGGGCAGAATGGAAGACATTTTACCCAGTAAACGTTGAGAAAAATAAACTAAATGATACAATTCAATATTTTCTTGTTTACAAGCCAAGGGTTAAGTGTATCTGATAGAAAATTCACAATCAACCAGCTGTCCTTAGTAATGAGAAAAAAATAAATACACAATGGGAAAACCTGTCCCATACCATATGACGGATGGATAGATAGCTTGTGGAAGAGGAGCTCTTTGTTGTTAAGGAGACAATTTTAAGCTCTTCACATGGTTTTAATCACTTAAAAAAGCCCACATGATCACCTGTCTTGAATGTTTATTTTCCATATTAAGGTGCTGGCAGTGCTGAGTAGATAGTTTCTAGTAAAGTATTTTCTGTGTATATATGTCTGTGGTCATCTGTTTTACATTTTTAAATTCTACCACTTAGGATTATAAAACATGAAGACAACAATATTTTTTAATCAAATATATACAGTGACCTAATATACAAGAGAAAACAATATTTTCCCAGAATAGACTGAAATTTTCCTTCAAGTAATAATCCTAAGAGTAAAAAAATATCACAAATATCCTTTATTGTGAAAGTGCTTATGTTTCCCAACCATAGATACTATACATCAAGTATCTCAAATTTGTTTTAAAGAATCCTACATGACATAGCATAATGATAGTGATTATACAGATGCGGAAATTAACATTTATAAAGGTTGAATAAAGTGCTAAAAATCTCAGAAATTAAGTGACAAAACCTGGATTTGAACCTTTATTGTAATTATACTCCACTGCTCCATGATGTCCCAGACTCAGGAGAGAAAATACCAACTTCTCAGGGAATTCTGTGGATTAAATTGGAACATACACAACAATTTGAGTTACAGACAAAACTGATTTTCTTTTGTTGTCTTTTAATTTTTTTGTTTATTTATTTTTTAATGTTTATTCATTTTTTGAAACAGAGAGAGAAAGAAAGAGAGAGAGAGAGAGAGAGAGAGAGAGAGAGAGAGAGAATGAGTTGGGGAGGGGCAGAGAGAAAGACGCAGAATCTGAAGTGGGCTCCACGCTCTGAGCTGTCAACACAGAGACCCATGCCAGGCTGGAACCCACTGACCAGACTGTGAGATCATGACTTGAGCTGAAGTCAGACCCTTAACCAATTGAGCCACCCAGGCACCCCATGAGATTACTTTCTCTTTAACAATTGTTTCTTTAGGCATATTGAAGATTTTGATGCCATAGCCTATTTAGTTGAAATATACTGGTATATTTTCATTTGAATTCTCTTTTTTAATGTTCATTTATTTTTGAGAGAGAGAGAGAGAGAGAGAGAGAGAGAGAGAGAGCGCCGCCCGCGAGTAGGGGAGGGGCAGAGAGAAAGGGCTACACAGAATCTGAACCGGGCTCCAGGCTCTGAGCTGTCAGTGCAGAGCTCATCTCAGGGCTCAAATCCACGAATGGCAAGATCATGACCTGAGCCACCCAGGCTCCCTGATTTTCTTTATATATGGTTATTTTGTGTCACTATACATATCATCTAATTTAATATTTACAGGAATTCTATGGTAAGCATTATTATTTTCTATTTCGTATGATAATCTTGTTTACCAAGATTAACTAAGTTTCCATAGTCATTTAAAAAGTAAATAGAGCCTAGACCTAGATAGCAAGGTCTAAAGACATTTTTCAAACCACTAGATTCTTTTCTTGTTTAAAGTTATTTGAGTAGCATTTAAATCTGAATCTAAAAGCCTTTCTGTGTCGTTTTTCTTTCTTTCATACACAGGTATCCAGTTTAGTCAGAACTGGTGCCAGGCTAAATTGCGAACTATAGAAGTTTCTATTTCAGGGTCTTCTCACTCCTGCCCGTATCCCTTTTTTCCTTTATCTTGTTTCTCTACTCATTTTTCCAAAGCTCTATTTTATTTCTTGTTTCATTCCAACTAGTCCACTAAGATGATAGTTGATAAAAGATTAAGGCTCTGCATCTCCCAGGAGTATTTACATTTTAATGGGGGTCTCATGCCTATCAAAAAGGCTCCAAGATTCAGAGGAGTAAATTCTAAAGGTAACAGGCGGGAGAGATATTTTTAGATAGGAGCATCTGGCTTGCCCCTCTAATCACATCCCATAAGCTGCCTACTCCATTTATTTGTAAGACCTTGGCTTTGCTGTTTACGGTGAGAAGGTTCTCTGTAATTGCACATGCTTTTTCAAAGGTTTGAATCCTGTCTCGGAGATGGTGTGATACTGGTACCTCAGTGTTTATTCTCTCCTTGTTCCGCATTTTTGATGACTGGAACAAATTCTAAAAGGCTTTTTAACGATGATGTAAGGCCTTGAACAAAATGAAAATCTGTTGTTTTAGCATATTTGGAAGAGAATAATTCAGCTGTCACAGGATGAAAGACTTGTCTGGAAATGCCATCTTTCTTTCGATGTGTTATGATGCACACCTAAAAGGGAAGTACCATTTTGTTAGAGTCCTCTTAGATATAAAGAAATGAATGCATAATAAAGCACGCAGCAAGCTTTTGTCACTTCACCTGCAGAAATCTCTCTTTAAAGCATATTTAGCCAAACTAGTACGCCTACTTGTTTTATTAACTGAAAGAACTTGAAAGATTAAGAGAGAGTTTTTTTTTTTAAGCATTGATTTAGCATATATGTTAGATTAAATTGGGTGTTCTCACGTAGTAATTTTCTGTGCAAAAATAGACACCCTACTGGGTAGTTTCAAACCCAAAATGCTGAATAATTTTCAAAAAGGCTTAGTAATTAAGTGTGATGATAACGCATTAAAAATGGAAAACAATTAAAGGAGGCTTTCAAACACATTCTTGAAATGAAGAAAGTTGGGGAAACATCCTGAAAAACTTGGCTTTCATTTGGTCAATTAGTTAACATCCTAGTTTTTAACTGCCAAGTAGAGCATTTTTTTTCTTGAAAGAATGTTAAAATTTGCCACTCATTTTAATATTTGTATAAAAATCTCTAGGCATTTACCTACTTCCTGCTTTATGTTATTTGTTTTTCCAAACACTCTGAGGATGCTTTTGTAACATAGAGCTTATAATTAAAGATAAGCTGTTCGGTGTCATACCTTTTTTTTCCTGCATCGCTATACATACTCAAGAAGGAAGCAAAAAGAAAGAGGTGTATAAATCTGAACCCTAAATACAAAACCAGCTTTTCAGCTTCCTTCCCAAGAGCAGAATGAATAAGTCTGAGAAAGGCAAGACATCACTATAATATCTTAAGTAGCAACTAATTTTTTTTGTCAGAGTCCCTAACTATTACTTTGGTTTACCGGTCAGTCATTAATCACCAGTAATTCCTTAAATTTCTGTGGTATGCCAGGAGCTGTACCCGTATGAACTGCGTCTACTTCTCTCTGAATAAATATCAACATTTATGCAGTTTGAAGTCTCCAGATAACCTCTTAGTATGTCCAAATGCATGTGGTAAACCAACCATTTCTGCAGAATTCCCAGATTATGTCAATGTCACCACTATTCTCTGAATCATACTTCAGTTTATGAAAGTATCTTTAAAAAGTCCATTAGACTCCACGCTCCCACATTCGTTAATAAGTCTCGTCACTTCTACATCTGTACTATTTCTCGCAGCAATTTTCCCCATTAAAAACAATTCCCCACCATATTTTATTTCCCTCTAGGTTAGGTGGTTTCAGTACTTGACTTTCTTCTTAATCCAGTGCTTTTTATTTAATCCAGATAACTCCCTAAAGACAGATTTACCTTGTTAAAGAGTACCTTTAATTACGTCAGCCCTCTAACTCTGCTGTTTCCCCCACAAAAAGCATGAACACATTTGCCTAGCTGCGCATGGGCCTTTAAAATTTCACTGACTTATCTTTCTAAATCTGTCTCCAATAGTTCTCCTAAACATAACCTAATTTCAAGCTAAAATGAATTATTTATTCTTCTCTAAAAAAGATCCCAGACGTTTCTACCTCTAGATGTGTACTGCTGATTCTGTCCTTCTGTTACAATTCTTTTTCATTTAACTCTGTCTCCATGAAGTCTTTTCTCACCAACACCCCTATCTACCATTAACAAAAAGAAAAAAAAAATCAGTATGTTATTTCTTTAGCTTCTTAGGGCTTTATCTTCATTTTTCCTGTGGCAATTACATTTTGCTTTGTACTTCAGTAATCTGTGTACTTGTCCTAATACTCATACTGGGAAGTATTTTTTGGAGGGAGAAGGTGTTTACCAGTTTACTTTTACAGTGAAGTTCATTTTTTTTATAGTTAAGTTTATGCTAACAGCTATTATCTCTGCCTCTTGGTTTTGTCACCTTTAAAATGGAGATAATAATGTTTTATTGGCAGGCCTGTTTTGACAGATGAATAAGGTAACACTGTGTGGAAATAAGTTAGCATTGGTGTGCTTATTTTGCCCCTCATTACAGGGTGTCAGAGATGGATACATACAGTATGAAAATTTCAGATGAGTTGTCTAACCTGGAACATTCTGATTATTGTACACTGCCCTGCTGCTGGGCCAACCTGCTCCCCAGCAAAGAGGTGCGTCATGGCAGTCAAGCTCTCCCTTCAGCACAATTGAATTAAATGCCCTAAAAATCAACCTAGTCAATATTACTTAGTTAGCATTTTACATCCTTATGCTAAGATGTGACTTTGAAGCTATTTCTCTTTCTTTTAAAGTTAAGGAGAGTATGTGCATTAAGGATGAAAAATTCATGACAAAAACATAGCACATTTATTGAACATATATTTTGTGCAAGGCATATGGTAGCTTCTTTTTACATAAAAGTGCCATGTTTTTGGAGCTGTTCTTGAAAAATTCATATTGACTACATATTATCTCCTTCAGGCTACTAAAATTCCAATAAGAATTATTTCTAAAGGATATACTCTTTGTGGTAAGGTCAGAGATGGAAGAAGAGATATTTTTGCCATAAAATCCATGAAGACTTTATCGTTTTGAGAAAGCCAGTGACCCCTAGATTCTCTAGTTTTCACAAGGTGTTATAATTTAGGATTATATACTTATGGCCTTTGCTATGACTTAATTTAATTTAATTTAATTTTTACCATTGTTGCTATTAAATACTCAGTGCCATAATTGGGTACTTTTTTCACAGGTGTTATATATGACCTTGGAGAAATATTTTTAAGGCAGCAAATGAAATACAGTATGTCTCCATAAATGTACTAGTGTAATATTCTCTGTATTTTCTTATACCTTCAATGTGATTTTAATTGTGCCACTGTTTAATGAGTATCTATTTTGTACTCAGCAGTTCATCACTCTAATCATGACCCTTTGGTCCCCTTGGTTAGCATTTATGCTAAAGTGTGATTTCTAAGTTTTTCTTAAGTTTTAAAATTAAAGAGAGTCCTATTAAAGGAAGAAAGATTTATGAGAAGAAGAGCATTTATTGATAGGTATTTTGTGTAATATATATATATATATATATATTATATATATATATATATATAGTGACTCAGTCATTGAAAACTATTGTGGGTTTGAGCAACTTTTGAATTAATTATAATGACTGCTATTTGAATATTGCTTAATAATTTCTCAGTCATTTAATAGTCATTGTTTTATTAGATTCTCACAAAAGCCCTAAGATACAGACACAGAATCATTATAATTATTAAAATCTACTATTGAGAAGAATGAATTGCTGAATTTTCAAGAGATAGTCCCAAGGTCTTGCAGTTTATATTTAGGAAGGCAAAGACTCAAAGTCTATTCATGAGTCTGTACAACTCACAATTTTACATGGTCTCAAACAGATTTTCTGGCCCACATTGATGCCATTCACAGCAAGAAGGTCTTATAGTCTCCTTTCCATCTTCCCACTGGCTGCATACAGTAATTGCTTAAGGACTTCTATTCCTATACTGAAATAAAAATTATGCCAAGAGTCACTCTTCTTTGAATACAAAGCATGATGATAGATATGGATAAGTACAAGGTCCTATGAGTATAGAGATCTATATTAATCTCTAGGAGTCTCCAGAGAAAGCTATAACATGATAAGTCTGTAGTTAATTTCAAAAAAGTTTCCAAAACCTTATAGTAATTGTGTTTGAATCTAATGGAAGTAATTTTCATGTGAGTTCAAATTTTCCAACTTAAGTAAACAAAATTTCAAGGAACAAGAATTGTCACTAGAGAAATTATTGGCAGTAGTGGAGTAAAGCAATGTCAGTTCTCTGATTTCCACAATCATTGATTATCTATTTAGGCAATTTAAGGTAGAACATTAAAATAATCTTTGTTAATATTCTTCAGTTGTCCCATTTTGAGTAGATTACTGTGCCTATGACAAAAATAGGATCTGCAATTAATTAAATGAGGGCACAGTGGGGGCTGAGGAGCAGGTCAAGGATGGAGTTCATGATGACAGAAGGAGCAAAAATATACTATTATAAAATTATACACAAGTTGTAATGTAAAGGTAATGACTTACCATGATTTATTTGGTTTATGAATGCAATAAAAAGGAATGTTATGATAACTACCTTTAATATGAATCAGTACTAGAAAATGATGTATGAACAAGGCTTAATATAAGAGAGTCATGATAATGCTTCTCAAACTAGCAAGTAGGGTTAATTAAAACCTCTTAGTTTTTTTTTTCTTCTACTTATGAATTTGATGTAATAGTGGGAGAGATATATCAAATACCCTTAAAGGAAGGATGTGAGGTTACAAGTAACTCTTTTCTTCAAAACTTGCTCTCCAGCCATTCTTTTTATTATTATTTTTTCAATGTTTGTTTATTTGTTTATTTATTTAGAGAGAAAGACAGAGCAAGCGGGGGAGGGGCAGAGAGAGAGGGAGAGAGAGAATCCCAAGTAGGCTCCGTTCTGTTAGCATGGAGCCCTATGTGGGGCTTGATTCCACAAACCGTGAGATCATGACCTGAGCCAAAATCAAAAGTCAGATACTTAACTGACTGAGCCACCTGGATACCTCACTCTCCAGCCATTCTTAACCCATTACCTTAGTGGTTAGTTTCTCTAGGGATATTCATATTCTTGGCTCAGATGAATGTTAAACCAGAAAATCAGTTCCATCATTTAAATTAAGAAATTCAGATTCCATTTTAGGTCTTTACTAGCTTGCTTTCAACTCAGAAATTGTGCAATCCTGGTTGATTAAACATTCCTATTGAAATAATAAGAATGATTTTAAAGAAGCTTGAGAAAGGTATGTTTTGTTTGCTAAGGAAGAAAAGGCAGCTAAGGCTCCAAAACACGTTCCTGATCTCGGGGGATTATTGGTTGAAGCGGAGTCTTTATTCCATTTCTTCATCCTCCTCATAAAGCCTTCAAATGTGTATGTGATTGCATAAACCAGATAGGGAGAGCATATAGTTTTGGTTTAAAATATGGCTTAGCTAGCAAGGTCACTCAGAATAGTTCCAAAAAGAATGGTACAATACTTCATTATTCCAGAATGATGAAGAAATGGTCAGATGAAAATTTCCAAAACAGAATTAGATAATATAACTATATGCAGTGAATTGCATCCTCACCCAACCTCAACCCTTTTGTTCATTTTTTGGTGGAGGGGATTGAAAGGTGTAGGTTTATTGAGTAAAAATCAGAGGCAGTAGTCATTTGAAGCACATCACAGATGCATATGCAGGGATTGACAGAAATGTTGCACTAATGTCCCATTTTATATATATGTATATATGTATATATATATATGTATATATATATATATATATATACATATATACATATATATACATATATATATCCCATTTATTATAATTTGTCCAATTCATTGAATTATGCATTGCTAATGAGGACAAAACATCATGATGTAATGCCATCGGGTATATCATGTGTTGTAACATAATATTACTAATCCATATATTGTACATATACACCCATGTTTCTGATAATTGTTTTATGTATTGAAATGCCAGAATTTCTTTGCAAAATCTATCAGTACAGAAAATTCCTTTTATCAGAACGTATCTTGAAAATGATTTTTTTAAGAGAGAGAGAGAGAGAAAGCATGTGAGGGGAAAGGGGACAGAGAGAGAGAGAGAGAGAGATAGAGGATCTGAAGCAGGCTCTGTGCAGACAGCAGAGAGCCTGATGTGGGGCTTGAACTCATGAAATGTGAGATCATGACCTGGGCTAAAGCCAGACGCTTAAATGACTGAACCACCCAGGTGCCCCCCAAATGACTTTTTAAGTCAAGCTCTTGTAAAGATATGTTTTCCTGAAAGAGGAATGGTACTGAGATTGTGTTCTTGACCAAAAAATTAGAATAAAAAATAAGCAAAAGCTTGGTTTGCGAGCATATTTTGTTCTGGAAACATGCTTGTAATCCAAAGCACTTGTATATCAAAGCAAATTTCAATAACCATTGGCTCAGTTGTGGCGTAATGTTCAGCGTCATACTACTCATATTGCAAGACATTGCTCATTTATCAAGTTAAAATTTATCAGAAATGTTTTCTTGTCTTATGGAACACTCACAGACCAAGTTATTCACAATCCAAGGTTTTACTTATATCAAGTTATGACAAACAATTATCACAAGACAGAGATATAATGTTTATAAACTTTATTATAATTTGGAGTAGAAAAATTTTGTTCCAAGGCATCACCATGGTTTAAGGATGCCTAAATATTTCTTCCTCCTCTCCCCAAATCCATATTATTATATGAATGGACTCAAGACTAATGTGCATTGAAACTTTGTAAAGAATTTAGAATTTATTTAGATATAAATAGTCTGTATCTGTGCACAATAATATGTTTGTAATTTCAATAGTATGGTTTTGCTTTGCAGGTAATACCATTTATACTTTCTTTTTTACGTTTAGAGTCAATTTCTGCCAATCTTAATTTTCCTATTATTGAAATGCAGATTGCAGATTAAATTTTCATTAATGATATGTACCTTGATTTTATGAAATGATCTCTCCTTCCTGCCAATCTTCACTCTTTATTGCTAAATCTTTTATTATATATCATCTGGTTTATATTTGAGTTATGTATGTATTCTATGATTTAACTTATGATCTAAGTTATCTATGATTACTACTTGTTTTGAAAACAGAATCCATACAAAACAGAAGAGATCTGGGTTGTATTTTAAGCATAACTTCATTAATTACTAACTTTTGGAGTCTGTGATTTGTTTTATTATAATATGGCATGATTTTATGGAGATTCTGATAACCAAGATTCCTTAAACTATACAACTACTTTAATTAAAATTAAATTCTAATTAAATTAGCCTTCTTGGTATTCTAAGTGATTTGTTGATAAATAAAATTCTTCTTTATGATTCAGATATTTTAAATGTTATTTGTTTTGCATAATAAAAGTAGCCAAACATTTACAAAATTTTCTTCAGAGGAATTTCTGAGAGCTCTATTGCAAAATCAGTCCATTGGTTTACTAAACTTTCTTTGAAAAGATGGCACCCTTTTAAAAAAAACTGTATGTTTTCTCCTCTTTTGCTCTAAGTGGAACACCAGTGAGTTGTTAATTAGATGAAATACAGCCATAATGGTAACCGCCTCTCTAATCTATTGATTTTTTTTTAAAAAAATTTTGAGCACGATATTACCTTAAATAACTCCATATTGATTCAGGGACATATGTTACTAACAAGAAGGAAAAAAATGTGTTAATATCATTCTGAATGACTCCACGGATGGGGTACGATATATCCTATACAAATGACAATGTCTGTCTATTTAAACTCAAAAAGAAGAAATTAACTGGAATATTATTGACAGAATAATATTTATTGAATGTCCAATGTCAGTAAATGTTTTAAGTAGTTTAAATATATTCACTTATTAAATATAACTTTTATAAGGTGATGTAAGTATATCATTAGCCATTTGAATGACTCAAAGTTAAATACAGAACAGCTTGAATAAAAACCGTGGTACCCAAATGCAAGCAAAGACCATTATCTCATGGTAACTAACTCATTACATTTTAGTTGAATATGTAAAACTGCCCCTTTTTTACAAATGTTCTGGTATTGTATCTCAATATTAAGAAATAACTGATAGATATATCCTCAATTAAATTGAATAGTATATAAATAAATGCATTTTAAAATAATTCTATTGGAACTTTTTGCTTGTCATATGTTTGCACATACAATTCAAATTAAAGTGATTGCATGTGTGAAATCTGCATAGATAGATGCATAAATAGATAGACTCATAATATAATACATCTTACTCAAAATAAAGTATAAGTGATTACATTAATCTAACAAGAATAATTTCCTGGATTTTACCACTCTTCCAGTGTTGTTATGGTGATGAATTTAAAGTGAAAGAGAAAGATAAAGAAGAACAAAAAGGAAATAGTTACTTTTCTTTTATTTAAAAGGATGATATGAATGATAGTGGTTTCTGGATGAAGTTAGGAATTGTTGAAGAGAACATTGGAACCATAAACAACCATCACATGGAAAGTTGCATTTTGATTTGTAGCTGCTGCAGGGTTTTTTAAAGTTTATTCATTTTAGAGAGAGAGTGGCACTGAGTGAGGAGCAGAGAGAGAGAGAGATTCCCACAAGGCACATAAAGAGGGAGAGAGGGGGAGAGAAGGAGAATCCCATGCAGTCTCCATCTGTGGAGCTCTGAAGCAGGGTTTGAGCTCACTGGAAGCAGAGCTCCAACTCAGACCCTGAGACCATGGCCTGAACCAAAGTCAGATGCTTAACCAGCTGAGCCACCCTGGCACCCCATGGCTGCTGAAGTTTTTACAGGGTTTCCATAGTTTATTTCAAGATCCTAAATTCAGTCAAGATTCTCCATTCAAAAAGAGCCATGACTCCTAGTTTCATAGAAGTTCACATCCAAATTGCTACAACTAAATTAATTGATTAGTGCACCTTGCAAGCTTCACTATATTCTAATTCTATGGCATCAATTTTTTTTTTAATTTAAAAAAAAATTTTTTTAACGTTTATTTATTTTTGAGACAGAGAGAGACAGAGCATGAATGGGGAGGGTCAGAGAGAGGGAGACACAGAATCTGAAACAGGCTCCAGGCTCTGAGCTGTCTGCACCGAGCTGGACGCGGGGCTCGAACTCACGGACCGCGAGATCATGACCTGAGCCGAAGTCAGCCACTTAACCGACTGAGCCACCCAGGCACCCCTATGGCATCAATTTTTAATCAATACTTAAACATCAGTGCTCACTTATTCTGGCCTATCATGTAAAGGAAATTATTTCATTTAAATCTCAGCTTTGTAACTACGATCATCTTAAATAAGCCCTACTGATACTTTCCTCTTTTATTTTTTCTAATGGTAACTAATTATACCTTGGGTAATTGAGGACTTCTTGTCAAACTGCTAATTATCTCTCAGAATTAAGGCTAGGAGCACTCTAGTTTGGAAGACTGAAATGTCTGCTACTTATAGAGAAGTTGGTAAATTTTATTTTGAGTCATATCAATGAGCCATACTTTTAGAGTGTTGAATGATGAACCACACACAGTTTTACTCCATCTGAAAGATTATTTATTTACATGTATATTCAATAAATACTGAGTTACTACATATACAAGGGTTATACCAAATGTGAGACATAAAGCAATGAACAGATGACATATTTTCTGCCCTCATGGATCTTAGGAGCAAGTTGAGGAGGCAGGCATTAACAAGAATAAAGAAGTAAGTATTTAACTTCAGGTATTTTTACAATTGTCCCTTGAATAATAAGGGTTTGACCTACATGGTCCACTTATAAGTGGATTTTTTGATAAATTCAGTATAGTACTATAAATGTATTTTCCTTATGATTTTCTTAACATTTTCTTTTCTCTAGCTTACTTTATCATAAATATATAGTATATAACATTATAGTTTAGGAAGATTAAGGAACTTGGCTGAGAGTTCACTGTAATTACTGGTAAAACATTGCAGTTCAAATGAACATGTCTTTGAATCCAAAGGTATTGTTGCTTCTATTATGATATTATTGATATATCTTTCTCACCTGTTTATTTAGCAGACAGATAATGAAAAAGCCAGGTATAATTTCTCCTCCAAGAACTATTGTACTTTACATTAGTTTCAACCTATAATTTCTACTTGTTTAGATTTCTTCAGATTTTTAATTTTGTCACTCAACATGATTGCATAACTGTATTTAATTTACGTTTCCACAAATCTGGTTAAATATGCCATTAAAAATGAAAGCTCTTTAAAAATAGTCCTTAATTATTCTCTACCTGCACCTAGTTTTTGGACCCACATTATGAACTGGAAAACAAAATGAAACAATACAAAAACTGAAGCTCAGAAACATACTATAAGTTATATTGTCAAATCATAAAATGGTTAAGAATAGAGTGTATAGATCCCCGATGCAAAGCTGTGACTATGCATGCTTTCTAGACAAAAATATTCCAAGTGAGATTCAGCCTTCTAATACCTCGAAAAATAACGTATATAAGATATTTAGGAAAAACCAGGTATCATTTTAGACCCCAGAGAAATGCCTATCCTTTATTACTTTTACAAAGTAGATTTCATTATATTCCAAAGGATTATTCTATAACTAACATTGACAGCATTAGGATTTTTGTTTTTAAATTTTTAATGTTCATTTGTTTATTTTGAGAGAGAGGGAGAAAAAGAGCATGAGAGGTGGAGAGTCAGAGAAAGAGGTGAAAAAAATCCAAGCAAGGCTCTGCCCCCTCGGTGCAGAGCCCCATGCGAGGCTCCGACTCAGGAACTGCAAGATCATGACCTGAGCTGAAATCAAGAGTCGGTTGCTTAACTAACTGAGCCAACCAGGCACCCCAAGGATTTTTAAAATCATAACATTTATTTTTGTGTTCTTTATTTCTAGTTAAATACTCTTATTTTTCTGCTGTTTCTCTACTAAGGTCTACTTTGTAATCAAAACAATGCACCTCCAGGTGAACAACTGTTATGTAGTAATTATCTACAATAAAGATTTTACTTTTCATTATTTCATTGGAGTTAATTGTAACTATTCACCTTGACAGAGTTTATTCCTTCATTTTGTTTGTACCATCTGTCACTATATTTCTATTTGTATAATATACATCTAGTTTATTGCACTATACCCAGTGAAGCAGGCACCACTGAGTTCAACTCAGTATAAACTTAACTTGATAAACCTTAAGTGCTCAATTAGAAAAAAAATAACTAAATGAATTAGTGAAATGTAAAAATGCAAACATATTAAAATGGAGAACAAATATCAAAAGGAAATGTTATCATCATGAAGTACTCATTACAAACTCCACAGCATGTAACTGATCTGCTTTTTGTTGTATCTGCTTTTTTTTCTCTTATGGCTCACAAGCTTTTACGTTTTTCCCAGATAGCATAGGTTAGTTAGTGATGACAACTGATGTAGCTGCAAAGCTATAGTCTCAAGTCTTTCTGCTGAGTCAGTGTCGAAGTGAATCCTGGGACAACAGTAGCAAGGGCAGTGGGCAGGCTGGCTTTAGGTACTTTGGGTATATTTGTTCATCAACCATGATTTGTATTTATATAATTTTTGACATTTGAAAATTGATAACTTTTGGTTGGGATCATTACATTGTAAGTGGATCTTCGTCTTCCTTTCTTAGTTCAGTTGAAACCCAGTGTCTCTTCTGCCCCAATATTTTCTGTCCAGTTTGTATTTTTTTATAGAATTACTAGATTTTAAATGTTTCGTATAAAAACATATGTCATGTTTTGAGCTGCTTAAGTAGAGCTGAGGCAAATTAATACAAATTTCCTAATTAATATTTACAGAATCCAAGACACTTCACAGGATTCTAAGATTTGATTGGTGACTTTTTTTTTCCTTGTCTGCCTGACATTCAAATGGCTGAAATCTACACAGGAGAACCCAATGTTTTGTCTTGACAGGAAAACAACAACTGCAAATATCTCTTACCTTGGATTGCGTAAAGTACGCTTATGAATCTAATCTGTGAACCACTGGGCATTCTTATTCCCAATTCAGTTACTGGAGTCTAATAAATCGACTTTACTATTACAGTACAGTAGTACCAGATCTTGAAACCGTTTACCTCAGTGGTTGCCAAATTTGTCTGTATTATTTAAATAGGAAAGAACACCACCTACAACATGATGATATTATATGCTGTTCACAAGGCATCTTAAGTCTTTTCTGTTTTTACAAGACAGTGACTTACCTTATTTGTCCGAGTTATTGAGAAACTTATTTTCTCTAAGCCAGTTCTTTAATATTCTCCTGATTAACAATGTTGAAAATATAGTGATGTCAAAAATAAAAGGCACTTTATTTCACAGATTATTAAGAAAATTCCTTTATAGAAAGGGGACATTTGCTTTCAGACAAAGAAAGAGTTTTATACAGTAAGAAATCACACGCATCTCAGGACACGGGTAGAATGTAGAAAGGCAAAAATATTGTGTTAGTTTATTGTGAAAATGAATAGTATTGTGGTTCTCTGGGTAACAATAAAAAGAATATGCAGTATTTCTAAAAATTTTGTTATATTTAAATATACCTCTTATATGGCTTAGAGAATAATGTTCCCATTAACTAATAAATTTTATTATTTTAACTATTTCTATACCAGTGTATTATATAATATATAATGTATTTTATATCGATACAAAAACTATACTATTTCTAAATAATTGGCTGTTTTCTAAACCTTTGACATATTAGATATTCTAGAAATGGTTTTATGGACATATGTTTTCCCTCAGTTATACTACTATAAATATGCTATATTCTGAATTTGAAATACATAATTTAAAAGCCTCATAAGTCTATTCTAAAAAAAAAAAAAAAACTAGGGTATTTACACATTGGAGTCAGGACAAAAATGGAAGTTTTTTTTTTTTTCTCCTAACTTTCCAAAGTGAATGATGTAGTTTTTCTTCTTATGAATGGAATATTTATTATTCCATCTTAAATAGAATATTTAATTAGAATATACTACTGTATCTAGAGAAGTCATTTTTTCTTTCTTTTTTTGGGGGGGGGCAGATGTTTTTGTTTTCTGATATATGTTTTAAATATTCATCTGAGTTTACAGTCACAGCAGAAATATTTTAGAAATCACTTTGGAATCAAAGAACAATGAAGGGTTTCAAAAGTTAATTTCTTTAAAATGATTTAGTTTTGAAAGACAGTTGAAGGAATGTTTTTAGCTAACTTGATATTATATGGAGGAAGAAACTGAGACACTCAAAAGCTAAGTGAATTTACTTTAATATTAAACACCTTGCAGTGGCAGAGCCAAGATTTTTACTCAAGGCTTCTATATCCTGTGAATCAAAAGTGCTCTGATAACTCTTTCAAGAAAGAGAGATCATGAATTATTCTTTGAGGTCTCCCAAAAGAGAGACTCTACAATTTCCTTCCTGTTATGATAGTGCGTACTAATATTTATATTCAGTTGACTAGTGGCTTCCCCTCACAAATCTTCCATGTACTTCATTCCTAGTAATGTTAACAGTTTCATTCAAACAAGAGGAAGCAGCTATATACACTTCCCATTCCTCCCTATATAGATAGATAGATAGGTAGGTAGGTAGATAGATAGATAGATAGATAGATAGATAGATAGATAGATATACCTTATATAAGTTCATACTCATCTGTTCTTAGTCATTTCAAATATAAATTCAGCTAGCTACTCCATAGTACCTTGCTGTGTCGTCAAACATTTGTGAGGAGAAGGGATGTTGGTAATCAAATTCTGTCACTTTTACAAAATCTTTATGAGAATTAAAATAATTAATAGCATTAAATCAGAGTATAATTACTTGGGTGGAATCAATGGCTGATGATATCAGGTGTTAAGGACTTGAGAAAGGAAACTTCTCTCTTCTAGGAATATACCAATGGAGCAGAGAATTCATGCCAGCTGTTTGATGCTTTCTACTTTTGAAAGCACTGGGAATACAATGCATTAGAAATCCAATGGGTAAGGGCACCTGAGTGGCTCAGTTGGTTAAGCATCTGACTTCGGCTCAGGTCATGATCTCACGGCTTGTGAGTTTGAGCCCCGTGTCAGGCTCTGTGCTGACAGCTCAGAGCCTGGAGCCAGCTTTGGATTCTGTCTCCCTCTCTATCTGCCTCTCCTCTGCTCGTGTTCTGTCTCTCTGAAAACTAAATAAACATTAAGAAAAATTAAAAAAAAAAGAAATCCAATGAGTAACAGCATTTTTCTTTTTGATTTCCATGTGTGTGTATGTGTGCTTGTCCTCTTTCTTCTAAAACATCGTTAGCTTCAAAATAAAATTAAATAGATAAAATTTTTCTTTAGTATCAAATATATCTATTTTTACTTTCCTGAGGATACAGCAGAATCCCTCTGATTGACCGTGGGAATTTTTTTCCTCACGATTCCTCAGAAATATATTTATAAACCACGGAGTGGGTGAGATGCTTAGAGGCTGGATTCTCATTATTTCTTGTTCTTAATATTTTGTTTGTTATGTAGACCCCATCCATTCTGAGAACATTTTTACATCTCATTTTTTACTACAATGTGGTTAGGTCATCTTTGAATATTAAAGAAACAAGGAAGAAAAAGACAAAGTAACATTTATTGTTGGAATTAAGCTTACAAAGAAAATTTAAATACAAAACACTCTATTCATGACTAATACAATTTTTACAAAGCTCTAAGCTGATCCTTTTTTTGACATAAGTAAGGTGCAGTGGGAGTTCAGTGAGCTGTAGTCAACAAAACCGAGCTGGAAAACATTAGTTGATGCGGGCAGAAAAGATAGGTTTCCCTTTTGAAAATTTTAAAACCCTGAGCACATTCAGTGTGTGCTGCCACTTAATGCATTGTCCAAGTATTTCCTGCACATCCAATTTTTATGAGAACCTTAAAAGGTTTCTAGTAGACAGGTTAATCACATTTCCTCTCACCACTTGTATGTGTGCTTCTTATATGGAGGTCATTGTCATAAAAAGGAAACTTGTTTGGTTTCTCAGTTTGCCTTTTCATTTTCTTTTCCTTTATCTTTTTTTTTTTTTTTTTTTTTTTTTTTTGCAGGGGCAGGGGTGGTTGGGGAGAGGGTGGGGAAGCAGGTAACATTTACAAATACATGCCATTGCTTGATTTTGTCAAATGAGCTATCATTAATATGTGCAAAACACATATTTGTATGTCTCTAGACTTGGCTCCGCCTCCTTCCCTGTCCTCCAAAGGAATTAATGACTGTGAACCTTAATAGATAAGCGACAGCAGGACAATTGTTCATAATCCCTATGATATATATGTAGTCAGATGAAGTAATCTTTTAAAACTGGCTTCATAAGATTTCATGCTCATACTTCTCCGATGGCTTTTACACCAGATATCCTAAATTTACAGATCAAAGGTTATAAGGAACGAAAACAGAGCCCTGAAATGGAAAACCAAGCATTGTCCTCCCCAGATCTCATTTTCCACCTGTAAATATTCTTTAGTTGAAGTTTTAGCTGCTGCTGTCACTGACAGGGCATAGGAAAGTACTAAATCAAAATTACTCTTCTTGAGAGAGATTTTATAACAGGAACAATGGAAGAAATAAATTTTGGTCATTTTATGAAAACTACTCAAAATGATTTTTAAGGTCACAAATGGTGTTACAGATTTGAATGACTGTATCCTTGGAATGAGAGCAGAATGCTAAATAGCAAAACTTTTAGGTAAAATAAAAGTGCATATTCTGTTGGTTTGCTGTAGTACTTTCAAAGTCTGTACAGGGCTAGAGCATACCATAGGAAAACAATGTAGATAAAAGGACCATGTCTACATTTTGTAAGGTGAGTACTGGTTTCTTATTAATATAGGTCATCAGAAAGCAGCACAAAATTCTCAATTTAACCAGATAACTGCCAATTAATAGTGTGAGGATATATACTTTGTCACAGGACTATATTCTACATCGCTTAGGAACATGGTAGAACACAGTACTTCTTTTGGGTTTCTATTTATTTAGTTACAGGAATTATGAAGATTTTTGTATGATATATTTAATGTGAAAATCTCCTATTTCATTATATACCTTAGTATATCTCAGTTTTTCTCATGTGAAGACTAAATAATATCGAAAATATACAATATGCTAATTGATATATTCCAAAAGGTATACCACTATATTTTATTATATGGATGTGTACAAATCATTATGGTATAGAACAAAGTTTAAATTATCAAATATATGCAGTTTCTAAAGTTTTAAATTTTCACATAAAAGGTCAAAATAAAAGGTCAAATGAATATGAATTATTCAATTTAATACTAAAAATAAGATTTAATAAGTTATAAATTATAAGGCTCAAAGACATGAAAACATCAATATAATATAGAGTATCAGGTAAACATAGTTTTTAAAAATATCAATATTTATTCTTTCAGGTTTCATCAAAATATTTTGATAGCATGAGTTTTTAAATTTTTTATGTGTAGTGTTTAAGACAAAACCAAAAAACAGCATTGTTATTTGGTTAAAAAATAATCTGCTTAGGGGTGCCTGGGTGGCTCAGTTGGTTGAGCGTTCAACTCTTGATTTTGGCTTAGGTCATGATCCCAGAGTCATGGGATTGAGCCCTGCATCATGCTCCACACTGACCATGGGGCCTTCTTGAGTTTCTCTCTCTGCCCCTCACTCCTGCTTGTGCACTCTCTCTCTCTCTCTACAAAAAAAAGTAATCTGCTTAAAGATAAATACATTTAAAATAGAATTATGTCCAGAATTTATATTTTCAATACAGAAGCTATTCTCTGTCCAAAAAATATTATTAAGCATAGAAGATGGAGTCAAAAGACTTTTGTTTTAACTGTACATGACTGTGAAACTGTAGGCATGCTTCAGCCTGCTATGGGAAAGGGATAAACTGTGGAACACAGCGCTCAACTCTTTCCTGGTTATATGGCTTTAGAAGATTTCTTTAGTATTCTGAACTTTCATTTCCTTATCAGAAAAGTGAAAAACTAATGTTCACCTTGTGTTTTGTGAGAACATGAAATTCTATACACAAATTGCCAGGGTAGGATGTCTGAACTTTGTACTAAATACAAGCTACCAGTTATTACCATCTCCATTGTCATGATCCCACCACCATGTTAAAATAGATGCCATTGAAATCTCCTTTAACTAGGAGAAATTTCCAGTTTTATACTTAAAAAATGAGATAATTGATCCTAAAAGCTGAGACCACACAGTAAATGCATAACAACTAAGAAGGAACCCATAGCTTGTGACTTGTGGTCTGGTATTCGTCCCATATGATTGTAAGTAAAGAGAATAAATATGATACACTTTTCTAACATTCTTCCACCCCTACTCCTGTTTGACAAGTGTGAAGTTTAGGGTGATATGAATTCAAATAGGACTTCAAAATTGAAGAATTTGATTGATGGGGTTACTTGGCTATTTATTTCATTTTCTACCCAACAAATGTGCATTTACTAGATGTTATGCACTGAATTGTATTCCCCCAAAATAAATATGTTAAAGTCCTAACCCCTAATATTTCAGAACATGACTGTATTTGGAAATATGTCTTTAAAGAGTTAATTAAGTTAAAATGAGGTCACGAGGGTGTGCCTTAATCTAATATTGATGGTGTCCTTATAAAAAGAGGAGATTAGGACATTGGTAGACACAGATGGAAGACAATGTGAAGACAGAAATATGATGTCTATCTATAAGTCAAGCAACAAGACCTCAAAAGAAACCAACCCTTTGGCACTTTCTTTCTTTCTTCCTCTTTCTTCCTTCCTTCCTTCCTTCCTTCCTTCCTTCCTTCCTTCCTTCCTTCTTTCATGTTTTATTTATTTTTTGAGAAAGCATGAGCAGGAGAGGGGCAGAGAGAGAAGAGGACAGGACCCAAAGCGGGCCTCGTGCTGACAGACTGACAGCACAGCGCTTGAATTGGGGCTGGAACCCATGAACCACGAGATCATGACCTAAGCTGAAGTTGGATGCTCAACCGAATGAGCTCTAATGGATGGCACTTTAATTTTGAACTGCTAGCCTCCAGAATTGTGAGAAAATGAAAAAAAAATAATGAATTTCTTAAATGTTGTTTAAGCCAGTTTGCAGTACTTTATTTTTTTATTTTTTTAAGGGTTTATTTATTTTTGAGAGAGAGAGAGAGAGAGAGCGAGAACGAGCAGGGGAGGGCAAAGAGGGAGGAAGACACAGAATCTGAAGCAGGCTCCAGTCTCTGAGCTGTTAGTACAGAGCCCAATACAGGGCTCGAATTCACAAACCAAGAAATCATGACCTGAGCCAAAGTTGGACACTTAACTGCCTGAGGACACCCTGGTGCCCTAGTTTGTGGTACTTTGTTAGAGCAGGCCTAGTAAACACTACGCACTAGGCACTCTTCTGAAAACTTGATCTACATTATGTCATTCAGAGCTAAAATTCAAAATTAGTTATTGCAACTCTTGTGGTAATGTTAAGGTCATTTATCCAACTGAAGACTTTATTCTTTCTTGACAAAAAAAAAAAAATTATGATCTGAGTGAGAGTCAATGGAGAAGAGTGGTACCGAGAAATCTCTCATTAGAAAGCCATCCTAATGTTCCTTGAACATACTTTCCTAGTCCAGTCCTATGAATCTACTTTAGTACCTTTGTGTGAACTTCTTCTAGGCAATTCTTTATATTGTGTTTTACTGATTTTTATGTATCTTTCACTCCTAAGAGAATGTTTGCTAGCTCATATAAAATAAAGACTCTATCCCCAAGCACTTAGCACAGAAAAAATGTAGTGTGGGGCACACATAGATACTTGATAAATGCTCATAGAATTATACTGAAACCACTTCATAATGCTGATCTGAATATCTATGCTATGTAACTGTTTGCCTTGGTGGTGAAACAGTCTTATAACATGATCTTTAAATACGTCAATAATTAAATTTACATGGATGATCTCCAGGAAACACCAGCTCATGCCAGTGTTATTACAGCAACATTCCAGAATGGTGATTCTGGTTCTTGGTTGTAGAGATCATCCTTGGTACCTAGAGCTAATTAACATAACAAAACAAATATTAATCCATGCAGCTTACAAATGGAAAGCCCAATTAGAGTGATGTGATATTAATTAGAAGAGAATAAGAAGTTTGGATTGAGAGGGTGGTGACATAGTATTGGTTGCCAATAGGGGCATGTGTGAGAGGGAGGGAATGAAGGAGATTGTAGCAACGCAAAGCATGACAGCTTCAATTACTTGAAATATTGAGTGTTATTTTTAGGGTATTTCAAATGTCTTTTAACTTACCTAAAGAAGAAAGATATAACATAAAAAAAAATAATGATTTGTTTTTGGTTTTTTTTTTCCATAGGTAGTACATAGTAGTCAAGAAAGGGAACAGGAAATTGTGTTCAGGGATGATCAGTAAGGAGCACCTGCCTCCAAGTGCTCAGACAAGATGGGAGCCACATGCAATGATAAAGCCATGTAAGGGTACTGTTTTCTGGGGAAATTCAGTATGTTGGTTAATGGTGCTTCTCTAGGAAAATAAGGTTTGGAAAGTAAAATAGTATTTGGAAATATAATAATGCAATTCAGGTATTGCTATTGCCATGGAAGTTTTATTCAGATCATTATATATAGATAATAAATAAATGAAGCCCTGCAAAATAATTAATTATAATTAAATTACCATATCCAGAGACAAAGCTTTATTTTAAGGATTACCACAGAAATTGTTAGGAAAAATATTTTTATTCTGTTATCTATTTATTTTACTATATATTATTATATTATAATGCATTTGTATGATAGAAAATATTTGATAAAGGGAATATAAATAATTTTAAAAGCATCCAAATATGTCATTAACAAAAGAGGCATTGAAGATGTAATAAGACTAAGGAGAGAACATACAATCGACTTAACAAGTTAAATAGAACAACAGATAACAACTGATGACTCTGTCATTGTGTCAAACTCAAACTCAAAATAAACAAGGAATTGAAGTTAAAGATTGTGTTCAGGGAAAAACAAACTTTTAGATTCCAGTGTGACTTAGTTAAATTAAATCTGTGCATTGTGGCCTCTCTACATAGGACCCCAAAAGGAACACATACAGAGTTATCAAAATATTAAATGATGATATATTAGGCAAAACATTTTATGAAGTGCATATTAGAGATTTGGCATAGAGACACAAATGTAAATTGAAGGCTTTTAGGACTCTGAACATGGGAAAGTGAATTATTTTCACCATTGTAAGACATTTTTGATTTTGAAATAAAATGGCTGTATAAAGAATATTTGGAAATCATATTTTAAAATTTTTGAATAGTCATTTATCATAACAGTATTCTTAGCCCATTTTAAACTATTTGAGAATATAATATTGATAGTTGAATCAAATTGACAAAGAATAAGTTTAAAGTTTATTTGTAGGCCATTTATCCCTTTAGTTTTATGATTTATATTCTTCCTATTTCCTGTTTGACAAATGCATATCATTTGCTGAGATCTTTCGTGTCTCTTACAAAAATTTATGTTTATATTTGTGCCATTCATTCATGTACTCATCCCACCTTGTGAGTTTTAAAAAGCGGGGTGCCTGGATGGCTCAGCTGGTTAAATGTCCAACTCTTAGTTTCAGATCAGGTCATGATCCCACAGTTTCATGAGTTGGGGGTCCCACGTTGAGCTCTGTGCTGACACTGAGGAGTCTGCTTGGGATTTTCTCTCTCTGCCCATCCCTCACTCAAGCTGTCTCTGAGTCTCTCAAAATAAATAAATAAACTTAAAAAATGTTAAAAAAAATCAAGGATTGGGGCGCCTGGGTGGCGCAGTCGGTTAAGCGTCCGACTTCAGCCAGGTCACGATCTCGCGGTCCGTGAGTTCGAGCCCCGCGTCAGGCTCTGGGCTGATGGCTCGGAGCCTGGAGCCTGTTTCCGATTCTGTGTCTCCCTCTCTCTCTGCCCCTCCCCCGTTCATGCTCTGTCTCTCTCTGTCCCAAAAATAAATAAAAAACGTTTAAAAAAAAAAAAAAAAATCAAGGATTTATATGCTGTATCACAGCATGCCAGTTTGCCTTGTGGGATAGTGCATTCTACTGATCCCAACCCCTATAGATTTATATAGTTATTTAACTACAGCAGCCAACCTGAGATTCGAAACACTCTGAGCAGTGAAATTATCTAATATTTATCATACCTGTAGATATTTGAAAACATTTTTCATATGTGTATACTTTATGTATGCTCATGTATGTGTGCTTTTCTATTCATTTGTATTAATAACATAATTTTCAAAATATTTAAGAGACTGATTATACACATTTCCAGATTGTATTTTTATTTGTTTGCTTTAATTAGTACATGATGAAATTACTTATGGATTTTCTTTAAATGAAGAGCTTCCCTAGTACATTTGAATACTGGTAGAATCTCATTTTAACGAGCATTACTAAGATCATCAAAATTCTTACCCTGTGTTTAGACCTAATTATTAAGTAGTTGATAAAGAATATGTACAGAGTACACATACTATATGTTTTACATTTTTCTCTCCACACAAAGCATGTGGTTACCTGTATAATATATTTAAAAACAGTAACATGGTGGGGAGAACACATTGCAATGGGGATCTTATTATGTTCAAAGAAGTACTACCTGAAGGGTAATTGTTTTTTAATCCATTCTGCTCTGTCTGGATTTGAGGACTGCCTGAGATAAGGTGTGAATATATTTTAAATGTAACATTATTTGATTTGATGAGAGCTAAGAAGAGTGATTTATAAGTTACATGAGTTTTTAAATGATGCACTTCCTGTGAGGGGGCAGGTGGCTACTTGTTTATGGATTGGTGACCACACTGAGTTCTCACCCAAAGAAATTTTCAGAAAGTTTTAAGTTATACAAGTTGAAAAACAAAATTGAAAAGGGAGTAAATAAGTGTTTTTCAAATATGTTAAGGATAAAATAAAATTTAAGAATAGCTGTCTTTTAGGTTACAGGACTTAAGAGTAGGTGGTCTCTTTATTTCTCTTATGTTACTTTTCTTTTCTTGGCCCTCTTCCTTCCTGCTTTAATTCTGTGCCAACATGACTTCATGCTTTTAGAACCTCAGGCTGAAAGCTCATTGCAGGGAGTAGATGAAACAGGAGGATCCTATTCTTTAAACCTTTTTAAAACGTAAAATGAAATTGCATTGATAGGTTAAGTATTGTATTAAAGCACCAGACAACAGCTTCATGAAATAGGCCATAGCTAGTAAAATGGAAAGAACTATGGAGGTGTATTAATAACTTTTTGTTGATTCCTAGAATCTACTTCACCCACATTAAAAATGCTGTAGCAGAAGAGTGCAGTTGTCAACATTAGGACCCTGTCACTATGGCAGAAAACTCACAAGTGGGCTTTCTAACCAATTAGCTTTGTGACACTGAGAAAATTACTTATTTACTCTATGCCTAGGTTTCATTACCTAATAAAATGAGGATGGAGAGTGCATACATTCTGTTGGGTAGTTATGAAGATTAAAAAAGGATGATACATTTGAATTACTTGGAACTATATTTGGCACATAGTAATGTTGCCTATAATTATAAGCTTTTGATTTTAACTTGGATATTAAAATAACCCCAATCATATAGAACTATACATGTTGATTATCTTGATTAAAATGGAATCTTTATTCAATTTATAAAGTTAAAACATTTGAATACAAAATTTTCAGAAATAACTCTGTTATGAAACAAAGTTTATATATAATTATGTACATGCCTAAAAGACGTGCTCTTTTTCGCATCTCACTTATTCTTCATAGGCAAGATTTGGTAACATATAATTAGTTATCAAATGTGCCAATTATATAACTGCATATGTGTGTTAGCCAGGTGTAGCATACCTTAAATATTCTGTGAATCTGGAAAAATTGTATGAATGATGCCATTTTCTGCTCTTCAGATAATGGACATACAATAATACACCTATTCACTAGTGATTTCATCTTTTCAGATTTGTGTGTACTTTTTTTAGTTATCTGAATCATGGTACATTACTATATCATAGTCTCAGGTTCTCATTGCACATAAAGCATCTCCTCTTTTCCTACTCTAGTGATGCCAAGAGAATATTAGATAAGATATACCTAAAAGCTAATAAACATACACTCCTAGTTCTATTTATTTATAAACATTTACTAATGTAATAAGATTTTTAATAAGATGAAAAACTAAATGAGTTAGAAAAATATGACCATTGCAATAATAGTCTTGGTAGCACTATCCTTTCCCTAATGAGAATCGAAGGGAGATGTATTTTGAGTGGCTGTATCACCTAAAGAAAGGCTAAACTGTAAAACTGAGCAGGACTGTCAAGCCCTTCATACCTAATACAAAGAGAGGCAAATTAGAGTTATCTGCAGCACTAGCATTGGGAACAGATTGCATTATAAATCATCATATCATTGACAGACAATTACATTCAGAACTTTCCAAGCATGAGGCAGTGGTAATGTTTGTCCACCAACGAAGTTATTCAAGCCAAAAGCTCAGTGAGGATGTGAACATAAGGAAGTTACTTCTGGGTGAGTTGCTGGAATTAATTTCTCCTATTACCTTCCTCCCACACATCTCTGAAGGAATAATGAAAATTAAAGATAGAAAATGCCTATTAGTGCCCATTGAGTCTGCTCTCCTGCCCATTCAGAAGCAATTTGAATGTACTGTCTTTCTTTCTTAGGTCAGGGGAAAGAATGGTCTTTGTAAAAAGAAGGCAGAGAGGTAGTTCTTCTGGAATTGAAGAAGAAATAACTGATCTTTTTATTTCCCTAGAAATGTGTCACTTGATATTTATAATTAGATATATCTTTTATATATTCTAAAACATTTGTATAATATTAAATCAGCAATTTGTGATGAATTATACATTTGCATCACATTTAATTCCTGCACAATCATTTCATCCGGGCATAGTCAATCACATGATTGAGTATAATAAATGGAAAAGATGGCATGTTCTCTCTATGTGAAAGGAAGACAAATATTGATATCACTTAAACATGAAATAAGTTAACCCAGCTAGTGAGTCATATCATGGTATAGTTGACAGAGTTTGCCTAATTTTTTTAATCCTCTCAATAGTGATGTTCATGTAACAATATTTTTAAGTTAACAGTCTTAACTGTTCTAAAATGGTTAATTTATTAAAACTACTACCAATATCATTGAATCCATTTTAGAATAGTTTAAATGACTGTTAGAATTGTTACTATTAGGATAGTTTTGAATATTTCCCCAGAAGTTTTGCTGATCACCCAACTCAACTCCAGTATACTCATTTAGGAAGCATTCAAATAACAGTCCACCTCATTTGAAATGATTTTTTTTGTACTGCGGTCTTCCTTTGAGGTCCAGGATTCTGAAGGAGAGGTGCTATGTTTCAGTCTTTCCAATTTATCCAGTAGGTCTGAATATGTGCTTTTTCTCTTGATTTATGCAAAGCATATATTCACGTAATATGTGTGTGTTCATGTGGTACATTTTAGGTCTTCCACTAAAATTGATTTTCCCTTTATATAACTTTAGTAAAATAAAGATTACTTACCTGATATGAGAGGACCATATGCAATAAATATAGCCCTTCACCTTAGTTTTATCAGCTGGATTAGCCAGTAGAACCTGTTCAAGTTGATTTAGTTGTCTGCCTGATAAAGGGAACTAGTCTGAATGTAATGCTGGTTTTTAGTATTAAAAAAAATCCTACTTACTGAGAACTGAGAACAAACTGAGGGTTGATGGGGGGTGGGAGGGAGGGGAGGGTCAGTGATGGGTATTGAGGAGGGCACCTGTTGGATGAGTACTGAATGTTGTATGGAAACCAATTTGACAATAAATTTCATATTTTAAAAAAATCCTATTTCTTACATAAATACAATCTCTGCTTCCATAGTTAAAATATTAAATGTAGTTAAGAATATGGAATTTTAAAATGCTTATCCAATATTCCTCATTTTTTCACTTTGGAAATCTAATCATCTGAAGCTTTTTATTTTTTTTATTTTATTTATTTATTTTTTTTTAACGTTTATTTATTTTTGAGAGAGAGACACACAGAGCATGAACGGGGGAGGGTCAGAGAGAGGGAGACACAGAATCTGAAACAGGCTCCAGGCTCCGAGCTATCAGCACAGAGCCCGACGCGGGACTCGAACTCACAGACCGCGAGATCGTGACCTGAGAGGAAGTCGGCCGCTTAACCGACTGAACCACCCAGGCGCCCCCACCTGAAGCTTTTTAACTAATGTTTCCTGGTTTACCAGAGAATTCTCTGACATAACTCTATTATCTGCTCTAGATTGTGTTTTCAGGTAGAGATCTTTGCAAGCTGAACTAAGAACTTATGCCAGTTTGTTGAGTATATACTTTATGGTCTTTATGCATAATGAAATTCAGTACAAACATTCATCAATCTTGCTCAAAGAGGAAGCCTCCATTACTAAACTCTGAGATTCACTCTTAGATAGTTTCATGTAAATGGTAGTCTTGCAGATTCCAAGAATAACCCTATAATCTGGCTTCACCATAATTGTTGAAGCATTCATATGAAGAGGCATTTTTAAAATACTGATTGAAAATATGCAAACATTCAGGAGGTTATTGTTTTAGGATGCCTTTGATTTTGGAAAGGGGTTATTTTTTTTTTTCTCTGAAAATTATGGCTCACTGGAAACAAGAATTCACTCAATAGAATTGATTTGGAACACAAAATGCTACATAATTTTCAATATATCTATGTTACATAAGTGCAGAAGGCTGCATAATTTTGCATTACATGGGTTGAGGATTGGGGATATGTGTTTTGTTTCTGCTTCAACAATTGCCTATAAAAAAGATGATGAATTGCGAGGTGGTTACAAGCTTTAATTTTTTGATTGAATGAAGGGATTGTATTTATAGAAGGTCATTCAGCTCCTGAGGGGAAGGTTATTAATATAAGAAATTATGTGCTGAGGTAAACCACCTCAGTCAGACAGTGAAATTCATCATTCAAGACCTGTTTAGGGACATGCAAAATACACTGTAAATTGAGTGTCTCCCTTTCAAGGAGATTAATGCTGCAGATCAGGAATTTTCAGGAAGTTGTGATCAAAGTCCTGAGAATTAGTGACAACCAACATACAGTTAATTTTGATATTGACATCTCTTAAACTGAGTTTATCTTAGTTTATCAGGAAACTGAATTCATTTTGGGATATTTCCTTAAATTCTTATTCTGCATACCTTGCTTGAAAATATAGGGGGGAAACTGTTTATTCCTATTATTCTTGAGTAAAAGTTAAAAGCACACATCGTAAAATATGTGGATTCATTAAGTCAAGTCTCTTACAAGGCCAAGAGTATATAAGTAAATGCAGTATTTAGATACAAAGCACATGTCCTTCTGAACAATAGCGTGCCAATGTTTATTTTTGGGACAGTGTTGTCAGGGTCACAGACAGCATATTATTTATATGATTCTAGGGAGCAGACATATTATCAGTTATATGAATATACTTAAAAAGGAAAAGAATGTTAAAACATTGCCCTAATCTGTTGTTTTGAAAAATGAACATCATGCTAGCTTTAAAACTGAACAAGGAATAGATGGAACATGTTGTATATAATTTTAAATGTTAATATTAATTAACAGAACCTGATTTTTATAGCCCCTCATAGTTTTCAAATTCTTTCACAATCTAATTGACTTACTTAAGCCTCTTAGCCACCTTCCTTGACAGTCAGGAAAGGGGCTATTATCCCCATAGGGACATAACCATTTGCTCATGGTGTTACAGTGAATACAAAGCTTTTTCCACGAGAACACTCTGAAGACTTTGCCTGCATGTAACCAACCTGTCTGAATGAAACAATCCCAAATATTCAATACTTCCAATTAGCTGTAGAAGATCTATGGAGTTCTGTGAATGCCAATGTATGTTGTGGTTCCAAAGTAGAATTTGAAATTGAAAATACTGAATATTTTAATTCAAAAGCAGTTTTAAGAATATACAACCTGCTAGACACTATGCACAGCACTGGAACATCAAGGGGAAAATAGGCACAAAAACACCTGATTATTATTCAGAGCAATGAATGTTCAGAAAGTTATATTTGCTCTGGATGCACAAGGAAAAAGAGTAAGGAGGGTGTAAGCCAATAAGTGGGACTTTGGGTGAGTTGGTTTTAAGATGAGGTTTTAAGATACTCTTAGATGGAGTATTTAAGCAAACATTTAAAAATGCACAATGAAGCATAGGAAAATACTTGGTTCTGAAGCAGTGAATTTGGGTATCATCACTTAAAGGTGTGTATGACATTATTAAAGATATGGAATTACATGAAGTTTCCCAGAGTGATAAGGACTAATGAGAAAATAAGCTAACGAAAAATGTGGACTTGACCAACACCAGTATAGAAGATGCTTCCAGTAAGAAAGGAACAGTCAAGGATACTGAAATGAAGAGAATTGTTGAGGAAAGGAGAGATTAACATTATAAGAAAAGGGAAAGAAAGAAGAGTGGAGGCTTTTCAAGTAGTTTTTGTCAAATGTTAAAGAAGGTGATGCATAATTGAGGAATGAGGTAGTTGACAATAGAAGGTGCAGAATACTCTTTCCAAAGTGCCAAACAAGAGAAATATGTGGAAAAGAGAGTGTTGAAAGTACTCTGAGACTTAGATTAATTATAAGTAAATTAACTGACAAAGTTATATCATTATTTAGATTTAAACCCATTTGACATGTCAGGAATACTTAGTGGTCTTATCATGATAACCTAGAAATAGTGGGGCATCCATCTGATACCTGGGCACATTCTTCTGTACTTATTTTTTTTCAAGAGGGGAAAATTAGTGAAAATTATTACTATAACAATTATAAAAAACTGTTAAAATGATAAATTAAGACACATTCTATTTTCTTTTTGAAAATGTTTCCCTTTACTTGTCTTAGCCTTTCCTGCAAAAGAAGAGTAATAAAGTGACATAAAGTAAGGTTTAAAAAAAGTCTTGGGGCACCTGGGTGGCTCAGTCAGTTAAGCGTCCGACTCTCGATTTCTGCTCATGTCACGATCTCATGGTTCATGAGATCAAGCCCTGTGTTGGGGTTCCGCACTGCCAGCCCATGCCCTGCTTAGGAATCTTTCCCTCTCTCCCTGCCCCTCACTTTCCCTCTGTCTCTCTCTCAAAAAGAAAAATAAAATGGTTCCAATCATGTCAATTTAAAGAAAAAAAGTCTTAATAAAGTTTAATATATACAATTAAGAAAGTTGATGATGAAGACACTTGTGGTTATAAGAAAGAGAAATTCATTTACACCAGCTAGATTAAAAATAGATAACCTGGAATCCAACGAAAGAGAATGAAGAACACTCAGATTCTTATCTAAAGTGGAACAGAGAATGATAAATGAAGTACTTTCTCCGTGTATTTTTATGTGTCTCACTCACTGTCTGCGTCCCTCTGTCCTTTTACACTTGGTGCCTGTGCATTTCTGGAAACGTCTGCTTACTTTCTCTGTACGGTTTTGTCAAACTTATACATGACTGCTGCTGGGACCTTGTATACTCCAACCCTTCAATTTCAACTTCAGTCACCAACTGAGACTTTCTTTTCTTTATCTTGACATCCATTTCCATGAAAGCATTGGGGAAAAAGAACTCACTTTTTTTTTTTTTTTTTTTTGAAAATAGCATATACAGCAGTTTCAGCACAAGACATGGTCATCTTAGATTTTGCTTGTCTGGGTGCCTGAGGCACTTTCCTAATGTGCAAGGTTGTATGGGAGAAGGAACGGGAGAGAGGTGAATGTGTCTCGCATGTTGGGGTGTCTCTTCAGAGTGTTTGGGTATAGTAGAGGGAGATGTCTTAAGTAGTTTGTTATATACATAATTTAAAGTGAAAACATGGCACTTTACATTTACAGAATTGTTCGTATAAATAAAGACAATTATTACTCTGGGAACATTTTAATAAGAGGATATTTGTGTATTTATTTAACTTAGTAATGAAATTAAAAGGGGTCTTCTGGTAGATTCTCTCTTATGTACTTTCTGTTTGTATTGGATTCTCACACCAAGTATTTGTCACTTTTCCATAAACTTATTTTACACTGAATCACAATGAATAACCATCATAAAAACAAATAGCATGTCAACACATTTATTGGGCCAGAGCCCTCTTGAGATAATGTCTGAATTTTCATCAAGACTGTAGTGATTAGTGTTTCTGATTATGATAATCAAATAACTCATTTGTGGTTATGTTTCAAAAAGGATTGAAAATGCAAAATGTGTCTAGAATATTGTGAGTCATTTGACTCAGGCTTTTGAAGGATGAGGAAAGCTGGAAAACATTTTTGGTCCTTAATATATACTTAATATCATGTATGAAGCAAGGGTGCCCCACTTTTATATGTGACACCTTCCCAAAGGCCTGATTTTATGGCAGTTGATGTTAACATGTACTCTGTTTGTTTATGAAGAATAAATTGAGCAAAAGTTGTTGTCTTGTCGAACTTGAAATCAACATAAACCATCCAATGATTGGATAAAGTTTTCAACAAGTGAAGCGTATGTTTTATTACTTGATGCTCAATATATGAAATAGGCAACTGAAATAGGGGAAAGTAGGTTGTTACTTTAATTTTCAAAGAAAACTTCATTTGCAAGTTTCAGTTTAATGAGCAGCAGAAAATAAGGTTTTGTTTTCTTTCATGTGTACTTTCTATAGCTTATTTAAAAGTTTGTAAATATTTGCTGAATGTGTCCTTTACTGGATGTTTGTGTGTGAATGAGTTTTCCCTCCTTATGCAAAGCTTCCTTGTTGTGTTTAGCTATTTATTTTAATAAGACTGTGGCCAAATTTCTATACTTCTCCATGCTTTAGAAAGCTCACTAAGGAATAAGATCAGAAAGAATATTCTGTGTTTTGAGAAGATGTGTACAATGTTAATTAGCTTAAAAGCACAAAATACAAGTTGGGAAAGTTCAGCTAAGTCTCGCTCACGATCAACCATTAACGCAAAAGGGTCTAAACTGTATGGATAAATTACACATACAGTTACAATACATAGACCTATAATTTTGGCCATATTCATTTCATAGTATTTGGTTTTTAAATTCATGAGACTCTCTTTTTTAGCTGATTTTTCAGAATATCTGATTGGCCCTTTTAACTCCCCAATTCTGAGCATGGGATATTTTGAGTTGAACTGAGAAAGATGTGTTTTATGAATACATTTGAATATTGAGTTAAGCAGATGGTTTCTTGAGATTTGGTTATAAGTCCCTTCTAGGGAGATTTTTTTTTTTTTCCTATTAAATTGAATGGCCATCTGGATTGAATGAACTAGATGGTCTAAATTCAGTCTATTGATGGGTCTTTGTTATTAGTCTTTTTCGTAGGAGTGACCTAGGCAATTTGTAAGAATAGTAATGAACTAGGTTAAAAGGTCCCTTTAAACTCTGTAAGCCTATAATTTAAAATATGGTATTGAGAATATGACTGAATTTCTTTCTGCTTCAATTATATTAAAAGGAATTAAGATAATTTCTACCCTATGTCAAACGTCATCCAAAACAAAATATGTCATCTATTGGCCTCTGAATATTTGATGTTGGGTCAGTCAATCTCTGCCTTAATTTCTTCATTGATAATAGAGTTTAAGAAAAGAATCTTTAACATTCCTTTCAGCTCTAACATTCAATAAGCCTATCAGATGTTGAAGTCACCCAAAGGAAGCGAATTGCTACAAATCCTTACTTGCAAGCACAGTTTTCAAGCCCAGATTCCAAGCTCTTAAAAGAGTTTCAGTGCCACTGAGGGGAATAAAAAAGAGACCTAATAGAACTTCAAAAGAGCAGAGGCTAAAAGAAAGGCAAAGAGGGATTCAGAACTACTGAGCTCAGTGTCAGGAGTATGAATCATATTTACTCTGATTTCTTATTTCTTTTCATGTTGAGTCTCAAAAGAAGCCAACTACCTTATCTGGTTGCTTCCTTCTGCTTCTCTATGGACACACAGACATGCAAACACACACACACACACACACACACACACACACACACACACAAGCTCCTACCTCTTAGAAGCTGGACAAAAGTTATATTTTGTTTTTTAAAGTGTCCCATAGCTGTTTGGATTATTGTGTAACATTACAAATTGCAAGATTAATTTAAACAACATCTTGCTACAGTGAGATAAGAAAATCAACACAATTTAGTGTTGGTGGTCTCATTCTCTATTTTAGGTCTCTTGGTAATCAAAATGATAAGAAAAATATTGTGTAAATAGTCTAGCAGAATCTTCTCTGTTATTTCACTGAAGGGGAATGAAAAAGTCTACTCATTCTTGCCAGACCCCTATCATCTAAAGTTGAATCAAAAAATCTTTATAAAAGAGCTTGAAATTGTAAAAGAGTGCTAATACAAGACCACAGGGTGCCATGATTCAATAGTATTGAATTTACGTTAATATGCAATAATTAGGGTACGGATACATTTTTTCTCTTTTCCTAAAAGGGAACTTTTTTTTTAAAATCATACCTTTTCTTGGTTTGGAAGTATATTTCTGTTATCAATATTATTAATAGCAAGAAAAATGTTTTATAACACCCAGAGGCGCCTGGGTGGCTCAGTCAGTAAATTATCTCACTCTTGATTTTGGCTCGGGTCATGATCTCACATGACCTTCTGGAATCACATGATTCTTCCTGGAATCAAGCCCCCTATCAGGCTTTGCACTGACAGCATGGAGCCTGCTTGGGATTTTCTCTTCCTCTCTCTGCCCCTCCCCCCCCACATGCGTGCTCTCTCTCTCTCTCTCTCTCTCTCTCACTCTGTCTCTCTCTCAAAATAAATAAGCATTCAAAAAATAAAATGTTGTCTATATATTGTTTAGTCACCTTTAAATATTGCCCCTCCTCCAGTACATAAAAACTATCATGAACTTAAACATTAATCTTTATTTAGTTGGAGTACAATATTTTATTTTATTATTTATTAAAAAATTTTTTAAAGTTTAATCCTGAGAGAGAGAGAGAGGATGAGCAGGGGAGGAGCAGAGAGAGGGAGACACAGAATCCAAAGCAGGCTCTAGGCTCTGAGCTGTCAGCACAGAGCCCGATGTGGGGCTCGAACTCACGAACTGCAAGATCATAACCTGATCCGAAGCCGAATGCTTAACCGACTGAGCCACCCAGGTGCCCCTGGAGTACAATATTTTAATTTTTTTAACATTTATTTATTTTTGAGAGACAGAGTGAGACAGAGCATGAGTCAAGGAGGGGCCGAGAGAGGTGGGTACACAGAATCCAAAGCAGGCTCCAGGCTCTGAGCTGTCAGCACAGAGCCCAATACAGGGCTCAAACCCATGAACCACAAGATCATGACCTGAGCCGAAGTCAGACGCTCAACTAACTGAGCCACCCAGGCACCCCTAGTTCGAGTACAATATTTATTGTAATACCATTATAGGACAAAAGTGTGGTATTTTTTAACAAAAAGCCATCTTTCTGTATTCTTCTAAAAAACGCTATATGAGGGAAGAAACTCTAAAAATGCCACCATCTATTCCCTTGTCTTCAAGTTTTATTCTCTTTTACCTTCTTTTTGGAGATATGTATATATATATATATGAACACATTTGGGAATATAGAGGGTTCACAAAAATGACCATATTGAAAATACTGTCAATTCTTTGAGGACAAGGATTATTTCTTAATTGTATTCTTTTAACAAAATCATTAAAAAGTATTTGGCACATGGAGGTTCTTAAGAAATGTTGGTTGATTAAATGGATGTGTTTATTTGGGAGAATTTATAAAATCATAAAATTTACTGCATTTAATCTGTTTCTTGAAGACAGTATTGAATTATATGTTTTATAGTTTTCCTATTCTGAAAATAAATGTTTCCCAGTTATGCTTCACATTTATTAATATAAATTTTCAAAATGGATTTTTATATGTATATGTAATCTATTTCTGGTTCATTTTTATACCTCCCTTCACCAGAGGAACAACTTAATAAGGATAAATCAAAGAAGTGATAGTGTTTTAGAGAGTCATCTAAGTGTTACAGTTCTATGACCTGAGGATTAAAGTCAAACAGTAAAGTGGTTTTGCCAATGTTATTTTAGTTTGGAGCTTGGAGGTAAAGTAATTCAAAAGACATATTCTATTAGCAGTGACTACATCTACAGATATTTCCTTATTTGTGAAAATACATTCCTTCGGGGATTCTCAGCCCAAACCTATAAGAAGAACCAGTTTTAAGACCTTGAAAGTGAGCATGTTTCTCATGTGACTTGGTTTTGTTCCTTAAAATACATAGAACTTTAATTTTAAAAATAGATTTTAAAAATGCTCTAGCCTTTTAAACATTCACAGCTAGAGAGATTCCAGACTTGCTGAAGAGTTTCCATCCAACATCACTGTGATTAATTTTTTTAATTTGGCCCTAAATACTCTAAATTATTTCAAAAGCTACCCAAAGCACCAATTCTTTTTCTACACAGAAAGTAGAAGTATAGTCAATAAACATCAGGCTTTGATAGTAGTTTTTTTTCCTCTTCATGAATAAAGAGATGTATATGGGGCATGAGAATTAAAAGTTTTCCTTTTTTTTTAATACAGCCACACTCATTTTCAAAGCTATCAACAAGATGAGAGCAAATGAATCAGTGGTGAATTATAACAGAATCAGTGGCAAAGTTTCTAATTTCCTGCAGTTTATTTTATCAAGTAAATTATTTACACCATTTTATGAAGATCTAAGTTTAGAGATCAGTATTTGGGAAAAAAAAAAAAAACTACCAAGTTTTGGGTAACGTATCTAATAACATCTCACATGTATACTGCATATTTACTTGGAGAGGTGGAGAAGATCTAACCTCTAAATTTCCCATTTTACAAATAAAAACACTGAGGCAAAGACATGCTGTCAGATGGTCGTGGGGCAGAGGGTCAAATCTAAGTCCCCCAAAGACCAAGTGGCACTTTCCAGGGTATTCTAGAACATCTTTTTTACTGTAAATCATTAAAGAGATATGTTTTCACTCAAATTAAGATACTGTACAATTTGCATAAATGAATTAAAATCAAAACCCAAAACACTCAGATTATAAAAACACATCTTAAAATTATGTATTCAAGGGATAGCATTTGTTATTAGTGTACTATAAAAAAATCAGTGTGCTTGCTCTCTCTCTTTTTCTCTCTGTATATGTTATTAATACTATAGGTTCCAGCTTCGGGTCTGTTTCAGAAAACTTTCTGGGAAGGGGCACCTGGTGGCTCATTTGGTTAAGCATCCGACTTTGGCTCAGGTCATGATCTCACAACCTGTGAGTTCAAGCTCCATGTTGGGTTCTGTGCTGACAACTCAGAGCCTGGAGCCTGCTTCAGATTCTGTGTCTCCCTCTTTCTCTGCCCCTCCCCCACTCATACTCAGTCTCTCTCAAAAATAAATAAACACTAAAAAAAAAGAAAAAGGAAACTTTCCAGGAAGAGAAGTATAATAAACCACTGAACTTATTTAAGCATTTGCCTAGAAAAAATAATATTGAAATACCTGGCATAGCCTTGAATTTTGAATTCACTTTAAAGCACTCTAGATTTGAATCTCCAAATTTATTATCTGATTTCTTTGACTAAAGGTTGACTTGAAGTCTGTTGTTAAAGACTGGCATGCAGATAGTGAAAGCTAATATTATGGTAAATATTTACTTTTGGAAAGTATTTTTCATGATAAATAGACATAGTCCTACTATTGGAAATTATATTCAATCCAGGTTTTAAAAAAAATTTTTCTCTCTCTACCACAGAAGTTTCAAAATATAGTTCTTGATAGGATTATTTTTCAGAAATATTTTACCCCTAAACTCTAAGGTGCATTTGTGTTAGACATTATATATTAGCTTAGTATAGTAAAAATATGTGGCTTATTTATAGCACACTTAAAATTTTATAAACACACACACATATATGTATATATTTTATATATTTTATATATTTAAAGGCAAAATCTTTTAGAAAAATATACTACCTGTAATATTAATGAAAGTAATTCTGTGTAATAAAGAAATACTCCTTCATATACAAATATATATAATCATCTCTATGAAAAAATATATGAATCACCCACATGAAATATGTATTTACAACCATGGTGTGTGTGTGCACACATGTACATGCAATTCACAAATGGGCCATCTCTGCAGGGATGGAAAGCCCGTCATTGTATCCCTGGGCTCTGCTACATCATAGGCTCATATGAGGCGTCATAGGCTTCTCTGTGCATTTTGATGCCTTTTAATGGAACATGTTATAAATTAATACTGTTTTTTTTTAATAAATTGGTTTTAGCACTATGTATTTGGTACTGTTTCAGAACTGCTGTCTCAGGGATTTTATTACAACATATAATGAAATAAACTTAAATGAACTACATAAAACGCCAAAACAGTTGCCTTGAATAAAAATATAGCATGAATGATCAAGATCAACCCTGATATTGAAAATATCTGTTATTGGGGCGCCTGGGTGGCGCAGTCGGTTAAGCGTCCGACTTCAGCCAGGTCACGATCTCGCGGTCCGTGAGTTTGAGCCCCGCGTCAGGCTCTGGGCTGATGGCTCGGAGCCTGGAGCCTGCTTCCAATTCTGTGTCTCCCTCTCTCTCTGCCCCTCCCCCGTTCATGCTCTGTCTCTCTCTGTCCCAAAAATAAATAAAAAAAAAAAAAAGTTGAAAATATCTGTTATTGTATTACTTGAAATATATTTGGACAGAAGTTAAAATCTCTCTTAAGTGTATGTGGAGTTGCAAAAACCTGTGTTACCTGCATCATTTATTTAAAAGCACAATGAAACTACAATGTGCAGTGTCAACTGGCATTAATAGGTCTTTGCCTAAGCCACAGAACATGGAATCCTTTTGTAATTTGAAACCTTTCAATGTATTATTGCTCTTGTGAAATGGGCTTTAGAGCAAGGCACAGGAGGGGACCAATGGAGAAATTTTAAAGTAGAGAACACTAGTGTTTGAAGTTAAAATTCTGAGGAATTTTATTTCCTATGCCTACCCATGTCAACTGGTTCAAAAAAGGTACATAAAACTCTAATATAACATAATATCCAGGAAGCATTTAAAGAAAAGTGTTGTAATGTGCACAGAGCCACTATGATTTGTGGTCCTCATAAAGGTGGTTTTGCATTGCTCCTCCTTCATGAGTAATGACTTGAAATTGTATCCTGTTTATCTATATTAAGTTAGAGAGCTTGGTAGTAATTGCTCATGAAGAATTTACAGCCAGATGTGAGAAAATGTATGGGCTTATTTATGTATTTATTTACTTAGCAAAATTTTGTCATCCCATGTACCCAGCACTGCGGCACCTTGAAAAAGCTTTGGCACACTGAATGTTCAGTTCTCAGAGCTCTGTTCTTCTATTGCATATTTAGAGGGAACTGGCTAAGGAGTTTTGCCATAGGGTGTTACTGTTTGACTCTTCATTGAATTATCAAAAATTCTACAAGACTTATAAATTATTTTCCCCTTTCTTCTCACTCTAATTATATATTTTATTGACAAAAGAAGACAGAATTCAGCCTAATGCAGCATATAAAAAAAACTGAATGATTATTTTTGGAATATATCTCTATCCATCTATCTTTCTCTCTTTTCTGGATTTGTGTATAGCCCCTTAAGAAAAGCCTTGAAAGTCCTAGCACAGAAGGAAAATCAACTGAAAAAGCATTGTCAGGAAATGGACAATATACAGAGTTGCTAAAACTTCATAGTAACCGAAGTTATTTATGACGATAAATTGCTCTGAAATATTACTTAAGCAATAATACATTGAAAGAAACTATTCCTCGGTTATGGTACTTGGCACCTATACATTTTATTAAGTTGTTAGAATTATTTGAAAAATATCAGCCAGCTGGTGATAGAGACCATTAAATTTTGGAATAGTGTAGGAGAGAGAAATTTCTAAACAAAGAAAAAAATAAGATGTTTCATCTGGTGCTTGAGCTGTATACCTCTTACTGAATTTCCTCAGACTTTAATTTCACATTCTTAACATTTTTTTCCAATCTTTTTTAAACTTAGATTTGTTAAGATTTTTTTCTGGTTATAAAGTATTCCTTGTGTGTTGACTGGGAACAAATGGGTTTCATTTAGTGTATCATAAAGTAGTAAATTGAGGGAAAGTTTCTACAAATGCTTTAAACGTGATCTACTTGCAACAACAAAATGCACAATAAGAAATACATTTTTGTTAATTTCACTTGTTCACAAGGAACCATAATTGAATGTATTATGGTTGTAATTTGGCCTGTGACAAAAGACTATATGGAATCATCTTTTCTTTTCTCATAAATCCTACATGGGGGGTCAACTTTTGGCTGTTTGTTGAGCAGAAGTGACCACCTCTATCTGGCTAGTCTCTCTGCATACCTGGATTAAAAGTCAAAAGGCTTGTTGGGATAGGGAGCAAAAGAAGTACTATTGAGAAAGAGAAGAGAGGAGGTAATTTTGAAACATCAAGAAGAAAGGAGAATGGTGTCTGTGGACTGAAAGGACATCTGGAATGGGGATTGTGAGGGGGTGGGGGAAATTTACTCAAAGTGATAAGGGTTATCAGTCAGTTCAGGGAGTTCTGAAGCAGATCCTAGTCAACTTGCTTGCTGGGTGGCCTGCTGCCCTGGAAGAACCAAAGTTGGACTTGGGAAAGTCTCCTGGGTAGGAAACTTCAGGCCCCGGCAGTTGAAGAGAAGCTATTTGTTCATGTGTATAATAGGTGACTTCAAACGTATTCACTTAGGTAAGAGAGTACTGTGAGGATGTTGCTTCCTGCCATGAGTTGCTGAGGGTCCAGTTGGAGAAACAAACCATGAAGACTAAAGCCACTGCTTTGTTTAGTGTTTCTACCACGGGTACTCTCAATCTGTGCTACTAGTGCACCTTATTTTTGTGATAGCATCTGTGAGACAAAATACTAATTTTGGGATGCTAATTGCAATGAATGTGTCTGTTGGGAACAAAAAAAACAAAAACCAAACCAACCAAACAAAAAAAGAGAATAGCTACAAAGAAATGATCACCTGGAGAGTTAGAAGCCAAAATAATCTAGGTGAATATAAGTCATTGTAAAGACTTTCATTTATTCTTTTACTTCACTTAAAATTTTCACTTAAAATACCTATAAAACATATAGCGCTGCTGCAGGCATTATGTTACATACTCCTGATAAATTGTCAACAGGATAATCATGTTCCCTCGTAAAGTAAAAAAAGGAAAACTATATTTAAAGAAAGTAGAGAAAGACCTTTGTGCTGCAGAACTAGAGAAGGAAAAATTGGCATGTTTCTCACCTGGCTTTAGAGAAACATTCTCTACTGATAAGGGAGAACTGACCCTGAGCCAAATCAGAAGACACCTAACACCTACATGGTCTTTACTTCTGAAGATGCACAATTTCAAGATTTTATGGTTTTTAAAACTGTTTTACAACCATTGTCAAAAATCTTGTTGAAATTTTTAACAAAGCCATGCTTTCTATGTGCTTATTCACATTCAGGTATTTGAAAAATTTAGAAAAAGTAAAGAGAAATAAGGAAAATACCTAGGTCCGTGGTACTCCGAATTAACATATGACAATTAACATGTAACAATATTAACATTTTGTGATATTTCTGTCTCCAATTTTTAAAGAAAAAAATACTCTTTTTAAAAAGAGATTGGTAAAACAAACAATTTTTTAAGTTTATTTATTTATTTGGAGAGAGAGAGAGAGCGAGAGTGAGCATGAACAAGCCAATGTAGGAAGGGCAGAGAGAGAGAGGGAGAGAGAGAGGGAGAGAGAGAGGGAGAGAGAGAGAGAGAGAGAGAGAATGAGAATACCAAGCAGGCTCTGCACTGTCAGCGCAGAGCCCGATGTGGGGTTTGAACACATGAACTGTGAGATTATGACCTGAGCTGAAAGCAAGAGTTGGACGCTTAACCAACTAAGCCACCAGGTGCCCCAAAACAAACAATTTTTAAAAAAATAAACAGATTTCCTGTATACTACAGGTATAATTGATATTCCTTTTGAATCCTTTGATGGTTTATCTTTGTTTCTCATCTTACTTAAGTAATCTCTACCTTGAAATTGATAAATATTCTGGCCATCTGTATTTCTGTGATTTGAATAGCTATTTATATGGCATTTGGTTTTAAATTTTATTATACTGCATTTTTATTTTATTCTGTTTTATTTATTTATTTTTAATTTTATGTATTCATTTTGAGAGAGAGGGAGCAGGGGAGGGGCAGAGAGGGAGAGAGAGCATCTCTGTGCTGTCAGCACAGAACCCCACATGGGGCATGATCTGATAAACCATGAGATCATGACCTAAGCCAAAATCAAGAGTCAGATACTTAACCAAATGAGTCATCCAGGTGCCCCAATTTTAAATCAAAATACCTATTACCCAAGATGAATACCTTTGTGTTCACCACAGTTTGATGAACATTTTAGTTTTGTTTTCTAATTATATTTAATGATGACAAGAAAATAAACCATTGGAGAAAGATATATAGAAGATAGTAGAAGGCTGTCGATAGCCAGGCTCAAGGCTTCCTAATTTGAAACATGGTAGGCTTCAGGACAGTAAGCGATTCGACCACATTTTCAGAAATGGTAAGAATCTACCCTACGGATCTCTTAAACTATAAATTTTCATCAGCTTCTGGAAATGCTCATAAAATATCTTCTTTCAAGTAAGCATGTTTAGGAATATTCTAAGAGTCCTTCCCTTGTCAGCTTGTAAATAAGAAATTGTTCATGTGTCTATCTGAGAAAGTATTTTAGGAACCCATGGAGAACACCATCAGAGAGGATACTTTCTGAGAAAGTACTCAGACCTCATTTTCTCTATGCTTTGCAATTTGTTTTTTACATCAACAATAACAACATGAACAGTTAAATGATTGCAGAGAGAGAGCACAAGAGGTAAAAAGAAAACCATGAGTATGTGGTGTCCTGGAAGGCTGGAGACATAAATATGTTCGGAAGAAAGGAGTTATCAGTTGTGTCAATGAGATGAGACCTGAGAATCGCTCTTTGAGTTACTAATGTGGAAATGATTGGTGGTTATGACAGAGCAGTTTCAGTGGAATGGGTGCAGTGAAACCGGACACATATGGGTCCTCGAAAGGAATGCACAGATGTTGAAGACACCAATTACAGACAGTTCTTTCAATTCTTTTCTGTAAATGTGAATATCTTACTAACCTCAGAGCTCTTTTTAATCAAAAGTTTTAAGACTGTTTTATAATTCTTCACCAAAATAATTTCTTAAAATGGGTAGGAATAAGATTTTCAGTGGGAGTTTTTAACAAATGGAATTTTTATTTAATGAAACCTATAGCACAGAATTACAAGCTACTGCCTCTATAATGATTGCATGAAATTTATAACAGTGGCATTGAATCTTAGCAAACTACCTTGATTTTATAAGAAGGTAGGAGGAGGAGTAGAATAAAAGGACATATTGTTGCTACTATAGACTTGGGTAGAAAATGTAAAAAAAAAAACACAAAAAACAAAAAAAACACAACAACCCTTTTTTGCAAAGAAAACAGCTGTGCCTTACATGATTTTTCATTAAACTTTTGTTGCTTTTGCTACTGTTGATATTCTTCTCTTGATATCATGGCTCCGAAGTCCCTTTTCAGAAATCTGTCAAAAATGAAAAAGCTAATACTCCTGATTATGAGGCAAGTTTGAATAGGTATTTCCTTTCTTTTTTCTCTTCTCATCTCTTCTTCTTTTCTTTTTCTTTAAAAAAATTTTTTTTAACGTTTATTCATTTTTGAGAGAGAGAGAGCATGAGTGGGGGAGAGGCAGAGAGAGAGAGGGAGACACAGAATCTGAAGCAGGCTCCAGGCTCCAAGCTGTCAGCACAGAGCCCGACGCAGGGCTTGAACCCACGAACCGGGAGATCATGACCTGAACCAAAGTCGGTTGCTTAACCGACTGAGCCACCCAGGGACCCCTCCCCCCACTTTTTTTGAGTAGGCATTTCTGTAGGTAGTAAATGACAGTTTCCCAAGAACTACAATGGGTGTTTTGGAGAAGCAAACTTTATGCACATATTAAATTGAGACTATTAACTGTAGGTAATGGTAAACATCAAATGGATTCTAAAGTATAAAACAAATGTATTTACAGTGATTTCCATATACTATGATTGTTGTAATCAAGCTCTGGACCTCTCAAGTGATTTGTCTGCAGTATCAAATCTGATTTAGCAAATTCATCTTAACCATAATTCATTATATAGTTATTCATATCAAATTTGGCAAAAAGTTTTTAGTGGGTGAAATCTTGAGACACTTATAATAAATCTCCTTTCCATTTCAGGCTACAGCTCTTCCTGAAATAGCAACTTGTTAGAAAGGATTCCTGGTGATTAAATTGTTCTTCACTTAAGAACTTGTTTTCTTTAGGTTTTGGCTATTTATAGTATTTGATCTCAAAATATTGTTTAGAGTGTTATTTTAAAATTTCTTTTTTTTCTCTAGCTCATAGACTTATAATCCCCAGAGGCTATTTGCATCATAACACTCAAAAATCTTAAAAAATGAGGCAGGAAAAGTGAGTTAAACTTTTCCTTTGATACCATTTGCTGCTCTACAAACAGGCTGCTCCAGAATTAGACACAGAGGCTTAGGGTTGAGTGAGATCTTGTTGGGATGGAGAGACTTGCTCAGGCATCACGGTCCTATTGCAAACACACTCAGTTTGTTTATATTTCTTTATTGGATTTGGGAGAGAGAGGATGGTGACTAAAGTTCATCCGTGACACCACCACCATGAGGCACCTATCCCATTATTTGGTAGTCTTTCCTTATGTTAAGCCTATTCTGTAACTTCTCATCATTGGATCCACTGTTAAGTAAGATGCTCTAATAACTTCTGTCCTTATCCCCAAATGAGTTCTCACAGGGTCTGTGGTTAATGCACCGTCAAAATCCTTGCAGTTTACAGAGCAAGTCACAAGAATTCATGTCTTCTAGCCTTTGCATATGCTGTTTGTTCTTTTGTGACTATGTGCTAACCATGATTCCTTCATTGGCCCATCTTTCCAGATTCTTCCCATGTATCAAACCCAGGAGTCTAGTCATTCTATCTGTTTTGTCCCTTAGCAACCTGTGCATACATTTTCATGTGGCAATTTCACATATCATTATGGTTATTTCTATGTGTGGTTTCACTGCTAGAGTGAGAGTATTACAGATATTAAATGCTACATCTTAATGAACCAATAAAATCCTGACACAGTATGCAGTCAGTAAATGAACAAACACGCCAAATAGAATATGTGCATCAGTGAGCAAATCAACGAATTACGTAAGGGAGATATGGCAGAGGAGAAAAAGCCCGACTCTTGTTACTTAGGAATTCTCTCACTTGGCAAATCTTCGCACAAAGGGCATTGAATATATCTGAACCTCTGTCTTCCTCATCTGTTAAAGAAGGTTTATGTTTCTACCTCTCTGCAAAGGTTTCTGGTAGATAATACATAAAATCTCATATGTAAAGGTATAAAGTATTATACAAATATGAGATATTTTTCAGGTTCAAGGCATTGTGATATAATCTGTGGGAAAAAAACCCTCATTATATGACTGATTAAATGAGGAAAAGGGAAAACAAATACTAAAGAGCAAGAGATTAGATCAAAAGAGGAACGAGGCCAAAATTTACTGTATTGTCATGAGCACCAGACAAAGAAATGTTAATCCAGGGATTCTAAACTCTGGGTGCACATTAGAATTACCTGAGTATTTAAAAAATGTTTTTAACTGAGCTCTAATTTATCTGGTGTGAGGTAGAACTCAGTTTTTGGTATTTTTTAAAACTTTCCAGCTCATTCCCATATATAGCAAGAGTGAGGGCCACTGCCAGGCCACAGGAATTGAAATGATTCTAGGGAGAAAAACTGCATAGCACAACCATGAGATGTAAAAAAGATTAAACAGCATGAAAAGTTAGAAGGACTAGGGACAGGAATTGAATGATTAAAATGTTTAGGAACATCACAAATGAAAATAACTGTTTTAAGGTCTAAGCTTTTTTCTTTAGAAAGCTAAGGGAGCCACTGTGGAGAGATATGAGAGACAGTCCTTCATAATTAACAGGGAAGTTGTTCAGACAAACTTAGGCACAGGCCAAGAATTAATACTGGCAGGGCAGCATTTTACAGACTACACCTTAAAGTTACTTAGGTTGAAAGCAGAGTTTAAAATGGCTATTGCTACCTGTTTACTCACTCATGAAAAGTTCCTAGAGGAGGTAAGTTTTGAACAGGGTTGAAATGATACTGTTTATACAGAAGACAGGAACACAATAGTGTTTTTCATGCGAAAAAGTTTGGGTTTGGGTTTGAGAGTCATGTCTTCCTAGTCTGTCATATTGCTATTTCCCTTAAACCAACCAACAATGAGGTAATTAACTGATATATTTGAAATTGTAATGAAGGGAATCCTGGAAGTCTTTTTTGGTGTTTATTCCCCACCTTTTCCGTGTTTAAAATTATTTCAAAATAAAAAGTCTTAAGGAATGTAATGTGTTTAAAAATATATTTAAATATATAAAATGGTGGTCTTGAGGTAAAAACATACTGAACTTATACTAAATTCTAAAATTAATTTGCTTTTGAAATGTATTTGAAAGTCATTTTCTAATAGATTATTCTTTGGCATGGGAAAAGTAAAATTTCATTAGTTAATTGAAATGTGGCATACTAGTGTGAAAAAATAGTATCTTCCCTACTTATGTCATACAAATCTGTGCATATGTTGTAGTCATATAGGAGAGGAAAGGTTATATACCAATGGTGAACCTTTTTTGGAGGCATTACAGTATCTTTTATTAATGTAGAAACCTCAGAAATCCCAATGTTATGTTTAATAAGTGGCCAAACAGCAATACTTATAAATATTCCTTGCCTTGAATTTAATAAGAGATTTAGGAAAGAAGGAAGCAAGGATAACAGGAAGTGAATAATATCTTATTTTCATATAAAAATTATGTAAGGAATATGGAAAACAACCATTTTAATATTTTCATGGAGAAAGCCCAAGCCATAATTCCATATTTTACTTTCCACAATTCACATCCTTTTCCAAGTGAATTATTTTCGTTAACTTGTTTCAAAGAATCTTGATATTTGGTACAGAAGAAAAGTGACGTAATATTTTAAGACCTTAAACTTTTAGGTTTTCAATTTTGTCTGTTTCAAATGTATCATTTATAAAGGCCATGCGTCTAGTAGAGAAGGTATGGGGCTTGGTCCTAGAAAGCTGGGTAACAGCCCAACCTTGAGAAGTGTATTTTGTACGCCTAATCTTCCTCATCTGTAAGTGGGAAAAATAATAATAACTCTGTTACCATGTGTATTGTATAAATCAAGCACTTGAATAACATGTCACACAAAGAGTAGCACCATGTAAGATTTAGTTACCCAAATCATAAGAACATATTGCTTAAGAAAAGAAAGGGTAAAAATAAAATAACTACATTTGAGATTTCTTTAGCTTCGCTTAAAACATTTTGACGATTTGTCTCTCCTGGGGATTTTTTTTTTCTTTTTTTGGTAAAGGCTGCATATTAATGCATGTACCTATGAGTATAGATGCTTGCTAGTTCAAATGGTACTCCTTTGATTAGACTCTTAGCAAACAGCCATGTCTCTCAATAGACACCCTGAATGTGGAGTAGTTTGTCACAATTATTTGGTAATCTCTTTCAGTGTAACTCACACAGCAAAAGTGACAATATTCCTGTCACTCCTCAGAAATGTCCCAGCTCTGCGGGTTTCCACATTCAGGAGAATGAAGAAAGCCATTACGAGGTATGCCATATCTCTATAGAGACCGTCTTAGTACTGAGCAGTTTGCATTTTCCTAGTGATTGTATATAGTCTGAGTTAACTATTATAAACATTTTCTTTGCCATCTTCTTTTATGTTCATATTTTTATGCTAGTACTTTTTTAAACAACTTAAATAAAGAAATTTAGAACAAAAAGCAAACAATAATATCTTTCCTCTTTGGTAATAGTGCAGCTATTAAATTCAATATTCTTGCCATTGAATGCAAAGTGTTGATTATTACCTATTTTTGGAGAAAGTAATGAGCAACTTTCTTTTGGAGTTAAAGATTCTTAATTGATTCATTTTTATTAGTTGAGCTAAAAGATGTGAACATGTATTTGTTGAAAGATTTATTTGCTTCATATCCTACAGTTAGGGACGATAGAGAAGACCATGTTGCTTAATATGAACAGGTTAACTGGAATTTTTATTAATCTTTTCTCTTTCTTCTACCTTTTCTCAGCTTGATTCTTTACTTCCTCATTTTTTGAATTGAAAATAAAAATTACCTTCCTTTTTTCTTAATGAGTCCATCCACTGTAAAATGTAGAAGATCCACATTTTGTTGTTTTTTCTTTTATCTTTTCTTTTTTTTATGTCGTGAGGGCTATTCCAGTACCAATCGTTCTAACAGGACTGGTTGCAAAAATCTATTATATTTATTTTAATTTATTAAAATTGTGGTATAAAACACATAATATTTACCATTTTAATCATTTTAGAGTTACAGTTAGTAGTGTTGAGTATGTTCACATTATATAATAGATCAATTTTTAAGATCAATGTTTTTAAGGAATTGTGTTTCAATAATTAACTCTAATATTAACACACACATATTTGTTTCATGTATTTCTGCAGTCATAACATATGGATTCCAGAGAGATGATGAATAGATAGATAATATGTATATGTATATGTGGTTAATAGCATGCATTCTATTTTCTCATTGAAGCTAGTTTTTTTCCCAATTTCCTTAAAGCTATTGAAAACATTTTTATTATTAGTAGTAGTACAGAGTTGGTTTTTAAAAGGTATTTATTTATTTATTGTGAGTGAGAGAGAGGGTGGGGGAGGGGCAGAGAGAGAGAAAGAGGAGAGAGAAAGGGAGGGAGGGAGAGAGAGAATCCCAAGCAGGCTCCATGCTTAGTGTGGAGCCTGATGCAGGGCTCAATCTCATGACTGTGAGATCATGACCTGGGCTGAAATCAAGAGTCAGACACTTAAATGACCAAGCCACCCAGGTGCCCCAGTACAGGTTTTTCACACTAGTTTTTGCCAAGTAAAGGCATCTGTCATTCTCAAAACTCCCAGTAGTAATGTAGGTCAGATAAACTATTTTGATTAATAGAAATTTTACTGAGTAAGCAACTTCTTTCTAACAAACCATTAATTGAGATGGAAAAATGTAAAAGTGATATTTTGGACAGTTTTATCTCCTAATACTTCCTTCACATATTTTATTTTTCTTTGTGTGGATCTAATTATTCAGAAGCATCCTTCTTACCTATAGCATATATTCTTCTTCCTATTTTGCTTTTATTTCCTCTCTCTTTCTCCAAAATCTCAATCACTTGGCAGTTGAGAGAAGAACGATAATTTAACCTCTTGATTTATCATCATTAGTGTGTATATTTCAAGTGTGTAGAACATGGAAATTTCTCCCATGAATCACCCTTATTGCATCCAATAATAACACAAGAACAGTTATTCTATGGCATAAATAAATAAGTTTTATTCATAAATAAAAACTCATGTAAATATTTACAAAGCCCATGAACAACATTCTGAAAGCCACTGAAATCCCGAAGATTTCCTTATTTTTTGTAGAGAATTTAAATAAGCCAAAATTAAAATAGTTTTCTGTGAATGGTATTTTTATTCTTCCCTGGCTATTTTGTAAGGCCCAATGCACAAGAGCACAGTTTGTACAGGGTTTATTTGTCTAGAGAAGATAGGTAAGAAAGAAAAAATGATACTCCAAGTTATCATGTTGACTTATATTATGATTCCAATTATCAAAGAACAGTGAAAGTAAATCTACTGTGTTATACTTATAAACAAAAGAAAGTAAACAAATTATTTTTAAAAAATCCCCAAATTCTCATTTAACCATCATATTCCAGGCCCATTGTAGTCTGAATGGTTTCAGATTAGGTCATCTCTAAGGTCCTCTGTCTTTCTAGTGGTCTATGATACTACATAAAGATAATGACATTGACAGCTGATATTTTTGTGGCACTCATACTCAGTGCTGGGGTCTGTTTCAAGCTCTTTATGAGTATATTTGGCCATCATTTACATTTTGTCCTTTAAATAGTTTTTCATTTTGTTATTTGTTAAATGGCTTTTCATCATAATATACCTTATTTACTAAGTATACTTTTTTTTTTTTTTAACACAGAGAGAAAATCTCTGCTGACATTTCTTAGAAAATAAAACTTGGAGGCAGAAATAATGCCTGTTTTGCAGTGTTATAAAGCATTCTGTAAGGGACACCTGGGTGGCTCAGTTGGTTAAGTGTGTTCAACTCAGGTCATGATCTCAATGTTCATGAGATTGAGCCCTGCATCAGGCTCCATACTTACAGCACAGAGCCTGCTTGGGATTCTCTCCCTCCCTTTCTCTGCCCCTCCTCCACTTGTGTTTTCTCTCTATCTGTCTCTTTTTGTCTTTCTCTGTCAAAATAAGCAAACTTATAAAAAAAAGCATTCTGCAACACAGGGTTTCTGTATAATGTTTAATGTCTATAGAACAATAACAAAGGGGATAGTTTCAGTAACCAGTTCCTTAAAAGTTATTAATCTAATATTAATCATTTTTGAAAATTAATAATGGAAAGTGATCATAACCTACAAAGTTGGTTCCTGTGCTATGCTGTTATTATTTTTCCTTTACATCGAATAATGTGGTAAGCCTGGTAAATATATTACTAATTTTTTATTTTCTCACAATTTATACTTTCCCACTTTAATCACTTTACTAAAGTAAAAAAAAAACATGTTAGGTCTTTTTATCATAAAAATATTTAATTGAATAAAGCTATACTGTTCAAGTAGAAAGTCATATTTTTGTCAACTAATATTGATTAATCTGAATGAAGCTATTAAGTTTGTATTACAACTTTAGATACAAAACAAAACCAAGGCTGTATGACCAGCAAAGTTTTAATCATTCTTAAATTATCGGACTTTGCCCATCATGCTTAACTTAGATATAACAATTACTGCTCACTCATAGAGGAATGCTAGTATCAGCTAATGGGTAATCTTTTAGCAGACATTATTCCAGACTCTTCATATATATTACCAAATTTTGTCTAATCTATGATGTTAAGATGTTAATGTATAACAGCTTAGCATAACCCATGCTATAATTTCATTTACCATTGAGAAGAATTGCTGTTGATTAAACTCTGATAAGTGCTTATATATGATTTCCTTAATATGTATCCCACTTTAAGTTATTTTAAAGTATAAGAAAGCTTACATATTAGAATCATTAAAATGTAGCTCATTTTAATTCTGACAGCAACCCCATTATTCCCATTTTACAGATAGGGAAACTGAGGCACACGGAAGTTACGTAAGTTGCTTGCATTCACACAGGTAGTAACTAATGGAGCTGGAATATAACCACAGGAACTACAAGGTTAATTACCCTAAGATAGTATTGAAGTCAAAACAAATTCGCAGGCTATTTAGTCATCAGAGACCATGGAAATTATATATTCATATTACTGAGGCATAAGTTGAAGACAAGAAAGATGGAGGAGCTTGCCCTAGGTCACAGAGCTAGCTAGTGATAGCACTAGGATTAGATCCAGGGTTTCTGATCCTCGAGTGATCTAATGACTACTTCTAAGCTATGTAAAAAATTTCTATGCAAATGTTAGAGAAAATAGTTCATATTTGAAAATTTTTCTTAAACTAGATTTTAAATAAGGTCTGGAATTTAAACGAATTGTCATATTTAAGTTTTCCTGACAGAGCTCTGTCACTGGATACAAAAAGCCTTCATAGTTAAAATTCAAGCATAGAAATGAATAAGTGCACATTGTTTTCATGCCATAAATGCATATTACCTTTACTAAGCCTCTTTGATCCATAAATTTTATTGTCATTTCCCTTCTATTATGTTCAGTTCCCTTTACCCATGAAATAGCATAGGATGCAAGTGGATAGAGCTTTCAGTGTCTATATTCTGCAATCTGTAGGAAAATGTCTCATAGTTATTGGAATTCACACAAGACTGCATCTCAGTATGAGTAGCTGTTCCCTGTCACTGTTTTTGATGCTTGAGCTAAAGTATTTTTACAAAATGGTCTAGTGTTCAGTGTATGAATTTTTGAGATAAGACTTTTCCCTTGTAGCAATGAAATCCGAAAATCAATGTCAGATGAAAATCTTAGCTCTAAGAGTTAGGGAGATTGGTGGAAGACTTTTAAAATAAGTATGAATTTTAGCCGCCAGACTTTGGAAATGTGGCAGTTATCACAAGTGTGAAATTCATGGGTACAGATGGTTGATCAAGATATCCCAGGATGGACCACTACTATAAATCTCCAGACCAAAACTGGGAAAACAGTTTTGATAAGGAAAATGTTTTTAACCTTTTACATAAATTTGTGACACAGGGTTTGCTGGTCAGAGATACATAGAAGTTAAATTATCATTGGCTTCACAAACATTCCAATGGTATCATTTGATGGAAATATGTAACAATAAAAATATGTCAAATGGAGAGTGAGAGGAGCATGTGGGAAGAGAATAGAATTAAAATGTATTAGATTATTACTATTATTTTGTGTGTTGCATTTCACATTCATAACCTCATTTAGGACAATAAGTCTTCCAGGTAAGTATACTTTTCCCACCATTAAAGACGGAGTTACAGGTATACCTTGAGCTTAGGTTCACCGAAACAAAGGCACACTGAGAGCTAGGAGAACAGTGGTTCTCCATGTTTGTAACCATAGCATAGAACACTCTAATTTAAATTAATAGTATCAAATGGAGTAATAGCAAAATGATAACGTTATCTGTTACGTTCAAATGAAAAGGGAAAGATATAAAGCCAAAAGGCTTTTACTTTTGTCTCACTTGATCTTGGTCTTTTCTTTTTTCTCTTCTCTTTCCTTTCCTCTTTTCAGTATTTATTACAGATTAACTTTGACTTAAGTAACTAAGTCTGGATCTAAATAAACAGAATCTAGTATATGAAATATTATACTACATACTTACATTTTCCTGTTTTTGGTGTTTTATATAGTTGTGTGACCCAAGCACATTTAATTTTCAAAGAATAAATGTGTTCTGTCCTTAGAATAGAGATTACAGTTGATATCAGCTTTTAAGTTAAAGTAATTAGTAGTCAAATCATTTAGCAATAATTACATGTTATAATATTTTGGAGTAATTTTATCTAATAATACCAAATTAATTCACAAGCCAGTTTGTTTTCATTTTTTTTCTTTATAAGAACAAACTTTTCTAAAATCCCAAAGGTAAAAATATTTAAGATATACACACACACATACACGCACACACACTCTTACTATATACATTGATATACATATATATTTTGGGAATAATTCTCAGTATATCAAAATATTTAAATTCTCAGTAACATCTAAGATTACCCGCCAAAATGATAAAAGCTGTGTTACACTTCAGTTACTTATGGTGAAACTTTGCATATATTACAGTCAGTAGAGAAAGGATGCTACACGACAGACCAGCTCACTCACTAGATAAGGATTTATTCCTCTTTTCATTCTTTTATCATTAAGGACCCAAATCTGCACGTTAGCAAAATAACAAAAAATACATATCATGGTTTGCAGCTTGTTAGGGTTAAGTTCTCACATGCCCAACTGGGAAAAGTCAAAGATCTTACTTACATGCCATTTTATGTAAGATTAGCCTTGTGGACAGTTTCTAACAAATCCAGGGACAATTGCTGACTACCATTTTAAACCATACTTAATGACTGATTGAAAAGTCTCCTTGATATGTATTTGTCATGTGTGATTTATATTATATAGAGATAAATTTTCCCTACATCTTTGAATTTTTGTTAATTACCACTTATTCGCTACCAAGTCAGTATAGATAAATTTGAAACAAATTACTAAGAAGTCAAAGGATTTTTAGTACAATAGTACACAGACACTACAGACATTCGTGTCTAATGCCTATGTATGATGTTTTCTACAAACACATTAATATTGTTATTTCACAGTAGAAACTTATGTTTGAAAATCATAGGAGGTATTAGCAGTATGGAGTAATATAAAAATATACATATTTCACCAAATGTCTCCTACTTATCTCTGCCTTCTGAATGTGGTTTGATTTAATTTTTTAAATGGAGCCATAAATACATCCCCTAAGCCAGATAAACAGAGATTGGGTGCTAGACATTCTTTCCTTTGTTCTCACCCATAAACATGATGTTGAGACTATTCTGTGGAGTGGAAGCAAATTACCCATCTTCCCCTTGTTGACCTTTTCCATAATTGTACTGAAACCAGTCTGTAAATCCTACATTAATAATCCCTGTCTGCCTGCCTGCCACAAATATTCATCCAACAAATATACCAAAGATTCTGTTACATGATATGCTAAGTACCATGCTGAGCAGGCAGGCACACGTACTTCTTTTTGTCTCAGGTATTACAGGGGACACATTTTTATATTCAGCAAGTTGCCATAAAGTGCAAGCAGTGGTACAGTAAGATATGTTCAAGAATCAAGAACACATGGCAGGAGCAAATTTAACCTAGGAGAGGAAAACATAATGTTACTGTAAGGCTTGAACGAGTCTACCAGGTAAATGATCAAGAGTGGTGTGATTTCTGTGGTTGTGGACAAATGAGAATGTTTCTCAGAAAGATTGCCTGTGTGAAGCCTAGGTGTTGGGAAGAGGCATCACAGGTTTGAGGAAATTTCCATTGGGTTATTTCTCTTCTCAATTCAGATGTCTTTCGGCTCTATTATCAAGACATCATCCTGGCTCATAATATAGAATGGCAATAGCTATCAAATTTGTAATGCAATATCCACATATACTTTAAAAAAATTAAGTTTATTTTGAGACAGAGAGAGAGAGCAAGCATGAGCTGGGTAGGGGCAGAGGGAGAGGTAGAGAGAGAATCCACAGCAGAGAATCTGATGTAGTGCTTGAACTCAAGAACCATGAGATCAAGAACCTGAGCCACAATCAAGAGTCAGGTGCTGGGGCACCTGGGTGGCGCAGTCGGTTAAGCGTCCGACTTCAGCTCAGGTCATGATCTCGCGGTCCGTGAGATCGAGCCCCGCGTCAGGCTCTGGGCTGATGGCTCAGAGCCTGGAGCCTGCTTCCGATTCTGTGTCTCCTTCTCTCTCTGCCCCTCCCCCCTTCATGCTCTGTCTCTCTCTGTTTCAAAAATAAATAAACGTTAAAAAAAAAATTAAAAAAAAAAAAGAAAAGAGTCAGGTGCTTAACCGACTGAGTCACCCATGTGCCCCTCTACATATACTTTTGATTATTAAGAACAGTGACTATATAATGTTTCTCAATGCGTGTTCAATATTGTTTTAAAAACTTTTGAACAATTGTGAAATCAGGTATGCATATTAATAGATGCATTCCTACAGATTTGGATTTTTAAGTGAATTTTATACATAATAATTGTATATACTGTATATGAATATATGTAATAGATATTACTTAAGGTTGCATGTGTATGTGGATGTGCAAATCTGATTTTATATGTAATAATTGATAACCCCCTATTATTTATTTATTTATTTTGATTTTATTTATTTTTTATTAAAATGTTTTCGAATGTTTATTTATTTTTGAGAGAGAGTGCGAGTAGCAGAGGGAAGGGAGTGGGAGACACAGAATTCAAAGCAGGCTCAAGGCTCTGAGCCGTCAGTAGGGAGCCTAATGCGGGGTTGAACCCACGAACTGCGAGATCATGACCTGAGCTACAGTCAGATGCTTAACCCACTGAGCCACCCAGGCACCGCAATAGCTCCCTACTATTAAGAAAGTGCACATTAATGTTTTCCAGAAGCTAAATAAATATACTTGATCCATTGGGGATTGTTCCATTGGAAATTCATGGAGAAGATTTCAGTTTGATTCCCTGTATTCCAGCAACAGCTATAAATCAGTGGTCAAATTTTCCTCTAACTTAAGTTTTTTTTTTTTTTTTCCATTACTTAACCCTGTGTAAAGGATGGCCATCACCGTCTTTTACTTTTTATTATACATGTTCTGCCAATTTCTTCTTCACCACAGAGCAAGTGGCCTTGGGTTTATTCACAAGAAGAACCACATTTGACAGATTTGCTGATGGTGTCAGCCATGGTTGCATGCTTGATGGACAGCACCAAACCTTGCTGTGGCCCAGCTCCTGCTAATTAGTCGTTTGAAGCCACTTTGTGTGCCACAGGCACATAGGCTTATCAGCCAAAGACATCTTTGCCATTCAGAATGACAAGTGTGATGCAGCTGTTTGTGGAGGGAATAGAGTGTACAAAGAGAGAGAAGGGCCTTTCAAACAAGTGACAACCATAGTACCTTTCACTGAAGGATCCTGAAATTATAACAAAACAACCAAAAGGTAGAATACAAAAAGGTGTAAATCAATATCTGTTACATCGGCATGGAACCCACACATGAAATGACAATAAATAATATCAAACTGTGAGAATGAGAGAAAAATATCCCTGCCTGACAGTACTTTTTAAATCAACTGAGGTTGCATGTTGTGATTAATACAGGCCGGGCATTTGCATATAGAATTAACATAGATGTGTGGAGTTTTCAGAAGGTTCTGCATATATCTGTGGATACTAATAGAGAAGCCTGATGGAAAGCTTTGTATTTAAAGTCCTATAGAGTACATGGTCATAAATAATTTATTGGGACACTAAATATCTCAGGACATTGAAGACCCATTGGGAAGAGTGAAGGTAATACAAATACATGTGAGAAGAGGATAGAAATAGAAAAGATAGAAAACTAGGAAATGTTAACATTTTTTTAGAAAATTAAAATATTGAAATAATAATGAGTGAAAATTTCTTCTCTGTGATGATTCTGAACTGTGAGATTTCTTTCTAGTTACCATTGAAAGGATTTGTAAATCAAATGGAAAGTCAAAAGATCTATTGTTAGAAGTGCACATTGGCAAATTAAATAGATATTTTTCACAAAACCTTTCATATTATAAAATCCTCATTCTAATTTCCAAATATCTACCAAGAATAATGTTTTTATAGATGATATTTAGTATTTTATAAAACAATTTTAATTGTATGTATGCATATAGGATATAGAAATTCTTATAATAAGATACTTCAAACTTGAAATGGGTTTTTGGATGTTTACACTAGTTATATATATTTATATAACAGATATTATTATTATACTCTATAAATATATATAGTGATTACTGCAGAGGGCATATGAGATGTCATTTGTTGTGTCACCAAATCTTGGTAAGTATGGACATAGAATTATAACTAGTCTTTTTATCTGTTCTATAGTCCATAAAATTTTGGATATAGATATAAAAATGTTTTACCTATTTAAAAAGCTTGAGACACACTTATGTATGCCAGTTAAATGGACAATGATACATATCATATAAACTACATAAACCCAGCTTTGTCTTGATGTTAGCTTTTATTTTAGCTTTATAATAAATAATTTTGAGTTTAAAAATGCTAAAGCTTATTTATAAATAGAAGTGGCATAGAATCACTCTAATTATTGAGAAGTGGTTACCTAGATTTACTTTTTCTCCTTTAGATGATTCAAACAAACAGTGGAGTATGTTAGGATTTATGTGTATATGTTGCATATGTTAAATACAGATGAAATCTTCAAAAAGAAGAGACTAAGTACATACTTTCTCTTTAAATGCCATTTATTTCTTCAATTTTGGAATTACTGGAAACCTCGATTATTCAGTATCTACAGCATATTATGCATGAGAAAGAATTTTGGAACCAAGACCACCAGGAGATCCATGTTAAGCAGGTCAGGAATGGAGTCCGAATATGATCTTTTTGAAAATTTTCAAATTTTATGAAGTATCTAATAGGTTTAATGTGAAAGGTGGACAGGAAGACTGAGGCAGAGTTTCATTAATGATGAGTATATAGGTTATGTAGATAAATGAGTAAGTCTTTCAGTCTGAGGTTTAGCATCAGCTTTTTCTTAATGGAATAGAAAAGAACAGAGTAGAATAAACTGTATAGAATTATAAAATAAGTTAGAACAGAATAGAATGAGGAAAGAAGAGGATAAGGGAAATAAACAGAAGATACATATGAAGTATATGTTATATACAATTGTTAAATATTATTTTACTTTACTTCACATGTATACATTTGTTTATATTTGAGTGCTTATACCATGTTTCTATGTAAAATGAGTTGCTCAGTGTGGGACAAATTAAAAAATTTGAAAGTCACTGATAAAAAATAGCCCAGACTTACATACCACTTACCATTCGTCAATAACTCTTCAAAATCACTTTGATTATATTAACTTGATGAATTAACTTCTCAGTGAGGTAAACTCTTCTATGATTCTGGTTATAGTTGAATAAAGGAAGGTATAGGAGACACATGACTTGTATAGTCACACAGCAGATAAGGGGCTGTGGCAGGATTCAAATCCAGAAAATCTAGATCTGTGGGTTGTGCTCTTGGCCACTGCTCTAATGCTTCCACCAAAGGTGGCAGCAGATCCAGGGTTTGAGACCAGCCTCCTGACTCACAGTGTAATACAACTCTCTTTCACTTCGGCAGTGACCTCTCCTGTCAGCCTAAATCCCAATCCGAGGGCAGAGTTTACAGATGTAAACTCTCAGCCTTGTAAAGAGGGTGCATAAGCTCAATGAGTCTAAGAAGTTCTCCCCTCAGTGACTTCTCTTGGTGATTTACAGTAGGGTTAGCATACAAATGCACTTAAGTAATTTAATTGTAAATGCATCTATTTACATTTAGTTTTACCTACTCAGTGGTAACCTAATTTGACTCAAATGAAAGAACACCTATTAATACTATTTTCCATATAACTCACTTTGACAAATAGCCTAGGCCATGAATGATACTATATGCTAAAATTTATTTAATGATGTTAAAATGAAGAACCTTGAAATTTAAGTAAAACCTCCATTTATTAAGATGCATGTCAGAAAATAAAACAAAAAGGAAACAAAAAAAATGGTGTCAAAGGTGTATGCATGTTTGTGTACCATGGTGTCAAAGGTGTCACAAATGGTGTCAAAGGTGTATGCATGTATTATCCACACACTTGTTACCAAAGAAGTAAAAGTATTTTTTAAGTTTCTGATTCTTCCTTGCTTTTCAGACAAAATTTTAAATGATATATGTCTAACATATTTTTCAAATAAGGGTTCATTCAAAAAAGCAGCAGCCCAAAGTCTTTTTTATTGAGGCCAAATTCTCGCTGTTTTGGCCATTGTTACCCATTCGAATGTGTGTGTTTTTTGTTTTGTTTGGTTTTGGTTTTTAAGATTTCTATGTCTTATCACAAATATGGTATCTTCTTTTTTTTCAAATTTTGCAAAGAATGTTTCAGAAATAAGATCAATATGAAATTATTTTTTCTAGTTTTTATCTACTTTATAAAATATAAATCCCAAACACAATGATATGTTGTAATTATTACACAAACACTGTTACATGGTGAAAAATGACAAAAATAGAGCTACATTTTGGGCGGCAGCCAACTCCAGCTTCTTTGTCAGGTAATGTAAGTTTATGAATTTTGCATGCAATTCAGACAGTTTCTGAATTTGGACACATTAAAAGAATGGCTAAAATTTAATTTGGTCAAGTACTGCTCACATATATAAAATGTAAGTAGTTTCAGATTGACCACTAATATTAGAAAACTAGCCAGTTAGATGTATAGGGTATTATGAAAATAGAGGGAAAAGTCATTCATTACTTGATACTTTCTTAACATATTTTAATTTTTCTATATGTCACCCACATGTTTGCATCTTAAAATAGGGATGAATGTGAGGAGATTGCTACTACATTCAAACATTTTATGAATCTGTTCTCTACCTACAGAAGATGGAAGTTCCTTGAAACCCAGGAGTCAGAATCTCCCAAATAATTCCATTCAGGGTCAGTTAAAGTAGAAAAAGTAACTAAACAAACTAACCAACGAACTAGCCAACTAAATCCCATAACACATGTAAGTTTGATAATGAGTTCTGAAATAATGAACTCCATACATTTAAAATAGGTAACTATGTGAGTTTAGCCTGCATCTAACAACAGGAATTTTCTTTAAAAACATACTTTTAGGGACGCCTGGGTGGCTCAGTAGGTTAGGCGTCCGACTTCACTCAGGTCATGATCTCATGGTTTGTGGGTTCAAGTCCCGCATCGGGCTCTGTGCTGACAGCTCAGAGCCTGGAGCCTGCTTTGGGTTCTATGTCTCCCTCTCTCTCTGCCCCTCCCCACCTCTCACCTTGTCTCACTGTGTCTGTCAAAAATAAATAAATGTAATAAAAAAATTACAAAAATAAAAACATACCTTTAGGGAAGAGGTTTATACTTCTTTTCAAATCGGTTCTTGTAGCCTTGTACATTCCAACACTCCTGGTCTATCGGTAGATAGTTATTCCCATGTTTTTGGCCAGGAAGCCAAGCAGCTTTAAAATGTACTTTCTGGGGGTGCCTGGGTGACTCATTTGGTTTAGCATCTGACTCTTGATTTTGGCTCAGGTCATGATCTCATGGTTCATGAGTTTGAGCCCCGTATCATCGGGCTTTGCGTTGAAAGTGTGGAGCCTGCTTGGGATTCTCTGTCTCCCCCTCTCTGCTCCTCCCCGCTTCTCTCAAAATAAATAAATAAACTTTTTTTTAAATGTACTTTCTGTCTGAATTATCTCAATTTTGACTGGAATGGCTATTTAGGACATGATACCTATTTAGAACAAATGAATAGTATAAAATGTCAACAAATTTTATATTGATATTTAATTTTGAGCATTTTGTAGATATGCATTTTACTGAAATTTTATAGATTTGATATTGTTTTTTAAAGAGGTGGCTGGATTGTTTATTCACTTATTGGCATAGTTATTACATGAGGTATTTTCCATTTGAAACCATGGAAAACTTCCACTCAACACAAAAAGGGAAAGCAAGAACCTTTTGGGTGAATCTAATCTTAATTCAGAATGTATGTAGAAAACACAATACTTAGTATCTTAAATGAGGCAAACATTGATACAATAAAGAAAACCAAATTTAAATTCAAATTATGGATTGAAAACATAGACAAATTGTGGTAGCATACAATGTAATACTATGCAGCAGTGAAGCAAAGAAACCACTGATACATGCTACAACATGGATGAATATTATGCTAAGTGAAAGAAAAAACAGAAATAAAAGGTTACATATTGTATAATTTAATTTATATGACATGTTGGAAAAGGTAAAGCTATAGAGACAGAACTTAGACCAGTGGTTGCCAAGAGCTGGGGCTTGAGGGGCTCAGAGGAAGTTCTTGGAGTGATGAAGATGTTCTATAATTTGATTGTAGTTGTATGTATATCAAAAAAAATTGCATTCGATGGATTTAAATAGGCAAAGGAGACCTTATTCAAGACTACAGTTAGGAGAGAGATGAATTCAACCTCTTTGAAACAAATGCAGGAAACCTTTTAAGCATTGGGGTGAGCTCGTGGGAAAAGATTGAAGCATGTTAGGAAGGAAGCTGGTCAATGTGATTAGACTGGCTGTGCTTACTGACTGGCACTTAGCAAAGTTAGGCTCCTCCCTTCCCACAGAGACCAGGAGATATGGAGGCCATTTTTCTTGATGAAAAATTACATTACATTTCAAAGGGATAACCACTAGGTCTTTGAGAAAGACATTCCTGAGTCATGAAACTGGCAAGAGCTGAGAAACCAAGTTATGTCTTGAGAGGACAGAGACAGAATTTACAAGTTTTGTTTTTGTTTTTATTTTAAAGGAAATGTTCTAAGACAAGGGAGGTCAAGGGCTTAGCGTAAGGAAGGAGCCTGTCTCAAGTTGAAGCAAGGTAAGGGGAGCATTAAGAGCGTCTTAGGTTCCATGATTGTGTGTGTATCAGAACTCATAGAACTTTATTCCTGAATGGGTGACTCTCACTGTATGCAAATGATTTCACAGTATGCCAAAAAAAAAAAAAAATTCAGCTAGGAAAAATATCATCATGGGTGTAGACTGAAAGCAGTAGAATCATGATGCCCCAGAGAAAGGAAAAAAGTGAGATTATAACTCCACAGGAAATGAGTCTTTTACTCTTCCATATATGGACCATCTAACATCTTTCATTAGTGACATGATAATTCATAAAACCCAATATATGCACCAGGTCTCTGCCGAGAAATATAAAACAGAGACCCTAGATGCTATAGATAAATTGTTTGCTGGCTCATCTTTCTGTTTACTGGATTGTTAAGCAAGAAGTCTTTGTTACCCAGAGGAGCATATTTGATTAAAATCAATACACATATATCCACATGCTACACCACAGTCACTATTCCACCTTCATGGAATTGAAGCATCTGTACTATTCTTACCACCACTACTGTGGTACATAGTTATAGTGAAAAGCATCTCAGCAGGAGTGAACTTTGCTTTTTGTCATGTGCCTCTTTCTCAGAATGCAACAGTCTAGTGGCCGAAAAAGAAAAGAGAGTTTCTATAGGTTGACTCCTAAAATGCTGAATGCTTTATTTTAATTCCAGAACCACAGTGGCTAGTCTCCCTGTAGCGGCAATGGGAGAGCAAAGTTCTTGTTTTCACCAGGGAATAGGTGACAACCAGGGTCATGGGGAGCCAGGATCTCCAGGGAACAGCTGGTTAAGGGGATCCACCAGCGCCTCTGTCCCCACCCTTTAGTCACTTCACTGAAAATACAAAAGGCTTATTTAGCAGCACCCTTAGGCATATGCATCACAGAACCACTCAACACAAGTATTTCCTCTCTGAGGCTTCCCCCACTCCCCCCTCCTGACCTTGAGAAGTGTTGACAAAGGACATAAAAGATGGAACAGACAGAAGTTTCACGATGAACCAAAAAATTATGTTCTGCTGCATGATGAAGAGAAATAAAAGGGAGAAAGCTAGATATATGTTTGGTTTAAATAAGTCTCCACAAATTCTGTAACGCTTTGTGCAAACTTGGCCCCAGATCAGAGGTACTCAGCCTGCACAGTAATCAGGACTTTCTCAATAAACCTCAGCCTGTTACGGTTCTTACCACATTTACTTTCTCAATATGATAGTACTTTACAGCTATCTACTCGATTATGGCCAGAGTTCCTAGCAGTTATTGATAACCATACCATCGACTTTATATCTCAGCCAGCACAGGCAGGGGGAAGGCAATCAGCACAGTGAATTTCCTAACCTGGATATATCTTCCTGAAACGCGAAGATGATGACTCAGTTCTACAATTGAGCTTGTGATTCTCAGTGTGGCGAAACTTCTTATGTCATTTTTATTTTTAGCTCTTTGGCACAATTATAGAAAATTCTTGTAGGAAAATCACAGCTTCCATAAGGAGGAGCCCTGACTGCTTTTCAGAGGTTCAAAATGTTGGGAAAATTCATAAACCCTGTGCAATGCATTCCTTGGTGGGGAAATGCAGATAAATTTTTGTTTACTGAAAGAATGAAGCAAGATTGCAAGACAGTTTCAGTTTATCTTTTCCGTTCTCTACCCTCTCTTTCTGAACTCTGCCTTGTATTTCCTTTGCCGGAGCTACTATCAAAAATCCACACTCTTCTAAGGCCTACCTTTCTTCAAAAATCACATCTCTGAGATTCAAGGGTCCATTTCCTGCGTGTGCAGCATAACTAAGTTGTGTGAACATGTAGTTGATGAGAATGACAATTTTGAGTAACTACTCTTCAACCTTCCCCTCATTGAGATGTGAGTGAGTAAAATGAGTTAGTTTCACATAAAGCCAGAGGTATTTGCAAGCTGAATTCAGTAAGACCATGTCATAGTGGTTTGATACATCAGAGTGACTTCAATCGCACAATATATGGGGCCAAAATTTGGGATCACCACCTACATAACCTTATGTATGGTTATTATCCACATTATGTATGTAATCACTCCTTTATTAAAAGTGGTGTTATGACTTTTAGTTCTGGAAAAATATAATTTTAGATATTCTTATTATGTAGGAAAATGACATTTAGATTTTACAATTTGGGTTTTTAGTAATTTTAGCAATATAGGTGTGCTTTTACTTCTAAGTCAGTGTCTAGTATGCTTCAAATACCAGAGATGATGTGAAATAATGATATGAATGCAAGATCTAGGTAATATTTTACAGCAAAGCTGTTACTTAATGGTCTTTTCTGATATCTTGTTAGTAATTAGCATATTAGTATTACTGTTATCAGTTCTAAAGTATAGCAGTAGCTGGTACCGAGTACTCTTTTTTTTTTTTTAAAGTTGATTTATTTTGAGAAAGAGCGCAAGCAGGGTAGGGAGAGAGAGAGAGAGAGAGAGAGGAGAGAGAGAGAGATGGGGAGAGAATCCTAAGCAGGCTCCACGCTGTCAGCACACAGTCCGATGCAGGGGTTGAACTCATGAACCATGAGACCATGACCTGAGCTGAAATCAAGAGTTGGACACTTAACTGACTGAGTCACCGAGGCACCCCCCAAGAGTACTCTTAATGATTTTATATTGTTATGAAGGCATGCTATTTATGAGGGCACTCTACAGTTACAAATCAGTACATTCCTTATTTGAAAGTTTCAAATGTTTTTATTAACATCTCCCTTTTATACAAATATTCTCATGCTTCCTTTTCTACATTATGTTTTCTAAAAAGTGTCTGTTGTAGAAAATAGAATGGGGCATTTTTTCCCTATGGCAGAATGCACATCTCCGTTTTTAATGCATGAGCAGGAGGTTTGGTTCATTAAGCTCAGTGGCACCGATAGTAAACTAAAGAGGAATGAAAGGAAGAGGAACTGAAATACCATCATCCCACTAATGATACTGAAACTGCGCAGCTTTATTGGGAGACTGCCCAGACAGCCACTAATGGAAGGCATGGTCCAGGATGTGAACTTGGTGTTGGAGTGCCAAAACTACACATCTAGAAAAAAAAAAAGCATTGCCTAGAAGAATGCCTGGAATAATTTAAGCAATTGTCCAGAATTATGGTGTGTGTGTGTGTGTGTGTGTGTGTGTGTGTGTGTGTTACTATATTTGTTGGTGGGTGGGTTAGAGAGAGAGCATGCACACACAACAGGATGGAAGAAAAAATGAAAGTGGGGAATATTCAATTACCTTAAGACTGTATTGAACAAGGAAAGCAGTTGTATCACATATATGTATCTCAGGATGCATGAATTGGAGAATATCCAGAGAGCTCAGTGTCACTTTTTGACTTAAAGAATGTGGCTGGCTTCAGAATGTTAAATAATTTCTGAGAAATGTCCACTTTCCTAAGAAGGGACTAGAATACATGGCTCTTCATATCCCCATACACTTCCACATCACAATGCTATTTAGGTATTTACTAACACTCAGTTATAATAATTAACACTATTATTTCTCTTATAAATGAATATTATTGTTCCTAGTTCACCCCTGCACATGAGGAAGTATTCAGAAATGTGCCCTTTGAAATGAGGGAAGAAAACAGATTCTCTGTTCAAATTGGGCCTGTGCCCAGTTTGAACAGAGAATCACTCAGCTGGGGATGGCAGCTTTCGTGGCCTCTGGCTAACACAACCCCCTCAGTGGCTTTTCACAGCCACTTAGAATCAAGTCCCAGCAGGCTCCAAGCGGAAGCCGCAGCTGCGGACACTGGGGAACACCTATGTGTCCCTCGGCCCAAGTCACAGGTCCCTTTCTGATTTCAGTTCTGCTCATGTTTTGTGTGGAAGGTTGGAGGGCAGGTAGAGAAGGGACATTCCTCTCACCCGATTACCCCCTCCTCTTTGATACGCACCCAGAGAGAGGGAAAACTTTTGGAAATTGCCCAGGTGTGCTCTGAAAAACACAAGTCAGAGTTTGGGTTCAGTGACACCTTTGCCCTTCAAAAAACTACAGAACGAAACACAGAAGTCCCCCTTTTAATGTTCCAACAAAGGCAAATAAATTCAGTAAGAAGGCCAGGTTTCATAATCGTACCTGAGTTCATGCTGAACATTTAAACATGGTAGGGGAATCCGTCTGTGGTTAAAGCTTTTCCTGCTGGAGGACTTCACTGAGAAGAAAATGGTATGTTTTACCATACCAAGAGGGATAAGACATGGAACATATGGAAGAAATGGAAAAAGTCCAGCAGGAGATCCTTAAATAGAAATGAGTTTTTAGATAAAGAAAAGACTTCCATGAGGAAGAAATATAAGCTATTTCTGAGACCCAGGTGTTCATAACCCAGCATAAATCTCCATTTACTATTGCAGACTCTAGCAAATTACCTTATTACAATTCCTACAATTTGTTTCAATTTTATTCCTATATCCTTCAAGGTAACAAAATAAATTAAGTATTCTAACTTACTAGGGGAATAAAAGGCCTTGATAAAATTAAAAACATCTTAGAGTTCAGAAACATCAACTGGTGAATTAGAATATTGGCTGGTTTGGCACTATAGAAGCACAATCGTGAATTTTACTCCAACCACCCCTCCCCCCCGCCCTTTCTCCCAGTTTATCTTCCATTAAATGTTGAGCCCAGGAACTTCATATTTTTTAAAAGATATCCACTAAAATAAACATCTTGGAACTTAATGAAAGCAAATTCTTTGAGATATCATAGATTATTGTTCTATAACATCATGGCTCAAAAGTGAGTGAATGCGTTCAATTCAACACAGCCTAGTTAATTAAGTACATTCTTTTAATACTTAGTTTAACATGCATGTGTTAGTATATTGCTTATCCACAATACTTAGATACTTTCCTAGGCACTTCAGGGATAAACATTTTAGCCAGTTCTTAACTTCTATCTCCAAATCTTCTAGAGCTTGGGACAGATTCTACGTACATGTTAATAGTGCAACCCTTGTTACTGTATGCTGTGATGGGGCACATCAGGTGGAAGAAAGTTGGACAGTGAGATAGATTCAGGCTGACATATCAAAGAATGCCTCATGGAAGAAGTGGGATTTGAGTCGAGCATCAGAGAATAGTTGGAGAGTCATCAGAAGGTTAGAGAGGTAATTGGGAAAGAAAATTGTGACAGAGTAGTGCACTTTAGACAAGGTAGCAAAGTGAGGGGCAGAGGATAGGAAGTTTTAGGGTACATCTTGGTATAGGGCGTGCACTATCAGGAGGGGTTCATTTTGACCCTTGATCCTAGCTGAGAGGTCAAGAAGTGGTAGAAGAGATACACTTTAATCGAATTTATTGCTGATATGAATTTGTAAACCAGAAATAATATTATGGCACTAAAGACTTAGTGAGACAGGCAGGAATAGAGCTCAAGTTTACAAATGTTTTTAAAAATATTTTTGAGAGGGGCGCCTGGGTGGCTGAGTCAGCTAAGTGTCCGACTTCAGCTCAGGTCATGATCTCACAGCTTGTGAATTTGAACCCCATGTCGTTGGGCTCTGTGCTCACAGCTCAGTGCCTGGAGCCTGCTTCGGATTCTGTGTCTCCCTCTCTCTCCGTCCATCCCCTTCTCTCTCTCTCTCTCTCTCTCTCTCTCTCTCTCTCTCTCTCAAATATAAAATAAAAAATAAAAAAACGTTTTTGAGAAAAACAGCACGTAACGTGCCATTTTTTTTTTTTTTTTTTTTTTTAATTCTTGAAGCTTCTACTAAAGGAATTTTTTCCTTTCAGGCAGTAATGTTCGGGAGGTGGGAGAGATGGGAAAACAGAGAAGGAAAAAAAAACATTTTTATTAATAACATTGATGTGGCATATACCCTTTATTTTCTTCTCCTCTTCAAAGGCATACGTTCTATTTGACCTTGTGAACCTCATCAGTTTACGAAAGCATTTATTTTATAGGTGGTCTGGTCAGCTGTCATTATGATGGTACCTAATAAAAATATTATAACGAGGCAAAAACCAGTTTAGCTTTGGGATTCTTTACTTATGCTGTCCTTCCTTTTACCTCCCTCTTCCCGCCCCCTCCTTTGAGCATAACCACCACAACCCACTCTCCCAATACACATCCACAGAAAATCAGCCTAATTCCCAAGATCCTTTCAGTACTGCAACATTTTAGATTGGTGAATGCAGGAAATTACACTCACATAAATTAAGAGTGAGAGGCAAGCATAAAATAAATGTGATTTCTACTACATTGTAGGTGCTGTGAGAACACAAAGAAAGAAGCAGTTTGATTCTGATAGAGGCCGAATGAAAGATCCAGTAGAGTATGATATTTAAGATCTATCCTGAGTGGTGATTAAGAGTTTGGTGGGTGAGCCATCAGGAGCAAAAGCCCTTCTGGTGGAGGCATCAGATGGAAGAGGGGAGAGGATGAAGACATAGGCATGTAGTGATGTTAGTGGAAGAGCTGCTCATCTGCAGAGACTGGACCAGTACTTCCCAAACGGTGTCCCATGAGATAGGGCAAAGCAAGCAAACAAAACAACATGGCATAAAAACGGCAAATATTTAAATCTCTTTAATAAGCCTATATGTTTCATTACTCCCTTAAGACGCTTTTATTATTTCAGGAGGCATCTAATATAACTAATGTTTTATGGAACATAACTTGGGAAGGGCTGACTCAGTAAGTAAAATGTGCCTATTTTGTTAGAAGAAGGAAAACGAAGGTATTTAAGATTCATTGGATGCTTGAAACTGGGACAAATTCTTTCAAACAAACAAATACACACACACACACACATTAGTACTGATTATACATCTGGCAGTATGTTTATGGCTTCGTAAGCATAAGAAAAACATGAGTAAAACACAGTGTAAGTCTCTAAGTAGCTGAGAGTGTGTTCAAGTTTCACAAAGGAGTGAACATTATTTCCAACTGTTGGGATAGTGAACACTTTTGAAGAAGGTGACATTGATCAGTGTCTCACAGCAAATAGAGATGTACATGAAGGACTTTCTGGGCAGAGGGAGCAGCAGGAACCAAAGTTCTGTTTTGAGCTCAGGGAATAGTGAGGTGCCCTGGCTCAACTAAATGTATGCAGCATGTTTTGAAAAGGGAGATGAGAAAAATGAGGAAAAAGAGTTTAATGTTATCTAGATACTAAAGGACACTGAATGTCATGAGAAAGAGTTTGAAAGTCAATCTCTAGATAGTGTGAAGTTGTACATTTGTGAAAAGAAAGAAGAAACTGAGAACTTCATGAGATCAGCATTATTTATCTTTAATTAAAATAGTGTGGTCAGATAGAACTTAGGCACTCTGATATCTTTTTTTTTCCTCTGATATCTTTTTGAAGACAGTTTTGTTTTATGGGATTTATACATTTTTAAATGATGTCCCCAAACTGGACAGCTTTCCCATTAATTATTGTCATGGTCGAAGTTTAGTTGCCATTACCTTGTATTTAAACCAGTGAACAAATTGCCATCGAGTAACTGATTTTTGGGTATGTTTTGAGGGCATACGAGATTGAACAAATATTTATCAAGTGCTTTTCTGATTGAGGGGAGCCATATCTGCATATATGACACTTTTTGAGGGCAATTATATTCTATGTAATATGGAATTAAAATGTAAATACAGGGAGCCTGGCTCAGTCAGTTTGGTGTCTGACTCTTGGTTTCGGCTCAGGTCATGACCTCAAGGCTTCATGGGTTCCAGCCCCATGTCATGTTCCTCATGGACAATACAGAGCTTGTTGGGATTCTCTCTCTCTCCCTCTCTCTGCCCCTCCCCCCTTACACCGTCTCTGTCCCTCTCAAAATACATAAGTAAATAAAGAACTTAAAAAAATAAAAACTTTAAAAAAAGTAACAAAAATGTAAATACAATAATTGAGAACACAGAAAGAGGAATGTAGGATGCTTGTCCTTAGTAAAGAAAATGAAAACAGGGCCCATCGATGATGAATGAGGAAGATTTGGAAAGGTAGAGAGGAAGCACTAAGTTCACGTCTTAGGAGAAAGCATGAGCAAAATTGCGCCATCAAGTCTCATTGCCTCATTTGCCTGGGATTCAAGAGGATTAGGCAGGATTCTGACATGATGAATAAATATTGTTTGTGGAGTGGAAGCACACTAAGGAAATAGAAGGCGAATTATGACAACCAAGAGTTTCAATTTAGAGAAGAGTAGATTACTTTTAGATTTCTAAAAATGTTAACCAGAGTTTCTCTGTGGCACATGAGATAAATGTTAGTTTTAGAAATATATTGCCACCAAGATAATTTCTTAGAAACCAGTGTTCCCTGGAAACAGAAAACTACTTGTTTTGGAATTTGGTGACTTTGCTTTCTAGGCCCAATAGGCAATATAGCAGGAAGTTATGTTTTAGATAAGAGTAAATTTGCTTTTTTAAAAGTGGATTGTACTGCATATAGATTTAGCAGATTATACATAAAATATAACAACAACTAAATTAAAAACAGGCCATGTATTTTTAAAGCATTGCTTAAGGTCACTTTAGATAGACGTATAAAGCTATCCTGCTTTACCCAGTTCTAACACTGGTGAACTTTCCTTTCCCATATTTCACACATGCAACGATTTCTCTTCATTTGCCTTATTTCTGCGGTTATGAATTCAAAAATATTTAGAATTTCAGCATTTAGAGAAGGCATTGGAAATAACCCTACAGTTTTAGGACTAGAATGGTTAAAAACTGATATTATTTTTATATGCCTGTACAATAACCCATTTTTAGATGTCTGTTGTTTCTTTTATAAAATATTTAAAATATTTTCAAATAATGTGCTTTGCAGTTACATACTGTATATCTCTTACCATTGTAAAATGCTTTCCTGATCACAAATCAAAATTGCAAATTACAGTTAACTTCTAATGGTTTAGTTAGTTGCAAATAGATATTCATAGATGACCTAACTACTATAGTTGAAAAGTATTCTCGTTTAACGTGTCTGACGTACATTACATGAATTATTTTATTCAAAACTCAAAAATATTGCTGTCTTCCATTTTTTAGAGGAGACTACTGAGGTGTGAAAAGGTTTAGCAATTGGTCCGAGGTCATACATTCAGGGTTAGTGTTGGAATCTGATTTGGTGCTCCAGAATCTAGTTTCTGCCACAATATGAAACTCAGTATCATCAGTTTATAAGCAGTAAACAATTCTTTGTATTAGTATATTGAATTATTACCATACATTAAGGAAAACAACCAAATATATGACCCCACTGTCTATTACCTGCTTTATATATGTCATGTCAAATAAATACCAAATATATAAATGTAAAAAAAAAAACAGGCAGATATTCAGATAGTCTTCAGACAATTAAGATTATTTATACCAGGACTATGAAATATTAAGTACAATAGAATTAGGGAATGATTATCTTAATAAACATATATTTTTGCTTTAAATTTTATATTATTTTCCTGCCCAGTAATATAATTATTTGCTTTCCTACTATTTTTTGTTGTTGTTGTTGCTACCGATGAGGTTTTAAAGTCTTTCTGTTCATGATTGCCAGCTTTCATTACTGAGAGTAGACCATCCCATTTGAAAGGCACGTGTCTCATCCCTCATCAATTTTCCTTTAGTTTGGAGTTGTTGCTGTCACAAGTGATGATGTCTGATGTTTGAACTTCATAGGATGATTGTACCCAGAGGCTTTTTAGGCAGCTGTGTTTGGTGTCTCGTGGACATTAAAAGGAATGCTCTCACCATGGCTTCCTAACAAAGTACTAGTCATATAGTAAGTACTATGAATCCAACCAGTGTTTTATCATTATTCTACTTAGTTTGATTTACTCTTTAGTACATCAACGGCACAATATAGCCAATCTCTTGTTTGTTCTATTCACTGCCACTATGCATCGAGCTGAGTGCTTTGTAGCTATTTTTCCTGAAATAATAACATCTCCTTTTTCATCCTGTATCCTGAAGCATTTTTTGGATTTGTCCTTTGGCTTCAGGATTTGTTTGCATTCATTTGTACTAAACTACATTTAAAAAAAAAATTGTCTTCAAGCCAAGCCACTTAAATTATCTAAATGTGTTAGTAAGTTTTAAAGGATGTCTTATTTCATTTCCTATTCTGCCTTTTAATTTTACAGTACTCGTAATTGTGCAACCTATTGTAAATCTAATTTGAATAATCTTTTATTCAATTAGATGCTTGATGTGTTGTCTCACAAATGCATTTCCTTTCATGTTTCTTTCCTATCTCTAGGTTTAGGTAAAATGAGTGGAGCTGTCTTTTGTCAAAGATACATTTTAGTTGAGGTTATTTGAGCAAGGTGGGAAAATGGGCTTCTTACAAATTCATGTTATTTACACACAGTTAATCCTAAATTGCCTTTTGATATAGGTAAGTACATTAGTTTATTTTACAAAGCTACCATGCCATCTATAAGGTTATGTGTCTGTGTATATCTCCCAAGGGGGGAAAAAAAAGAATGATAATTGATAGCCAACCACTGGGACTAACCATGTTGGGCTCCCTCATTTTTAGCCATCTCTTTTCCATATAAGAATGCATTTTAGAGTAAAGGCTGGCCTATGACTGTTGCCAAAGCAATTTGTAGCCAGCTGTAAAATTAGCTTAAGATTTGTACTTGTTTGCTTTTCCACGACTCTAGAGAATGCCTCCACTAGTGGTTTTGATAGTGGAAATTCCTACTATTCACATGATAAAATTCAAAATAGGAGAAACATAATTATTGTGCATTAGGTATTTCTTCATTTGGCTTGAGAAGTCACTGTTCTCTACTCTTTTAAAATTAGCTCACAAAAAATCTGCTAAGTGTCTGTTTTCTAAAGTGACTCTCTTCTCCACGGGAGAGGCATAGCTTTTCGCAAACAACAGCTTTACTGTTTCTATAGTGATGCTGCCTCCTTACTACACTGAATGACAGTATACCAGAGTCTTAGGTTATTCACACTTATACATGTATTCCATGGTTTAATTGTCTTCTAAATATATGATGCTCCTGTCCAATTTGGAAGTGGACATTCATTAGAAAAGAAAGTAGAAAAACACTGAAGCTATTCTGGTGTTTTTACTTGTCCTCTACTTTGTTCTTCACTTTCTGCTCTCTGGTTTATTATACTTTAAAACCACCAAGATTTCTTCTTAATCTCAAATTCCCAATGATTCTCCTTCTCTGTAAATTTCTTTGTTTACAAATAGATTTTCTTTTTTATACATTATTTATTTTGTTTTCAGTTGTAAAATGTATAACATGCCAACTATTCCTCACTTCACTTTCAGGATCACGGATACTAAAACCTAGTTGTTTATTTTGCCTCTCCAGCCTCGTACCCAACATCACACTCCATAGAGATGAAAATAGGCTTTCAGGGTCCATATGTGAAAAAGGTTCTTTTTATTTGGCTTCTTTTCTGTTTAAATCAGAACCCCTGCTCTTACATTTAGCCCCTTTGTGAGTTTCATTGCCCTTATTCATCTCCTTTTTTTTTCATCTCTGCGTCTTCTATGTTCTCCTTTATGATATAGTCTTCATTTTTGTATCTGTCATTATCTGTGAAGCTATTTCTGAAGGTATTTAAAACTCTCTTGGATTGAAGACTTGTGTCAAATGTTAACGAAGGAAAAAGGATTATTGGATTAAAAGTTTGTCTGTGATCAGCAAGCTAAACATTAACTATCCATTTAGGTGAAAGGGCTTGTGGGAGTCAGTGAAATAAGGAAGTGTTCCCTGTTTCCACTGAGCTTAGGAGAATACAGTTCCAGGTAAGGTATATTTAAATCCACAGGAGCCACCCACTAGAACAAAGAAAAATGTAGGTTCTAAGGAGTTGAAGAATAATCTTTTTTTCCTCTATGAACATCAAACATTGTTTACTTGGTAGGTGCATTCCAATGAAAGTGTTATTTCGTGACTAAGGTGTTGGTTTAAACATAAAACTAACTGCATGATGCCTAGAGGGAGAAACTGGAGTAAAAATTATCTAAATGCTTTCACAAATATCTGAAGCCTAGGATGGGCAGAATGCAGATACATTTTCCCAGAGAAAACCCCTAAAAACCTGTTAACTGAGCTGATGACTCCATGGCTTCTAAGTTCCTATTCTCTAGTTCTTTGACCACTTCTGATTTGGGATTCTCCTTAAACTTAAAACCACTTTAGGAGCATTGCAGAGGTTTACGTGCAAAGCAAAAACTGCCAGGAGAGAAAGTAATCCACTGATACTCAGATTTACATTTCTTTGAATCTTGCTTTCTATTAATTCTAATACTATTGTGCATTTATAAAATATAGTACTGTTTTAAACAGAAATCTACTTTTTATTGTCAAAAGGACATATATGACTTTCTTGCCTTTCAACTAGTACATTTCTTTTTTGTTTCAAGTTTTTAGTTAATTTCTAGTTAGTTAACATATAGTGTAATATTAGTTTCAGGAGTAAAATGTAGTGATTCATCACTTACATGTAATACCTAGCGCTCATCACAAGTGCCCTTCCTAATACCCATCAACCATTTAGCAATTATTTTCAATTTTCTTTTTTTTTTTTAATTTCTTAATGTTACTGATTTTTGAGAGAGAGACAGAACATGAGTGGGGGAGGAGCAGAGAGAGGGAGACAGAGAATCTGAAAAGTAGGCTCCAGGCTCTGAGCTGTCAGAACAGAGCCTGACGCAGGGCTCGAACTCATGGACCATGAGATCATGACCTGAGCCGAAGCTGGACACTTAATGACTGAGCCACCCAGGCACCCCTATTTTCAGATTTCAATGTGGCTAAGATTCATTGAATATCAAACATTGCTGGGAGCTTTCATATACATATTTAATCTTCTCAATGAAATCTATGAGGGAGATCTTTTTATTTTAATATTTAGATTATAAACCTATTCCAGTATCAAAGAAGAATCCAATACCAAGAGGTAAAAGCAATCTGAATTTCAGGACAGTATTCCAAAGAAATATAACTTTAAGAAATCAGAAAATATCATCATATTAGGTAAAAATAGAATATGTGAAACTATCAAATTTTTCTTTTTCTTTAAAGTCATTTCTTGCCTGGTGACATTTAAAACATTTTGATCTTTGGAAGTCTCTTTTCTCTACTTATTTCAAAAATAATTTCTTTGACATAGTTTGTAATAACCTCTTTTTATTATTCATCTCATTTTGACTGCTAATTAGGCTATACACACCATGACTAGAGATCATCATCGTTGATTCCCTTGTCTATAAAACAAAAACAAAAATCAAGTAATATCAAACACTAGAGAAACTGAATTTCTCCTAATTCACTCCTTTAAAAATTAAGTTCATTAGTTTCTTTGTTGACATGCCGAAGAGCAGAGACATGCACTTGAATTTAGAGAAGGAGTCAGATTTGAATTAACAATACAAAACTTGATGTTTTGTAATTTTCTTTTTTTATATACTTCACTCTTGCTAAGGCTAAGTTATTTGTTACACTGAGCTTTCTTTCTTAATCAGCAGCAACTCAATATCTAATCTGGTGTCATGCTTTCATTTTTTTACTGAGAAAGACAGATGCACAGTAATTGAGTAATATATTTTTTTATTTCCCCAGTCTCTGATTCTTGATGCATAGTATCCACTTTAATTCACAGTACAAAGTCTAATCAGTTCTGGTCATTGGTTTAAGTAAGTCCTGGCAATATTTTAGTAAATAACTTTATCAACTACTAAACACTGTGAGAATTCATACTTTAAATTTACAGCTATGTTTACAAATTCTAAAGGGCCAATGAGCCCTTTCATATCTGTTTATCCTGGAACTCATGCATTATTAGAGTTAGTGATATAATGTGAGGAGACCCAGAATATATACTTAAATTCTTCCTGAATACTGTAAACACATGTTACATATTAGGCAGCATGTCAGATCCTGAAGTCATACCTTTCTCTTGAAGGACAACCAATTCTAATATATGTCTATTTGTTAGAAAAGTTGACTTTGGATTATAAATATAGATATTGCTGACTACCAAGACAATTCATCAAGGCATTAAATATTGTCATTGTAAATTCTGCTTTCCTGTCTTCTCATCATATGAATGATAATGAATTGATTAATGTCTACTAAACTATAGCAGTAAACTATAAATAAATTGGGGGCAGATTACTTTTTGGACTGTAGATAACAAACATACAGGATTATATAGAAAAGACCTGGTGAAATGTGATTTTTATGGTATGTAGAAACTTTTCCCTGGTTGACATTTAAAAATACATAGTGCAGTTCTTTTCACTGAAATAGACACTGGAATGGAAACTGCCCACACTCCCTCCTGTAGAAAAGTAGGAAAATGTTTCCAGCAGCCTCTCACCCTTGCTTTGTATGCTCTGAGTATCTGGCATCATGTGCACTCAGTGAGAATCCAAATGTGTTGATGTTTACTAAACAGCATGGTGCACAATTTCCTACCATAGCGCGTACGAAGAAAAGCAGAACATATGCTTGAATATTCCAAATAACTTGTTAGAAAATGCATGTGGATCTATATCTAATATGAAATTAATTTTTCACACACACACAGAGCCCTGTAACCAGATTTTTACACAGTGGGTTGTGATATTGTAATCCCTCATTCATGAACTATGTGTTTGAATTACACTACTTGAATTATCAAAGTCATCTTGCTGTTTGAATGCCGCTGGCATGGTATTTGAAAGAATTTTATAATCAAGTCTAGCTCCTTTAGGGGAGATGTTGATACTGCCCCTGTAGGTGGTACAATAGATGTTAGTTAGTGGCTTGAAGCTAATTTTTCTATTTCATGTACTTATGAAACATTGTTTTTCCAAAAGATACCAGAATTCTGATAGACTCTTCCTTTCCTGTCTCTCACACACACACAAACACGTGTGCACACTTTTGCATGTGGAATCTCTTAATTTCCTCATCTATAAAATACTGTTAAAAAGATAATTTAATGAACTTTTAAAAGTTTGAAAATTTTCAACAATTTATAGAGGATTGGATACTTAGGGAAGTCTTCAAACCTCCAGATGCCCAGTTAAATGAGTGTTATTCAGTGAAATGAATCTTGTTTAGTGTTTTGGCCTCAAAAGAATCATACCAAGTATATTTTAGCAAACACCTATTCTAAGCCAAATATTTCCCTAGGAATTCTCATTTATCTTTCTTAGTTGTGACAGCTCCATTATATTATAATTATTTCCATGTGATGGCTGTGTAAAGCTGAAAGAGTTCCACATATTGTTATGCAACACGGTACTGCTTCTGATCCTAGTTTAGTCTAGCCTTACATTATTACTGACTTTGACTAAGATCCAGAAAGTATGTTTATCATATCTGCATGTTGTGTGAAGTAAAATATAAAAAGGTAGATGACAGAATCAGGATGAAGAAAATTTCGAAGTGACTGGAATAACAAAGAAAAAATTAACTGTTTTATGTGTGATATTCTACATATGCATTAGAGCTGAAGAGGAATATAATTAGAAAATGCATTTGATCTAGCTTTGCGATGGGTCAAGTGATAAGATTCGGAATGTTAAATTCATCATATCATAATTCATTGTAATCTAGTAGGTTTACATTGTTTCTGAAAGATGGTGATATTTTCTTGGACCAGATTAAGAAATAGTCTGGGCCTGTGCAATGAATGTAATGATTTGACTTTATATTGGGTTAGTCAAATCCTGTTAGAGTTTTACCTTCAACTCTGGGCACCAAACTTTCAAAGATGCATTGCTAGAGCGGAAAGTATATGCAAAGGAGGTAAACTTGGACAGTTGTGGTCTGGACTCCATTTCCTGTTTCAACCAGGGATGATATATCATCCAGAAGACTTGGGAAGCTGGGGGAGAGAGGGTGGGAGAAGGAACTGTGTATGTTCTATATATCTTCAAATATTGAAAAAGATTATCCTGGGAAAATAAAATGAACCAAATCTATGGCATTCATGGACCAGTGCCTGGAGATTAGGAAAAAAGCCTACCACATTAGAAGGAAAATTATAGAAAGGAAAAATATCCTACAACAGAACAGCTTGTAATGAGCTTCCTTTCTTTGGAAATGCATCTCTCATGTTAAAAGGTAAATTGGACTGTTTGGCATTCACTATTCCTTCCATTTTAAATGCTTAAGACTCTATACTTAAAATGTAGAATGAAGTAATGAGAGAAAATAGCTTATGCATATTTTAAATATGAAAATGGCATTCCTCCTACTTTAAAAAAATTTTTATGGGTATTATGGTGACATTTCATAGCAGGCCATAATAACATAAAATAACATAAGTAGACTGACTCATGAATGTTGTTTACAAAAAGAGAATCCTGTTCAGATATAGATTAAGTTGACTTTTTTTCTTATCAAGGTGATGTTTCTTTTTTTCAGAATAAATAAGAAAAAAAGGAAATGCTTTATATAATTATCTATTTTTTAATGGTAACCTTAAAATGTATCTATATACACATAAATATGGTAGATGTTAGAACTCAAGTTAAAAAACATTTTTTTAATGTTTATTTACTTTTGAAGGAAAGAGAGACAGAGCGTGAGCAGGGGAGGAACAGAGAGAGGGAGACACAGAATCTGAACCGGGGTCCAGGCTCTGAGCTATCAGCGCAGAGCCTGATGAGGGGCTTGAACTCACAAATCGTGAGATCATGACTTGAGCTGAAGTAGCTCTCTTAACCGACCAAGCTACCCAGGCGCTCCAGAACTCAAGTTTTTAGACTTCTAAATTTAAAAATTGGAAAGTACCTCCTTCCTGCAATCATCCATAGAAAATGGCACCATAAATCTCTATATTTATTAAGTCTGTTATCATCATCCCTTCAACCACTCTATATCAAGGTTTACAGATATTATTGTGAAAAACATTTTTGACTTCATAAAGTACATTCTTAAAGTAGATTGTAACTAGACAAAGGAGTAGAAAAAATATATTGGCCAATATATTTGAACATATTTATTTAATTTTAACGACTTTCAAGTTGAATCCCACTTCAACTTGAAGTTTTATGAATTTGATTCATAACCATCCTTAGAAATTATATTGGCTTTCATACATACTATTTACTTGGCCTCACTGAAGAATTTGATATGAAGAAAATAAGAAATAATATCTTTAGAAGTGTTAATATAGATAAAATATTTGATTAAAAACTTATTTTCTTTTATTTAACTCATCTTCGTACTGTTTGTGGGCTTTTTAATTTGCCACACCCATCTTTTTTCTAGGACTATGTGATTTTATGAGGAATTACCAGATACTTAACACTCTTCCAAACAATATAGCCTTGTTAGATATATTCTGGGGACATGGATATGGCCAGATATGCTAAAATTATTTCAGTTTTATTCATCACAACTACAATCAAAAAGGGTGGGTCAACATTGGAGATAAAAACGAACAAACAAAATCTTTATGTTTCCATATGAGTATGGACATTTCCATATGAATCATCACTAAAGAGATGAATATAATTGTATTTTACTTGGCTAGGTCTGATAATAAAATAGTTGTGACACATAGTGAAAGGTTTATTTCAACCCCTTGAAATCAAAGATTTATAATAGCAACATCATTAATTTTGATACTTTCCCTAGATGTGGTTCATACCACTGTTTTTACCATATGTCCTTTATTGAGAATCTTCAACATCTGGCACTTTAAGATAATTTTATAAGAATTCAAAGACTGGTAGTAGATAGACATGTTAAAATAATCAAAACACTGTTTTACAAATATGCTAGAGGTATGTGTAGAAAGAATTGTCACTCATTCTGATTAGGAGACTTGAAGAAGTCATTTAAGGGAGATAAAGTTTGACTTGTGTCTGGAAGGATGAGACATTTGCCATGCAGTAAAGGTAAGGCAGACTATTTCAGACAAAAAGAATAATAAATGTAGAAAAAAAGAGATAAATTAGCATTAACAAAAAAAGTTTGATTTTATAAAAATGACCGGAATTAAGTCTTGAAAGACCTAAATTGTACTGGGGCAGATCAATATATGACCAATATCAATAATCAATGTAGATAACATGGTAAATATAAATAATAAGAAATTTAAGCTGATAGTGACTTGGGCATACAGGTATGGCAGAAGACCACTCTGAACACAGTATGGACAGAGGAATTAGAGTATATCTAATCCTGATTCAGAAAGATGAATGACCAAGACTGTCACAAAAATCCAGTTTTGAAGCAATAAGAAACAAATTCACAACCAGCAGTAAACCATGATGATCAGTTTATTTTTCTTATCCTCTGTGCTCACAGAAGAATTAAAGATAATTGTGTTTTAACTGGAGTTCAGTTCCCCTCTATAGACCCAACCCTCCCTTCTCTACTTTTCCTCCTTTCCATCCAGAAATTTGAGGCCATAATCTATCTTCAGTCTTCTAGTTACCAGAGAAACAATGGTGAATAAAGTAAGGAAAGTATGACAGGAATGTGTCTAAGTGTGTGTGTGTGTGTGTGTGTGTGCATGCGCGTGTGCATGTGTGTAGGGTGGGGAGGCTGACAAGGTTTTGCAAATTCAAGTGGAATGAACAAATACTTGACCAACAGCAAAATGTCAATATAACATGTCTTATATAAAAACTAAATATGTAGGTATGCAGAATAAATCCTCAGTTTCCTGTAAGAGTATTATCATTGTTCAAAATATTTCTACTAGAGCACAACATATGAGCAAGATAGATGGGAAGGTAAACAGGATGGAAATGGGAAATTCCAGCCTTTACAGTCCAAGAAATCTGTGTTCAAATCCCATGTCTATTGCGTGCTAGAAGTAAAACTTTAAACAATGTATTTGACCACTCTAAGCTTCAATTTTTTCCCCCTTGAAAGTCTGCACAAATACAACAAATAATGTATTCAGCATCTGGGTCATTGTAGACCTTCAGTAAATGTTACTTTATGGACAATGATAATGATTAGGACTCTGTTAGGACGAGGATGCTCTTAAAACTTCTCTTTGTTGCTACTGCTGCTAATTGTTAAACTCAGTATTAATTTTGTCATCTGAGATTCCCCTCTTAAATGTTCAATCTTCAGTAAGAGAGCAGAAATTGTGATGAAGGACATCTTATGGTGGGCAGCTTTTCGTCATGACTGTCAATTGTAGACCTAGAAAAGGTGCACGGTCTACGGTTACTTTCATCAAATAACTCATAAATGAAAATCTTGTGTGGCTTGATTGAATCTTAAATTTAGCGTGTAGTCAGTTGACTTAGACCTCTGTAATCACACAGTTTATACATTTTTTAAAAGAGCCAGTTTTTTTCTCATGTTTTAAAACTCTGCACTTCTTAGCATGGCGCCTGGTACATGGTAGACATGTAATAAATACCTGTTCACTAAATCAGGTGGAAACTGTATTTTTCCCAACTTCTCCTTGAAGTGAACAGAAGTTATCACCTGGAGCCAGTCAACTTCTGCCATATACCCTTATACCATATGTCTTCAAATCATTGTCTGTAACAGCAAGTTTATTTCGCACACACAGTGCAGTCGCCCAGTATCTATCTTTGGCCCTTATTCAGTCTGAATCACAGGATTCATGTCTGTGATGTTTCTAACTCATAACATGACAGAAAAATAGTATAAATACCATCTACAGAACACTCAACACATTTTTGTTCCTATAGTTCTGAATTATTTCTTTTCTTGCACAAGGTTGGTATTCCTCAAACATTTGTTAAAAACATGTGAAAGGAAGGTATGTTGGTATATTTGGGTAAATGCCTCTGTTAAGAGAATATGAAAACCTCAACCAATAATTTAAATGATTGTAGTATTTCATATAATTGTATATTATCTACTATAAAAATGTTGACGATGAATTGAAAACCAGTTAGTGTTCTTGAAATTTGCCATGTAAATAAATGTAATTATAAAACTAATTATAGTATTTTGTCATGGTAAAATTACCTAATTTGCCCCATTGTACTGTTATCTTCATAGACTAATATTGAATCTAGCCATGCTAAATTTGTACTGCATATTACATTTTAGCAGCAGTTTCAGGAACCCATTATTAACTGTCAAATGTCATAGTATATCAGTGAAATTTGAATCACTCATTATGTTTTGGCATTTATGTTATGACAGTAAACCAGTCTAGGAGACCTATTTAGAGAGTCACTTTAGCTAATTTATTATTTAAATAATGTACATTTTAACTATCTATCAATTATATATATGTGACTGGCTACATACTATAAACTTTTAATTAATCAGAATCAAATTAATTGAAATCCACATTTATTCAGCAACTCACAAAAATAACTACAGACTTTTAATAACTGATTTTATTTATTTTTTATTTTTTAAAGTTTATTTATTTATTTTGAGAGAAAGGGAAAGAACACGTGTGCACACACTCAGTGGGGGAGGGGCAGAGAGACAGAGAGAATCCCACGCAGGCTCCATGCTGCCAGTGCAGAGCCTAACTCAAAGCTTGAACCCACAAACCGTGAGATCATCACCTGAGTCTAAATTAAGAGTCAGACACCTAACCACCCACGTGCCCTTAATATGATTTCAAAAGGAAAAATGAAAGAATAAATACTAATATTTGTATAGTTTCAAAAAGTGGATTATACTTCGTAGAGGCAGAAAATGTTCATGTCAATGAGCTTTACTTGACTCCTACGGATTTACATTACCAATGATTTTGAAAGACTTACTTTTCAACAATAGCAAAATTCAAGTCAACAAAGATAGATGATAGCTTGATATACATCTATGATCATACATTATGGATTTTTTTTTAATAGCATGTTTAACAATTACTTTTCTCCTAACTTCCAGTTATTCAGCAACTTTCAATTATTCAGCACATTTCATGTTTCTAAACTTTTTGAAATTGTAACTCTTCTCATCACACATCCATGCTTCTGCTTTGTCTTTTACATTTTATGATTCATACAAAAATATTAAATCATATACTATTCAGTTACTCAACATTGTACTCTACAGGCTCCCTAAAGGGAGGAAATATTACTTAAAGATAGCAATGAGGTATTTTAAATATTTAGATACCTAAAGATCATTCTACAGTCTTAGTTTTTCTTATTGAGACAAATTATTCCCTGGTTCCGCATTCATAAACATCACCAGAAAGAACATTAATAATCATTAGGTATGTGCCTCAATAGAAATTGGGAAATAGTTTAATGGGATTTTAACTTAAATGAAGACCAACCATGAGTAACACTTTCTTTATGATGAATCCTCAGGGTCTGGGAGATAACCACCAACAAGAAAATGATCACTTATCTTTTGGTTTGCTCTTTCTTCTTGTGTGAGTTTCAGAATAAAAGGCCTAAAAAATAAAACCAGGATAACAATTCAGTCTTATTAAGTGGTGAATACAAAAAATGCAGCACAAGAAACTGATTTGATCATTACCATAAACAGTTTGAGAACCATACAGATCTAGCTTTTGGATTTCTAATATTAACATTCATTGTCTTAGAATAACTGTGTTTTGCTTGCTGGGTTTTAAAACTGTCAGAAATTTAGTATACCTCCCTACTGCAGAGTGGTGGTGTTAATATAAATGTGAGCAAGTTTTTTTCCCCAAGATTATATATTTGCCCCACATAGTGATACCTATAGAAATGATGAAATAGAAACAGATTCTCATAAAACAAAGATTCCAAATGTATCTCATGTAACATTTATTCCTGCCTTTTCTTCTTTCAGTGTTCTGGTTTCTCTTTCTTCTCATCATAACAAAGCAATCTACTCCACACCTTCTATCGTCTATATTTTTATACTTAGTAATGGAAATGAATTAATTAAGGCCCACCTTTTTGTACTTTTATATTTTTAATATTCACTATTTTTTTGAGAGACAGAGAAAGACAGAGTGTGAGCAGGGGAGGTGCAGAGAGAGAGGGAGAGAATCTGAAGCAGGCTCCAGGCTCTGAGCTGTCAGCACAGAGCCTGATGAGGGGCTTGAACTCATGAACCACGAGATCATGACCTGAACTGAAATTGAACACTCAACCGACTCAGCCACCCAGGCACCCCTATTTATTGATTAATTTTTTTTAACTTTTATTTATTTTTGAGAGAAAGAGAGCATGATCAGGGGAGGGGCAGAGAGAGAGGGAGACACAGAATACAAAGCAGGCTCCAGGCTCTGAGCTGTCAGCACAGAGCCTGACGTGGGGATCCAACCCACGAACTATGAGATCATGACCTGAGCTGAAGTCAGGCATATAATGGATTGAGCCACCCAGGCGCCCCAGTAAAGACCCACTTTTAAGTGAAAATTTGTACTAAATGCATGAATTTGAAACCATACAACTTAGCGATAATCTTTAATTCTTCATTAGACCATATAAATTTCTGGTTCAAATGATTGTTTGACAACAGATAAGGTATACATTTTAAAAAAATAGAGCTTTTTAAACCTCAACCAGTTGACATTGCTACATGTGACTTCCAGATACAGTTGCTGTATTTCAAGAGTTTAGAAGTAACTTGGAAGAAACATAATATGAAAATAATGTCTACCACACTGGAGAGCCTTTATAATAATAGCATTTTGAAAAAGAAATGGATGCTCCTAACTCATCCTACGTTATGTTCATCAGGCATCCCTAAGTGATAGGGAAAATACTTTGTGGCTTGTCTTAGCAGAGACCCACTGAAAATGATCTACTCTATATTGACTGATGCTTCTGACTTATGAAAAAGTCAAAGAATTAAAGCTGCCCCTGTAAAATAAAAGCTAATAAAGACCAAAACACATCATTTTTTTCCAATAGGTTCTAATCACTCAAAACCATTGAGTCCTTTTGGTAATATAAATCACAGCAATTTGTAACAGCACATAAGGAAATGGTTAAAATTGTAAAGAAAAAAAAATTGACTACATACAGAAATAAAGGCTACATCATTCTGGAATTGAATGCTCTATTAATATATTATTAGTATTCTTTTGTGAGGCAAATGCACCCATCCACCTGAAGTGATCATTAATGAGGATAATAAGCACAAGGATCATAATGTGCCTGTAACTTGCTTAAGGATAAATTATTTTAATTATACTTAAAAATTGACCCTAAAATCCTTTACCATGATCTGAAACTATTTAGACAATATATTTTTAGGAAAAGAATAAAAGTAAAGGGATAAAAAATGTGTTAAAGTTCTGTTTTAGTGATACATACTTTCAATTTTTAACATACTTGCAAAACTCAATCTGAAGGAAAGATTTGCTTTTAAAATCTTGTATTTGTTCCTGTTCTGCACCTCTTGTCCTTTTTCCAACTTTCCACCATGACAAAGTGATTGAGAACATGTGTTGGGTTTCTTCCTTAGCACTTTTGTTCAGTAACTGTTCTTTTTTGGTACTTTCCAAGCAATTGGGCCGCTTTCAAGTGTATTTGCATTTTTAAAACAACACGCAAAATAAAACACTCTCAGATCTGATTAATGCTCACAGTTTAACTTCTGAAACACAAACAAACAGGCAGTGCAGGCCAGCCACCTGCAAAATACTAAAGGGGGCCTACTGATTATTGGGAGAGAGAGCATTGCATGAGAAATTTTGTAGGCAGGAAAGAATATGCAGGGTTGGCTCTAGAGTCAAACAGTTTGCTCACCAATTTTGGATAGAGTTAAATATAAATTAAAGAAATATCTTAAGTGTGCTTTGGTAGTGATATGATGAGATATTGATAGTAAATAATTTATAATCACTTTTTTTATGAAGTGGCTTCAACTATGACAACAAAAGAAGAAAACTACATAGAATTCGGACCTAAGTTGATCTTGTTTCAAAGCACCTAATATCTGTTTTTCTTTCTAGTCCTGCTTTCTGAGGGAGGAAGGTGCACTGAGTTAGGCTCGAAAATTGGTGGCTCAATGACCAAAGAATGTTGGACATGTTTCCACTGTTACCATGAAAATGAGAAATAAAAATGCAGAATGTCTGCACTATAATTTCCTATAATACTGTAAAGCACTTTTTGTATTATAATTTTCTATAATATCCTATAGTGATTAGGCTCCCTGGAAATTGTCTATGTCACATAGTTCATACAGTGGCTTTATTGTTGTTATTATTATTAGATATTATCCCAATAAGTCAGTTTCAGAATGTGCTTAGTCATATGTTTTGTTTTGGAAAACCAAAATTCAGAAAATTGATTTCCTAGGATTTGTCCCAATGATCATTTATTATTTGCTAGTCAGTATGCTAAGTGTTTTTTCCCTTCATTATCTCAATTAATGCTCAAAGCCAAATTCTCACATGGTTATTATTTTGCCACTATCTAACAGATGAGCAAACTGAAGCCTAGAAAAGTTAAGTAATTTTTCTTTAAATTTTTTTTTCAATGCTTATTTATTTTTGAGAGAGAAACAAAGTGCGATTGGGGAGGGACACAGAGAGAGAAGGAGACACAGAATTCAAAGCAGGCCCCAGGCTTCAATCTGTCGGCACAGAGGCCAATGTGGGGCTCAGACCCACGAACTGTGCGATCAGGACCTAAGCTGAAGTCAGACGCTTAACCAACTGAGCCACCCAGACGCAAATAACTTTTCTAAGGATTATATGACCAGAGAGGACAGAGGCAGAATTGGAATCTAAGCAGTCTGTTTTCAGACCTTGTTTTTTGCTTTGCTTTTTGTTTTTTTTTAAACCTTATTCCAGCCCTATGAGACAACTAAATTAACCTCTGAGTAGGAATATTTACATGTTTGAGTGATATCAACTACTTTTAAAGCAATAGGATGTTATGACTTTGAAAATGTGACTTTCAACTTTCCCCTGTTACAGATAAACTATTGCAGAGGTAAGGATTTTTTACTTGTGGTGAGCTGCTAAAAACTGTCAGTTTTGGAAAGTTACATCTTCCCAAATGTCTAAAAGTAGACCATTAATTTTCTCATTGTTTAGCTTTTATTTCATAATTCGTTCTCAAAACGTTCTTGCTTGCCACCATTTTCTTACTAGGGTGTGCTGGAGGATGACAAAATAGTGAGTTGCGAATACATATTTAGTTGAAAACCTTGGACACAGCAATGATGCAAGTCACAGGGGATTCTTTCTTGAGGGAAATGTGCTCACTTCGTGAATCTAGATTGCTCATGTCATATGATATAGTAATAATTTTTGTGGGCAAATGATTCCATCTCTTTATGTTAAAAATTACTGGCTTTAAGGGACTTACAGAGTAGTTTGGAAGAAGTATGGGTAGATCATTATAATGGAGAGTGACAAATGCAATGAAGGCTATATAGGCAGGGAGGATATCCTGCATGCAAATGAATCCACACAATCTGGAGTATTATTTTAAGAGATATTTTGAGGGACGCCTGCATGGCTCAGTCGATTCAGTGTCCGACTTCAGCTCCAGCCATGGTCTCGCGGTTTGTGGGTTTGAGCCCTGCATCAGGCTCTGTGCTGACAGCTCAGAGCCTGGAGCTTGCTTTGGATTCTGTGTCTCCCTCTCTCACTGCCCCCCCCCCCCCCACTTGCACTCTCTCTCTCTCTCTCTCTCTCTCTCTCTCTCTCTCTCTCTCTCTCAAAAATAAATAAACATTAATAATTTTTTAAATCCCATTAAGAGATACTTTGAGAAGGAAAACCCTCAACTAAAACTTCATGAACTAGGGAAACAAAAGTGGGCTTCATTTCCTTAACAATTTACATGTCAGATAGTTTAAAACAGATAATGAAAAGAGTAAACAACTAATTTCCTTCACAGTGCAAAATAAACACTAGCAATAGCTAAAGACACCTGTCAATATTAACTCTGAGTCAAAGATCTGCACTTAGCAGCCATTTGGGTGCAGGCTGTCTGTACAGCAGAAGGATATGGGAGTACCAGGACAGAGTATGATGTAGGGGATTTAAGTCCTTTGTTTCTCTGGAACAGAAAAAGTTAACAGCAAAGGATTTTTATTCTCAAAATCACTAGAGTTAGTACAACTTACAAGCCTCCACCTACTCTCCAGAAACACATATCACTGAATAGGTTTTTTCCTGGCTTAAAATCAAAGTTTTTTCCAAGTGATTCTTTTTTTGCATTCACTCCCTTTTAAGTTAATAGAACACCTACAAGATATGGAAAAAAAAAAATGCTTAGACATACACTGTCCCTTTCTCTAAAGATTGCTCAGTATTAGTAATTGAGGTTTGAGAACATATTATTTAAATGGCTACAAAGCTAATATAAAGGCAATAGAGCAATACTGCTAATACCACTTAGAGTAATATTACTATGACTAATGGTGGTATATTGCTGTAAAGTTGAATGCAAAACAAATAATAGATGAAAATGTTAGAGTGTATGGCTGGTTATGGAATCTTTTGTTTTCACTTTTACAGCCCTCCTTTTATAAAATGGGAAGTTGCAATTGTTAAAAAAATCAATGATACTTGTTAAAGATGTTAAGGCAGACTTTTATTCAGGAGCATCGCAATAGGTATAGGGACCAGTGCAATGGCATTTATAATGGGAGAGAGAGATTGGACTCAACTCTGAATATGGCTTGGGCAGGTGGGAATTTATAACCAAGGAGTAGGGTGGGAGGGTCAGTGGTTGGAAGACTACTAGGAGAAAACATCAGAGGTTAATTGGGGTTCTGGCTAAAGCAACCTAACAGGGTTATTACTGAAGACAGGCCAGGGTGATCAGATGTCACCTAGGGATGGTGGAGGATGAGGAAACTGATCAGATATTCAGAGTGATCGGATAACTTGGATTTGCAAGAAAGTGCACAGACGAACCTAGAGGAAGGTTCAAGAGCCTGACTTAAGTTTGGTCAAGCAAAGAATCTTTGTTGCAATAAAGGAAAGGTTATAAAAGTTTACAAGGATTGCTTCTCCACAAGTGCTGTAAATTCTTCAAATCCCATATAGATTTCAGTTTCTTTCCTTGCTCTGTGATTTTGTTAATGATAACGTATAATATCAGCACTATTTCATTTATATAAAAGCAATGCCATTTTATTTATTTATAGATAAGTAAAGCTCTGGAAATATTAAAATATTTTTTTAAGAGCTGAGAATAATGGGTGAATTGTATGTAATGGAAACAGCATGGCTCACTGGAGGCATTTAGTGTCCAGAATGGAATAGCCTTTGACTGATTAAGTGGGCAGACTTTATTGACTACATTATTAAATATGAAATCTATTAAACTTAAGTACAACCTTTCCCCCCTTCAAATGTTAACATCAGTGCCAATGGGAGAGTGAAACTCGTGACATTTAGAAAGGAGAAAGAATCAGATGAGATTTACCAGAAAGAGGATATATAAATAATTGAATAGGAATGTCTGTAACAATGCAGATCTTTTAGATAACGTGTGACAAAATATTTCTCTATTTTCTAATAGGGAAAAGTTTCTAATAGAGGCCTCAATCAGTTGTTCCTAGGGCACTGCAATCAGGGTAATTTTGGAAGCTTCCTTCCAAGTTCTGATTTATCACCCCAGTCTCCCAAGGGCCCTCCATGTGATTGCTTTGGCACTGATATTTATGCTGGATGAACACAAAGTGCCACACTTAACTCGATATTACCCTTTAGGTCACGAGAGTGCTATCTTTCAAGTACGTTTGGGTGATTTTCACACCGCCCCATATCTCACCAACACTAGAGGTATCTCTTCTTTGAAACTTAGAAGGAGTCCGCTAGATCTGTAAATACAATTCAGCAAGTCTCAGTAAATATTTCTTTTCCCAGCTGGGATGCCAGCTCACAGAAGAGGAAAGTCGATGCACTGAAGTGGGATAAATTAGTGCATTGGCTCCTAGTACCAGCTTTGCAGCTGTGTCATGATTTCCTTTAGGGGTCTAGGAAAATGTAGCTTTTCATGCCTGATATTCTCTCTATTATTGTTATCTATATCCTCTTCAGAGGTGTAAAGAGATGACCTTTCCCCTGGAAATGCCAAACTGATTCTTTCAGAGAGACTGCCGTTGCTTCTAAAGCGACAGGCCTCTGTTTTACTCTTTTGAAGAATCTGCCATTGCAATCACAGGGAAAGTACTTCGTAGGAAGAAGACAGTGCCAGGAGTCTCCAAGGTAGGCTTATTCTCACAACGGGGTGTGGGGTTTGCCACTGCCTCACCACGTTCAAGCTGCCAGAGGGCTTCTCGCATGCTTATATCTTTAGATAGCAAGACCTTCAACGTCCTTGTTTACATTCTTAAAGTGAGGCTTTATTTCTGCTCAAAGCTTGCAAGCCGACAGCTTTGGAATGTGAATTTTTCTGTGTCTTTTCAGATCCAGTAGCACTGACAGGATCTTCCCACACTGCCTCATGTTGGTTTTCTGCCAAACTTGAGTAGAGACTGGTGTCAGCTCTGCTTGCCTGCTAGCTGGACCCTGGGCCAAAGGCAGCAAGCCTTCCCTAGCCCAACAAGGTGCTGACGTGGCATTGCTCCGCAGGTTGCTGCTAATGCTCATATAACATTTGATATATTGAGGTCTTACAAACACTGGCTTCTTTCGTGTAAGTCCGGAGTGAAAAGATTCTCCTTTTTGGTCCTATGCCCAAAACAGATGCCACTGTTGGGGGGAATGCAAACCGGTGCAGTCACTCTGGAAAACAGTATGGAGGTTCCTCAAAAAATTAAAAATAGAACTACTCTATGACCCAGCAATTGCACTTCTAGGTATTTATCTAAAGAATAGAAAAATTCTGATTCAAAGGGGGCACATGTATCCCTAATGTTTATAGCAGCATTATCTACAGTAGCCAAATTATGGAAAGAGCCCAAATGTCCATTGACTGATGAATGGGTAAAGAAGGTGTGGTATGTACCTACAATGCAATATTACTTGGCAATCAAAAAGATGAAATCTTGCCATTGCGACAACGTGGGTGGAACTAGAGTGTATTATGCCAAGTGAAATAAGTCAGTCAGAGAAAGACAGATATATGATTTCACTCACGTGTGGAATTTAAGAAACAAAACAGGACATAGGGGAAGGGAAGGACAAATAAGATAAAAACAGAAAAGGAGGCAAACCATAAGAGACTCTTAATTACAGAGAACAAACTGAGGGTTGCTGGAGGAGAGGTGAGGGGGTGATGGCTTAAATGGGTGAGGGGCATTAAGGAGGGCACTTGTTGGGATGAGCGCTGGGTATAATATGTAAGTGATGAATCACTAAATTCTACTCCTAAAACCAATACTACACTATATGTTAACTAACTTGAATTTAAATTTAAAAAGAAACAAAAATAAATTGTTGAACAGAGAAAAAGAATAGATGCCACTTAGGACATATATTGTTAGAATGGTCTAGACATTGACACTGTTAGGAAATGGAAATTCTTTACTCTGAGAAACCTTGATTTGTCATTTGTGTAGCATTAACTGATTGGCCAACTCTTGATTGCCATATATACTTCTTTGCAATCCAACCCATCTTGCACTGAAATAGACTGAGGACCTAAAATACATCAGGCCATAATAAAACTATGCTGTAGATGTTCGTAAATTTTTTAAATTTAAAAATTCATTACATTCATATGACCTTGTACACCTTTAAGTTATAACAAAGCGACACGTTTTATTAGTAGAATTGCATTTCCATAAAGTCAAAGGTTTACAAAGCAATCGGCAATTATTTGGCAGTTACACCAGAGTGTATTGCTCCACATAGTTTTTTCTAAGACTATATAGTTATCCTTATGCTGTATTTTCTTAAAATAATTTTAAAATTTCTGTTTTAGAAATGTCTTCACAATCAGGTTAGTAATTAACACAAGAAGAAATTACTTTATTTGATTTCTTTATATTATTTCACCAGAAGCAGTATTACATATCAGTTTAATCACCAAATTTCTTCTGTAAAATTGCACACAAATGATTTTTGTGCCTGGAAACATTCAGGCTTTCTGTTCTTGAGAGCATTTAAAGACTGACTATAAAACTTAAAGATGATTTTTATGAGATATTTCATAAAGCTAATCTACTTCATCTAAACTTTATCCTTTAACTGCAATTTAAGCTGACGTGTTGGTTAAATGTTGGCCCTACAAAGGATCTTTTCATTCAAATGCAGATACTAACAGAAATTAATATGAAGAAATGCCAACAAAAGAACAATGAATCAGAGTTCCTATTTACACGAAAAAGGAAATGTTAATATTGGTGAAATAGAGCTCTGAGTTAGGGAACTCAGAGAACAAATAGAAAGTTAGGCAACAAATAGAAAGTTTTCTGAAAAATGAAATGTATTTGAAGTACGGATATCTATTTAGTAATTTGGATAAAGAAAAGTTTTATTTGTAATTTCTCCTTTTAAATGCATAAGCTAGCCAAATAGCCATTGGTTGTTCTTTCTAAAAATCATGATTTGATATGGTCACATATTCAGGAAGGTGATATGGATAAAGCCATACACAAATGCTTTTGTTTTGAAAAGATCTTTCCAAATATCTGATATTCAGAGCACTGACTAGTAGACTCCCCGAAACTCGCTTTCACCATTAATTGCTATAAAATATTGAATAAAACTGTGCAATGAATATGTAGACATAATACAATTGATATCAGAGGAAGTAGGAGAGAGAATGGGAGGGGCTTTATGAGGCATCAAGTCTCTAGTGTCTAGTCTGTGCCAGACATTCTCCTAAACACTGTGAAGGAAGAATCGATGGAGGTGTGAGGAGTTGTTACCTAATCAAGGAGGCAGACACATAAACAAACCATTAGAGCATATGAGAATTATTAAAATGGAAGACAACAGAGAGCTCTGAGAACATCCAGAAAAACATGCAAACTCTGTCCTGTGGAGATTGGTAATCCTTAAGTGGCAGGGCAGAGAAAACTTCAGAAGTGTGTTGAAATTTGAACTGATTCTTAAAATATAGGAGTCAGGCCAAAAAAAAAAAAAAAAAAAAAAAAGAAGGAAGCGAATTCCAGATGGAGGGAAAAGTATACATTAGCAGCTGTGGACTTAATCTGAATCTGAATAAATCAGTATGGCAGGACTATTGTGTGTGGACATGGTAAAAGACGGATTTGGAAACATAATGGCTTATCAAGAACATAAGCCATATGCCACTTTCATGTCATACTAAAAAATGCACACCTTTTACCTGTAACAAAGCAATACAATGAAATATTTTCAGCATATTTTATTAGGATCAAACTTGATTTCTAGAAAAAAAAATCACTCTAGCAAGTGTTTGAAAGTAACTGTTGTATCATTTGTTCAGGTTAATGGAGCCGATCAATTAACAGACTACCCTCTCAAATAGAGTCTCCTCTAAGAACCAAAAGAGAAAACAAATCAAGTGAAAAATGAATAAATTTACCATATTTAAACTTTACAGTAAGTCAGGGTGGCTTTAATAATTTAATTGTACTATTTTCCTAGTCAAGATATTATTTTAAAGCATTAATTAACTGAATTGAAAAAAAGATCCCACACATTTTAGTCATTCCAGGACTTTGATAGAGTGAAGCCTCTTGGGTTATTAGGCACAAAATAAAGGAGAAGCGCATTTTCTGCTGAGGGCCTGTTTTTCCCTTGCACAAGCAGTTTGAGGTTCTAAGACTATTGCTATGGTCAAGACAGATATTATCCATAGGTGTATGAGTTTGGAGGGGTACTTGCTCTGCCTTCAGTGTGTGGGTATTTCCAAAGATATAACCACAAGAGAAAATGATCTATCAAGCTTTAATATTTGCTATATTTATTCTCCCTATCAAATAATAATATATAATCTGAAATCACTTATCTAGTTGGAATTGGTTGGGTGTAAGTAAATGTAGAAGGAGGAATAGAAGGAGAAGCAAAAGGAGAAATGAACATACAGACCAAAATGAAGAAAAAAAATGTGTTTAAACTTCTGATGCACAATCTATGTTTTGTATTAGGGTATAAGCAAAGCAATATGAATAAAGGTCTATATTCATTCCTTAGTTACCTCCAGCATTGCTGCTTTTAACAGTACAGGTTTCTATAGTGTACAGGTAGATCAGGTGCTCTTTCACAGACTGCTTTCTGGTCACTTAACATCCTTTTCCCTCATCTCTTCTACTCCCACCTCCTTAAACATCTATTGCTAATCAATCAAACTAACAAACAAACAAACACATCTTGACTGCTCATTTATTTTCTAAAGGATTTCAGTAAGCCAAATGTACCAGTGGAATAATACTCATTTGCCCCAAAGCAAAAAAAGGCATTTGAACTTCAAAAGTCAAACATAGATTGAATTCATGGTAAAGCACAAGATTCCTAATACCCTCTGACCTCTTCAAAGACTTTGCTATAAAATATTGTTAACACTCTGAGAGCTCAGAATTTAAGACAGATGTGGAGAATTTAGCATCTCTGCTAGATGAAATTAGTTGGCATGATTAAATTCTTGAAAAATAGTAAAGTTAAAAAATTAAAGACTAAATACTATGGAATTATGTTAAAAGGAAAAGATAGAAAATTTAAGAGATTGAATGTTATATAGGGACTGCTATAAATTCTTTATATTCAATTATATGAACTTTTTAAAAGGAAAGGCCTTATTAGATTTTTTATGAAAAAGCAATAAATCTTCAAAGGTACATGCCCCTCCACTCCAAGGTAAATCCCTCCCTCACCAAGGTAAGAGTGAATGCATTTGGTTTTTAGGGAAAATTGTGATTGTAGAGATACCTTTTTGGAGGGAATACAGAAGTATAGAGAGCAGGTGATGAGTATCACACTTTTGGCATGAACATTACTGATATGTATGTTAGGATGTTTACTGAATATCCATATTTATAGTGGACATTCTATTCCCATAATCTCATCTCCGACTTTCATCACTTACTAATTTGGGTTCCTATGGTAGTTGTCCTGAATCAAAGGGATGGGATTGAGAGACCTGTAATGAAAATTTTAAGAGGGATTCATGATGTTCTGGAGGGAGTACAATGAGATAGTCTGCATAATATCTTGAAAAACAAGACAAACCGAAACAAACAAACAAACAAAAAAACCCCACAAATACGCGCGCGCACACACACACACACACACACACACGCACACACACACACACACAGGGAAAAAAATTATCTTTCTACCATTGTTGCTACAGGTTTCAGAAAATACTTTCCAGGCATAAAACTATTATTTTAAAAATAAGTTATTTATTGTGGTTGATAACCTATTTTCAGGTGATCAGAGAAACTAATTACTAGTCTTTCACATTTATGGTTTAACACTAGATGTCTTAAATGCAGTTGAGCTCTCATAAGTTAAAAAGAGATTATCTCCGACTTTCTCCCATTTCTCTTGATGTGCAGTGTATTTTACTATTCTTTTATAATCTCTAAAATGGTGATAAACATTTAGTTTAAGCTAATCTATCATCTGTCAAACCTGCTACAGTGTGCTAGAAAGTAGCAGAATAGTATCACATTTTATGTTTCTATACATGTTACTGAAGTTAGTAAATTCTTTCTTATTGTGGAAAGGACTAAAATAAGAAAATCCTTTATTCTTATATTTGAAAGTAAAACAACATTTATGAAGCCAAAAACCCATATCTATCATGCATTCAAATGATCCACCTTTTCTCATTTATCTCTCTGTAGAAAGAAACTGTGAACCATTATTATCACTGTTTTGAGATTTATGATTTCATCTCTTTATTTTATTTTTAGAGTAACTTACAGAATTCTTAATGTTTCACTCTTTCAATAGATCTTATCCATGATAATATATGTCTCACTTTTGCTCAAGTAGATAAGTGCATATATATTTATGTTCATACATATATAAGTACACATAAAATTGCATTCTCAGTGAAGAGAACAGAAGGAACAGTAGACAAATACATTAAGGGTTTGAATTACTGCTTAACCATTCACACACTTGCCTTGCACAAGTTACTTAACTTTTTCTAGGTTTTGTTTTTTGTTTTGGTTTGGTTTAGTTTTGTCAGTAAGCTGGCACAGTAACAGTAATAATAACACCTAATTCATAGAGTTGCCATGAAAAAATGTATATATCCTGTTTGACATAGTTTCTGGTGTAATAGCTCAATAAATAGTAGCTATTAGTTTAGTCCTTGGACAGTTGAAAAGTTGTTTATATTTTTTTAAGAAAAAAGTCTAGCAAAATCAGGAAATGAATAAATGCCCCAAAACCATAATTGTTTTCTAATAACAGTGGGTCCCATCTCAGAAGATTAGGACATTTGTACTTTGTCAGCACTTAGCACATATTAAGGAAACAATCAATCAAGACATTGTTACAACATGGCAATCCTGATCCATTATTCATTTATTTTTTTAATGTTTATTTATTTATTTTGAGAGAAAGAGAGAGGGTGAGCACACGTGCATGCGAGCACAGAGGGGACGGGGGTGGGGGGGGGGGGAAAGAATCCCAAGCAGGCTCCATGAGAAGCACGGAGCCGGATGCAGTGCTCAATCTCATGACTGTGAGAAAATGACCTGAGCCAAAATCATGAGTCGGACTCTTAACAGACTGAGCCACCCAGGCGCCCCGATTCATTTCTGAAATACTAGTTTTAAGGCAAAGGTCTGTATGTTAGAGCTGATTGCCCACCTTATCACATTATCTTTTTTTGTTTTTTGTTTTTTGGTTTTTTTTTTTTGGTAAATGAGAGAAGTGGCTTTTCTCTCATGGACTAAGTCCACACTACTGCTATGAAAAAATAATAAAATGAGAAGGACATCAGCCCAGGACACAGACTAGTCATATTTTCATGAGCATTAGTAGCATAACACCAAATCCACTCTTACTTCTTTTGTAATTAACTCATACTTTGTCACCTGTTAAGTAGAAGAAAGGAATTTAGTGGTAAGTAAATGTTCAAACTCCATATTTATACTTCCATTTAGAAAGAAATACATCTGGGTTCTTATTATTCGCAGTACTTACATAGTCTATAAAGTTGCCTCAAACACTGAATTTGTGAATACTGAACCATTACTCCTGGGGCAAACACAGGGCTAGATAGCCTCTACGAGGTTCTGGTCACAACATTTTAATATATTATCAGTACATAACTGTGTCGTATATGTGCTCCTATTTAAAGACATCTTATGCAATACATATTTTTGATTCATTAATATTGAACTTGTGACCAACAACGCTGTAACTCATGCTTGAACAAAGCTTATCTAACATACATATTTCCTCTGGAAGGCACATCACAGCCCTTTTGTGCTTAGGAACACTAGGCAGCACTTTATCACTATACTTGGAGTCCATTTTAAACAGCAAAATCAACAACAGAAAGCACAGATACACAAAAAAAACATGGCTCTAAATAGACTGCGGGAAAAGAAAAAAATGCTTGTTTACAAAATGAGAGCTGAAACAGGAAGGCAGAGTGCTTACACTTTGACTTCAGCTGGGAATATGTGTGTTGGGCAACTCACATTTTTTAATCTCTGGGCATGTCCAAAGTGACCGCAAAAGTACTGTGATTAGACTTTGAGATAGCAAATAAGTTTCAGCAAGTAGGAAAATTCATAAATATGAAATATCTGAATCAATGAATAATGAGGATTGACTATACCTAAATAATCTGTATGTTTAAAAAGTTTTTTTTTCATTACACTAGGATAACAATGGTCCAGAGATGATTTATAATAATAATAAACATTCATTGAGTAAATGTCAGCTCAGGTTCTGAATTAAGCACTTTATTTTTTATTTAACCACCTTACCTTTACTACTCTTTTACAGGTAGGAAAGTAAAGGCTTAAAGAAATAATGCCACAATGTCACAGCTAGACCTGAACTAGTCAGGATTTGAACCAGTCTGCTTGAGTCTAGAGACTACAAACTCTTAACCACTATGTCATCCTTCTCATTATAAGGATGCAATATTCAATTGTTCACAACAGAGCAACATTCGTGACTAAAAGAAAAGCATGTTTCATTTTAATGCTCCTTTGATCTTGGAATCTCATGTTCAAGGCTTTATTTGTTACCTTTGAACATGCTATTCAACTGTAAAATAATATTTCCCTCTTTGTATACATTATGCATCCATATTCTTATTCATATTTTTGGATATATAAATAATTTCATGTTTTTCTCTATATTTCCATTAAAAATTATTCATGGATGAGTCGTGTTTTTTTAACGTTCATTTGTGAGTCATTGAGAGGTTTCATTATTTAAACATAGTGGGTAATGTCCTGGACCAACCTCTCCGAGCCCATTTATCTCATAGTGAAACTTGACTAGCAAAAAAATAGCAATAGTACTTTTGGAATCACCTTTTATAACAATATTTCCTTGGGACAAGGGTTTCTGGGTAGAATGACAAAAATATATGTCCCCAGTTCAGTTGGTTAGATACTCATAGTCACTTGATGCCTGGAGGGTATGGAGACTCCCCCGCCTCAAAGGCATTGCTGGAAGCCTGAGAAAGGAACTGGAGGGAACTTTAGAAAATTTGGATCTGGTGAGAGAGTGAGGAGAAAAAACAACAGATGGTGATCAGAAGTTTGGGAAGAAAGAAGTAGTTGAGAATAAGGAATGAGGGGACCAGAAAGATTTCTAGTCCTTCTAAACAGCCTTTCTACCAGGGGAGCCTTTTAGGGCCAGGACATCTTCCTACCTAAATAGTAACTCTTTTCACCGCTACTCCCTCTGATTTTGATGGGTAAGCTACCTTTTTCACATCTGTATTTGTTACTTCTGATCAATTTTTTCCCATCTCCCTATTATCCTGAAGAAGATAATTCTATAGACTTTCACATATATTCTTGTCCCTAAAGTTCAAAATTCACAAATAATTGAGATGTTCTTAAAATATTTAGTGTTAATAATAAAAAGATAAGCTTTTTTAAGAATTCTCTTCTTCTCCCTTCCTCTCTTTCTCCCTCTGCAATTGTTTTGTCTTTCAGATTTTAGCATAAATCAAGATTATCTAAGGGCCATGTATTTTAAAACATATAGATCCATGGATTTCACCTACAGATAGTCTGATCAAATAGGTCTGAAGTAGAGTTCAAAAATCTGCATTTTTAAAATGTGTCCCGGGTGGTTCTGATAGAGGTGATAAGGGACCACCTTGAGTCCTATGACTTAGTGTTTAAAAAGAAATGAAGTTCATACAGGGGGTTACCAAAGGATCTTTTCATACCAATATGGAAAAGTAAATGGAATCAGCATTTCAGAGATCCCAGAGAAAAGCTCTACACAACGTTTGAGTACACAGTCAGGAGCAAGAGGTTGGTAACAATGGTGCCATCTTTTGGGAAGAAGTGTTGAGAATTTGGTCTGGGAGAACTTAACTGTTCTCAGCCACAATGGGCAAGAGAAGAAAATGAAGAATAATGCAAATAAATCTTTCCTGTTCATACCTTTTCCTTGTCTCTCATTACTGGTAATTTGGCCATTAAATGCATTACCTTGATTGGGTTTAAGCAGAAAATTTAGAGAGAAATTAAGATTGGAGGAACATGACTTGCAGTACTTATGTCAAAAGATAGAGAAAAAAATGAAGATTAATTACTTTTGGTTTACCAGGTCCTATATATGGTGGCACTTTCTGGAAGGTTGTTCCTGTATTAGTAGATAAGCAATATTATCATCATCATTATTATTATAATAGGCATCATCATACATTGCTACTGTTTATTCATAATTAAGGACTGAATGTCATGGACTGAATTTTACTCCCTCCCCCCAAAAAAATTCATATATTTACCCTAAACCTCCAATGTGATTGCATTTGGAGATAGGACCTATATAGAAGTTTAATTAAAGTTAAGTGAGGTTATAAGGATAGAGCCTCAATCCAATAGGATTAGTGTTTTTTTTTTTTTAAGAAGAGAGGTACATAGGAATCTCTCTCCCTCTCTCCCTCTCTCTCTCTCTCTCCCTCTCTCCCACCCCTGCCCCCGTCCCCCTCTCTCCCTGTCTTCCTCTCTCCCTGTCTCCCTCTCTCTCCCTTCATGGGCCTTGAAAAGGCCAGGTAACAGATATAGAGAGATGATGGCCATCTGCAAGCCAGGAGGAGAGCTTTCACCATAACCTGCATCAGCCAGCACCCTGATCTTGGATTTCCCAGTCTGCAGGACTATGAGAAATAAATTTCTGTTTTTAAGCTACTCAGTTCATGGTATTTTCTTGTGGCTGAAAATAAGCAAACTGAGACAAGAACCTTAATATATTCCCATTTTGTGGTCTTAGGAATTTGAAAAGAATTAGTATGATCCATTTTAGTTGAAGATTCCCAAGTCTAGAGAAGTGAGGTAACTTGTTCAAAGTCACACAACTAGTAAAAATTGTGTGTGTTTGGGCTATTAGGTGTAATTCAGTCTAACACCAGAACCTAAAATACTAGTGATAGTCCGATAGATACATATAATTTGACTTTTTAATTTTTTATTATGGGCTTATCACTTGAATATTATATTTTTCTTTTAAAATAACTTTTCATCATAAGTAATTTATTTGATAAGAAATGTACCAATACATCATTGTATAAACTTACTGTTACATGTTGAATAGAATCATTGTCAATAAATTTATTATTATTTCTGTTTTAAAGGATTTGTGATTCTGTATGATATAGTCAGAAATTTTGCAATCTATTCAGAGGAGATTTTTTTTCCCTAATAGGTGGAAATATTTCTAGACACTAGAGCTTTTGTCACAGACTTCAAAGAACAGTTGTCTAGGGGCAGCATGTGTTTTTAGAAGAGTTTCTCAAATGCTTTCCTGTTCTTTGTTACACTTTGTATTTTTAAGTTCTTTGAAAGTAGGTACAGTGCCTCATATTCAAAAGATGTTAGAAGAACCCAAACTAGATTTCTATTGGTTTAATTCGACATTTCTTTGAAAACATGCAAGTTGGCAGAGACAGAAGTTCCTCAAGGAGGTCCCGAATTTCAGTTCAGAAAAGACTGGTTGTCCATAGACACACTGTTTCAAAGCATTTAACACTGTGATGTAACTTGAGAAGAACACAGAGCCCACATAAGATATCTGAAAGATCAGCTGGGCGTATTTTCAAACAGAAAAATTTTCTATTAAGGTTGGCTCCCTTGTTTGAACTAAAAGTTTCTAATGTTTCAACTCAATGTACAATCAAAAGAATTTGCAATCATTGTAAATGGAAAAACCAACAAATATGTTGGCTAACCATTGGTATATAATTTCACTTAAAGAGAAGGAATCATAGGTGTTATCTTTAAGTTAAGCCTGAATAGATTTTAAAGAAATTTTTAATTTATTTAAAATAACTTCCTTGACAAAAGAAATAACTATATCTTGCTGTTTATGTCTTCTTCCTTTACTTTGTTATTTTAACTTGCATTCTAATAGTAACAAAAAATAGTCACAAAAAAAATCTAAGTTTCTGTAGTGGTGTCACTCTAACATTCTGAGCACTCAGTCCCATTTTCTGCACTTCCATTTCTACTACTGTGTTTTAGTGGCACTAAATCATTGTTTTTCCTTGGTAGGTGGTAAAATGGAAAGAATAGCTATCTCTAGGAAGGAGGGACCCCGAGATATTAAATGGCCATGAGGGACTGGCCCTCTCTTCCCTGAAGAGTGACTCAATACTGCAGGAGAACAGGTGCTGTCAGGCATTACCTAGCCTGGTCCGACCTTCTGTTTATGCGAATGTGGCAGCACCATGGTCAGCAGCAGTTCTCTGCAGTTTCTGTTCCCCCTTGTCTCCCTAGCTCTTGGAGACTTGCAGATGCTAAAAGCAGCATCACCTGGTGGCTCCTTATGTTCCCAGATTTCTTCCTACCTCATTTCTTGCTGGCAGTGAGTCCTAGTCATAATTACATAGCTCTTTGCCTCCTCCAAAGGGTTCAATCACATGCTTTCCCCTAAAGATAGATATACCTTCCGTGACTCTCTCAGAATCTGTTACCTTAAAGTACCACAGCTCCCCCATTCTGCTCATGCCTAAAGGGCATTGACAGATAAGACTTGCGATCTCTATCTGTTGTCTCTATCATCATCTATCTGTCTATATATTATATAATCCTTAAATATCATATAGTTCCTTTTGGAAAGTTACATAGATACTAACCAAGTGCAAAACCATTTATCAAATCCAGTGTGCATTAAAGAAGGCTGTCTTCAAGCTCTATTTTAATAAAACCACTGTCACTGGCATACATTGCCAATATTAAGTATACTGTCATACTGAATTGAACAAATGAATGTCATTGTATTCTTCTTATTTAGTGGTAGTGGTGGTAGTAGTATTGATCAAATCATAATATATAAACAAAACATTATCATGGGAGAAAATGAGTAATATTAAATCCTTAGATATCCAATTATTGTTACTTAAATAGTTGATTAAAGTGGTTACAGATGTATAATATCCCCAAAATGCTAATGTGTTAGAACTTCCAACTTAAAGGGATCACAAGTAGAAGAATATTTGGTAATGAAGTTACCGTAAGCTCTTTATAACAAATGAAAGAAAATTAATTTTCTCTCCCCTTATATATTCTAGAAATTATGTCCCCAAAGTATGTAGAGTTATCTAAACTGCATACTTAGGAAAAGATTGAGCTGTAGAGTACTGTTTATATTAAGCAGTTACTGACAGAGCATGAACATTTATTAATACTCCCACATTAAGCTAATTTAAATTATACATCCCAAGATCTGCTGTTATTGCTTTTTGGGGGTGAAGGTTTGATTAATGATTTTCTAGCAAGTAAATTACAATGGCCTTATTTTTTCCTTTGGTCATGTAAGACAGTAATAAAATGTGATTGGCCGCTTACAGATCTCTTGCCAGGTTTCAGCATAAGCAAAGCTGAAAAATTAAATTACAGAATTTTAGAAGTATGTTAGCTGTTTTAAAGTTACAAGTGTTCCATTATTCTAAATATAGCTTATTTTTAGTAAGCTTAGTGATTTTAATATCAATTTAAAATACATCCAAAACGGGGGATAACAGTTTCTTTCTTTCTTTCTTTCTTTCTTTCTTTCTTTCTTTCTTTCTTTCTTTCTTTCTTTCTTTCTTTCTGAAACAAATTCTTTATGGTAAAACTCATATATCTTTTTATTCAAATATGACTTGCTTTTTAGGCCCTAAATTTTGTTGATATGCCAAAATACTTATAAGATATTCGAGTACCTGGAAAACCACAGGTGGTAAGGCATCAGGGATGCTGGAGCAATCAACCAAACACACAAGCATAGTCACAAACTCACAAATACACACACACAGAATAATAAAGTTAAATACTTACAAGTAGAAAATACTTTATATAAATATGTAGACATGAAATAGTAAATTACTTTAAAAAGGCCTATAATAAGAGTTGAAAGAGAAAACAATGTATTATGAAATCAATTCCATTGTAGAAAAAAAACTTGAATGCTTTAAAGGAATATTTAGGTATATGAAAATAATTTTACATAAACCTTGTTTGGAGACAACATCAATACAAATCTTTTCTGAAGGCAAGAACTACTTAATAGCTTTAACGGATCAAATTTAGAAAAATGTATCATTTAGACTTTTTTTAATTTTTGTATGTGTAGTTTCTAACATTTATTTCTTTATCTGTTCAAGAGAAATGGGAGAAATGATTCACTGGAATTTTGAAATCTCTTAAAAATTTGTCTTGTTTATCAGGAAACAGCAGTGTGTGTGTGTGTGTGTGTGTGTGTGTGTGTGTGTGTGTGTGTGTATACGTGTATAAGGGATAGAGGTAGAGATGGCTGGAATGTCTATAGAAAGATCCCTTTCTTTTTCACAGCATCTCTTACTATTATAGTATTCACACAGAAAGTCAAGGAGAGGGAAAATCTACTTTAAATATTTTTGGTGGGGCATCTGGGTGACTCTTGGTTAAGTGTCTGACCCTTGATTTCAGCTCAGGTCAAGATCTCACAGTCATGAGATGGAGCCCTGCTTTGGGTGCTGCACTGGGCATATATCCTGCTTAAGATTCTTTCTCTTCCTCTGCCCCTCCCCTGATCTCTCTCTCTCTCTCTCTAAAAAAAAAGTGATAATTTTACTCACTGCTTAAAAATTCTGCTTTATTGTCAGTAATATTCATATATTTTTCATAGATGGAAATTCATTTGATATAAGGGGACTCTGGCCAAGCATAGTGCTCAATAATTTGATTTGTGAACAGGAAAAGAAAAGAAATATAATAGAAAAGAAGACAAAAAAGAAAAGAAATGTAACTCTCATGGGACTATCAATATGAATCATCTTTCTACAAAGAAAGTATAAGAAAACACATAACTTTAGGTGATAGAATTATTTTCTATTTCTAGTATTTTCGGTGGGTAATAAAACAAGTTTAATACTTAGTGAAAAAAAAGGCATAAATATATTCTCTCATTCAGCAAGATTGGAATCTGCTTAATTATTTAGCAGAGTATATTAATCAACAGTAACCCACACTGGAGATTTCCTTTTATATTCAGAAGACACGAAATTAAATTTTTCTATTGAAAAGGTATTTACATATTTAGCGATACTTTCCCCAAGTTCTTTGCAAATCATTTTCTAAATATATACCCAGTGTCCTGTATTTCACTCCCAGGAAGCTTTTATACACTGCTTGTATACAAGTTGATTTTTGCTTCCCTTCCCTCAGCCCCCGCATTATCTATATGTGTTTACACGTTCACTGTAATGGCCCCAGAGGAAATATTATGGTCCATCTCATCGATAATCCATGTTTTAAATTCTCTAAATACATGATGGCATTATCAGCTATCATTGTACTGATATTCATTTTAAGAAGTATCTAAATACATATTTATCAGCTTAATCTGTATCTTGAAAGGTCCCTAAATGTGTATTTATATGATAAAGTATACTGACACAATGCAAACTGGCCTTTTATACATTGTCATAGCTGTTTTTTTTAATTATTAAAATAAAACACAAAGCTATAGGGTACATTTAAAGTACACGTTTAGTTGTGCAACTTAAGTTTTTGTTTTTTTTCTTTTTGGAAAATTGTTTCATAAATCTATGACAAAAGTGTATCCATGGCTTTTGGTCTCCTAACTTTTATAAGTTTCCTGGAATCAAAAATTTTGAACAAATCACATAAAAGCCAATAAAAATATAAGGAATGCTTAGGGTATTTTCTTTTTCTTTCTTTTTTTGGATTAAATTTATTATTCAAAAACATGGATATATGTAGCAGGACAAAATATCTGTTTCCAATAACAGAAACATTCATTGATATAAAATATGACTTTTAGGTATGCTCCATTACCCAAAGAATTCCTACAGAATGGATACTCTTGATTTGCATGTTAGTAGGGTTATGTGATCTTTGAGGGACTTTTGTTCCATTTAGAGTATTTGGAGTACATTCTTTATTCTTACTTGTTTCATACTTTATCTACTGATTCAAACTAGATGGGGCACCTGGGTGGCTCAGTCGGTTAAATGTCTGACTTGGCTCAGTTCATAATCTCATGGTTCATGGGTTCAAGCCCCGCATCGGGATCTGTGCTGATAGCTCAGAGCCTGGAGCCTGCTTGGGATTCTGTGTCTCCCTCTCTCTCTGCCCCTCCCCTGCTCATACTCTCTTTCTCTCTCTCTCTCTCTCTCTCTTAAAAATAAATAAATATTTTTAAAAAACTAGACACAAAACTTGTGTATAATGTTGGATATGAAGAATTTGGAAACCATACTTAAATACAGAATTAAATAGTAATAGGTATATTTATGTGGATTTTTTCCCCTAAATTAACTAGACTGAGGTCTCTCATAAGGCAATCCAAGATCTTCACTCCCCCCATTACTCACCTTGTCAGTTGTGTCTCAGAAATCTGTTCTTGAAAACGTGCATTGGAAAGTCGACTACCACTGAGTGTTAGAGTCAGGTTTGTTAGTTGCACAATACATTGTGTATAACTGATGTAAATGTGGATTTTGAAGCCACAAATGCACATATATGCAAGGTACTTTCACAAAAAAACATTTATAAAGGCACTTACTGACTTGTACCTTGATTGTACCTTCATTGAAAATCCAAGCAATGGCACTAGTTTGCATCTGACAGTCCCTTTCCTCTGAGCCTCTCCACTGACAGCTCCTCTCTGTGGCCCCAGCAACAGGCCTGGCTCATGGATCAGCACACAGGCTTGTCCAGGTGTTTCTACATTAGATTTAGTATTCTCTCTATGTCACCTAGGAAAATTGGCCCACACTTCTGTCCCTGAACAAGTGTCTGTGTCTGGGATAGAGGTGCTATTTGAAATGGTTTTTGCCCCTGCCCTCAGACTCAGGGACTGAAAGTGAAAGTGAAGAAAACGTCTCCCTATACCAAGTTTGGGATACCATTACCAAAAGAAAAGGAAGTAGATTCTGGTCTGAAAACAATGACAAATATCCACTATATGTGTCTCTAAAATTTTGGTAGGTCTAGACTCTAGTGTGTTCACAGAGAATATTGAAGTGTGTGTGTGTGTGTGTGCATGTATATTTGTGTATGCTTCTCTAATAGACCTGGTATTCTAGAAATTCAACTAGATCAGGCAGATATTTTTGTTAGTGATGTTAGGTGGTTTATAATATTTGGGTTTTTTCCATCTGTCTCTGTCTACATTTAAAACACAACCACTTAAAATCTCAAAGCAGTGAGATTTTAAGCAGCACTTCTACTTAATGAAGGCTTAGTCAGAATTATCTTTGCTGAGGGCACACACCTGCGTGTAGCTGGCATCTCAAACCCGGGTCTACCTGAAGTTCACTGCCGATAATAATTGATTTTCTTCCTTCAGTCAACTTAACATAGATCAAGAGTGAAGTGGCACTTGGCTACATACAAAATCTCAGCAGCTGCAATTTTGCTGTTGACTGTCAAACAGAGTCCTTCTTTTATGGTTTCCTTGGAGGCTGGGCATGTTACTGAATTTAATTTTTAAGCACTGACTGATTCCTTCCTATGCATTTGAGTTTGGGAGACATCCCACACCGCCAGATCTGAAAAGAAAACCATCTCCTTTACCATCATTGAATTTGTACCTTTCCCCTTTATTAAACACTTCTAATAGTATTATAATATTTCATTCTCATTACCTAAACATCGGCAGATGATATTTTATTCTTAAGTCTCAAACATCAGGATTAATAAAATGGGTAATACCAAAAAGATGTACATAAAAACCTGGTCCTATGTTGTTTTATGCTCAGATTGGAAGTAGCTTTATGCCATCCTCAGTTTAGAAAAGAGATTAAGTTTCCCTATTTCTATACTTTGAGGAAAATAAGGTATAGATAGCCTTGGGGGCTACAGTAGGTCAAAGCTCCAGTGAGACGCTTACTGTTCCTTTTGAAGGCATCATTCATTCAAAGCCTGAACACAGTAATGGAGAAAAGAGCGGGGAGAGGGGAAGAGACCATGAATTGTTCTTCCCTCTTCAATGCATGTGGCTTTAAAGAACTGGGATTTGAATCACATTAGAATTAATTTGCTATGCATACATTGAGAAAAGGAGTAAAGGAAATAAATTTTCTTTTTCCAAGATAATGTTTAAAATAAGACCCAGGTCATTGCTGAATTATTTTATAGCTGACACTGCTTTCATACATAATGGTAACTCTATGAGGATTTACTGGTTTTCAAAAACCTTATGTATAATTCTGTATAGAAACAAATTAATATAAAAGATAATTTTCAACTCTGAAGTTAAATGAAGCTACATTTGATGTTAGTAAAGTATGGCATTGTGTGCCTGGAGAAATCCATGTCAGTATTCCCATCTTATTTTTCTCCAGTGTTCTCCACTCTTAGTTTCCTAAGCCGGGAATCCCAGTTATCCTACTCTCTCCATTTCCTAACCCTCACCTAAATTGTTCTCTAATACCCAATTCCTATCTTTAGAATGTCGTGTTTTTCCCACACTGTCCTAAATGAGCCCCTAATCATATTTTATCTGAATTAATATAATGATTTTATATCTTCCCATGTAAATTTCTAGTGAGAAAAATAAAACAATAAAGAGATTTACTTCAGGAGGACTCCAGATAAAACTTCAGATCTGTGTTCACTCCTCCAACGTTGATAGCAGGGATGTGTGAGCTACAGGGTAGATCTTGGAGAGTCTCCATTAATATTTATTAAAATAATAATAATTGTTATTATTGTTGTTATTTTCCTAAATCCATATATGTGAATTTCCTAAGAAAGTGGACTGAGTGGGTTATAGATTGGGCAATTCAAATATGGCATAAAGTTAGTTTTATTGTTTTCTTTCATTATTGTTATGAAATATGTTAATTATGAAAAGTACAGAAAAAATGTGCTGTTCTATAGAGCTCTAACATTTTATAACCTATGGCTAATTCTTAACTGTATTGCTAGATCATAACTATGTTAGAAAAAAAATACTGAATTTATTTTCAATAGCATATTATGCTGTTTTAATTTGCACTGCTTATAGTTCATTTAATTAAACATAAGAAAAACAGGCTTAGAGGGGGCAAATCACATAATTTTCATGCAGTGTACATAGTGGAAGGACTCCTGATTTTTTCCTAAGACTAAGATGTTTGTTGGGAAGACTTTTATGTGTGCCTATATTTATGCATTGCTTATTTAGGGACCTGCAGGCTATTGTAAAACTCATTATCATAATTTTCTTCATTTTTTTTCACTTTGCTACCCTTAAAGATAGATACCCTGTCTTTTAAACATATTTGGATCTAATCTAAATGCCTAGATTTAATCACATTGAATTTTTAAAAATAAGTTGCCTTTAAAAAAAGTAAGATATTTTTATATTAGAGTTTGCTTTTAAGCTGCTCATGAGGCAACAATTACATGAGAATTCAGACTGAGACAAGCCACTGAGGTGCTGTTTTCAGTACCCAAATCGTCTCCACCTAACAGAACATCGAGGGGTATATTTTCTTTTAACTTGACTTCATTTCTCTCTAATTAGTAGTGTGCAATGTACCATTGTGATGCCTGCTTCACCCCCTTGGTTCTTGCACCTCCCCTTGGGGATTTCCCAGCTGTTTTGCTCTCCTGTTGTAATTGAAATCGTACTTGTTCCAGCCTGTAACTGATAGTGAACCCAACCATTTTATGTTTGTCATGCAACAGATGTACAACAGAAACACTCAAAGTGGCAGATGGAAAAACTGCCCTACTAGAGTGAAATCAGATCCACTCTTATATCACAGTCCCATTCTCTCAACATTCTGTGATTTTTCTCCTCCTTGCAAGTGCTTTGTTGCTGCAAACAAATCGTAGTATCTGTTGGCTATGTGGTGATTCTTCTTTAGTCTTATTACATGATTCTATATCTAGAGTAAGGGCTTCACAGAATAATGTAGACAATTTAACAAATATAATAGGGCTTTCTATAGACTTTTGTCAAGTCTGGTCACCACTATTAAAATAATTAACCTTATAGGAAAATGTCTTGTTCACGAATGAATCGAGATATTTGAATTAGCTAACTATATTTCTTAAAAAAAAATACTTGCAAATGCAAAATGAATCTCCAAATCAACTAATTTCAATTATAATTACATCTGTAATTCAAGAGTAATTCAAGTGATTCAAGAACCCTTTGCATAAAAAGAAATATTATCTTTCCAATATAATATAAAGGACTTTTGACTAATTGATTCCATATTATAGGATATAGTATATATTCAAAAATAGTGCTGGGTGCCTTGTAGATTGTTTGATAGGCTTTTGTGAGGATATATTAGGTCCAGAGTAGCTTAACTAGTATAGAGAGAGACAGAGCCTGGACTGAGCAGGACAGAGTCTAGGGTAATTGGCCATTTCTTAGGATGGAAAATCCTCTACAGGTGGAATGGGACATCCAATTAAAATGTCCATTAAATTAAGACTTTTTAGGTAAATATGTAATGAATATAGTAAGTATCTAATGAAGTTAGATCCAGAAGGAAAAATATGGAAGTAAAATATTTGGGTAGTGGCAAATCAGGAAATAGAATGAATAACAACTTCATATTGCAAATATTCTTTTTAATTTTTAGCAGAAACTCAGCCAATCTCTGAGAATGTGAGGACGAGGCTGAGAGGGAAAAATAATTGACAAGTACTTAGGATTGTGCTAGGGTACCAATCAAGGGTCTTAGAATCCAACTCAGACCTCTGAGCCCCAGTGAGACTGCAAGGGCTCATTAGCTAACTGAAGCAGAAAGCTGAATGAATAACTGATATTATCAGAGAGGTATTTTTGAAAAAATTATTGATGATATTATAGCCAGTGTGTTTAAGGATAGAGAAGTAAAGGCGGGAAGATGAGTTAAAGGGTTGCTTAAATAACCACATAAGATACCAGAATTGAACAGAAGACCTGGGGAGTGCCCATGACATTGAAGACATTTCAGATGTGTAATTGGCATAAGAGTCCATGAAGTGTGAAGCAAAGAAAATGTGGCAAATGGCCCACTGTATCTGTAGCCTGACTGAATGGACACTGTTTTAATATTGGTAGAAGGTGGTGAGTGTGTTTGGGGAGGGGGGATGGATATTGGAGAAAAAGAGATTTGGGAGATAAAGTGAAGAAATTAGACACCTAATATCTTGAAAATTCTGTTGCTATATCTAGATTCAGTGCAAAATAATTATTTAGAGATAGGAATCTGAAGAAAAGTCAGATTAGATATACATTAAAAAGTAATGATTGCATACTAACCAGTTACACAATATTTTACATATGTTTCAGAATCTTCTATAAGAGGTCATTTTTGAACATAACTATATTGATAAATTAATAATATATTATTTTAAATGATTTTAATACCACCCTTCCCTTGAAATAACTTATGTTTATACAAAATGTATTAGAAAGGAAAATGGTTAAAATCTCATTATTATATTTTGCAGTTTATGAAAGCACAGATTGGATTATCATTAGAAGAGCTAGTTTCCTTGCACCAATTTAAAATTTATTTGCAGTTCCTTTCTTTTTGTTCTGAATTATTCAAATAGCTGACGTTATTTTTAAAGTGATCACTTCTCCCTTTTGAATAAAAGTCTGTTACTAGAGATTAGTGCCTCATACATTATAAACAGAACAGACAAATGAGCTGCTCTAAATAATTGTAGTATATCATGTTTTCCTTTTAAGTGAAAAAAAGAGTAGAAACATGGCACTTATATTTAGCTATGTTTGTAATAAGACATGGCTATAAACTCATAGATTTTATTTCAATTGTAATATTAAAATGCAAACATTCACATGGGTTTTTATGTACTATAGTTTTTCATGCTAGCAAGAAAAATTGTGTTAATATTGGTTCAATTTTAATGAAGCAGAACAAAAGGTTGTAAAATCTATCAAATACATTTTAGCTATTAATATCAGAGCAAGGTTTCTCTATTGAAAGCCTGGCTAAATTTTACATTATTCTTAAGTTATCTGTGAACATGTAATAATTTATTTTATTTACAATAAATTCAGAATTTACTTTCTTCCAAATCATCAACACATCAAAAATGTGTTCTTTTAAAAATGTGAATATTTTTGAAGATTAAATTAAATAAAATACTTTTATAAACATAAAATTTAAAAGTCCATGGTACTGCTGAGTTTATTTTACTAGTCTACATATCTCAAATGGCCGAAGTGTAGCTAGAGAAGATCTTTAAAGGAGAAAATGTAAATGGCTTTCTGGTTGGACTCTAGTGAGGTTGTCGAGATTCACAGAAGACTGAAAGATGAGAAAAGATAATGTGGAATGAAATATATGTTCTGTAACATGAATATATATTTAGAAACCTGGAAGTAATGGTAATGAGTACAAAACTGGAAAATTTGGCACAGTGGATTAATCTCATTTTTAATTTTTTATGCTTTAATTTTAATTTTTGATGTTTAATTTTTTCTTTTATGTTCAGTGAAAATCAAGTATTCAGTTTCATTCACACCATCTTCCAATTGCTATGCACTTTCTGGCACTGATTAAAATGGGAGAGGAAGAAGCTCTTGGTGTTAATTCCCATGGGTGTGTGTTTGGCAGTCTTGTGGTATAACTCTTATCTATTTCCTGGGGATTGCCTTTATTTTCTTAAAGCTTATTTGATGAAAATATTACCAAACCTCATAGCTACACAAAGATGGCTTAGAAGGTTGCTATTTCTAGACAAAGTCATTGAATCATAAAAATTTGAGACGTGGAATACTTGGGACATATTTTTCCTAGGCTTTGGAGCAGGGCAAAAATTGAAGAAAGGTTTCTGTCCACTACATAGTTTGTTTTCCTCGTTCCCTTACCAACTAGTTGATTTGGAAAAAGGAAGCAGAACAGAATCAGAACAAGAAATAAAGGGAGGCAGAAGAGGCTTAAAAATGGCAGGGTGTTCAAAAGGAGTTCAGCTAGGTGAGGGACAGAGGAATGCAGTGATTCTCCAAGCATGGTCTTTGGAGCCACTTATTTTTGCCTCATTTTGTTCAGATCAGTTGAGTTCTCTATCCGTCACTTTCCTCCTCTATAAAATGAAGCCACTAGCAACAGCATGTTAGTTCATGAGAATTAGGTGACTTACTATGTATGAAACATTTGGGAAAAGACCTGACATACTGAAATTGCTGGGTGAGCATTTGTTAAATACAAAGTAAAGGGAAACTCAAAAGGCTATTTGCTTTTGAGAGATTTTGGAATTAAGGCAGACAAAAAATTAAAACATGTACCCTAAACAGTACTTCAAAAATATTAGCTGGGCAGTCGACCTTCATAATTTTGGTATCTCTTGTGGCCTAGCAATTCCATCCATGGGTACACACGCCAAGGAAATCCTCACGGTTTCCATACAGGTGGCTCCATGCATTAATGAGAATGCTAATCGCTAGTGCTTGCTTGGGTACTTAGTATGTGCCGAAGTCTTTTGTGAGCAGTTTTTGTACATTAACACATTTACCCCTCGGGCCAGCTGTTATGAATAGACTGTTTTATAGGGGAAGTATTGAGGCCCAGAAAAATGACTTGTTGAAGGTCACACACCTAGTCCATCAGGGATGCGAAATTCAAGCCAAGACAATCTGACCTGGAGTCTGGTTTTTACCTATCAGTCATAGAAAATGGAATGTCAGACACAGGGAAAGCCACTGACGGGTTCATTCAGAAACGTTTACTCACAGTCCACAAAGGGCCAGAAAATAGATATGCCAATGAAGCAAAAATGCGGGGTTGGAGAGGATGGTATTCCCAATCTCAAAAAGCTCAGCTTTTCTTGGATGAGACAGACACATAAGCAAGAATTACCATTTAGTGAAGTAAGTGCTGAAGGTGCACAGAAAATAGAGTTAACTTTTGTCCTTTTGTGTGGGGTTCAGGTAAAGACATAGTAGAGAAAGGAGACTGTGAATGGAATCGCTAAGGTCAAGAAGTTTGATAGGTACCAGGATGGCTTTCCAAACAAAAGAACATCTTTTAAAAAATCATATGAAAGTGATATTTAAGTGTGAAAGGAGTGAGATAAAAGGACAATCTGTAAAATTTGCATAACATAAAAAAGTCGTCAAATTTAAGTAGGCTATTGATAAGAAGATCCCACATCAGATTTTCATTCTCTTTTATTCCTAAGAAATGTAGAGCCAAAAATAGGGGCCAAAGGTATAAGAGAACCAGCTCTGCATTTTCAGCTTCAGGGTTCCTTACTGTTCCCACTGTTCCTTCAGTGAACAATATCAAACAAATACAGTTGCTTTCAACTCTGTTTCTCCATGTGACTAAATGTACTGTCACTTTTGTTTCTATCTATTCTGTACCCAGCTGCTGTTTTCTTTGTTTCTGATGTTTCAACTCACTTAACATTACTTTTTTGCTCAAACCTCAGTATTTCTTACACCTGGAAAAAGAAATGCTGGTTCTTGTATTTTTCAAATTCATAGTGCTTTTGATTTTCCACTTCTATCCCCAATTAGATGTCTAAGGTCATATTTTAAGCTTTTTTCCTCCTTGCTTTTTATAATTTGAGTAAATTGCTTTTTTGTCCTTAAAAATCTGTTAATAAGTATATGAACTGGGGAGAGGATAATCCCTTTCAAATTTAAAATATAAGATTGTTACCTAATATTTCTGTATAAAAGAAATAATGCCCACTGATTTTAAAATCATTATTTAAATGTACATAGGCTAGGGTTCTAATGCAAAAAATATCTGCTGTGATGGTTAGGAGGAAAACAAATTTCGTAGCATGATAACAAACCCTCAGAGTAACATTAACTCAGCATCTCACACAGATTCGGTGGGAAGAATGGAACTGCAGATCATCCATCACTTTTGTATCATGACCTCTGCTGAATCCGCTAGCAAAGTCTGTGTTATTGAATCACAATGACAGACCCAAATACAAATGTCACGACTTTGCTGTGTTCCCTGGGTCTTGCCACATCACCATCACCATTTTATATTCCCTTCCTGGGGATGCTTGGGAAGATTTAGAGGCTTTCAACCTAATCTGACTGGCTCCACGCAAACACCTGGAGCTTTGCCAAGAGCCGAGCCCGATTATGTCAACAAGACGTCTCCGTCCACAGGGGACCTCCAGACGGGTATGCAGGAGCTCTGGGAACTGCCATGAATTAGCTTTATATGCTCCAAGAGGCAATTTCCTATAAAAACAAACTTCAAAAGCTGCCAGAGGAAATCGTTTCCCATTGGAACTGGGCCTAGCTGGCGATTGTCTTTAGCAACTGTGTCCTAAATACACTTGGTAGTCAGTCCTCAGGACATACCATGCTTAGCACTTGGACTTCAGTTTCAAGACAGAACCAAAGCCCAATTAACACGGCGCAGGTCAAAACACTCCTGTAAGAAATGTGGAGCGCTGTTCAGCACCTGATTATTTAAGTTATTGTTTTCAAGTTTAAAAGTAAGCTTGCTAAACAGATATTTTCTGATCTCGACTTGAAGAGGGTTGCTCCTATAACTTGAAAGAGGTCATTCTATTAAACATTCTATTAAACATAGCATCCAGATTGAGCAAAGCCCAAGTACTCCTCAGTTCATTAGTCTTTTGCTAAAGTGTTAAATGGAACAGTGGGAAGCTTCACTTACAGGTATGTTTAACTATTAGTGGCATTTAACTTAAGACTTATGCATTTTGATTCTTTGTTCTATTCTTTCTGAAGAGTGTTCTAACTGAAAGACCACCAGGAAGCTTAACTCTTAGATTCCCCAACGTGCTATGAATTTGTCATCTTAACAGCAGTTGGTTGGTGTTCAATAGCTAATTATACAAGCAGCACAATATACTGACTTTTTGAATGACCTGTAAAGCAAACACCTAGAGTTTGCAATGATTCTAGTGTTCTTCTGGGCTTTTACAAAATTTAGAAATACCCGTAAATTGTAATTTTGGGTATGGTTTTATAATATATATGCATCCAAGAGTGCATAAACATTTAGATTATTAGGCATATAGAAATTATATTCAGGATAGTGAATTGGCAATTGTGTGTTAAGGGGATACCAGAACATAAAGACTATGTGGAAATAAAGAATTCCATATTAATGCAAAGGAATGGATTTGTAAAAGCTGAGTTTTTTTCACTTTACCACAAGGTAGAATAGGTATTCTTTTCTTCCATAGAAAAATATATTTTGGTAGTGGTTTTACTGAACTTAAGTATGTTAGCTAATTTTCAGCTATTTAAACAGGACAAGGTGGAGACACCTGGGTGACTCAGTGGGCTAAACATCTGACTTAGGCTCACATCATGATCTTGCAGTTTGTGACTTTGAGCCCCAAGTCAGGCTCTGTGCTGACAGTTCAGAGCCTGGAACCTGCTACAGATTCTGTGTCTCCCTCTCTCTCTGCTCCCTCCCCCACTCATACTCAGTCTTTCTCTCTCTCTGTCTCTCTCACAAATAAATAAACATTAAAAATTTAAAAAAAATAAACAAACAATACAAGGTGAAACTAGTCATGGTTAGGTCATTTCTGTTACTAATCACCTATTCTATTTTCATACACAACCAAGGAAGAATTTGTTCAAATTTCAAGTTTACAAAAATGGTTCTCTGTAAAAGGCCTACTCTGCAAACATTATCAGATACCAGTTCCCTTACACAATTGTGACCTCTTTTCTATATGAAATTGCTAACTTAAACTAAAAACTATATGTAGAAATAGGGAGGAATGTTACAATCATTTATTCATTCATCTATTAAAAATCATCAAACATGTACCCCAGTTAAAATAATGTTCCTGGCTGTTTGAGGAATACAAAGATAAGAAACAGTGCCTACCTTCAATGTGGTCGTATTTCCCTAATAAGAAGGACAGGTACACAGTAGGTAAAGAAAGAAAAGAAAAAAAAAAAAAAGACAACAAAAAACAGAATTTGATGCTGGCCACAAGAAGGAAAATAATGTGAGAGGAAGATGAGAGTATGATTCCCGTGGCCTTGAGATGGAGAGAGGATCAGCCAGGATGTTAAGGGGGAGTTGGCATTTCCAACGATGCCCACAAGCAGAAGTTATACTTCTAAAAATATGAATAAAGGAAGGAGAAAAGTCAACAGGATTAGTATGGTCAAGATAAGACCTGGGCTCCAGGGAGGGGTTTCACTTTAGTTTTGTTAGAAAGAAGAAAGAAAGAAATAAGAAATAAGAAAATATTCTCTGTTACTGTGAGGAATCAGTAAGGAGCATCACAGCTCTCTTTGGGGTAGTTTACCAAGTATTAAGGTGTAGGATTGTTGGGAAAGGAAAGATCGATAAGCTGGGACACTGCTTGGTGAAGTGTTTGATTTAAAATAAGGGCACCGTGAATGAAAAGAAACACTTTGAGATGCAAAAAGACTTGATAACTGATTCTTTTATGGTGTGAAGAGGCAGGGCATTCAGATCTTGACCAGAGGGACTTAGAGCTTATTGGTTCCATCAACTAGCTTAAGGACAAGAGGAAGGATACTGATGGCCTTAGAAATAAACTCAGCGCTATGCATGATTAGTGTAGTGCTGATATATCATCCAGTGGCTTAAAGACCTTGGGAAAGGAGCCAGGACCAGTGAAACATTGGGTAGTCATCTGATTTGAGCTAATGTTTAAACATCTCTGAGTTGATAATAACAGCTGTTTTATAAGATAACAATCATGAGAAAAAAATACATTTTTAATTTTATTTGATTAAACATTTGGGAAAAGGATTTATGTATTATAACCTAAATTTAACCAAATGGGATCATCCTATATTGAGACTGAGAAATGAATAACCATTACTCGTATCTATATATACTCATTCATGTATGGCACATACTAAATATAAACATGTATCAGTATATGTGAAAACTATTTCTATAGATTTGATTTTGCATAAATGTCTATGAAACATTAGTAATTAGAACTTATCATTTAAGGTAAAGCTTAGGGGAAAACATGGTATTACAGTGAGTTTAGATTTTTGCAAGGTGTTTTAAATACTATTGAATCCAATCATTCTAATTCTGTTTTAGTTGTTAGTCACCTTTAAATACACTAAATTGTATATAAAATTGTATATGCTCTAAGTTTATGATACGTTTTACTTTTTGAATATGATCAGACATGAACAATTTTTATTTATAATCTTTAAAGAATGATTTGTGTCTTGGGTTAGATTGTGTTCTTCTCAGCCAGCTGTGCTCCTATACCCTTTGTGTACCGTTATTGTAGCAAACAGAATTTTTTTTTTTTGAGGTCGTTGATCAGTTACTGTCATCCTTTAACTCTGTGAAAATTGAGTGGTCTCCTGTGGTTTGGTCTGAATCCAGTAACACATTTAAGCAACTGTGTGAAGAGAAAACAAATGTATTTGAAATATTTCCCCATATATATATATATATATATATATATATATATATATAAAGATGACATACAAGGAATTATGTAGCCTTTTTGAGCTTTTGTTTTTTTCCACTGATGTTTTCATTATATCGCTCAACTGATAGAGATCTGTTGGCAGTGTTGTCCCAGAAGATGAGAGCCATGTGCTTAAGAGGGTAAAATCTATGTTTAAATTCCCCCAACCCCCGGACTGTAACCCCAGTATACTAATAGTGACATACAAATCTGAGGCTGAAAACCAGCCACTCATCACGACAATTAATTTGGACGCGTCTTAATATACAGGCCCATTTCTCAGTCTCAGATTTAATTTGGTGCTTCAGATGAAATCCTATTTGTGAAAATCAAATGGAAGTCAACTGAAGATTAGGCTTTTCTGCTGTTTAAATGTCCTCAGCTTTGATATGACACCAGTGTGCCATCTAAGTTTTATTTCCGTATCCCTATCCCTACCTCTCCGTCTCAGAGATCATTTCTTCCTGCCAGTTAACAAACACAAGTGGTGCACAAGAATTAGTATGCTCGTCACAGCTGCTGTCATTTTGGAATTCTCTTGTAACAACTTAGAACGTAAAAGGTGAGGAAAACATCACCTGCTTAGTGCAGCTTAATCTCTCGAAAGATTGGTGTCCAGAAGCCACACCTCATACTTTATACTGTCAATTTTAAAAAGGCTTTTAGCTTGAAACAAAAAGAGGTCGAAGGTGTTTTGTTTTTGTTTTTGTTTTTTTTTTTTTTTAATGTAGAATGCTGCATAACAGTCAGTAGAAATGATCATTCACATTTTGGATCAACAACCTAGCATGCACCAAAGATCTGTATGACAGAAAGAGATACCACTGCACCCAAAGAACTCCTCATCTGCAGCGTGCACCCGTCCATTGAGAGCCTGACTCTATGTAACTCATATTCCTCTTCCATCTAGTTCCTGTTTGTAACAAACCATGCTATAAATTCATATCTCTGTTTTAACCTACCCAAGGGACCTCACTTTTGTAATAGCTGCAGCTGTTTCCATTTAATGTGTTTTCTATTAATGTTTTTACTTTGATGTTTGTGCCCCAGGCACAAAGTTTGTGAAAGGTATAATTTGAAAAGTTGAAGTTAATAAAAAATATTCTCTTGCTTTAATGTATATATGTGCTAATCATCTTGAACTCATTCTCTTTTTCCTAGAAAAAAAGTTTTTTTCAAAGTTATTTATGTAATTGTGAAAACCTATCAAGTCTTTATTTAAGATATCTTCAGTCGTTTATTGGCCGTGGATCAATTAAAGTATCTAAAATTTAGACATTTTGAATTTCAGAGAAGTGATCCACTAATTTTACTGTGTTGACATCTACAACTAGGGTATAGGACCTTGATTTAAATACCCATGTCTTATAACTCAGAACTTAATCTCTTGAAGCTTTTTCATAATATAATTATAAATAATACCTTTGATTATATGTTATATATTTATGAGTGTACATATATTAATATTTTATCTTCCGTTCATATTATATTTAATTAGAATATATTTATGACTTAGCTTTAAGAGCCTGGAGATGATGTTTATTTATGGAAATATATTTAATGTGGCCTGCTCGTTTTTGGAGAAGTCAATAGTGAAGGTGTGTTAATGACCACTGACAAACCAGCCAAATTGCTTCAGGTAAGTAGCCGTTAGCCTTTTAAAAAATCAAGTGGAATTTGAGCCATCATGAAATCACTAGTTTAACCAGACAGTATTTGTTTCCCTTCATATCCGTGGTCCTACACTGCTAGTCACTGAGAAGCAAAGCACATGCTGCATATTTTGTCTCTCGCTCCAAGGATTTGCTCTGGCTTTATTTACATTAAGGTTTCAATGATGGTTGTGTAATATTTATAACCCCGCTTGGCCAGTTCATGCTGTTTTGTTTTCCTCTCAACAAACTCAAAACCAAAGTAATAAAAAGTTGGAACAAGTTCCTTTTCTTTTATATAATTTTTATATGTTGTAGCCTTAGGGTTGAATGTAAATGAGTTATTTTTTTAATATAAACTTTAGATTTTTGAATAAAGATTTGCTAAGTTAAAAATGGGCTGTAAACTTGAGATTTTGAAATAAATTCTAGAACTTAGAATTCTAGGACGAATGTATAGTTTTTTAACATTTCAAAGGGATATCTTTTTCTCTCACTTTTTTAAGTTAACTTTACGGAGTCATTAATTTGATATGGTGGAACCACCCCTTTCAGTGTGCAGTTGCTGTGTGTTCAACAAGTGGATACAGTTACACGATCAGAATATGGAGCATGTCCATCATCCCCAATAACTCCCTCTGCCCCTTTACTGTTGACCCCACCCCCAATCCCATCCCTTGGTAACCTCTAACCTGTTTTCTGTCCCAATAGTTTTGCCTTTTCTAGAATGTCACATAAATAGAATCTTACATTGTGTAACCTTTTGGTTCTGGCTTTTTACTTGTCTTTCATGTTTAATAATGTCATTACTAGTTTCTTTTTATGGCTGTTGGCAACATCTAATGGAGACACACATCCTTATCAAATGTGGCTGTGGTAGGAGGTATATTTTTTAACTCAACTCACCTAAGTGATAAAGAAATGTGTATGTTCTCCTCAAATTATTACCATTATTTTGATATATGGCTTACAATAAAATTTTTTTCTTTTTAAATTTATTTTTTGTATTAAAATATAGGTTAGTTAACATACAGTGGAATAAGGATTTCAGGAATAGAATTTAATGATTCATCACTTACATATAACACCCAGTGCTCATCCCAAGTGCCCTCCTTAATGCCTATCACCCATTTAGTCCATCCTCCCCCCCAACACACTGCCAGCAACCCTCAGTTTGTTCTCTGTATTTAACAGTTTTTATCTTTAAAAGCCACCCTCCCTCTCTGTTTTTATCTTAGTTTTCTTTCCCTTCCCCTATGTTCATCGGCTTTGTTTCTTAAATTCCACAGATGAGTGAAATCATATGATATTTATCTTTCTCTAAATGACTTATTTCGCTTAGCATAATACACTCTAGTTCCATCCACATTGTTGCAAATGGCAAGATTTCATTCTTTTTGATTGCTGAGTAATATTCCATTGTATATATATACCACATCTTCTTTATCCATTCATCAGTCGATGGACATTTGGGCTCTTTCCATACTTTGGCTATTGTTGATAGTGCTGCCATAAACATTGGAGTGCATGTTTCGAATCAACCCTCCTGTATCCTTTGGATAAATACCTAGTAGTGCAATTGCTGGATCATATGGTAGCTCTATTTTTAATTTTTTGAGGAAACTACATACTGTTTTCCAGAGTGGCTGAACAAGTTTGCGTTCCCACAAGCAGAGCAGAAGAGTTCCTCTTTCTCCACATCCTCGTCAACATCTATTGTCGCCTGAGTTAATTTTAGCCATACTGACAGGTGTAAGGTGATCTCTCATTGTGGTTTTGATTTGTATTTCCCTGATGATGAGTGATGTGGAGCATCTTTTCATGTTTCTGTTAACCATCTGGATGTCTTCTTTGGAAAAGTGTGTATTCATGTCTTTTGCCCATTTCTTCCCTGGATTATTTGTTTTTTGGGGTGTTGAGTTTGATAGGTTCTTTATAGATTTTGGATACTAATCCTTATCTGATATGTTGTTTGCAAATATCTTCTCCCATTCTGTTGGTTGCCTTTTAGTTTTACTGATTGTTTCCTTCACTGTGCAGAAACTTTTTATCTTGATGAGGTCCCAATAGTTCATTTAAATTTTTTTTTACATTTATTCATTTTTGAGAGACAGAGAGAGATAGAGCATGAGTGGGGGAGGGGCAGAGAGAGAGGGATACACAGAATCAGTAGCAGACTCCAGGCTCTGAACTGTCAGCACAGAGCCTGACATGAGACCATGACCTGAGCTGAAGTCAGACACTTAACTGACTGAGTCACTCAGGTGCCCTCCCCCATACTTCATTTTTGCTTTTGTTTCCCTTGCATCCAGAGACATGTTGAGTAAAAATCTGTTGCAGCCGAGGTCAAAGAAGTTGTTGCCTGTTTTCTCCTATAGGACTTCGTTGGCTTCCTGTCTTGCTTATGTTGAGGTCTTTTATCCATTTTGTGTGTATTTTTGTATATGGTGTAAGAAAGTGTTCCAGGTTCATTTTTCTGCATGTCCTTGTCCAGTTTTCCCAATACTATTTGCTGAAGAGACTGTCTTTTTCCATTGGATATTCTTTCTTGCTTTGTCAAAGATTAGGTGGCCTTATCTCTGTGGGTCCATTTCCGGGTTCTCTATTTTGTTTCATTGATCTATATATCTGTTTTTGTGCCAGTATCATACTATATGTTTTGATGATTACAGCTTTGTAATACAGCTTAAAGTCCATAATTGTGATGCCTCCATCTTTGTTTTTCTTTTTCAACCTGACTTTGGCTACATGGGGTCTTTTCTGGTTCCATAAAAATTTTAGGATTGTTTGTTCTAGCTCAGTGAAGAATGCTCATGTTATTTTGATAGGGATTGCATTGAATATGTAAGATTGCTTTGGGTAGTATCGACATTTTAACAATATTTATTCTTTCAATCCATGAGCATGGAGTGTTTTTCCATTTCTTTGTGTCTTCTTCAATTTACTTCATAAGCTTTCTATAGTTTTCAGTGTATAGATCTTTTACCTCTTTGGTTAGATTTATTCCTAGGTATTTTATAGATTTTTAGTACAAAAAAATTTGCCTATTTGTATGCCCTTTATTTCTTTTTGTTGTCTGATTGCTGAGGCTAGTACTTCCAATACTATGTTGAATAACAGTGGTGAAAGTGGACATTCCTGTCTGTGTTCCTGACCTTAGGGGGAAAGCTCTCAGTTATTCACCATTGAGGACAATATTACCTGTTGGTTTTTTTTATTGTTTTTTGTTTTTTTGTTTTTTTTGTTTTGTATATGGCCTTCATGAACATTTAAGGAACAATCACTGTGGATCTTCAGGGTACATTTAATAATTTATTCAAATTCCTTTAAAAAAGTTTTTTATTCTATGCCTTCTCTCTGATTCCCTGCACTCTTTGTCACTTTTCCTTAGTATACTGTTAGTGTTGACTAAGACAGATGAGTGATTTATGGACATCTTAATTATTTTAGCTTTTTCCTACTGTTCTAAAACATCATGTACTGATAGACTTAAAAAACAATGATTTCCTTAGATGATTAATGGTATGTAGTATTGTTTATAGATGCTGCTGGTTTTACCTCAAAATGTTGATTAAATAGCATAATTAAAAGACTTATATGTGTTGGAGAAGAAGTATACACTTTTATAACTAGGGGCAGACTTAGTATTTAGTCCTGTTTTCAGTAATGTTGTCATTAGTTTAATTTTGGAGTGCTGTATTTATATTTATCTCCTGAAGTGGTTACATCACAGGAATTTTGGAATTATTTTGTGTTTAGGATAAAACTGACTACCACATAGGACTTTGAAGTCCCAAAGTGTGCCTTGATTTACCTCTATATACTACAGGTGTACTGATTTTCATTTATGCTTTCATTTATCCCTACATCAGCCCTATAAATTAGTTATTAGTACTTTCATGTTTTAAACTTAGTATTCTATGTTATTTCTTCTGTTCTATGTGCCAGTATCTTCCTCAGATGTTGTTAAGATACTGGCTTGAATTTAATTAGTAAGTGAATATGTTTGCAATTTTACTTCTAAGAAACTGGATAGAGAGAAGAGATGAGATCTATTTTTATATTCAGTAAATTTTTTTTTAATAATGGTTGGTTTTATTGTTTAATTACTAATTATTGATAATGTGATCTCTGGGGAAGTCATTTTTTTTTGTTTTTGTTTTTGTCTTTTATTTGTTTAATTTTTAAAATCCAAGTATTTTAATTTTTAAAATTTGTTTAATTTTTAAATTTTATTTGTTAAATTTTTAACAATTTTTATTTGTTTAATTTTATTTATTTTGAAAGAGAGACAGAGAGAGCGAGTGGGGGAAGGGCAAAGAGGGAGGGAGAGAGAGAATCCCAAGCAGGCTCCATGGTAACAATGTGGAGCCTGATGCGGGGCTTGAACTCACGAACCGTAAGATCATGACCTGAGCTGAATCAAGAGTTGGATGCTTAACTGAGCCACCCAGGCACCCCTTTTTCTGTCTTTTAATAGTGTCCTCTAACTGTCCCATGGGAGCAAAAGGGACTATCATCCTTACTGTCCCTGTTCATTATTTTTAGCTGAATGTCTTTGTTACCCATTCATTAATTAACATTTAAAACAACTCCGTTGCTTAAAATAGAACATAGAGAAGATATGAACTCTTGATTCGCTTTCCACCATTTCCTACCATCTTTGTTTAGGCTTAGCCATCTCTTGTAAATGGTGCACAATCACCCAGTTTCTCCATGTTTTTGGATGTGTTCACTCCACAAATCCTAACTATCAGCAAGTCCTGTCTACACCACCTTCAAAATATAACCCGCACCTCAGCATTTTCTCTACCTCAGTCACCACCACTCCCCAGGTATAACTTACCATCATCTGGTGCTCAGAGTATCCTTTTCTATTCTTGCTGTCCAAATTACCATAAACTTAGAGGCTTAAAACAACACAAAGTTACCTATGAAATTTCAAAATCAGTTTCGCTGACCTATAGTCAAGATGTCAGTGGATTGTTCCTTTTGGAAATGCTGGGGGAGAATCTGTTTGCTTGGCTTTTCTTGCTTCCTGCAACCCTAACTGGTGACCCATTCTTTGCACCACTCCAGTCTCTGGCTTCACATCTCCTACCACCCTCTGAGTCAATTCTCCTTTTGCCTCTGTTTTACAAAAACACAGGTAATTACTGGTAATCCAGGGTCATTATCCCACCTCAAGAATCTTCATCACATCTGCAAAGTCCCTTTCGTCCTATCAGGTAGCATTCACAGTTTGCAGGGATGAGGACTTGCATATCTTTGGGAGTCATTACTCAACTTACCACAGCCCTGAATTGCTTTGCAGAAACCAAAACTTAAACTTTTTATATGCTTTGAGTTTTTTTGCTTCTTCTTTCTGTCCAGAATATGGCCTCTTTTCATCATTTAGGTCTCTGCTCAAAAGCCATTTCTTCAGAGAGATCTTTCCCGACTCCATATTTTAAAAGTCTCCCCCTCTTCCCTTTTCGCTCTTTAGTTCTGCATTATTTTCTTCACAGCCCATATAACTCTGATATTATTTTATTTGGCTTTATATGTAATTGACTCCACCACCATAAGACAGGGTTTTTATCTTGTTCATTGATGCATTCCCTGGATTAACTATATTGGCAAGAACATAGTAATCTCTTTAATACATATTGAGTAAACAGTATATTATTCCAATTACAAAGGAGTGAAAACTGAGACTCACAGGTGTTAATTGTTTGAGATCACAGATCTAGTAGTGTAGAAATGAGATTTCATCTCAGATTTGTCTAACTTGAAAATCCACATTCTTTATATTGCCTCTTTCTTTTTAATGGAATTTAATCATGACCTTTATTAGTATGCATCTACATTAGCCACAACAAGAAGAACCAAACCCAGAACAGACATCATTTGCATTTTTTCAGGGAATCCTGGAGAGTAATATGCTAATAAGTGCTATTGTCAGTGCTTTCCTGACATTGTGCCATTTTGGAATCCATTCCATGACCATGTGGTGAATTCAAGCTCAGGGAATGATTTATGTAAGTCCTTGAATATGTTATACAATATGGTCTTTAACATGCAAGTTATCTTTCTATCATCCTAAAAATGATTCTGGAATGTTAAATGCACTCATTCTTTGGGTAGTTTTATTGAAATCTTTAAGGAGTCTCTAGGTTTCAATTTGATACTAGAAATGTAATTTTATACAGGTAATGCATTTTATTAAATTTACTGTTTGTTTAAGGATAAATATTAATGCCTTACCAAGTCAATGATTGCGATCAATATGCAAAAACTTAGTATAATATTTTAAATAAATGAGAATAGCTTCCTTCTATAGTGTCATGTATTTTGTGATTTCTTTTGGCACCATTTATTTTATCAAGCTGGTTGTCTATCAGCCAAATTCTTGAATAGATGCGTTCATGTGGAGTAGTTGCTTGGGTGTGTGAGAAAACAGGAATTTCATCATGTTGATTTTGTTGAGACAGTCGACTTTTATCACTACTTTGGCAATTTTGATTTAGCTAAACAGATAACCTAACAAACTTGCATTAAACTTTGTTAAAGCTTTTGAAATACCCTGCTTCATGATACTGAGAATTTATACAAGTAAAGTTTAGTACTGGTCCTCAATGCTCCTCAAATATGCTATGAAAAAAATACAATGTATCCTAAAGTAGCAAGTGCATTTGCATTTGTTCCATGTGTCCTTTAGTGACAGGCCATATGGAATGAAAGCATTCTAGAACCATGTTTCTCTTTCAGATGATTAGAAAATGCTAGCAAATTAAAATTAAAGAATGCCATGTTGTGTAGATTGTAACAGAATAAACATAAGTATCTTAAACTTATGGGGCTATTTTATTCCTGAAGAGTTTAGCCTCTATTCTTAATTTGTTGACTATGCTGATAATAGAAGTCTCCTGTGGCTTGAAATCTTTAGTGTTGGGACACAAAGAAAGCTACAAAAACCCATCCTTTTATGTGGGTATAATCTTTTGGATGGACTTCAGACCTTGGGATATTTCTGGAATATGTTCCATTCTCTCACCTTGCTCATTTTTTTTGAATTAGAAAATCAAGTTTAATAATCCTATGTCCAATTGGACTTAACATTTTTTGAACATTTAGCTATATACATATTATTTCAAGCAAAGGAAGGTGGAATTAAAAATTTAGTCCAAGCTACCTTTGACAAGTCAAAGAATAAATTTTGTTGAAAATATCTTAGTATGTTAAGACAAGTTGTTAAAAAATAGATTTGAAGTAGTTAAATCGATTCAATAGATTGCAATTTTGTATTAATAAGTAAAATGTTTTTAATGGCTTAAGTTGAATTGATTAATTTTGACTAATAAATAATGAAAGGAATTTTTGGATACAAACAACTAAGGCTCTAACAAAGTTGCTTAGGTACCATTCATTTTAGAAGTCCACATGGTGCCTTCCTAGGAAGAATGTTTCATAAATATTACATGTTTTATAAATTTCGGTTGACTGGGTGAACACATAAGATGAGATAACTGCATAGAAAAGGAAATCAGAAAACCTGACATTTTTGATGACTGATGTAATATAGTGTCAGAGAAATGAGTTTCGTTCACTAAAACAAATTCTTTGTGGTCTGAAACTAAAACATACTGCAAATATCCTGGACAATTTTATGAGCTCTGTCTAAAATTACTTAGAATGTTTAATATTTAATATTAGGGCACAGTGGCTGAGATGAACCAAAATATGCTTTGAGAATAGGGTGAGATTTTAGGCATTCTCAATAACTAGTCTGTGTTCCTGAAAGATCAATGCATTATCACATGCAGTTAACATTATATTAAGATGTCTTATGAAAATTCGTTATCAAAGGAATCCTTGGCTAACCCTTTGATATAAAGAAGCAACTTGCAAAATTGTTACTTTCACTCTATATTATAAAATCTCTACTTTTATTATTTAATCTATGTTTTTTCCCTATATATTCATGGCTTATTTATTAAAATCTGCCTATACTTAATTAAATATTTTGAAGGGATTGTCTTTATAAATGATACTTTATACTTTTTTAATTTTTTTTTAACGTTTATTTATTTTTGAGACAGAGAGAGACAGAGCATGAATGGGGGAGGGTCAGAAAGAAGGAGACACAGAATCTGAAACAGGCTCCAGGCTCTGAGCTGTCAGCACAGAGCCCGACGCGGGGCTCAAACTCACGGACTGCGAGATCATGACCTGAGCCGAAGTTGGCCGCTTAACCGACTGAGCCACCCAGGCGCCCCAATACTTTATACTTCTTGCATTAAATTGGAAACATGTATATAATGCCCCATTTTTATTTATTTTTTTCAAAAAAAATTTAATGTTTATTTATTTTTGAGAGAGAGAGAGCGAGCACAAGTGGCGAGGGCAGAGACGGAGACACAGAATCTGAGGCAGACTACAGGCTCTGGAGTGTCAGCTCAGAGCCCAATGTGGGGCTTAAATTCATGAGCCAGGAGATCATGACCTGAGTCGAAGTCAGATGCTTAACCGACTGAGCCACCCAGGAGCCACTATAATGCCCTATTTTTAAATGGGGCATGATTCAGTATGCTGTCTTTGTTAGATATGTGAAAATACTGTAATCATAAAAGTGACTTAATTTTTATATTTTAATAATTATGGAAAACTAAAAATGTAAACATATTAAAAGTAGAGTCACTTTTTCTGTTTAGCATATAAATATAGTCTCAAATTCCTTTACATATATAATTTTTAGTATTGTTAAATTTATAATCTGAGATAGAATACATTTCTATTTCTCAATAATTTTACATGTCTTTAATATTTTACATTGCATTATTAAATGTATAGATGAGTGTATACTACAGGCTCTAAAAACTCAAAACTATTTGAAATATATGTTAAAGTCTCACAATACAGTTCTATATACAAATATATGAATAATACCCATATGGTACATAGGTAGTAGCTTATATCCATCCAGAATTCAGAGAAGTCAATTGTCTTTATTTAAAACATATCTTTTAAAAGTAATAATGAAAATCAATAATAGGTTAATGATTTAAAAACTCTAAGGTATCACAAATTCAGACTAATTTCTTGTTCAACATAGCTGTAGCACTGCATAGTAAAAACTTCTATTCATAATTATGACTGAAACATGTCAATAATTGAAAGTAGGATTTGCTTGATATGATACAAGTTCTAAATCTTTGAATATTGGTCATCCATTAAGCATATACATTTTAACTTTTTAACCAATTTCATCAGAGATATTCATTCCCTAGCAATTATGGATAAATTTGAAATTACTGAGCCAGCTGTATACTCAAGATCTGCATGCAGAGACAAAAGTAAATACATGAAGTAAATAAATCTTATACATATGTTTATGTGTGTAAATAAAAAATTCTAATACCTAAGTATACAATATATGTGTGTGCTTATGTATTAAATGAAACATATTACACTTGATCCTTGAACAACACAAGGTTGAACTGAATGGGTCTTACTTACACGTGGATTTTTTTTAAGGTTTATTCATTTATTTTTGGAGCAACACAAGGTTGAACTGAATGGGTCTTACTTACACGTGGATTTTTTTTAAGGTTTATTCATTTATTTTTGGAGAGTTAGAGAGCACATGTGCAAGTGGGGGAGTGGTGGTGAGAGAGGGAGAGAGAATATCCCAAATAATTCAGAGCCTGACCCTAGGCTTGATCTCACAAACCGTGAGATCATGGCCTGAGCCTAAATCAAGAGTTGGATGTTTAACCAATTGAGCCACCACGGTGCCCCGGATTTTTTTTTTTTTTTTTTACAAATGCAGTATAGTACTGTAAATGTATTTTCTCTCCCTTATAGTATTCTTATTAACATTTTCTGTTCTCTAGTTGATGTCATTATAAGTATACAGTATAATACATATAACATACAAAATATGTGTTGATCAACTGTCTATGTTATCAGTAAGGTTTCCAGTCAACAATATACTATTTGTAGTTAAGTTTTTGGGGAGTTAAAAGTTATATGCAGATTTTCCACTGCAAAGGGGGAGAGGTTGGTGTCCCATACCCTCCCCACCACCACCCATGAGAGTCAAATGTATGCTGTTAGTATCTGGAGGGCATTATGCCTAGCAAAATAAAAAAGAAAGTATGTTATCACCTACATGTGGAATAAAAAAAAAAAAAGGCCAATTTCACATAAGCAGAATAGAATGGTGGTTACCAGGGGCTGAGGAGAAAGGGAAACAGTGAGATACATCAAAGGGTACACATTTTCAGTTATAAGAAACGTAAGTTCTAAGGGTCTAATGAACAGCATGGACCATACTTGAAAGCTGCTGGTAGTAGATCTTAAGCATTCTCACAACACACAGACAAAAGTTACCTATATTAACTAATGCAAAGTGATGATTGTGTTCATTATCTTGATCTTGGTGATCATTCTATAATGTATATGTATATCAAATTATCACATTGTACACTTTAAATATACATAATTTTATGTCAGTTATTCCTCAATGAAGTTAAAAGAAAAAGAATGAAAAGCTAAGGGACTAGTGAGCTGACTCATGCTGCTTTATACTGACATGTTCAAATTATTGATATAGATTAAGGCATAAAATTCAATAATAAAGAAAACAACTCTCAACATTTTATAAAAGCAGTGTTCATATAGTATGCAATTTTGAGTAGTCAGTTGACATAAAATCATATAGACAAACTCAGTAAGAAATCTGTGAAAATAAATGTGCAAGATAAAAGAACTATCTCCAGGCCAAATTAACATGTTTCTTAGCTAAATCTTCTAGACATGTTGCTAATTATTTCCAGTTATGATATTACGGCACATTGGGAATTGAGTGCACCACAAAAATCCTCACATAAGGATAACAATTTCATACAGGAACAATTAACAGATGTTTTTATTTTTAAGTTGGGGATTCTGGTCACAGAGTTTGTAGAACTGCTATGAAATTAGGATGACTTAATAAAAAAAAGTTCCTGCATCATTTACCACTCCAAATTTATTTCCTCCAGAAAATAAATGGTCTGGCTTACTCTCTTAAGGATGCCATTTAAAATACTGCCTTTTTCTATGAAAACTGACTAAGTACTTGGTAGAAGATATGTTGTGCCATTGCTAGTGAAGTATGACTCTTACGAGTTTGGCTTCCAGAAAGTCTCAGAGGGATATAAAATGGTCCGTTTAGCTTATGTTTATATAAACCCTATTACTCTGTAAGGTTCAAAAAGGAATAGCTACTATATTTCTGTGATTCAATTTTCCTCTTGTTGCCTATTTCTTTTTGATCCTCTGAAGTATCTTCATTTTTTCCTAATCCAGAGGTCTAAGAGAGATCTGAGTAGGAAAACATGATTGTACTTATTTATCTAGTGTAAAATACTGCTTTCAGCTGAACATAAAAATGGAGACAAACATTTCCACCTTTAACGTACAATTGCACAACAAAGAATTCATGGTCACCAGAGATACAAAAGTTTTACAAAATAGAAATAACTGAAGACATAGAGTTCAATCTGAATTTACATTATAATCAGAACCCAGTAACCCTAGTTTATAAATAATTTTATCGGAGAAGGAATCCTTTTAATCTCAATGAGTTGAATAGAGACTAGAAAGTTAGAAGTATCAATAAAAGAAAACAAACCTAAAAGAAAACAAACCTAGAAGTAGAACAGATAAGAAACTAACAATGGTTAGAGAGGAAAATTTAGGTGATACAAAACAAACTTAATTTAACACTTTATGAAACAAATAGTCTTATTTTGGAGAACTGCAAAATGGGACAGAGGGCAGAAAGGTTTTATAGGATAAGGAATAAAGAGGAAAATAGAAAAATATCTTATTGACTAGGGCCACAGAGTCCCCCTTGTTTGGGGTGAAAAGGAATAAGGGAATAAGTGTAGAGCCCATAGTTGGCTTGATGTTTGGAGATCGGCTGCCTAGACGTACTGTGTGCTGGTCAAGGAGAACATTTACAGGAGCTTATCTTGGACCTAGAAACTTATTTCAACAGTGCCCCCTTTTGATCATCCTCTTGACCATTTAAGAGGTTTGATCAAAAATACCAGTCTTAGTGTGACTCTTAGTTACCATTGTCTTTTCAGGTCTCAGTGTAGTATACACAAGAAACCATGTCAGAGTACACTCTTACACATAGTTACAACGTTTTGTTCTTCTGTCATTCCAGTCAGAGACCATGTGTCAGCTGGTCAATAGCTGCCCATGTGCATTTAAAACTTTTGAGAGAACATGGCATATTAGACAATAGTAATTATTAGCAACAAAACAATATCCATGGTTTCGAGAATACTCCTGAGCCAGGATCCCCATGACCCAAATCAGCCAGAATCAAATAAGTCAAGAAATCCCAAATTGAGGAACACTTCTATAAGTCAGTTGGCCTATTTATATATTTCTTAATAACTGTGTCTACTTCCCCCAAGTGTTTATTCAGTGAAGCTGTTTGAGAGAAACTGAGACATTGGAATTCAGGGTCAGTTTTGATTATGGACCCCTAGCAGAGTGCACAGGGGAGTCTGAAGTTTTTTACATCTCTAGTCTTTAAGCTGTTGCAATTGTAAGCCCACTAGCTCGATGGACTTTCGTTTATAAGCTTGTGATCTCTTCAGAGTGGAAAAGCAATTCAGATAGAGGATAAGTAGACTGTGAGTACTCAGATAAAGGAGGATAGAGGAAAGTAATAGAAGTTATTTCAGTCCTATATGTTTTTGTTTAAAGTACATGTGTCTTTAATTTTTCATTGGCCTTTGCAATGAATCATCCGGTGAAGCTATTTTGGAATTTTGAAGCCTTTTGATAGCTTCTGCATGATAATTAAAATAGGCATTTCATTCTGTTTGATTTGGGAACAATTTCTTTCAAGCACTCTTGTTGATGTAAATGGTCTTATCTAACTGGTATGCTCCTCATAATGGTCATTGTAATTCTTGGTTGTCTTAGTAAGATTTTACCATTTTTGTCAGTACCTACAGCTTCCAGGGTCACAGTTCTTAGACATAAAATAAGCAGATGTGCCAAAAGGATGGTATGCTCAATTCTTTGAAACTTGAGGATCCCGTTTCTGTAACTAAACTTTGGGTCTCTCAAAGCCACTTTAATACCTAAGAAAGGTACATTGTACATTGCCGAGTTGGGGAGTTTGTGATATTTTACATTGTACCTCACTGTGCATAAATTTTCTTGAGGTTAGCAGGGTGGTTTAGTGTCAATCTAACCCATTCCCTGACCAATTTATTCCAGCACAGGAGTCTTAGAGTTAGGTTGTGAGCTTTTTAACAGCTTTATAGTGCTCCACCCCACGTCTACCAATGTTGTGGCTTTGGCTTCCGAGATTGCCATTTGCAGTTGGTCTATTATTCCTTTCAAGAGAAGATTTCTTTACAATGGTGGATACCCTAATATCTTTTAATAGTCCCATTTGCGCCTGCTTAGATTTTTATTTTGATTAATTTCTTATTTTAATTTCTTTTCCCATGTCCCCTATCAGTTTATGCTGTGGATTTACCTTAAGGCTTTTTCCTAAGAGCTACCACCCACAGTGGACTCCCAATGTAGTTATCCCAGAATTTTTCTGGAGACCCAGAATCTTTCTGGTAATTTTAATAAATCCTGAATCTTTTCAGGACCTCAGAACCTTTCTGAAATCAATTTCTCTCTCTCTCTCTCTCTCTCTCTCTCTCTCTCTCTCTCTCTCTCTCTCTCTCTGTCTATCAGAGCTGCACACAAAGGAGCAGAGCTTAAATCCGAGTGGCTTACTCACAGTTCTCATTACTATGACAGAAACAGTGTACTCAAAGGGTTCAGTGGCAACCTGGCCTGTGAATCTCATTGTCCTGCAGGCTGTTAGCAGCCTCATTCCTTATCACCAAAAATTGTTTAAAAATGATTGAAGAAAAACAATTTAGGTGACACAGACATTTACTTAAGGCTTCATGAAGTGGGCAGCTTCCTTTTAGATAACTGCAGACTGGGTCAGAAGGAAGAAAACTTTCAAAGGATAAAGAATAGAGAATGAGAAAAAAATAGAAAAAAATATCTGATTGGCTGGGGCAATATAATCTACCTTGTTTGGGGTGAGAAGACTGCGAGTTGGATTGGCATTTGGGGATTGGCTGCCTAGAAATACTCTTGTTTCTGATCAAGTGGAGAATTTACAGGGACACAGAAGTTATTTAAGTTTTGGGTTGCTGATGTGGTACGTGGGCAGAAGAGGCTCCATTTTAGGCCTAGAAATTTATTTCACCAAACATAAATCCTCTTTTTATCTTATAATGGTATCTAATACCATGAATAGCACATAAGGTAGATTATGTTTTGGTTTGTATTTTAATGACTAAATTTATTGTCGTTGGAAAGCAGATAAGCATTTTAATTTAATCTAAATGTTTATAAAATACTTTATTAGAATAAGATAAATATTCAAATTTTCTGATTATTCATAATATTAATAATATTAATACCCTAAAAATTACTTACTTTGAATTACTCTGAATAAAGAGAAAGAAGTAAGCATTATTTTTTTTATCTTAAGGTACCATAGTTCTCTTTTCTGTTAAACCTTTTGTTTGTCCCTTAGAATGAATTAGAATGAAGAGAAATTACAAAACATATTTTAAAAAAATACAACAGTTACTCTCTCCAATGTGCTCATATTTAGGGATTTCATGAAAGCCTAACTAGAGGTGTTGACTTTTAAAATCAAATAGGTTCCAACCATAAAATAATCTACATATTTTTTGTCATGGTAAATATTAACTTGAACCACTCTGGACTACAGGGTGGGTAAAAAAGAGAATCTAGTCGTTCCCTACAGTCCTTTCAAGATTGTTCATTTTAATAAAGAGTCAAGCAAAATCCCTGTTGAAGGATTTGTTTTTCCTTCTCATCAACTGCTGTGGGAGAAAGCAAATGGAAAGTTTTATGATGGGAAAAATAAATATATAAATCAATGCTTGAGTAAACAGCTCTGTTAAGATTTGAAAATCCAAGTTTGGCAAAACAGTGGTTCGGGTAGGCTTCTTTTTATTTGTTAAAATACGGACTCCACAGCCAAGCACTTTATCTTTCTTATGCTCAGTTGAAGGAAGTGATGACATAGAACACATTTTTTTGGTTTTGGCTGCCCTAACAGACCCCTTCTTTGTAAGGTACTTGTTGTAATCACGCACATTGACACCCATTTTAAGCTTTACTTTAAACAACTTTGGCTTTTCATTTGAAATAAATTATCATACCTTTTGACAGAGAACACGAATTCTTTTTCTTTCTGTGTATGTTTCTGACCTTGTCAGCATTTGTAACATGGAAGGGAAGAATACTATGAGTTATTAATTTGTCTATTGATTTGATATATTTTCAGTTTAGTTTTTTTTTTTTTTTTTAATTTTCTTTTCTGCTGATACTGTGCCACAATATAAGAGTTTAGACACCGTCATTTTCTGTGCTTATTCAGGATAAATGAATTTTTATTTAAAAAATTAGATGCTCATTGAACTTGGAGTTGAAATAAATCCTCCTCTCCTGAGAAACATGATCAAGTATTTTTTTTAATTATAACAGTAAAAAACAACAGAACTTAAACACCAATTAAGGATAGCAATATAACTAACTATAAAAGAGAATTTAAGACTTCTTTTTTTGGACACATTTTAATTAAAATGTGTGTTTTGTCATTTGCTCAGCAAGTGAATCTGCACGTGGCTAGGAGAAAAAGGGCAAAATCATACACCTGAATTTATAAAGGCTGCTCCTTACCACAGCAGTGTTCTGAAACCAGTCAAGATTTCAAATCTTGATAATAGATATATATTCTCAAAATGTTATCAATGAAGAAACTAGATGAGATTCTGTTCTTTAAGAAGGAAATCTCTGTATCTTTTATATTCAGCAGCAGTGATTTATTTGGATATTTTTATTTTGGTCCCTAGTAAAATAGTTCTCTAGAGTGATATAAAAAAATTCTTGGGATCAACTATTTATCTCCATAAATTGGAAAATCTAATTAAATGCATAATTTTATTGGCATGAAATTTCTTAATTAATTTTATTCAAAAATATCAAAATATCATTACAATATTATTAGGATATTCTGTTAAAATTGGAACTAAAGTAGAAAATCCTAAGGTATTTAATGTACTCATTTAGCTTCTATGTATTAGATAGTTTCTTAAAACACAAAGCAGATTATTGCAAATGGTTCAGTAAGTGGACTGTAGTTATCAATTGATATGTATCAGTCACATAAATGTGAAAGAGACATATAGATGTGTATCTGTGTGTGTGTGTCGTGTGTGTGTGTGCATGCACGTGTGAAAGAGAAACATTTTATATAAATTAAAATTCCTAAACAAAATGGTATCCTTTGAAGTTTTAGTCTTTTGCAGACTCCGTTTCTGGCCCTAATTTAGGAAAAGGGAACAGGTATATACAACATTCATCATTAAAGGAATTAATAAACTTCCAAAACTTTGATCCCAATGTGTTAGCCGTGCAAATAGTAATTATTATACAGTCAACTGAGTTCATACTCTATACAATATTGCCAAGACAACAAGATTTACAAAACTATGGCTTGTTTCACACAAAAAAATGTTTCTTTAATAACCCATCAAGATAGAAAATATTTATAAAAGTACACATGACCTTTTGAAATACCTACAGAGAAATTTCCCCTCCTACTCTCTCTAGGCTATCCGCAAACCTAGAAAGGAAAATTAATGCTAACTTAGGTAAAGTCAAGGAAATCCAGTTTAAAAATATTTTGAGAGTATGTGGTGTTTGTGCGTGTGTGTGTGTGTGTGTGTGTGTGTGTGTGTGTCGGGGGAATTGATTGCGCACATGCCCCGTACACTTGGGTTCTGACTCTTGGCATATTGGCACTTGATCACAATCTTACTGATCTAGAACTGGTTTAGTTTGTTGGTTTCATAGACACCTTTATCTAGGGCTAGATCGAAGTGTCCTGGAAAGAGTATCCAGTCTGTCCTCAGGTGTACATGCTGAATTCTGTACGGCTAACATTTTAGTAAACTTAATGTAGTTACTTGATTTCTTCACATCTTAATTTTCTAGTTTGTGAGAAGGAATTAAATCTACAACTTAAAGATTTGATCTGGGAAACATATATGATATATGTAAAGCACCTGTCCTAATGAATAGCAGTACTCAATAAACTTTTCTCTAAACTTTGAAATATCATGAAAAATAAATGCATTTGTATTAGAATCGTGTTATGTAATGAGGATGACCAGCCCAACATAATATTTGATTTTAATTTAAAAGTCAATTAATAGAACTAGTGCATTCAAAGCTGATTATTTCATTGGGAGACCTAATGAATATTTGGATATTTGTACCCAGATAGGTAAATGTATATATTTTTTCTGTGCATCACGCCAGGCTTGCTCCAGGCATTGGTGACTAACAGACTTATACTATTACCTAATATGATAAGTGTTTATTTTTATGCAAATATATCACTTTAATAGCATAAACACTCAATAAATTGCATTTATATGAATATCTAAGCAGACTTTGGAATTAGTTAGAAATTGTGCATCTTGTCTCATAACCATCATTGATTAATAACAGCTTAATAAATTTATGCTAGAGAAAATTGTAAGTGAGAAAGAAGAAATAATTAAGCTACAAAGAAGTTACACTAGTTGGGGCTTAAATTTCCATGGCGATTATTTATAATTAGTCTGCAATAAGTTATTAAAAACGTTCTGAACAAGCCTGTTTATTTGGAGGGCATAGCTTTCTTAATGTTACATCTTTTATCTTCATAACTAAAAGGAGTCTTATTTTCTTGTCTTTTCTTCTGATACTGTGCCACAATTTTGGCATAGCCACATTAAATACTATGTGTTGACATTTTAAAAGTTAAGAGGCCTGTTGTCCATTGTTCCCTGTGACCAGTGGGTAAACTAAACACTAGTGGCATTTACATGTTTTACTTCAGAACTACATTTGCACATTAATGTGACTATGTTTTACTAATTAGTATTAAACTTCTGGTAGCTTGTCTCTGACTCCACTCTGTCCTGCTCGTATTTTAAAAGCATGGGTTTTGGTAGTAACATTCATTATTTTTCAGATTTCCCCCCTTGGTTGTTTAAAGAGGCTAGACTCTTTTTGAACCTGAATTTCACTATGTCATGTATAACAGAACACTTGTCCTTGTTCTCTTTTTAAGAACACCTGAAGGATAGGGACCCCTGGGTTGCTAAGTTGGTTAAGCATCTGACTTCGGCTCGGGTCATAATCTCATGCACAGTTTGTGAATTCAAGTCCTACGTCAGTCTCTGTGCTGACAGCTCGGAGCCTGGAGCCTGCTTCGGATTCTGTGTCTCCCTCTCTCTTTTACCCTCCTCTGCTCACACTCTGTCTCCATCTCTCTCTCAAAAATGAGTAAACATTAAGAAAACAATTTTTAAAAAAGAACAATGGAAGAATAATTTGCCAAGTTGGATAGGATGGTTAACAACAAAGAATAAAAGCTGCTATAGTTAATGAAGAACAGAATAATAGGCAAATTATATTCAATACTATCTGAAAAACCACCATGAAATCAATACAATTTCCAAAGATATCTTTGTTTTTATCTTTCAGATTTTTATTTACATATGCTAGGTAAAAAATACTCATCTTTATTTTGATATCTGTTTTTTTCCTTCAGTCCTTCCTCCCTTCTCTCCTTCCTTTTCCATTCATTTACACATTTCAACAAATATTTATTGAGTATCAACTATGCACTAGGAGTTATTTGGCAAAAATCTCTGTGTTTTCTTTTATATTCTGCTTAAAGAATACAATACATCTACTTTATTTTAATGCTTGCCTTCTTTGCTTACATTCAAATTAGATAGTGTTTTTACTGCTTTAGGAATTGCTTTAGGAATTCTGAGAGTCAGAATGCCTTGAGGCGGTCATCTCTATTCTATTAATTCCAGGAGCATCAGCCCATGGTAGCGATCTTCTCATTTTTTGACAAGTGAAAAGAGTTGGTGCTTATGAAAAATCAATTTCCACAACCATCACTGACTCCATTCATCATGCTCCTGCCAGAAAAGGGGAAAGTGAACAGTTCCGTGTGAACAATTTGCATTTATGCGTGTGAGGAATTACGCTGATTGTCTATTGATTGCCTATCCCCATTTAGGCTGCTCCAGTGTTACTAGCAAGCGTGAACACATATAACCACAGGATCGGGATAATGTTGGAACAAACTGGTGTCTGTGATGGTTGCCGCTGGAAATATAAATACTGAGAGTGGTGTTACTACCTGACCTTTTTAGGAAATAACGTTTAAGCCAAAAGAAAAATAACTGATAAACCTGTTCTTAATTATTTTCTCAAATGTTCTTTTTAATCTTGTAACAACTAAACTGTGGTCACCCAGTCATAAGATTAGTGTTTGTGTGTGTGTGTTACTGCTTATGGAAATAACAGTCCATAGTCAGATGTTGTACTCGGCGCTGTTCTATTTTATGGCACTCAAATGCTCTCTTTCTTCCACACACTACTTTAAATCCCCCCAGGCTGCCTCAGTGCCTTAGGCTGTGAAATCGGAATAGAAAATAAGTTGCTTCTAGACAAATCAGATACATTTTATATGCAAATGATTTCTTTCTCGGTATCATCAGAGTGTAATAATTTCAGTGTTTGACATAGTGATTTTTCAGTGTCTATAATATGTCTTTTAAATATTAGAGTTCTCCTGACCCAACACGGTTTGATTAGAGTGGAAGCTAAACCCTCCAAGTTTTTCTTTTCCTTTGCTCTGCTTTCTTTTCTTTTTTCTTTTTAGATGCCTAGTTTAGAATTACCTGATTCTTAAAGATTTGGTATATAGTAATATTAGGGATTTTATATTTTATCACCTTATATATATTATACCTCCTTCTTCTAAACTACATTTTTAATCCTTATAGGTGTGATGTGTATCCTGAAAGTTCTACCCATAAGACAATATTGAAAGAGGAGGCTCAATTCAGAAGTAATTTTATGAAATCTTTATGTTTCATGATTTTCTACAGGCTTGTGAAAATATTTTGGGCTGCAAACTTTGTAACCAAGAAGAAGAAGGAATGAGAGAGAGAGAGAGAGAGAGAGGGAGAGAGAGAGAGAGGGAGGGAGGGAGAGAGAGAGAGAGAGAGAGAGAGAGAGAGAGAGAGAGAGAGAGATGGGTCTGAAGAATATTGGAATTAACTGCCAGTAAGCAAAAATATTTCAAGTATGAGCTATTAATTTGATGAATTATTTTAAGCATAGAAAAATAGCATTATTATGGAAGCTGAATGGGAGCATTCCTTAAAATATCTTTATTAGTTATTCCCCTCATGATTACAAAATCTTTGACAATCACACACCTGGTACACTGGAAGATGCTTAATGCAGGACCATAGGGGCCTCATTAGCAGATTCTTCAGTACAACTGTTTTGCCCCCTTTGTCAATTAGAATTTCTTTGTAAAATGGCAAGAATACCTCTTTCCACTTGTTTTCCCCCTGGTGGACAAAAGATTTATGAGGCTATAAACTAATAATTGAAATCAGCAGTCACAGTGTTTTGATATTCACTGTTCTAATAAGTTTTGTTTCCTTACTGAACTAAAATACAATTTTATTTATAAACAAATATGAGGCAGAATTTGTGGTAGGCATGACTTCCTATTGACACAAAAATGCCTATGCTAAAATAATATTCAATGAAATTGCAATCAAGTCTCAAAAAGTGCTATTAGAAGTTCCACTTCATCATCAGTGTTAAGATGATCACAAATGGTAAGTGTGACAAAATAAAAAATATATTTGAATTAGCTAAAATTGAATTATATGGGTGTTGTTTCTTCATGTATAAGAGAAGATAGCAAAGAAAAAAAAGTTAGCAATATGTATCTTGTAGTGTTATTGGCAATACCGTAGAAAAACTCCCAACCAGCTTCCATAATGATGTTTATTTTTCCTAAGCTTGAAATATTTCACCAAAGTAATATTTGCTATGTGAAAATGTTTTGCTCTCTGACACTTGGTTATAAGACTCTTCAAATTTCTTTTGGTGTCTTTTAGATACATATTTAGAGGTTAATATAGCTCTCTTAATAGAAACGAAGTGTATTAGTGTTAGAAGTGTAATTTAAGCTTGTGTCATCATATACTTCAGTGCTCCTTCTTGCTTATATAAAGTGGAATAAACAATATAGTTACTACTACTGAGTACCTACCTGCCCTGGCATTTTGCATTCATTATATTCCCGGTAACATTAAAAACTATACATTTTTTTAATCTACTTTTTAACAGATGAGGCAATTGGGAGCCTGAGAAGTTAAATAAATTATCCATTGTCATACAACTAGTAAATGACAACACTAACCTTAAATATGAGTGGATTCATTGGACTGTAAAATCCTAAATTTTTCATACTGATTCATTTTGATTTACAAGGTATTAAAAATATGATGTAGACAGAAGGTAACTTAGAGAAAAAAAATCTGTATTTATACTAATCCTTTCCTTCCAAAAGAGAATTTTAAGTCCATAAGAAATTATTCCAAACCTATGATCAAAACCTTTTTGTAAAGTTAACAGCATACTCAGTGAATTGTGTCTGCATGGTTTTATGATAGTAATGACAGTAATAAAAACATAATTCTATAGCATATAGTCCTTTTTGGTTAGCACTTTCCACACATATTCTCTTTTATGCCTTATTGTCTTTCACTTGATATTCTATGCCTCTTTTTTTATTATTATGACTTGTGTATGCTTCAATAATAGATTTATTTTTATTTATGATAATTATTATTTTGATAACATTGCTTTATCTAGTAACAATGGCCCAGGCCAAAATATGGAATATTCTTATAAAATTTATGAAAGCTTCTGATCATATTGACTTTGTTGAATATATTTTCAGTGGTATTCAATAAATATTCATTAGGCATCCATTGTTTTTGCCAAGGACTAAGGTAGATAACTAGAGTACAAAAGCTAATAAAACATGATCCCTACTTTCATGAGCCTGTAAATACTTAGAAGACAGAAGTAGAAACAAAGAGATACACTGAAATTAGAAGGCGCTGAACTGGAAGTATATACAGATTGGTGCTAAATTGTTATGATCATGAACCCTTGCAGGAAACACACAAAAAAGTGTCATTTCAATAATGATATTGACCCTGAGAGACAGAGAGACCTGCTACTGTATTTAGTGCCTTTGTAGAATTTACTGATTTCTTTTCCTACTTTGGCCACACATTTGGTAATAATTTAAACATTCTTGTTTACTATAGAATAATTACTAAAACAAGTAGATTCTAGGGAGATCTTGTCATCTTTATCATTTTGCCTGTTTTCCATTATAAGAAAGCTGAATAAAGTTTTCTATAAATCTTAAGATGTATTCTACTTAGTCCTCAGACTCCAGGTGTTCTTCCTTTCTTTTCTGTTAAAAAAAATGATTGTTTTTGTCTTTAAATCATAGGAATACCTTTAGTGTGGTTTCTCAAAATGTAATGTGCATGCAATTCCCTTGGAGAACTTGTTAAAAGGCAGATATGCATTCAGTAATCCTGTGGTAGGGCCTGAGATTCTGTATTTCTACTAAGCTTTTAGGTTTTGATGATGCAGCTGGTTTAGGGTCTGCACCTGAAGAAGCAGGAGCAAAAGTAGTCATGACTAATCTGCATTTTGTAAGGCTGATAGCATATTTAACTTCTGTGGTCAATTAGCCTAGTAGTGCTTTATGGGGAAGCAGGAATGGAAATATATTCAATGAACTTGAATTTAATCAGATTGAATTTGAAAGACTTATCAGGCAAGTATCAGGAATTGGGTCACATTACCTGCTCTTAAGTCTGTTAACAGTTAAAATCTCTTTTTTTACTTTAACGGTAGAATAATTTGAGGTTAAATTATTCCATGACTATATAATTGTTTAAAAAATGCTTTTATAAATATAAAAATCATATATCATATATTTGCTATAAATAGTAATGACATATTGCCTATGTTGACTTTTATCTAGTCTGTGTTGTTCATGGCATGTTGATGATATATCATTGCACTATAGAAATTTGATTAAAATAAAATTTCATATGCCCTGCCTTGCTTCAGTATCAGAGAGAAAGAAATCGAGATTCTCAAATATAATTGATATCCTTACATTTGCCAAGATTTGCTTTGTTCATTAGGATAGACTTGTGGGCTATAAATGTTCTACATATTTTTTTTCTTTTAAGTTTATTTATTTTGACAGAGAGAGAGAGAGCGAGCGAGCAGGAGAGGGGTGGAGAGAGAGGGAGAGAGAGAATCCCAAGCAGGCTCCATGCTATCAGTGCAGAGCCCCATCCTGGGCTTGATCCCATGAACCTTGAGATCATGACTTGAGCTGAAATCAAGAGTTGAAAGCTTAACCGACTGAGCCACTTAGGTGCCCTTGCTGTATATATTTTTATTATTTGATAGTAATGTCCAGCTTTCTCCTGCAGGTCTGGTCATTTGCATTACTTTGGTTGCAAATTTGAGAGGAAACTACCCAGAATACTTTTAAATTGAGAAAGCTTGTCCTTTGATCTGCTTTTCTAGCTGGTTCTTGAATGATCCTCCATTCACCCCTACCACACCCACCACTATTCCTTCACATCCAGCCTTCCCAGGATACATCTGGAAAATGGAAACCAACTGGATGGCTATCCATCTGCCTCCCTTTATCTTTTACCATTAAAGAGTTCAGAAATTTTATAGATTGTTATAATTATGAATACCTCTGAAGAATAAAGAACTATTAAGATATTTAATTAATGTTTATTAAGACTTGTGTATTGCTTTGAATAATACAAAGGATTAAAAATTCTCAGGACCTAAAAATAATATATTTCATCATCTGCTACTTATAACTCTCAAATTATTTAAAATTATGTTAATAATAATCACAAATATCTCATGTTTTTATGCTATGCACTGTGTGCAGTTCTTCATGTACATGATCTCATTACAGCTCATTAAAATGCTGGTTATTATTCCCATTTCAGAGAAGGAAATTGATGCCTGAGAAGTTAACTAACTCACAACCCTGTTGAAGGACAGAAGTAGTTAGAAAGTTTTCAGATCCTAGCCAAAGTTCTTTTATACCACCCTACAAAATTGTTTGTATTTAAACGATAAGATATATTAGACTATAATGCTTTTCTAATTTTTCAGTTTGAAGCATTTGAAAATTAGTGTGTTTAACAGTGTTGTCTAAATCCATATATATCTATTGGATAGTCATTTAAACTTTTAAGCAATGCAGTGTTTTTTCTTAGATTTTGAATGCTATAGGCTAGAACAAAGTGTGTTTTTGATGAAGAAAGGGAATGATAGGGGAATCATAAAACTATAGCTTTTAAACTATAATCTAAAATAATCCTGAAAGTTACTGTATATTTGTATTTGTATTTCTCATTAGAGAAGAAAAATGGTTGTAAATGGTCTAATTTCATACTGATAAAAATATTCTATAAATATGAGACTTAATTATGGACCAAACTTCAGGTTTGAGTATGTAAATGGAGTTTTTATTTATATTGCTAAGGGAAAAATAAAAGTAAAGTGCCAGCTAGGATACTTTCCTAACTTAATTTGTAGGTATCTGGGGTAGAAAAGTAGCTGTGATGAAATATAGAATTAAGATTAGATTTTTAAAAGTATAAATGGACACAAATGACCCTGTTTTCCTTTTACAAAATGCATAATAATTGCTACCATTATGCATGTGCTAGTTGCCAATATTTGAAAATTAAATGGATTGATTGATGGATGCTTGCATGGAAGATACTGTGCTAAGCACTGTACTAATTTGTCTCGCTAAATACAGCAGAATAGGGTATATTATCCCAAGTTTATATTATTATTATCCCAAATTTATAAACAGACTTAGATTGAGTGTTTTACTCTAGGTTCCATCGGAAAGAATTATAAACAGCAGAGTCTACAAAATCCAGGAACTGTCCTAATCTATATAGTAGTTATTTAATTATGCTAATGAGTATATGTGGGTTGGAGAACTGTGTGTAGAATAGATGACTAGCTGTTTGCTTCCATAACAACGACAAAGGTAATCGTACACAGCCAAGATTACACTGGGCAAAAAGTGTTCAGCAGATGGGCCTGTTCTAATATAGTAACTAATAGTCTGATTCATGTTGGATACTGGCTTGGACACAAGTTTCCAGCAAGAAGTGGTTATCTATTCTTCCAACATCTTCTAAACTGTGAGTTAGTCAACATTAGATCATACCACCTGGGGCTAGTCTGAACTACCAGAGCTCTGAACAGCTGCTAGTCTGGTAACACTGAACTTTTCATGATACCAAGCCTCAGAAAGGAAAAATTAAATTGAATTGTATTTGAGATTTAAAATAAAATTTAATGTAAATATTTTTAGTGGGAATGTTTATACATAGATGAACACACATCTATGTGTGGGTATGTATAGATAGATCTACATCTATTCACACCTACCTACACAAGAGTCTAAAATTTGACATTTTTTCCCCTGGATTTGAACTATTAAAAATATATTTTGCATTCATAAAAGACATGCTGTCAGCAGCTAGAGCTACATTGGCAACCCATTGAAGAAGTCATTTTTTTTTTTTCAAGAATTGATTGATGGTTTACTTCGGAAAAGAACATTGGGCTTTGGGAAAAAATGTCATAAAACAGAAAATAAATATGAACTACTGTGGTATTTGGCAACCTTTTATCAACTCTGCTAAGCCAAAAGGGCAATCTGCCAAATATTGTATTGTATCCAGAGTGGATAAAAATACTGTAGCAAAATAAATAAGGAAAAAGTCACAGTATCATCTTAATCTGAAGAAAATATGAGGGAATTGGAATAGTGACTACTTTTTATGTCAACAAACCTATTAATATTTTTCTTTCATAAAATATATAATGGAGGGAAGGTTATAATCCCAGTAGGCAAGTGGCAGGTTGAGTAACTCATGCCTATTTTTTAACTTCAGTGATCTTGATGTCTGCCTGTGTAACATAAAGGGATTAAAATACATCACTACTCATTTCCTTCTAGCAATAAAAATCCATGTTTCTAATTTTGCACACTAATATAAGATTTTATTTTTATTTATTTTGGTTTAAAGTTTGCATCTTTCTTGAAATTCCCTGTGGATACAGACTTGTCATCCTTGGATTCTCCTAAAATGTCTTCAAGCCTTAAATTATTGTCTTTGGACCACTGCTATTGAGTATGCTGAATAAGTTTGACTGTAGAATTAATTCCCTTGTTCGGCAATTAGAACATAAAAATAGTCTCGAGAGATCTGCTATACATCCTGTAGGATTTCTGTAGTACGTGTACTTTAGGAAACACTGCAAAACTGGATTTTTAAAACTTAGAACTATTTACTTATTGTAAACTGAATAAAAATGGTGCTATATGGTACCATCAAATCAAACATTTAAGCACCCAAAGGAGCATAAATAAATAATGGCTTACAAAATATTTATTAGGTGTCTGTAAGACAAGGAAGATAGTAGAATAGGATACATTCTGGCCAAGGTACCCCATCCATGGAACCTTTCTATGTAAGCTTAGGCAATGCCCTTAGAACCTCCAAAAACATTGCTTAGAGGTAGGTTGACCATATATCCCAGTTTGTCTAGGACCCTGCTGGTTATCTTCATGCAATTATTAAAGCAACCTCTTTTACACTCAAAAGTGTGTGAAATTGGGTAATTAAATAATTTATCATTCTACGAAGGAAGTATAACAAATCCCTTGAGGCTCTTAGGTGGCTCAGTCGGTTAAGCTTCTGACTCTTGGTTTCCACTCAGGTCATGATCCCAAGATTTTGTGGTTTCAAGCCCCGGGTAAGGCTCTGTGCTGGCAGTGCAGAGCTTGCTAGGGGATTCTGTCTCTCTGCCCCTCCCATACTCGCACTGTGTCTTTTAAAAGAATAAATAAACTTTAAAAAAAAAGGAAAGAAAGAAATCCCTACCAACTTTCTAGATTTGAACTTGAACTTCAGGTCTTCATAACTCTTTCTCCTACATTCCTGGACAAACTTAGGATGTGTCAATTATATTTCCAAATTTCTAGAAAAAGCAATAATAATTTTCATTTAGGAGAAGTATATGAGCTATGGCTATGAACTAACTTGACTCTTATGAGAATAATTCTAATTAGTTAACAGATTAAGCAGTAATAGGGCAAGGAGGCTTTCTATGTATGTATGTATGTATGTGTGTATTTTTATTTTTCTTTAATTTTATTTTAGAGTGAGAGAGAGCACAAGTCGGGGAGAGGGGCAGAGGGAGAGAGAGAGAAACCTAAGCTGGTTCCATGCTTAGCACAGAGCCCTACGCAGAACTCAGTCCCAAGACCCTGGGATCATGACCTGAGCCAAAATCAAGAGTCTGAAGCTGAAAATCAAGAGTCTGAGCCACCCAGGCACCTCTCTATGTATTTATTTTAGGTATTAATTTGTTTGTTAATACTTCTTCCCTTGTACCTCTAATGGGAAGATGTAAAAGACAGCTGACAATCGTGCTGTAGTGCTTGTGAAGACATGTCCCCTTTACAGTCTTCATCTTCTCCCCAACCAGGACCCTTTACTAAAATAATTTAAATTTTACCTTAAAAGTTCAGCAATTTAGGAATCATGCAAAATATCATAAAATATATCTATGCATTTAGTTATGCCAAGTACCAGTCTCCTCTGTTCTTTACGTGTATGGTGATTGTGGGAATACATTCTCATGATCAAAATATTTACTAATCTTTAGGGAAAAAAATTACTGACAAGGTTCTTAACCCAGAGATCAGTTTTACAGCTGACTTAATTGAGTGGTTTGTCCAAAATGAAATGTAGAAAAGTGTGACATCTTACTGGAGAGGGGAGGAAGGGAGAATTAGATGCATATAGAAAATAAGATAGGCAGGCTCTTGATTGATAACCGTGGAGTCACATGGCCAAATGCTGCTATTACAGCAGGATTTCATTGATATTAACCAGGAAAATGGCTGCCTGTATCAAATCATGTTGTGGTCACTCAGCAGTCTCTGTCAGGCTCAGGGCTGAGCTGTTTGAGTTATCCCTGGCACCCAGTGAGCCAGAGACAACTGGTTATTACACTGAACTAATCACACAGATCACTTAACAGCATGTCTGTCTCAGCAAGTTGGAAAGCACCTTCATATTTTGTAGATTATTCTGCAAGCCAATACAGTTGCCACACATGTTTCCAGATACTGTTTAACGTATTTTACTAAGCAAAAGAATATAGCTGGCAGTTCCTTCTCATGGGTCAAGTTAACTGTAACATTATCAACCCGTTTTTACAAAAAGCAGTCTCTAAACCTGTCTTCCATATGCATATGAAAGGAACCATTATTGTAATGAAATTCCAAACACCCTAGAGTAATGAAGAGGGAAGGGAAAATGAAATAAAAAACCTCCTGGCCTCGTACTGAAGACTGCCAGAGAAAAGGGATTGCTTCAGTGAACATGTGGTTTGTGATTTCAGAGAGTGGCTGCAGGAGTTCTGCTGTAGCCTGTGGTTGGGGGCAGGTGGTCCTTACTGGATACTCAGTAGTAGGCATCAAATGTGTAGGGAGATTCGCTGAGGCTTTGCTATCATGAATATTATGAAATGGTAGCATTTGAAAATAGGGGTGGTTGAGAGTGGACACTTGTTTCATTGAGCTCTTAAATGTCACCTTTCGACGTAGTTACTACTGCATAGGTTTCCTCAATAGCAATGCATTCTTCATCCTTGCTTTGGACAGCTTTTCATTCCAGTCATTTATTGCATCAGGGATTGCATGTTTATAGAAAGCAAAGAAGAGAAAAAGAGTGCTTGTTTTATGGCATAGGGCTGAGAACAGCTCATATGAGTTGTGTACCTCAAGGGACAGGATACCCACTCTAGAGAGGCTGACATCATAATTAATTACACCCATTTGTTTCATAGGAATTCCGTCTTGACTCCACCATGTACAGAGTTGATCCCATTTGTAAAACTGTATAGCACACTTTAATAACTTGAACTCTAGAAATAGATCTTTAAAGTAGTAATGTCTTCCATACTTTATGACTTGACTGCTAAGTTAAAGACGGTTCAACACCTGGTTGAATTTGGGAGAGAGAAGGTCCCCTATAATAATCTGTTAGTACTGTTAGAGTACTAGTGACTCCACTGTCACTCTTGTTTAATTAGTAAATCACCTCTTAGTTGGAAATAATTGAAAAATAATGAAATGAAAGGACAGAGTGAGAAATCGATACATTTTAAGATTGTCCCAGTTGCTTTGCAATACTACAGAAGTAAATTACTTTGCAAACCATATATTAATAGTTTTTTTATTATTTGGATGGATTTTTTATAGTTTAATGACTCTCATGAGAGAAAAATTAAGTACTTTTAAGCTTTACAACAACTCATGGTACCGGACATACTTTATAACAGATTAAATAACATGAAATGAACAGTACCTGCAGGAGTTTTCATTTGAATGAGGTTCTCCATTGTCTTTAAGAAGTAGGCCATACAAAATATGTTATCATAATGACAGTTATTACATCTCTGATTTCAAAATATTCCTAAGGTAAAACATGTGAATAATGTCAATTTTTTCCTTATTGAAAAAAACTGTGCCTAATAGTTATTAATTCACATTTTCATTGTTTTAAATATTCTATATGAATAAATAGCCTTGTGTGTGCCAGACTCTTCACAGGATTTTATATTGGAGGGGCAGTATGTTCAAAAGGAACTCACCCTTTTGAGAAGTTTTGTCTTGACAAAGATTCCTGACTTAACCAAACTTTAGTCAGGTTCCTGAGCCTTGTCTAAGGCTCATCAGTGCACTTCTTTAAAAAATACAATTTTAGCAGGATGATGCTAAGTTAGTTGAACTATAACCTCCACCCTTGATATCCGATCACCCTCAATATCTGTCCCGGTTCCTCATCCTCCACCATTTTCCAGGTGATGTCACATTACCCCAGCCTGTCCCATTAGATTGGTTTAGCCAGAATCCCCATTACTCCTGATGTTTTTCCTCTTAGTAATTTTCCATCCACTGACCCCCATTCTGCTCCTTGGCTAAAAATTCCTGCAAGCTGGATTTGGAGTTGAGCCTAATCTGTCGCCCATGTTGTAAAATCCCATTGCAGTGGGCCCTGTGCCTATCACAATGGTCCTGAATAAAGTTTGCCTTAGCATTCTTAAGAAGCTCACTGAGGGGGCACCTGGGTGGCTCAGTCAGTTAAGCATTCTACTCTTGATCTGAGCTCAGCTCATGTCTTGATCTCAGGGTCATGAGTCCACCCCGCATTGGGCTTCATGCTGGGTGTGGAGCCTAAAAAAAAAGAAAAGAGAAGAAAAAAAGGCGTCGCTGGGTATTTTTCTCTTTAACAGTATCTGGGATCACTTAAGACTAAATCAGTTATTAGAACTGTATTTTGGCAACTTTGATATATACTGACTAAAATTAATTTTTAAAAGCAGATGAAAGCAAATAATAAATAGCTCTAAGGGAAAAAGAAAACTGATTAATGAATTCTGTGCATAGTTGACTGGTTTAGAGGTGTTATTACCATTTTGTTATATTTCCTTTGGAAACTTTTATAAAAAAAAATTCTCTTAGTCCACACATTATAAAAATTAAGAATTCAATATATCATATATATATATATATATATATATATATATATATATGATATATGTTTTAAAATCTCAATTTGGGGGTCTGATAAATTATTTGGAAATAAGCTATTTAAATCATTTTCTGAAGTTAATACAGTCAGTTTAAACAATTTGTAGAGAAATAGGCTGTATAGATTTTATTTTTTAAAAAATGTTCAAAAGAATTTTAAAATGCAGAGGCCAGTCTCCATTTGCATTAATATATCTTAACTTTTCTGAAATATGAACTACATATGCATTGAATTCATATATATAATATAAAATATAAAATAACCAAAAACTGACATAGCAATTTTGAACATTCAAGAATTATATAACATTTTCTTGCTTGAACTTACATAGTAGTCTGTAGAGATAGCTGCTTGATGTTTAAAAACATTTTTTCCCTAAATCCTCAACCAAATAAAATGATAAATTCTGACACTCTTGTAATTTGCATAACAATTGGCCACAAAGAGTAATTCATTAATATTCAATGAAATTCTAATTTGCACAATGCCTGCAGCAATACGTAAACTTCATTTAGCTTTAAGATGGAAATTTGTTACAGTGAAAATATCGGTAAGTATAATTTTATTAATCAGCCCCGATGAGCATTTGATTCTGTGACCTTGGCAATGTCTATACTTTTGTCCTAGAACACACACAAAAATGGAAATTTAAGGTCACTATGTCTTCCTCTGGTTACTACTTATTTATACATAGTTCTAGATAAACACACTATCTGTGCAAAAAGCCCTCATTATTCAAAAGAAAACTAATGTTATTGGTTAACCTTCTTACCCCTGAAAAATCAGGTTTATTTTTAATCATGTTCATTAATTTAGTCAAATAGAATTTGTTAATATCTATTTTTTTCCAGGCAACTTATGAGATGCTGGGGATACATTTTGACTTGCTTTGGCCTCCTAGGGCTTTCAGACTACACATTTTGAATTAGGAAGGTTACATTTGCTGTGAAATAGGAATCACATCATTTTGGTTTGAACTGAACTAAATAGTAATAGTAATAATAAGAGTCAACATTTATTGAGTGCTTATAAAGTACCAGATACCATTCTAAGTGCTTGACATATATTAGTTCATTTAATTTTCACAACAACCGTGGAAAGTACATATCATTATTATCACCATTTTAAATACGGGAAATGGAGAATAGAGAGGTTGTTAAATATGTTTGCATAAAGAGCAATTTGATGTGCCTTGTGATTTAAAATCAAAGTTTAATTTCTTTTTGTAAGTTTTAAAAAAATTTTATTTATTTTTGAGAGAGAGAGAGAGCATGTGCAAGCACATGGGGGAGGAGCAGAGGGAGAGACAGAGAGACAGAAAATCCCAACCAGCCTCCATAGTGTCAGAGAAGAGCCTGAAGCAGGGCTCAAACTCATGAACTGCAATATCATGGCCTGAGCCAAAGTCACCTGAGTCCCCTGAGTTACCTGAGTCCCCTGAGTCAGATGCTCAACCGACTGAGCCATCTAGACACCCCTCAGAGTTTAATTTCTACCAAGATTTTCTGGTTAGATTAAAATATACCAAGAAATTTAATCAAAATTAATACGCAAGTGATGCATTTTACTGACTGAAACCTTGTCTCAGCATTTTTAGATTAGCAAAGTACTTTTCATTTATTCATTTGAAATGCATCTCCAAGCTGTCCTATTTAGGTACTGAAGATTTGTTGTTCAGTAAAGCAAACAAACTTTGTGCTCTGGGTGCTTGTATGAAGATGTTGGAGATACATGATAAACAAATAAACAAATAAACAAATATATGCATAATATACTCTCAGGAAGTGGTAAGAAAAACAAAGTAGTACAAGGTGATTGACAGTGGGGGTTGATAACGTTAAGTTGTAGTTTGAGTAGTTAGGAATTGCTTAGTTGAACAAAGATTTCAATGAATGAAGTGAGGATGAATTCAACAATATGAAGGAAAGTACTTCAAGAAGAAGGAATAGACCCTAGGGGGAGAAAAGAGATTGGTTTTATGGAGGAAGAGATCAAAGGGTTGAAGTGAGTGTACTATAAATTCTCAGACTGCAACTGCTAGACTGCAACTGTAACTCAGTGGCCATGGAAAATACTTGGGATTTAATTCTAAATATGATAAGAAACCAATGGAGATTTTAAGGAAGGAAATCAAGTGCTATGGATTATGATTTTTTTTATTACGTTTTTTAATTTTTTTTTAACGTTTATTTATTTTTGAGACAGAGAGAGACAGAGTATGAACAACGGAGGGACAGAGAGAGAGGGAGACACAGAATGTGAAGCAGGCTCCAGGCTCTGAGCTGTCAGCACAGAGCCCGACGCAGGGCTTGAACTCACAGATCGTGAGATCATGACCTGAGCCGAAGTTGGGCGCTTAACCAACTGAGCCACCCAGGCGCCCCATATGATTTTATTTTTTATTGTTATTTTTTGTTGTTTGTTATAGAGAGAGAAAGAAAGAGAGAGTGAGAGAGAGGGGCAGAGGAAGACAGAGAGAGAGAGAGAGAGAGAGAGAGAGAGAGAGAGAGAAAGAGAATCTTAAGCAGGCTCCACACTCAGCTTAACACGGAGCCCAACACAGGGCTCCATCCCATGACCCTGGGATCATGAGCTGAGCTGAAAACAAGAGTTGGGTGCTCAATCGACTGAGCCACCTGGGTGCCCCTGGATTATTATTTTAAATAATGACTCTGGTTTCTGTATAGGAAACAGATTATAAGACAGCAAGTTGGGAAGCAACAAGGTAAGTCAAAAGTTTCTGTACCAATCCAGATGACTAGGGCCTAGATGGTATAGAAGTGGTGGGACATGGTCAGATTCAGGAAAGATTTAAATGGCTGAGCCAACAAAACTTTCTGATGGGTGGGAGTTTTAAAGCTGTCACCCAGACTGCTAAATGTCCAAATTTCAGGCAAACTCTTAAAATACTCCATTTTTTGACCTAGTTTCTGATATTGTGAATTGACATTTAAAAGAAGGTAGGCTTTGGGGGGCTAGGGTGGCTCAGTCGGTTAAGCGTCTGACTCTTGACTTCAGCTTAGGTGATAATCTCACGATTTGTGGGTTTGAGCCCCTCATTGAACTCTGCACTGACAGAACGAGTCTGCTTGGGATTCTCTTTCTCTCCCTCTCTCTCTCTCCTTCCCCTGCTTGTGTGCTTTCTCTCAATATAAGTAAATAATAAACTTAAAAAAAAGAGAGAAGATATGGTTTTATTTATTTTATTTTTTAATGTTCATTTTTGAGAGAGAGAGAGAGAGAGAGCGAGCGAGCATGAGCAGAGGAGGGGCAGAGAGAGAGGGAGACACAGAATCTGAAGCAGTCTCCAGGTTCCAAGCTATCAGCACAGAGCCTGACATGGGGCTTGAACCTACAACAGTGAGATAATGATCTGAGCCAAAGTCGGATGCTTAATTGACTGAGCCACCCAGGTGCCCCAAAAAGGTAGGGTTTTAATGAAAGTTATGAGGAAAGATAATTTAAAATCACTGATTATTCCTTATAAATCAGTGGTTGTATTAAAAGGAATATAGGAGCAGACAATATGTAGTAATTCTTTATTCCCTAATAATAAATTATAAATGAAATAAATACTGGTTTTTATATTTCTTAGTTTATAATTACTGAATATTGCTATACATTAAGGAAAATAATTTTATTACATATTGACCACGTTGCTAGTAAAGTCAATCATATGTTCATAGGTGACTCATCAGGGTTATAAGTTAATGGTGATAATACTCCAAAGCAAGAGATTGTTTCCCTGCCAGTATTATTGAGGTATAACAGAAAAATAGTTATAATATATTTAAAGTGTATAATGTAATGATATACATTCATATATATATTTTCCCCACCTCCTAGCCCCTGGCAACCACCAATCTACTCTGTTTCTATGATTTTGAATGTTTTAGATTCCACATATAAGTAAGATCATAAGTATTTGGCTTTCTGTGTCTGACTCATGTTACTTAACATAATGTACTCCAGGTTCATTAATGTTGTTGCAACTGGACAAGATTTCCTTTTCTTTTTAAGGCTGAGTTTTATTTATAAATATAATATATTACATTATAATCATATTATTTATATACTATATATTTATATATAATATATATTACATATTCTATAATCCAGATATATTACTTCTATATAAATATATATAATTTATATATCTAAATTATATTATTCTATCTCCCTGTATAAATAATCACATTTTCTTTATTCACTCCTTGATTGACAGTTAGGTTGTTTCCATGTGTTGGTTATCATAAATAATGTTGCAATGAATATGGTGGTGCAGGTAGCTCTTTGAGATCCTGATTTGAATTTCTTTGGATATATCCTGAGGAGATTGCTAGATAATAGAGTAGTTCTATTTTTCAATTTTTGAGGGATTTCCATACTGTTTTCCATAGTGATCACACCAATTTACATTCCTACCAACAGTGTATAAGTGTTCCCTTTCCTCCACATCCTCACCAGCATTTGTTACCACATATCTTTTTGATAATAGCTGTTCTAACAGATATGAGGTGATATCTCATTGTAGTTTTGCTTTGAAATGCAGGAAGATTTCTAAAGTGATTTTTATAGTGCAGTGTCTCCACTTTGCAAACCGTATAGCCTTGGCATGATGTGTGTGATGAGAGGCTCTTCACAGTAAGCTGACTACCTGTCTTTATTTAGTCATGGTGCCTACTTTTGACTATTTGATTATATAAACCAACTCCTATGCTATCCAGCTTAGAAAAGGGCAAAATGTGGATATAAATCCAGCGATTAAAGATAAGAAGGAGTTTAAAGTATGTGGTAAAATTTGGTTGTGAAATGTATAAAATATATCATGGTAAAATATTCTCTTAAAAAAAAAAGGAGTAGAATAAAGATCATATAGCAAAATAATTCAAATAATTTGGAGCCTCTTTTGCATCTTTACACTGCACCAGTGATTTCTGATTGAAAGCACCTTCTTTGGGAAGAAAATATCATGGGTCTAAGATTGTGTTTCCTCTTAGGAAGTTGATTGAATGAATGAATAAATGAATGAAGCAGCCCTGAGGTCTGAGTTTCCTGTTGAGCATCTGACCAACAGGTTTCCATTAGGCAAAACTCCCCTTCAGAATGACTGCCTCTATTGCCAAAAGATCATTTCAAATATGTCTACCTTTATCAAATGCAGAGGGAAGCAACATTTCCCTTTCTAATTTTGATGGGGTAACTGGAGTCTTTTCTCTGTGACATTACTCTTTTGTCTAGATCCAATGTCAGTGGACACATGCCTGCTAATAGAAATGCTTATAACTCCAAAGGAGAAAGGAAGATGAAGGGCAGAGAAGATATGTAGAGACTCTCCTAAAGGAGCATTTGGTTCTAGAGATTCACTGACCAGGAAAAGGTGATAGTTTTAATTATTAAACCAAATCCTTTAGGATATTTAGTATTCAAAAGTTAATAGAATATTATGATAAGTCATATTTAGAACACATTTTGAGGAGACAGTCATACATTTTGCAGAATTGTATTTGTGTTAATAAAGAATTTAGTGAATATCTAATTTAATATTAGCGTGTGGAAAAATAAGAAAAAAAAGACTGATTCCCATGAATGACTTCCTTCTTTCTCCTTAGTTTCCTCTTTCTCCTTCTTATTCTTTCTTTCCTCCTTTCTCTTTTCCTCCTTCCTTTTATTGCATACACAAAATGAAAGAAAATAAAACATTGAATGCTCTCTGTGTGTATGGGCTGAGAACACCACATTGTAACCAGACACATGATTGGTAGATTAGTCTAAAGAGAAAGATTCCAGATAAACTGGAAAAGGGATTAATGACTACTGAGAGTTATAATCTCCTGTTCTTGTATGTATATGATGATACCCCTTATTAAAAAAAAACATTTTGTATTTATTTTAATGTGTATACTCTTTAAATACAATCATTTATGTGGGGGAATTATATACAAAAGAAAGACATGTCATATGGAGAAGGTTCAATGTTAAGTTATTTTGTAAGAAATAATCATATGTGTTTTATGCACTGTAGCATATGTACTGACTTGGTGATGTCTTCATTTACCATTTGTGCACAATTATTTTTGAAAGTTAGGATTTATATGGAATATTCCATATACTAGATTAATATTTTATATTCTGCAGTAACTTTATTCTTTAATAAACTTTAAGCAGCCAGAGATTAACTCTTACAATTCAGAGAGCCATGTCAGTATGGCAAAGTGGTAAATTCTACTTAGAAACCTACGCACATTTGGATTACGGGTTAAATAATTTTAAATAAAACATATCATTGTCATCTTGAATTTTTAATGATTCCTTATCTCACTTTCCCCAAGAAATCCAAATATGGGTAGGTTGGATGTATTTAAACCAATACAAGACAATGGCCTAAAGCACTAGAAAAATTAAAGCAGTGCTTAGTTTGAGAGTAAACTCCCAATCGACAGATCCCTGTAACCCGTGCCTTAATGGAGTCTTAATTACTTTACATAGCATAGAACAACACCTTCCATTGTTTCTTTGTTTACATCCCTCGGTTGTTCTTTCTGTCTCAATGTATGAATTAGTCATATCAAATTTCTTGAAATTTACTGAGCCGTATTATTTCTTTGCTTTATGTCTTTGCACCTCTTATTTTCTTTGCACAGAAATTTCTTCCCCACTACCCATATTTTAAAGTCAAAAATGAAACTTTTCCTTTTGTTTATGACTTTGTCTAGCATTCTCCTACTTCTCCTACTGTGCTAATTATTATCTTCTTGAACATTAATGCACTTTGATTGGCACTTACTATATCAATAATGCAAATATAGTATGATTATGTATCTACATGTCTATCTCCCTAGACATTGTCTTTCTTGAAGGCAGGAGCTATTTTATTCATCATTTTTTATAAGCAATGTGTGGAAGAAGCTCAATAAATATTTGTTGAATGAATTAATTCTCTAGAACAAAACTATATTCTGAATAATGCTATTTTTTTCATTTATTCAGTTTATTATGTACATATACTTCCTATTGGGATCACTGAGTTATATTTGCCTTATATCAACATCATCCAGAACTAAAAAACAGTTGTACTTAATTTCTTTTTCAAACTAGAGAAGCAGAATTGTTTGAGGAAGTTGCCACTATCTGCAGTAGACTTGGGTTCCTCTTAAGTGATTGTCACTAATTGAAGAAATTAGTTACAAGCGATACCACTGCAATAATGAGAACGTTACATTGACATTATCATGTTGTTCCTTGGTAGGCTCACATGTTTTGCATACAAGGGGCTGCAACATTATTCTTCTTCAGCTTCTGTACACATTACAGAAATACCATCATTCTATTGTAAGTGTGAACTGGCTAAAGAAATGAGCTTCCTTCACACATATTTAAATGGATCAGGTGTAGTCACGACACAACTTCAGATGAAAGCCACCAGTTCCCCATAAGCCAATGGCTAGTGATAACTGGTCTCCAAAAATGCTCCCAAAGATCACACTGATTGTCATAGGAATATAGTGCAGTGAAACCCTAAACTATTTGTTTCATAGAGTAAGTCACTGATTAACCTGCTAATATTTCCTGTATAAAATGGGGGAGTGAGTTTGCAGACAGCCATCCTAGAACATTACTGGGCAACAGTTACTGCTTCCCAGAGGAGAGAGGAGCTGAATCCTTCTAAAAGCAGTGAGCACACACATAAACAAATTGGTGGGGAGAGCAAGAGGATATAGCAGACTTCACTGTTTGTAGTAACAAAGGGATGCTGTTTTATAGCCACAGTAAAAGTTCAGTTGTAGAACAAAATGAGCACAAACATTCCTCCTCGTAATGAACTGCTTTAAATTGACAGCATTATCATGTTTTACCATCTTTGCAAAACATTTTTATTAGCTTGATCGGTAATGAATAAACAGAGCCCACTTCCTTTTCCCTATCATTTGAATGTGGAAGAGTACCTTTTATAAAAATAATGACAGCCATTAAAATACAGGGGGCATAAAAAAAACACTTCTAATGTGGAAACATTTCATTTCACCAGTAAAGAAGGAGAGTAAATTAAGAATGGGAAAATATCACATTGCAATATTTTCCTCCAGTTATATATTGACTAGAATTGTTTGGTTAAAGATATTTATAAATTGTCAGGTGGTACCTTTTATGAAAGTGTAGGCTATAAGTATTTGTTAATCATGTTATAATTTATATTTATACACAATGTTATTTATTTTAGACTACAAAGGAAAAATAATTGATGTCATATTAAATAAGTCCTTCAGAACTTGATTATCATGTGTTGGTTAGCTTTCAACACAATACCATCCTTTTTTCTTATTTCAGTCTGTGTGTGTGTGTGTGTGTGTGTGTGTGTGTGTGTGTGTTTAATTCCATTTATGAAACTATCTGATTAGTGACCCTAGAACTGAAATTTCATTAGGGTTCATTAACTTTAAATATATTTATTAAAATACTATAGATCTAGCCTTGAGTGTTTTGATAAAGTAAAAGCAGAAAAAAAGACCAAAAATGCTAATAACAGTGCAAAGGCTTTTATATGGTTTCATTGCTTAATCAAGAACTTCACAGTACAATATACATACAGGATGAAAACGCAAGTTAGCAGGCTGCAATACAGTATTGACAGCAGTAGAGTTAAGGTCAAGCAAAGTTGAATGGCAACATTACTGCTAACCATTCTTCCTTGTAGATCTGAACTTTAATCCACAGAGACTGTTAAAGCCTCAGGTGGAGGCTGGGTGATAATGGTGGCTGTTATCCTAAGGAACAGATGGTAGAGTGAGTGACACCTATAAATGTGCAGGCTGTGTTGCTTCAGTGACAAGATGCTAAACCCTTCTGGCACTGAAGTAAAAAGACAGGTGTCTTGACACAGAAAGAAGTATTGAAACTATGCCTCTAGCCATGTATAACAGTGGAGCCAATTCTTCAAGCCTAAGTAACTGAAAATCTAAATTGGGGTGTATTAGTATGGGAAGATTGCTCTTGGATGTTCTCCAGTAACTTTCCTTCCTTCCTTCTTTCCTTCCTTCCCTCCCTTCCCAATGAGTCTCATTACCTTTCATCCAATAGTAAGTTAGCAAGTAATTGTTGCAGTCTAAATTTCTGATTATAATGGGTTCATGCATTTATGTGAATAACCTCTATTTCTTATTTGTAAGACAAAATAGCAAACACAGTTTTTCTTTTTTAGAATTATATATGACAGTAGAGTTCTTCAATTACCTCTATGTCTGCTTTAAGTGTAGGGTGAAGTTAATCATGTATACATATACCGTTTATTATAATTGTAATTAGCAATGTCAGGTTTAGAGATTCATGTGGCCAACAGGGAAACCACAATAGTGTAAAAACCAATTTAATGAATGTACTTACTTTAAATTCCATTATCACTTCAACAGATTACTTGTTTTAAAAGGTATTAAAGCTAATAACATTTAATCTACTTGCTTGAATGTAGCAGCATTTTTTGGGGGAAGCCAATGAAAATAAAGCTTCAATAATCAAGTACAACAGATGTTGTGTTTTCAACACAATTCTTTCTGAAAGAAATTAGGTTCTAATAGCCAAGTCCTTATACCCTCTTTTTCTTCCCTTGGATTTTAAACGATATGATCATATATTTTTCTACAAAGAGAGATAAATTTGACAGAACAATAACTCATTTCATAATACTCCAATTAAGTGTTTTGGCACTACTAATAAATAAATAAGAACATTACAAATGTTGAAAGACAACATGAGGGTTGTTTAGATATATTTCAGTGCAGTGATAATATGAGTGTATGGTATCACTAGATTCAATGTAGTAGTGATATTTAAAATTAATTGCATCTTGGGCCCTACTTTTCCTCACCTTCGAAATCAATGATTCATCTAGAGTAGCATTAAATTATTTTCTAGCTATATTATTCTTATCTTAATTCACTACACCCACTCTTGCAGTAAATCTAATATTTGATGAAAGATTATAGGTAAATATATATCACTGTAGGCTTGAAGCGTGAATACAATCATGGTTAATTAACAGTAAATCAGTAGAGTCCAAGTTCTCTGAAGATGAGAACTGGTATATGATAGATGTTCACAGATTAAATGTAGAGCCAGATTTCAGGTCTTCTGACTGTCATATGACGATGCATTTTAAACTACTATGTTGTCTATTTTTTATATATTACATATGCAATATTGTGAGATTGTTAATTTGGTAGCAAATGGCAATTTTAATGTTTTTGTATTTGTTTTGTTTCACAAAGGATCCCTCCATAATAATGGAATCCAACCAACCAAGGGGAAAATATTACTCATTCTTTGATTCACTGTTGAAATTATTTTTAAATTATTTCAGTGATTCTATTTAATATTTTAGATACCAATATACCCTATGTAACTACTCTGAATATTCTTGTTTGTTTGATTTGCTTTGTCATTCTACCCTTAAGTGCAAAATCCACAAATATATTATTGAAAAAAATTCTAATCACAAAATTAAGTCTATACATATTTATGAATGTTGTATGTAGCAAATATCTTATACATAATATATGCAACATATCTATGACATGTATACAACACATGTGTGACCTATGTATGCACTCATAGGCATATATACATGACATATATGTATGTGTGTGTGGGTGTATATATATATATTTATATATATATGTATATATATATGTATATATATATGTATATATATATGTATATATATGTATATATATGTATATATATGTGTATATATATGTATATATATGTATATATATGTATATGTGTATATATATGTATATATATGTATATATATATTTATATATATATATATGCACATAGAGTCAATTTAGCGATCAGACATTTTCAAAGGTAACATATAGTAATGCAACAAATTATCACAGGCTTTGGTTTTATAATAAACCACATATATATACTCTATTTTCTCCTAACTGTATAGAATTAATATGTATACATGTGTTAATATTTAATAAAAGCTCATGTTCACATAATTTTAACTGGCACATCCTTGTAATAGTTTATCCCCAGCTGTATATATTAATATAGCCAGTTTCCTACTACTTTGGAATTCTTCATGACCCTGGAATAAATCCTGAAGGTGATAAACTGACCAAGAAGAAAAATATTTTCAATGGCTGTATTACATAAAACCACATGAATATGCCTTTTATAGACCATTGGAGTTTTGTGAAGTGAAATTTGCAAAGTGCTCTGGTGTAGCAAAGTAAGCATTCTAAATAGGATATTATTGATTTCCATTGTAAAATTCATAACCCAGGTCTTTAAGAGTCTTAGAATAAGTATGTATTGACTTTGGGTCAACAAAGATTTTGGGGACATAATTCGATATATTTGGGTGGTAATTGATACACTATAATACTTACATTGTAGGAAAGTTCACATGATAGGACAAGAGTAAAGATAGTGTGGTTTATATATGTTTAGAAAGCTGTTACAACAAAATGTTATTGTATGCATTACATGTAAATCTCAAAATCTTTACAGTCCTGCAGAGTTAGTCATTTGAACAGTGCCAAGAGCCTAAATTTATTTCACTGAAGCGTTTTCCAGCACAGCCTTGTAAAGAGCTCTCTTTTAAACATACACTTAATTATTTTTATAAAACACTGCCCAAGTTATAATATACTGACTACTTCACAAATTCAAAACATAAAATAATTGTCAAACATTAAATTCTCTGTGTGCTCTGACTCACCAACCTTGATTTTGCTGTATTTATTTAAAATGTATTAATTCCCTGATGTGTTAATGTGCAAAGCCTTGCTCTCGCAGTATTGCAGATTAACAGAGCTACAATAGAAAGTGAAGTCACTCCACCTACTCTGGCAATAAATCCACTGCGTGGTGAAAGATGATAGCTAACCTTACACAATAGGGTCTGCCTTGCTACAGGCTCAGAGCTAGAAAATTTGCATAGTGATAGTAAATTGCCTGTTTAGAAATTGTCTCACATTTGAGCATTAACTTTCCTACATTGTGTTTGATTGATTATTTATTGAAATGTAACTCCCACAGAGAACTTACATTGACTGGTGTAGATAAAATACAATTTTAAAAACAGCTTAGGTGGTTAGATTCCTGTATGACATGAGATTTCTTCTTGAATCCTATATAAAGTTTCACAGATTAAAAACAGGGTGACGGATTTCTGGCCAAATGGAGGAATATTGTTTAAAACTATATATGAGATGGGGCAATCGAAAAGGAAATAGTGATATTTGATATATAAGAGAGGTGGCATTGCATATCATTGGGTTAAGGATAGAATTTTCAATAGATATTGATGGGAGAATTGGTTATTCATTTGAATAAAAACATTAAGTAGGTTCCTGTCTCACACCATACCCAAAAATCAACCCCAGATGCATTGAAGAACAAAGTATGTAAGGAAAAACTAGTTAACTTGTAGAAGTCAATATAGAAATATATCTCTGCAGTACCAGAGCCTCTTTTAAAATATACAAAAAATTATATACCGTGAAGAAAAAGGCTAATATGTTCAAATACAATTAATAAGAAACTTTATGTGAAGTTACCAGACGTGAAAGAAAAGTTAAACCATTAACTGGAACATATTTTCCACTTATTTAGTCTGTGAAATCTATGAACGATTACTGTGCAAAGTATATAATGAACTCTTATGAATCAATAAGAACAAAAATAATAATCCATTGGGAAATAATTGGCAAAGTAATTTTACAGGAAAGAAAGAATTACAGTTGTATGAAATGATGTCTCATCTTGTTAATTATGAGGGAAATGCTAGTAAAATTATAGTGAAATACCATTTCACACCTCTCAGGTTGAAAAAAAAATTAAAGTCTTACAATACCAAGTGGTCTGCATGCGGCTTCTGTGAAATTCTTGTTCATCTTGGAAACAAAAATTGGAAGATCCACTTTAACTATAGGTTAGCATTACCTAGTAAATGCCCCATAATCCAGCTATTCTACTACAAAATAGGTTTTCTGGAAATAATCTTGTTTGATAAAGTATTGCAGACTTTAGCATTACTCAAAATTAACAGAATCCTCTACCAAAGAATAGACATATCTGTCTATTGTTCACTTTTTTAACATTAATTTAGCAAATATTTGCTAAACACATATTATATGTTAGATATTATTCTAAACATGGAGGATATAGCAGCAAACAACCCTGACAAAAATTCTGTCTTCATGGAGCTTGCATTTTATGAAGGAGGGCCAGATAATAAACAAAAGAAGCAAACAAATTATAGGGTATATTGTAACATGGTGACTGTTAGCAAGACCAATAAAACAGGAAAGAGGGAAACAGGGCCAGCGGAAGTTGCAGTCTTAAATTTTGCTTTACTAATAGAGGATATTGAGCCAGGAAGACATATGTAATCCATTTTGGAGTCTGGAAGTAGCTTCCGTTGCTCTGTCAGTCAACACTAGGTTCACAATTAAAAACTTCCTAACCGAAAAAAAATAAATCACTGTGGATAAATGAATGCCTTACTATATGGAAACTATTTTGATAAGTTAAAGGTGAAAATTTAAGTTTACCCAATTGCCAAGGAAAGAAACATTTCATTATGCCTAGAACAGTAGGCACTGGTTGAAATAGAAATTCTTCCAATGTTAATGGCCTGGCTAATAGGAGCTGTAAGCCACCTACAAGATTGCCTCGAGATGGAAGAGTGCCGGTTAAGAGTCTGGACTACCGAGTCCGATAGACATTTACACACATCTCAGCTTTGCCAGATGTCACCCAACTGAATTTGAGCAAGTTCCTCAGGGTCTGAATTACCCATAATCCAAAGGGACTTTATAAGAACCAAATTGGACAGCATCTATAAATGTCTCACTTCAGACCCTTGACACATGGAAAGCACTCATAAATGGAGATGTTTGTTGTAATTGTTGCTTGAGTGTTACAATTGCTGAGTCTTCTTGGGGAAGGCCAGGAGAGGAAGAAGAGCAGACCAATTTTTTTAATGTTTATATTTTTGAGAGAGAGAGAGAGGGCAAGGGAGAGAGAGAGAGAGGAAGAGAAGGAGCAGGGGAGGGGCAGAGAGAGAAGGAGACACAGAATCTGAGGTAGGCTCCAGGCTCTGTGCTGTTAGCACAGAGCCTGAAGCAGAGCTCGAACCCACCAACAGCAAGATCATGACCTAAGGTGAAGTCTGACTCTTGACCCACTGAGCCACCCAGGCACCCCGAAGAGGGGAGCAATTTTTAAAGCCCAGTGGATTTGTAAAGAACCAAGGGAATTCTGGATGTGCTAGTCAGAGTGGAACTTTTATCTCCACAAAACTCTGTATCCTCTGTTGCCAGGAAAGAAGGAAGACTAAACAAGGAGGACATAGTAGGATGAGTTTAATTTGCCGGGATGTTTATTGCTTTATTTTGTTTTGATTTTTCCTTAGAGCCTTTAAGATATTGACCTGAAGCCTAGGGAGAAACAAATACTGTTTCTTTGTGTACCCTGGGAGATAATAGACTGAAATTTCACCCTGAAATTCAGAGTGGGAAGTCTGTGGGCCAGGAAGCAATTCCAACACTTAATATTAGAACAACAGGGGGATGCTAAATGTGCCAGGCATTATTAAATGCCTTTACAAATGCCATTCAACGTAACAGTCACATTCCTATTTCATATATATTGTTTTATTATTATTATTATTATTATTACTATAATTACAGATGATGAAGGCAACAGTCAAAGCATATAATTTACTCAAGGTTGTCAAACAGTAACATGGTAAAAAGGGATTTAAACCAAGTCCCAGTGTCTTGTGCCCATGCCATCTCCCTGACCACTTTGAACATGAGATGAAATGATAAAAACAAAACCAAAAAAGATGCAAAAACAAGATTTTTCATTTCCAAGGTCTATATCTTTAAATTTTGAAGAATTCCTCTTTTTAAAAAGTGAGTTAATTTCCTCAACATACTTTCCTATCAAAGACTTTAATATGGTCCATTGGTAATATAGAAGGTGTATATTCTCCTTGACAGTAAGGACTTCATAGCACCGGGTCTTTAATTGGTTGGGGAAAAAATTCTCACCAGGGGATTCTAAAGGCTAGCTACGTTTGAAAATCACTGGGTTACAATTCAAAATCATTATTTAAAATAACTAAAGTAGGGGCACCTGGGTGACTCAGTCAGCTAAGTGTGTGACTCTTAATTTCAGCTCACGTCATGATCTCACAGTTTGTGAGAGTGAGCCCCATGCCTGCTTGGGATTCTCTCTTTCCCTCTGTTGGCTTGTCCCTTCCTCTCTCTCTCTCTCTCTCACAAAAGTAAATAAATAAATATTAAAAAAAAATAACTAAAGCAGCAATTACAAATTTAACATTTTCTTAACTTTCACATTTTAACAGTCCTCACTTTGGAAAAACATTAGTAATACAGTATCATATAGAAAGCATTCTGTGTTTTTTACTGAGTGTGTTCTTTTCCAACCTTGTATGTCAGAGATACTAGTTTAAGAGACGAGAGTTACACCAAACAACATTGAAGGTATTTGATTCATGCGACTTACTATAAACACATACACTCACACACACAAACGCAAGTAGCAAACCTGATTACTTCGGTGGCAGACTCATAGACTAGAAATCCATTATGAATTCTACTTCCCACCTACATTTTCCAATCAGGATTAATTTTTAACTAAGTCTTAGTGGTTTGGGAGCATTCGTTTAGGAAGTCAGATTAATATTTTGATTTGCTTTTGAGAATCTATTGCTATCCTCTCTGTTGTCTTCTTTGGCCTTTTTAATACGCTGCTTAGGGGCGCCTGGGTGGCTCAGTCGGTTAAGCGGCCGACTTCGGCTCAGGTCATGATCTCACGGTCCGTGGGTTCGAGCCCCGCGTCGGGCTCTGTGCTGAAAGCTCAGAGTCTGGAGCCTGTTTTGGATTCTGTGTCTCCCTCTCTCTGACCTTCCCCCTTTCATGCTCTGTCTCTCTCTGTCTCAAAAATAAATAAATGTTAAAAAAAATTTAATATGCTGCTTAGACATCTCCTTAACACACCATTGGTTGTGATTTTTTTTTCGCTCTCCTTATTCTACAAGCCAAAGTCTTTTTCTTATGTTTCATTTTTTAAAAATTTAATCAAGGTTAAATTTTCTCCACTGAACAACTTTGTCTTAATTGACAGGGTTTCCAGTTTGAATCATTAAACTATTTGCTACCCTTAAATCCTATGTCTACCCAAATGGGATTTTTCCCTAGCCCTACTTTCTGGAAGGATAGGACAGTTGAAGGAATATGGTTGATGCTCTGGTAGGCCAAAGGAATAAACTGGATGATTTGAGCTACAAGTAATCGAAAACCTGATTCAAACTGGTTTTTTAAAAAATAAGAAAATGTGTATTTCACTTAATTATCTTGATACAGTCAGATCAATGACTCAATAATGTGGAGAAATCCAGAACTTTCTTCTATATTCTGTCTAGCATCAGATTTATTCCTGTTCTCATGTTTACAAGATAGATGTGAGTGACAATTTGGACAGTTTCCTTTACATGCAGGAGTCCATAAATGCAGACCTCTCTTTCTCCTTTGATCCTGTTGGACCAGCTTATATAATGGTTCTAATCCTTGATCAGGAGCAGTCACCAGGGCAATACCACATGGCTGATCCTCATGAGGATTTACTTTCTGGAGCTTGGCATGTGCCCTGCTGTTCTTGGTGCATGTGGCTGTATGTGGCAGAAGTAGACACCTCAAATGACACCAAGGGTCTATAATGAAGTGGATAGGAAGAAATGGATATTGAGCATTCAACCAACTTACCACTGGGGCTAATTAGCTCTGTGACCAGGAAAACATTGATAAAGCTCTCAGAGCAATATAAATGTAGAGATTAAAACTTTACTTCATAAAGAACTAAGAAATTAAGTGAGGTAACATGGCATGAAGTAATAATATAATACTGAGCAATGATCTATTGTCAAAATTGTTACATAGTTGTATTATAACAGTATTATGTTCATATCACTATTATTTTTTTTTAAATGTGAAAATTTATCATTGCTATCTCCTCTAGTCTCTATGAACTAGATAAATGACATTCTCAAGTAGTTAAATTTTTTTTGGTAGGAACCATGAAACCTCAACACTAATCAGTGAGCAAAAGTCAGGATGTCCCACATATGCCGTGTTCATGATGCTCTTCAAGTGAGGAAAATGGTGAAATAGTATATTAATCATTACATTCTGCTAGCCGCTTTCTATTGGATGACAAAATAAGAGGATGTAGATCAGAGTGATAGACTTGCAGATATGTCCTTTGATGTTGCTGATGGTCTGTCACTTATCAATAGAATGTAAGTTTCTGAAGCAAACTAAAACCAATGACACCATCCCTGCCTTGACAGATGCATGCTTTCTGAGGTAAATGTTTCTAGGAAAAGTCTACCTCTCTCATATTAAAAACCAAGAGAAATATATTAATCAAATGAATGCAAATTGAATCAAAAGTATTGTCCATAAAATTAAAAAAAAATGAGCAATCTAGTCTCAGTGAAGGAGACTAAAATAATACACTTTTCAAAGAGAATAATTTGAAAATATTCATCAAAAATATTAAAAATACTCATACTTTTGGACTCAAAATTACACTCACCAATTTTCCAAAGGCATAATTGATGCAGACATGGATTTATTAACTTGTTACCATGCTGTATTTTGGTAAAGCATTAAACAAACTTAATAATATCTAATGATAGATATTTAATGTCATGGCTAATAAAGCTGTTATCATGTTAAGTGAATAAAACAAATTCAAAAATTGCAGTTAGAGTCATCCCATGTGTCACCTCCTTAAAGGTAAATATACAACAATTATTAGTATTTTTAATGCATTTTAGATTTATTAGTTTCAATAACTGGAGTTACTAAAGCAGAATTTCAACAATGCGAGAAAAGGGAAAGATAATTTTCAGCAGATCCCTTTAAAGTTTAGAAAAATTATTAAGATATATGTTTATTACTTAGAGATTACATATAGTTTATGGAAGTATAGGCATCATAATTATGATTTTCCTTTTGGAAATAATATTAAGATGTATTGACATCAGGAATATGTTTTAACTGACCTTTTTATATAAAGATGCTATTGTCAGTCTAAATATTTTGTATTATGAAGTATATGCTTGAACTTTTTTTAAAATAACACTTTTGTAAAGACACCAATAGAAGTTTTACACTTACGATTTTGGGAAAAAATGCCCATGTGAGTTAAAATAGACTTTAATGTTAGTAATAATCTATCAGTAAGGATTAGATTCAGTTGCGTGTAATAGAAAAACACAAAATAACAACCACTTAAAAGATACTGAGGTTTATTTATCTGCATATAAATTAGGTCTGGAGGTGGGTGGTCTTAAGTTTCTGGATTGCTTCCCTGTGTGCTCAGAGACCTGCTGAAACATCCTGGTATATGGCTTCATTCTCAAGTTCACCACAGATCCTAGAAGGTTATTTGAACTCTAGACTGGATTCCTTCATTCCAGGTAACTGGAAGCAGAAAGGAAGGACAATGGGTGAATCTCTTTTACAGAAGTCTTCCCACATGTCTCACACATTTCTGCTGATATCTCATTGGCTCAAATTGAGGCCATCTGGTAGTACCTAGATGCAAGGGGCACTGGCAGATCTTTTTTTTTTTTTTTTTTTTTTTAATGTGTGGTGGCATGTGCTAGCTAAAAAGCTAAATATTACAGTACTATTACTAAGGTGGAAGAGAAGAATAGTTGTTGGGGGACGCAATCAACAGCTTTTTCTGCATGATTAAATTTCTACTATTCGTGCTTGTGATACCACTGTCCTTTCCTTAATGAAATTTCTGTTTAAACTGTTTATGAAATTCTTCTCAATTATATAATCCCATTTTACCATCTTGAAATTGGAGATTTATTCTGTTATATGTCAGCCCTTAGATAAAATTAAATCATATTCAATGATAGAGCAATCATTAAAAATGAATTTAAAAAGAATAACTATGCCATCTTGAATGCAGTTTTATAATGCTCAAGATATTTCAGTTCTGCTGTGTTGTACCTAAAGTAAGTCAGAAAATGTATAGGGATGAAAGGAGTGATAATTTTTAGGGGAAAGAATATGGAATGTCTAATGAAAATATTATACATTACTAAGAAATACAGCAGTATGATTATCTCCTTCATTTTGTTTCTTCATTCAGTAATGTGTGTGGGATTTTTTCATATTTGTTTTCTATATATTTTTAAATCCACTAGAATGAATTAAAATAGTAATTATTAAAAACTATGCATGTTTTTGATAAACATAGGAGTTTCTATTTTTGTACTGGGCATTGTTCATTAGTTTCAATTAGGTTTATTTCATTTCTTTCACTGTGTATGACATCATTCATGATATAATTGGCTTAGAATGGCACTTTTGAAAGAAACTGCCGGCTCATAACCTGGGCAAAGGTATGATCTGAGTGTCTCTTTGATTTTTTTTGCCAAACAACCTTGTCCCTGATTGTTATAGCATCCAGAGGTTAGCCAGTCACCTTTGAGCTACAGCAGGGAATGAGAAGATAAACAAGGAGAACCAGATTCCCTTTGCAGGGAGTGTGAATTTTAAAATAAAGCAGGATCCACTGAGAACACAGGGATCAAAAGCAAAAAAAAAAAAAAAAAACACAATTAGAGAGAGGCTGGAGGACAGCCCTTGGGAATCATGTAAGGGCCAAATCTGAGGGGGGCAAGGAATAAAGCAGGACAGGAAGTCAAGAAAACATGGGCTAGAGAGAATTCCAGAGTCTGCATACAGAGACACGTAGAAACCTATGGGGCAATAAAGACCATGTATGTGTCTTTCAGAGAGTTGAGATGGCCTTTGGAGTTGCTTTGATTCTAGTCTAGACCAGCCCTGCTGCTTTAGAAAAAGTTTCTGTTCTTACAATGGGAAGAACAAAGCTAAAACACATAAATGTGGAATTGTTTAGATTAATTTACGTTAAATGAGCCATACTGTATAGTGGGTCATTAATTTAGAAATATTAATAATATCCATTATGATTTGACAGAAAAGAAAGCTTATTTATCTGACTAAAGTTATGTGTAATTACCTCTTGCAGGACACACTCCCCTATTTAAGATATTCTCTCTAAATGAATTCTAGAGTACTGCTGTCTAATAGAAATACAATGTGAGCCACAAATGCAAGCCACATTTGTAATTTAAAATTTTCTAGTAGCTGTATTGGCACACATAAAAAGAATTGGGGGAAATTAATTTTAATCCATTAACTAAATAATTAATATTAATGATATGATTCATTTAATCCCATATATCTAAAACAGTATCACTTCAACATGAAATCAATGTGAAAATATTAATGCAATATTTTATATTTCTTTTGAAATATAATGTATACTTTACATTTCCAGCACATCTCAGGTGGAACTAATCACATTTCATGTGGTGATTGGCTACCATATTGGGCAGCCTGGTTCTAGAGATTATCATGACTGATATCATTAGCCTCTGGTCCCCTTTAAAATAAATAAATCAGCTAGCTGACAGCCATCTCTTCTAAACTCTTCTTGCTTTTTTAATTCTTTCATTAGACTATGAAATAATTTATATTGTGTGTTCACAGAGATGCAATTCTTTCTAGTTTCTAATTCATAGGAGATAGGAATTTCCATTTCATAAATAGAAGGAACATATTCTCATAGAAACATTTGCAGTATGTTGAGGGGGTGAATAGGAGCGAGAGAGAGGAGGAACACCCAAAGCAAGATGTAAGGTTAAGAATGTGAGAGGTAGTGATGAGACTGTGAGATGCAATGCAATCAATGCAAGATATTAATGCTTAGAAAATGGCAGAAAATTAAAATGTCAAATTCTGAATACAGTGAGTTTAATATATTGAGATTTACTTGAACAGAAGAATGAAAGTATCGTATCTATTTACTAGGTCTTTTCCATGAAGAAAATAAGCTGATAATAAAGAACTACAGGTGTTTGGGGGCAAATTATCACGTTGTATGTGGATACCGTTCATTGCTTGAACCCTAGGTACAGCCATTTTATCCTAAAACTCATTATTATATGACTTATTTTATTGAAATAGTTTAATATATCACTAAAGTAAGTTATGTACTAACTAATTTCATGATTGAAGTATTGCTTTTATAATTATATTTCAGATAAGATATAATTTTAAAAATCCATACCCTGAAACATTTTTTAAAATACATGAATTCATATGTTCTACCAGCTTGGCATGTTACTGAAGTTACTAAGTCCTTACTTGGCCAAAAAACTATTTCCTATGAAACCAGAGAATATGTAAGCCTAATGTTTACTTTTGCATTTTTCTTCTCAAATATGTTTTCTTTTCCTGCCAAGGACAAAATATAAGTGCTGAACTAACACGATCTTCAGAGATCAAGCCCCTACTAATTATAATTTCCTATGCTGATTTTTAATTCCTTTGTAATATCAGTAACAGTTTTAACACCTTGTCAGGCCTTCAGGAACTTCCATCTGTGCAGTGTAGTGTATTCATGAAATAAACCCATCTGTACAGCTGATTAAAAATTGGATTAAATCCATGTTTTGACTTTGCCCTGAAAGAGGTGAAACCTAGTGCAGTTGTTGCTGTTAAGGGCAGAATGTGCAGTGACTGACATATACAGAGGTAACTGAACCAAAAATCATTTTTCTGTTTGATTGTTAGATAATTTTAATAACCTACATATAAAGAAAATCAAATAATACTTAAAGTAAGTGTGATATTCAACCCTATTAAAAATAAAAAGATCTCTTGCCATTATTCTTTGTCATCAAAAACATATCTATAGCAAATTCCACCCAGTTTTATGCTACTTAATATTGGCCACATCATAAAGTAATTTGTGGGGACATTATAATTACAAATTATAGTATCTTATTAATATTTTATTGCTATTATATAATATCATAATAACATGGCCTGAAATTCCTCAATTACGGCTTCCTGCCATTACCTCACTTAATTTTTTTATTGGCCTTTTCAAGTGCATGTGTTATGGTAAAAAGTAAAATAGAGTTTTAATTTACTCACTTAGTCAAAAAATATTTATTGAGTACCTACTGTATTGTAGGTACTGTTTTAGGTACTGGGAATGAAGCACTGAGCTAAACCAAAAGTCATTTGTTTTTCTAGGACTTACATTCTATTGTAAGGAGACATATATATATATATATATATATATATATATATATATATATATACATACATCTATATCTTGTGTGTGTGTGTATATATATATATATATATACATACATCTATATCTTGTGTGTGTGTATATATATATATATATATATACATACATCTATATCTTGTGTGTGTGTATATATATATATATATATATACATACATCTATATCTTGTGTGTGTGTATATATATATATATACACCTAAGATATATGTATATATATATATATGTATATATCTTCTATGTGTGTGTATGTGTGTGTGTGTGCACACACACACACACACACACACACACATTTTTACATGTATACACAGTTTTAAATAGAATGGTCTTAATTATCATTGAAAAAATATCTCTTCAGTGAGCATCCCAAGAAAGAGAGCAAGCTGGCCATAGGGAGCCATGTTTCTAATCCGAGGAGACATACCCAGCTCCTAAGTCAGGAGAGCACCTGGTGAGCTTGGGGAACAGCAGAAGGCACGCAGTCAGGCTCTGAGCCTGGGGGTTGGCAACCAAAGTGTACTCTCTTCCATACTCAGCATGGCCTCACGTGGTCATGTTTAAAGTAGAAAGACACAGATGCCGTTCCTACTGAAATATAAACCGTATCCTTAGGAAATAAAATTTAAAAAATAAAATTTAAAACAAAGGAGAGATTTGCTTTTACACACAACCTTTCTAAATTGAAATATTGCTCAAGGAGAAGGGAAATGTAAAAATGACATAATAATACTGTAAAATTATAAATAAACCCAAAATCAAGGTGACTGCATAGGGAGATCTCTGACAAATTAATACTTTATAATTGTGAAATATATTTTAAGCTATGAAATATTGATAGGATAAACTGGAAGTGAACCAAAGATAAATACAAAATGATAGCTTAATTTGTGAAAAAAAAATGATGTTCTTAAAGCTCAAATCCTGAATGCACTACAATATGTAGAAATGTCAAAGAATTTGAAGGTGATTTACTTAACCTATGTTGTAAATAAGATAAACAAGGTGAGGTTTACCACTTAAGGTTAATATTAACAGAAGAGAGTAGGCAGTGATCCATAGAGTGTCGCTGGTTGTGTTATTGCATTAAAAACCCCCACAAAATACTGACAGGCCTGAGTTTCAATCCCAGCTTGGTCAATTAGTAGTTACATGACTCAAGACATAATATTTAAGTTTTTGAATCTCACTCAGCTTCATCATTGCCGTGTTAGGTATGTGTAGTTTAGAATTATGTGAAACAATATTTTAGAGTATTTATCACAGTGGTGGGTACATAGAAAACAACCGGGGCTAGTAATATAACTGTAGTATAATTCCTGTGTAATTACCTCTTCAGTAATCTGTTTAATCAACTCAGTAAACACTGTGTGGAAGTACACTGTGACAGGCGTCATGGCAAGGCAAAAAGGGGAAAGGCACCATTCCTGCCATCTTGGGGGCATGATATGTAGATAATTATCTGCAATATGAAGAAACACACTTGAAAATAAGAGGTAAAATATACAGTCTAAACATGGAAGCCAAAGTAAATACTTTCACAGGTGTTCCTGGAAAGTGGTACTGGAGAGAAAAGAATATGCCTTTATCTGGGCTGCTGTAGCAAAACTACTGTGGACTGGGTGGCTTATAAACACCAAACTTTAATTTTTCACAGTTGTAGAGGCTGCAAAGCCCAAGATCAAGGTACCAGCCAATTCAGTGTCTGGTGAGAGCCCATGTCCTGGTCCACAGACAGTAGTCGTTTTGCTGTGTCCTCACACAGTAGAAGGAACAAGGGAGGTCTCTGGGGTCTCTTTTAGAAGGGCACTAACACGATTCATGAGGTCTCCGCCTCCAAACAGCATCATATTGAGGCTTAGTTTTCAACACATGAATTTTGGGGAGACATAAGCATTCAGCCTATAAGCAAATACTTGTGGAAAGAATTTTGAAATGGAATTTGGTAACGATATTTCAGAGAATAAGATAAACAGCAAGATCTTCAAGAATGTGAGTGTGCGAAAAGACGACATAAAAACAGAAACATTAATGGGGCCTTCAATACGGTAGACTAATAAACTCCCTTGTAACAAAAGGGAACTCAGGCTTGACTTCAGAGAAGGCTTGGTTTTACTATGTACCCAAGGATTCATCTCCCTTGAAGGAGAATTCCTGTGAAATATCCAAGCATCCTTAAATCCAGGGTCACTATGTCCTAGTTTACCCCAGTTACAGCTGCTAGCTTAATTATTTACATAGCCTGATTTCACTCTCAAAAGTGTCCCATTCTGGCATGATAAATTATGTGGACACTGTACCCAAGTCTGAAAGCAACATTAGGCATATTGAAAAGGTAAAGTGATTTAATTTTACCACATATATGCCCTGCTTCCTGAGACACTGATAAATCTCTTTATTCCACTTTTTAGTCTTTAAAATGATCCTTTTTAAAAGGCAAACAAATGTTATGTCATTTTTGAAATAGACACTGTATTAGTTCATAATCCATAAATCAAAGCTGCTCAGGTAAAAGGCTCTTCGTTTTATAAAGCATCAGCAGTAATCAGCATAAAAATAGTAATGTAATTATCATACATATAGAATCTGATAATTATAAAAGATTTCAATGTCATATACTTAGAAAATAATACCAAAATTAAATCAAGTGTGGAAAAGTAACAAGCTAGTCAGTGGTAAAATGGAAAATTTTCCCAGGGAGACAAGTACCCAAACTTGAGTAGATAAAACAAAGCTGTCTGTTTGAAGGTGAGTGTGTATGAACAGTGGCTAAAAGTTAGAAGGACATGGGTAATTGTAATTATACACAATAGAATTATTACCCACAGAGTACTGATTTTGCTTGAATGTAGGCCACTTTAATGCTTGGGTGATAATAACAATACGTCATTTAGAGTATTGTAAATCACCTCAAGGGATCGATATGAAAACTCTAGGGGTGAACAATACCCAAGTGTTGGTACCGTGATGAAGCACAATAAATACATAGGCTTCTTTTATAGAACAAGTAGTACTAAAATACAAGCATTGTGCATTATGTTTAGCATGACATCCTCAATCTGTCCATTTTATGTGCTTCGGAAATATATTAAATACCTTTTAAAATGTGGTGATGAGTTGCCCCCAGAGTGAAAATGCCGTGGATGAGGAGGAAAAAAAAATGACTCCATCACTTTCCCCGTCTTTCGGCACAGTGATAAACCATCTGTTTGGGAGCTGCCTTCTTCCTCTCATCGCAGAACCAGACGGTGATTCACGCAGGGACAGTGCAAGCACGTTAGGTTTGCAAGGTGGCTTTTTATTCCCCTAGGTAAAGATGGGGTGAGTCAGACATTGCCTCTCATAATAGCAAGTCTGTCTCTTGTGATCTTCAGTCCCTTATGAATATAAGTAAGGAGACTCAGGAAGAGTCCTATTCTGCAGCTTGAAACAGATTATAATTAATATGTTTGGACATATTTGTCTTGTTTCTTGATGCCAATGTTATTTTTAAAACTTGTAGAAATAGATATAGGGACAGTTATTCAGCTAATCTTTTGCTGTCCAATATTGTAGCCCCTAGCTATATGTGGCTGTTTGGATTTAAGTTAATTACACTTCAGTAAAATAAAAAATTCAGGCCTTTAGTAAACAGTAGGCACGTTTCAAGTGATCAATAGCCCACATGTGGCTTGAAGGTACCATATTATACAGCTCAGATATAGAACATTTCCATCACTGAAGAAAGTTCTGATGGAAAGCACTGACCAAGCATATAAGTTTCTCTTTCTTTTGTATTTGATGTCATGGGAACAATCTTAAATGGATGACATACCATGGGAACAGTCTTAAATGGCTCACTTAGAATCAGTCATGTGGTTGAATGGACACTTCATATTACCAGAAGAAATGAAATTCTACAACTTATACATTTAGTTTAATTTATGCCGTTCTTGTCTAATCAACTAAACTTAAGAGAGTTGCTGGCATCCTTTGTAATCAACTAAATTTAAATGACTAAAACTATTTTTGTGAGAGCTTTTTTATTCCTGGCTTACTTTCTACCAAATGTGAATCTATGTATAGACAGTAGAGAAATAATAATGGCTAATGTGCAAGGCATAAATGTTGATAGTCCTATGACATTGATATGCTTTGTAATGTGTAAATCATTATATAATTTGATATTTGAGAATTAACAATCAAAAAATTGTGTTTTCAACTTATAAGGTAAACTTCAAAGTTTTCATGGTTTTGTTTTTTGTTATTCTTATTAAAATGTTCTTTTTTTAAATTAACTTATTTTCAAGTTAGTTAACATAGAGTATAATCTTGGCTTCAGGAGTAGAACTCAGTGATTCATTCATCTCTTACATATGACACCCAGTGCTCATCCTGAAAAGTGTCCTCCTTAATGCCCATTACCATTTAACCCACCCCTCCACCCCCACCTCTGCAACCCTCTGTTCTCTGTAATTAAGAGTCTCTTCTGGTTTGCCTCTCTGCCTGTTTTTATATTATTTTTCCTCCCCTTCCCCTATGTTCATCTATTGAGTTTCTCAAATTCCACATATGAGTGAAATCATATGATATCTTTCTCTGACTGACTTATTTCACTTAGCATAATACCCTCCAGTTCCATCCGTGTTGTTGCAAATGGCAAGATTTTATTCTTTGTCATCTCTGAGTAGTACTGCTGAATGGATAAAAAAGATATAGTATACTAAAATGTTCTTTTATACCTATGCTGACCCCCACTCTGTGACATTTATAAATATTATGTAAACCAAGAGGAACAGAATGTTATAAGCTTATTTATATTAAGTTTACATGGTATGGAATAAAGAAAATTAAAAGACAGTAGTGTTTCTGATTGGCATAATTTTCTCAGGGACAATTCAAACAAATGCTTCAATAACAGAGTCTATAATATAAAAGAATTAAACATAGCTTTTATTTGCTTACAGTTTGTCAAATATAAAAAACTTCCAAAGTAGGTTTATAAAAGAGGCAAGAATCAGCTAAAAATTGAATATTTGCATGTAAGCAAGGCCCACCCCTGATAAAGAGGTATGACTTAACTTTGGATTGCAAATGAACACTCAGCAGAGGCCACAAAGGATGGGAGTTTTAAGAATGTATAGAAACATGATTTTTTCTCCTACTGCAGGTGTCTTGAGGCACACAGGATGATTGCTAGAGCAAATCTGATCAGATTTATGCATGAAACATACTGTATTAATAAAGCTGTTTTATTGCATTTGCCAGGTGGCTTCTTGTACATAAAGCTATATTTCTGAAGCTCATATAATGTGGGTTTTTTTCAAATTCCTTATGCCACAATGTTGGCTACCTTATGCTTTGTGTTTGAAATTCAATTTTTTCATGTTTTTGTAAAGTTTTAATTATGTTTAACTTAAATTGTGATAGCCTTCTAAAAATAGAAAAGATATAGACTATTTTTGATTATGTTGATTCCTTTTTTTTTACACATTTGTGTACATAGACCAAAATATCTTTGCTTTCCTAGGATTACTACCTAAATGCTACCTCTACATGTCTATCAGATTATCTTCTCAATGATTTATGTAACTTTTTTTCATTTGATGTTTACACTAATTCCATAGGGATGATTTTATAAATCCTTTTTATAATTAGGAAACTGAGAATTAGGGAGATAAATCAATTTGCCTACTGTCCACAGGTAAGGAAAGCCAGAGTCCAAAATTTGAATCCAATTAAAACTGACAGCCCACCAATGTTCTTTATCAAAACTCTATACTGTGTCCTTGCCTTATGGCAGGTCTGTTATCTGCCAGTTTCTGTTGGTTCTGATGTTAATGCAGTAAACATGGTATACGACCTTGAATGTTGTCCTTCTAGTTTTTGTCATGATTATAATTAAATGATTAGTATTTCAATTAATGTTTTAATATCTGCCTTCCCCGTCAAAATGTAATATCCGGGACAGCAGGAACCATGGTGAGCACTTGCTAAATATTTATGAAAAGAACAAACTGAAAGAAAGACTGAATGATGAAGACTAAAGACATGAGTGAAGGAAAGAAGTGGGGAAAGGGAGAGAAGAAGAGAGAGAGGTGGGAGGAGGGAAGAAAGAAAATGGTCCATATTCTTCTGCAAGTCAAAAGCTAATTAAACAAATTATTCACTTTTAGATGATTGCTGTGAGGAAGTACTGGACACAATAGGGATATGAACCTGGATAGAATGTGACATTTAGGTTGAGTCCTGAAGAATAAGTAGGAGGTAATTCAGGTGAAACTGGGCTGTTAGGGAGCAGCCGGGAACTACTGTGTTTTATAACTCAGGTTAACAATTTAGGATTTATCAATGACCGTATTTATATTTTTGAAAAGTTCCTTTGACCTCACTGTTTGAAACAGACTTAAGGGGGCTACATGTTTTGTTTTGTTTTGTTTCTTTTCTTTTTTTTTTTTTCCTTTTTGCCTGAAGGGCCAGAAAGGAGAGAATTTTCCAGGATGAGGGAGAAGGCTATTGTTACAGCAGAAGCTCTTTGGCAGAAACTGACTTTTCTTGGAGGGACACAGTGACTGACTATAAGAACAGCCCTTTCATAAGGGATCCCAGGGAATAATTACCCAGACTTGTTTCTCTGTCCACCATCCGATCCCCTACTGATATCATCTTGCCTGAACCCAATAAGAAGACAGAGGGTAGGAGGTTCTTTTGAGACTGTCTATAGGGGTCAGCTTTCTGAGCTCAAAACAGGTAAAGAAGGCACAGTTATATCCAGCACAGTTATAAATTAGTCTTCTTGAAAGAGATAGTCCTCTTGAATGAGTTGATCTAAGACTTTTGGGCATACTATAACCAAACTAATGTGAGTTCATTCCTTGTTGAGTCATAGCTAGAAACTATACCAGATGGGGTGCCTGGGTGGCTCAGGGGTTAAGCATCCAACTTCACCTCAGATCATGATCTCACCAGTTTGTGAGTTCAAGCCCTGCATTGGGCTCTGTGCTGATAGCTCAGAGCCTGGAGTCTGCTTCAGATTCTGTGTCTCCCTCTCACTCTGCCCCAACCCCATTCTGTCTCTCTGTCAAAAATAAATAAACATTAAAAAAAACCAGAAAGGAACTATACTAGATGGAGTTGTTACACAAATTAAACTTTATTTGCCTCAAATAAGATCACAGAAATAACTTTGAAAGTCATGACTCCTTGAACAAGAGTGAATTTTTTTTGTTTGTTGGTTCAGTTGTTTGTTTTTAGGGTTGGGATGAATGTTTAGATAAAGGAGCCTTGCCATCACATGTAGAGGCAGGCATAAGGTCACACATGCACTTTAATATACATGCATTGTATATTATGTAAAAAACTACGCATACATTGTATGTTGTGCTCCCCCTTGAGCAAATATTTTAGTATTACAATGAGATAAAGGTAACTGTTGGTCACTGTGGGTCACTCCATGGTCCATTTGTGCTGATGTAAGTCAGAGGTTAAGCTCAAACTGGTCTGGGTGGTCTGGGCTGGCTGGAAATCTTTGTCCGGGCAGTTGTCTTTGCTTGAGGGGTCATTTCAGTTTCCATCATGGGATACTTTGCCCCTCCAGTCTTTTGCCTGAATTAGTAGATAAGCTGGAAAGAAGAGCTTAAGGAAAAATATGGGATAAAGGTCAGTGAGTGCAAGCAGGTGAGCAGTAAGTTTAGGTCTTGGGGTCTAGCTGGTGACAGTGTACTACTATAAAACCTGCAGATGCTAGATCCTACTGAACATATTATTCAAGGTGACCCATTTGCTTATGTAGGTATTCTCCTCTTTCTGTTGATAGTAAGAATTGAGTATTGTTTCTGCCTCTTTACATAACACGCTTTTCATTATTAAATGGTACAAGCAACCCCATTTCCCAGTGCAAATAGTGATTCTCTGTTTGCCACCTCTATATTTCTCTTTGTAGAGAGTTGTTTTTAAAATATTATAGAATCACAAGGTTTTGAGATATATGCAAATGCTACTTATTTCTCAGTGATTTATTTTCTAAAGAAAATACCCTGCCTTGACCAAAAGAGCTCCCACACCTCCTAGCCCCCAATAAAGACCTAGACTTGTTCTAGAACTTCCAATCATTTATTTTCATGCAGTCCCTTCAACTGTAAAAATAGGGCGTTTGACCAAATAAACGATCAATGAGGTTCCCCGAGGCTCTACAATTTTGTGGTTCTGTTTCCTGGAAGATCATCTAATTGAAAGCCAGTGTTTGTTGCAGTGAACATTTAAGGACATCATCTTCAAAAAAGCAGCCTATTTTAACTTCAATCACAGAGTGATGTGATCTTCTTGAATATCTAATTGCAAAGCAGCTACATGTGGTCTGTAGGTCAGCTTTTAATAGCATAAGTATATTTTGGTTGATAGAATTGTAACCACACTGTTACAAAGTGGCTCCAAAAAACCTAGAGAATTGCATCTTTGAAAAAAAGAATGTAGCTATTAATGATGCCAGAGGACTTCAGGAGATTGCCTTCCCAAATATTAATTTTTCTATATTATTCCTACTTTTATTATAGTGCTACACCCAATTAAAGCATCAAGCACTTAACCTATACTTGTGAAAAAAGCAGTTTATGATGGGTGTAATCATATTCCCATAGGTCCAATTATCTCAGCTGGTTCCCAATTAATCCATGGAGTTGTTAGGGACTCCTTTTAATTAGATCTCTTCCTCTCAAAGAACAATCTTTTTTCTTTTTTCATATTTTATTTTATTATTTCCTTTACTGGAACCCTGCAGTGTGGGGATACTACTTTGAAATGCAGTTGTTTGTTTGATGGCTAGTTGAGATTTAATAAAGATGATAGTTTTAACCAGAGTCTTTTGAGTAGAGATATAAATGCAAGTCCTTCTCTATGAAAATTAAAGGCAAATATGTACAAAGTGAGATGAGGCATCTCTTGTATATTTTAAGTTTAACATTTTTCTTATTAAATCCCATTGATCTTTTGCATTATCTCCCTGAATGTGAAAATTGGCATAGAATTAACTGCTTCTTTTTTTATACTATCTGATTTACCTGTTAACTTTATTACCTTTAAGGACATTAATTTATGTTTTAAATTAAGATATAATAAAGTGAGCTCTAGAAGGAAGACATTTGATCCACAGTGACATTTTGCCTGTTAAATCTCCTCTAGGCCATAGATAAAGTACGAAGGATAAAAGGTTGCTTTGTCAGCAAGAGGTTTCTTTTATATTTTCTTTCTGGTAGCTCGTATACTCTTGCTTTCTTTTTAGAGTTCATCAAGAAAACTCTTTGAAATTGTAGATTAAAATCTAAAATTGTGTCATTCTTGTCCAACTTTCTAAGCTGTTAATAATATTGTTTTATGTATGAGTAAAACCTCATTAAATTCAGAATTGATACAACTTTATAGGAGTACAAGTGCCTTTGTCACATCCTGTATATCCTGTTCACTGGCATAGAGTGCATTTCCCTGAAGGGAAGGAAAATAAACCATTTCATCTTTCAATTTATTGACATTACAGGAATTTAGGAAGTTAGCCTTCATGAGGACTGAATTACTTCAAAAACTTTGTTGTATATACTCAGCCTAATATAAATAAGTACGAATTTAAGCTTTTGTTTGGAAAATCTGGCTAACCACATGAGACATAAATTCAGTCTAGTTTCTTTTATTATTTATGCCTTAGATTGTGTCTACTATTGCTATGCGGGAAAAACTTACACACTTAATGGGGAGCCATATTTATGTAGGATGTCAGCGAACAATAAAAGTCATAAATGTATCAAAAGCACCTATAGATAGAATATTTGCAGTAAAATAGATCTTTCCTTACTGGGAACCTTTATAGTGATAAACTAAGACCTTGACTGTAGCATTTTCTCAATTCTAGTCTTTTCCACTGATGAGTTGATTTCTCAACCCATATAGCAACTATCACACTTTGTTGCTATTATTACTTTTCAAGTCTTCCGCTCTGCTAGACTGGGTAAGTGTAGCACTAAGCCTTAGGAATCTCTGCAGGCGCAGCTCTTTCTGTATTGCTTGGAGTATTTATAAGACTTTCAATAAATGTTTATGGAAGGAAGGGAGAAGAAAAAGAAAGATCACTTTTAATATCTATGTCGTGGGATTGTTCTAGAGACAAAATTAACCACTACAGACATTCTTTCAGTACTTACAGAATAAACATCTATAAGGTCTTGAGGCCTTTCAACAGAGTTCACTTCATCCTGCATTCCACCCTTTGCTGCCAACAAAGTTTCTAGCTCTTTGCTGTCAATGCTGGTCAATATCATTAACTCTTTTCCTGAAAGTTACCTGCTATGTACTGTTAGTAGAAGTTCAAAAGCATCAATGGATATATTGCAGTTAGGGTGGGGGTCAATTTTAGTCTCCATCTGGCATGAACTAACAAAAATGTACATAAACCAGACTCTCCAGTTATTAAGTGAAAATGAAGAATACTTGAACAAACATTAAATCAGGAATAATTCAGATTATCTTGATTCCTAGTTTTTCTCAAATTGAAAATTGGAAGGGAAGTAAATTGCTAGCGTATTGTTTATCAATCTAGGAGTTCCAACAGTGGGATCTGTTTAAAGGAATTAGGCTAAGATATTGCCTTAACATTAATGCATCTGCACTTTTTAGACAAAACCTCCCCTTTTGGTCTTACGAGAGATCTTCTCCCCAACACAGTCCCTGAAAGTTACTGCTAATGTGTATTTCAGTGACTCCTTTTCCTTGCTGCTTTGTCAACCGTACCCACTTCAGATGGGCACAATTTTTCTTTATGTGTGACTTTACTGCAGTTATGTTTTTAGACTCTAGATCAGACCTGGGACTCAGTTTATGTAATGAGATTGTAAGCATCTCCACTCAAACCATTAGTTGTTGATTGCATGTTTTAACTAGTTTGAAATCAGTGTTACTTCACTGTTTTGGTATACAGAGCCCTACCCGTAGTTTCAAGTGACAACTACATTAGATGTTCAGAAAACTTATTGAATGAAACCACTGTGTGGTACTCTAATACCACGTTACAATAGCCGTTATCAGTTGTGAGATATATTTATTGAGGAAACTAAAATCTCAACTTGTATTTGGGTCTTGCTGTTTTATGTAGTAATCTTCAGTCATCCAGCACCATCGATCACTGACTCATCCCAATAATTAAATTTCCCAAATACATGGGATTTAGAATGTTAGAATATCTAATGCTGTCAAGACTGACAAAAAGTAATTTTAGTATTCTCCCTCTCTTCCTTGCTTTTCTCCTCTTCCCTCTTCTCCTTTCCCTCCCCAACTCTTTTTTCCCCACTTCTCCTCCTTTTTCCCCTCCTTCTCTTCTTCCTCCTCTTTCTTATTCCTACCCTTTCTTTTCTTCTTATTCTTTTCCTCTCTGAAATATAAAATACTATTCTAACTCAGATCTGTAGATTGCTGCTGTGTTATTCCTCATTAGAACCATCTGCACAAACCCAAAAAATGTTGGTAGGGATTGCGTTTTGGTAGATCTTGGATTATGTTACCTTTCCCTTTAATGTTCAGTTATGTTTGGAAATGATTATGTCCTATATTTGTGCATCAAGTCTTTGAGAGAGCTTTTTGCCACCTCCTTTCCTAAGCAATAGCCTCTTCTACCTTGGCAGGGCTGTGGGATGGTGGATTTCTCTTCCTTACTGATTCTCAACAGCTACCACAGTGACCGCTGCTATTTGACCCAGTCACAACCTCCAGCATCCATTCTAGAGCTGCTGCCACTTGAAAATCCCTGTACTCTTTTCTTTTCTTTTCTTTTCTTTTCTTTTCTTTTCTTTTCTTTTCTTTTCTTTTCTCTTCTCTTCTCTTCTCTTCTCTTTTATTTTCTTTTAAGTTTATTTATTCTGAGAGTAAGAGAGAGAGAGCGCATGAGCTGGGAGGGGCAGAGGGAGAGGCAGAGAGAGAATCCCACATAGGCTCTGTGCTGTCAATGCAGAGTCCAATGCGGGACTCAATCCTATGCGAACCATGAGATCATAACCTGAGCCGAAATCAAGTGTCTGATGCTCAACCAACTGAGCCACCCAGACACCCCCCACCTCATACTTTTCTTAACTCAAATTTTCTTCTCATGTTTTCTCTTTTTTGCTCACTTCCTTCTCTCTGTGATGGTCAGTTATGTCTCTTGTCCCACCACCACCTGAAAAGTATCACCAGCGTAGGTCAAGTAAATAAAATTACAGTTGTTTTATATTGTGAATAAACTAGGCAATTACAGTTACATGTGGTATGCTCCTTAGGGTCTTAATTCAGTTTTGCTAATCAGGGGCTGGGCTTTTCTGTATTTAACACCAAAGGATCCTGGCAGACTGGTCTCCAAGTAATAGAAAATAAATTGTAATTGTTATTAGACAAGTTATACTACTGTCACTACCTAATATTTGTGGGTAGAATACTCTGTACCAATCCTTGTTCTAAGCAACTCACAGCCATGATTTTATGGTTTCTCAACAAGCCTAAACAATAAGTGCAGATCTTACTCTCCATTATATAGATGAAGATATAGAAGTTTCAAAATTTTAAAAAACCTTGAAATCTCTGAGCAATTAAATGAAACTACACTTTAAAAGAATGTAAATAATCAGGTTCACAGAAGACATTTGTTATTTTCAGGTAGAGAAACTGAAGTACCAATATTGAGAGTTTGTTTCTTGGCTAGAACCTAAGGATTCTGACTGAAAATTTCATTCTTTCCCTTACTCCATTAGCGCCGATATATGACTTCAGTACTTTCTCATTTTGAGTATATTATCCATTTAATCATTTCTTTAGGATAATTTAAAATAATTTTAAATGATAAAATTTGCCTGTATTAATAGACTAGTATTAATGTATTTAAAAGTGTTCCTAGTATTACTTTATTTGAAAAGTTTAAATAACAATATGGTATTTGCAAATTAACAAAGTTATTGAGAAGCTAACAAATATATGCGTTACTGCAAGAAATGCTCTTCTTTTGGGGCACCTTGGTGGCTCAATTAGTTAAGTGTCCAGTTCTTGATTTCAGCTCAGGTCATAATCTCATGGTTCAGGAGGTCAACCCCTATATTGGGCTCCGCGCTGGAGCCTGCTTGGAATTCTCTCTCTCCCTCTCTCTCTGCCCCTCCCCTGTGCGCGCACTCTCTCTCTCTCTCTCTCTCTCAAAGTAAATAAATAAACATTTAAAGTGTATAAATGTTCTTTTTTCTTTTGTTGTATGGTCACACGTAGACCCCTAGCCTTCGTCCATTTTTCCCACTGGGATACATCCAAATGGATGCACTCAAACTGGGTACAATTTTTTTTGTGAGACAGCTCTAAATCCACCTATTTTTCTCCCCTTCAGGAAAACATATCTGAGTGAAAGTTAAGACTGATCTCTGTGCTGAAGTACCTGTGAATCTATTCCAATATACTTTTAAAATAAATGATTCTGAATCTTTATTATTTGTAAAAAATCATTTTCACACACTTGGCAATTATTAATGTCATTTTGTAACCCAGACTAAAAAAAATATATTTTTATTTCGTCTTGTATTTTTTATGCTATTTCAAGGTTCAAGTAACATATTTTATATATATATGTGTGTATATAAATAGAAAACATCAAGAAATCAGGGTTTTCTTAATCAAGATACACATCTACTAACATACAAAAAAGATGTAATAGCATTTTTGTCACTGTCAATCATTTCTTTGCTTGCTCATAAGTCTCTGAATTTGTGCTGTACTAGGAAAGCGGAAGTGATCAACTGTAGCCTTCTTTGCTATTGAATTTGCACTGCACGTAACTTTGAACTTCATTCCCTAGCTCTGCTTTAGAAGATGTAGAATAATTGTGTTGCTCCTTCCTTTCATTTTTTCCCCATCTTTTTCATTTTGGAAAACAGGCATTTTAAAGCTAAATTATAAAATGATACTATGTTATGAGAATTCTTGTCACTTCCTTCACACTATTTAACCTTTAGCTTAACAGAGGTGTAACTTAATGATCTATGGTTGTTTCAAAGTCTGGAATTGGAACATCTCATATAATCTGTATAGAAAGTTTTACATACAAACGTTAAGGGCTGTATCCCAAAGGAATTGAAGTAAGTTAACTCCTTTCTAAGTCACAGGCTCCTTGTTGCCTGGGTCATATCTTTTAATTGACCTTGACTTTAAGTAAAATCTTCTCTAAAATAAAGACAGGATGAGATCGAAGGGTTTTTGTTAGTTTTGGTTCACGTGTGTGTGTGTGTGTGTGTGTGTGTGTGTGCGCGCGCGCGCACGCACGCGTGTGTGCATGATTGAATATTGTGTTTTTATTTCTACTATTTAGACCTCCTCCATATTCCACCTCTTGAGAAATATAATACAGAAGGCCCTACATACAATTGCCTAGTTTTAACTATCAAAGAGAATAAATTCCTCAGGCGTACCATTAAATAAATGAGATCTAGGACAGACAAACTTGGCACAGGACTCCTTAGAAACATAGACTGAGTCTCCTGGTTGTCTTGTGTGTGGGATCCCTATAGTCAGCCTTGACACTATCTCACCTCTTCTACAAAATGCTTCACTTGTAATAAGGATGATTTTTTACCCCTTCCTACTTAGTGTGATAATGTAATTTCTTCCACTCTTTTGGAAGTTTCCTGGGCATCTCTAGGAAAATGGGATGGGAATAGGTCACAGGTATAAAGTATTTGGCTTTAGCTCTGTTTTAAATCTGGAATTAAAATTCTGTTATCCTTAGTGGAATCATCTTTATCTTAATCCATCTTCACTGTCCTCTCCCTTATGCTTACAGACTAACTGTACTTGCCACTAAATACTGTCTTTTATTTGACTCTGGTTTTATCTTTCAGTACAACTGCTATTTAGTTAAATATGGCTTGTTTTTGTTTGCCTGTTGCCCTGTCTGAATTCTGCTTATTTTCTAATTTTATATGTATTTATGTTTTCCTTTACTCATGTATATAGATTATAGAGAAAATATATGAGCTATTTTATAAAATTTATAAATTCATATGCAAAAAAACTAAGTACTCTTGTAATTCTGGAAAATAATTTACTTTTACCTTAAATGCTGAACTCTGAATTTAAATGTGAACTGATTCATAGAGTTCATCAAATTTCTTTTTCAGTTCTCAAGAGTTCTGTGCTAATAAATTTGGATACTCCTATGGTATGGACTAACCCAGTGATTTACCATAACTTATGTTTCATAACATCAAATAAATTTTAAGATATGCACCTTAGAAACCATCTGTTTACTTTGTATATTCCTTATCTTTAGTATCATGCCAATAACATGTAATAATGTTGGCTGTACTTAAGAAATAATTGACATTTTAAATTTCAAATCCATTTAAGAATACATTAAGAAATTTTGACTAGACATTTGATCTATTTTGGTTCCTTAATAATAGAAAATTGGAATATCTTTCTGTATTATTCATGTGATTAGAGTTCGGCAAAGTCTTGTTTTCTGTACTTCTTTACTCTTTCATCTACACAAAAACATTTTAGTTTAATTTGTACTGAGGAGCTTGACACTAACTGGTGCATATGAGAATTTGAATAATTACTATTGGATGTTTTCTTTCCACAGTAGTTAGATATTTTCCCTATTTTGGGGGAAGGTGATATAATACCTTCCCTCATGTGCTATGTAAGTTTGACTCTGTAATTTACATGTCATGGTTGAGTTCTACTCTTATATCCTGAAAGGTAAACTCTAGTCTGTTTTCCAACATGTCCACATTCTAGGAATTTTTCATTTTTTTAAATGAGGGCACATAGAAATGAACTGAATGAATAAATGAATAAAACAATCATATGATGATAATGTAAGTAAACCTGGGCTTGAACTTTCAGAACTATATTACTTTAGTAGTTAATTTAACTAACCCTTTGTCAAAAGGAACCAAAATTACCTACAGTAATTCAGTTACTTAAAGAATACAGAAAAAAAAAGAATAAAGTAAAACAAATAAGTTTATTTTAATGGTCCAAATTAGCTATTCCAGGTCAGTGAATGGTTGTACTCCATGACATCATCCAGGGTAGCTCTGTCATCTTCAACCAGTTCTCTCCAATGTCATTCTAGAAAAGGCGCATGAAGAAAAACTTAGCATCTAACATGCAAGTTGGCCCAGAAAGCAACACATCACTATGCCTAGCTACGGAGTGCTGGAAAATATGGTCCCTAGGTGGTCACTAACTCTCACTTACAACTGTATTATTATAAAATAAGCAGAGAACAGATTTTGGTATACAATTACCAATAGCCACCATAATCCCCTTGACGCATAAAAAAATATATTTTTTAAAAAAGTATAAGGCTCGGAAATAAATCTCACAAACATGGGAATTAGAATTGTCATTCCAATAATGTGCAGCCCTAGATTCATACTGGTGTTGCATCAGAGTTTATCCCATGAAAGACGTTGTTGACCTCCCTGATAACAGCATCAGAGGTTATTGATCTTTTTGCCAGTATCTCCTTGTTATCTTTAATAATGTACAATGGTATATCATCCAAAAGAAGTCTTAAAACTATTTACATATTCAGACTATAGCCTCATATGGTAATCAATTTAATGAGTTAACTCATGGTTTATAAAATATCTGTTAATCTTATTCAAGTTTCTTTGACTTTTCATTGTTCTGATATGCTAGGATTCAGTATATATATTCATATTCATCTTATATTTCTCATAATTTTAAAAATATATTTATTCTGAATGTACAGCTGTTTGTTTCTTAAGCACTAAATACACTGATTTACCCATGAAAGCCATTTAATTATGAGTTTGTAGATCTAAATCTAATTTTAGACTATTTTAAAGAGCATCCATATCTTCCCACCCTTGAGTAGTGTGCTGTTTGCTCTGCCTCTTCTGGAAGTCCATGATATCAAGATATGACCATACTTACTAGGCATTTGTTATTTTGTTTGTTTGTTTTTGTTTTTGAGAGAGAGAGGCAGAGGGAGAGGGAGAGGAAGAGAGAAAATGTTAAGTGGGCTCCTTGCCTAGAGCAGAGCCTGGCATGGGGTCCAGGCACTCGTTATTAATAAGGCACCTTGTTGAGAGCTCTAAAGGATCCAAATGATTCTGACGTGCACATAAAGCCACTTAAATGCAGAGGCCTCCTGGTACATAGTCATCAGGACACATGACCTAGGATTCAAAATCTGGAGAAATTCTCTATACTTGTCAATTTCTTAATCATTGGAATTTTCTCTTGGTGCTCCTCTACTGTTTTGTTCATCCTTGTTTTCCTGGACATTTCAAAATCCACAGCATAGATTTCTTATTTCCTCAACTGGCAGATTTTATGTGATTCATCTGTCTCCATCCCCCAACACTTTCGATTCCCAATTTCAGTTAGTTTTATGTTTTTGTTTTTTATTTTTTTGTAATATAGTATGTATTTCAGAAAACCAAAATTTATTTTTCACAATAAAGAAGGTTAAGCAGGAGGTATTTGCAATGTACTGGACACCTGTATTTTGTGACAAAAAGAAATTATTTATTCAGCAGAATGTTATATAACACTGTGGAAAAATGATGAGTTTTAGTGCTAAAAAAATACTTACTTTTATTCCCAGCTCCAATATTTTATTTCAATTGAACAGACATGTACTGCATTCCTAAGATATGTCAGTTACTCTCCTAACTATACACTATAGGTTCAGAAAAGAATAAGACAGTCATAGTTCTCAAAAGTATTTACAGTCTTCCAGCTGTGTGATATAGACAATGTAGTTCATATTTATAAGGACAAGTTTCCTTTTCTGTAGAAAGGGGATAAGATCTGCCTCATAAGAATATTATGAGAAATCAAATGATGTTATTTGATTCCCATAATTATGATACATATAAACTTCTTTGTTTTTACTCTGGGGTCAGCAAAATTTCCTTCTGTGGATTAATTTCAAAATTTTAACACTGCAGTTTTAGGGGTTGTTTGAATATTGTCTTTATATAGAGGAAGCAAAAAGTAAATATCCTTAAAGTACATTACAAGCTGGTGATAAACAATTTATCACAAATTCTTTTCACATTGTTATAATTCATATATTTTATTTTTCACTGGTGGTTTCCTCACATAAAAATAAATCCTAGAGATATATTCATTTCACATGAACTTCAACCTGCCTTAATGTATTAATATTACATGTATATACAGGTATTTGTGAATACATATATGTAATTTCTTCCTTAGTTAATACTTCTCACAAATAAGAGGAATCAGTGAATTACCAGTATGATTTATAATCTTGATCTAGGAAGGGCCAAACGCTTCATTTTAGTTTCTAATATAAATACTTGATTTATTTCCACTTATATAATTTTCATTTGGTTAATGTGTTTATTACATAATTATGAAAATAGTCAATTAGCAATTATGCTTCTTTATAGAATTCTCAGGGAATCAGAATTCCTAAAGCCTATAGATTAAGTATAGCATGATATATTTTAAAAAATCTTTCATGCAATATTTCTTGACAACTCTGGACTACAAGATATGCTTCATAAGTGAGTTTACCCCTTCCCTACCCCAACATCTCTCTCTCTCTCTCCCTCCCTCTCTCTCTCTCTCTCTCTCTCTCTCTCTCTCTCTCTCTCTCGAACACACACACACACACACACACACACACACACACAGCTCTTTCAACAAAGAGAATGAAGAAAAAGTTAAGAAGCCATTTAGTTAAAATAAATAGATTCAGGAAGAAAAGAATGACAGCACTGCCAGAAACTAGAGGGGGAAAAAATTGATTAGAGAAGCCTGGGTGGCTCAGTCAGTTAAGTGACTGACTTCAGCTCAGGTTATGATCTCCTGGTTCATGGGTTCGAGCACCGCATTGGGCTCTCTGCTGTAAACACAAAGCCTGCTTTGGATCCTCTCTCCCCTTCTCTCTCTTCCCCTTTCCCATGCGCTCTCTCTCTCTCTCTCTCTCTCAAATAAAATGTTAAAAACATAATGATTAGGGGCACCTGGGTAGCTCAGTCAGTTAAGCGTCTGACTTCTACTCATGTCATGATCTCACAGTTCACGAGTTTGAGCCCCTCATCGGGCTCTGTGCTGACAGCCTGCTTCATTCAGATCTTGTGTCTCCCTCTCTCTCTCTCTGCCCCTCCCTCACTTGCATTCTCTCTCTCTCTCTCAAAAATAAATAAACGTTAAAAAAATTAAAAAAAAACATAATGATTAAATTTACTTATTGATAATCAATGAATTTCTAAAACTAACAGAAAAATATTAAGATTCAAAATTGACATGATTACAAGAAACTTCGTTTGTAACATTTATTTGTCCCTATATGTGTTTTGACAGTTTTGATTGGATGCCATATGTTTAAACAAATTATGGCATATTTTATGCCTTTTTGCCATACTGCTTAGAGCTGGAGTATAGTATAATTAATCTAGAATGATTAAATGGTGTTGAGCTTGGGGTCAATGCCCTGAACTTTTTATAGGTAGAGCTGATGTGAGAGTGGGAGTGTAGTCACGAGGGAAATAGTGATAGTAGAATAGACAGCCCACTCTGCTCACCTTGTCCCCCCAGTCAGGGTCCACTGATCCAGTTTTGTTGATCAGGTGACATTTCCCCATTAATATTTAAGTGGAAAATTACTTTAACAAAACTTGTATTAACAATCTACTAATAAGTTTTTTGGGAATACAGGTATGAATGTGTGTCACACTTTTCTTCTTTATCAGTTCCCATTGGAATCTTCTTTATTTATTCCTTTCTTTGTTCACCGTCACCAGAACTAACCCATAAATTCTAGGACTGGTTTCACTTTTCACTGCGCACCTGCCTAGTATATTGGAACTGTGGTGTTCAATATGGTAGCCAATAGACACATGTAGCTTTTTAAATTTAAATTGTAATTAATTAAAAATTAAATAAAATTAAAAGTTTAATTCATCGATTGTACCTGCCACGTTTCAATTGTTAAATAGGCACATGAGGCTAGTGGCTATCAGATTAGACAGTGTAGAGAATATATCCATGACTGCATTAAAAAAAGAATAGTGCTGCTTTAGAATGAGTAACAGGTTAGTTGCTTGCTTCTGAGAGATTGCTATATTATTCTACTAAGAATTGTTAACATACCACAGAATTGTAAAAATCATACATTACTGGCACATGGACTTACTGAAATTTTATCTTTTATAATAAGGCAAAGATATTTTTAATAGTGGGGGATTTTTAAACTTGTTTTTGTTTTTGTTGGCCTTTTGTATTAGTTTTTAACTAATGTGAATCATTGTTACTTTATGTCCTAACATTAAAAAACTTCAGTTTATACATTACAAACCTTGCTCACTTCTTTCACAGAAAATTTTTCTTTGAAGTCATTGGGAGATCCAAACAGGAATAGTAGATAGAAGAATTATGCCAGGGGGCAAAATGCTGTTCCTTTTCATGTATCTATAAAATGAAATAAAATATGTTTGATGAATTGCCAGTCTATTTGCTCTACTTCAAAACTTGCAAGGCACCTATGTTATTATGAAATATAGATGCCAAGGAAAACTGGAGTCTCTGAAGAGGGGATGGAAATGTTAGAAGATAGAGTACAGAACTTAGTAAAAATACAAAGTAGAAGAATTAGAATGCCTGGGTGTCTGGGTCTATTGTCAGCTGTTTGTTCTGAGCGTGTGTGTGTGTGTGTGTGTGTGTGTGTGTGTGTGTGTGTTTTAATGTTTATTTTTGAGAGAAGGAGGGAGAGATGGAGTGTGAGTGGGGGACGGGCAGAGACAGAGACACAGGATCCGAAGCAGGCCCCAGGCTCTGGCTGTTAGCACAGAGCCCAACATGGGGATTGAACCCACAAACTGTGAGATCCTGACCTGAGCCGAAGTTGGACACTCAACCGACTGAGCCACCCAGGTGCCCCTGTGAGCTAATGTTTTACACAGCATGGCAGTGCCCTCTGTGTTTCTGGTGTTTCATGACTTAGGAATCCGTCTCCATGAATGTGTCTCATTGAGTCTTAAACAAATGCTATTCATTATATTTATAAGTAAAACACATCATCTGGCCTCAGAAGGTTTAAATATTAACTTGATATTAATATAGCTCTACCTGCTTCCCTTTTGCTAATGTTTCACAACTGTAGCTGTGCTTGTTTCATTTTTTTATTTGTTCTGAAATTTTATTTTTAAGGCTCCTTATGTCTATTTTAGGCAAAACATATTTAGATGAAAAAAAATTCCACCAAAGATATAGGTTTCATTTTAATGGATCAATTTGGCTGATTATATTTGTCATATTTAGTTTTAGTAGTTAAATTTTCATGTGGCATTCTAATTTATGCTTTTGTGACTTATCTTTTTGGGTTTTTGTTTTTGTACAATAGTGGATGGGGGGTGTGGCATTGTATTGTCACAAAAACAAAGACAGCTTCAGTGACCTGAGGGCTTAGAGAGAAGCAGAAATTGTACTTCATAGTTGAGGCCTCTTTTACACAAGGAGATGCCTTCTCTACCCCTCCACACCTTGAATTAGCAGTAACAGGCCAGTTGCCATTCTCTGTTCCTCTAATCCCAGCTTGGGAATTGTATTGCATGTCAGAAGTTGTCACTTAACTGCAGGAACGTAGGTCCTAAGTCTGAATCCCCTCTGCTCCATCTGCCCACACCCACATAAATATATAAGTGTGTGCCCTGTATTTCAAAAGCGTGCACTCTCTCTCTCTCTTGTTTCTCTCTCATGCGCGCTCTCTCTTTCTCTCTGTAAGAGGACAGTAGGGCCTCACTTGATTGAAAAAGGAATGTGCTTTGGACTGAGAAAAAGAAATATGCAGTGTTGTGTCTCAAAGCCTGGCTGGTAAATGATACACTTAAGTGCACGGTGAGGAAGCCTCCCCACACTCTTCCGTAACCGCTGTTAGGCAGATGTCAACCCCAGTCATGGGACACAATAGGCCACAGTGAGGACGATTATAAATGAGGAGCAGGGGTGCAAGCGTACCTGGCTTCAGGGTCCCAAACAGACCAGGCTCTGCCCACTTACCACTGACCGAATTCAAAGGCAGAAAGAGTAGTGGTGGTAACACTAGAAAGGAATTTATTTCAGTGAGGCCCACACTGGGAAGACAGTTGGCTAGTGTCCCAAAGGCTGTCTCCAAAGTGCTGAAAATACATCCAGGTTATATAAGGAAAATGTGGGACAAAGGTGAGTGGGTCCATGCAGGTGAGCAGTAAGGGTCAGATCGATCATTGTCTTGGGGTCAATCATGTGAGGTCTTTATTGCTTAAGGTGGTAGTTTTGGTTCCCATCGCAGGATGCTTTGCCTGCTGGGTCTTTTGCCTGAGTTGAAACATAAGCTGGAAAGGATAATTTAATCAGTTAGAAAGTACAGACAGGTCAGAATGGAGGTAGTTAAAATTCTCTTTCATGATTGCTTTCACCCTGGCTCCAAGAGGCTGGGAGTTGGGTCCAACTCACAGGCAGTACTATGCTTTTGGCAGTGTTGTGAGGAATAAAACCTTAGCTCCACCAGAACACTGAAGGTATTGGGGAATGCAGGGAAGCATAAGGCAGGACTGGACAGGAGAGTGACATCCTTTCGACTTTCTTGTACGCACACACATGCACACACACACACAGGAGACACACACATGCATGTACATATACACACCGGAGTTCTGTTGCTAAGGCACTAAGGGATCTGGGTGATGTCGTGGGGCTCTACTGCTCTCTCAGAGTGCCAAGACCTGAGTGGGTGTGTCTATCCCCACCCTGGGAGTGAGAGACAAAGTTTGCTAGCAAAGGCAGAAGAGCCACAGATGGAAGAATCCCAAAGGAGGACAGAGAGGAGGCCATGTAAGAGATTCACTCTTGTTTATCCTTTTTCTAACATGGATTTTTAAAAATATATTGGTTGAGTAATATCTCTGACTTATTTTCTTTTGCTTCCCTGATCAGTGTTCTAGGATATTGGTGAATTAGTTTCAGGACTGGCTCTGTGGACATTGGCCCACAGAAGGGTCCTGTGCTTGTTTAATGTTCTGCTGTTGCCATCTTGGAATTCTTAATACTTTTGAACAAGAGACTCTACATTTTGCACTGGGCTTCACAAATGATGAGCCAATCCTGATTAATCTTACCTGTAACAACATTTGCCAGAGTTAGAGGAATCTCTTATTTCTCTCTCAATTTCACATTTCATCAATCATCAAACCTTATCTATTTACATCTTTTTTTTAACCTTTTTAATCCCCTTTTCTCCAATCCTGCTGCCACCTCCTTATTTCAGGATAAGGTCGTCTCTCACCTGGACCATTGTAGTCTCAGAATCTTTTTGTTGCTCCTTTCTAATTCAGCCTTCACACATCTATGAGAGTTGTTTTGAGTCAAATATATCATCTAGATTGCCACTTATTTAGGAGATTGCTATTACTCATGACAAACCACTTTTTGTAAAATTATTTTATTCTACATATATTATTTTTCTTTTCTACATAAAATTATTTTTCTATTCCTGAGTATATTTTGTACCTAGTAGTAATTTAGTGATTTGATAATTTGATTTCTTCTGTTAAAGAATTTCCATCTTTTTCTTCTTATTTGATAGTAATGATGTTTGTCCTCTGTGTCTGAGATTAGATGATACCCATTTTTAAAGAGTCACTCAGTAACTTACTTCTGGTATGTGTGTGTGTGTGTGTGTGTGTGTGTGTGTGTTAGAGAGAGAGGAAGGGATATTGACTAAAACTTTCTCATTGCACCTACACTGTTTTTATGCTTATTCTTGATTTTGCCTTCATGCTGGGATTTTCTGTTGTAGAATAGAGTCAGTATAAAAGAGATGGTCAGTGTCAAGTCTCTGATTATGAAGTAGATTTTGTCTTCTAGTTCATTCTATTCCTCAAGCAAAGCTTAAGCCAGAGGGTTATGTTGGAACCTAGAGGTACATAGCTAATAAGGGGTAAGTGTCCAACTTCTACTAGAGAAATTTACCCTGGCTTTAGGAATTGTGCATTTTTACTTTGAAATATTTTGGACTCTTTCTAAAATCTAGTGTTAAGCTACTGGCAGGAATGGGAAAGCCAACATTCTATTGTGGTTAAGATAACTGATTTTGGAATTAAATTGAATTCCAATCATACTAACCTTTCTTTTTTTTCCATTTTTTTAATGTTCATTTATTCTTGAGAGAGAGAAAGAGGCAGAGCATGAACGGGGGAGGGGCAGAGCAAGAGAGGGACACAGAATCTGAAGCAGGCTCCAGGCTCTGAGCTATCAGCACAAAGCCCGATGCGGGTCTCGAACTCATGAGCTGTGAGATGATGACTTGAGCTGAAGTCTGATGCTTAACCAATTGAGCCACCCAGGCGCCCCCCATGCATTCTTAATATGATTATATCTTTGATTCCTAAAGTATAATTTTTTGTGTGAAAAATCAAATTGTAATGCTTATGTCATAGCATTGTTCTGAGTGAGGATAAAAAGAGATAATTGCTTGACACATGGTAAGTACCTCAAAAATTACTGCTGATTGTCATATATTATTTGTTGTTATTGTTTCTAGGGTGGGTGCAGGAAGGTACAGATGGATTTTGATCATCCTATCAGCACATTTCTTGATACTGGCAGAGTTTAAAGTGGGTACAGTCACTGTTACATATTACAGATATTGCTGAAATGCTTTCTATACCCACATCATCTTATTGGTGGAAATGACATTTGAGACAAAAAAAATTCTGGGGCACCTGGGTGGCTTAGTTGGGTAAGCATCCAAATCTTGATTTCAGCTCAGGTAATCTCACAACTGTGGACATGGAGCCTGCTTAAGATTCTCTCTCTGCCCTTCCCTATTTTGCACTCACATGCACTCTCTCTCTCTCTCTCTGAAAAAATAAAAAATAAAAAATAAATAAAAAAAGAAGATAAAATTCTTTGTGCTGCTAAAGAGTTAATAATCTAGATGAGTGATACATATATATGTATTTGCATGTGTATCCTTCAGTAATATTATATTTTGATAATGGTGACTGTATTTGGGAGAGTCTCACAAATCATTGCATAATCATTACTATTGGTTTCTTTCTGAGTCACCGTGAGTGACTTTCAGATGAGTTGCATATAGAGTGTGCACTGCTGATGCACTATACCTATGTGGTCAAGAAGAAACAGTGGCCATGTTTTTAAAGATACAGCTATGGAGCATAATAAAGATCAGAGCAAATGCACATCATCTTTTGAAAATACATGGCCACTTCCAGAGAATTATCTTAGTGGTACTTGAATGGTCTGGAGAGTTTCAGAATGGGAGAAATGCCTGAACCTCCGGTTGTGATGTATTATGGTTTAACTGTTGTGCATTCATCTACTTTAGGAATGAATTTGACTTTTGACAGCTGTATAAATCAGCCTAAATTATATTTGTCTAAACAATATACAACATAATTCTAAGAGAATCCACTTTATATTTCTCCATTGCTATTGGTTTAGGTCTCTATATTCCTAACAGCTATTTAAATCCTTATGGTAGCCTTGTCAATGTATAATTAGTACTCTAAGGCTATCCTCCTTCTCAGATTTACAATATGCTTTGGGATATATCAGCAATTCAAGTTTTTCTGCTTGAATGTGCATGTTCAGTAGCACTGAACCCAAAATATGAAGGTCTAATGAATTGGCTTTAATGGTTTCCTTGCCTCCTTAAATGTTTTTGTTTTAATTGGTTATGCCACACTATATACTGAACTACATTGAAAAGTTCACAGCATTGATGCTAATGCTCTCTTTCTAATTACTGCATAATGAACAAGTTCTGACAGTGCAGTTTTAGAGGTTGGATACCACGCTTAGTGATTATCTTCATATTTTTATGAAGTAGAAATCTTAAACCTTCCATTATAATGTAAATATTATATATGTACACATGTGCTTTAGGGTATACGTGTGTGTATACGTGTCTGTTTTAGATAAATCCCTGGCAAAATGTAGATTTAGGATAATTTATTTTTAGGTTATATATAGCAGTATATGTATATATGTTGTATATGTAAATATTCATACATACATTGGAGAAAAAAACCTACATAATAATCAGATTCTCAATTTATTTGTCAAAAGCTTTATTTCCAGTTTAATATATTCTTCCATAAATGTATCTAGTACTTATGAATCATGAATCTTCTCTCTCTCTCTCTCTCTCTCTGGTTTGAAGTTTGAACAGAATATTCATATTGTTTATAGTTAAAATACTCTAATGAAAAGTGTTAGGATTATGCCATATATTTAACTGATTTAGGCATCTTGTTTTCATTATAAATGCATGTCTTTGCAGAAGAGCTTTATAAATTGTTACACTTTGATATGTAGGTGGAAATAATAACAAGAAATCTAACAAATTATGAAAGTTGGGAGGGAGGTACAACCACATTAGGAATCCAACACCCTTGTTACACAAAAAGTACCAAATATTGTTACACATACCCCTTCTAGTATTGGTTCTCCAAAGTATTGGGTTTTTGTGTTTTCATTTTGTTTTGTTTTGTTTTACAAAAGGTGGTGAGAAAAATTTAATCTGGTTTTGGCTATGCACATTTTAGTTTAATTTGCCTTTCCAGAGTTAAAATACAACTGTTTAATTTGAAAGAAGTTTGATGCCAAATTACCTATCAATAGATAGGTAGAGCAATAGAGCAATAGATGATATATTGACTTTCTTTTAGAAAAAAGACCCCTAAATATATTTTATGCAAATTAAACTATACTTACTATATTAATTTTATGAGTTTTTATTACATGCTTTTATTTTTTTCGTGTTATTTATTATTTTTATAATTTAAATTTTAGTTAGTTAACAGTTCAATATGGTTTCAGGAGTAGAATTCAGTGATTCATCATTGACATACAACACCCAATGCTCATCACAAGTTCCCTCCTTAGTACCCAATTCATCTAGCCCATCTTCCACCCACCTCCCTCCATCAACCCATAGTTTTGTTCTCTGTCATTAAGAGTCCCTTGTGGTTTGTTTCCCTCTCTTCTCTACCCTACCCTCCTTCCGATATGTTCATCTGTTTTGTTTCTTAAATTCCACATATGAGTGAAATCATATTTGTTTTTCTCTGATTGACTTATTTTGCTTAGCATAATACATTCTAGCTCCATCTATGTCATTGCAAATGATAAGATTTCATTCTTTTTGAAGGCAAGTAATACTCCATCTTCTTTATCCATTCATCAGTTGATGGACATTTGGACTCTCTCCATACTTTGGCTATTGTTGATAATGTTGCTATTAACATTGGGGTGCCTATGTCCCTTCAAATCAGATATGTTGTTTGCAAATATCTTCTCCCATTCCATTGACTGCCTTTTAGTTTTGTTGATTATTTCCTTTGCTATGAAGAAACTTTTTATCTTGATGAAGTCCCAGTAATTTATGTTTACTTTTGTTTCCCTTGCCTTCAGTAACATGTCTAATAAGAAGTTGCTCCAGCTGAGGTCAAAGAAGTTGCTATGTGTATTCACTCCTAGGATTTTGATGGTTTCTTGTCTCACTTTTAGGTCTTTCATCCATTTTTAAAAATGTTTATTTTAGAGAGAGAGAGAAACAGAGCATGAGCAGGGGAGGGTCAGGGAGAGAGGGAGACACAGAAGGAGGCTCCAGGCTCTGAGCTGTCAGCACAGAGCCTGATGCAGGCCTCAAACTCATGAACCATGACATCATGGCCTGAGCTGAAGTTGGACACTTAACCGACTGAGCCATCCAGGCATCCAAGTCTCTCGTCCATTTTGAATTTATTTTTGTGTATGGTGTAAGAAAGTGGTATAGTTTCATTCTTCTGCATGTTGCTGTTCAGTTTTCTCAGAACCATTTGTTTAAGAGATTGTTTTTTCCATTAGATATTCTTTCCTGCCTTGTCAAAGATTAGTTGACGATGTAGCTATGGGTCCATTTCTGGGTTTTCTAAGCTATGTGTCAGCTTTTGTGTCAGTACCATACTGTCTTGATAACTACAACTTTGTAGGACAGCTTGAAATCCAGAATTATGATGCCTCCAGTTTTGCTTTTCTTTTTCACGATTGCTTTGGCTATTCAGGGTCTTTTGGGGTTACATACAAATTTTAGGATTGTTTGTCCTAGCTCTGTGAAGAATGTTGGTGGTATTTTGATAGGGATTGCATTAAATGTGTAGATTGCTTTGGGTGGTATAGATATTTTAACAATATTTGTTCCTCCAATCCATGAGCATGGAATGCGTTTCAATTTCTTTGTGTCCTTTTCAGTTTTTTTCATGAGTGTTTTATAGTTTTCAGAGTATAGATCTTTTACCTCTTAGGTTTCTTCCTAGGTATCTTATTGCTTTGGGGGCAACTGCAGATAGGATTGATACTTTGATTTCTTTTTCCGCTGCTTCACTATTGGTGTATAGAAATGCAACAGATTTCTGCATGTTGATTTTATATCCTGTGACTTTGCTGAATTCATATATTACTTCTAGCAATTTTTTGGTGGAATCTTTTGGGTTTTGTACATAGAGTATCATGTCATCTGCACGTAGTGAATGTTTGACTTCTTCCTTGCTGATTTGTGATTTGGATGTCTTTTATTTCTTTTTGTTGTCTGGTTGCTGAGGCTAAGACTTCCAGTACTGTGTTAAATAGTAATGGTGAAGGCAGACATCCTTGTCTTCTTCGTGGCCATAGGGAAAAGGCTGTCAGATTTTCCCCATTGAGGATGATATTAGCTGTGGGTCTTTTGTATATGGCCTTTCTGATGTTGAAGTTTTCTGAAGGTTTTTTATCAAGAATGGATGCTGTATTTTGCCAAATGCTTCTTCTGCATCTATTGACAGGATCATAGGGTTCTTATCCTTTCTTTTAATAATGTGATGTATCTCATTGGTTAATTTGCAAATATTGAATCAGCCCTGTATCCCAGAAATAAATCCCACTTGATCATGGTGAATAATTATGTTAAGGTACTGTTGAATTTGATTTGCTGGGATCTTGTTGAGAATTTTTGCATTCATATTCATCAGGAATATTGGTCTGTAATTTTCCTATTTTAGTGGAGTCCTTGTATGGTTTTGCAATCAAGGTAATGCTGGCCTCGTAGAATGAGTTTGGAAGTTTACCTTCTATTTTTATTTTTTGGAACAATTTGAGAAGAATAGGTGTTAACTCTTCTTTAAATGTCTGATAGAATTCCCTTAGGAAGCCATCTGACCCAGCACTCTTGTTTGTTGGGAGATTTTTGATTACTGATTTCAGTTTCTTTGCAGGTTATGGGTCTGTTCAAATTTTCTATTTCTTCCTGTTTCAGTTTGGTAGTTTGTATGTTGCTAGGAATTTGTCCATTTCTTCCAGATTTCCCAGTTTGTTGCTGTATAGTTTTCCATAGTATTCTCTTATAATTATTTGTATTTCTGTGGTGTTGGTTGTGATCTCTCCTCTTACATTTGTGATTTAATCTATTTGGGTCCTTTCTCTTTTCTTTTTGATAAGTCTGGATGGGAGTTTATCAATTTCATTAATTTTTTCAAAGAATTAACTTTTAGTTTAATTGATCTGTTATACTGTGGGGTTTTTTTTGTTCCTATATCATTTATTTCTTCTCTAATCTTTATTATTTCCCTTCTTCTGCTGGCTTTGGGCTTTATTTGCTGTTTCTTTTCTAGCTCCTTTAGGTGTAAGGTTAGGTTGTGTATTTGGGATCTTTCTTGATTCTTGAGATAGACATGAATTGCAATATACTTCCCTCTTAGGACTGCCTTTGCTGCATCCCAAAGGTTCAGACTGTTGTGTTTTCATCTCCATTTGCTTCCATGTATTTTATTTCTTCTTTAATTTCATGGCTAACCCATTCATTCTTTAGTGGGATATTCTTTAACCTACATGTATTTGAGGGCTTTCCAAAATTTTCATGTGGTTGATGTGTTTCATAGCATTGTGATCTGAAAATATGCATGGTATGACTCCATCTTTTGGTACTTGTTGAGGGCTGATTTGTGACACAGTATGTGATCTATTCTGGAGAATGTTCCATGTGCACTTGAAAAGAATGTGTATTCTTTTGCTTTAGGATGAAATGTTCTGAATATATCTGTTACGTCTATCTGGTCCAGTGTGTTTTTCAAAGCCATTGTTTTCTTGTTGATTTTTTGCTTAGGTGATCTGTTGGTTGCTGTAAGTGGAGTGTTAAAGTCCCCTACTATTATGGTATTATTATCAATGAGTTTCTTTATGTTTGTGATTAATTGGTTTATATATATGGGTGCTCCTAAGTTGAAGGTGTAAATATTTACAATTGTTATACCTTCTTGATGGATAGACCCCTTAATTACGATGTAATGCTCTTCTCTAACTGTTGTTAGTCTTTGCTTTAAAATCTAGTTTGTGTGAGATTAGCATGGCTACTCCAGCTTTCTTTTGATGTCCATTCACATAATAAATTGTCCATCCCCTCACTTTCAATCTGCAGGTGTCTTAGGTCTAAAATGAGTCTATTGTAGGCAGCATGTAGATGGATCTTGTTTTTTTTTAATCCATTCTGATACCTTACGCCTTTTGATTGGAGCATTTAGTTCATTTACATGCAGAATGATTATTGAAAGATAATGAATTTACTGCCATTGCGTTACCTATAGAGTTGGTATTTCTGGTGATGTTCTCTGGTCCTTTCTAGTCTTTGTTGCTTTTTTTTTCCTCTCTGCTCAAAGAGGCCCCCTTAAAATTTCTTGTAGGATTTGGTTTAGTGGTAACAAACTCCTTTAGTTTTTTTTGTTTGTTTTGGTTTGGTTTTTGGTTTTTTGTCTTGGAAACTCTTTATCTCTCCTATTTTGAATGACAGCCTTGCTACATAGAGTATTCTTGGCTGCATATTTGTCCTATTCAGCACATTGAATGTATCTCGCTAATCCCTTCTAGCCTGCCAAGTTTTTGTGGACAGATCTGCTGCGAACCTGATCTGTCTTCCCTTGTAAGTTAAACACTTTTTTTTTTCCCTTGCTGCTCTCAGGATTCTTTCCCTGTCTATGCATTTTGTGAATTTGACTACAATATGTCTTGGCGATGGCTGACTTTTGTTAACTTTAATGGGGGTTCTCTGTGCTTTTTGGATTTTGATGTCTGTGTCCTTCCCCAGATGAGGGAAGTTTTCAGGTATAATTTGCTCACATAAACTTTCTGTCCCATTTTCTTTCTCTTCATCTTCTCGGACTCCTATGATTCAAATGTATTACATCTTAATGAATCACTGAGTCCCCAAAGTCTGCCTTCATGATCCCTTACCTTTGTTTCCCTTTTCTTTTCTGCTTCATTATTTTCTATAACTTTATCTTCTGTATCACTAATTCACTCATCTGACTTGTCCATCTTCATTTTTATGGATTCCATTTGGTTTTGCATCTTGGTTATAGCAGTTTTAATTTTGGCCTGACTAGATTTTAATTCATGTATTTGTGCAGAAAGGGATTCTGTGGTGTATTCTATGCTTTTTACATGCTCAGCTTGTGTCCTTAACCTTATAATCATTGTTTTAAATTCTAGTTCTGACATATTACCTGTATCTAGATTGATTATGTCTCTGGCCGTCATTTCTTCCTGGTTTTTTCTTTTGAGGTGAATTCCTCCATCTTGTCATTTTGGAGGAAGAAAAAACAATAATAATAATAGAATGAAGTAAATATTAAAAAAATTTAAAAATTAAAACAAAGGAAACTAGATCCTAGGTGTGTTTTGGTCTGCTTGTTAAGAGAAGCTTGATAGAAAAAAAGAGAAAAGAAGAGAAAAAATATAAGAAAAAATTTAAAAATTAAAGAAATAATAAAATTTAAAAAACTAAAAGTAAAATTAAAAAAAATTACTCTATCTGTATCCATGAAACAGAAAAAACAAATAACAACAAAAACAAAAACAGAAGCAACAACAACAAAAAGAACAAACGATCAAACCTAAGAGCCCAAATGAAGCTATGTCCACTTTCCCCTGGAGCTGAAACTTTGCAGCACTCCCTGTACTGTAGACTGAGCTGGTGGAAGGAATTTGTCCCCATCTTCTGGGTTAGAGGCCTGCTGCTCTGATTCTCAGGCCTACTTGCCTTAGTGAAGATGTGCTGGAAGGCTCAGAGGGGCGGAGCTTTCTCCCCTTGGTGGGACTGTTTAGCTCACTTGGGTAGATCAGTGCTGGTGGGCTAATGATGAAAATGGTTTCATCTCACTCTCTATTCCCCAGAGTGGGAAGTTCACACCCTCAAAAAAGTGCGATCAATACCTGTCTTGTGTCCCCCACTTCAGTCAGCTCCCCACCTTCTCCCTTCAGTGTCCGAGCTATCCTCCTACCAGGAGGTAATTCCTTCCAGAGTTTTATCTAGGGCACAGCTGTGTCTCAAAACCCCACGTTTCAGAGGCCCCCTTGGTTTGGACCTGCTGTGATCTGGGGGAGGGTCTTGCTGAGCTGTGGCCAGGGCAGGCTTGTCTCAAGGAATGGTCATACCACCACACAGCAGCAGTGGCTCAGATTTTATGGTAAATCACAACACACAACCGACACCAGGTTTTCTGCCCTCAGCCAGTGTATTTGTTCCTATACCTATAGTGTGGTGGCTTGAGGGTGCCTTCTGGGTCTTTTGCCCATGGAGAGCCCGTATCACCTCTACCAAATGCACTCCAAGCAGGGGAACTGCTTCTCCCTGTGCATCCTAGGCAATCCTTAGATGGAGCTGCCTGCTGCTGGAGGTCCATCCTGCTTCCTTGCCAGAGCATCACCAGGAGGTGACCTCTGAAACTTCAGACTCTGTGCTCCACTGGTGGGATTGCAACCTCTTTTTCCCCCATCAGTGGTTTTGGGGAACAGTTTTCTTGTGCAGTTCCCTGTGCACATTTTCACTCTTTCTCTCTAGCTGCTTTCAGGAGGAGTGCTTTCTTGTGCAAACCTGATGTTCTGCTCTCTCTCCCCTTCTGTCTTTCTCCCCCTGCAAAAATGGCTCTCTCCTCTCTGTGGCACCACGGCTCTTCTCTCCTCCAATTCACCTCTCCTTACCATGTACCTGCCGTGTTCTCTCCCTCAAATTATGTGGATTGTCCCGTTAATGCTCAGAACAGTTTCTTAGGTGTCGAAAATGGTTTGATGTTGATCTAGCTGTGTTCAACGGACCAGACAAGCCCAGGGGCCCCTTACTACTCTGCCATCTTAACTCCTACCCCCTCCATTTTTGTGAATTTTTAAAAGAATTTCAACTGAATTTTTGTGCTTACTTGTTTTGGAGATTTTTATTAGGAATGGCTGTCGATCCTCTTTTGATTCATATACCATTATTCCTTTCTTTCTTTATTTAATATAATTTATTCTATTTATTATTATTCTTTAAATGAAACTTAAAGTGTACTTTCATATCTGAAAATTCTATTTATTCCTCCTGTTAGCACTGCAATAATTTTTTCTTTAGTACAGTAAAGGGAAACATTCCCATTATATTGTTTGCAATCTGAAGTTAAAATAGTAGACAAATTTAAGGTATGTGACAACATACAGATAAGGCCAAACGAATGGAGAGAGAATGAAACAAGAAAAAATGATTTGAGCGAATATATCCGTGTGTTGGGTAAAATGAGCAGAAATGAATCAGTTAGTAGTGTTTCTGAGAGGAGAAAATCTCAATACGGATGTAGAAGAAACATTTAAATTTTAAACAGGAGGCCATCGGGAGCCAGGGAAAGGATCTAAGGGGGTAATAATGTGCTTGAGCAAAGTAAAAATGTTCTCCATGTTGGCAAATCTTAATCATTTCTTGCTGTGATAATTAATCAGACAGCTAAGTACTAGCCACTCACCTGCTTCAAAACATAAATTTTGCTTTATGTGCACAACAAATTACCCTTTGATGCACACATAAAAAATATACAAATTCTCCATGGGATGGAGGAGATGTTCGATATCTGCCTTTGGTGGAAATAATTATTATTAATTTAAGATTAGCATACTCTAGACAGACTGTTAGCATTCCTGTTTTATCTAAACACAGCCATGTGAGGGGCACAAGGCTGTCAGTGTATTGGTGAAAGCCCTCCCACTGTTCCCAACAGCTGCTGAAATCACAAACATTTCAATCCTATTAATTCAACATGAAAAAATCATTAGCATTGTACTGAGGTGTTGGAACCAGCTCACTCCTGCTTGGTTGATCTCTCAAGTCAAATTAGGAAACCTCCTGCTCAGGAGCAATTTACTTTTTGTTGAATCAAGCCTATTATTCTGGTCACATTTTAAGATGGTGTTCCTTTTGCTTGTCGTACAAGCAGTGATGAATTTAACTCAAGAAGGAAATTGAGTATTAGGACTTTGAAAGGAATGGCTTTCTGTATCTTATGAACCTCTTCAGGTAGAATACTTGGGAAAAAAATCCATAAAATTGGTACATGAATAAGAGACCATCATCATCGTCATCACTGTCATTAGCAACAATCAGAGTTAATAGTTACTTCATCTTCATTAAATGTGGAGCGTTATTCTAATTGCTGAGGGTTAACTCTTGATCTTCACATCATCTTTAGGAGTCAGATACTGTTACTCTCATTCTCTGAGGAAACTGAGATACAGAAAAACTGAGATACAGAAAGAAAAAATAAATTATTTACAGTTTTATAACTAAGAAGTCATGGAGCCGGAATTTGGATCTAGACACTCTGACTCTGGAGTATATGCTCATTGTATACAATTGAATGTAGGAAAAACATGAATAAAGCAAAAGAGAACGTGCAAAGAAACAAGAAACTTTTCTAAGATATTTACAGACGATCTCTTTATTTCTATAGGTGAGGAAGTAGCTAGTAAATGCCAGAACTGATAAATTTGAGATATCAGATTATGAAAGTCAATAGATTGGTGGTCTGATTGGGACTAAGAGCCGTATTTTCTTTCAGTCTAAAACTGTTACCTTGGAAGAATAACATTGAACTGAACGTGATTCTTTATATCTGGATTTTTTTCTTTTTTTGTGTGTGGGGTATGGTATGGAGTATGGAGGGAATAACATAATAAAGATTCATTTTATTATATAGCATTTGTTTACTACAGAAAGTAAAACAATGACACACTTGACTTTATGTGTAATTAACCAAGTTTGGGGAGTGTATTTTCTCGTATGGACATGTATTGTGGGTGATGGATGTTGAAAGACTAACACAATCATAATGTTTAATTTGGACAGTGGTTGTATGCTTTTCATTTAGTTTTGGGCTTCTCTAAAAATGGTAATTCACTGATATTCCTGATTAACTTTTACTTCAAAGTCATGCTTTAGATACCATCTTCATAGTTTTGAGCATTTGATCTAAGTATATAAATTGCTTAGTTATTTCATAAATACAATAAGAATTTTTGTTCTTTCAGGCCCATTTAGTCTTCATAGAGGCATAAAGTATCTTTCAGGGACTATAAATGGATTATTACGAAAATAATAATTATGACTTCTAAGAATTGATAACTGTTTAAAAAATGTTTTATAGTTGGGCTCTGTGCTGATAGTACGGAGCCTGCTTTGGATCCTCTGTCTCCCTCTGTCTCTGTCCTGCTCACACACTCTCCCTCTCAAAAATAAACAAATATTTAAAAAAATGTTTTACAGCTTAGGAATTTCAGGCACAAGCATCAGAATTCCACTACCCAGAGTTAACTCTCTACTTCCAGTCACAGTGCCGAGAGAGGGTTTCAAATGAACAGGGGTAAAGCAGTAATCTTATTTGACACCTTTGGGCTGGCTCTTTGTGAACATAGCACTTCATGTTTCCTTTCTCTTTTGCATCTTTGTTTTCCGTTTTATTGTGGACGTGTCTATTTTCCTAAGTGGACTTTAAGCTACTTCAAAATCAGGCACATGTCTTACACAAGTTTAAGTTGTATCTTGTGACTTCACTTGTTTTTGTTTCCTTACAAAAGATTTGTTTTACAAAATAATTCAAAAAAAGTACAATAAAATAACCTGTCTGGTTAAAACAATGAAATGGAACATGATAAAATGATATCTATCGAATTACTTAATTGCAATAGATGTCCTGTTATGACTTTGGCAAATTTTATGGTGCTCTTCCAAGTTATTTGTGCACCACCATGAAGGTTTCAAGATCCTTCATTCACCATGAAGGATCACTGCATAGATCCTTCTTAAGCAGTGAGTTTACTCCTCACTTAAGCAGTGAGTATACTTTCATTAAATGAAAACTTGACCATTTTCACATATCGCTTTCCTACAAAAACCTAGTGATCTCCATGATAATAGCCTATTAATCACTCTAAGTGTGTTTAAGATGGTGATCATAGACATGAATTTTGAGGAATCTGTGAACTTATGACACTGATTGCAGAGAAGTGTGTGTGTGTGTGTGTGTGTGTGTGTGTGAGTTTGAAGTGAGAAAATCTATAGCTTTTGATGAGATTCTGAACGAGATATCTGACAAAGCTTCAAGAACCACTAAATGTATCCATCTTGAATCACTATGGTAATGACATTAATGGAAACCAGACAAAACCAAAATGTTTTAATCTTTATTTTATTTTTGAGAGAGAGAGAGAGAGAGAGAGAGAGAAAGAAAGAGCGAGAGCACATGTACGAGCAGGGGAGGGGCAGAGAGAGAGGGAGACACAGAATCTGAAGCAGGTTCCAGGCTCTCAGCTGTCAGCACACAGCCTGATGCGGGGCTCAAACCCAAGAATCGTGGGATCATGACCTGAACTGAAGTCAGATGCTTAACTGACTAAACCACCAAAGTGCCCCAAATGTGTGTGTGTTTTTATATGGCAAAAAGAAATAAGAATTTTTCTTATTAGTATCTAATATCTAATATCTTATTATTATCTAATATTTTTTAATTGGTTACTGCAACCTGTATAAAACAGCTATCATTTGATGAATGAATACAAAATAAAAATATTGTATAATAATTTTCACCTGTTAATATTTTATTAAAATTATCCATTAATTCAACATCATTTTCATGCTTATTTTATGGAATGCATTCTCCTGGCGCTTGTGTAAAATACCCAAACTATAGGCTCCCATGCTTTTTTCTCTCAGGAATTACATTTTATATTGCTTTATAAGTAAGGCAAATGATCCTGAAAGGTTACCAGATAAAAAAGGTAAGGGTCAATTCCGGGGAAGGATCTCTGGGGGCTTGAATCATTGGTTACATCTTTATGGAGTGAGCTAGTTTCTGCGTGACAGATTAGATTCAGGTAGATGTATTGGAAGTGTAAGTTTCAGAAATGGGAGCTCTGTGAGCACAGATAGAAGTGAGACTGTCATAAGCATCTTCAAGTTAAAGAGAATAGAGCTACTTACTCGCATGCTGTGATTCATGCATTGAAAACTATTGTAGTAGTGACCAGTTTTCAATGTCTGAACAAGCATTTGTACACCCAATTAAATGTTAATCTGAAACTGTTTTTTTTTTTGTTTTGTTTTGTTTTTTTTTTGATTAGAAGACTATATTAGTTTGCTAGGGCTGCCAAAACAAAATACCACCATAACAAAATACAAACCAAGACTAGATGTCTTAAACAAGAGAAATTTATTTTTTCACGGTTCTGGATGTTGGAAGTTCAAGATCAAGGTGTTGTCAGGTTTGGTTTCTTCTGAAGCCTCTTTCCTTGGCTTGCAAATTGTTGCCTTATGGTGTCTTCACATGGTCTTTTCTCTGTGAGTGCACATCCCTGTCTCTCTGTGTGTCCAAATTTCCTTTTCTTATAAGACACCAGTCAAACTGGATTGGAGCCCACCCTGTCAGCATCATTTTACTGTAATTACATCTTAAAGACCCTCTTTTCAGATACAGCCATATTCTGAAATCCTGTGTATTTGGGCTCAAGAGTATGAATTTTAGGGGAATATATAATTCATGCCATAACAAACTCCAAAGTTCTGACTGTAAGAAAGTAAATATTATAAATATATTAAACTATAATAGCATATATAATTAATATAATATATGAATCAAAAGCTTAATATCCTCAACTAAGTTTTATTGAACAACTATAATGTTTCAACATGTATAAGGAACATTTTCAAACACATTATGTTTCATTAAATTCTTACAATTACTGCATGAGGAGATGAGCAAAATCATACAGAGACAAACCTCAGATTAAAATTCATGAAATTCTGACTTCAAATTTGTTGGTTTTTCTACCAGTTTCCGTCATGCCTATATAATTCCTATATGTGCCTGGACAAGAAGATTTGTGGTTCTCTTCAGTTAGGTTTGCCTACGTCCCGCGTTTCTATACATACACAGTTATGTGCATATCTAAATGTTTGCAAATGTATGTGATACCAGATAACCTTGTGTTTGTGCACAAAGTGTACCCAGTCTTTGGTTTATGAGACGTTTTCTGATATCTCACAAATCTCTCCCTATTTTAATAGTTAGAAACCTCCCCAGTCCTAATACAATGAGCTTTAGTTACATAAGATTTTGCAAGTGTTTGATAGTTAAACTTCACATTATATTTGGGAGCATCTTGACAGCATGTTGTGTCAAATGAAAGTAGTAAAATCAGCCTGAGATTTCACAGCTGCCCTAATTAGCTGATACTCTTGAAACTTTGAGAAGTCAGTAGCACAATCTGTTGTAGATATAATTTTGCAATGAACAACTGTATATTTTGGGTTCACCAAAAGTGTCCAGCACTATATTTATGTGTCTTCACCAGCTATTCCTTGTATTTTAGCTAATCATGTTAATCAAAATTGCATACGCTTTTAGCCTTAAGATATTTCAGACTTAATCAACTCAGCCTCAAAATAGGTTTGGGAGCTGTGTTAACAAGGAAAGGCTGCATTTGATAGTCATTCAGAGTGTGGGATTTGAAATTGAGCTGGTTTTGAATTCTGGCTTTGCCACACAGTAGGTGTTGAGTCTTAGACAAGCTATTTATTTCTCCTCCTCTCTGGAAGCAGACATAACAATATCTATTTCACAGACCGATAAGATAAAGCAGTTTTTAATACATGTGCAGAGCCTACTGTATAGTTAGCACTCGATACGTAAAACTACTATTTATTTGACCAGTTACATATTTTAAATATTTTTGAAAAATTTGCAACTAAGCAGGGGTAGAGATATCAACTAAAACTGCAGTCTAGTATACACTAGTAGTATGCTAGAGGATTGAAAACTGCCAAACAGCAAAGGCTGAAGGCACAGTCCCCGAGACTGCCTTCAATTCTGATGCCACTTGCAATTTTGGGGTTTTGCAAAACCACTCTCAGGTACAATAATTCACTGGAGAATTTACAGAACTCAGTGGAAGCTATTATCTTCATGGTTACAGTTGTTTTTTGTTTGTTTGTTTGTTTTTAAGATTTTATTTGTATGTAATCTCCACATCCAACATGGGGCTCAAACTTATAATCTCAAGATCAAGTTGCCTACTTTACTGACTGAGCCAGCCAGGTGCCCCTCATGGTTCAGTTTATTATAGGGAAATGATGAATATTAAACCAGCCTGAGAAGGAGAGTCAAAGGACCAAGTCTGGGAAGGTACCAAATGCAAAGCTTCTAATGTGCTTGGAATGTGTTATCTTCCTGTCATTGATGTATGGCAAAATTCAGGGAGTACTGCCGACCTGGGAAGCTCACCTTAAAGCTCTGATGTACAGAGTTTTTACTGAGGTCTCATTACATACGTCTCATTGATTGATTCACTGATTGCCCATGTGGTTGACTTAGTCACCATGTTGACTGATACCATGTGGCTCACCCTAAATCACATGGTTGGTGTTTTGTGGCCCGGCCAACCCACTCCCTACGGTGTTTGGGGTATGACTAGCATCACCACAATACCTGATGTAGTCAGCCTCTGCCCTAAACAAAGTCAATCATATAAGGTATGACATAGATTACCTTCCAGAAGCCAAGGGAAAAGGTCAGACTTCTCATCGGGTAAGGCTAAATTGTTGACTACACAGTTATATTGCTGGAATTGTACAAGTAAGCTGATTTGTTATTTGTCGCACTGTGATTTTATAATAGCCCGGTTAGGTGATTACTGAGATAATATAAAATATGAACAAAAATACAAAATGTTGCTATCATGAAAATTTTCAAAGTATAATCTCCAATAGTCATTATTATAATGATGTTCTTAATACTATAAGCATACCTACAAGTTGGCTTGACAGCTGTGAGGCCTTCAGAATGTTAATGCTATTAAAAAAAGGCCACTTTGATACCTTTTTCTCTCTATAAAAGTATCCTTAATCTTAATATACACTGAGAAAGATTGGAATACAATACACCTATAAATATTTGCCACAGAAATTTGTTGAGCTCTGAATAGAGAATTGAACTATCTGCCTTGATTGTTAATTTGTGGTATTTGAGCACATATTCAATAGCTTATACCTGCTAATTTGGGGAATGAATTCTTGGCATCAGTTTTGTAGATTGTATGTTTTTTGTTTTTTGTTTTTTTTAACGTTTATTTATTTTTGAGACAGAGAGAGACAGAGCATGAACAGGGGAGGGGCAGAGAGAGAGGGAGACACAGAATCTGAAACAGGCTCCAGGCTCTGAGCTGTCAGCACAGAGCCCGACGCGGAGCTCGAACTCACGGACCGCGAGATCGTGACCTGAGCCGAAGTCAGCCGCTTAACCGACTGAGCCACCCAGGCGCCCCTGTATGTTTTTAATTACAAGACTAATAAATATATCCATCAAAATTGATTAGTGTGGAGGAAGGTGATCTAAACAATTAACTAAAGGTGATTGAGTAGCACTTTTTAAATTTAAAAACATGAAAGGAATAATCTGTGGCCACACCTGATAGAACTGTAAGGAAGAGTTCTAAGTTTCTGTCCTATTGATGTCAGAGTTAAAGGGACATTGTGAGAGGTGGAAATATCCTCAATAGGACAATTAGGTAAATGAAAACACTCCCTGATGACTAAGTTTATAAAATTATATGCAGAGGATTTTCAAGGTTAGATTTTCAAAGCCATAGAACCAGGTCTCAAATCTGTAATAGTACTTGGTCTACATCATGACCTATAAGGCTTTATTTGTGTTCTTGATGGTGTAACCAACACTTGTTTCTGTTAAAATATTTAATTTTAGTAAAATATATACATATATGCTTAAATTGTAAATTTCCATTTTAGTATCAGAGATTGTAAATATCACACATGTCCATACTGAGGTGAGATGAGCTAAATAAAGTGAGGTGATGTGAGCTTCAAGAACTGAGTAGGTAAAATATCAACAATTAATACGTATCATAAAGTTTCTCTCATAAACTGCATCTCTTGGAAGATTTTGAAGTTTGTGGATCAATTAAAACTCTTAGGGTAATTTTCATATACTTATCCTTATACAAATAAAAATGCTAATTGTCAAATAAGCCTGTCTAAATTCAAGAACTCAATTAGTTTTATATTAACAAAATTTGGAAACATGGCAATTTGGCAGAAATAAACTATCAATCCTTATTTAGGTCTAAAATGGAAACAAAACAATGAAGGTATTTGTTAGATATTTAGGATTTAGAAATTTGACTTTAATGACTTTGAAAAATAAATTTTTTTAATGCTCCATTAGTTTTGCCTTAGGGTGGTGAAATTTTTCTCTCTTACCTCAAATAGAAGCTAATAATTGAATAACTTTAAATTATTTCCCAAATTTTGCCTATATGCAAACATCTAGATATTATTTAAGCCAGATCAGTGTAGACATTAAATTTTATATTACATCACAGATGATAACGGCAGGTTGAATTTTAAAAATATTACCTAAAAAATTGAAGATTGCATTTTATTTTCAAATCAAAAAGAATCTTAGATGTAAGAAAGAAAATAAATGAGCAAAAAATTTTTCCAAAAATATTTTGACTTTTCAAGAGAAGTATACTAGTGCTTATAGCCATCCACATATGGTGACATTTTTATGGTTCACAAAAGATAATAAAGCAACATCAAATGTTTTAAGAAATATAGCAGAGTCTATATTTAATGATATAAAATATACACTTTTATTGAATATTGATATGAGATATTTCAAACTGTGTTTTCCAGAAAGGTGTGGAAGAGAAATCTATTGATAAATAGGACATATAATTTAATATTATGATAATACTAGTTTGGATTTGGGCTATGGCACTTATAATATATTTCCTTTGACTTACTTTGGGTTTTACTGCTTGTGAATTATTGAAACTTGATTCACTTATGAGATATGTTTATCTCAATTCAGTTCAAAGTGAATTTCCTTTTCCTTTCCATGCAAGAACTCATATTGAATGTTCAGTGGGACTATAATCCATCATGTTGTGTCTTGGAAAACACATTTATAAACTTAATATTGTACAGATAATTTACATTTCTCTTGTATAGGAAACACAAGGTTTTATTTTATTAGGCTAATGAAACAATATGGAGCATTATCTGGGTATACTATTCAAGAATTTCATGATCATAAATAAAATAAGGTGGATTCAAAATCTAAAAGGCTAAAAAAATAACCCTAAAAAGCTATCTTCTCTGTTTTCACTAGAACCATATTCAGACACAAATTGGATACAAACTGTCTGACTTCAATAGCAATCCTATATATAGCTGTCATGCTTGTACAGAAGAAATTCCATAAACTTCCTTAGCAGGTTATTTTAGTTTCTAAAGGTTTTTATTGGAAATAAATTAAACCCTCTAATGAAGGTTTATTCTTTGATTACTACCATTTCCTCCTGCATAGACTTGGAAAAAAACTGGCTATTCTCTTGGAAAGATCCTTTTCTAAGCCTAAGGATTTTATTGAATCACAATTAACTGTCCCTCTTTGGAATTATATTTATCCATTCTTTGACTATATATATATACAGATATAAGATATTGTCATTAGAATTAAATAGTTAAATGATTAGAAGTTTCAGAATATACTGAAAACCATAAATCTGTAGAAAATGCATAATGGGGCAACAGGTCCACTGTAGTTGGTGAAATGTATTTAAAAATGAAATGAACACAAAGCAATGGCTTGACAGTCATTCAGAAAACTTTTATTAAACATAGGTATTCTGTAGTCTTTGAGGTTATAGGGACTAAGATGGAATAAGATGCTGTGTTTTGGGCTCTTAAATAATCCATAGTCTGCTTGGCAAGTCAGACAAGCAGAAAGTCTGACTTACTGTTTAGCACATTGTGATAAGTTCTAAAATTTTGGTTAGCACAAAGGACAGTCAGTGCATAAAATGTCAAGAAATCTCAAGAAAGTCTTCATGGACTGAAAAAAGAATAGGAGTTAACCAAGCAACATTGACCTAGTAGGTATTTGAAAGAGTTTTCCCAAGCAGAAGGAGCAACGATAGCAATGTAAGTTGGTAACTAGGGTAAATAGCAATTTGTTCAGTGACAGGAAGAAAAGAGTGCAGAGGTTGGAAATAAAGGCAGCTGAAAATAAAGACTGAAACAGTCCCTAGAAGCATGTCATATATTCTAAAAAGTTTGGACTGTCTACTGAAGCTAAAAGGAAGTTTTGAAGATTGTTAAACAGAGAAGTAACAAATTGATTTTCATTTTATGGAAATGTTACTGGAAGCAGAATAATGGTGAAGTTTTTAAAAAAATGCATGCTTAGTAGCATACACACACACACACACAGGAATAAAAGTAAGGAGTGCCCTTGATTGTCTATTGTACTAACACTGGAATGTAACGATGACAGCCTGACCCAAGGGGAATTTGTGACAAGTTTTGAGCCAAAAAGAAATGGAGGACTAAAGATATCCAACAGAGATCCAATTTGGGTATCACATGACTGGGAAGAGTATGATACTATCTTAATTCACTCATCAAAGGAACACAAGAAGAACAACAGGTTTGAGAATAAGATGTTGAGCCTACTTTTAGATATGTTGGCTATTAGAGATTTCTAAGACATTCAAGTAAATATGGCATAGATACTCAGTGCTATAAAGAGTCAAATTTCTAGGTTCAAGGCTCAGAGGAAATATCTACACTGAAGATACAACACAACTCATCAACAAATAAGTGGTAATTGATGATGATGTCATCCATGAACAAAGACAGTTTTACTTCTTCCTTTCCAATGGGTATACCCTTATTATCTTTCCTTGCCTTGTTGCATTAGGAAGGACTTCCAGTATGACCTTGCAAAGGAGTAGTGAGAGGGACATCCTTGCCTTGTACCTGATCATAGTGAGAAATCTTTGAGTTTCTCACTATTAAGTATGATGTTAACTTTAGGGATTTTTTTTGTAGATAGTCTTTATCAAGTTTAAGAAATTCCCCTCCAATGATACTTGTTTACTTAGTCTAAAGATTGATGATTTATATATTGAAGGAAGAATCAAAAGAAATTTTAACAAGACAAATGTAAAAGTACCAAATTAAAGAATCAGTTGCACAAATTAGGAAGGGGCAAGATCTAGTTTGGAGAGTATTAAACCTGGAGAATTAAATTAACTATTATCTCCTAAGGAATAGCAATATAGCATGATGAAAGAGACAAAGAGACAGAGACAGCGGAGAAAATATAAAAATTAAAAGCAAACAAAATATCCCTAATGAAGCTTCTAGGTTTTATTAATTGGCATATCTACATAATTCACAGGCCCCAGAAAGATGAGAATATGGTTTAAGAACAAACAGTTATTTGGTAACTCCAGTGTACAGAGGAATCGAGCAGTATAGTAGTATAGCATTGTTGCCCTAAAATAAAAGTAATTGTAAAAAATTAGAGTTATTGAACAATATAATTAAAATAGTGAATTGTATGTATATCATATAATGTGAAGGATAGTTTCCCAGACTGAGATGCTTTAGGAAGAGTATAACGATTCTTTTACATTTAAGGATTATCATGTGAAAAAGGGAATTAGGTTTATTTTTGTATTATTCTGAATGATCAAGTAGGAATTACAGAGAAACATAGTTTTATTTTTTTAATGTTTATTTATTTTGGAGAGAGGGAGGGAAAGAGAGAGAGCGAGCATGGGGGGAGGGGCAAAGAGCGAGGAGGACAGAGGATCTGAAGTGGGCCCTGCACTGACAGCAGAGTCTGATGTGGGGCTTGAACTCATGAGCTGTGAGATCATCACCTCAGTTGAAGTCAGATACTTAACCGACTAAGCCACCAGGTGCTCCACAGAGAGGAATATTTTTGAATTAATGTACAAAAATAAATTTACTCATAGTTATCAGTACCTAAAATGTCTGCCTCAAAATAATGAGTTCTTTGACACTGAGACTCTTCTAGGAGTGTTTTAAACACCAACTACTAGTGGTTTTCTGGTCTCCTAGATGATATAAGGCCTTAAAATTCTTTAAGTTATAAAGTGATGTTTCCAATATTGGTACCTCATTGGAAAAATGAACCATGGGGATGCTTTTCCTTTTGTACTCAGTTTAAATTAATTTTCTACATCAATCACATTTTTAGAAGAAAAAGAACAAAGGTAAGATGAGGGATAGGAGAGAGAGGAAGGGAATAATTTGGCTCTACCTGTCATATATAAATTCCTATTTGTATTTTTTTTAAGGGTTTTGTTCTTTGGAGGTTTTTTTTTGTTTGTTTTGTTTTGTTTTGTTTTGTTTTGTTTTGTTTTTGAGAGAGAGAGAGAGAGAGAGAGAGGGCGTGTGAAGGAGGAGCAGAGAGAAAGGGAGAGAGAATTCCAAGCAGGCTCCATGCTGTCAGCGCAGAGCCTGATGCAGGGCTCGATCTCATGAACCATGAGATTGTGACCTGAGCCAAAATCAAGAGTCAGACACTTAACCAACTGAACCACTCAGGCACCCCCATTTTTCTTTCTATATCTATATCCTTAACACAGAGTAGAATATTACCTATAAAAGTATAATCCATTTTTATTAGACTTTTGTTTTTTCATGGTTAAAACTCAAAATTTTGTAGTATATTCTACTGATTTTTTTTCCTCTGTTAGGAATTTCAACAAATCTCTTCATGGTTTTATTTTTTGAGAAATAGAGCATAGAGTAAAAGATAGACAATGAGCAACAGAGGCTTAAATTTCATTATTAGGCAGATGACTAAAGGAAAACACTGAACTACCTACCCTCTTTTACTATATTTGAAAGAGAAAGAGATTGTAAATTTAATGTGTAAATAATTATGTTATTGAAACTCTTGGGTTAAAAAAGTCAGTATACCTAAAGATCTGTGAGAAAAGAGGTGAACAAGTGGGGCTGATATGTGAGAAGAAGCTTCTTGCTGTTAGTGAATATACTTTAGATGCACAAGGAGTCGAAAAGACGGGTTGGCTGACTTCAAGAAATTTGACTACATTTGTTCAAGACACTTTCGTTGTCTAAGCATTTATGTAACTCATACTACACCCCAAGAATTGTGGTATAAATCAAATACTAACATGAATACTGCTATATTTGGGGTCTTTGCTATGTAGGAGGGGGAAAAAGACTAATTCAAGCTACCTCAAATATTGCAAGGTTATTTTGAGATAATTTTGGGAGTAAGTGGAACAGGAATCCCACCAAAGCCTTTGGAACAGCTGGTATTCACAGGGATGGGAGTATATTCTCATAACCATGAGAGACATAGTGACTCAAATGTACCTGTAGGGACTAGAGTAATAAGAACTCTTGAATCTTCATCCTAATGTTGTGCTTTAAAGAGATTCCTATACTTCTCCATTTTTCTTACTCTCTGTATATGTATGCTTTTTTTAATGTTCATTTATTTTTGAAAGAGAGAGAGTGTGCATGCGTGTGCACACAAGTGGGGGAAGAGAAGAGAGAGAGGGAAACAGAATCCAAAGTAGGCTCCAGGCTCTGAGCTGTCAATGCAGAGCCGGACCTAGGGCTCAAACCCATGACTGTGAGATCACAACCTAAAAATTTTTTATCAAGCCTTCTTTAGCCCAACTTTACTTCCCTATTACAGCTCAAAATCCATTTCCTGAATTCTCACAATACATCTTATCATCTTCAGGTCTGGTTTTGACTTGTGTGATCTTTCCATGTTGCCTCTTTCAAATTTTAAAGAAAGTTGAGTTCTCTTCACATGATGCACAGAAACACATTCTTCCCCTCCCTTTCTCTCTTCTCCCCTTCCCTCCCTTGCCCCTTCCTCCTCTCTCCCTTCCTCCCCTCTTCCTCCCAGTTTCTTCCTTTTGCTAGGAAAAGTTTTGAAACATTTTTAAGTAAACAAAAGAACGAAAACGAAAAAAAATAAAGAAAACACTAGGAAATGTTCTAACTCACTCATGTGATTATTTACTGTTTCTGCCTTTCATTGTGTTGGACTATTTTAAAACTGCAGAGGTTGGAGAAAAGTGATAATAATGGAAATGATCCTTATACACAGAAAACTAATTGCTCCTTTGGCTAATTCTAATCTGCATCTATTTGTAAATTCATTTCAGAATCCCTTAGTCTCTGTATATGTCTCTGCTTTTTTTTGGATCTCCTTGGAACAAGTTGTAACATCTTACTGGTTCCCTCATTAATTAAAAAGATAAATAAATTATTTGACATCATTTATGTTATACTTGTGTGAGAATTATGGTTTTATTCTTTTAAAATTTATCCTTTAACACTTGTTTTTCTTTTTTCAAACAAGACTTCTATCAAAGGTCATTGCTCAGCCTTTGGAGAGGTAACTAGCACACTCCATACAGCTGTAGCTGGGAGTTAACTGAGGGAGAGAAGGTGATAACTAGATTATGTAAGACCTTGTAGAGAATTTTAAAACATTGACAATTATTCCGAGTGAGAAAGGGAGCAGAGAAGTGCCAAATTGATTGACACTTTAAAAGGACCACTGTGGATGTGGTTTTGACAGGAAATAGGAGGTCAAGGGTAGAAGCAGGGAAATCAATTAAAAGACTATTACAGTTATTTGGAAGAAAGGTGATGATACCGTGGACAAACAACTAAGTAGGTAATGGTAAAACAGTACAATTTAATCATATTCTGGATATCTTTTGGGTGATTGGAATTTACCATTGAATCGATGCAAAGCATGTGAAATGAGAGAAATCATGAGCTTTGTCAAAATATTGGACTTAGGACACTGGAATGGTAGAGCATTTAGGAAATGTGTGGGGTGTCGGTATTTTTGCCCTTGTTAACTTTAACAAAGTCACTAAATTTCCATGTACTGATGTTGTGAAGGAAGTCAGGCATTCAGGGGAAGTCTGGGCTAGAAGTATAATACTGGGAGTCATGAGCATTGATATGATATTTTTATCCCAAGCATTTGTAGCAATATACAAGACCACCCAAATGAGAACAAAGAGAGGTCAGTAATTCAGAGCTTATTACATCAAGGGACTCAGCCATCACTTGTGTTCGGCATCTTTCAAGACAGTCAGGGGAGTAAGGGGGAAAAAAAGGAAGACTTCAGACATGCTCTAATTGGAGGTTGTTGGCATGGGGAAGCTGGAGGTGAGCTCATTAAAAGTGGGGCCTTAGATTGGTTCCAGAAGGTGATTTGGCTTACTGTTTGGTCTCACTTGAGTTGTAAAGGGAAAGGGGTGGTAGCAAAATAGCAAGCATTTGTTGACAAAGTACTAACTGTTCTGGAATAGTTGCTGCAGAGATTGTGGCTTGGCTTAATGGACATTTTATGTGGGTCAGAGTTCTGTTGTCATATTTGTCTGGTCATTGCCTGTATATTCAGTCTTTCACCCTAAATAAGATGACCATGGAAGTAAATTAGGTAAAAAAGACAAGGGTAGAAATATGAAGATTTACATCCATATCAACGTGTCTAGAATTTTGTTGCTACGTTGGATGAAGCATGACTCCTGGTGGCAACTTTAAGCTCTAAGCTCTTGTAGTTTTCCACGTAGTGCTTCTGACCTAAGTTTAACTCATCTCTGCAAGGACACAGTTAACTGAAATATGATTGTTGCCTTATTCAAATAACACCTGTAGTAAAAAAATAGTCCAATGAGTTGTGTGGAAATCCCAAGTATTAGATTGATATGTGGGGATACCTTAACTATGAGTTGAAGTAATTTGGAAAGAAGCAGAAGGTTTTCTAAAGGGAGGAAAAAACATTCTGGGCACGGTCAACATCATAATTGATTAGCACTGCTGTTATTGTAATGTTGCCCACTTTTGTCTTTCACCTCTTTTCTTCTTTCATTGCGTTCTGTTGTCAGGTTTTTCTTCCCTAAACCTGTGGCCTTCTTTTAAAGAATGACTTCCAATTAAGCAAAGCGATGTACTTTAAATTTTAAAGGACTCTCTGTGGGGTGAGGCTCACTACAAGCCCCCTGGCACAATGCTACATTTAAAAACTGTCCTACTGTTGTGTGGCCTTTTACTGTTGCTCCTTAGCTCTATGCTCTCCAGTGCTGCAGCTTTTCATTAGAATTCTGGGCATGTTACATCATGTTGGCATCCCTATCCTTCCTTTTATTACTGTGCCCTTCCTTTTACCCCCTTCTCTTTTGCTTCTGCTTGGATCTTTTGTTATCCGGCTTCTTTTACCCTCCTTGCCTTGCTTCCTCGTCCTTTGTCTTCTTCTGTTATGATTTATGATTATGCCCTGCTCCTTCCTTCTTCAGGCCATCTGCTTCCAAGTGAACTCCCTACCTTAAACCACAGTCAATACTTCGTATAACTACTTGACTTTATTTGCAACTGTATTTTTAAGTAGAGCACTGAGATAACTTTCATTTATAGTTATTTTAAACACATACAGATCCTTTGGTGTGATTTTCTTACAGCATTTCCCTGAATTTGTAAAACCTAATTCTGTTCGCTTTTTCAACATTTTATTCTAAAAATTTCAATTAGGAATGATTGTTCATTTTATCAAGGATGATTCCGTTTCTATAAAGTGTTACATGTGGAGCTGTCTGTTTTATAGATATCCAGAAAGGAAGGGCATAACTTCTTTTTTCTTTTTCTTTCTTTCCTTCCTTCCTTCCTTCCTTCCTTCCTTCCTTCCTTCCTTCCTTCCTGACATAAGAGAGACAGGAGAAGGAAACTTAAAGGAAAAGCCACATAATAAGGCAAAGAATCAGGCAGACTTAGAATATTAGCAAGAAACTATTTGGTGTCATATAATGTAAAGCAATGCCAAATTACTTATGTTGGAAATATAATTGTGTGGTGATTTAATATGAAAATTTATGGGTATACCTTGTAACATAAGAGCAGAAATTAGAAATTTGCAAGAGTAAGAAATAGGAGTCCTTCATTTTTTTTTTTATCACATTTGTTTTATTCTTCTCTCTTCCACTTGTCTTTCTCCACGAGGAGGAAAATGGCTGCCCCACAAATCACACATTCAAAAGATTAGCTGACACTGAGACAGAAATGTCTCCCACAGGAGAATTTCAGAGTGAAGGTACTCAGCTTGGGCTATCTAAAACAACCGAGTCCAATTAATAATTGTTGGAGTAGAAGAAGGGTAACATAATACAATTAATCATGGCTTCCAGGGAAGTCTATCTCCCACACTTCCTAATTGTTTAAGTTGGAAAAATGTGCTCAATCTCTTTGAGATTTAGTGTGCTCATTTGTAGAATGGGGATAACAGTGCCTACCACTAAATAAGATCACCAATAAATGCTAGCTGTTGTTATTGCCAAAATCAAAACATTAAGTGCATCATATTCTAACTATGTAATTATCGTGGAGCACATTCTAATTTGGTATATTCACGTACCTGATATACAGCTTTAGTTTTAAGAAAACGCAAGCAGCACTTACCTTTTAATATTATGAGGCCATTTGCACATGGATGACAGTTCTGGCAAATGTCCATGATTATCTAGGTCACCGTTAAGTACTGCAGAAAGTAAGGAGGGTATTAAAGTCTTCCTTTGAGCAAGTGTATTTAGACAATGGCTAAAGATAAATGACACCCAGTAGAAAGAACCAGAGACCGGGATATCCCTTTTGGGTCTGTGTTCATAAATTTATCCCCTCAGAAAATGAGTAGAAACCGTAGTAAGGTTATAAACTGGAGGTTCATTTTGTTGGAAGTTTGGGGCAATAAGAGGAATTTCTAGTACTTGAGATAGATTGAGAGCAGCACTGTAAAAGAAGACAGTGGCAGGCCATAAGGAAAGATACAGACTTCAGTGGTTTTAGAAAAATATTGGAGGTTTACATACTGACTAGGTGCTAATGATATTGGCTTTCAGAGATCTAGCTGTGACATGAGGATTCCTGATTTCGTATTTGGGGTAGCTGCTAATGCTTCAGGAGAATATTGCCAGATGAAATGCACTGTATTTTAAAAATATAAATTGCTCTGTAAGTTCTAGGTGTTTCTTTCTGAACCAGGATATGGCTATAGGGGAATATGAGTTCTGTCATGTTTTTATGAGAAAAATCAAGAAAAATAAAAAATATCCAAGATCTAATATAAATATATTCAAAGAACTTTCATAATTATAGTTTAGATCAGCATTTCACAACGCATATTATACATTCTTGAAATGTTAATAGGTGATAACAAAACACACTAAATTAAACAAAGATAAATAAGTATCTGTACTGCAGGACTTCACAGAGACTTCAGTATGCCAATGTGCTTTATACATCCAAGACAGGAATACATAATATGCTGAATTTCCAAGATATATTTGAGCTTGGTGCACTCTTGGTATTCTAAGGACCCAGCTTGAGGAAACATAACTTGGTTACATTGTTTCTTCATATTGCATTATATTGTCCCCAAATTAGTAAAATGCAATCAGCACAGCCTATATAACAGCAGGATGGTTTTATACATACTTCATTAAAAGCACTTGCACATTCTGTGTATAAACACATTTGTATTAAGTTAATACTAGTGGTTACAAACCCATAACATTTAGAAACTTTTGCATAAATGGATTTTTTTATGTGTATGACAGTCACTCTTACACTGTGATATAGTCATATTCAGTGTAGGTGCACAGATATTATGGACTCACTTAATGCTATTTATCTTTATTCTACTGTATAAAATTCTTTACTGTGTATACTGACAATTCCGTCTGGATTTTTGGGCCCAGAATATACAGTCATCAAGTTACTATTATACTCTCTAATTATCTCATTATTATAACCTTCTCTTTTGTACTTTATTATGTGTCAGAATTTATTGGTATCTTAGTTTTACTTAATGTGTTGAGGGGTTTTTTCCCTTGGTTTCTTTTTCATGATTGACATCTAAATATTAAAAATCATTCCATAGAATGTATTTAATATTTTTGGTTTCCTGAAAGATACAGCTCCTAAACTTTCTTAACTTTGCATTTTGTAGCAGAATTGTATGTGGTGTGTATATATATATATATATATATATACACACCACATACATACATTATATATGTATATAATATATATAAATTTGTATATAAATATATATATAAATAGTATTTATATATATTATATATATATAACATATATATATGTTATATTATATATATATATATGTTATATATATATAAAGAATTGTGTGTGGCCTATATGGCACTTAGTAGAGTTCTAGTGGTTCTTAGAAGAAAAAGAATGTTTGGATATTCCCCATTTTTTTAAAAAATAACTACTGGTGTTATATCTCTATGTAAATGCTTTTTCCCTTTATTTTTATATCATCTAATATAAATATTTTAAATGAAATCTAGTTGCTGGTCCTAAATTAAAGATATTTAACAACATTTAATATTGATTCTGCCCATTTCTCCCTTAGGTTACCTAAGGGGTCAGAGGTAGTGGCTTGGCCATGAGGAATTAATTTGCACCTTGGGGCCAACCAAAGAGGTGGAGGATTCAATTATAGCTTTAGGGCCACAGATCCTTCCTTCTTCTACTGAACTGCCATTCTTGTTGTTACTTAAACCTCTGGTGCTGTCAACAATATGTCCCCTTATTTGTTATTATGTCCTAGATGAATAACTTCATCAGAGTTGCTTAGAAAAGAGATCTGAGATCATTTTCAAGTTACTATATTGTTTGAATTCTGATGCTAATCAACTTTACTATGGTTGTTTAGTAACAGATCTAAAGTCTTCTTCACATTATTCACTTAAACAAAAGTAATACAAATGTTTAGCTACCTTCATCATTTCTATCATCACTTTATAGTGAGCACTAACTCATGTTTCATGTTCATATTTAATCCATAATATCAGCACATTCATGAAAATGAGAGAGATTATTTTTAAGTAAACAAGACATTAAAACTTCTCTAAGACCATTTAGCTACAGAGTAGCAAAGATGGGATCGAAGCCTCCAAGACCAAATTCAGCCTATTAAACCACCCTTTCTTCTGTAATATCTGAAAAATTTACTATTAACATTTACATTAGGCAATGGGTTCCTGTTTGAATATAAGAAATAAAAAGTTAAGCCATATTAACTAAGGTTTGTAAATTTAGATTAAAAACTAAATCTGCAGGCAGGAAATACTTTCACTAGCTTCTTTGTCACCAACTCATAGGCTTGGAGTCTGCTCAGCTATAGGCTGGCCCCTGGAACAGTCCTGCACCCATGATTCCAGGACACCTCCCCCATGCTTCCAGCCACGTAACACCAAGGCTTTGGGAAGATAAAAATAAATTTACTCAAGGAAATATTAGGACTCTTCTCTTACAGGCCATGCTTAAACTCAGAACTATCATAAGACATGCTTGAGTCTGGTGTTTATTTGGGGGGGCAGTACTTTTTTGGGTGCTTCCGTCTCATTGGAAAGTTTGAATCATCAAAGCATTTGTTCCTGTTCCCTCTACAATTGCTTATAATTCTTATGACAACTTAATAATTAGCTTTCTAGAAATTATTATCTGTGATGACTTTTATGCCTTTATTTTTGCCTCTTAGCACTTAGTAATTTTAAGACAAAGAATATTTTACAACCTTCTAATTCTATCATTCATAGTTTTAAGATATACACATAAACAGGAGTCATTTTTCTACTACTATGGTGTAGTGGATTATCAAATTAGATTCAACAACATCTGGAGTCCCACCTCAGTGGGTTATAGGAGTATTTTTAAATGTCATTTAACCCCTTGGAATGTCAGTTTGTATACCTACAAAAAATTTGACACAAAGACACAAAAAAATGGTTGTGAAGCATAAATAACAGAACATATATGAAAACACTTTATAAAGTGATATGTGTGTGTGTTTGTGTATAGAGAACCTTACCTCTTAGTGTGTGTGTGTGTGTGCGTGTGTGTGTGTGTGTGTGTGTGTTAATGTATGTATGTGTGGATATATATATCACCTTCCCTCTTTGTATAAATAGATATTATGGTGAGTAAGTTAAATATAAATTCTAGCCCTCATACTTATCTTTTAATTTTACTAAGTATATGAACCCCAATTTGCTCATCTACAAAATGCAATTAAAATAATTGTTTCCAGGGTATTTTGACCATGAGCATATTTTAAATAAGTACAATGGTTAAAAGACAATTTTTTTTCATCCCATCACTGTCTCATCATCCAAATCCACTTGATGTGCCCTTCATCAGTTGGTGGTTTTCTTTTTCAGTATGAAAGAAAACATATAGTTACCGAAAGTGTTAAGCTGTGAAAAGACAATGGTTTGTGTTACAATGATCTTGATTATTTTGATCATTATTTGGAATACCAAAATAATCTCTATCTTTCTCTATTTGAGAAGCATGGGACTATATAAATAAATAAGTAGATTACTTATAAACTTTGCAGGACATCTCAATAAGCACATATGAGACATTTAGGAAGTTTATTCTGAGAATCAGATCTAGGAAGGTTAAACATTAACATTAGTACCTACTTAGAAAATACCACACTAAAGAATATTTAAGAATTTGGAGATAGAAGAATGACACAAAGACCCAGTGTAGTCTGATTATAAAACTTTGTGGGATATGTGTAAAATAGTCTGCAAATATTAGGGCTATTTACACAGCACATAATAAATAAATTGAGATTCGTAAACTCTTAAGTGAAGTTGTCCTCATCTATCAGACATATCCTATACTACTTAAATTTTGGTTTCATTTTATTTTTAAGGTACCTTGTGGTGTAAGTAAGTGGAAAACACCTAGAAAAGTCTCTACAAAGTTAAAAAGAAAGAAGATAATTTTATGAAACTTACACTTTAAGATTAGAATATACACATGAAAAATCACCATGGTATGACAAAAATGGCTCCTAGACTAGGACTACTGTATTTAACCATAACCAGGAATAAATTCGGGTTTTATATTGGAAGAAATTTCAGTAACAAATACCTTATTTTTCAAATGTTATAAAAATATATTACCATGTGAACATTTTTCTCTGGCTTCTCTCAGACCTTGGAAGAGACCTGTTCAAGTGAGGGGGTAAAGCTTCTTTAGCTTCAGGCTTAGTCTCCCACTAAGTAGAGCTGATTAATGGGTGAGCTTATGTGAAAGAATAACATGTCAATAAGAAAAAAGTGGGTCAGCCAGGAAATGGTATAACCAGGAGAATCCCTGAGACCAATATTAACATTGTCCACCTAAGCAATGCCAAGGAGTAGAATCAAAGATAATAGATTTGAGATTTTGAGTTTTGTCAGCAAAAGTGCCAGTATTGTGAGATGGATCCATCTGGCCATTTTGGAAGCCCACCAGCATCTGATTCCTTATTTATAAAGCCAAGGTTGGATTAATCCCAACCTAAACCTTATCACTGCTCTTCTTCCTCCACTCCAATATCCCCAGTCCTCTGTTTATAGAATGAAAAGGCAAAATGATCCTGCCTCTCTTGTCTCTTCTGTACTTCTCATTGTGAATTAATAAACAGACTTACTGATTATACACATACATTTATCCAAGCCTAAACACTACTTAATTATCTCTCTGAAGGTATTTGATAAACAGCCCACATGTTGACTCAGTAACTCAGATTTCTGCTTTCATGAAGTAAACATAGCTATTTTCCTGTAGCACTCTTTATATTAGCAGAGATTTTACTAGTCTTCTAGACAAAAACAAATTCTAGAAAAAAACAAAATAAATTAAAAGCTGATCATTTGAAATTTGAAAAGCAGCAATTACAAATCAGATATAAACCTATTCTCGATGCTTTACAGCTCCCCTCTTGATTCTCCCTGATAAGATCAAGCATGAAATGTATTAATCCTATTTTGTACAAAAAACAGTGTCTCTATTCTTAGAGCAGTTTCTATAACTCTTGCAGATAGGAATAATCTATTATTTCTATTTTTCTTTATGAAATGTTTTGAAGGTTCCAGGTGCTCCTGTACACTAGTATCCTAAGTATATCCTTTAGTATATCTAGGAAAGCAGAAGATGTTGAAAGAAGGAAGCAGGCAAGGCATGCATGTGAAATGGAGCTTTTCTTTCAGTTAAACCAAGTCTGAGATGCAGACACTAATGCACATTCATATTGATCTATTGGTTCTTAGTATCTGTTTATTGTTGCATTTATTTGTCTCTGCATTATTTATTGACACCTTATACCTAGAGGAATTGGATAAAGACTAGACTTTTTATTATGGGGAAGTAGAGTGTTGTAGAAACAGATAGCACATTACATGCACAATGATGAATTAGATATGTATATCATCTGTACTATAACATCTTACAGGGCCATGTAAATAATTGAGTTAATTTATTGAGTTGAAACCCAATTATAAGTTATATATGGCTCAAGCATACTATAAATACAACATGTTGATGGCTAAATTATGGATCCTCTTATTTTCAGGTAAACAAATGTCTCATTATTACATATTCTTTTTATTAATCACCTCATATTTAAATCATATCTTTGAGACCCAAGTAAATCCATAGTTAGCATTAAGGAAATACCAACAAAACCTATAACCTTGAGAAGGAAAATACTGATCACTTTGGTGAGATAATTTAACACTTCAGATTTGAAAAAGTATGGTCAAGATAGCAGAAAATATAAATAGCAGATGCAGTGTGATATAAAGTAATTTAGAATTTTGACCATATACATATTGCAAAAGTTGACCCCATATATATGATAAGAAATACCAAATACCATATTCTAGAGAATCTCTGTCAGCTTAGTGAAGCAAAAACACACCTAAATAATGATTTAGGGCTGAAGTTAGAAGTGGCTTGCTATGACAGCTGTCATAGCTGTTGCTATGTGCTTGTTGTTTTCTGCTCCAAAGATACTAACTTTTATGTTCTTACGTCCATGTAATTCTACAAGACCACAAATATTTATCATTCTTGCTCTCTCCAATAGGGGCAATATGACCACTGCTTTTGGAAAAATTCACAATCATTTGCTGATACCTGACTTAATTCCTCGGCTATACATTATCGTGCTGGGGTTGGGGAGAGGTAGTAACAATGAGTTAATAGAATTTAAATGATTAAAAATATTTGAATTTCTGATGTTTCCTTGGTTCTCAAGAAAAGGTCATGCTATTTTAGGTTGCAAGGAAAACTTACTAGAAAGAAAATGGGAGTCTTTTATCTTAATTCAAGCCACAAAAAATGGCAAAATTATACTTTTATTATAACATTCAGTAAATAGCAATTAATATAATCTCAGTTTAAGTGGTGGTGTGATAGAAATGGAACCAGTTTGCATGAATACCTAAGTAAACCAGATTAGATAGATAGATAGATAGATAGATAGATACATAGATAGATAGATAGAAATGTAGTCATATACCATTTATTTATTGATTGTATTGATATTTCCTATTTTTTTTAATGTTTATTTATTTTTGAAGGAGAGAGCATGAGCAGGGGAGGGGCAGAGACCGAGGGAGACACAGAATCTGAAGCAGGCTCCAGGCTCTGAGCTGCCAACACAGAACCTGACACAGGGCTTGAACTCACGAGCTGTAAGATTGTGACCCTAGCCGTGGTCGGACGCCCAACCGACTGAGCCATGCCGGCGCCCCTGATTGTATTAATATTTTCATTTCCATTACTTATTGCATTGTTGGACTCTGAAATTGTTCCCCGTGTTTATAAAATAACATGCCATGTTTTCTTTAACACATCATTGATAAACAACACCCTTTTGTTTATATGAAACATCTATACCCTAGTATAAAGTTATGTTTTTATTTATATTATATAGCATTAACATTTATGTAGCTATCCACTAGCCTAGGAATCTGATGTAACCTTCAAAAATCTATTAATTTTATCACCTTTAGAATAAACTATACAATGAGGAAACAATCATCAAACTAACGGATCAATCTTTCATGAGCAATAGTTAGAGGTCAAATGAGATATCAGGAACAAAAATAATATTTAGCAGGATTCACTCTCTATGCCCTTGCATTGCAGGAGATGTTGAGGGCTATGAGAGCTTCAATAAGTTCCACGAACATCTTACCTCACAGAGATTTAACGTACTCCATTGCAATTTGACTGACACTATTAATTGGTATGGGCATCAAATGTGCACAGCAATGAAAGGAAAAAGCTAAGGATAAAAAAGTAGAACTCAATTCTATTTTTAATTCACACAGGATCATTCATGTAACTTTAAATCCACCCATTCATAGAAGCTCATGGTTGTAGCATCCATTTGTTCACCAGGTCTCAACAACATATTAAGCAGTGGAGATACTAAGAGAGCATGCACTATTTCCTTGCTTCTTCTCATTTATAAAAAGTTGTATTTGTGTATTTATTTGATAATATGTTTAATTTCTGTCCTCTTTCCTAGGCAATAACTAGAGCAAGATAATTTTTTAGAACAAGGTAATATGGGAACCAGAACAAAATATCAGGAGAGGGAGAGAGTCCCTGTTAGGGATGGGAGTTTGAACATAGATTTGGAGACTGAATAGTTACTGGGTAAAAGAGAGAGGTGTAGGGGCACCTGGGTGGCTCAGTCAGTTAAGTGTCCAATTTCGGCTCAGGTCATGATCTCACAGTTTGTAAGTTCAAGCCCCGTGTGGAGCTCTTTCCTGACAGCTCAGAGCCTGGAGCCTGCTTCGGATTCTGTGTTTCCTACTCTCTCTGCCCCTCCCTAACTTGTGTTCTGTTTCTCTATGTCTCTCAAAAAATAAATAAATGTAAACAATTTTTTTTAAAAAAGGAGAGATGTATATCCTTTTCCATGTGTTCTTTATTACTGAAGAGGAGAAAGCCTATGGTCTTAAAAAATGTGTGTGGAAGGCTGTACTCACTTAGAGTTATGATTTAGCTATATCATTAAACATATATATGTCAAATATTATGAAACATAATACCTACATATGTCAGAAATATTTAAAAGTAATGAGCCATTGCAGAGATAATCTGAAAGAATAATTAATCCAAATACTCCAATACTGGAATTTACATGTGGTTTATAATGTTAGCCCCTCATCATTACATTTATGAGCTAATTTGGACAATTATTTTAAATGTTTTGCAGAGGTGTTAAACAATGATGACATCATGAGCTATAAAAAGGAGTGTAGAAAAGATTTATTAAAGAACAGTAAACATAATAAAACTAAATTTGATATGAACCTTTTCCTGATAATACTACAAAAATAATATTATCTATTCCCAAGTTATTAAGCATCAATTCTACAAATTTGGATATTATCCTATTATCTTTGGTTGCACAGCCAATAAGGGGATAAAAGACAACAGATCATTGTCAACTCTTATTTTTGTAGAAAACATCCATTTCATTTCCTTTAGAATATTTAATTTTGGTCTTCATACATGTCCTTAGAGTTGTAGTAGTTATAAAAGATACATAAAATAATTAATAGAAAATGCGATGGTTTATCTTAAAATCAAACATTTTACACATTATGAGGTATCACTACACTCTTGCTATAGCTTCTTTAGGGTAATGTATTGAATTGTATTTGGCAGTTACAAATGATCTTGTTTAGCTACTCTGCTTTTGAATATTTTAAGGCCAACTGGAACTTGGAATAGCCAGCAAGTTGTATTAGCAAAACTTTCAGTTTAATTAGAAAATATAGTTTGATTCTAGTATATTTCAGCTTGTGTTCATTTGTAAGTCAGTTGTTTAGAACCACAAATAAATTTTCTTGTAGAGAAAATGTGATGAATGGTTGCTAGCTTCCTAGTCCAGATGGTGAAACTCATTCATTCATTTGCTTTTTTATTCATTTGAGTTTTTATTACATGTTACCTCAGTGAGGCCTTCCCTTGGCACTCAGTCCAAACTTTCAAACTCTGCACCAAATATTTCATATTTCTTTTTTTTTTTGCTTTGTTTTACCTTGCAGTTATCACTGTGTTATCCTTACTCATTTATTATGTCTATTGTCTCTCTTCCCCAGTAGAAGATAAGATTCACTTGTGCCAGCTTTTTTTTTTTCTTTTAACTACTCTTTTTCTATGGTTAGAATAAGACACATAATTGATGCTCAATAAATAAATGATAAAGGTGATTCTTTGTGTTCTTTAAGAACTGAAATGAAGTACAACTATACAGTAGAACTCCCAGACTTACCACAGTTCTGAGCATTTTATCTTTTTTTCTTCAATTAAAATTTTTTTAATGTTTATTTGTTTTTGAAAGAGAGAGCATAAGCAGGAAAGGGGCAGAGAGAGGGAGACACATAATCTGAAGCAAGCTCCAGGCTCCAAGCTGTCAGCCCAGACCCCTGTGCAGGGCTTGAACCCACAAACCACGAGATCATGACCTGAGCTGAAGTCCTACACTTAACCAACTGAGCTACCCAGGCACCCCACATTTTATCTTTTATACTGAGACAGAGCCCATTGGTTAGAGCATGGAAACATAACTACCGTCATTAAAATGAGCACATTAAATATGCAACTAATACATTCCATCTCTCACCTCCGTAACAGCTCTGCCTAATGATAAGGAAACAGAAGCTCAGAGGCTTTAAGTAAAGAACTTGCATTCACACAGCTACAGGGAAAGAATGACAATTGGATCACTTTTTTTTTTTTCCCTCCAGATCTCATGTTCGTACTCACGAAATAAAACAAAAACCTTTCTTTTAATTCTTCTTTATTCCTGCTGTTATACTTTCCCGGTGGTGCTAATGCTTTACCTTGTTAATGCAAGGTAATGTACATTATTGGGAGAGAGACAGAGAGGTTTAAATGGAGCAGGGAATGGAAAGGACAAAGGGAAGGAAATGCCAACAGGGAGCACTGGTAAGATTTCTGTCTCTGGCTGCTTGTGTACATCTGACTTTTCTCTCTCTCTCTCCATCTATTTATTTTGTATATTCATATATACGCATATATATATTTCATATATACACCTTTATATATTTCATATATGAATATATACATATATTTATACGTGTATATATGTGTGTGTTTATGTGTGTATATATATGTGTGTGTGTATATATATATATATATATATATACATATCTGTGTGTATGTGTATATCTATATCTCCTATTGGAAACACAAATGCCACTTATTCATTTATTTTTGATCTTTAGCATTTCTCTCTGAAATTTGAATGGTCCAAGTATGTCTAGATTATTCATGCTAAAGAAGCGTATAATGTTTAGGGCAGCATAAAACAAATCATCTGAGCTTTTTTTTTTCTAGTAGTAACCCACTGAAATTAAATCCAGTTTTTAAAAGTTAATTTTTACTGCTCCTGACTCTAAAACATTTCTCGTGATGCAAAATGTTAGTCTAAGTTGTAATTTGCCTCACCATGCATAAGTAGGGTTTTATATTTGAAGCTCTTCATGGTAATACTTTTATTAACATCTTGCCTCACTTTTTTCTCACTCACTAGAAACATTCCAAAAAAAGGCTAAGATATATAATATTAATATGTTATTTAATTTATGTCTATTTAGTTAAATTTTCATGTAGCACATAGTTTCTGTTCTATTTGATTAGACAGTGTAGACTGTGATGAAACCTTCAAAATTCCAGAGAGGAACTCATATTCCCCCATAAAATTTAATATAATTTTATTGTTTGATGAATGAGGTATAGTCTACTTTACATAGGTTAGCAGAACACCTTTATATTTGCAATGGGAATAATTTCTAGAGGTAAATATCCCAGAAAATATATTTTGGGTGAATATATTGTCAAAATAACTTCTTGGAAAAGTGGCATATGGGTTGTCTTTTTCACTCAGGAATGTCACTTGCCTTCCTACATTAGAGAAAAGGTAAAAGAACCAAATAGAGGTTTCAATTCCCAGGAAGTCCCTGCTCATTGAAAAACAAAAAGTATTATATTGAAATATGACCCCTGAGATTATGTAATAAGATTTTGTTAAACAGCTAGATTGATATTCACTATTTGTGAATAGTTTATATATTTTCCTTTACAAGCCAGACTCTATTATGTTGTACATTATTATGAGTGAGCTCAAAACAGTATAAATCAAGTAGCAGTATCTGTTTTTCACTGACACACACACCTGCCTACACACACACATAGAAACACACATACATGAATACACTTCATGTCTTAGATCTTTCAATTAGTTTTGATTTGAAATGTTTTCGCAGAAGAATTTTTCTTCTCAAAAATAAATATGACTCAAGTTTTTTATACATCTGACTTTCTGTGTATTTGATTTATTTAAAGCCAGTTCCTTTATTTTAAAGAATGATTTTATAGAAAAAGAATATCTTGGGAAAATGATAATCAGATTTAGTAAACACTAGAATTAAAAAAGGAGGCATAGATGCTTATAGTATTAAAATGGCCAGAAAATTTCCAAAGAAAGTTGGACAAAGTTTAATGACTTACAGTTTAGTTTTTATTTCTTTTTTTTTTAATCTAAGAGAGCCACCATTTTTATTCAAAGCAATATAGCAATGACATGAAGCACACAATACAAACATTTATTGTAAAATATATAATTTAAAAATAGCCAAGGACATTTTTTTCTAGTGTCTTTTTTTTGTTGTTGTTGCTTGCTTCTATCTTGTTTTTGTTTTTGCTTTGTTTTGTTTTTTTGAGAATATCTTGGTAAGGTCACCTTATTTCAAGACCAAGCTTCCTTTTTGAACCCAAAAAAACTCTAGTGTCAGGTTTTTCAAGAGTAAACAGTTCGTCCCCACCTACCTCCAAAACAAACAGATAAACAAAAAAACCCAACACTAGCTCATTCTGTCTAAAATTCCGATGTGCAATTTGGAAACATACTGATGTTGGACTACTAACACATTCACTGACAACAAATAACCAAGAGCTCAGCAAACAAAATCGGAGCTCAAGATTTGGGTAATCTGATATTTTAATTGGCCTCTTACTTTTGCAAGTACTTTCTCAACTAAACTGGACTTAAGTATTTAGAATTTGACATTGAAGCCTGAATTTGACCATTTGCTCTTTGCATATATATATATATATATATATATATATATATATATATATTAATTTTTTAAACATTTATTCATTTTTTTGAGAGACAGAGAGCAAGTGGGGGAGGGGCAGAGAGAGAGAATGACACACATACACACACACACACACACACACACACACACACACACACACACACACACAGAATCCGAAGCAGGCTCCAGGCTCTGAGCTGTCAGTCAGCACAGAGCCTGATGCCAGGCTTGAACTCAGGAACTGTGAGATAATGACCTGAGCCGAAGTCAGCCGCTTAACTGACTGAGCCATCCAGGCATCTCTCATAGATTTAATATAATACGTGCCTTTCTAGCTTATGTAGAAAAAGCCAATCCAAAGGCTTCAATTTTTTTACGATGTACTAGAAAATATGTGATCTCTATGCAACATCAATAGTTCCACAATTCTATCTTCAAAACTAATAGCAATAGGAAAAAAAAATTGGAGTCATCTGAAGATAAGATTGCTAGTATAGAACTGACAAGATTATCCAAATGATTTGTCTTCAAAGTGTGGCAGTGTCCATATTCCTCTTAAAAGGAAATCTTATTTTAAAATTTTAATAGGAAATTCTTCTGTATTCGTTTTTCATTTCCTTGTGCCCATTATAATATTTATTTTCACATTAAATAAATGAAAATCATCATATTTGTGTGAAGGCTATTTTAAGGAAAATCAGAACTCTAATTTCAGACTTGTATTTTAACGAGCATTAACATGACCCTATCTATCATATTTAAGCTGAGTGCAAAATGAAAAATGCTGATTTTTTGTTTTGTTATGTTTTGTTTCATTCCATTTCTCTTGACTATCATTTTTATGGAATAAAAACCTTATTTTTTTTTCATTCACTGCGATCTAACAAATGCATTATATGATAATTTTAACTACTTAATGCCTCTGATAAAGTCAAAAGACAAATAGTCCTAGAGATAATAAAATATGAAAATTACCTTGATTTAGTTTTAGCGATTTAGTTTAAACCTTGATTTAGTTTTAAATTAGTTCAGAATTTCAACAAATGCAAATGAAGTGTCCCCTTTTAGTTTTCCAAATATCTATTTATATAACTATTAAAAATTCAGATTAACTACTAAGTTGTACTCTTGCTCTATAACCCATGAAGGAGGAACATAATGAAAGAGAGAGGGGAAAAAAAAAAAAAAAAAACAAACTTCATGAGCTGGAAAGGGATCATGCAATGTCATAAACCTGGGAATTGGGAAGCAGAGACATAAAATAGAAGTGAAGTTGCTGTTTGTGAGTTTGAATAAAATCTCAGCAGTATGCTTGCTGTCCAGAGCAGAAGCCAACAAGGGCTAAAAAATCAAGTGAAACTATTGCAGCAGATGTTCCTTGAAACACTGAGCATAGAGCAGGCTCCAAAAAGCTCAGGGCTAAAAGTATAAATGATTCCAATAATGTGACCGTGGGTTTTAAGAGGGATAAGTAATTGGTGGTAAAGAATGAACATATTTCAAATGTAATTTTAACTCCAGTTTTCATTATTTCCAAAATTACTGACATAACCCAGTGTCTACCAGTCTTGGGTTTTACAATCTTTCATGTGTAAGACATGAACGTTAAATAACACTTCTTTTAAGGTAACATACTACTGAATTTCTTCTTTATTTTTGGGACTCCACAATGCTCAAGAATAGGGCCTGAAAAACAGAATACTCTGAATATCACAGTCTCCATATGACCTTTAATAAAATAAGTTATAATACGCTGGTTGCTGCAATTCAGTTTACCTTATTTTACAATTTTCTTCTTCCTCAATACATATAAATTCGTTCCTATAAGAAGTCAATATATAGACTTGGATCTGAACATAGTGGAGCTGAATCCACGAATTCAATTGTGTTAAAAAACACACTGGAGAACACTTTGCTTTTTGTATTTAACATTTTTAATATTGTTATCATATTCTCTCCCACTATATGTGCGGCTGTCTTTTTCTTTGTAACAGGTGTGTAATGTTGCATTGCATGTGTGTATCAGAATTTTCTTAGTTAATTCTATGTTAACTAGTTAATTCTATGTAGTTTTCAATTTAATGTGAATTTAAATAATATTTTATATTTTTATTTGTACAGGAGGCAAACAATGCTCCCTTCCCCCAAAACTCCATATACTAATCCCCAGAATCTGTGACCATGTCACCTTACATGGCAAAATGAACTTTGACATGTAAATAAATTAAATAATTTGAGATAGGGAGATTATTTTAGATTACCAGGGTATTCCCAATGCAATCAGTAGGTCTCTAAAAGTGGAAAAGACAAGAATAGGAGAGTTGGAGGGAGATGTGTCCAGGGAAGAATGGTCAGAGACATGTAACATTGCTGGCTTTGAAGATGGAGAGTCATGAGCCAAGATATTCGAGCAGGCTTTAGAAAATGGAAAAGACAAGGAAACATAGCCTGAAGAGGAATGTAGCCCTGAATTGCCTTCATATTAGCCCAATAAGAACTGAATCAGACTCCCAACCTATAGAAGTAAGATAATAAACCTGGCTTGTTTTAAGCCACTAGCTTTGTGGTAATTTGTTACAGCAGCAAGAGACAACTAATACATTTATGCTTGTATTAACATTTCTGTAGATAGCCACTTCTTGAAATAGAGCTACTAAAATACAGATAATAGCAAGCTTTAAGTGTTTCAAAAGAGGTATAAAGGCTGCCAAGTCAAAAAAACATACATCTTTTCCAGTAAAAGTAAATGTTATACAAAGCAAAGGGCATTGCTGTCTTGTCATCATATATGCTTTTCTCTTTAAAAAGTGGATGGTTAGGTATTATTGTTTATGGTACCAGAATAATACAGTGCATTCTGTTTTCTCCTGGAGCTAGAAGTGAAATCAAATTCAGTCAATTGCTGCACCAGAGCAATAAATAATAGAAGATATAAAACATTCTCATATCATGTGCAAAGAAAGTTATGTATTAATTTTCAGTAAGAAAAAAAAAAGTATTCTAGTTCCAGTTATATGTTGAATAGTACAGACTTAATGCCACAAATCTCATCCCAGACTGTATAATAAATTCATATAATGCCAAATCAATTGATGATTGCATTTACTAAACATGTCTTAATGGCCGACCATTGGGTAATTTTAACCCACAGATTTTAAAAACACAGGGAAATCCATTAATGTTTTTAAATCACTGTGGTAAATTTTATTTATTTTACATAAGAAGATACTTTCTTTTCTGACAGTATTTAAATGATTTGATATTTCATTTTCTGACAGTATTTAAATATTTCACTTATTTATATATACAGGTATGCACATGTGTATTGAATGATTAATTGTCTCAACCCAAATCGTTGGTCAGAATTAGCCTTAGAAAATATAACAAAGACACTAATATTTTTCTTTGACATCCTGTTACCTTGACTACTACATCCTTCTTCTAAAATACATATGTCTCCTTAGATGAGGGGAGATCTCAAATTTGCCTCTGCCGTGACTCTGTCAATAATATATTCCCTCTTGTACATCTTCTATCATCCCATCAAAACATGCATGTTCTGTATCACAGCACTTGGGCTTTTTGCTAGAATACAAATTGAATTAGTCATTGGCAGTTACTTTTAACATATTATTCTCATGTTGCAAACATATTCATTTTAACATCAACATTCAAAGGCCACTGTCTTGACTCAAAACAATGTATTTGACAGTGAAATTTCCAGGCACCAGAGAAGGAATTGATGTTTGCTTCTTTGTTTTGTTTTGTTTTGTTGTGTTTTGTTTTGTTTTGTTTTGTTCATAAAGCCACATATGGGTAGATTACTAATCAAGCTCTGTTCTCTGATATCTGTTAACTCATGTGCTTACTTGGAGAAGGGGACTTGAAATTTGGCTTTAGAAAAAAAATCACAAGATACCATGTATCCTGTCCTAGGTAAACTGAAACTGGAAACAGAAGTGTTTCTGAATGATAAGATAAGTGTTTCTGAATGCTAAATACTTCTTTTCTTTGATAGAGTTGCATTTAATTATTGTGGAGGCTAGGAAACATATTTTAAAATAGTATAAAATATACTCATGAATATAGTTTATTTTTAGAGTAAGATCATCAGTTTAAATGTGTAGTTGCTTGCTGTCCTTCACAGTGCCATGATTCCCTAAGTCTGTAAATGTTAATAACAGCGGTATAGAAAATATTATGTTATTTTTCCAGTGGATTGGAAAAACCTCCTTCTAGGAAGTTGTGCAGTAAATCAATTGTCAAGTCGTGTTTTCTACCAGCACATCTCACTATATCCTACAAATGAAAAAGCCTGAAGACTATCTTATGGCTAAAGCTTTCAATCTCAATTCTGATCTTGTCCCTGAACCAAGAGCTTACTTAGAAATGGTATGTTTCCCAAAGATATATCAGAGCACACCATAACTACTATGACACTTTTGGGTGGTATAATCATCTCCCTAAAACCAAACCTCTGAAAATTTGGTTGGGGGCAGAATGAGTGATCTCTATCAAAACAGCAGCAGAATGTCATGGATTTTGCTCTTGGGTGTTATTTTTGAAGCCAAGGATTGTTTTATCAACACTCTACTTTTGAGCTACAGGGTCTTGGGTTTAATTGCAAATTTGATTCTCCTATCGCTGAAAGCAGTGTCCATTATTTGGGTCACAAACTTATACTGAGGAAGGCATGTATTTTCAATAGATCTGTATCTTTTTGAGGTGGAAAATGATTCTGTGATAGTGTATGTTCACGGTCCTTTCTTATATTGGAAACTGGAATATCGATTTCACTTGTTGTCATTAAGAGACATGTGAGTATCAGCCTATAGTTTTCCATGGCTGTTAATTTTTCTAAAACCAATATTATGCCTGAAGAAATAGTGTCTTATGGAACACCACCCAGATGTACAGTTGTTGCCTAGCTGTTTCAAACCAGACTAGACAAAAAGAAAAAAGTATATTGAACTGAATCACCACATACACTTCTAAGTTTAAAAGAAGAATTAAAAATATAGGGGTTTCCCTGTGTTTAATTTGAACATTTCCTTGAAAATCAAGAAGGAAACACAGAATCAAAAGATAAGAAAATTCTGTCAATTGGTGTGAAGATTGGCATCAAGAAATTGGTGTAACAACAAGAAGTTAATAAATAAGCAGAGTAATTTTCCAGGAAGAACAAGAAAGAGGTGCTTATCATGGCATATCAAGGAAAGCGTATTAAATCATATAAATATTTTAACTAGTAAATCATTATTACATTGCTTGGCAATTCAATACAGAGTGATATATTCATGAAGCATTCAATAAATGTTAATTGATGGTGATTAGATAAAATCCTGCCAAACACCCCGTTGCATTCAATCAAATGAGTGACCTGAGCAAAGAGAGGAACATGTTTCTTTTCCATTGTTACTAATTTGTCATCCTTAAAATCTTGATAATCTCTATGGGTTATTTTCATTGATGAGTTAATTAATTAATGTTTATTATCTGAGTTTAGTAAGAGGGCCTATGTAATCTCATTTATCCCTATGCTGACCGGTCCTAGCAAATAAATGTGATGAGCATTCCCTTTAAGTGTAGAGAGAATTAAGTGCTGCCTAAACTAAGGCAAGTTCATTTTAAATTGTCAGGACGTGAGGGTTACTGTAGCTTCCCAGGTGGCTTTATATGCTGCTTTTGGGATCTAACCCTTATTTTTCCTAAATGCCTCATCATCATTGTATCTCCTCATTCTGCACTGTGAAATAAGTCAACAGCACAAATATTTAGAGTAAGAAACTCAGTCAAAGATGTTCTGTATGTTGGAAATGGCAAAAAGAAGTTGAAATTATCAACCTGAGCCTTTCTTAAATGGCAACTACTTAGTTCCGAGACTCTGTTATAGCTATATGCTTTGGTTGAGGACCAGGTATGATCATGCTAAGTTCACCTCTTTCACATCAATGGTATATTCCATACCTCTTAGGGTAATGGGGAGGGTTACTAAAATTAAAATATTTGCTGGGGGAAAACTTTAAGGGAACCTTAGCACATACTAGTTTGCAAGATTACTTAGTCAGATTTGAGCTTACCTTTGGCTCAAAGCTTTGACCGTAGCCCTAGGTCTTAACATCTGTCTTCTTAGAGTCTTAGAATGCTGAGCCCAACATCTGTGGACTGATGCCCACCTAACACCAAAATATGAGAGGCTTTATGACTGAGCTAGATGTCAACCAACAACCCATTGTCTTGTCTTGATGGGCAGCACCTGTGAGGCATTTGATAACTGACTATGTTTAGTCCTGGCCCTGACAACTAAATTCCTTGCTTCTTCACTATCTCAATTCTGGTTTCCAAAGTTTTAACAGGATAAAGAAAAAAAGTAATGGCTGGCCTCTTATCTTTCATAGCCTTCCAGCCTTAGCTTATCAGTCACAACCTCTGATATTTCTATTGTCTAACACATCATTTGGCACTTGGCATTTGCATTATGTCTTGGATATATAGATATGTTTTTGTTAATAACTCATAACTATTACTGATGCTACCCCTCCAGCAGTTACCAGTGTTTTCATGTTTGTGAAGCATGTAATATTTACCACGTATGTCAGGAATCACTTTACACATCTCAGTTGATACAATCCTAACTAAAAACAAAACAAAACAAACGAAACACAAAAACATGGGATCAAAGTGTTTCTTTACTCTGTATTATTAAAGAAATAGTTTCTTTTTCTAGAAAAAGAGAGAGGTTAAGAGGTTAATGAATTTGTCCAAATTTGTGCACCTAGTAAGTGATAAGAGTATGAATTTGGACCAACATTAGACTGAGTCATAAGAACTTTGAAGAAAGAGTCTTTGAATCTAACTCAGTATCTTTGTGTCTCTGTCACCCAACATAACCCATTACACCTGAAGGTGTTCTTGAAGTTGGCAATGATGATGCCAGAGTTTCATGGTCTTGCTTTAACTCCCAGGTTTCTAAGCATTTCTAAGTTAAATTATTTCTTCTAAAGAGTATTTTCTCCTGTTCAAATACACACTCTACTCTTCATGTTTTGGCTCAACTATAATTAATAACTCTTCATTTACATAATGTTAGCTGTCTTTTGGCCCCAAGTGTGCTTTTTATTCTTCCCTAATCAAAGTATTTCATTACAGACACTTGGGTTGTGATCAATAGCTGATGAATAACTTCAAAGGAAATTGTCTAAAGTCAGATGCCTACAGGGCCAAGAAAAAGTAGCCATGAGATGAAGGACTTTTAAATAATGAACAATTGAATATATTTATTACTAGTAGAATCAAGTTTTTTATAGCCCCCTTATGTTTATGATTATTTATATGGTTTATGGAATTAAATCCTTGGTTAAGTTTTAAATTGTCATCCTGTCTTATGATATATTATTTTCTCCTTTGTTAGTATATGTGCTTCTCATGTAATTCTATATTTCTGTCTTTGGGTAGAGAAGAGTGAAACTGCATATTAGTTTTTATTTCTTTCTATAATATATTTTCACATACAAAAGAGGCTTGTTTGCCAAGTTTTCATATATATGGGATATGAATTTATTGATGAAAAATGCCATACATGACACCAATTCACAGGCACTTTCAAGCTTCTCCTTCTAAGATAGATGAGGTGAACTTTATTTAGGTGTGATGGGGGACTGGGCGATTTGTTGTTTTCCTCTAGCTAACTGTATAATTTAGGAGGAAGTCAACATAAGCAACAAACATGTTGAATCAACATATAGTTAAGCTTGGAGAAATGTGCTAGCATACAAATTTGATTAATGCCAGCATGGAGAACAATCTTTCCCATGTCTCCTATAAACATTATTACAATAGCAGCAGATTTTATGCCACGTATTTTGCCTTTGTTCTTCATTTTAGAAAATGATGTCCTTGTGTGCACATGTGTTATGTATAATATTCCTAGGATGTAAAATCATCCCAAGAAACCTTATATATTTTCATGAATAGAAAGAACTGAGTTATCTATTTCATAAAATATCGTATAAAAGATCACTATAAATTTAACCCTTTGTAAGCATTTCTGGAATAACTGCTTTTTGATTAGAGAAAAGGTGTATATTTTATAGTTTCAGGTTTAAAGGGATATTAAAAGTTATAAAATAAAATATACAAATTTAACTAAATTTTTATATGTTAGTATTCATGAACACAAATTGCTATAAACTATAAAATAATGGTAAAGTGTCAAGTATTGGCAATAGGCTTCAGTGCACCAATATTTCAATACCAATCTAATATATACCCAAATGAAGAGAATATTTTAAGACCCTCTAGGGGTGCCTGGGTGGCTCAGTTGGTTGAGTGTCTGACTTCAGCTCAGGTCATGATCTCATGGTTTGTGGGTTCAAGCCCCGCATCGGGCTCGGTGCTGACAGCTCAGAACCTGGGGCTTGCCCCTCCCCCCGCTTGTGCTCTGTCTCTCTCCCTCTTTCAAAAGAAACATTAAAAAAATAATAAAAAAAAGACACTCTAAATAGAACAAAAATGAGCAGATTCGGTGCTTCATGTCACTTGCATTTTCTTTCTTTTTTTAAACCACTCTATTGAGGCATGATTGACATGCAAAAAGCTGCATATATTTTATGTATGCAACTTGATGAGCTTAAAGATAAGTATGCACCCGTGAAACCATCACCGTAACCTATACCATAAACATATCCGTCATCAGCAAATGCTGCATGAGAGCACCTAGAGGAGGAATCTAAAATAATCCAACTCATAGCACCAGAGAATAGAATGGTAGTTTCCAGGGACTGGGAAAAAGGGGGAATGGGCTAATATTAGTTAAAGGGTACAAAGTTTTAGTCACAGAAGATGTATAGGTCCTAGAGGTCTGCTATACAGCAGGGAGCCACTGCATTTTCTAAATTAGTATACAGAGAACTGTTTCTCTAGAATATGTTTCAATACAGTATCTATTATAATGGAAATGTGAGTTTATTTTCCTATGCTAAAAGTTACACTTCCCAGTGTCCTGTTCTTTCAAGACATCATTCCCATTGTCATCATTCTTCCTGGTTCTATTATAATAATTTACTATAATTTATAAATAAATTGGAAATCTTCTTCTCCCCTCTTCCCAATTGCCTTTTGCATTTGTTTTAGTTTTCTTAAGTGCCAGAAGCTTACCTTCTTTTCATTTTTACATTTTACATTAAGGAAAGAATAAATCCAACTAAATTTGCTTTTATTTAGACTCTTAATAAAACATGAATTATCTATGTAAGGCAGAAATGTTACAGAAAGAAAACAGCCTTAAGAAATGTCTAGTCTTGTGGCTTATATCAGCTTAGCCTCAGGCAACTAAACTGCCTGTCACATGTAAAACATCAGTTTATGCTTTAACTATAGTGAAGGCATGTTACAAAATTGAAGCTATCATTTTTTCCCAAATGTACAGCAATTTTATTTCATCCATAAATGAAGATTTCAAATTTCATTTCATAAACAAGCTTATTTTAATCAGAACTAAGCATCTATTCAAAGTTTTGCTTCTGTATGGCTTACATTCCTGAGTATGCAAAAATATTCAGAAAAAAATGATTTTTAAACTGTGCACCATGAGTGTAATGAAGTGTAGTGAAGCATTTTTAGTATTGTTAAAAGAAAAAATAATAGGGCAGATATGTTTTGTTACTTTCTATTCTTTATGGACTGAATCAACATCAATGAGTGAGAATGTATGGCTGTAAATATTTTACCTAATGGAAAAATCTTTCTTAATTTAATTTAATGTATTTGTCTATCAAATGTATATAGACCGTCTTGAGAAAACAAATGATTTCTTAATTCCGTCAACTCTTCTGGATCCAAAGGTGATCAACGCCAAGAGAGTTGACAATGACTGTTTCAGGTCTTTATCACAAACCTTGATCTATCTTAGCATATAACTATTATTCATGAGGCCAATTATTAAAATGCTAACACTTTGTTCAATTAATTGTATAAACGAAGAAATATAATCCATTATATAAATTCAGAGTCAAAGCCAGTGAGTTATTTGTGATATTGTTTGTATGAGCAAGAGGGGGAAAGGCAATCCCTAGAAGGATGTAATTGGGTCAATTGTAAGCCTTGAATAGAATTACGTGCACTTAACAAAAATATAATGATAATACAATGCATTGCATGATAGTAGTAAACTGAAATATTAAAATTCTGGGCAACCTATACTGGCATTTATTTTAGGACATTTTTCCTAGAAATAACAACTTCATCGTACTAATTTGTATTCAATGTATAATTTCATTGTTTGTTCTAAATTTATCTTGAAAAAAACACACAATATGTACATATATTTATACATCTATGCATACATAAGTATATATACATATGTAATATACATATATATATACATTTATACATATGTATATTTTGGCATTTTATTTTTCAAAATTGATTTGTTTTCCATCACTGGGAGTCTCATTCCATTATGATAGTGGTGATACAGAGGCACCTCGGTGGCTCAGTCATTTGAGCATCTGACTTCAGCTCAGGTCACAGTCTCAAAGGGTTCGTGACTTCCAGTGCCACATTGGGCTTGCTGCTGTCAGCTCAGAGCCTGCTTCAGATCCTCTGTCCCCCTTTCTTTCTGCCCCTCCCCTTCTCATGCTCTCTTTCTCAAAAATGAATAAACATTTTTTAAAAAATGATAGTGGTGATATTGGAATTTGAAACATTCAAATAGAATTCATATGACATAGATTCCAATTTATGTTTTTCTTTGGAAAACTGGAAGCTTTGTCATTATCCATTTGAACATTTTGTTTTTAAGTTTATTTATTTTTTAAAGTTTACTTATATATTTAGAGAGTGTGTGTGTATGTGAACAGGGAGGGAGAATGAGCATCCCAAGCAGGCTCTGCACAGCCGAAATGGAGACTTGGATGCTTAACCGACTGAGCCGCCGAGGTGCCCCTCCATTTGAATGTTTTGGTTCCTATTTCCTTTACTATCAGGGCATTAGTATACCTATTTTCCAAAATTTAAAATCTGTGTTCTGAAAAGCTTATTTTTAATTTCCTTTTAAATACCTTTAGTGATAGAAATGTTACTGCTAAAATATAATTGAAGTATATTTAGTGCTTCATAATTTTCCAACGTTCTCTCATGCAAAGTTTTTTTTTTTTTTTTTTTTTTTTTTAATACGAGTTCATTTTTTAAAGGAAGTATGTATTCAAGCAAATCAGGAAATTTTAACTTCATATCATGGAACTCTGTATGCGTCAGCGTTGCTTATGTTGCCATTCGAAATGAAACATGATCTATGTAAAAGAAAAGTAGAAATAAATAAGCTCTCCTGCAGCAGCAGGACTTCCCAGGTGAGAACATGTGCTTCAGAAACAGACCCCGTACCTGTGCCTTTCCTAGATTCCTGGCTTTAAGCAAGTTACTCTTTTGTTAGACTCTCATTTCTTCATATGAAAACAAGCAAATAACAATATCTGTATCACGGGAATGGACATGATCAGGATTAAAGTAGAACATGCATGGTGTGGGCACAGAGTTAACCAGCATTAAATGAACATTTTTGCCATTTTTTTTACTGTATTTTTAATTATGATTATGCCTTAACACAGAATATGAGATAAATTAAATTCAGCGTACAAAAGCCTAAAAAGTTATCTTGTTACTGATAAAGTAAATAAATAAACAAAACCAACCAAACAATAATAGAGGCAACAATCAAGAGTAAACTCAGTTGTTGAAGGCTTCTGAAGCTGCCCTTTAAAAAAAACGCAGTTTCAGGGCACCTGGATGGCTCAGTTGGCTAAATGTCTGACTTTGGCTCAGGTCATGATCCCATTGTTTGAGAGCTCGAGCTTTCATGAGTTCAAGCCTGCATTGGGCTCTTTGCTGTCAGGACAGACCCCGCTTTGGATCCTCTGTCCCCCTCTTTCTCTGCCCCTCCCCTGCTCTCTCTCTCTATCTCAAAAATAAATATTTAAAAAATACAGTTTCATTCTGCACATAAATAAATATCAGGTCAAGCAAAAAGATAATCATGATAATTAGGAATTTTATGGTTTCTTAACTTCTGTTGAATTAATTTCAAGCATTTGGTAGCCTGACCCTCAACAAAATGTAGAAACATACAAGCACATGTATATGTAGTATATATGTATTACATGCATGCACAAATATATATATATAATATTTACATATATATATAATTATATATAAAGAGAAAGACACACACACACACATACACACACAGATTAGCATACAGTATTTTTGTTCACAGCAGCCATGTTGCAAAAATCTGATCAGAGAGAAAGCATGTGGCATCATTCTATCCAGAAAAGTCTCATTGACTGAGTCTGATGGTATTCTTCAAGATATCTGAAGTCTTCACATAAATGTCAGTCTGATGCAAGTTATGGAATGCAAATATGTGTAATTTTTTACTTCTAGTTAGGGTGTATGTTTGTTTATTCCAGACAAAAACTACCAGAAAATAGAATTCAATGAAAAATTTTAAATATCCAAGTAGAGGAAAAGAGGAGTCTAATTTAATTCTTTATGCCTATGAAAAGGAAAAGAAATATGTACACGGTAGAATTTCTAGAAAGAGGATTTCGAAGCATGGAAAAGTTACAAAATAATTTGTCCATATGTGAAAATTATTTCCACGGACATATGTTTTTAAAAGACTGCATGTGAATCTTGCTGGATATAAGAGACAGCTTATTGTTGGAGTAGGTCGGCACATTTTGCCAATTCAGCACATGTTTGACAGAACAAATAAGTTTGCTTTTGAAAGTCTTGTCCTGATTTATAAAGAGCACTTAATTTGTTTCCTTTTGTTGAACTTCAGATTAATCAACCCGCTATTTTCAAGCTGGCCTTTGGATGTTCTTCCCTGTTTTTCCCTCGGCTATACTTACTTGCTGGGAATTCTTGTGTTCTTTTGAGAGTTTGCAGCGAGACAACCCAGAAGTTGTGACTAATGGGTTCAGACTAGTACTGCATTCCAGCTCATCCTTTTCAGAACCTCTTGGTAAGCTTAGAATCCCTTGTTTTATCAACAGCTTATATTGGTTTTAATCTCAGCTATGTCCTGAGAAACCTTTGTAGAATTAAATACAGAAGGAAAAGAAATGACACCAGTTTTTTTTTTCTGCGGGACCTCTTGTAGGCTTCTGTCTCATTATGTTAACAATCTGCCAAGAGAATGGAGTCAGATCTCAAGAGCAGACTAGATTGATTTACTTTACAGGCCTTTCCACCCAGCCTAATTATTGCATTACAAATAGCGATTCTTTCACCCCATGAAGGAGCACTTTGATTAGTGCTTGCGATACAGGTGCCGGGGTCTGCTACTGTACCTGCATGTTAACTAGCTTCCTGTATCCCAGTCAAATGGCCCTAACAGCACAGAACAGAGGCAGGCACCTTCCTTTACATATTTCTGAGGTCTCTAAATGAACATGTTTAGGATGGTTACAGACAATGCTATATGATGCTTTTAGTGTTGGGTAAAAACACACACTCTATAGCAGCATCCCTAAAAGCAAAAAGTATGGCCTCACGTGGTCTCTCCTATCAACATTATGCTTGAGATAAGGTTAAATATGTGAAATCTTGTTTTAGAGAACAGGGAGTGTGGTGTTTTGAATTACAACTTGTAATTGCTTTTTGTATCAGTCTTCTGTGACTGCTGTAACAAATTACCAAAAGTTGGGTGCCTTAAATTTATTCTCTCCCAATTCTGAGGTTAGAAGCCTAATATCAAGGTGTTCATAAGGCCACATGCTCTCAGGAGGCTCTGGATAGTCATCCCTTCCATGCCTTTCTTCTAGTTCCTGGTGGTTGCAGCAACCCTTGGTTGGCATTCCATGGATTGTGGTGGCATCCATTCCAATCTCTACCTCTGTCATCACATTGACTTCTCTCTGTGTCTCCTCTATGTGTCCCTTATAAAGACACTTGTTACTGTGCTTGGGGCCCACCTAGATAGTCCAAGATGATCTCATCTAAAGATCTTTACCTGAGTTTTACATGCAAAGACTCCTTTTTCTAAATAAATTCACATTTACAGGTGCCAGGATCAGGACATTGACATATATTTTTGGGTACCATCATTCAACCCACTACATATCAGACATGCCAGGATGCTTAGTGATTTGTCACGTATTTGTTGGTCTTTGAAAGTTATTTTCTGTTGTACTAATTAAAGACTCACTTGAAAATGGAGACTGTTTCTAGTTAAAAATGGGCTTGGGAGAAAAGTAGTATTGATCAGTTAAACAAGGAGAAAATGGGGTGCCTGGGTGGCTCAGTCAGTTAAGTGTCCAACTTTGGCTCAGGTCATGATATCACAGTTCTTGGGTTCGAGCCCCGTGCTGGGCTCTGTGCTGACAGCTCAGAGCCTGGAGCCCGCTTCTGATTCTGTGTCTCCCTCTCTCTCTGCTCTTCCATGGGTCACACTGTGTCTCTGTCTCTCAAAAATGAATAAACATTAATTTTTTGAAGAAAAAAATGTTTTCCTTGTAAGAAAGTCATTTGAAATGTGAAAGAAATAGCAGTACATTATGGGAAATAAAGTTATTGCTTAAAAATTAAAGAAATGTAAATACAAATTATGTTGTAGAGCAGTGGTACCCAATCATGGGTGATTTTGTCCCTTCTTCCCAGTCTCTAGGGAATAACTAGTAATGTCTAGAGACATTTTTTTTCATTGTGGCAAAATACACTTCACGTACATTTTTTTAAGCATACAGTTCAGTGACACTAAGTATCTGCATATCACCACCGTCACCATCATTCATCTCCATCACTTTTTCGTCTCCTGAGCTGAAACTCTGTACCCATGGAATAATAATTCCTCATTCCTCCCTCCCACAAACCCTGAAAAACACCATTCTATTTTCTGTTTCTATGACTTTGACTACTCTAGGTACCTCATATCGGTGAAATCACAGTATTTGTCCTTCGGCACCTGTCTATTTCACTTAGCATAATGTTCTCAAGGCTCATCCATGCCTTAGGATGCATCAGAATTTCATTCCTTTTTGAGACTGAATAATATTCTATTGCATGTATATACCACATCTGGACATTTCTGTTGCTTCCACCTTTTGACTATTGTGAATAATATACTATATGCATTGGTATATAAATAGCTACTTGAGTCTCCGCTTTTGGTTATTTTGGGTATGCGCACTAGAAGTGGAATTATTGGGTCATATGATAATTCTGTTTAGTTTTTTTGTGGGTTTTTTTGTTGTTGGTGTGTGTGTGTGTGTGTTGTTTTTGGTTTTTTGTTTTTGTTTTTGTTTTGTTTTTGTTTGTTTGTTTGTTTTCTTTGAGAAACCATCATATTATAGAAATGTTTCTTACTGTCAGGACCAGAGGTGGTAGTGCTACTTGCATCTGGTGGACAGAAACCAGGGATGCTGCTAACCAGCCAATCATACACAAGATAGCACCTTTCCCCATAAACAAAGCATTAAGTGGTCCAGAATCTCAATAGTGCCCCTGTTGAGAAACTCTGTTTTAAAGAAATCTTAAATTAAGAATGATCTTGATTCTGTTACTTTAATTCTTCCAAATATTGTCGGAGAGATACCGGATATCGCATTGTTTACTTCTATAAATAACGCTCCAACCATGGATCATTGTACAATACAATTTCTCTTTCCCTGTGTGAGGTCCCATCACCTCTTTCCTCTTCCAATGCTCTGCTCTCTAATATTGGTTTGCCTGGTGTGCAGTGAAGAGGATTGATGTTTAACTGCCTTTCACTCAGTTGGGGGCTTTTGGGGGGGCAACTTTTAGAAAATAATTTATGAAATCATAATTTATGTTCCAAGAACATAGCTTAAAAGCTTATAATTTTCCCTTGTTCAATGAACGTATTTTTAAAAGGTAAATACATTAGGGCCCTTTAAAACCTTGCAGGAAGAATTTGACAAACAACAATTAGAAGAGAAACTACTTTATAGAAAAGAATTTAAAATGTCTAGTGGTCATACAATTTCGAGCTAGAAGAAATTTTCAGGTTGTAAAGGGCCTACTGTAAATGGAACTGTGTAACTATTACTGCACTGAATCCACAATACCTATTTCATTGATAAAGAAACTGACATTCTAGGAGATTAAATAGATTCCTCAAAACCACCCAGCTAATGAGTGGTAGTCCAAAGGTAAATTTTTTCTCTGCTGGTCTTCATGCTGCCATTTCAAATCCCTTGAGTCAATCCGTTTCACAAGTGAAGAACCTGTAACCCAAAGAGTTTTGACTTGGCCAAAGTTACCAAACAAAGACCAAACCTACCTTTCAAACTTGTGTGTTGTCTTACTATAGCTTTTATTCAGTCTTTAGTCTCTGCCATCCACAGCTAGATCCTAGCTAACTGGCAGCTCTTAGCCCAGCATCTGCATGGACAACTAGTAAAGCGTCTCCTTCAAGGTCAGAGCTGGAGGATTGGTCATTTGGTTCCCATGTTAGATGTAAAAAAAAAAGTGACTACAAACATTTGACTGCACAAAATTAAAGTTACATAGTATACTATTAACCAAAACTTCTTCCCCCAACAATCCAATTTTGCTGTCAGTAAGTCAATTACATAGCTCAACAAGGGTGATGGTTTGTGTAGAAATCAACTAAGGTATATATTGTAGAACACCCAATAAATGAATGAGGAATACTCCTTTTTACAGGAAAGGTAGAGAATAGTTATTTCGTTTGGTGAGGCTGTGAATATGGAAGCTATTGTAAGAGGGGTTATCTTATGTCTTTTCTAAAATAGGTCAATGCACAAAGTAAAAGAAAGATTAATATTTCAGTTATCTTTTCTACAAGAAAGATTAAAATTATCAGAAAACCACATCAATAATTACTGAAATATTGAATTATAACATAAATGAAGTTTTAGTGATCATTAATTTAATACAACTGAAAATTATTTCTCCTTTTTTTCAGTGTTATAGAGTTACAGATAAATGATTTAAAACCTACCAGATTCACTTATCACCTGTAGAATAGTTCTAACTACCAGTGGTTTTTAATCAGTGCATAATGTTCTGTTTTTTAATCACCATGCAAAATAATTCATGAGGTTGTATACTTTTCAGTATAACAAATATATATATATTTTTAATCCACGATAGATAACTAGCTAAATCTATTGTGTTTACTCATCATGTTCATATTTCCTAAGTCATGATAAATGCAAAGATAATGCATGATAATGCAAAGAAAATCATGTTCTAATTGCTTCTTTTAAACATTTCTTTTTTTAATGTTTACATATTTTTGAGAGCGAGAGAGAGGGGCAGAGCATGAGCAGGGGAGGGGCAGAGAGAGAGGGAGACACAGAATCCGAAGCAGGCTCCAGGCTCTGAGCTGCCAGCACAGAGCCTGTCATGGGGCTCAAACCCATGGACTGCAAGATCATGACCTGAACCAAAGTCAGTTGCTTAATTGACTGAGCCACCCAGACACCCCATGTTCTTATTGCTTTTTTTTTTTAAAAGGGGACCCCTGGGTGGGTCAGTTGGTTCAGTGTCTGACTTTGGCTCAGTTCATGATCTCACGGTCTCTGAGTTTGAGCCCCGCGTCAGGCTGTGTGCTGTCAGTTCAGAGCCTGGAGCCTTCTTTGGATTCTGTTTCCCTCTCTCTCTGCCCCTCCTCCACTCACTCTCTGTCTCTCAAAATATGAATAGATGTTAAAAAAATTTAAAAATAAAAAAAATATATTTATTTGAGAGAGTGAGAGAATGGGGGAGGGACAGAGAGAGAGGGAGACAGAGCATCCCAAGCAGACATGGCTGCCAGTACAGAGCCCATGGCAGGCTTAAGCCCACGAACCATGAGACCATGACCTGAGCCAAAACCAAGAGTCGGATGCTTAATGAACTGAGCCACTCATACCCCCCAGTTGCTTTTTAACATATAGTCACAAATGTAAATTTTAATATTGATTATTTAGCCACTTATTGAAAATGTTGAGATGGGCCAAGAATATAATAAAATACAATCGCCTCACAATTAAACTAATATGTAAACTACAGTTAATCTCACATTCAAGCTCAGAGACATCAAAATGGACATGCATATTTTTGTGTTTACAATGCAATCAATTGATTAATAAAAGAATTTTATGGGACTAAAATTTTTTTAAAAAGTACTTGTGTCAGCCAGGATGAAGTCAGGAACACAGAAACCCTGTTGGTTATTTCAATAGAGAGGGTTTTTTTGTTTTTTAAAAAACTATTTATTTTGAAAGGGTGAAGGGGGGGAGGGGAAGCTGAGATAGAGGAGAAAGAGACTCCCAAGCAGGCTTTTCACTGTCAATGCAGAGTCCAGTGCGGGGCTGGGACTCATGCACCATGAGATCATGACCTAAGCCGAAATCAAGAGTCAGGTGCTTAACTGATTGAGCCACCCAGGTGTCTTCCAATAGAGAGTTTTTATTATAGGCAAAAGATTAAAGAAATATTGGAAGACAAAAACGACAAAGTGAGAACACTGAAGGGACATTGAAGTAGTAACTGCTGGAAACAGTTACCATCCTTAGGACCCCAGATCAAAGGGAAGAGGGTGTTTGGAATCCAGGAACTTGGAGGAGGTGCCCTATCATACTGGGATTACTGAGCAGAGGGGCCCACGTGCCTAGTGCAGATCTCTCATGAGCTTGCAGGTCAAGTTACACAGAGATAGAGTCCCAACCCCAGTAGCTCAGGTGATGGACCTGTGGAATTTGAATTCTGAAGAGGTGCCACCAGGGGTATATCTTGTGAGTCATGACGGGTCTGGAAGTGTGGAAAGAAGCTAGGGCTCTAAAATGAATTTCAGTTGGAACCAGTGCCACAACCTGGATAATGTGCCTTTGCTTGGGTGGTGCTGTTAGGAATGGACAGAATCTCTCTCCTACAAGGTGTGGGTTACATCTTCCGTGGGCCCCTCTTGTGTGCACCAGCCTGGCAGCAGAAGCGACTCCTTCCTTCAACTCAGCTGAGTGCCCCACCCGGGCAGCAACTACCAGGGAGCCAGCTCTCAAAAAAGGAACGCAGTTTGCAGAGTTCAGCTTCTGTCCCATAAAGTAGAGACTAGGAGAACAGATTGGGATTGACAGACAATCGTTTAATAACAAGCACAGTGTCCAAAGCTGGTTTCAAAGCCTCTCTTAGAGAATAATAGCTGTTACATTTATTTCTAGCATAGGAAATTACCATCAACTCACTAGAACTTACTAGTGTACTGAAAATAATTACTGGAGGAGAAAGCACGATCGTGTTATATGTGCTCAAGATAGTTATCTCATGTGAGTCACGGTTATTGAGATTTATTTTTAAATATCCTGTCTTGGGAATATGGTAGTTTGACATTAGACTCAGATTTCATTGAACCAATTGCTGGAAGAATCCACATTAAAAATAGATTATATTATAGGACTTAAGTCTCAGATTTAGTGACAGAAACTAGAACCTGCATATTTTGATTCTCAGTTTTAAACCGGTGTCAATATAACACAATTAGTGATTAAAATATTTACATAAATGATGAATGTGTATTTTTTAAGAAATGCTCATATATTTAATTCAGCAAATATTTATTGACCACCTGCAGTGTGCCTGATACTGTCTAAATTGCTAGATATGCAAAGATTAATGAAAAAAGGCCTTTAAAATAGAGAAGTTTCTAAAATCTATGACATAATATATATTATATTTGGCTATTTACTTTGACTCTAATATCTTCTATAAAATGTGTTTAAAATAACCAGTTAACATACAACAACCACAAATTTTTGCAATGATGTTTTTCCCTAGACGGGCCATATTTTTTAACCTACTGGTGCATTTGTGTGAGAGTAACCACAAATTAATGCCTGATATCACCTGAGGGTATCCCTGATGCAATCAATATAAACCAAAATACTCCTGAGGAGTAAATGTACCTTCAGCTGTGTGATAATGTCTGGAAAGACATTAACTGACCTTATAAATTAACTTGCCTGAAACCCACACAGTTGTTTTCTGATATTTTGGTTTATGTTGATCATCTGACAGCCCCTTAGGCCAGTGCTGTGCACAGCCACTATTAGCAAGGTGTTTATGCTTTGGTAATGCATTTCTTGAAATCACATTATATACAAGCCTTTATTACAGACATCCGTTATAGAAATTCAGATAAGATCCTTCCAGCTTTGAGTTACAGTGTCACCCATAGATGACTTTTTACATTTATAGACTATTGTCGAATGGTAGTATAAAAACATTTTTAAAACAACAAAACATTAACTAGATTTCTCAGCTGGGATGTCCCTGTAGGAGTGTCCTATACTCCAACCCCACAGAAGGCCACTTGCAAATTCCACCTTCATTTCCTTTTTATTTCTTGTGTATTTCACAATATTTGTGAGATAATGTGTAGCTGGAGATATGTCATTGTGTTTTACTCTCTCTAACAAAACTGTTAACTGAACCACTGCTGTTCGCCATGCAAAAATATCTCACAGATGGAACTGAATATCTTATCTACCACTCTACCTCATGCTACTAATATTAGGATTAATTAACTAGATCCACCTAATGACATATTGGTCATTTATCATGTGGATATATTACATATTTCTGCTTAGGAGGAGACAATTTGACCAATTTGTATACAGTTTGGAGAAATATAAAGCCTGCCAAAACAATTTTGTTATTGGGAAAACAGCTGACAGATTCAAGGGCTTTGGATATGTAAACAATTGGCAGATTGTCCATAAAAAGTAATCTCAGGAAACATACTGATGTTTCTATTTTAAAAAATAAATAATGGATTTAATAAAATCATGAATTATAAATAAATAATAGATAGATTTTTCACCAAGTATTTATTTGTGGTTACTATGCTCAGGTCACAGTGATATATGGCTCCTTATAAATCCCTTTTATTTTCTATTCTTGTCTGTGGGTTCTGTAGGAATCTTAAACCAAACTATTCTTTTCTCAGTATAATAATTTAAAAAGCCTAGTGAAAAAGATAGCAGAAATAAGAAATCATTTATAATCAGTATGTATTTGAGACTTGACAATGTTCAAGCTATATAAAGTTTATGAAAATAGGTATGATGCCATAATTCAGTGATACAAGCAAAAAATGTTATTCCAATTACATCTGAGGATATTAATGTTCACAAAGAGTAAAACATTTTGACAAGGTGACATGGTTAATGGTAGAACCTGGATTAGAATTTATGTCTTCCACATGCACTTGATAATACACTACCCTAAATTTTCCCTAAACCTTAAATAATTCCACCACAGAGAGCTTGGTATCTTTGATTTCTCATAATAGATGTTAATGTCCACTCATTATATTCAGTGTTTTATATTTAGTTCCTTGTATTATAAGCATATTTTACAGTTCTCCTCAAATAATTGATCCCTTATTTGTTTCACCTATTGTGCCCAGTACAATACCATGTTGATAACTGTCTAGTGATAGAGTAGTATACGATGGTACTCTTCTTGATTAAAAATTGTGTATAATTGTTTCATCAGTATATCTCTAAATAATGCAATGATTGGATAATTTGCAACAAAAAGTAAAACTAATTATAAATGTAATTGAAATGTTCGTGATGTCTAAGTTATGTTGTTATGCCGTAACTAAGGGTATTTGTGTAAGATACTATATGACATCTTACACTGAATCAAAACATAATGTGTAAATGGTTGGTTGTGGATTAGTATGGGTTTGTGTGGATGCTCTCAAATACATTGGCTGCGTTGGGATTGGAAATATCTTAGAAAAGAGAAATAAAATCTAAGAATATTATTTTCCTTAATGCTTGGCATATGAACTTTAATCAATACCTGTAGAGTAAACATAATTACTGTTGCACCTCAACACTTCTTTCTCAATGTCTTACTGGAGACTCAGAACATTGAATTATGTAAAGGTCTTCAAAGCCAAATATGATTCTTCCAATCCTCCAAAATTAGACATTTTTCCTTTATTTTTTAATAATTTATATACTATGATCAAGGAAATATTTTGTTTCTGAGGTTCTAACATGTTATACATTGATGATAAGGCTATAGTTTTAAGTTTCTTTCAAGAAATTGAAATGGTGTCTCATTCAGTTGTATAATTTAGAAGGTGGATTGAAGATTCCATAGCATAGGCATCGTGTAATCTGTTAAATTTGTACACTGACAGTAAGATTTTAAATAGAATTTCAGAAGCTCAATGCTCTATGGCTTAGGATGGCCTAGCCAGAGCTTCGGATACATGATGGTAGATTTTTAAAAATTTATATTCCGTGTGCATTAAACATTGCCCAGTTTTAAGCAGGTGGTACAGTATCCTTCCTTCCCTGCTTTTGCCAGTGAAAACTCTTACTTTTATTTAAAAATATGCCATGTTTTCAATGAAACTAAATATAACACAAACATCTATTTGGAGATCAGAAGTAAAGATACTGACCATTGTTTCAAATATTATGACTTTAATATGAAATTTAAAAAGATACCATTATCATATTTTTAGCATTTTATGGCGTTGAACACATTTTTTACAAACATAATGTGTTATCTTTTTCTTATTCTTGTTCTTTTCTAAAGAACTCTAATTTCAATGAGTATAGAATATGTGGGTTTATTTTCCCAATGGTGATTATAGTGATTAAGTTTATTTTTCCTCTGAGATATCAAGACAGATATTATAGTAATTTTCAGATGCAAAAGCATCTATGTTTAAGTAAGTTTATATTGCTTATCACATGAAAAGTTAAAATAATCAGGAAGTATCAGAATCAGGTTTTTGGATTTTTTTTAATCCTACAGCAACAAAACACAAGAGGATAGGTGTTTTGACAATACAGTGGACCAGATGTTATTTCTTAGCACACTTTAAGCATTCTATCATGACGTGAATTCAGTATTCTGTCGTTCTAGTGAACTTAATAGAAGTACACAGCAGTTGAAAAGTGTTTAAATTTGGGTAAAAGAAATTGCTTAAACTTTAGAAAAGTTTTAATAATTTTGAAAACCTTAGTGCAGTATGGCTCAGGACGAAATCCATGAGATTCCTGATATAGTTCATGAGGTTCATAGTTGAGAACTAATGTTTTGATTGCATTCTAGCATCTCTTATTTGACTCTCATTCACTAGGACTCTTTAATTCCATTCTGAGCAGATGCTAATATATACTTCACCTAGAAACGTGTTTGTTGTTGAGAGAATTCAGGAAAGGAAACAGGGAAAGCTAGTTTCTGACCTTGATTTTGACACCTATCAGCCGTGATGTTTTGCCAAGTCAGTTTCTACTTCTGGAAAATAATGAAATTTTCCCAGGTGACCTTAAAACTTCAGCTTAACTGACTTTTTAAAATTGCCTTTCTGACATAACACAGTACTTATGGTTACAGTTTCCTCCTCCATTTCCACAGACCTTTACACTGCCCCAAAGCTTTTGATGTGTCTATTATGTACTTTAACTGTAAAATTCTTGAAAGCAGGAGATGGTTTAGGTAATTCTTTAATCCTAAAACTAACCAAATGTAACCATTTACATGAGTTACATTTGTATTTGTTGAAAGAATGAATGAATGATTCCTAGTTCTCTTCTAACTCTAAAAATCTACACATTTTGTCTGGATTATCACCAAAGTTCCTTCCAACATTTTTTTTTTAAATTAGTTCTATATTCATCTATTCCATACTTAGATTTTCTTAAGTAACCATGTCGCCTACCCGCTGTATTGTGATGATGGAATATTTGATGAAAAAAAAATGTATTCCATTGCAGAAAGTGGTTTGAATATTAAATGTTAGATAACTAGTGTGCCATGTTCTAAGTTTCCATTAAGGAAGAGAATGATACAGAGTCTATTTCTGCACTATCATTTCTTTTTTTTTATTTTTTTTAATGTTTATTTATTATTGAGAGACAGAGCGTGAGTAGGGGAGGGGCAGAGAGAGAGGAAGACACAGAATCTGAAGCAGGCTTCAGGCTCTGAGCTGTCAGCGCAGAGCCCGACGTGGCGCTGGAACTCACAAACCGCAAAATCATGACCTGAGCCGAAGTCGGACACTTAACCAACTGAGACACCCAGGTGCCCCCCTTTTTAAAAATTTTTTTTTTTCTGCACTATCATTTCTTATATTACATTGCCTTTCTATGTGCTTGAAACACTTTTCACTGACATGTATCTCTATTTTTATTTATGTAGGTTTTATGTGTTCCAAATCTGTGAACTAAGATAGATAAAGCACATCAAATTTTGAAGCTGTTTTTAATTTTCAAAGGATAGATTTATTTAAATTGAATACAATAATACTTAGGATATGTCTTGAGGCATAATCCTTAAAACAAAACAAAACAAAACAAAAGGGAAAGAAACATTCAATAAAACTCTGGGCCCTGCTTTTTCTCAAGTGGATAGCACTGTTTTGTCAATAGCTCCATCTGCAGACCAGGGACAGCTTGTGACTCTTGCTTAGAGATCATGTTTTAAAGAAGGAGCTCTCACTCAGCTCACTGTTGTCTATTAAAATTTGATTTGAAAGGCAACACCCGAAGACACCTTTTTGAGGTTAATTTTTTAGCAGTGTCAGGTTTTATATGATTTCTGAGAGGATAGCTGTAGGCTCTGTCAATGGGAATTCATTGGGAGAGAGGGAAAGAAGGAAAAGGAAGCAATAACTATTGCTGAAGGCCTGCAATCAAGCATAATAAACTCTTCAGTCAGCTGTTTAAATAAGTACACAGCAAATTAATTTTTCCCCTTTTTTTCTGCAGAAAATTGATTTATCTGAACATTTTCCCCCATGAAGGCAGTTTCTAAGCTGTCATGTACTCAGCGCTCTTTCCCTAGTGATGTGAGAACAGTTCAGTTCCCACTGCCAACGCTATAATTTCAGTAGTTTAAATAATATGTGCTTCGAGCAGTGGTATTGTCAGCAGTGATTCTGCATTAAAGGAGGTGGGTGAGGGGATGAGTTTTGCCATGCTTGAATGTATTTTCTACTGGGGGTCTCTAGCTTTGGAACACTAGAGGGCTGTATAAGTCTTTTTTTTTAGTAACCTGTAATGGTACTGGAATCCCTGAGAAGGTGGGGTTCACATTATATATTAAAATCAAATCTCAGTCTTTGAAAATGCAAAAATATCAGCAGAATTCAAAAGTATCATGTATACTAGTGGCTAGATACACACATGCGTGCTTCCTTTTATCCAGTATATTTCAAAGCATAATTACCAAAGCTGAGAACACCTGTTTATTGAATGTATCAGTCTTCAATGCAGCCATACCTGAATTTTTAAGTGGCCATAGATTTTTTCCCATACAGCCATCAGAGGCAATATATTTTCTTACCTAATTAATATGTTTGTAATGGAGCACATTAATGTAGGCTGCAAAAAAAAAAAGCGTGTAGTTACAATGAATTTGTTCCTATGTGTGCCATATTCATAACAGCAGGTGGTTAGGGGGCTGATATGAGGTAATAGCTGAGAAAATGCTTTGAAAATATGCAAGTGCTGTAAAAATATAAGGTGGCTGTATTTATCGCTATTAATCAGTAAGTTTCCATGGTGTAATGGTTTTCAGAACATGGCTTCTGGAACATAACAGACTGGATTAGATTAGAAAAACTTTCATTGTTGGGGAAGCAATTTTTTCAAAACCACACCACAAACAAAGATAATTCTTGTTGTTTTTGGCTTTCAAGCTTATGTATATCAACTTTTAGTTTCAAGCTAATATGCTTCTTCCACTTCTACTTTCATGCTGAATAGATATCAACACTTTGTGTGCATCTGTTCTTAAATACTCTTTGAAAAGTGGAAAAGAACTTTTATATAAGACACCTACACACGTGGTCTCTATTTATCAGTTAAAACCTGAGAAAGAGGGGTGCCTGGGTAGCTCAGTCAGTTGAGAGTCCAACTTCAGCTCAGGTCATGATCTTGCAGTTCCTGAGTTCAAGCCCCGCGTCCGGCTCTGTGCTAACAGCTTGGAGCCTGCTTCGGATCCTGTCTCCCTCTCTCTACCTCTTCCCCGCTCATGCTCTGTCTTTTTCTGTCTCTCAAAGATGAATAAATATTTTTAAAAAAAACTGAGAAAGAGTGGGAGACAGATCAATCTACATGAACAATAATAGATGGAGTTCATGATCTAATTTTAATTATTTTTGGTAATTTTAATTATTTTGGTGTTACTGAGGTAACACAATGGATGTATGAAGTGTAACAAAGGTGTAAGGATAAAAGGAGTGCACTTCAGGCATTTGTGACAGAAAAAATAAGGCAAATGTATTGAGTCAGATGTATAATGTAGGTACATAAATAACTATAGAAAAAGGCAGACTATGATAAATGTCTCAAAATAGGGAAACATTAAGAGAAGAGAATAGTATATGTAGATATAAGTGTAGAAAATGCTTCATAAATAAGGCAGCCTTTGAAACACAGGTTGGGGTTTTGGTAACATTCTGAAAAGTACAAATGAATAAAAGATTCTTAAGGAGAAAGAACAGCATGGGCAAAGTTTCCCAGGCACAAAAGAGTAAGACTTAATTCCACTACTTAAACTATAATTCAAACTAAAGGATTTTAAACTTTACCCTCTAGGACTTATTGTATAGGCATTGGGGGCAGGAAAATATCAAGATCTCTTGGAGAGAATAATCTTATAGCACAAAATGAAAACTATGAAAAGGGAACAGTTGAAGGCACTTTGCTACTTCGTTTCACAACTAAGTTTTGAAATAGATCAGTAGATATGGGTGGGAATAGAGTGAGGAAAATTAAGGAATAAGAGGCAATAAAGGTGCATGGCTTTGTATACCAATTCATTCAAAATAAGTGCTAGACACTAAAGTTCTAGAAGCCAATAGAGTATATAGTTGTAGGTATTCAAACGTAACAAAAAATTCAAGTACATAACTTGAAAAAGAACTCAACACTAAGTGTGTGGAATTTGGAAAAATCTACATAGAGTGATAATCGAACTTAGGGTAGACACAAAGTCTGAACATAGTAAAGACAAAGGGAAGAAGTCCCCAGGAAATGGACTTTTGAGGATCTAGCAGAAAAAAATTGCTATGACTCAAAGTAAAACAAAGGAGTAAGTGCAACAAAGTGGAAAAATATGAAAAAAAAAAAAATAGACATCAGTAAGGCCGAACTTAAAGAATGGCTACTTAACATTTTCAAATTCTGGAGAATGGAAATGCTTATCCCAGAAAAAGAGACTAACTCATGGATTTACTATCTCTTCCTTTCCTATATTTCTGAGTTTGAATCAAGTGTATTCTTCACTTTGGTCATAGAAAAACTTTTCAGCTGATTGGAGTTGGTGCTTGCCTCACAAAAGTAACTCCTACTTCTCCCATTATCACCCTTTGTCTCACGGGTCACCTGCAGTTTACCCTGCAGATCCCCAAACTCTATCTGATCCTGCGTTATGTGAGAAATCTGTCTTTCTTTGGGCATGAATAAGACCCAGGACTTTTGTTCTGAACAGTCTTTTTTTAAAAAGTTTCACTTCTCTATGTTCCATCTCCTCAGATTTAAGTTTGTAAGTCGTAATTAAATTTTTGACAATCTATACTTCTGAGAATTTTTCTGAATCGAGTAGTGCTCTTTTTTGCCAGTCCTATATTCTGCCTCAGAATGTCACTTCTGAAGGAGAGGATGAGGCCTTTATTCAAACCCTGGGTCTGCTACTTACTAGCAAACTACTCACTTAGCAAATTACTCACTCTTTAATAAGTGTTATAAAGTGGTATCAGGTAAGAAGTAGTTATACTACCACCTACAACTGTATTACCGATACAGTAGATGAGATCAATGTGCATTTTCTAAAGAATAAATAATATTTATTTTGCCCTATGATTTTTTTGCAGCATATTGAAAAATTGGGATTACTTTGTTCTTTTAAATGCAAACATTTTATTGATCCTATGTGTTGACTATGTTGGTTGATCCCTCCAAGAGACTTGAGATAGCACTGCATTGATGGTGTGCTCTTAAGTTATTCAATAATTTTGGTATTGATTTAGAAGATTCTAACAAATTTCCAAGAAGTAAATGCGAGTTGAATTTTAAAAAGAAATAAAATAAATTTCTGTTAATAAACAAAGTATACTTCAAACTCTCCTAATGATTACTATCACAACTAATATTTTATTTCTTAGATATGAAATGTAAGGCAATGGCTTTCTTCATAATACATGTAATCAATGGTACAATTTTTAAAGGGACTATATTCAAATAGAGTTGAAACTATATATAATAGAGCATGAGAAAAATTCTTTTCTCTTCCTTTTATATTGCTTTTTAGTAAGGATCATGCTGATTCAAGCCAAGACTTGAATCACAAAATATAATATCCATTTTATAAACAAAGCAGGAGTTCATAGGCAAAGCTTATAACTCAATTCCTGTTTTAAATTTGTATAGAGAAGTTGGAAACTTCCAACTTCAAGAATTTCCATTTGTAATAGCTTAATTATAATAGTTTCCTCAAAATACCAATCAATGACAAGAGTAGATAATTAAAAAAAATGTTTATCACCAGGTTACACTAATGACTGAATATTTTAGATGAATAATTCATAGTGTTACATTTTATTTCTTTACCATAACTTATCAAAACTACTTGAAAAAAGTGGCAATGTGTAGTGATGACCATAATTGCAGTAATATTTCCTATAACAATGATTAGGGACATAAACACTTAAGTGATTTATGTGTAGGATATGTTTTAACTAATTTACAAATGAGAAAGTAAGAGTTGGGAAAATCAAATTATTTGTCAAGGGTTACAACCACTTAGATGCAACCATATCTTCTAGCTTCAACTTGTGTGGTTTCCTGTCTAATTTGGATTCTAGGTTGCCATAAAAGCTTTTTAGGTCTGGTTTCCCATTATTACTATTAGACAGCCACTATTATTTCTTCCTAAATAGTCATGATTTTCATGCCATTTCTCTTGATCAAAATGTCACTGGTGTCTTGATCTGCTTGTGCGCTCGCTCTCTCTCTCTCTCTCTCTCTCTCTCTCCAGCTCTGTCTCTCTATATATTATATACATATAATAATCATTTGTGTATGTATATACACCTTTGTTTTCTATTTGGAAAACAAGAAAGAAACCAATAAGCAAAATTCTGGGGACAAATGAAGTAATAATTTTGTGTACTTGGGAGCTAAGACCACTTAATTTACATGTCAATAACTATTTGTTTGCTGCTGGAGACTCTTCTGCTGCTTTTCATATTTGTGTGTCTGCCCTTCAGATTTGACTTAAAATAATTAGGAGCTTTCCAAGAGATTCTGTAATTTGTGCAAAGAATTTCAAGTGTTTATTCATGCATTGATAAGTAAGAGTATAGCGATAGGTAGGCTAAATCAGACAAGTGACCAATTACACCGAATAACCAAGGGGCACAATTTTAATTAAAATACATGACTCTTAATTGACTATTCTGTAGGAGTCAAGTAAAAGACTAGAAAAGCTGAGTATATGGTAGCTCTAGACATTTCCCAGCTATTGATAAATCAAAGGAATTTTTTATGATGGATAGATAGATAGATTTAGAGCATGTGTGGGGGAGAGGCAGAGAGAGGGAGAGAAAGTATCCCAAGCAGGGCTCGAACCCACAAGCTGTGAAATCATGACTTGAGTCTAAACCAAGAGTCGGATGCTTAACTGACTGAGCCACACGGGTGCCCCAGGAATATTTTTTTAACAATTGCCTACTATGTACAAAGCATTGTGCTACTTGTTATAAAACATACTAGAAGTATCAGAAATAGTTCCTTCCTCTAAAACCTTCTAATCTGTTTAGAAGTGATCTACTTATGGCATAAATTTGAAAAGTTAAACAATAATACATAAAATGATAAAATGGCTAAAATTTGGAGACGTGTGTTGAAGGGGAAACACAACTGGCTTTGTTTTATAATATTGAGCAAGGTGATGCAGGTCAGCATAAAGAGTAAGCCCATGGGTTCTATATGCACGCACTCAGGCTTTGAATCTGTTTTTTAGATCCATTTTTAGATCTATTCTTTCCTGGCTGTTTCCTCATTTGTAAAAACAGAACGGTAATAACTCCTACATATGGTTGGTGTGAGGATAAATGACATGAAACACTTCAACACACTGTCTCCCAACAGAGTGGGTGCCAGCTGTTATTATCAAGGTCTGGGCTACGGGTGCATCCCTGGGACTGGACGAGAGGGTTCGTGACAGTAGCAAAATTAGATATTATGATCCCTGTGGTTAGTGTGGGGTAGGGGATTTGGGAACATGTGGAAACTTCTCTAAATTTTGCTGTAACTAATGCCTGTTTGGTTCTGAAGCCAATGTGGTATTGGATGATTCCACTGAGGCCAGCAACTAATGACTTGTGACAAGCATGACTTGGCAGTTAAACCATGCAAATTGACAGTGTATCTGGACTAACCTGGTGTTAGGCAGATAGTTTGTGAGTGCCTGCTGGGCAAAAGGGAAAAAAAAGACAAATAAAAAGTGTCTTTTAGATTTGACATTATCATTGAAGTTTCCTTGATTGTGGGCTTTTACCTGACACCCGCCTTCTGTGTCATAACAGGTTGTACCACTGTATTTAAATGACAACCACCACTGTAAGTAGATTTAACAAGGTGGTGGTCCCTGGAGGCATTGTAAAATGTTCCCAGCAAACCCCTGCCATTTGTTTCTAACCACTCTGTGGACTAATAAAAGCCAGAAAGAGTAAGAAATAGGGCTGCAATCGCATTCTCTCTGCAGCTGCTCATGTAAGACCACAGTTCTCCCTGCACCTGAGATGTTTGCCCGTAGAAAGTTATTTTTCAAGCTGCCTGTGGAAACTGAACAGATCCTAATGCCACCAATAGCTTTTAAAGCTTCAACTCTGATACAGCTTTGAAAGTAATTAGATAAAGAAAATTAATTCCAGTTGGGAACACATAAAACATTTCATTTGGAAACTGACATGAATAAAATTATAACTATGGTAAATACAAAATATGAAAATCTAAAATTACAATACATTCTGACTTTAATATTTCCATACAAATTAATGTTTTGTTAACACTCAATAAAGTACATAGTAGCCAGGAGACCAACACAACAATCAGAGAGGACGCTCTTTTTGTGCAAAGCGCTCTGGGCCAAACTCTGATACTAAACTGGAACCAGGAAAAGATTTTGCAAAGAGCAGCTGAAGCAATACATCAAAGAGTGATCAATTGGGCACTTTCTCTCTTCTTTTCCCGACTGCCTCCCTCCTTTTCTCTCTAGATAAAAAACATGATAGAAATAGATAGACAGAAAGACATAGAAATAAAGATAGATGATACATTCTCAACAGGGGCAATATTGCCCCAAGGGGTGAAAATTCACTTTGAAGAATAAAAAAAATCTTAGATGTTATAGACCCTCCAAAGGGTCATAGTACATAAAGAGCTTTACAGTTGTGTGTGTGTGTGTGTGTGCATGAGCATGGCATTACAACTTCACTGGGCACAGGCAATTAGAGGAAAAGGTGTCTAATAATAGCAGTGAGACAATGCAAAAATGCTGAGAAACACTGATATAGATATATGGACTTTGGGTCATAGGTAACTTCAATCAGGCCCTCTAATTATAGAGAGAGGCCTCACAGGACAGCAGCATCATGGAAACAAAAACAAAAACAAAGCAAAATTCCCAAACGGTTATGTGAATATATCCATGCTGATATCAGATGAACATACATTTAACTTCAACTGAGCTTCACAGTTATTTATGAAATGCCTGCTATATGCTAGGCATTGTACCTCCTCTGGAACGGAGATGTGCTCATATGGGGAATATAAGCTAGATTAAATCAGAGGTCAAACTATTACTAGCAGGGAGGATGCTAGAAGGAAGGAAGAAGTACAGTGTTTTTAGAGCATGTAGCAGAGAAGCCCTTGGAAGGTGACTTTTAATGAGAGACTTGAGTGATGAATAGAAGGCAGCCAGGCAAAGTTCACAGAAGAAAGCGTTACAAGCAAAGGTACCAGCATGGCAAAACTCCAGAAGGCAGAGGCAGTGTGATGTGTTCAGGTAAACAAATGGGATCCAGAAGGTTGAGATTTGGAGGCAAGAAAGAGGCCAGTTGAGGACATTGAGGCTGAAGAAGGAACTCAGAGGTAGATGGGGGCCACATATGTCATGGTAAGCATTTTGGAATACATCCCAAAAGGATAGGGAAACTGTTATAGAATTTTAAGAAGGAGAGTGATTCCTCAGGATTGTGTGACTAAAAACCTGGATTAGGTCAAGTTAAATTTCCAGTGTAAAAATAAATAAATATCTAACAACAGATTTCCTTCCAAGTATTAGTAAATACTCTTGCAACAACCTTAAGCTCTTGTTTAAAATAAAAATTCTGAAAGCTGGAATCCTTGCTTGGCAATATGCTATCTGGAAATTGGAGTGAAGAATGCGATGGCTTGTTTTGTCAAATACAGTAGTTCCCCCTTACCCACAGTTTTGTTTTGTGTGACTTCAGTTCTCCAAGGTCATCCCTGGTCTGGAAGCAAATGATCTTCCTTCTGACCTACCTCAGAAGGTGAATAGTAGCCTAATGCTAGGTCACAATACCTACGTCATTCCCCTTGCTTCATCTTCTTACGTAGGCATTTTATCATCTCAGTCATCACAAGAAAAAGGATGAGGAGCATGTGACTCTTGATTGTGGCATCGTGAGTTCAAGCCCCATGTTGGGTGTAGAGATTACTTAAATAAATAAAACTTAAAAAAAAAAAACAAGGATGAGGGCAGTACAGTAAGATACTTTGGAGGAGAGAGAGCGCACATTCATTTAACTTTTATTACTGTGTACTGTTATAATTGTTCTGTTTCATTATTAGTTATCATTGTTTATCTTTTTTTTTAAATTTTTTTAACGTTTATTTATTTTTGAGACATAGAGAGACAGAGCATGAGTGGAGGAGGGACAGAGAGAGAGGGAGACACAGAATCGGAAGCAGGCTCCAGGCTCTGAGCCATCAGCCCAGAGCCCGACGCGGGGCTCGAACTCACGGACCGCGAGATCGTGACCTGAGCTGAAGTCGGACGCTTAACCGACTGAGCCACCCAGGCGCCCCCATTGTTTATTTTTTACTATGCCTGATGTATAAATTAACTTTTAACACAAGTATGTATTTTTAGGGAAAAAATATAGTATAAAAAGAGTTTGGTACTATACATGGTTTCAGGCATCCTGAACATATTTGGGGTCTTGGAATGTATCCCCCATGGATAAGTGGGGGACTACAGTATACAGGTAGTGTACTTATAGGGGGTAAAACTATCATGACAAGTTTTTATAGGGCAGGGGGACAGTTTGAAATAAGATGCCTGTGACAATTGTCTTACATTTCTGCAGCTAATGGGGCAGTCCCTGTTGGGGAATGACTCAACATAGAGTTTGAATAAAAGTAAGAGTATAATTAAGCTGGTTTTCTTGACCTATATGATTTCTATTTGCAACATTGGGATCATTATATAATCTCTATGGATTTGTTGGGGCCAGTGTATTGATGGGAAGCTGCAGTTCCTCTGTGAGCTGTAGTCAAGATACCTTTTGGAACACCTGTTATGTTTTCTTAAAGTAAAATTGAAAAGGAGTAGAAGATTTTAAGCCATTTCCTTAACAAGGATATGCAATCCATTAAATTATTCCACCACCCTATCGATGCTCTTTATTTGTTCACAAATGGAGTGAATATAAACCAAAACCTTACCTCAAAATATTTTCTATAAAGCAGGTGACAAACTGTGAGAATTTAACAATCAAAGCTTTTGTAGGATGTAAATAGTTTACATATGAACATAAAAATACACTGCAGTGAAGGCATAAAAATATAAAAGTCTATTGTCTGCTTTATTTTGTATCAGTGCATAGTTATTATGCACATATGTATAATTTGTATTTTTGGTATGTTAATTTTGTTGCTATTTTCTCCTTTTTGAATTATATTTGACTGCAAGAGTATTTAAAAAACATATTTAAATTCATATTTCCTTGAAGTGGGTGACTTTTGTTGTTTTATTTTGAGTTTGTGTTCAGGGGAGTTTATTTTGGTACTGTGTATTGTGTACAAGTTCTCATTGGTAGTAGCCCCTGAGTTCATTTAGAAGGCTACAGGGCTTTTGAAATACCATTAATCAAATTGGGAAATTATAAATGACAGTGCAATTTTATTTTATGGCAGTAACGTGTGGATGAAAGTAAGACCTGAAAAAAACGTAAGCTGTTCAAACACACTTTGTGAAAAAGTGACTCCAAGAAGGCAGATTGTTACAGAGTAAAGGGATATGAATACCATCTTTAGATTTAAAATACTCAAAAAAAATATGAAAGAACTAACCCAAATAAAACTACCCAGGTTATCTAGAGAATAATCTGTGTATTAAGTATAGTGGACTGTAAAATTAGTTGATTGATTGTTTGGCTGTGTTCTAAACTGGCAATATCCCACTAATCTCCACCTCTTCTCAGTGAAAAGAAACTTTCTATATTGTCTACAAATAAGATGGTCATTAATTCAAAGTGAGGAAGCACGAAATCAGTGCCTAACTCTATGTGTATTATTTCTGTTGCTGCCTGACGTGGATCACTTTTATGGAAGTCCAAGATGATGCAGCATAAAACTGGGGACAATATATATATATATATATATATATATATATATACACACATATATATATATATACACATATATATACACATATATATACACATATATATATACACATATATATATATATATATATATATATTCCATGCTGATGTCAGTTTCTAATGTGCCTTGGACATAGGCAATCCTCCATAAATATTTGCCAGAGAAATCTGGGAGTTGAAATTGTGAACCTAAACTCTTAAACACATGCTAATTCTTACTAGAATAAATAAAAAGAATGAAAAAGATATGAAAACCCTCGCTAGATTATCAAAATTCTTTAGTAGTATTAAGGATTTTTAAAAAGCAGTTTAATGTGATGGTTTATCCCATGAATCATCTGCCTCTTTTTAAATAGAATTTTCAAAAGATCATCTAATTGAAGATGCATTCAGGACCTTGCCATGTATCATGTGAGCTAATTTTCAAAGGCATTTGCATATAAAAATTATATAAATTGTTCTTTTCAGCATTAGAAATCTGTGCATATTATATCACTGAAAGCAATTATGTCTCTATATTCTTAGATAACATATTTAAATAATCTATTGGGGATTTGCTTTTCAAATTAAATTACTGTAACATTAACATTGCTATCTTCATACAAAAATGAAGGTTTCAGATACATTAATTCCAATTTAAACCTTTTCTTCTCTTCATCTTTTGGAGCATTGCAATAATAATTTGGAACAAAAAAAATTAAACACACATGAGAAGGTTATGTTGAGTCGGGATCTTTAGCCTAAAAGCTTCAAAAGGCCCATTATTGGATAAAGGGCTTTTTCCTGTGTGGGTACATGCTGGTGAATGCAGGCGTAACTATGGTGTGTAAAATGCAACTGAGCTCAATTTTTTCAAGGTTTCAATTCCACCAGGCTGTCATTATAATTATGTTGATTTTTGTATTATGGCACAATGAGCATTATTTTATGAATTTTTACAATTGATAAGGTTATTAAGAGACTATACTCCCCCAATTTTTTAAACATGCAATTGCTTTTTCAGAATTCCAGTTGTGTATACAAAGGGTTCAAGAGCTTAACAATTAATGCATTTAAATTTTTTGAGAAAAAAATACTGGAAAAGGACAATTAATTAAAGTTTCATTTGAACACATATATTATGTATTTATTTATATGATGTAATTGTGCGTCCAAAATGATCATGGTTAATGGGTTACATATAATTAATATGTACCTTGAAATACTTATTTTGCCTCAGAACGTGTAATGTACAGGCCATGGCCCTTCTTTGAATGATTACTGGAGCTCTGCCCTTGCTTTCTTAAAAAACAAGCAAAAAAAAAAAAAATGCATTAACTATGAATCTTAGGTTTGGGTTCAAGAGTCAGAGTGAGAATCAATAGAGATTTTTTGACTTTCTACTTTTTCTGCAATTGCTCTTATCAATCTAAACAGAACTTTTTAACCAATTCATCAAAGTTTACATAAGTACTCAACTCAGTCTCCATAGAAACAATATTTTTTCTTGTGCTCATACTTCACTGTAAGTTCATATTATTTCATAACATCTAATTAGTTTATATAGTACCAATAAAAGTATTAGTGAAGTAAACAAATTGGAACAAAAATAACTTAATGTTGTAAACACCCCATGCCACCCATGGGTGTTTATGTGCCCAGGCAAGCGGACTGTAGAGTATCCTGTTGACCTCAAAATTTTTTGATAGATATTCTGACCTCCTTGCAAAATTCACAAAGATTCACATAATATGGAGCTCCTAGAGAAACTTCTCTCTCCCTCTTCCACTCTCTCTCTTCTCTTTTTCTCTCTTTTCCCCTCTTTCTCTTTCTCTCCCCGCCACACATGTATGTATTTACATGTATGTTTATTATTTATACGTTTAAATATCAGATTAGTGACTAGCCCAAAGCTCTCTGAGGCTTAGTGGTAAATATAAAGGACCCACATTTTCTGTTTTGTAATCCAGTTATTTTTCCTATTCTCTTCTAAGAAAATTCTTTCTCTTATTAAATGTTCCTCACATATAAAGGAATAAAGGAATAATCACCATGGTTGATAATATGCAGAACATATGCTTTGTATTGACAACACCTGTTTCCAGTCTTGGCTTTTTTAATAACTATTTTTGGCTTTGTACATGAATAAATTTTATATATATATATATATATATATATATATATATATATATATATGATAAGCTTAGAATAGTGCCTAGCTGGTAGTGTTATGTATTTTAACTAGGTTATTCAATCACTCTGAGGCTTGGTTTCTAAACCTTTAAAATGGGTATTTCATAAAATAATGTATATCAAGAACCTCAGTGACTCATTTCTATAATAAGTAGAAGGGTTTGTGTTCAATTTTGGTTCCTTCATTTTTAATTAGCTACTAAATTTGAAGGAGTTTTCCATTATAGTAGAGTAATGGAGATAATATCTAAATGCTATACTGCTATGTATTCATTTCTTTTTTAAAAAATGTTTATTTATTTTTGAAAGAGAGAGCATGTATATGAGTGGGGGAGGGGCTCAGATAGAGGGAGAGAGAGAATCCCAAGCAGGCTCTGTGCTGTCAACATAGAGCCCAGAGGGGGCTTGATCTCACAAACCATAAGATTATGACCTGAGCCGAAATCAAGAGCCGGGTGCTTAACCGAATGAACCACCCAGGCATCCCTTCATTTATTTAATTACATTACTTTATATTCACATTTAAAAGCACATGATTTACCATGACAACAATTGACTGTAATATTTATTATAATTATTAATGAATATCAGAAATAAACCAATAGTGAAAAATAAAGGATAATGGGATAAAAAAATAAAGAATAAAGCAAGGGAAGGCCAATGTTTATCCACTAACACCAGGAGTAGGTAGGTAGGAAAATGAGAACCATAACAAACTTTATAAAATAATCATAAATTTTCATAATTTACACAATAACTTACAATAATATGGTAAATGTCTTTTTAAAATATTCTGTTCATGATTGTTTAATTATAGTTAAAAAAGAAATTACTATTTCTAATCTTTAAGTAAAAGTGAAATTCTTCTTTGAACAAATATTCAAATACAAAGCAAGTATTTTAAAAGGAAACTAAACTGTCACCAAAGCAGAGTATTTTTAGCTAATACATATTTTTAAGAAATCTTGTCAATACTATATGTGCTACTTATTTAAAAAAAGCTTTGTACATGTTTATATATATCTTAAACCAGCTTATTTAGTATTGTAGAGCTTAAAAGAATAGAATTAATATTTATGCAACTTAAAAAAATAATAAAAACATTGAGAAGTGGCTTTTTCTAAGTTCAAGGTACTTAAAATGAAGTTTCACATTGATTAGATAGCATTTTTAAAAAATTCTATTATCTTAAAACTGCTGTCTGGGCATTGTGTTTATGGTTTTCTAAATTGCTTTATAAAGAAGTTAAGAGGACAGGTACCCTGATGGCTATACACCCTTTAATGATTTTCTAACTATGGCCAATCCATTAACCTTTAAGACATTCATGTATCACTATCTATATCTTCTTGAGTTTGAGCCTAAAAGAAGTTTTAATCCACACACATACTATGAATAGTTGGGAAATGAATCAATATTGACATGTAAATAGATTTGCATGTTTTAACAGTATAAGGGAAAACAAATATATGAATTATGTTAGGATTGCTAAGTGCAATGAATATTTTACAGAAAATGATGCTCTTGTACACCCAAAGGTCTACAGTTTTATGATTTTAACAGTTAGGAGTGCCTGATCTGCATTCTAAAACATGCATGCCGATCAGTTATAGAACGAGAGTCACCTGTGCACGTTTACATACAGAATTGCTTTCTTTTCCTTAGCTAGATTTTAGATTCACCAAGAGATAGATGATAGTTACACATCATGAATCCTTAATTTCAGTAGCAATGTCATTTTTTACGAGAATGACGTAATTAATGAAGAGAGTCTTGATGTTGGGAGGAACAGACCTAGATGAAGATCTTAGCTTCACCAATACTTGTCACACGAGCTTCAGGAAATTGATAACCTATCCACAACTTTCCAAATTTTAAGTGTATAATTTAAGTCACCTGAGGATATAGGCAGAAGTATTTAATTTTACCTCTTATACCTTTGGATGTTTCAGAAAATTGTTTATACTGATTTAAAATAATTAATATTTAAGCTTGATCTGATGGAATAGGATCCGATTACGAATATTATGTCTCCATTGGATGTGTGTCTATTGGACTGCAATGATTACATTGATTTCTTTTGTATAAGATGAGTAATTCAGTGAATCATATTGAAATATGAAGCAAAGAGTTTCTCACTGTTTCTTTAAACTAACAGTGCTGAGGTAAGAGTTTTACTTGGGATGCCAAGCTAACTGAAATGAAATGAGATTCCTGAAATTGTGTTTCTTCATGCTGTGAGGATTGAGATAAAATATATGAAAAAAATAGCACATAAACGGACGAATGATAGATGTCCTTAACAAGGTCTGGACCTACCAAAAAAAACAAAAAAAAAAAAAAAACAACAAAAAAACAAAAAAAAAACCTGTTTGTGAATGTTAAAATTGTCTAGATGCAGTACTAAGTTGTTAAACAAGGTGTAGGGGAATTGAGCAATCTCCCTGTTTCAAATTACTTCGTGTGATGCTTGAAAATAGACCAGAATAATAACAGTAGAGATGAAAAGATCTAAGAAAGAAAAGGAAAAGATCTAAGAAGTTAAACCCCTCTTTCTACAAACAAGAATACTTAGAGTGCTTAACTGACTTGCTCGGGAACCAGACCTTTTTGGTGAGGGCCCTACAAAAGCCAACAATCCTGGCACCTGCACTAACTATTCTGAGGAAAGATGAAGGAAGGGTCAGGAAAGGAAGTAATATTTGCTAGGTGACAGTTGGAGATTCTGTACTATGCACTTTAACGCTGTGTAGTTAATCATCCCACAGTGTAGACATCATTATGATCACTTTAGGGAGGACACCTGAAACTCAATTTCATTAAGTGACTTGTTCTTTCACAAGTGAATAACTCCAAATAATGGATGAAAGGCTCAATCTCCTCTCTCCTTCTAAGTACTGAATATAGATCCTGATCGAAAGTGAACATTTTTGACTACTTTGAAGGAGATAGTAGCATTCATAACCAGAAACATTCACAAAACAATTACCAGCATAATTCTCTGCTAAATCTATCAAAACTTTGAAGCTTTGAAAGCCAGATATATTTGCATTTCTTTTGCTCATTTAAAAATATCATTCAAGATTGCATGAAAGTGATATTTATGATTTTAAAAAAGAGCACTTGGATAAAAATCAAACCATAGGAAAGACACAAGCAATAGGCTTCTGAAAGGAACACACAGGTCTTTGTCATTTGTGTTTATTGAATTTTATTCTTTACTTCAGAACTGAAACTCCACAAAAAAAGTCTACAAAATGCAAATGTAGGATTTTATCTGAAAATCTTCAGTGTATTTGTACAGATATGGAATGGCAGGCATCAGGAGTTGAAATTTCCTATTTCTGCAAAATTCCTGTTTAGTTTTCCAGTGACATTAAACAAACCCCTCAAAAATTAAGACTGCAGTAGCAAGTGGAAATACAAATCATGACAAGAGTTAAATTCAAATATTATCGGGACAGATTTAGAATTAAATGCATGCCGGTATGTTTTTAGAATAATAATTTAATGGTAGTTCCCTTACTTCAGTGGAAGCATCAGTTAACCTCACTTTTACGTATAACTAAACTCAATGTAGGTTTTCATGTCTATAATAAGAAAATTTGTTTGTTGAGTTTTTTTTTCTGTAATATTACAGCATCTTAGAGAAGCGAAGTAAATATTAATTAAATTAAAGTGAATTACATTAAAGGCAAATATTTATTTTACGGATGGTTGATTCAAACTCACATATCCACAACTAGGATGCAGTTTTCAAATAAAAGCAAAAGAAAAGTAGTTATTATTTTATCCTAATCCTTATTGCTTATCGTATGCCTTTGATAACCCTGATGTTTAGTGAAAAACTCCTATGTTCAAGTTTACAGTATGAAAAAGAAAACTAAAAATGGCAGCTTCTTTGTAGGTTATACAATTCCAAATTACAGCACAAATTAGCATAATGGTTTGCCCACAGATCCCATTTTTTTTAAAAGTTTACTTGTTTATTTTGAGAGAGAGAGAGCATGAGTGGGGAAATGGCAGAGAGATAAGGAGAGAGAGAGAGAGAGAGAGAGAGAGAGAATTCCAAGCAGGCTTTGTGCTGTCAGCACAGAGCCCAGTGGAGGGCTCGAACTCACCAATCATGAGACCATGACCTGAGCCAAAACCAGAAGTCAGATGCTCAACTGACTGAGCCACCAAGGTGCCCCTGCCCACAGTGCTCATTTATACTAATATTAAACTATACTACTGGTTATCCATCTGCATTCAATCATGTTTAAATCAATAAGATATAAAACAGAAAGCCTTTCTACATACATAAGGGTTGCTATTATATTGTTGATAGATAGTTCTTTTTAGTTTATACTATAGAGAGTCAAGTAGAATGTGAATTTTTAGGGTTGAAACAAATAACTGATCATTCCTTTGATAATTCTATCAGATAATGTTTATTTTTGAATATTCATTTAATATGGATATAAATAAACATTTTTAAATCACTCTCATAAAATTATCACCATAGATTTTAAAATGTTATATCATTTCTATTCCTAATATTAAACATCTTTCTGGATGGTGAGAAAATCTCTTGTCTGATATTTGAAGAGGACACAAAAATTATAAATTAACTTCCCATAATTTAATGTGCAAATTGTATTAATATTTAAGTTTATACACTCTACAAATAAAATTCAAAATAATTACTCTAATTTTAGCCTTTATAATTCCCTAAATGTACTGATGGCAATAGAATGAAACCACAAACGAATTTTATAGCAAGAGAATAACACAAGAAAGATAAATTAATTGAAACTCTGTAATTATTTAAGTAAATTATTAAATTAAATGTTATTAAATAAGTAACTTATTTAAATGAATGCCATGGAACTTAATAAATTAATTGAGCCTGTGTCCAGATATATAGGCATCGAGCCTGTGTAGTGATGTGCACCACTAACGTTGAAAATGGATTATGTGTTAGTTTGCTAAGGCTGCTATAACAAAGTACCAAAACTGGGTGTCTTGAACAAAAGAAATTTATTGTCTCATAGTCCTGGAAGGTAGAAGTCTGAAATCCAGCTGTTCGCAGATTTGGTTTCTTGTAAAAGCCCATCAATGAGAATCTGCTTCAAGCCCCTCTCCTAGCGTCAGGATTTCCTTGGCTTATAGATGGCATTCCTTTGTTCCTGTTTCACATCATCCTTCCTCTGTGCACATCTCCATATACTTGTCTCTGTTCAAATTTCTCCTTTTGATAATGGCACAGTCCTATTCAGTTAGGTCCCACCCTAATGGCCTTATTGTAACTTGATCATCTGCAAAGACTCTATTTCCAAATAAGGTCACAATCACAGGTACTACAGATTACGATTTCAGTTTTGGGGGGACATAATACAATCCATAACATATGGACAAAGATTGATTATATGACCAGTATTTTCCAGAAATAATGATTGTTACATGTGAATGTAAGGAAATATATTTCTGTTTCAGTTAGTGTCACACAATTTGTATCTTTCCTTATACATTCCTCACTCTTCACACTTAATTGAGTACCTATTGTCTTCTGGGAGATAAGGGAAAATATATTCATGCCATCAAGTTGGTTCAGTATTTTTAAAAGTACTGTTCTAAATTTTTGGATCCCAACCCAGAACCAAGATAATGATGTTTGTGTAGGCTTTATCTCAAATCTCCATTTTTCTTTCCACATGCATTTATTGAATACCTACTATGTGCTGCACTTTTTGTTAGGTATATTTCACCATGTATTATTTCAATCAAATGGACAGATTACTTAATTGCTTATTTTATTTTGAAACTCAATTTCTTTTATCTTTCAACATGTATTTTTGATACCTTTCATATTCTAACATCCTATTAGGTACTGGTGAAACAGGATGAATCAAGCCACTCCCTTATGGAAATTAAACATTCTCATAGTATGACAGAGAATTTAAAAATGCTAAATGAACAATTTCAGATAGGGGTGAGTTATAGAGGCGCTCCTGAGTGGCTCAGTTGGCTAAGCATCTCTGACTCTTGATCTTGGCTCTGGTCATGATCTTACGGGTTGTGAGTTCAAGCCCCGTATTGGGCTCTCTTTTAACAACGTGGAGCCTTCTTGGGATTCTGTCTCTTCTTCTCTCTGCCCCTTCCTGGCTTTCACTTTCTCTCTCTCTCTTTCAAAATAAATAAATAAAACTTAAAACAAAAAAGAGTAAATTATAGAAGAAAAATAACAGGATAGTGGGAATCATGTTAGAGAGAAATTTATGGGTGGGGCTACCTAGAGTCAAGGAAGTCTTCTTTGAGGAGGTGCACTTTGGCCGTTTATAAGAGAAACCAAGTAAAAAACTTTTGAACAAATATGATTACCTATGTTTAGTGTTCTTATTTACAAATTACATGTATAAAGTAAAAACTTTGTGAGAGAGCTGTTTTTCAGTGTGTAGTCAAGAAGAGTGATCCTTGTAACAAGCCTGATGGTTCAAAGTCCCTTCACTATCTTGGTTCATTTCATGTAGGTGTGTCAGCTCAAATAGCGACTAGTTAACTCCAAGTAAATATTTTCTTATACCTATGTTGTCTTCTTGCTTTTCTCCTTACTTCCACTTTCTTATCCTCCATTTCTATTTGGTTTTCTGAGATGTTAGAGAAAGGCTTGGGCTGCTTGTTAGGAAATACGGCTGTAACACCTCTGAGAACATTGGCTCCATTTCTGTCAACCTGGCACAATTCACACATCTTCAATTCGCTTCATTATTTATTGTTTTGTAGAACAGTGACAGGATACTTGGCTGGGGAAAAAAAAAGATGGAAGGCCACTCTCTGCCCCAAGGACATGCAATTTAAGTTAGACAATTCAGACATAAAACACAATGGCTGAGAAACTGTTTTGTTTCCGGAGTGAAAACAACCTGAGTTTCCATTCTTGTTTGTGGAGGTAGCAAATTTACTGTAGGATATATTTTCTTAAAGAACAAATAGATGTGAAGAGATGAAAACAGAGGGATAGACAGTGCTATGTTCACATTTTATTCTTTATGTTTCAAACCAATTGCTAGCTAAATCTCATCCCTATAGTGAAACTATTCCATGATGTATGCTTAGATCCATAAGCATGCATGTAGATATTCCATCAGCTTATTGTAGGACAAAAAACAAATGAAAGAAGTTTAATGAGGTAAAATCAAATTCAAAATCAAATGTAAAATGAATCAATTATTATCAAAAATGGTAGGTGAAATATTTCCCTAAAGAGTTTGAAAATGCTTTGTCTATCAAATCAGTAATCAGAAAGCAGGGGGACAGAAATTACTGAACACAAATACAAAATAATAATGCTACAATGAAAGAGTACAATCTGTTAAATACACTAGACTTAAAAAATCCGAGCAAACAACATAAAATGTCCCTTCATTAACAATGAGCTAACTTATACATAGTGGATGTCAAATAAATGTTCTTGGAAGGAAGAGAGCAATAAAAATTCTTCAGAAAAAGAGTGATTTTCAATAACAAGTTGCTTTTACAATTTTGGTCGGTGAAAGCCAGTTCTTCTGCAAATTCTTATAGGGCTGTCTGTATCATCACTCCGTATTTACCATCGGAATTTTACCAAGAAATTTATGTCTTATTTTGAATTGCTTAAACTGAACAAATGGGCTACCTAGATAGTATATTTTTAAGAGAATGAATAAAGTTTTGATGGCAGTAGTCAAAGAAATACTAGTATTTCTGAGTTCAGGGCCTTTCAGTATGGGGCAGTTGTGGATAGGATCCCACTATGTATGTGAGATTGATGTGCAAATGGAAAAGATGTAGGATTTGGGATCCTGGAGGATAAGAGAGATGAGTGGAAAGAGAGACAGACAAACTCTTACAAAAACAAATTATTGTGTACCAGTTGGGTTGAAGGCCAAGAAAAACCATGTATGACACCAAAAAAAAATCTTTAGTTATATCTTTAGTTATAAAACAAGGGTTGCCAGTGTTTTGTTTATATTTTTATCACTCATATTTTCAAACTGTTCCTAAAGAAGAGGCAGAGAAAAATAATCATCCTAATCTGCCTTACTGAATATAGGCTGCTAGGAATTATAACTATAGAATCTACAGAGACAGGGAAACAAATAAGTAATTTAATTCCCAACCTCCTGAAGCTCATATCTTTTCAAATCATTCACTGGATTTTATTCATTGTGGTTATTCCACTGTAAAATTAGATGTACAAAGAAATACATAATCCTTTTATTTGCTATTGGTTATAAATCTTTAGAACAAGCTTAGGCTACAGTTATTTAAAACTATGTATCATGACCACATTTGCAGGGTTTTTCCAATACTTAGTTAATACTACGTAGACAGATACTTATTAAGATTCATTTAGTTGTGAAGCTAAATGTAGCTTGCCTTCAAATTATATTGGTGAGATATAATCGTATATAATACAACACTGTGTGTAGTACGAGATATGTACACTATCAGGAATAAATTCGGTAGTTAAGGGAATATAATGTTGACTCTATGGCAACCGGAATGAATTCAAACGTGCCCATTTGTAGGTGTAGACAGACCCTAGATTTTCATAATTCAGAAGGACTTATTAAGCTAATAAGTAATAACATATTACAAATTTGTAGTTCTTAACCTATGATTCATGAACTTCACTAGATCCATGGACCTAGGTTCAATTCTCAGGGTTCCTGTAAACCCCAGCATGTGTGGGGTTTGCATTTTGCTGGAGCAATTTCATTAGATTTTCGAAGAAACCTAGATAAAACAAAGAAATAAACAAAATTTACATTTAGAGTAAGGAATTATTTTGTAAAATTTTATTCCAGTATATTTATGTTTCCATAGTCGCAGATGTTTTATGAAACATCCAAATGTTTGGGAACAACAAGCCTCATAAGTAATAAACCATCACATCTGTGAGCACTTCATAGTTTGCAAAGACCTTTCACATGAGTATGCACTCCCAAGTTCCTCAGTCCCTCCCTGTCCTTCCTCCTTCCCCCTTCCCTTCTTCCTTACCCAGTCTTCAAGCCGGGTACTGTGTTAGGCATGGGCACCTTGTGTCCACTGTTAGATCCATTTTGACAGAATTTGTTCCTCTCCCTTCCTTTTCTCAGCTTAGTCTGCTCACTTTTTAAGATAAAATGTGCTTACAGCCACCCTGCTAGCCCTAAAGCTTGCTGTCCTAAATAGATGATTTATATTTTGAACCTAAGGCTGGCATTATAGCTTCCTTCTATATATCATGGTTCCTCTTCTTATGTGGCTCGCAAGTATATCGAAATGTCACTTTCCTTAGCTATGAAGGAGGAGGAGAGTAGTAATAGCCCACTTTGTAGGTTTGTGTAAAAAATAAAACTGAGTATAAATTTCATATATTCAAATATTTTTGCTAATACCTGGAATATAACAAGTCAAAGCAAGAATCAATAATTGCCAGCCATTACCAGGAAGTAATGGATGCAATGTGAAAATCTCTTGACTCTCACAGTATAGTCTGTTTTGAATAGGAAATTTTTATCATGATTATTAATAGCGATAAATAAATAGATGTTTTCCTGTGGAGAATCTGGCTCATTGTAGAACTATTCTTCCGGAAGCTCATTCTGGAATCTGCCTGGCTAGCATGGTGAGAATTCTTGAACTGTTTCATTAGAGTACAGAAAGATATATTGTATCTATCTTTCTAGGTAGTTATAAAGAAAAACCTATCCTTTATTTTACTCCTGGCATTTTCTATAAATGGGGTCACCTTCGAGAGCTTCTGGCAAAACAGCTTTACCAGGTTTCTTCGAGAGCAACCAAAAGATAGAAAACCATAGAACATCAGAAGCCAGTTGGAAGAATCTGAGCATGAGGAGCAAATGGGACCCTGAGCCAGCTGGAGCTGAGACCAGACATCCAGCAGAATTCCATCTGGGCTTGCACAGAAACTACCCTTGCAGCCTGAGTGGCACAAAGCATTCCCTGGCTTTGACCTAGTTTGGTTCTCTGGCTGTCACCTCTCTGCCCTGACCAACAGCCTGTTCCACATTCGACCTGCTCTGTTTTTCAGCTCTGACTTCTGGAGGTGCCCCTGTTGCCATGACTACCAGTCCTTGGTTTTGACTCAGCCTGGCTTCTGGTCACAGCTTCTGCACTCATGCACAAACGGCTGCTCTCTTTCTAGTTTTGGATGAATGTGCAACCTTATTTGTACACTTGCTTCAGGCCTCTAATTCAAGAACCTCTTTGGTTTCACTCATTGGATTGAAGTCCAGACCCAAGGTCTCAAAACTGGGCCCGAAGGAGAAAACTTCAGTTTGATTATTTGATGCTGTTTGGGTCCTGTCCATGTCCCTCTTTTGTGGATGGCTTTGAAACAGCACTTCATTACTCACCCTTAGTGGGGAATACTTCCTTACACTAATCTAATCTCTCTTGAAGCCATAAGTAAATCAATCCTGCCGACATGTGTTTACTCTTCTATGCATGATCCAAGTGTTAACTTACATAAATCTATATCAATAATTCAATTTAAAATTATATTGAGCATATGCAAGAGGAAAGCATGTATAGAGGACAATACTGGACATAGAATAACCATATAAATAATAATCAGGCAATGCCAAGTACCTCACAGGTACATTAAATAACAACAAGATAAACAGAGCAGAGGGAGTACATTTACAGCTGGCAGAAATGGTGTATATTGGTGACACCACGGAAGTCGTCCTTGTAGAGGTAAAATTTGATTTAGATCTTAATGAACTAGAAGGATTTGGGCAGCAAGTGGGCAATACATGTGGAACTAACAGGATGAGAAAACAGTTAAGGGAGAAAATGGGGAATCAGTAAAATATGGAACACAATCAGTAAAGTAACTAGCTTTCTACTTTGGCAAAAGAATAATGTTGGTACAAGAGAATAATCCAAGAACAACATTGACGGCTTGGCTGGAATTTTCCAGAGAGCTTCAAAGCTTGTGTGAGAAGTGTATCTTGTGTTATGTAGTACTGGTAAGACATAGCATATCTTACTTACACCTTAGGAAGATCATTTTTTATGTTGTATGGGAGAAAGACTGGGAGTGGGATGGCAGGGATAGGGAGAGGCCTCAGAAATATTCCAGGTAAAAGTGCTGAAACAAAGATAGTAAAAGAGAATTGATAAGAAAGAGTGGATGGGAGATATGTCACATAGAGTAGACATCAGAAGGCTACAGTGTTTATAACTATATCTGCACTTCTAAGCATATTATTATCCGTGGGGAATACAGATCATAGTTTAAAGGAGAAAGGAGTCGCTTTTCTCTTTTTAGAAAGAAAACTTTAAAAATGAATTCTGTCTTGAATATCATAGAAGTTTTTAGGAGCCACAATATCGTCTAGTGCAATGGTCCCTAAACTTGATGGTATATCTGAATCACTTGAATAACTTGTTAATTTTTAAAAATTTAGTAGGTATTAGGTAAGATGTTTGAGTCTTTATTTTGAAAAAAGCAAGTAGCTCTCTGGGAAGAGATCTGAAAATTGCTGATGGCAGGACAAGAGTATCTATGCTCAACCTCCAGCTTTCCCTGAAGTCATAACAAACTGCCACTAATGCTCTTTTGACCTGCTGGCCTTGCTGTAAGTTATTTTAATGGTAACTCAATAAAATGAATTTCTTATTTGTCCTTATCCACGATAGACAAAATTATACAGACTGTAAATGGCATAATTATGTATGCATGCAGACAAATTATTCAGAAGAGAATTTCAATAAAATAAATCTTGAAGCTGTTTAGAAACAGTTTTCTCATTTTTAAATGGGAATAACTATTGGCTGATTCGACAAGATTGTATTTTTTATGTAGCTAGGGGGCTAGTGAACTTATCCCTCACTGGTCTGGTTGGATGGATTCAGTGTGCCCTGCTAGCAGAATTACAGTTGAAAGTCTGTGGTTCTTTTTTTTTTTTTTTTTTTTTTTAATCTTGCTCCAAGCTCCATGGTGCTCAGCCAAGCAAGAAGCTCCTATTGCCTTCAAAGATGGTTCTTCACTCGAATGAGCACTGTGGGGTGCAGAGCAGGAAGAGAGTCTGGCCTTGTGTAAGAAGCTTTAACATATGCCTCATTTTAGATCAGACTCTACCTAACAAGGACTTTATGGAAACTTCAAGGCCCGTGCATGTCTGTAATTCACAATAGGAAATTATGAATTACAGAATAAACCAGATTAAACTGTATATTTGAAAGAGATTTAGGATATTAGGATAAAGACTGTACAAAATTAGCAAATTTTCATGTCTGCATTCTTTCTGTGCATCTAGTTCATGTGTAGGGAGTTATAGTAATAATTTAAAGCTCAGTGGTACAGGTAAGATGTATACAGAAAGATGTATATGTATATCCTTTTATTCCATGAAAAAAAATTGTATGCTTTAGGTTATAGGCCACTTTTCTACGTTAGCGAAGATACTGACTTAAGTTATGAAAACCTTCGTCTTTATTTCTCCAACCTCTTTTTGACACTGACTACCAAAGATGATAATATATGGTCTATTCCCCAAGGCCTTTCCAGACAGTGCTAATTCAGCAGCATTTTTCTCTCATGCTGTCAGGTTCTGACCAGATTTTTTTCTTGACATTTGGAAGGATCCTGCTGCCTTCAGAGGTCCCAAGACCTGAAATGATAGTAATGATTATAGAGAATTCCAACTTTTGTGTTTGTGTGTTTGCTTTGGGTGAATATACACCTTAAATATCCCAGGACAATAATCTCCTAGGTAATGTAAATGAGCAATCTGCCAAAATATTTATGAAATATCATATGCCCAAAATACCAATAGTTGCTACGACCTAACCAGGAACAGGACAAATTTACTGTGTTATCTGCTTACTTCCCTTCACATCATTTAAGCTATGGTTGCTAAGATTCTCCTTTTGAGACCAATTTTTCAAAAAGATGCAGAAAAAAGAAGATACTGAATTGTGTCATTTAACATTAAATAATGCAACATTGTTACTTATTTTTAAAATTGTAAGAGAACTCCTGATGATCTATGGTTACTGGAAATAAGGACAGCTGAAATCTAAGCTAGAAATGTTTCAATTCAAAATTAGGTATAAGTCTTAGCCACTAATTCTCTCTCTCATAGTTTTCCTTACTTATTTTCATGTACCCCACCATGTTATGAAACAGAATTATTTAGGTCTTAACTTTCTTTGTCTTCTCCTATTTGCCCTTGACTGATTGAGCTGAAGAAGAACAAGCCACAGTCCTATCCCACCTCCTCCCTTCACCCATTGATGCTTCATCTGCCAATCCATCCTTTCCTGTTACCTTTTCACTCATGTCTGAGGGTTTGCTACATGCTGGTCCCTTGCGGGGCACTGAATATGAAATATCTTAGAAAATCCATTTAATTAGAAGACTTGTTTAGTTTTTGACATTCAAGTTCTGTTTTCTACATTGCCTTTGAATCATTCATTTTACTAGTCCTTCTGGGTCTCATCTTTTATATACCTAAGAGTTTTCTTCTCAAAGCTATTAGCTGCACTGAAGGGATTAAAATTTCTGGAAGCCTTCCTATTCTTACTCCCAACACACACACACATACACACATACACACACACACACACACACACACATATGCTTACAAAGCACGTGACACTAATGATAATTTTCCAGCATGTCATTACATTGATCTAATGTGGGAATGTCAGCCTGAGCTATTTATTGGTTGGCTTTAGTGATTATATCCTAAAAAGTATGTGTTGGGGGCGCCTGGGTGGCTTAGTCGGTTGGACAACCGACTTCAGCTCAGGTCATGATCTCACAGTCCGTGAGTTCGAGCCCCGCGTCGGGCTCTGTGCTGATAGCTCAGAGCCTGGAGCCTGTTTCAGATTCTGTGTCTTCCTCTCTCTCTCTGACCTTCTCCCATTCATGCTCTGTCTCTCTCTGTCTCTAAAATGAATAAACGTTAAAAAAAATAAAAAATAAATAAAAAATAAATAAATAAACCTGTGAGTGCAGGGATCTTAAAAAAAAAGTATGTGTTGGTTAACACCAAAGGACTATGCTGTTAGCACTCCAGAACTATATGGTTAGAAGTGTAAATCAGCCAGAAAATGTAGTTTGTTCAAAGTCCACCTTTCCCCGTTGCATATTTGGAAGTTAGTCAGCTCCACTGGTCCACAGATAGGGTTTAGCTTCTCATATCAGTTTGTATATCTGCACATGAACTTATTTGGTTTATGATGAACTTAGGTATTTGCGTGTGGATAAAAATGAGAGCCAGGGCACCTGGGTGGCTCAGTCAGTTAAGTGTCCAACTTCAGCTCAGGTCATGATCTCGCAGTTCATGGGCTCAAGCCCCGCAAGGGGCTCTGTGCTGACAGCTCAGATCCTGGAGCCTGCTTCAGATTCTGTGTCTCCCTCTCTCTCTCCCCTCCCTCACCTTCACTCTGTCTCTGTCTCTCTCAAAAATAAATAAAACATTTAAAAAATTTTAAATTGCAAGCCAATTTTATCAATTTAGTTTCAACTTTTTCATTTGAATTATGAAACAAATTATGGTCCCAGGGTTGATTCGACCATGAAATCATGGTCTAACTCAGATAAATAAAGGTAAACCTCAGGGGACCTCTCAGTGGTAAAGCGATTTTAATTAGTAAAAGATCCCGCAACTGCACATTCAAACAAACGATCTTGTTCAGCAGAAGATCTTGGTGCCATTAGTCAGAGTTCTCACTCACCACCTGTGAAAGACAGGGAGCTTTGGGGAAGAGCTGGTGAGGGGTGATGAGAAGTGTCACTTAAAGTGACTTCCTGGAAGTAAAGATCAAAGTGAAGGACACTCATCCTCCTGGCACTAGAATTCATATCAAAGTGTCAGGCTTTGGAGTTCTCTCAATTCTGCAGTTACAGCCAGGAGAGGGAAATGCTTGGTTAGCTTTCTGTAAGAAATAAGGTTCTTCATCTTGAAATTCTTAGTTCTTAATTTTTATTTCCTTATTAAAGGAAATAAGAAGTGGCAGCTATAGCTAAGCCAACATGTCGCCAAATTGAAATCCTCACCTCAGAAAAAAAAAGGAGGGGGGAGATTCATACATGGACTTGGTTTTTCACTTTTTTGTTTATAAATGCCAAATTGTTAAATTTTGATTTTTTATTGATATTCCTCCCTTGTATTTTCAAGAATTATTTTCTTTTAATACTCTATATGAATTGTTTTATATCTGTTATTCATGCTAAATGGCTGATAACATATTGTGAATAATATTGCTAGATGTATTTCTAAAAAACATCACGAAAATAATTTGCATTGTGTAACCTTAAAACTACCACTGCAGTTAGAAATAGAATATTTCTTTTAATTTTTTAATGTTTATTTTTTTAAGAGAGAGAGACAGAGCACGAACAGGGGAGGGGCAGAGAGAGAGGGAGACACAGAATCTGAAGCAGGCTCCAGGCTCCAGCTGTCAGCACAGAGCCTGACATGGGGCTTGTCTCATGACCTGTGAGATCATGACCTGATCTGAAGTAGGATGCTTAGCTGACTGAGTCACACAGGAACCCCTAGAAATTAAATATTAAAGAAAAACTTCAACTCCCCTCCCAAATTTGTTTGTTTTGCTTCAAAAAAGTTTTACATGTAAATTTATTGGACACTGAAATCAGATATTTGAGTACATAGGTCATTATAATAATAATCAGTGATCAATATTGGAACACACTTCTTTCATAATCTCAGGCCACCTTGTCTCAACATAGCCTGTTGCTCAGACAATCAAATGATGAATTAGTAAGAATAATAAAAACAACAAAAAAAGCAAACCCAATGTAGACAAGGGTGGAAAAATAAAGACCTCAACTCTGTAGTGCAAGTAACTAGGATTGCTCTTGTTTCTCTGGGTGAACGAAGCTATTGCTAAATGCATTTAAAATAAGATAAATAATCCCGCTTTTCCAAGGAACACTTACCAGGCTGGAAAATTTCTGTTCCTCCAGCGTTCTTCCATATCCCTAACCCCAACAAGCTATGATTTGCTCAAGTGTACAATGGTGTGTTAGCATTTTCAACTCACAGAAAAAGGTGGAGAGAAAGAAGGAAAGAAAGAGACTTTAGGCACTTATATGTCTCTGAATATTGGAAAGATTTAAATATTTATCCCTTCTCAGGCAGTGAGGTCACATTTTTAATAATTCCATGAGTGGAGTTGAGAACAAGAGAAGAATAGATACAGAAGATACCTGAGCCAGGAAGGGAGGGTGTAGAGGGAGCAGGGGAAAGAAACAAATTGCAAATAAATGTTTAAAAAGTCACTCCAGGAAAATGCAGCAGGATGTATGTGATTTCAATTTGGAGAAGAAAATTAAAACCTGCTAAAGAATAGGCAAACACTCTTTTCTTTGCTTCTTCTGTCAAACACACAAAACATGTACCCTAAATGGAGGGATAAACCACCTTAAACTGCATCTGGTTTCAAATGTTTCAACATCTGCTTTAGCATAGTTATTTTTCCATAAATCATTCTGGAATTACTTGGAACATGGGTCCTCCCAAGGATGAGAGACTTATAATGGAGTCTGATGACTCTGATGGTGTTAGACCTCCTTTTGGATAAATGGCGAATGCACAAAATCAGCCTTCACTGGAGACTGAAATTCTGTGAGTCAGTACACACTGAACACAGCTTGTAAGACTAGGGATATATTTGACAGTAAAACAAACATGACCCTGTCTTCATGGTACGTATAAACTAGTGGAAAATTAGTCAATTTATCATTGCATTGGTTATTTTCTATTTTTATCACTTTAAATATTTTAGTTACTTGTCCTGTCATTGGAGATAATTTAGGTTTTCCCTTTGTTTTTGTTATGTTTGTTTTGTTTATGCAATGGAGACAGTACATGCAAATAACAGGCAAGGGATTTGACCCTGATAACTGCACTTAAAAATATTACCTGGGGCAAGTTATTACTGGACCTCTTTAAGTCTATTTCTTGCTCTGCAAAAAGAGGATACTAGTTTATAAGTCAGTTTGTTGAATATAATCATTAGTATAAAGTACCTAGTTTAGTAACCAGAAAGTAATAAATGTTAAAAAATGTCAGTTCCATTTTTTTTCCTCTCCTGGCTATTAAGATAGTATTTCATCAGTTCTGAGAAGGCATAGATTGCAAAGTACAGAGTATCATTGTTTTATGTACCATTAAGAAAATAATGCTGACAAATTACAGTATGATACCTTCTTAGCACATTGATTATGTGACACATCTTGAATCTAGAATGCATGTATGCATTTTAAGAAATGGGTGTTTAAATTGTGCTCATGAGACGTAATGGTGGTGGTGTTTTAAATTTTAAGATAACTCTTGTTAATGGATATAGAGAAAAGATAAAACTGATAACTATACGTGTATACATTCATGTGTGTATTGAGGAAAGGACATGGAAATAAAAAGTAAATTAACCAGTAAAAGTTCATGACGAAACATTACCCTTAAGAATTGCTTATTTGGTAGTTTAAGCAATGGACTGGAACAAATGAATAAGCAATCTTTAAAAACTATAGGTATCTCATAAGCTAAAATAAATTTATCTTATTTCTACTTAGGAAATTAGAATAGATATAAGAAATACTCAAAAATTAAATACAACTTAACTTAATAGTGTTTCTTATTGTATTAATTATTTTTTAAGCAGAAAAAGTTAAATATAATTAATGATATTGACATCATTCAACCAACTCATCCAATAATGTTTTTCCGAAAATAAATTTGATTGTTATAAACAACTTGAGAAAACTCAAACCGCTCAACACAAAATATCAAAGTCTAGCAAAGACAAAGTCTTCCTGATAGATATCTTTTTAATTTTTTTTTAATATTTACTTATTTTTGAGAGAGAGTGAGAGTGTAAGTGCGGGAGGAGCAGAGAGAGAGGGAGACACAGAATCCGAAGTAGGCTCCAGGCTCCGAGCTGTCAGCACAGAGCCCGATGTGGGGCTTGAACTCATGAACTGTGAGATCATGACCTGAGCTGAAGTCAGATGCTTAACCGACCAAGCCACCCAGGCGCCCCTGATAGATTTCTTTGATGTGGAGACACTTGAAGACTAACATTAGGCTTATAACAGACAACTTGATGGACAGCTAATCCATGTAAGTGATGGCACTTGGCACTCAGAAATGAGCCCAGGACTTTGGGATGCCTTTCCTTACTCGACTGTCAGGAGGAGTATTGTGGGAATATCTTTCCATGAATTATTGGAATGAAATACACCCCCCATTCAGATCTACTGGATTCCAAAAGATTGCTTCAATACTGGATATCCAATTGCTATAAAATTCTGCACAGAGAATGAAAATTTTGTTTAAAGTCACATTTGGAATTAGAAAGTGCATAGTTGTTAATCTCACAAAAACCATTTTGGTGACATCTGAGCTATCCTTGTCCACTAGTCTCTTTATTCTCCTTCTACTTCCTGAACTGCTAGGGTTGATACCCATGTGAGGGTCCCATATGATTAAGGAACTTTATGTGCAGATGGATTGGTGCCAGATGACTTTCTTACATTTGTATTAGCCCTTCACCTAGAAGCAGCAGATGCTGTGGTGACCCATTGAGAACTGTTTACAGAAGAAGAGAATAAGGAAGAGCTCTTGGGAAGTTAAGTGATCCACACAAATGGGCGGAGTCTTCCATAAGTTAAGTGGAGTTAGAGTGGAAACTCATATAAATGGTTATCGTGTTTTAGATCCATTTACCTCTACATACTGAGACATCCTAACAGATTCTAATGTAGATTGCCTGGTGGCCCAGGCACACACACGTAATTAAAATGCACACAGGATGTTGCTTTCAGAAGCTCCTTTCTGCTGTTTTCTTTTTCTTATTCCCTCTACTCTGATTTGCTCTTCTGGGGCAAATGTTCAAATGCTCTTGCTTTCTTGTGGGCACTCAAGAAAGCAGTGGCAACCTTCTGAGAATTCACCAGGTAAATGGCCAAATCTGTCATTTGTTTTCCTCTGTCTGTGTAAAGGGAGACCTGCAGCGTACCTAAACATTCTGAGAAATTTCTAACTTGGAATTTTATAAATATTTGTCTACTTCTTGTCAGATTATTCTCCTATTAGTGGAAAGCACAGGAGCATTAACTCTTGGAAGTTCCCTTTTCAAGGGACTGTGGAGGAGGAGGGCATTTTTGAAATATCCCCCACCCTTAAGCGTTCTTAAGCAATGCATGCACCTTTAAATGTGTGCCACATGCCTAGAAGGAGTCACTTTCACAGTTGGAGAGTGACACTTATTAAAAAAGAAAAAGAAAAATGTCATTAGCTTTTGGAGGAAATTGTAGATTTTTTTTGTCTTTTAAGAGAGAACAAAGTACCTAACCAAATTTGTTTTTCAAAGAGTAGCCTGAATGCAAAGAAGAGGGAACTTTTCTAATTAGAATGTAATTCCAGAAACCTCTGATGGTGTCTCAACTCTACTGAATATGGAAATTTCAAACCTTCTCTGTTAATTAACTGAACTCACTAATATTGGGATGGACAGGGCTCCTCATTGCTAAGCGTTAGTATTACACTTTGATAGCAGTAGGCCAGTGGGGCTTCCACCAACATGCCTGTGTGCACAACTGGCTTTATTCAGTAACAGTCTGAGCCAAGTAAATGGCCTGCTGACAGGCATTTTGCTTTGGTTTTGCATTTTTTTCCTTTTCCTTTTAAAATCTTTCATTTGTTTTGCCAACATGCCTGCTTTTCTGGCACACCTGCTTTCCTCCTTAGATAGTGTTAGTTCTCTCAGAATCAATTGCGAGCAGCTTGCAACCAAATGCCTGATTAAAAAGTTAGCAGACCTTGAGTGCAATTACTTCAGCTCTATAGCACTCAGGCATTAAACCCGGTGTTAATTGTTTCCCATTTTTGTAACGATCCTTATAATAGGATAAAAACAGAAGAGATCATTTCTTGTAGTTAAAGCAGCAGAAAATAAAGTCATTCACTCTGATTAATCATCGTAATATGAAATTAAACTCTATTGGGAGTAAATATATTCTAGGATATTTGTTGACTCCAGCGAAGGTCATTAGTCTTTCTGCATCAAAATGTATCTACCAATTGCCATTGTAACAAATTATTTACCTAAGTAAAAGATTTGTGTAATAAATAAATTTTAATGTTTTTTGTAAGGATTTTATATTGTTTCTGAGCATTATTTAATTATGTTTATCATAAATATGTATTTCCTTCATAAATCATTATATGGTCAGAGTGGCTTATATTTTCTTGCATTGGAATTTTTAAAACACAAACTGAATATTTTTAATGGATTGACTACATAAAGAGAAGACACATTAAGAAGATTGCATGAAAAAAATTCTAGCCAACATTGTCTTATTACAACATTTCTCAGCATTGAATGTATTCTTTAAGATTTAGAATTTTATTAAACAGACCTAATATTTTAAATGTTTTCTGTTTGTGAGAATAAGGAGATGCTTGAAGGCCTCTTTTTTTTATAAAGTTTATTCATTTTGAGAGAGAGAGGGAGAGCTAGGGGGACAGGCAGAGAGAGAGAGAGAGAGAGAGAGAGAGAAAGAAAGAGAATCCCAAGCAGACTCTATCTATCAGTGCAGAGCCTGATGTAGGGCTCGAACTCCTGAACCACAAGATCATGACCTGAGCCAAAGTCAGATGCTTAACTGACTGAGCCACCCAGATGTCCCTTGAAGGCCTCTTTTCTATTACTTACTCTGTACAGCTGTTTTGTACCACCTTTTCTTCTTCTTCTTCTTCTTCTTCTTCTTTTTAACATATGATCAAGAAACTGAGCATCATTTGTCAGGGGGTTACTCATTGGGTCATCAGTTTTGACCCAATGGTTTTTATTGTTGCAATTCAGGCTGTGATTCTGTATTTTCTCTCATGACCCAAGGGGTCATCCATGGCAGAGTCCCTTGTAGTTACCAGAGAAGAAGACATTGTAGGAAGGAATACAACTTTTTGGATGGCTTTCAGAATTAAAATGGTGGAAAAATCCATTGAGGCAATGAGCACTTATATAGAGTCCATTTCACTCACCTTCATGTATGCTTTTTTAGTTATTAAAAGAAATGCAGAGCTTATCTCCTTCTCTTTCTATCCATCTGTCAACTCATAAATTTTTAGTATTTTTTCAACAGATAAGTACTTTTTTTTTCATCTTTAAAGGAAAACCCAGTCAAGACAGTTATTTTGTCTTGACATTGTTGTTAAAGAAAAGAAATCTTCGTGATTATGTAGACTATTATATATACATATTTTGAGTGCCTTTCAGGTGTTAAAGGCTATACGCGGCACTAGATATGTCAAATCAAAGAAGATATGGTTCCTCCCTTTCAGGAATTTCCACTGTAGTTCTGATTGGTCATAATTTCTTCATGTATAATTTTAACCATAATTTCGGATAATAAGCTGCAAATTTATTTCAGTCATCTAAATAAATCCTGAGAGAAACAATGGAAGCTGTATCAGAGTACCATTATATATTTAGAATATATTTAACACATGTTGCTAAAACAACTTTAAATCTCAAGTTGTGAATTTTTAATTCCTTCTTTCGCCAGAAACGTGATAATTGTAATTTTTGGTCTAATAATGTTACCTACAGACCTTAGGAGAGATTACATGTGTATGGTAAGTCAAGTGATCATGCCCTTGCACTGAAAGAACTTTTTTCCAGCTGAGTTTCCCAGGAGCTAAAATTGGTTAGGTGCCATGTTTAATCAGTTATCACCCAAACTGCAGGTCTGATAAAAATCTGCTGGATTTTCATATCTATGAAAAGTTAGTGATCAAACAGGATCTCTGAGTTGCATTCTGTATGTATTTTGTCAGTCTGTGAAACCTAAGATAAAATTCCTTCTATAGACTCTAAGCTCTATGATCTATTCCAGGATAGGTAATTCCTTAATTCCCCAAATACCATCATCTATCTTCTTTCATCTGTCACGCAGGGACATGGACTAGATCAGAATTATTTTCTGATATGAGGAACATTTCATTTCATCTTCATGAAGTTAACTCTGAAATACGTTCTTAGAAGTGTCAAGATTGGTTTATATCATTGTAAAATATGAATTAAAATGTCTTTTTAATGGAGTACCTTTAAAAGTGTATACTGTTTCAAATATTTTTAAAGGAACAAAGGATAGTTTTAGACAACAATAAAACTTATGTGCATATAGAAATATTTTTAAATGCATATAATTATGTGAATTATAATCCTCCCTTATGACTTAAAAACACCGAACAGGGCTAAATATAATGATACATGAGTATTTGGATCTCCAACACACACATGTGCGTGCACCCACACACACACACACACACACACACACACACACACACTAGAATTAATATTCAACATAATATAGAACAGTGATATTATTTAAATTCCTTGAAAGTGACCTGACATTTCCTTAACTTTCACTATATAAATCTTTGCCTACCCCTCTCCCTGTCTAATTCTTTTTTTTCCCTTATATTGACCATTTTTAGGGCAGGTTTAGGTTTATCAAAATACTGTACACAAAGAATAGACTTCCCACATATACTTTCTTCCTGAACAGTTTCTTCTATTAACATCCTGCATTAATTTGGTACACCTGTTCCAGCTGATGGACAATATTAATGTGTTATTATTAACTAAAGTCCATAGTTTATGTGTTGCCTCTTTGTATTCTAATCTGTTTAAATATATCCTAGAAAAGAACATTTTCTTTCAAATATTTGATTGTACTCCCCCCATTTAAACACACATATAAATAATTGCTGACTACAATATTCCTTTGAAAACAATATTCTAGACTAGCAATTTATGTATCATTTATAACATTTTGTAAATAGGCTAATATATTCCTAAATTTCAAAGTCCGAAGTATAAGCTTTAGGAGATTTAATATTTTTCTTTTCAAATTTCAGGCTGCCTCACTGTTCTTAAATTTTTAGTGCACAGGCTAAATTGTATTATATAGTAAATTACCCCGATGGGAAAATTTTGTGAAGTTTCATTCTGAAACTGTCTTCCTCTCTGCCCCAGAAAAAACTTAGAAGGTATTTCTGTACACACATGTTGGATCTTAGGGTCAAGTGGACTTACAGGTGTTTACTGTCTTCTCTTCAAAAAAATAATGTTCAGGTTTTTGGATCTTTACCTTCTGGATTGGTGTATTCACATTTGGAACATATTTGAGAGTTTTGCCTCTTCAAAAGTAACCACCTTTTTCTGAGTACAGCACATTATTTTATAGATGCTACCTAAATCTACAGAAGCTTTTGACATACAGAAGTTCTTGACATATGTTTGAATTTTATATTTGTATTCAGGGAAAACAAATTATCCCCAGTGAACAAATAACTGAGATTGGTGACTCCGTAATGTTTTCAAAGGAAAGACTAAGAGCCACAGGGCAAGTGCGATTATCACTGAGATGTAGGAGTGATTTTTGTTTCAGATATCAGGCTCAAAATGACAGCGACTGTCTGCAATAATAAATGGATATGTTTTTTAAATACAGTCCAGCCAATTTGACTTCACAACAAAGACCTCTCTACCCAGGAGAAAAGTGATACAAAGTCTTACTTCTGTTTATTCCAACTGGGTTAGTTTCTCTGTTTTCTTAAGATCATTATAAGGCTCTGATTCTTGCAGAGTAGAGGAGGTAGTTACGTATGACATTTTTCAAAGCAATAGAAGCTTAAAACATTTTCCTCCAGCTTATCAGGACATCACTGTTTTACATGCTACAGAATAATGCTTATTAATTCTCTCAAAAATATTTTGACATGATTTCCGTATCTAAATGTTACTGCTCTGTACATAGGTAACAAACTTGTTTTGAAGACTTATTCTGTAATTCAAAACCCCTATGGATGCCATCACATTCATCTCATTCTTTCATATCATACCTCCTTCACTATACTTTATAAATTTATGATCCAAAGAGAACATTCCTGTACATTAGCTGAGAATAAAGTTAAGACTGATCTTTATCTCAGGGAACAGAAATTATGCACTTAGATGAGTACTGTCCTTCAAATTTGCCCTATTTTGTGCCTACACTTAAAATTGTAATTTCTCAAAATATTTTGACACTCCTCTTTCATGATGGTCCTCAAAGAGTTTTGAAGCCATTGAAGAAAATATGCCATATCATTTTGCAATCACTCCTTCTTAAAATGCTATTGTTCACCAATACAGATGGCTTTTAGTTGTTTCAGAGAGTAAAATCAGATCACAAAATTCAGAGCTGGCACCTTGAGACTGTACAATATAATGTCATGCTGTCATAACAACTCAAAACCACAAACTCCAAATGTTTAAATTATTGTGGTATCATTGCAGTATTTAGATGATTAAGTACCTCTTCTTTTAAATAATTAAATAGATGCTTTATACATTTTTTTGTTTATTAAAAAATGTTTTTCCTCATCTAATAATCACAATCTTCTATGATGACTTCTACCCTAAATGAAATATCATTGCTAAACAAGTAATTTTTGTCACCAGGCAAGACTATATATTATATGGCACTAAATATAATCACAAAGAGACTTTCTAGAATGGAATTTATGGTATCAGAATTTGTCTAGATGGATTCAGTTAACAAATTAGATTCAATTAACAAAGTTTGGATTTCATTTTTAAAATTAGTAAAGTACAGATCTCAGGTATAATTAACAATTTCCTTGTCTAAGAATAGGAAAAGTGTATGTTCTAAGACATCTGTCTGTGGTGGAGTTTGTGCATAACTTTTGTATGTGTTTGTGCATGTATAAATATACACACAGAAATTTATAGCTATGTTTTATCTGTATTTTTTAAGTTTATTTATTTATTTTGAGGGGGTGGAGGGGAGAGAGAAGGAGAGAGAGAGCATGTACAGGCAGGGGAAGGACAGAGAGTGAGAGAGAATCCCAAGCAGGCTCTACACTGTCAGCTCAGAGCCAGATGGGGGGCTAGAACTCACAAACCATGAGATCATGACCTGAGCCAAAATCAAGAGTTGGATGCTTAACTGACTGAACCACCCCGGTGCCCCTGTTGTATCTATATTCTTAAAAGTACCCTCATTTTCTTCCTAACTTACTCTGAAAAAGATATGACTTGGCTATCACACATTCCGAATCAAAATTTTCAACAGTAAGCAGTATTTTCATTGACTTCCTTTGAGAGAACTAAAAAAAGGCAAAGTTAAAAAATGCTTGTCTTTCACAATGGGAGTGTTTTTCATAATACAATTACAAAGAATAAATTAGGTTCTTAGCAATTTTTAAAAATTTGATAGTTAATGCAGTTAATTCATCATAGGTTGATATATCTATCAATATGTCACCTGTTAGATGATTTACCAGTGATTCCAAGATTTCAGTCGAAAATCCAAGGATGCTTGATTTTGTGTGTGTGTGTGATCTATATTGCCAAAGACAACCTCTTCCTTATCTGCACTGCTTTTGGCTTCCCCACTCTGGAGAAACTTTTCTCATTTTAGAAAAGTCATGTCATGTTTATAGGAAAGCCTAGAAGAGCAAATTCAGTAGTTGGTTAATAGCATCATCGTCATGTTCTGTGCCCCTATACACATTTTCATATTAGTGTAACTTGGATATTTACCTAAGTTTTGTGGACTGTGTCCCACTATCCATCTTCTCCATGCAACTCAGCCCCCTGCCATTAACTTTTCTATGGGGATCATTTTCTTTGTCATGACTGACTGTTGGGGTGGCTCCTATACTGATTATTATAAGACCATCTCCATATTTGAATCATGTAAATCATAGACAATAAAGAGGATGCTCTTCTTGGAGTATTATTCCCATTGCCATTTTCCTTTCTTTTTTTTGCTCAGGGAGATATGATTGATGGCTGAGAATTAATTATAAGCCAGGGGCTGCCAATGATAGATATCTGTTACATGTGTTAGGACTACTTCAAATAACTTTTTACTCCACTGCTTCTAAAGAGTTTTAACATTCCTCCTTATACTTCAAAAATAGGACCAAAAAATTAAATAAACAAAATCAAACTGTGATATAAAGGTAATTTCTTCCACCCCTCTATTTGTGTTTCATTCTCTAACATAGAATAACATGATCTGTCCTCTAAAGCCACAAATTACTAGTTTTTATTCCTCCTAGGTAATTATGATTTTGTGCCTGTTCAGCAATATATAAGGGAAGTTTATTTTTTTTTTTAACATTTATTTATTTTTGGGACAGAGAGAGACAGAGCATGAACGGGGGAGGGGCAGAGAGAGAGGGAGACACAGAATCGGAAACAGGCTCCAGGCTCTGAGCCATCAGCCCAGGGCCCGGTGCGGGGCTCAAACTCACGGACCGTGAGATCGTGACCTGAGCTGAAGTCGGACGCTTAACCGACTGAGCCACCCAGGGGCCCCTATAAGGGAAGTTTAAAGTGTGTATGTACGTGTTTGTATATGTTTGTGTGTGTGTGTGGGGGGGGGGACAAGTGTATGGGTGTGGGTGCATGCTTAAACTCTTATGAGTTAAATGCCCATGGTCTGAGGTTAATTATAAAATTGGCGCTACCTCCTAAAAGATACTACTGACTTAAAGAAAATAGGGCCTACTTTGGTTTTACAAGTCCTGTTTTGTGTTGAGAGTTATTAAGAGATATGCTAGAGAGATGCCCATTATCTCTCTTGTCAATTCTGCTAAAATGACCTGAGATGAATTCTTGAATTCCAGACACTGAGCCAAACTCTATTTCTGATATCAGTACTTATATATTTGACACATTAGTTTTTAGTGATTTCTTGTTATTCAGAGGAAGACTCACATTTTGTAAAAGACCAACACTATGTCAATGGGTTTTATATTTTTACTTAATAGCAGTGATGACTTCGTGTAATTTCTAATTAAATTGCTATAACTATTATGTATGCTGATTTTGTAAATATGATGAGGGTAACTTACTTTGTCACATGCATTTGTTTGTACTCGAAGACTAAATTGGAAAGGACTCTTGCTGAGTCGTTTCTTCCCTATTTCTGTACGTATAATTTATAGATGCAGAAATTCTGCTTGCAGATTCAGGAGCAGCTCCTCCTGTTTAATGTAGTCATTTTATATTTTGTATGCTCAGATAAAGTGCTGCATTCCTACTGGGCAACATTTAACTGTGAGAAATAGGTTGAGGTTGTTTCTGATAGCAGGAACTAAATAAGAATATAAGAAGCAAACTAACCAACAACATTCACAATGCTGAATCCTCTCTGCTTGCCTGAGACCCCAGAGAAAACTTAAGGGTGGGGTCGTGTCAGCAAACCAAAGGGGAAAGTTGATTCAAACCCTTTTGAGGCAGGGAGGAGACTCCTGCTTTGTGTTTGTTTGTTTTTTCTAATATTTAAATTCAAGCACCAAGGTTACTCCCAAAAAGAGTACAAAGAATTTACTTTTATTCTTAAAGCTATCAATTGTTTTTGCACATGAAGAGAAATGCGACCTAACTTTCTCACAAATCATACTGAGATCAAAGGAAATAAAAACAAAACTATATTAAAAATTTCGCCACACGTTATTAATATGAGTCTTTCAGCCATAGGTGCTAAGAGGTATACAATGCACTTCATGTACAAAGCACAAGAATACATAGGTCCTTACTTTGAGGGCCGTTTCACAGTAAGCCTACAAACTAAGTCAGCAGGCTAAGTTTAAGTTAATGTGTGTTTCCCACACATGTTGACACAAGTTCCCCAAACTAAACATACAGTTGAGTAGTGAGGTTCAAAAATAATTTGACAGATCTATCCTAAAATGCAGCAGTCCTTAGCTGCAGGTAGCCAATGGGTATGGATGAACACTCTTCAAATCCGTGGAAAATGCTACTCAGCTTTATGTGGCCAGTTATCTTCCACACCCTACTCCTTTTTTTGTATAACACAACAGCACTAAGAATCAAAACAAAAAATCATTTTAAAGTTGCTGGCACCTTTACATCCATCATCTATGGTCAGTGAAGTTGTTACACAGCTTTCTCAAACATAAACTGAACCTTCCCATTTGTCTCCAAATATTCTAAGATGTAAACAATGAAAGAGGAAAGAAGGAAAGACTGAAGGTTACTTTAGTTATGTTTCATTTTGTTACTTTTTTAAATAAAGGGTTGTGGGTTTTTTTAAGTTTATATTTATTTATTTTGAGAGAGAGGGAGAGGGAGAGGGAGAGGGAGAGGGAGAGGGAGAGAGAGAGAGAGAGAGAGAGAGAGAGAGAGTTCCCATTTGTCTCCAAATATTCTAAGATGTAAACAATGAAAGAGGAAAGAAGGAAAGACTGAAGGTTACTTTAGTTATGTTTCATTTTGTTACTTTTTTAAATAAAGGGTTGTGGGTTTTTTTAAGTTTATATTTATTTATTTTGAGAGAGAGGGAGAGGGAGAGGGAGAGGGAGAGGGAGAGGGAGAGAGAGAGAGAGAGAGAGAGAGAGAGAGAGAGAGAGAGAGATAGGGGCAGGGAGAGAGGGAGAGAGAGAACCCAAGCAGGCTCTGCACTGTCCCTGCAGAGCCGGATGCAGGGCTCGAACTCATGAACTGCAAGGTCATGACCTGAGCCAAAATCAAGAGTTGGATGTTTAAACTGACTAAGCACCCCTTATTTTGTTACTTTTAAAATAAGGCAGAACTTACTGTAAATTTCTTGCTGGAAAGACAGAGAACTTTTCTCATGGGAAATCACTTTTGGAAGATGGACAATGATGCTTCATTGCTACTACATCCTCTTTGGATTTCCTGGTTCAATTCTGGGTAAATCATTTTCATCTAGTAAATATTCATTATAAGCTCATAAAATGTGAAGTGTATATGTTCCTCAGAAAAACTTGATGGATTTGATTTCATCAATTCTTATTTGAGGTTGTTAACATTTCTGTATCTACCTGGAGATGAAAAAAATTGTTCAAGGATGTGCAAAGTTAAAAATGATTCTACATTTGAATCAAGAATAGTGTTCTCTAACAGTCTTATTACTCTTTTAGTCCTTTTATTTTTTGCTTTCACAAATTGGCAATGAATTCCAATCCAAGGATGGTAACAGACTAGGGATTGTTTTGGCATAAACTCATAATGCACTCCCCTTCCTTCTTTTTTCTCTCTAGGTTATTGTTAATTAGTGAAGGTCTCACATTTGTGCACTGACCTTGCCTAGGTCTGCAGAGTTTGCAAGAATTAGAAGGAAATGACATTTTAAAAGCTGCTGGCCAAACACATCCTCAGAACTGGTAGACACTAGCTTAACGAAATTGACTTTTTAAGAAGTTGTGGGATATAGTTTTTGTATTGTCCACCATTTTATTCTTAGCAGCTAGAATGGTGTTTAGCATATAGTATGTGCTCAACAATATTTATTAAATAGCTAGATGAATGAATGAGTAGTGCTTCATGTTGAAATCAGAAAACAAGGGTCTGATTTTCATTGTAACTCACATAGACAGTCACTTTATTTCCTCATCTGAAAAAAAAATGTAACGTTAAAATAGAAAATCCCTAAATAATTTCCAGCTAAAATAAGTAAATAAAGTGTACCTTAGCCGAACCATTTTAACATATGTATTCCCAATAAATAGGAGAGGAGAATGACTCAATTTGTCAGTTTCAAATAATAAAATGACTCATTATAAAATAATTCTGTACTCCAAACATTTCACTTATCACCAGTCAAAAAAGTTCCTTATGATTTTGTCCTTCAAAACTATTCCTTGTTTTTGATAATGGGTTCAGTTTACTCACAATTACTAATAATTTTCATAAGCTATATATCCAGAAATCTTTTTTTAAATTTAAATTTTAACTAATATCAGAAATGTTTTCTTGTTCTACCACTTTGGACCTCATCTTTCAAACATGAATGAAGAAGAACATGTGTGTATTAATAATGGTTTTCCTTAGTTGAGCCTGCAAGTATTGAGTAGTAGCAAATTAAATTTATAACCACAGATTGCTTTTTGGGTCCCATTTACCTTACTTTCTAATTTACCATGAGTTTTGCTCAATTCTGGATTTTATTAAGAGGATGCAGGTGCATTGATTTTTAGATGGCAAGAAGCTATTGAGGAATTTGCTGTTGAATTGAATCAGTAGTTTCAGCTGAAAATGTGCTCTTCTGTCATTGTGCAGCCGCACCCTAGTGGACTCTAAGCCAAGGGTGGGTGATGGTCTGGCAAAGCTGAGGAAAAGACTCAAAGATTGCAATTAAGATGTAGGTTCATTGGGGGAACTTACACACAGGGAGTCCAGGAGCAGGAGACTGTACAAAGCATCCCCTGCTAAAATCTACATGCAGCAAGCTTTTATAATGTAGCAACTAGCCTAACAATTATCTGTAGCTGCTCCTTCCTTGCATGGCCAGTGTTCCAAAGAGATTGAAACCTGCCATCCAGACATTCTCTGTTACAAAGGAGACACTCCAGGTTGGTGACCCCAGGCCCCTGACCTTGAATGTTGAATTGTTTCTCTACGCGTTCTGCTTGATGGAAATATAAAGGGGGGACTGGATCGGTACATTCTCAAGATAGCGATTAACGGGGCATTCAGGGTGTGTTTGTACAAACCAGCCATCCAGCATTGACCATATAGTCATTTAAATATTCCTTTTCTCAGAGCTTGCAACCTAAGACTACACTCATGACTGTTCTTTTTTAGATCTCAATTAAAATATGTTCTCTTAAGGGGCTCCTGGAAGCTTAGTTGGTTAAGTGTCTGACATTGGTTCAGGTCATGATCTCACAGTTTATGAGTTTGAGCCCTGTATCAGGCTCTGTGCTGATAGCTCAGATTCTGTGTCTCCCTCTCTCTCTGACCCTCCCCTGCTCTCTCCCTTTCTGTGTCTCTCTTAAAAATAAATAAACATTAAAAATTTTTTAAAAAACATGTTCTCTTAAGAATAAGGAAGGTCAAAATGTGTCCCATTAATATTATTAGAAGTATTTGTATTAAACTACAGTTTCTAGTCTCTTATTTTCTTTTAATCCTCTTTGGGGTGATTTCCTTTGCTACCTTAAGAGGGGACATATAGGAAAATACTATTTCAAATCAATAAAAAGCATATGTTCATTGGATTTAATGCTGAGGTAAAACAAATACAAGTTCACATATTGAACTTTAATACTATTTTTGTTTTTTACTTCATCGTAAGTAATTTCTGGCAGGTTGTGTGTATATGTATACTATTTAGAGATTAGATAGATGAATGATGCATTCACATTTCTTGAATGTGGTTAAAAGAACTAAATCAGAGTTAGGAATATTTCCTTAAAAGATATTTAAGGAATTCTGCACAAATGAAACCATATTTAAACAATTCTAAAGTGCATTTTCCCTACTTCCAACAATATTAGTGTGTAATTTTACAGAGAATAATTATTTTAAGTGTCAGTTATTAACTGGTAAAATTGTTTATTTGTCTTGTAATATTTGGCTTAGTGTGCCAACTTCTTGTTATTTTGTGATTTGAGAAGGCAAGCATTTTTAATTGCAGTGATTTAAAATGTTAGGTAAAGAAAGTAAAGAAGTTAGAATAGCAGGGCAAAGATAATCAGATTGTTTAGCATTCCTTAGCTCAAGAGAAAGCCCACCTACTATCTACTAGACTTTTCCTTTTCTTTTTTTCCTAATTGCTATAAATGATGAAGAGGAATACTTAAATATTAGAATATGTTGTAATATTACCAAGATCATCCATGCAAATTTTAGTGTGGCCAAAATATTGAAATTTTAAAATACCGTATTCCATGACCAGACAATACCACTTTAAATACTTAGTATACACATAGTCAGATCTTAGCTTATGCACATGCACACACAAAAACATATTAACAAAGTGTAATTCAACTAAGTAAAATCTTTACTAACTTCCTTTTCACACTTAACAATAGATTCCAAATATTTTCAGTATCAGTAAATATTAGTATAATTTTAAGTATTGTGACTTTTTCAATTGTATGATACATAATTTATTAATTAAATACCTATTAGGCATGTCGCTCATTTCTACCTTTTTGCTATTTTATGCAAAGACACAATGAACTTGACCACCAAATCTTTGCACCTAGGAATCCCTGTAGGTTAATGGGACTGGGATTGTAGACTTGAATGTGTCATTCATTGGTGAATAGAATAATATTCTGTACCAGTAAGAAATGCACAAGAGAAGCATTCAAGCAATGGTTGAGATTTCATAGATGACTCATTCTTTTAGCAACTCTTGAAGAACAGTGCCCAATATAGGAACATGTGTATCTTACCTGAGCATCTTGAATTTTCCCTCCCTTTCCTCTCTACTAATCTACACGAAAAAATATAGTGAAAGTGTTTGGTGATGTTTCTTAAATTAAACCAGTGTGGCCTCTTCTGACTTGCAGCATCCTGAACCTTTATTTGTATGCATGGCCCTTTATGCTTGTGTAGAGTACAGAATTTCTGATGAAAGTTTCACATGGTTAGAATTCATATCGGCAGCTCTGAGATAAAATAACATGAAGCAGCTTTAGTAGTTACTGGTTCCCATCTTATTCTTTCTCAGGGCAGCCAGGGACCTAGAGCTAACTTGTTAGTGATACATCAGATAAACAAATGTGACATTCAAACCGTTAACAAGACATAGCCAATAATAATAATAATGTTTACCATGGGAGAAAACGGAATGGATAGGAGCTAGATTTTAGGAAAACAAGAGTGCAAAGGCTTTGGAAAATCTGAAGTAGTCTCATGATAACATATGTTGTCCCAATTCAGTCAGGCAGCGCTTCACTGTATTTATAACGCAAATTGGGTATATTTCCATGGGGATAACCCAGAAGCAGAATTCCCAGAGGCAGTAAGTAATAGCTTATCCTCTTCCTCTTTTTTGAATGTGCAACAATTATAGGTTTCTTGAAAGGATAATGGGGAAAACCTTCACTTTTTTAAAGGAGAAACCATGTATTCTAAACTGTTGGTCTTTGGGGCGCCTGGGTGGCTCAGTCGGTTGAGCGTCCGACTTTGGCTGGGGTCATGATCTCATGATCTCACGGTTCGTGGGTTTAAGCCCTGCATTGGGCTCTGTGCTGGCAGCTCAGAGCCTGGAAGCCTGGTTCGGATTCTGTGTCTCCCTCTGTCTCTGCCCCTCCCCTGCTCATGCTCTGTCTCTCTCTCAAAGATAAATAAACATTAAAAAAAAAAATTAACTGTTGGTCTTCGTCTATGGCTTCCATGAAAACAGCTTCCCCTCAGAAAGGCTCTGAGCTGCCATGATGTACAATTTAGGAGGCATGCCAAGGTTATGGGGTGCAGGCAGTTCCCCTACAAAAGGACAATACTTTTTTTTTTTTCCTCCAGTGGTGAAGGAATCACATCTTTCAAACAGCTTGGCCCTGGGCGTTAAAAGAGAATATGCAGCTCTAAATTTCAAGAATGATAACTACTTTTTATTGAGTACCTACTATGTGTCAAGTTTTATAAACCAGCAAGACTTCTTGGCACTATTTTCTCCATTTTACAAAGCCAGGAACTCATTCAAAGAGGTAAAGTCACTTGCCTTGGGCCATTCTCTGCAGAGCAAGGACTCCTGGCCAAGAGGTCTGGTTCTGGCTTCTTCACCTGGTCCTGTTGTGCAACAGCTGAGCAAGTATTGTTGAGTCCTTGATGACACCTACAACTCCTAATTCTTAACACTTCATGAATCCTTGTTTTCCTTCATTTCGGTCTATTCAGATCCTTTCCTTATATCTACCTTGAAATTTCAGACATTGTTGTACCTGCATCAATCATTATGATGATAAATTAAAGATAGATTTGCTTGATCAATTTGCTTCGTACCATAATATCTGTGTTCCAGTTCTTAGTCCGCATGCATTACCACCCCCACTTCCCATTAGACTGATAAATTGTGCACACTTTTCCAATTAAGACTTAAACATCCTTTAGTCAAATTAATTAGGAAATATTTCCATAAGCCACAGTAGTTTAAGCATTATATCACTCTAATTTACACTGTCATTACAAATAAATTATGCTAGATTTCTAACTTTGCTTATTCTCACTTATAAAGTGGTAAAGAAATATCATAATATAATATATGTGAGGTATATTTGAAATAGTTTTCTTCTAATTCTCAGTGAAATTATAGTACTGTGAGAACTGCTGGGTTCAGGTATTACTGGTGTTGCCGATTTGGACATTTCTTAGGAGAAAAAAATATAGTAATTAAAGTAGTATTATTATGCTTAGAATATCATAGATGGAAAATTTCCATTTTTCTTCTGTGAAACATATACTTTATAATGGCTTATAAGGCCTGGAAATGCCTTATAAAGACTGAAGAATGTGTCTCATTGTCTTTCTCTGATATTTGACTTGTTTTACATTTAGCTGAGTTATAAGTAAGAAGTATTCATCCAGAGATAGTACCAAAGATACTTTAATCACTGAAACTACAGACATTTTAGTAGGCCACTTTATTTATTTATTTATTTATTTAATTTTATTATTATTATTTTTTGGTGGTTTGTACTTGTTAGGCCAATCACTTTAAAAAGATATGTTTGAGAGTCATGTATAATGGGCAGCCTGGTCATTGTCCTTAATACTGTATTTATCACAAAAGGATATTGATCAGTTAAGGGCATATTGAAACAGAAACAGAAAATCCTTGTATTGGTTTTCTCTAAAGGGTTAATTTCGCACGAGAGAGGAAACAGTGTAATAAATTAAAAAAATTAAAAATAGCCACATTTTTCTTTCTATACAAGAAGAAATACATCTCAGATATTAAGATTCAAGTTTGACTGGTATTTTCATGTAGCATTCACCTAGGCACATTTCAAAATCTGTTGGGGGGGGTTTGATGGTACCGAGATAGTTGTGCATGAAGGTGAATGTGCTACAATAGACTCAATTAGTACCATTTATGAGTATAGTTTATGTGATGTCGGCATCAGTTCATTAAAAATGTACTGAACTATCAAATCATTTCACACAGGTCATTGAACAGCAATAAAGGGGTATCAGCTCTTCTCCATTATGACTCTGAGCTGGATTTGAACCAGTGACTCATAGGAAATAGACTATGTTCTATTGTTGTCTATAAAAATGCATTTATAGAGTAGCAGTATATCTATAGCATTTTGTGTCTAATTGCATTCTTTTTTCTTTGAAACGGATACAATCTATAAATCATCTTCTGGAAAAACACTCAAGTTTTAGGTATTATAAAGTGATTATACATTATACATTTATATTTTATATACTTTATTATTTATATAATCATAGTTTTATTAAATATGAGTAAGAGTGGTCACATGTGACATGATATTGAAAGGTCTTTTGGCTGTTAGAGCAGAATGAAAATTAAGTGCACTCAGACATACAGCACAAATTTACTACTCTCATATAATTCCAAAAGTCATAAATCTCCACCCCACACTGCTGTAAGTATTCCCATATCTTGTGGATTACATCAGCTAAAAGAATATTTACCAAGAGTACTAAGCAACAATCTGTGCTGAAATGCACACTTTTATTTTATTAAAACATTAAAATTTATTGAAGTAGCCATCTACATATTTTAGGTCACTTCTGACAGTGACATTGTACAAACAGATGCCAAAATAATATTCCAAACATCTTTCTGCTGGAATGTTCTATAGCCAATGACTGGTGGTAATATCTGAGCCAGTGGGCAATAATGACTTCATTGCAAAAACTACCTTAAAATCATTAGGTAAACAAAATGCCTGTTCACTCAAAAGAAATGGAATGTCACATTATGTATGTATTTTATTCAGATCTATGGAACAAATATTTTCATATTTCTGCTTATTTCAAGTTTTTTTTAATTTTTGTTTTTGTTTTTGTTTTTGTTTTATAATGGGTGGCCTGGTCATTGTCCTTAATACTGTGTTTATCACAAAAGGATACTGATTAGTTATGGGCATATTGAAACAGAAAATCCTTGTATTATTGGTTTTCTATAAAGGGTTAAATTCACATGAGAGTATAATATATAAAAAAGTAAAATTAAAAATAGCAGCTTTTTTCTTTCTGTACGAGAACTACATTTCAGATATTAGTATATTAATATTTTACATATTAATATATATATTTACATATATATATTTGTCTTTCTTGCTATCATTTTGACAATTTGCCCTTAGTTTTTTTGTTCTTAAATTAAACAAGACCGAAATTCCTTCTTGTGTTTTGCAAGTTGGACATCACGTAGCAAATAGCAAATGATAGAGTTTGTTCCTAGCTTTGTTCCCAGTTTTATGTTTTCGTTTACATTGTGTCATCTGTTGAAAGTTGTTTTGCTGTTGTGTTCCGCTGCACCCATTTTACCTGAGAGGAGTGTTAATTGGCGTGTCCTGTGGTCTTCTTTGTAGTCGCAGCGCCGCGTTACGTTTCACCTCCCCGACGGCTCCCAGGAAAGCTGCAGTGACAGTGGTCTAGGCGACCACGAGCCGGTGGGTAGTGGAACCCTGATCTCACACCCTCTTCCTCTGGTTCAGCCACAGGACGAGTTCTACGACCAGGCCTCTCCGGACAAGAGGACCGAAGCAGATGGCAACTCCGACCCCAACTCTGGTGAGTCCCCTTGCCAATTCTGACTGCTTGGAGTTCTGGCTTGCTGTTGTGTGCGCTCGAGTTTTAACAGTGATTGGGGGAAGGAAGTACACGGACATTCGGTTGTTTTCTGCTGGCTTTATTGTTGTTGTATTCAAAATATTTAAAGTCTACTGTGCTTCTTGTTCTGTGGAATGCTGTTTTCCAAAGGCTTTTGTTTTTTTAAACGATACAATAGTGATTGATTAAAACAAGTGTGAAGAGGGTGATAATGATTTTGGGGTTTTACTTTTTTTGTGTGTTTCAATTTTTGGGTATGTTTTTAAACAATGTATTGAACAAGTAGAAAGAGTGGGATGGAATTGGCAAATGGCTTTATTCTCCACAGATCCATACCCCACCTTAGAAATCACTGCCCCTTCAGAGTAAGCCCCTTGAAGTTCCTTCTTTCTTTGTCTTTGGAGGAAATTTTGGCAAGTGCTGTACCATTTTGGTGATGCTATTTACTGTTATTAGAAAGCATCACTGACTAGCTCACCTCTATTAAAAAGTTAAAAGTCTGATTTAATAATTATGTCCAGTCCAGAGTAATGACCATGATTTCTATTCAATTTAAGTAAAACTGTTTTCAAACTCATCTTGAACCTGCATCAAACTGCTCGCCTATGGTGAGAGATGGGGATGGGGTGAGTTTTCCCTAATTTGCTAGCTACTTCTCTTCTCCAGCTGTAGACATTAATGTGCCTCTGGCAGTTCTATGGTTGAAGTGGAATACCGAGGAGAGGCCAAAAAGCACAAAAAGGCCTTCATAACTAGTCCTGGTGTTGGTGGTCTCTGACTTCTAGTATTTTAAATGGACTCTGTTTCCAGGGTGGTGGTGGGGATCTTTTGTATGTATTACCTGCCCCCTCCCAAGCTGTGCATCCATTTCTCCATGTCTCTCTGATGTCTTTCTTCTCTTTGGCCTGTGTAGTTACCTTCGCATCTTCTTTCTGCTACAGTTTCTCCCTACTCCCACTTAGGAAGACCTAAGTGAATTACACACCAGCTCTGGTTTTTAATCTTTCATATTATATATGTTCACCTATAAGTAAAACATAAGTGCATCTTTTTACTTCACATACCCAGAGGGGCAGGCCATATGCAAAGAGGCAACTTCTCATTATACAGCATTTGGTAGACTGGCCCACTGTCTGCCTTAGATTTCTTGGTTTTGATTAGTCTCTAAAGTACCACTGAATCGAAGTGGTTGCACTGAATTATCCTTTCCTGGACTTGTATGAAATGGTCACATAGGTAGGATAGCTCTTTCTAAGCTGATTTCCTGGTTTCCAACTTCCCTTTCCCAGTTTTGAAACATTTCTTATTGGCATTAAGCTAAGAGTACCAAAACTGGTTCTTGGCTTCCTCTTCTGGATATGGGAATGGTTGGATTCTCTTATCTTCAGGCCTGAGCTGAAACTAAGACTCCATTTAGAGCAGATACTTTTATGCCTTGTCTATACAATTCACCAAAGATTTTTCATTTGTTTGTTTGTTTTGTTTGTTTTTACAGAAGTAAAGGGGGAAAAAAGGCATACAGAAATATGGTTAACCTAAGGTGCCTTAGGCCAGAACTTTATCCAAAATGTGTAGCTACTCACCCAATGACTCCTTAGACCAGGGCAATAGCATTAAGTGAGCTGCCAAATGGGAGAAGGCAGAAGAGATTCTAAAGCACCCCCCCTCCAAATAAGTCCCTTTTAAGCTTGAAGAGGCCCCCAGAGTTTTTACCAATCCAGTCACATGGAAAAAGAAAGCCAAGGGATGATGCACCCTTGCACACTGCAACATTCAACTCAACAAAGTGACTCCACCTGGGAGAATCATAGTCAATAAAATGTGTTAAACTGAACAGTGCTCCTTGGTGGAGACAGCATCCTTATTTATCTTTAGAAAAGAAGAAAATAGGCAGATAGGGAAAGGAGGAGCCCTGAGGGCCCCTGGAGGCCAACTATGCTTTTGATATTTAATGGGACTTAAAATATTAACTTCCTTTGTAAATGTCTAGAACAGAATTAATTAGAATAGCCTAGAAATATTAAGAGATTCATAACTAAATGGTAATTCTTATTAGGATAGTATTATGATATATTATCTGAAAATTCTGTAGTCGCATTTTGTAATTAACTTTGAGGAATTTGTGAAGTGAGGTATAGAATAATTGAAGCACTAATCTTCAATAGTAATAATCTTGCTATTTAGATCTAAACTGTATTTTTTGTCTTCAGTGGGATTTTCTGTCTGTGGTGTGATAATTCTTGAAGAGCTAAGATTTTGTAGTAACCATGCTATCTTCATATAAATCATGAATGTAGGTATTATCTGTAGATTATTAAGTATCAAATCTGTATGGATACCTTTTTTTCCCCAAATATTAAGCTTCTCAATAAAAATAAATCTTTAAAGATTAGTAGTAAAAAGTAACTTTTTTCATTATATATTTTAAAAGAAGTTAATGGAAATGGTATCTTATGGGGGAAATTTTTGGAAACATTGGGCTTTAATATAGAGTCTTGCTTCTAAACACACACACGAAGTACAATATTTTTTCCTTCCAATTTTATACTTTGGGTTTGTTGGCATCATAAATTTTATATTATATGAAGCTCATGAATTTTGAAAAAGGTGAAGAAAGTATGAAGGTCTTTACGTACAGTGCCAAAAATAAGGTTTGTAAATTACTCTATAGTTTATGGTTTTTGTAAATAATATTGTGTAAAATCTACAATAATCTTTATTTATCAGATATGACTCATGCCAATAATTTAGATGTTATGGACATACAACTTTCTTTTTTTCTCACATTGAAAAAAAATTCAAGCCCACATTTCACTAGTGTGGCAGAGACTTTACTTTTCTTTCCCCCTCAATTTCACAGGCTCTACATCATGCTGAAAAAAGTTGAAATATTCTGGTCCCTGGGACATCCACCCACTTACATGTCTACTGAGATGCCCATTGTCTTATGTGTCCACATGGGTCTCAAATGATACTGCCTTCGCCCCAGTCCTCCTGGCTCCTTCAGGATTACTGCCATTTTCTTCATGCCACTGATGGGCAAAGTTTGCACTTGGCTATCTCTGGCCCATAGTGCCTAGATGTGTGGTATGTTTATCACCCTCTAGGATCTTCCTACCTCCCTGGACTCTGCCTCAGGTCTGTCTAATCCTAATCCTTTAGGTTTTTCAGAGTTCTGCCCAACAAGCACATGTAAAGTCTCTCCCTCTATTACTATTTCTTTTCATCCCTTTCCTTCCTAGCCAGGCTAAGTTAATGTTTTTAATGTCTGGAGTTGGAGATCCCCACTATATTTCTTGATAGTTTTCCACAAAGACACAATCCCCCCAATCTCTCTCCTTTTTCTTTTTCTTTTTGCTTAGTAGCTATTGAAAAAATAATCATCATGGTAGGTTTAGGATTTTGCAAAATAACTGATGTTTTTACTATTCTCTACCCTGTTTCATCTTCATCTATGCAATGAATACCAAAACTTGTTTGAATAGGCTGGGGTAGGTAAAGGGATATATACAAGAAGAAAAAAATATATGTATATTTCAAAATTATTTTCATAAATAATTGTGTAAAATGATATTTGTGTTTATTGCTAAAACAATTTGAGAGCATACTTTTAAATTTTATAGTAGGTGGATATAAAAGTGATAAGTAAAATAAATTATTCCCTTTTAATGAAGTGTTTTTAAAAAATATATGGTGAATAACTCCAACCCCATTAATCATTGATTACCACATGAAATTCAGTTCTCACAGGAAATCTAAGATATATACTTTATTAGTTTATTAATTTATAAAGTGAATTGGTGCCCTAGAAGCCTCCAGTGGTGACCAGTGGGTTTGTTTCTTTCTTCAGTGTCACAAAAGAATTTTTATGACAATTGCAGAATTATGAGTATGTGTTGGGTTTTAAATGATATCAAGAATTATTTATTTTGTTAGATGTGATAATGGAATTGTAGTTTTATTAAGAGAAAATCCTTATTGGTAGTGATAGATTGTGAATTTAATGGAGAAACAGTTTGACGTTTAGAATTTGTTTTAATAATACTCCAACAAAATAATAATAATGATGATAATGATGAGAGTGATGATAGGAATTAAACAATGAAATGTTAGTGGTTGTTGAGGTTGGATAATGGCTGTAGGGAGCTTTATTATACTGTTGTCTCTAATTTTTGAAAAGTTTTAAAATTCCTCAAATACAGAGTTTATTTTAAGTATACAGTGAGAGAGTGATATAAAGGTCAGAGTCAATATGTGAAATATACATGTTCTTCCTTTTTCTATTAATTGTTTTATCCAAAGATATAGTGTATTTTACAAAACTATAGCCAGATGGTTTTGTATATAGCAAGCATATTTTATACATCGAAGTACATTTCAAATGGTGAAATAGCAATTAGACAGAGATTTTCAGTAATTACATTTGTATTTAGAAAACCAGAATGTAAATTGGTATATGCCTCCATTAAAGTCCTTTTGAGTAATATAAAGTCTTTGAAAAGTTCTCTTTAGAATATAGCAATAAAATCATTAGGCAGTAACTTCAGCCCTGCTCTGTTTGTATGACACCCAGGGGGAATTTAAGGACAGGGCATGACAAGCGTCCTACGGCAACCAAATAGATGGTATCTCTGTGTTATAGGCACATCTGAGTCCTAAAGCATACTTGGTCAACTATGCCACAAATAACACACTCACATGCAGAATTTCTTGCACAGAATTTTGTCACCTTTTCTGCATATAGAAATGTATACTATTCTCAAATAGTAGAGTAAATACTATTTCCTTAAGAAGTTAACTCATTAATGTTATCATACACTCCAAGTATAATTCGATAAAATCCCTGCTTCTAAGAAAATAGTTAAGGGGATTTTCAGTTGAAGGTTGCTATTTAAACAACTGTAACTAGACTGATGAAACAATCTCACTAATTTAAAAGCAAACAAAAACAATTATGTGATCAGATCAGGAAGAGCTTATTACTACTAATTCAGAATAAAGGCTTAATCTTGTCCCATTGAGAATCATGAATAGAGTCATTTTCATATCTGGCATTTCTTTTAAATGTCACTTTAAAGGATTTTCTGCTGTTTAATCATGTGCAAAATTGCAGATTGTATTTACTTTATTAAAGCCCTATCTGTTCATATGCTCCTGATTCTACCTGGACTGTATGTGAATCAGTTGGTGAACTTTTCACTAAGGATAATTTTGATACTTGAGGATATTTATGGGATGGGTAATATTTATTCGGTCTACTTATGAGTCAGGAATGCCTGTAAATGTTTTAATATATTGCTTATGATCCCACACCAATAATACAAGTTAGATAGTATTATAAGTCAACTGAATAACTTCAGAAACTTAAAGTTATTTGTCTAAAGCTACTTAGCAAGTAGCTGAAGCAGAATGTGAACTTTAGGAGTGCCTGACTCAACAGCTTATGCTCTTACTATTCAGAGAAACTACCTTCAGTATACACACATATTTTATGGCAGTGTCATCACTGACATTGAGCTTTAAATTCTAGGACGCTAATATTATATATATGTGTGTGTGTGTGTGTGTGTGTACACACACATATGTATATATATATTTAAATTTTTATATTTTAATTTGTATTAAACGTATATTTTTAATTTTTATATTTTAATGTAAATATGTATGTTTTTTATTTTTTTCTGGCTGCCTCAAGCCTCATGTACTCACTAGACCCTGTAAAAATGTTCCTTCTCAGGCTGTTGGAGAAAACTTTCCCTGCTTCTGGGTGGACTTTAGGGATCTGGTTGATGTGAAGTTGGACTCACCTTTCTGCTCTCATGTTGGAGTTCTTGTCAACACTAATCTTATTTTTAAGAGAAAATTTGAGAAATTGAATCTTAAGAAGATAAGTTTATTGAATGGTCTGATAGTTAGAGAACAACTTGTGAAAGATCTCCTCTGGTAGTTTTTCGTTTGTAGGGTTGTTTGTTTTTTTGACATTGGGCTAATGACAATTTAGTGCTTCATAAAACCCTGCAGATCATACAGTATAAAATATTTTCATAAAAGAGTCATGAAAAGGGAAGGCTTTGCCTATAGTTACACAGCTTGTGAGTGAACTCATATATGCCAACTCTTGTTTACTGTTTTTTTTGATGGAAAAGTTTTTCCTTTTCAAGACCCTTATACTCTCTCCTCAGAGCAAACCTGTATGATTATTTGATTAACAACCGTCTCTCCCTTTAATCAGTAAGGACAATTTGCTTACCTTTATATTCTCTTTGCATAACAGAACCTGGCCTAGAGTAGGCCAGCCATGTGTATTTGTTGACTGAATGAATAAATCAATATTTCAGAAACATAATCAGACAAATTAAAAGTGTTTATCAAGATAAAAATGAATAAACAAACAAAAACTAGAGAGAATTACACCATGTTAACTGTGGTTATCTTTAGCTTGGAGCATTGATTTCTTCTTTTTAATTGTCTATATTTTTCACAATTTTCATAATGTATTCAAAATTATATTTTCATTTGGTGATGAGGTGACATAAATGGAAGGCACCTGATATAGAGCTGAGAAAAAATTCATTCTTAATGCATACATATTTGTTGTATCTATTAAAAATTTACATTAGAATATTCTTCCCATCAGTTTATATGCTAAGAAATATTGAGAATTTAAAATATTTGGGCACGAGACACAGACTGTCATTTTGGGGAGAAAAGAAAAACTAGTAAAGTAAAAAAAGACTTTAAAAAACTCAGAAAAAAATATAATTAAATCCAAATTCCAATCCTAAGAATTTGTGCTGCTACTAACCTGCAGGGGGAAAAAAAATCACTAACAATAATATACTTTGAGAATTAAATTAAGCATGAATTTGACTTTTTTGGTATAGCATTATATTAAATAGTTTTATGAACTGTATTTATATGTTTTTGTAAGTAGCCTGGGTTGAGCTAATTATACAAACTCAAAGAAAATTGTTCAGAAGTTTTATATTGTTACCTGTTGTGTTCATTTCCCCATGGTATTTTTATAATCCATTCATGGTGATCCTGGCATAGGGGGCCCTAAGTTAATGAATGTAGAGATCCTTAGGGAATGTTATAAATAAAAGGTAATCAGTCCTACTGTGATTTGAGTTTAAGGGGGAGGAGGTTGCCAAAAACTCAGGAACTTAAAAAATAATTTTATTGCCCTTTTAATCCTATGACACTTTAAAAATTTGCTTTATTAAATATATTTTTCTAAACCTAACCTCAAAACTTATCTATTGTTATCTATTTTCACCTCAATATCAGAGAGGGCAGAAAGTTTTCTAGAGTAGAATCTTCGAGATTATAAACCAAATATATATCTACTCATCTCCATATCTATCTATCTATCTATCATCTGTGTTCTTTTGCTGATTACAACACTTAGTGCCTTATAACAACACACATTCATAATGTCATAGTATCTTTACGTCAAGAGTCTGAGCATAGCTTGGCTGAGTTCTTTGTTTAGGGTCTCAAAAGCCTACAGCCAAGGGATCAGGGAGGTTACATTCTTATCTGCATGCAAACCATGGAAGAATTTACTAAGACTTTTCAGACTGTGAACAAAATTTATTTCCTTGCATTTGTAGGACTAAGAACTCCAGCATCTTTCTGGTTTTTAACTGGAGACTGCTTTCAGCTCCTAGAGGCCACCTGCAGCTGCTTTCCAACATGCCTACTTACTTCTTTAAAGCCCATCAGGGAGACAGAGTCTCTATAGTGAGTTTGTAGCAGCATTAAGTCTTACAGACTTAATCACAGGAGTGATATTCCACCACCATTTCCATATTCTATTGGTTAGAAGCAAGTCTCAGGTCCTGCCCACGCTCAAGCAAATGGTATACACATAGTTGTGAACACCCGGAGGTAGGGGCTATGAGGGGCCACCCTAGAGTAGTTCTACCATAATCTATATAAGACTTAGTTATCCTGATATATCTTAGTATTTAAAGTTTTTGCTTCAGATCCTTTATTCACTTGGCTTTTCCATGATTTACTTATTTATTTATTAATTTGTTCGTTCTGTAAATACTCATGTAGAGGCTACTGTGTACCAGGTACTAAGACAGTTTCTAGAATAGACATTAAAACTGAGACGTAGAAAACCTTACAAAAACTCACTGTTACTATAAACTAGGAGAGCAAAAGTTCTTACTCTGAGTTCCTTAGTTGGCAAAGCCTACGAGAAGGTTTTTGGGAAATGTGTGAAGTTCCTGAAATTGTTTTGCATTTTTTTTCTATGATGGTATGATATGAGCATTTTATAGACTGTTAAGAAAACAAAAAACAAAACAAAACAAAAAAAGAATTAGAAGAAAAAGGAAAATAAGCACTGATTTCGTTAGAAGATACTGGATGCTAATACATTAGTGAACTATAATATGCTAATGGTTAAGTGTATAAAAAAGTGGGTTTTAGTATACAATAAGTCTTGAATAAGTAATCAGTAAAGACTCTTTTGATAAAGTGATGCTTTAAAGAAGTGGCATTGAATGAATAGAAATTGTCTAAGTAAATAAAATGTTTGTGCATATGCATGTGTGCACGTGTGCAAGCACTCTTGCCAGTGTAGGCTTCTGGTGCTATTAAAGGTCATGGACAGTTGGGCAAGCAGTGAATAGTTCAATAACTTTGAAGCACATGAAAATATGATTAGGTCTGCTTCTTGGGCTGAGATTCCTAACCTCCAAAATGGGACTATTAATAATCTATACAAATATTATTATAAAAATTACAGTTATTTGATACAGATATTAACCTAGCACAGAACCTGAAACATAGTAGATACTCAGTGAATGGTTGATATTAAATTGTTTGAGTGTGTGACAATAAATGAAACTGGATTCAGAAATATGTTGGGACCAGATTTTCAATGATGGTAAGGATAGGATATAGCAGAGAAGGGAAAAGAAAGATTTGAGGGTCTTTTCAAGATTTTAGTTTGTGAGACATTGGAAAATTATGAAATGAAATAAATGAGGGAATATAAGAGAAAAACTCAGGTTAGGAATTAACAATTTTTCCTTTAATGTTGAAGTTTGAACTGCTGGACAATATTATCTAGGAAGTGGGAATATGATTCTGGGTTGGAAACTGGAAACTAATGAAACAACGTGAATGAAATTCTTTGAGCAAATATCATAATTATGAGGAGAGACAAGGAACCCAAGAAAGAAATCATAACAAACCTTAACATTTAAGGCAGGCAAAGGTGAAGGTGGAGTAGAGTGAAGATATTTGAAAACTCTGGGGAGATTTAAGTCCTGTATATAGTTAATGACTTTTTTTGAGAGCAGTGTGGAATTGTTATTAAGAACAAAGACTATGGAATCAAAATAACCTATGACCTAACACACTGAAGGTTGGGGCCAGTGGGCCACTGGCATATAACATGCTCAGTTTACAGGTATCATTATATTTTAATACTAGTATTATCACTAGATAGTGAAAAAGTATAGAACAAGCAAAATATGTATCTGATTATTTAGCAATATAGGCTCCAGTCAGGTTTTAAAAATTACCATAGTGAATTTTAATATGTAAAATTGTTGGGGCGCCTGGGTGGCTCAGTCGGTTAAGCATCCAACTTCGGCTCAGGTCATAATCTCGCGGTCAGTGAGTTTGAACCCCAGGTCGGGCTCTGTGCTGACAGCTCAGAGCCTGGAGCCTGCTTCAGATTCTGTGTCTCCTTCCTCTCTCTCTTCCCCTCCCCCATTCATGCCCTGTCTGTTTCTCTCTCTCTCAAAAATAAATAAACATTAAAAAAGATAAAATGAAATGAAAAATTGTTATACATTTGAAGAAATTAAATTCCAAAAAAATGTTAGCTTCAAATTCTAAAAAACTTTATGCTTTAAATTCTTTTCATGTGACTTTTTTTTCATATTTATCGTATCTGATGAGCATCACTATTTTATTTTTGCTAAATAAAGACTGATAAAAATTATGTACTAAAGCATATTTATGTTTTAGTATTTGCATTGTTTTACTTTAAAATACTTATGTTCACTTTAATATTTTTAAAGTATTTGTTATTAATTATACACAATATATTTTCTGTTTATTATCATTTTATTTTTTTTTAAAAAGATACAATTAGATGACTTTGTAAAATATTACTTAATGTAGTTAAAAGATGGCTGTAAAGCAGGCAGGGACACAAGCTTTCCTGCTGGAAAGTTTTAGATCTCATCAATTTAAAGTATGACTTAATTCCCAAAAATAATTAGCTTTGAGTACTCATTTATTATAGATACTTAAAACATTTTAGGAAATACTCTCTTGCATTTAAGCTTATTAAACGGGTCACAAAGTGTTTAGTATTATAGTAGAAAAATCTATAGTAACAATATGCCTCCTAGTGTAAAGTAAGGGTAATGTCAACTTTCATTGGTGTGCTGGAGGAATTGAATTTCCTTAGCTATATGCTGTCATGTGATGCATTCTTCTAAGGATCCATAAAGAGAAATGATGTTACTTAACCCTGAGCGTGTGGTATGCCCTAGTGGTGAAAAACTGTTTCTATGTCTCTGTTTATATTTTGAGATTGGTAAAAGTGATAGGTAAATCAGTAGTGATATCTAAAAAGAGCTTACTGATTTCAGTAACTCTTAGAAGCATAAAACTAAGCTGTTCTTTTTTTTAAACCTCAAAATGAAGCCATCTCACAGAAAAGCGTGGAAATAATTACTAATTACAAAGGACATATACTCATAAAATCAAACTAATGTCTCTTATCTTTTTTTAATCTTTATTTATTTATTTTGAAAGGGGGGGGTAGGAGAGAAAGAGAGTGTGAGTGTGAGTAGGAGAGGGTCAGAGAGAGGGAGAGAGAGAATCCCAAGCAGGTTCCACGCCGTCAGCACAGAGCCCACTGCGGGGATGGATCTCACCAATCGTGAGATCATGACCTGAGCTGAAATAAAGAGTTGGACACTAAATCGTGGGAGCCACCACGTACCCCATGTTATTTTATCTTAATATATAAAAGTAAATAAATAAAATAAAATGTCTATAGAGTTTTAAAACAATTTGAAAGTTTTGAAGAAATACAGCTGTTTGTGTAAAATGTCCCAAATTTACCTTAATGCTATTTGACATACATTTCCGCCAGGAGATATATTCAGATTTATGTGACTAACAAATATATGACTACCCAAATTTTAATGACCCTAAAGTAAGTTTGCCAGATAAAGCACAGGATGACCAGTTAAATTTAAATTTCATATAAATAGTGAATTTCATATAAACAATTCTAGAGGGAGATCTATGTATATCCCAAATATAGCAATATTGCAATATACCTTGTAATATTTAAGAGTTACTTAGACTAAAATACATTTATTGTTTACCTGAAATTTAAATTTATTTATTTTTTCTAAATCTGGTAGCTTTACCCTAATGATATACTGAATGAATTAAATCATATAATTCAAATATTATGAGGAAATCTATCCTGGGCATATATTTAATTGTAAATAATATTCAGAGCAGTGATTTGTTGACATTATATTAGAATTTGTCATGCAACATTGCCTCATGTAAAAACATTATTTATATATCATTAATATATAATAATCATTTATATATCATTAATATAATATAATATTATATTATATATATTATATATATATTAATTCCTGTGTACAGAAAATAATCATATTTCAACATTGGAAATTCAGTTTGTGCTTATATATAACACTGTAAATGTACTGTTCCAATGCTGAATGATGATATCTATGTTGGTCTTTTACTGTTGTTTCAAACAGAAATTCTGGTTAAAGTTTTTGATTCATGATTATTCATTTATTTATTTATTTATTTATTTATTTATTTATTTATTTATTGCTTTGATGGTTCTTGCAATACATCATATTTTAGGATTCTTTATGTTTTCATTGACTTTTATGTCCTTTCTTTACTGTCAGGATCTAATCTATACTTTTTAGGATCTTACCACTTCCAAGAGAACCTTTGTCAACATGGGAGGAGGGTGAGGTGGAGAGAAAGGGAGAGAGAAAGGAAGAGACAGTGTTTAAATTTGTTCCTGAAATTTTAAGGCTTTGGTTACATTTCCTAGAAAATATATCCGTATAAAACACACAAAATACGTTTTAAAGACCTCAAACAAAAGACACTCATTAATTGCCATGGAGCTAGATAGACTGAGCACAAACCAGGCCTCTTCCATTTTCTGGCTGAGAGAGCTGGGGCCAGTTACTCTGCCCCAGTGACATCATCTGCCATGTGGGATGAGCACCAGACTATATACCTATAGACTTATTGTACAGATTGCAACGGGTCAACACCTGTGACTCACTTCGAATAGTTCTAGATTCATAGTAAGTTTTCAATTATGTTAGCTGTAAGTATAAGAATTAAAGTCAAACAATTATCTAAGCAAACTCTTTGGCTTCAACTCTGTCCTCACACTAATATACATGGAAAGAAACAGGGGACCCATCTTCCCTAAATTCCAATTTCTTGCTGACCAGTTAAGGAAAGATAGATATTGTTTTTTGTTTGTTTTTTTAGTGTATTTTGAATTATCAATATGTCTTAACTCTGCATTCCACTTTACTTTCATATATAGAAAATTTTGTTTGAAAAAATTGTGTGATTTAATACCCATTTGAAGAGAGAGAGAGTGTGTGTGTGCTTTTTGAATAATAACATGGAGGGAATTTGGCAATTCTATAAGATCAACTCAAGCATCTACAAATAGTATTAACTGGTAAGCACTTAGTTATATAAGAGGAATATTAATGAAAATCTTAGGGCATTCCAGAATCCTAATCTTCACTTGAATTTTGGACCTTTACAGATTTATTCCTAATTGGCCAGAAAACTCTTTATTTCTTTGTAATTAGTAATAACCTCATTGTCACATCTGCAAACAGGCAATATACTGTACTTTGAGCAAATTTGCCATTTAATCTCTGCAAATAAACAGTGCAGTGAAAAATAACATAATGACAATTACAATTTAAATGCTCATTGGAAGGAAAGAATTAAACCTAATCTTCCTAAAGTGCAGGCACTGGTTTCATTGATTTTTTTTCATGTTTTTGTGTTTTGATATGAAAAAGTATTTTATCATTCCTCAGTATTCAAATAACAAACCCTTCACATTGGCATAAAATAAGAAAATTTAAACTGTTTTTTGTTTTGTTTTGTTTTTTAATTTTAGAGAGAGAGTGAGTGGGCAAGAGGGGCAAAGGGAAAGAGGGGGAGAGAGAGGAAGAGGGAGAGAAAGAGAATCTCAAGCAGGCTCCATGCTGAGTGTGGAGCCCAACTCCGGGCTTGATCCCAGAACCCTAGGATCGTACCTAAGCTGAAATCAAGAGTCAGACATTCAATTGACCGAGCCATCCAGGCACCCCTTAGGCTATGTTTTAAAATTTCCATGGGGGTACGTGGGTGACTCAGTTAGTTACGTGTCTGACTCTTGATTTTGGCTCAGGTCATGATCTCTTGGCTTGTGAGATCGAGCCCTGCATTGGGCTCTGCGCTGACAGCATGGACCCTGCTTGGGATTCTCTCTCCCTCTCTCTCTACCCCTCTCCTGCTCTCTCTTTCTCTCAAAATAAATATATAAACATTTTAAAAATTAAAATAAAGTATTCCATGAAAGAAAAAAGAAATTGCTTTAGTTAAGGAAGGGTGTACATTATTTTGTATGTTTTTTGACGATGCAGTCTTCAACTAAGCACAATATGACAATTGTGAAACTATATCTAGAGACCAAAAATAGATGCAGGGGCCCCACAAAACAGCACACTGAGTCTTAGCGAAGGTACCATCCTATCATAAGAAGAGTGGTGTCTCAGTGGAATATTTTCTCAAGACCTCTTTTTAATAGGGAAATATATTTTTTAAAAGACGTAAAAGAGCGTTCTTCATTTGGAAGACAATGTTGAGTTCTGATTGAAGCTCCTTGAGAAATAACTATAGGGGCACCTGGGTGGCTCAGTCGGTTAAGCCTCCGACTTGGCTCAGGTCATGATCTCACGGTTGGTAAGTTCAAGCCCCACGTCCGTCTCTGTGCTGACAGCTCAGAGCCTGGAGGCTGCTTCCGATTCTGTGTCTCCCTCTCTCTCTGCCCCTCCCCCGCTCACACTCTGTCTCTCTCTCTCACACAAATAAATAAAACACATTTAGAAAAAATAATAGTAACTATAGAATATCTAACAGTAACTCTTTAGTAGTCCCTCCTAAGTCAAAACTATTGTGCAGTAGGTTATGTTTTAAAATAAGAAGTCCAGGTATTTTGAGCCAGAAACACCAATACTCCACATGCAGTAAAGTTTTGACATTAGCAACAAACAGCATAAGAGAGAAGGGAAATTGGTCTGTAGTCTATCAATTTTACATGATGCTAGCACAGTTGGAAGGCTTTTTAGTGCTTTGGTTTGTTTGTTGTTTAAAAAAGTATGGAATAGGCAGGTATTTTACTATCTGCAGGGACCTAGGAATATGTGCTCCAAAATAAGGAAAATTGAGGTTGACACTGGCCTTGCACTTTCTAGTGATGTTAAGTCTCAGTCTCTCAATGTGTCCTCCTTTCTCTATTTCTCAATCTTGTTCTCTTTCCTCTGTCTCTCTTGTTCTTTCAGTCTTGCTCACTCACTATCCCTTTAAGATAATAATATAACTATTGGAGTATTAGAAATAATATAAGCAAAATGTCCAAAATAAGGTCTGACAGATAATAAGAGCTCAAAAATGTCAGTATCATTGTTATTAAGTGAGAAATGCTTTTTCTCCTCACACCTAGTCCTATCAGTATGATGTCTCTAATGAAATTTGAGTTAATAAACTAAAACGATAATGTAAGTAAACAAATGAGGAGACACCTGTGGGGTATTTCCATGAATCATGTGCCAGAATTTGTTTATGAATACAAGGAACTATATTTTGACTGTTCAGACAACATTTGTATCTACTTCATAGCTTTCAAAAAGAATTGTTTTTTTCAAATAATTTTAAAATGTTTTTTAAAATATAAAATTGGAGGAAAGGCAATATGCATAATTTTGATAGTTTAGGTGGTTACTGAATAGTTTTAAAATTCTCACATGGTCAACTTGTCAAAATAATCTGCCAAATATATATGGAAGTACAAATTTTCATAGTTTTTAAAGTTGAAGACCCACTCTGTCTTCTATTATGTTTATCTTCACATGATAAAAATTCATGTATTATAGATTTATGTTATACTGATAGATATTTGAATTAGTAATAGTAGCCTGTAATGAGATAAAATTGCTGTTGGAAAGTTAAGGACAAAATACAACATCTGCTTTTATTTTATATATATATATACATACATATATGTATATATATGTATATATATGTGTGTGTATATATATTTATGTGTGTGTGTATGTTAACAAAAATGATATATTTGTAATAATTTATTACACTCAAAATGGTATTGATACGGAAATCAAATTTTTCTATTTCATTTGGAGTATGTTTCCATTTTTCTTTATATATGTGAATTGCTTATTTATTTGGGCCCCAAATGAATTGGGGGCAGATATTCCTGATTCATTGTTAGAAAGCCTGATACATGGCATTGACTTTCTCATTTTCAATGAATCGCATGAGTGCCTGAATGGAGTGTTTCCTTTCTCCATGGCTAAGCGTCCCCTTCCTCTTTGACATTAGCTGCCATGTGATCACACACTTGCAACATTACTGACACCCAAAGACCTCAGTTAGTACACACCAAGTTGGCGATTTCCATGGAGTGAAAAGGCAGAGAAGTAAGGGAGACCATGAGAGGTCCATAAGTAAATTCCTTTGCTACAATTCAAGATTATATTCTGTAGAGATCATCCCCTTCAGTTTTCCTTACTGTTATATTTTCCCTCCTCTCGCAATTCAAGATGCTAATTCTGACCTAAAACATTTTTAATCTATTTTCCCACTATTTTAGGAAATGTGACTTCCTTTCTTACCCTGTGGTGATGTGGAGGTCAAATGGAGCAGCACGCCTAAGGAGTCCCTTGGTTTGATTCTGAGCCTGACTGTAGCTTAGGGTATCTCCTGCTTGGAGGAGTTTGACAGAACTTTCTTCTATTAGCCTTTAGGGTGAGGTTCAAACTCTGTCTATTCCCTTCGCCTCTTTTCTAGCACTATTAGTTTGGGGAATTGGAGGTTTGAGTGAACAATGTGACTTGTCCTCTTATTGGAAGCAGCTGGAACAAAACGTTAACTATAATGCTGCCTCTTTGCACTAGTAAAGCAAAATGAAGGGACTTTTTAAATATTAAAATTGTTTTTTCCCTCCAATGTGTATTCAGAAGAAATGTGTGAGATCGTAAATATGTGGGACTTTGTAATTATTAAAAAAAATCGGTATGGTGTCCTTGAAATTTTAGACCTTAGCATGTTTTCTCCAGGCAATAAGAGCAGCTTATGGAAATTACACAATAAATTAAAAGTTTAATCTTAAACTTAATGATACTCTGTAAACTCTATAATCAATTATCATAGACATCTAATGGATAGTTTTACTGAAAAATTTTATTAGCTTTTATCTATCTGTTTATGTTTTGAAGGATAAATATACCACAAAATACACAGTGATGAAATTCCCTCTGATCCAGATTGTTCCCAAAGAAGCAAATTTCTTCTCCCTACACCTTATTCATTGCTTCATTCTTTCATTCAAACATTTTAACTTATTTCAAAAAGCATTTCATGTATTACAAAAATTTCATTTTTTATTTATCCACACACTTGGCCAATTTTTACTGACTTCTAACTTATGTTGCAGGATATCTGAAGAAGCATTTAAAAAACATGCTATTGTTAATTTACTTTTGTCTACTTAGGCAATGCCCATTTTATTCACACTTTATATGAAAAAGAGGATTATGTATAAAATATGTAGTCACATAATAATAATTAAATAAATTATGGAATAGTCTCAAAAATGTTCAACTACTTAACTGGAAGATTTCCTCAGTCATTTTAATTATGACTTAGATGAATATCTATTGGAAAATTTTACAGCTACTTACAGTAGCCAACAATGTGCATAGTATTCCACTTAGCAGATGTTTAGATTTTGGACATACTTTCCTATAGCCAATCCAATCAAGTAAATTTTGAGGCCAATTCATTGGTACTATAAAAACACGTACAAACATGTATGTCACATATGTATTTATGTATAAGATGTTAATCTGGTGTCTTTATGTGACATACTTAATTAGAAATAAGGATTAACTTTGGTAGAATACATTGTTTTATGCCTGAGGAGGCTTTAGTTTGCTTTTATTTTTTTAAATTTTTTTTAATGTTTATATTTATTTTTGACAGAGAGAGAGAGACAGACAGACATGAGCAGGGGAGGGGCAGAGAGAGAGGGAGACACAGAATCCCAAGCAGGCTTCAGGCTCTGAGCTGTCTATGGGCTCGAACCCACAGACTGTGAGATCATGTCCTGAGACAAAGTTGGACACTCAACCGACTGAGCCACCCAGGTGCCCCAAGTTTGCTTTTAATAGGAGTTCAGTTTGTAGGGAGCCCCCATAATTTTTCTACCTCGTACAACTGTGATTACAGCCGAGTTTAATGAAAGAAAAGTGGAAGATACTACATAATTTGTTATACAGTTTGGACTTTAATAATAAGATCTATCATTTATTGAGCACTTACAATGTGCAAAGCACTGTGATACATTATGTTCCTGGCTGAAATCATTTCATCCTCATTACAACCTTATGAATTAAGTATTATTTTCCCATACAAGGAAAAAACCCCTGAAGTTTAAAATCACTAATAAATCGCTAATAAATTCCTCATGGCCTCAGTGCTAATGAGTGGAGATTAGTGGCTTGAATTCAGCTTTCAGCTACTAAAGTAAATGGCTCCTTAAGACACTCCTTAACTAAGGTTCTGTTGTTAATCTTCATATTTTTATATTTAGCAAATCATTTTTCAATGGGGGATATTTAGCATTTTACCAGACCCATTGAAAACCATTGAATTTTGGACTCCTGAATTTGAGTGAGATGAGTCATCTCAGATTAGCCATCAACTAAGCTTTGCTTTTCACATCACAAAAGGACAGCCAGGATCATAGTGTAACATGACTTCAATGTAAATATGTGGGTTATAAGAAACATTAATACCATAGCTCTGACCTCCTTTTAACTTTTATTTAAGCAGGGCGCCTGGGTGGCTCAGTTGGTTTAGTACCTGACTTCGGCTCAGGTTATGATCTCATGGTTTGTGGGTTTGAGCCCCACATCAGGTTCTCTGATGACACCTCAGAGCCTGGAACCTGCTTCTGATTCTGTGTCTTCCTCTCTCTCTGCCCCTCCCCCACTCATGCTCTGTCTCTACCTTAAAAATAAAAAAAAAAAAATTATAAAAATCGACTTTTATTTAAGCAGTGCTTAGATGATTATGATCCTAATTTGGAAGCTTCAGATAAAAGAGAAAGGCTGCTACTTATGCTATAACAGCCTACCCGAAGAAAAACAAAGTACCACCCGGTTAAATTGCCCATTTTAGCAAATAAAATACAGGACACCCAGTAAAATTTGAATTTCAGATGAATAATCATTTTTTTAATGCACCGTGATTAATCAGGGGCATACTTCTACTGAAGCAATACTTATGTTTATCTGAAATTCATATTTAACTGAGTATCTGATATTTTATCTGGCACACTTACACCTACTGGAAAATATCGATTATGCTTTACTATTAGTAATTTTATTGATAGTAGTTGCACACAGATCTGGATCACCATTACAATGAAAACAGAAAAAGACCAGTTAATTCATCCTCCTTCCCAGTGAAGCAAGCAGATTTTCCTCCAGAATATCTTCCAGTGCTATTCCCTTTGGTGTATTTTGCTGAGTACTCGTTGCCATCTAACATATTTATGAGTTTCTATAGAATGGAAGCTCCAGGAGAAGGTTTGCTCGGTGCTGTGTCCCCAGTGCCTAGAATTATGCCTACCACACAGGGGACACTTAATAAGTGTGTTTTAAAAAAGCAATGAATGAATATGAAAAGTGCTCACTACAGTTGTATTGGCTATTCAACATTTATTAAGGCGGGAAATGTGTACATTTTTCTTACCACTGATAGAAGCAGAAAAAATGTTGCAGTGACCCTCTGTGCCAGAGGCAGTGAACCAGCCATTTGTTCTCACTGCTTGTCCTCCTAATTCTGATTTTGTGTGGGAAAAATAAGTGAGTGGGTGAGCCTTGTTTCTCTGTAAACTCTAATCCCAAGGCCCGTTGATAGATGAAAGGGCTGCCTGCAGCTTAAAGAGCTGCATGAATGCTGAAGGCAGCCTTTTGATTTCCATTTCACTCCACCAAACTGCATTTTAGATCCTGCAAATCTTGGCAGACCCTGAAGGAGGTGGACGCCCCTGTTATCCAGAATAATGAATTGTACTTGAAAACGTGAACTCAGCCAATGTTGCTATTGGGGAAAAAAAAAATGACCTAGCACATGATAAATGAATGTTTCTATCTAACACTGAGAATTCTAGAAGAAAAACTGCAATCGTTTGCGACACACACATGACATTGTATAATATTGTCTTTGCATCATCAAGTCTATTAAGATAATGTATGGAAAACATGTTTATTCATCTGGCAAAACTGATAAATAAATAAAACTGTTAAATAAGTAATCAGAGTGCCAGTTCTGCTGAATAGTCTGTCATGTGGACACTTCATTTACTGTTTAGCTGAGGGCTGAACAGGACAGACCAGGAGCCAAGTAGACAATAACTTTTAAATATAGATGAGGCTTTATTATTAAGCCCTACAGTTCAATATTTGTAAGAGCTGCTTGTAAAAGTCATGTATCGTCCTTTGGTATTTTCTCCTTTGTTCTTTTGTGTCTTTCTTTTAGAAATTTAATTCTTAACCTTTGTATTCAACAATGTAAAATATCATAGGAAGCATGTACAAGGAGTCCTGCATACCACAGAGAGTAACACATATAATACTTGTTGATTCTCATTCCTACCAAATGCAGTTTCTGCATAAATCCAGTGATTTTGTCTTCAGATAGCATAACGGGTCCGTTCTAGTACAGGCATTATTTTGGTCAAGTATTTGGTCCAATATATAGGAAATACAGATGAATCTACAACTCCAGGTTATATATGTGTGTGTATGCCAGTTGTGGTAAGTTTAGATGGAAGGTATATTTGTTATGTCATAAATATTCCAGCAATTAATATAATTGCACTAATATAGGAAAGTTCAGTTTAGCATAATAGTATGCTAAATACAAATCTCAAGGATTCTTTTTTTAATGTTTTTATTTATTTTTGAGAGAGAGAGACGGCACCCAGTAAATGTCTACCCAGTAAAACCTAGTAAATGTCACAGTTTGATCAATATGTGACTACATCTAGTTAGAAATTTTCAGCCTTACTTAACAGCACGTGTTAAGTCAGAAGGAGATACTGTGGAAACTGATACATTTGTTGCTCCACCAGCAGAGATATGTTTGGAAAAATTGTGCATAGAAAAGACTTGGAAAACATATTGCTAATGGATGGTTTCCATTGAGTGATAAGGTTGAGAAGGAATTTAGCATTTCTATTTTTCTGTGTATTTTAATTTTATATTTCAAGCCTATGTTCATTTCTCATTAAGGAAAATAAATCTTGTTAATAATTTTTAAAAATTATTTTATACACTGAGCTAACAGTTTTTGGTAATCATGTTAGAATAAATCAGTTACCCATCTGGTCATTAACACTTCTTGAAATTCATGTTAATTAAGAGAGATATGCTAATTTTTGAATGCATACATGTATAATTAGTAATATACAATAACTTACCCAAAATAATAGAGATCTTTTTTTATATTTAGGTCAGCAGAAAAAAAATGGTTAGGCTGAATAGAAACAATTACCTGTCCCATTATCACAACGAATTGATGGAAGTAAAGTGTACATATATAACTTTTCTCTAACTACACATTTAAATTTGTTTTAGAACATTCCACGCTGCAAAGAAAGATCATAGTGTGAAAAATCATATGTTGAGTCAGGTGCATTGGGATAACATTGATTTCAACCTGAAAAAGAATCTCTTTCTTTGAAGCAAGCAGAAGAACTCTGAGCTGCTGAGAGAGTTGCTGACAGAGTGGAAGAAAGCACAAAGTAACAAAGTGCCAGAGAGACAGGGAGCCAGAGAGTGAGGAAGAACCAGGCCAAGGTTGCGTGCTCACTTTCAGGAACTATATTTTAGAATATAAATCTCACAACCTAAAACACAAATTATAAAAAGTAGTATTTATATTTATAAAGAGGAGTCAAAATATCTATCATAAATGAAAAGGAAGTGCAGAGTCACAGCATGTTTAATTAAAGAGAATTTTACTAGAGAAAATCAGTAGAATGAGAAACTACATGAAAGTTTAATGGAACAGGTGTCTATTATGCTTTTGTTTTCATACTGGTGATTTGTTTGGTAATGTCACGTATTTTTCAACTGGTTTAGAACTGCATAATTAGATAAAGTTTTAAAACAATGGGAGGATTTCTACAGGCAACTAAAATATAAAACTTTAAAACATAGCTGAGACAGCAGAAATATGCCATGCTTTTTTTTTTAACTCTTACACTTCCATGAATACGTGTCACAACCTAAGATGGAATATAAAAGTGGTAAAAAGGAGCTGTTTATAATAAAGAAAACACATTGACTAAAGCTCAACTATTTCTTAATGCTCACTGTATGAATTCAGTGTAAATGTACAGTCATATGTTTCTATAGAATTTCTTGGATACATATTAAATACATTGAACAATTTCTCAATGACTAACATGTCACTACTCTTTGTACATGGAAGAAATCTCTTTGATAGTGTATGTACAAGAATATTTAGAATTTTAGAAGACTTATGCTGAATACATGCAAGAAACTATATTTTCAAATGAATTTTAAATAAAAAAGACATTTTTGCGTTTATCACTGTCACATTCTCCAAGTGGGAAGGCAACCAATCTCTCTCTAAATGATCTAAACTCTATTGGATTTCTACATGTTTAATAGTTAATTTCTTCATAGTCACATCGATAGCATTGAGATAAGTAGTGTTCTTAAGAAAACTTTTTAACTCTGCTTACCTTTCTGAACTTATATAATTTATTTTTTAAATATGCTTTTAGAATATTTCTGTCTGGTAATACAACCCTTTTATAAAATGCCAATACAAATAATCTGTTTTATATATTAAGATATTTGATTTGATTTAATTATGATACTAATGAGGACAATTTTGAGAGAGGATGTACTATCACAATTAAGTCAATTACAGTTTTAATAGTTTGGTATCCTGATTATTTAACTCCTCCTATACACTCACCAAATAAAATGAAGCCAATTTCAGTTACCCAGTGAAACTAATATCTATTTTTAATATCTGCATTAGTCAATTAACTAACAAATTAATTGCACTTGTACTACCTGTAAGTGGTCAATATCATTCTCTAGCAAAAATTCTTCTGAATGGTGTGTGTGTGTTTCTGTGTTTTAAATAGAACAAAATACATTTTAAGAAGATCTGTACATGGCATTTAGAAAAGTTAAATACCTACTTTTTAAAGACAGACAAAAGGCACCAATACCTTTTGCAAAGGATACCTCTCAAAACTCTATCAGCTGGAAATAAAATCTGGAAGTTGTAAGACCCAGCCCGGAGCTATCATCTAAAGAGTATGATTCTCTATGTGACATATATGTTTTATGAACAAAATAGCATAACCTGAGTTAAAAAGACCCTTCAAATATAAAGCAGTATTTTCTTATAATATGAGTACACAGAAGTGTATAAATGAATCCCAGGTATGTTCCTGGGAAAGATTTGTTCAATTTATTTGTGAAAAGTACTAGAAATGGAATTATATTCTGCCCCCCCCCCCCCCGCCCCGCACTCTCTCCTTGGAATTTTACAGTAATTAAGAAAAGAAACATGAAAAAAAAAATTACTGTTTTCAAGTAAATTAGAGTGCTCCCTGGGACTTGTGTGCAATTTCAGTCTTAATGCATAAGTCTAGAGAGAGGAAACAAATCAATTATAATATGGCATAAAATTAGCTCTTTTAAAAAAACACACATACTTTTAATTTGTCTAAAATGTTATACATGTGTTTTCTTGGACAGATAAGGAGTTCAGACATAAACTCCAATGCTTACGTCTATACCAATATTCATAATTAGTGTGCATAAAATGTAAAGCACAAAACAGATATGACAATATAATATTCTACTTGTGCAGAACATGTAACAGGACCGACTGCTAATTGCTAGTATAGGGCAATTAAGTATTTTATCATGCACTTATACAATATGTTACAAGAAAAATGTGTAATTACAGAACTACTTGAAGTGCTTCTGGTTTGTATTTATCTTTTGTCAGCTTATTAGAAACACAAGAAAACAAGTCAAGAGAAATAATGTCAGCAGATCAAAAAAAGATTTTTTGTTTTCTAGAAAAAGACATAATTGAAAATCAATAATATCAGCTGCTAGACAGTTCCTCAGGAGACTCTGTAGTACTAAAATGTTTGTCTTTGGATTGTCTCAAATGAATTCTAAAGCCATGGTTCTGATCATGAATTTTTACATTTGATGTACACATTCTGGAATTCAAATCACTCTGGAAACCAGCACAGTATATTTAACACTTCTTTCTTGGTCTATTGCTCTAATAAACTCATTGAAAATACTTAGATGGAGAGGATCTAGTTTAATTCCACTTCTGAATGCATATTCCATTCATTTATTCGTGCTTTTCTTGATTTAAAATTTACTGGGGGTTTATATATAACTGAGGAAAGAAATATAAACGAGATATGGTCTCCATTTGAAAACTGCTATAATTGAGGTAATGGGGCATTTGTAAGCATCACATCATATTAACCAGGAACCTTATCATTGTTAAATATTAAAATTGAAACCCAATTCTGAAATCCCTCTTTAATAAAATAGTAATAAAATTATATTAGGAACAAAATTTATCACAGAAAATATTGAAGTACTAAAGTTAGTTTCTCGCATTTTTTTTCTCCTTAATATGTATATAGAGCATTCACATAATTAAATTGATTGCATTAAAATAATTAAAATGATTGTTCATGGTTTGAAAATTGTTAATGATGTATAGTATAATTAAATATTTTTCAAGAAGTATAAGCACTTGCAAGCATAAACAAAATATTAACATTTAATTTAGTAACTTGTAGTAGTTGGAAAACACTAGAAAAGTAACCCACTGAGTGATATACTAAGACCTTAGGTGTTTTAAATATTTCTGAATAGGAATTTTAAATATTTTTTAATTAAAAAATCTGCTCAATCAAAACAAATACATATTGAATTCCCAGAAGAAAAAATAAGTTTTGTTTCAAGGGAGGTTTATATGAGTATATTTAATAAATCTATCAAATATAGAACCCAATTTATATTATGGACAATTAATGGAAATATTGCTAAACAAAAAAGTTAAAAATAGAACTACCCTGCTATCCAGCAATTGCACTACTAGGTATTTACCCAAAGAATACAAAAATACTATGGGGCACCTGGGTGGCTCAGTCAGTTAGGCATCCGACTTTGGCTTAGGTCATGATCTTGCGGTTTGTAAGTTCGAGCCCCATGTTGGGCTCTGTGCTGACGGCTCAGAGCCTGGAGCCTGCTTCTGATTCTGTGTCTCCCTCTCTCTCTCTGCCCCTCCCCTGCTCACGCTCTGTCTCTCTCTGTCTCAAAAATAAATAAAAACATTAAAAGAAAGAATACAAAATACTAATTCAAAGGGATATATCCACCCCAGTGTTTATAGCAGCGTTACTTACAATAGCCAAATACAGAAACAGCCCAAGTGTCCATCAACCAATGAATGCATATATATAATATATATATATATATATATATATATATATAATATATATATATACACACACATATATATGGTATATATGTACAATGGAATATTACTCAGGCATAAAAAAGAATGAAACCTTGCCATTTACAATAATGTGGATGGAACGAGAGAGTATTATGCTAAGCTAAATCAGTCAGTTGAAAGGCAAATATCACATGATTTCACTCATATGTGGAATTAAGAAAGGAACAAATGAGTAAAGCGGGGGCGGGGGGGGGGGGGGAGGAGAGAAAGAGAGGCAAACCAAGAAACTGACTCTTAACTATAGAGAACAATCTGATGGTTAGAGGAGAGATGGGTGGGAGGATGAGTTAATCAGATGCTGGGGATTAAGGAGTGCTCTTGTTGTGATGAACACCAGGTGTTGTGTGAAAGTGTTGAATCACTATATTGTACACGTGAAACTAATATCACACTGTATGTAAATAACTGGAATTTAAATAAAAATTTCAGAAAAACTTGGGGCACCTGGGTGGCTCAGTGAGTTTAAGCATCGACTCCAGATTTCAGCTCAGGTCATGATCTCACAGTCACGATCCCATGTCTGACTCTGTGCTGAGTGTGAAGACGGCTTGAGATTCAATCTCTCCCTCTCTCTCTGTCCCTCCCCCACTCACTCTCTGTCTCTATCACAATTAAAAAATAAATATTAAAAAAGTAACAGCGATAAAATAAATGAGCAAAGAAAAAAAAAAAGTTAACTGTGAGTTCCCTAGTTGTCATTTCATCTATTTTATTCTTATCATTACTTCTTCTGAGTAAACTTGTTCTACCACTTACAGTAATAGATATATCACTCATATTAAAACAGCTTAAAATTAAAATGTTTTTAAATGTTCAAAATAATGGTTTTGTGAAAGAAACCATTCTAAGATTCTAGATGTAACGAGAAAAATAAATTGCATGATTTTAAATTGTTCACTTGAAGTAATTGTTACAACAGGGAAGCTCTAAAGAAAGCTAGTATTCTAATTATATTCTACTTTGATTATCACTGTCTTTTCTTTAGAGCAGTTTTATAGATACACTGTACTAATCAAAGCCATTTCAGTTTAGCAATATAAGGTAAATAATTACAAGGCCAAATATATGAACTCATTTCCTCAAGTTCCTGATACAGTTCTTATGAGGCATTTATGTAAGATCTGGTAATTGTCCCTTTTCCCCTAAAACACTTTTAAAATTTATGAATACACCCTTAGTTTTTAATCTCCATTAATGTGTCATGTGCTAAACAAATTTAAGCAAGCACAAAATTTTGCATGTTTAGATTAATTAAATCATTAAGCCAGTAGTTGCTATGCTGCAAATATCCATTTGGCCCTGTTGAATTTATTATCTAATATCTGTGGGCACTGATTAGCAGTTTTGCTCATTATTAAACTGAACTTGTTGCATAAATCAAGGCCCTAAAACATTTACTTAGCATGGTTGTTCCCTGAGCCATTTTTAACCTTTCTGGCTCAAATACTTCATTAGTTTAAAAAAGATAAATATGTATTAATTTCTTGAGCATAATTTTGAATATAAATCATTACAGTATTTGAAAATTTTTCTCTCAACTTGTATATTGTTTCTATATATCCTTTCTGTTTAATTTTTCATTTAAGGTAAAGAAAAATAAAGGAATATAATGCACGAAAAATTAGTTTCTTTTGCATAGCCATGTTTTTGCTCCAGGGCAAATCTACCCTCTCCCTTTTTTTTGAACTTTATAAAAGTGGTTACTTGGCAAAAACATGAATCAAAGCAAAATGTTTTTTTTTTCTGGTAGAATAATGAACTATTGCATAGTACATATGGGAGTTCTATCATATAGATTTCAAATATTTGTGTTGAGTGTTTAATCGTTTGACGTATTATAGTTAAGGAAAACAATGATCCAGTGATGGAGAACATTATTTCTAAATTCTTATAAAGTCTTTGACTCATCCACTTATTTAATGTGTCATGTGTAAAATTCATAAAAGGAAAATTGCAAATAGCAAATACCTGTATGTGTTACATATAGAAGAAATGAAAATATCTATAAGTCTATATGTTTGTGTGAGTATGCATATATAAATAGATGTATATACATAAATATGTACCTAAAATCATCTTAATCTTTGCATTTTATTTTTTAAATTAAGGAACTTTTTGAGAAAAAATGGACAATGTTCAATTTGTTAATGTATGCATTGAAGAATCATTTGTTAGGAAATAAGATATAGTAGATATTTAATGAAGACATAATATGACAATTTTTCCCCTGCCTGGGTAAGGGGTATGTGTGTGTAATAAAAGGAAACTGTACACACTGTGGAGTTAAAGTTTGCATTTCTTGGATACCTTTAATACTGCATCAAAACAGTGTGACCTTCATTTGATTCATGGGAATACAATAAATATTTGTTTAGTTTGTAATAAATCATTGCATATCATTGTTATATGATCTTATTGATTAAAAATAATTATTTTTTAGTGTTTGTTAACACAGCATATGACCTTGTGTATTTAATATGCTATCTAGTCCGATGCATTTTTAAAATCCTATTCTGCTAAAAGATTATGCCAAATTTTACTTTTACTTTGTAAGGTCAGGGGTTTTTTTCTTGCTTAATTAACAATGGTGTTCATGGGCTACGAGGAGTCTGACACTCTTTAATGAGTTTTTTTTTAATTTTTACTGAAAAAAGGAATAATTCCTAGCTGTTAGTACACTGTATTTAGGAAATGTGCTTATCAATAACTGTGCATAAATTTATTCTAACTTATGTCACTAATACTAAAATGTTGACATGTATTTTCTCTCTGGTGCACATATCCTGAATTCTTTGTTTCTGACTGATTTTGGCCATTGTTGAGAAATTATCATTAAAAACAAAATTTTCTATCAACGCAGAAATCCTTTCTACAAGTGTAGAAGAGAAAGAAAGCACTTTCCTAATTGATTATGCATTGGACCAGAATGTGAGGAGCATCATAGGCAAGCAATTCTGAGAGATGGCAAAGACAGAAAGGAATCTCCCCCCGCGCCGCCCCCCCCCCCGCCCCACTCTGTATCGACAAGCAGATACAACCCACTACAGATATGTTTTCAAGATAGACAATAATCAGTCCTCAAGGAACAGGACTTCATAGCACCAGTATTCACATATAGTGCAACTAACTTTACAGTTATAGGGGTGACTATCTGTATTGGCTCATTCATGTCTCATATCTTTATGACAAGAGAGAAATTTGCAACCTGTAGGAAGGTGCCCACTGAATTTAGGCTCCTACCCTTCCACAGAAACTGGGAGACAGGGGTGCTATCTACCTTGATGTGTACAGTTCAAAGGGGTGGCTCCCAGGTTCTTGAGAAGTATTATCTGGATTATAAAGATGACAAAAGGCCTCTCTAGTTTTCAAAAGATTTACATATATTTCAAACAGGTGAGAAAGTACTTACAATTTTAAGTTTTATAAAGTAAATGCTTTAAGAAAAAAGGAAAGGATGGTAATCTGCTTTATTATCGATGGAGAGAATTAAATCTTTTATTTATAACTGTCTTTTGTACTTACGCCATTAAAACTAATTGCTTAAACTAACCTGATGCTACCTTAATTTTGGCTACCTTCACCAGTTATATGGTCTATGTTCAACAATATTGTTCTCTCCAAGAATTTTATTTATTTATTTTTTTAAGTTTTATTTACTTACTTTGAGAGAAAGAGAGAGAGAGAGAACATGCACACATGCAAACAGAGAGGGGTAGAGAGAGAGGGAGAGAGAGAATCCCAAGCAGGCTCCACACTGTCAGCCCAGAGCCCAATGCGGGGCTCCATCCCATGACTGGTGAGATCATGACCTGAGCTGAAACTAAGAGACGCTTAGCTGACTGAGCCACCCAGGCGCCCTTTATCTGTTTTCCTTAAAATAAGGCATGGATGTGGTAGATGCACACTGCTTTCATATAAATTTTCTCCTAGATGTTTTCTCAGAGAACCAGGATTGGAGGTGTTTTGTTCCTAGTCTTTGTTTCCGAAGATTATACTCAGATGTTGCAACATGTTAAGTAGGATATTGTTCATGAGAATGTAATGGACATATTATTTCTCTCTTCCCTCATATCACACATTTCTTAGTCCTACTGTTCTGACTTCAGAAAATATTTTACCTTGATTCATTACTTCTAAATTAACTTAAATTTAGCAAAGCCTTGTTTCCAAGTGGGTGTTTCGTGTGGTTCTACAGTATGCTGTATTAATAAAACATAATTGCTTCAGTTATGTCATACCATCTGTTGCCCCAGGCACCAATATCCTTCAAAAAAAATTCATTCTTAAACACTCTATAAAAATACTTTATTTTTAATAATATTAATTCCACCATGTTCCAAACCCTGATGAGCAGTATACTGATGTATAGAAGAATTTGATATCATTTAAAATAAAATTAACTTAAAGAGTATAGGGGAGGAAAAATAATTTTTCCTCTACCTTTCTGAGTTCTTGGCTGAGATGTCTGTAATAAAAGACAGATTATCATGAAAAAAATCACCACCCAGGTTTACTAGCATTTTATATTTCATATATATGCGTGAGATACCCAGAGAAAAATGAATAACTCCCCAAGGTGCTACCCTTCAAGAGTACAACGAATTACAAATCTATTTCCTTCTTGAAGGGACTATTTTTCCTCTTTGTTTTCAAATTTGAACTTAGAATTAAAAAAAATCCCTCTCTGCCTTAAAAATAATTCTAGCCATGGTTATTTATAATCAGACTATTGACTAATGCTTTTAGGGTGTTAGAAAAACAATTTTTCTGGCTCTATAACCATTACCAAGTAAAAAAAAATGTATTTTAATGTTTTCTGTGTTATAAATGATTTTTTATATATACAGAATAAAGCAAATTTGGTCATAAAGCCATATCCTTTACAAATATAGTGCCATTCTTACTCACTGGATCTACATCAGAACCACCTTCTAGGGGAGGAATGTATTTCTTAAGAATTCGATCCCATATTCTCTTGTCTTGAATTTGTTTTTACAACTTCATACGTTAACTTACTGCATTCCAAATCTTCCAGGGGTATCATTAAAATTCCTTTCTACTTCATCACATGAAAATATAGCTCTGGTTAATACAACATCATTAAAATTATCTTTTACAATCACAAGAAAAAAATGCTCTAAGAAGATGGTCTTTAATGCAGTGTCTGCTTATACGCAGTGAGTCCATATAAGCACTGTATCTAATAAGACAACAAAAATGTTCCTTGGAGTTTTAACAGTTCTTGATAAATACTTCCAAATTTAGAAAAGATTCCAGAACTAGTTTTGAAGATTTATGGTCCATTGTATTCTTGAATTATTTTCTTTCCTTGGGCCTTTGATATTATTGCCATAACCTTTAATCTTAAGGTACAGTGGGAAATAAATGTCCAAGTAATGCTTATTTTTTAAATAAGATAATAGGAAACTGACTGCATTGAAACATTATCTTTCTCTATTTTCATTTTTATTTTACCTCTTTCTTACATTATATCTATGTGTTACTTTCTAAACAAACATGTTTATATAAAATAGTTTTAACTAATAAACTATTTTTATAATTTATTTTATTCTTGTCATTATCCCCTTATTACATTTCTTTTGAAAATTTTCTTAGTCATGTCCCTAAAATGATATTACAGAAAATTAAGCTATATTTGCCTCACCAAAGACAAAATAAAGAAAAGTTTAAACAAGCCATTTACAGTAAAAATAGGTATAACTGAAATAAAGCAATATGAAATCTTCAATTCACTGGAACTTTTTTATCTACATATGACTTTAGAAGAAACACAAAAATCACAGAAAACAAAGGGAAATTATAGTGTTTTTGAAAAGCACTATCTTTCCCTGGTATCAGTATAGATTTAGTTAATTTCTTTTGCTTTTAATATCTTGTGCCAATGATATATCATATTTCAATAGCATTACATTCTGAAAAGTCCTGAAGTATAAATTAACTATAGGGACACCTGGGTGGCTCAGTCGGTTGAGCGTCCAACTTTGGCTCAGGTCATGATCTCGCGGTCTGTGGGTTCAAGCCCTGCGTTGGGCTCTGTGCTGACAGCTCAGAGCCTGGAGCCTGCTTCAGATTCGTGTCTCCCTCTCTCTGTGCCCCTCCCCCACTCATGCTCTGTCTCTCTCTCTCTCTCTCTGTCAAAAATAAATAAACATTAAAATTAATTAACTAATTAATTAACTCTTAACTATTGAGGCAGGAAACCATTACATAGACTATTTAAAATCTTCCTTCCATCCTTCCATCTATCCTTCCTTTTTCCCTCTCTCTGCCTGTCTCTCTTTCTCTCTCTTTCTCTCTGTCTCACACACACATACCCCTTTCTTTCTTATTAAAAGCTTAATACTGATCTCTGAGTCAAGAACATTAGATGCATCAAAATGACTCATGCCCATCATTCTAGTAAACTAAGGTTGTATTCTACTGTTTGTGTTTTGTGGAACATATATATTTTGTTGATCCAGTCTTGCTGTTTCTTAAAGATGAGTTTAGTCCAATCACATGCAGGATCTAAATAAAGCCTCTCCATTATTGTACTTATTTGTACTGTATGTTCTGAGAGTTACCACTGCAAAGAGGCTCACACCAAATTAACACTCTTTGAAACTCTCTCTGGATAATGTATAATTCATTAAATAGTTGACCTTCTCACAAGCTGCAGATGTTTTCAATTTTCTCTTTTTATTGCCGTATTTTCGTTAGATACTTTTCAGTCAAGATTGTCATGAAAACACATTTCATTTATTTGTAATGTTACTATTTAATGTTTAAAATAGTAAAGATATTTCTTCAATATTTAAAATTGTTTTATTATTTTGTTTTCCTTCCAGTACCTCTCCCCACATTACTTTGCATTGAGATAACTAAATCATAAAACTTTTATGCGATTTCAATATTATCAAGCCTATAACCATTGCAGATCTTTTTTTCCAGCTTACTCAAAATTCATTGTTGTTAGATAATTACAAATTAAAATGTGTGTTCTAATCTTCTTGTAATTCTGTCTGAGTCAACTCTTCTTCCCTTGAAGCTTAAATCATAGCTGATCATTACTTGTTACATGCTAATTGATTTCTGTTTAATTTGGCTTCTTTCTTTATTGCAGTAGATCAAACTACTTGACAAGATTCCAAAAGTAGGATTTTGCTTTTAGTTTTTCTTTTAAGATAGTTACCATCTGTGGGAAAAAGTTTGGCTCACACTGGCTTAGTTTTCATACTACTATTTCTCTTAATGTGATTCATCTTAAGGTAAATGCAATATTAGCAAAATCTAGATTTAAATGAGAAAAACATTTTAGGCCAAACATATTATTTGCAAAATGTTGACATAAAAGAGCTGCATAAAGCATATGATATTCTAGAAAAACCAATATATCACAGTTGCTTTATTTTAGGTACAAAACAACAAACTAAACCAATAATAAAATAAAGAAGAAACAGAAATGGATGATGGATTGATGTCAGTGCCCTCTGTGGGACATTAAAATACAATTCCTATAGAATTTTTTATATGAAGCAAATATAGAAAACAAATTTTTGCTTATCATAGATTAACATTAACCTGTAACATTAAATAATAAAGTGCAACTGAGGTACATATTACTTTTTAACATCAAATAAAGATTACTCACAGTTTAAATGTAATTTTGCATTTTTAAAAATTACGGTTTGACAGAACCCAATACATGTTTGGGGGCTACTTCGGATACCTATATTTTTAAAAATGCCCTTATGTTAAATTGCATATGTTATCGTTTTTAGGTTATATATTAAAGGAAGAGAGACAGTAAAACAACATAAGGAAAAAATCAAGATATAGAATGATATATAAAGAAAATATTACATTTTAATCTAGAGAGTTAAAGAAATAGACTTCAACTTTTAGATTTCGTTTGGGATTTCTGAGTATGAGTGGGAAGGGTAAATTTTAAGAAAGCTAAACTACAGCTTTGCAACAAAACCCAAAAGCAAACACTGAGAACAGCTTTCACTCAATACCTGTATATTTCGACTGACAACTTCTAATCTTCTTCTGAAAATGGTAGATGCAGATTAGATTTGGACTTCATTAAAGAGATTCTAATTCCCTGATAAATGGTGTGTGCTTTATTATTTCATACTCTGAATCTAGGTTTCACTTAGTGTAATTGTCTACAGACTCATAATTTAACATCAAGTTAGATAATTTTTAGAAAGACTTTGTCTCATATTTATTATACTAACTTTTAAAAAAGTAGGCTCAAGAAAAATTTGTTTGTTTTCTCTTGCTGGCTACATAGATTTTTCAACTGTTCTGAAGGCTGAATTACTGGTATTTATCAAGACTCTAATGTCCAGAACAAGGATAAAAGACTTATAACATCTGTAGAATTATTATTAATTTTTATATTTAGAAACTTTAGGGTTTAAAAAATTCATGCTTAGGAGTTTTGGAATCAAGAGGTCTTTAGGAATCCTAAATACTTTTTCATTAATGTTTTCTTAAATATATCTTTAGAATATTAGTTGGAGACAATAATCATGTTAATAACTTTTTAAAGATTCCAGAATTTCTTAGCTAAGCCTCAAATTTAAAAGTTAACACGTTAGTTAAATAATCACTGTGGAATACAAATGTAATCAATTTTGTTAGTTGGTTTGAGAATAGAAACTTAATATATGTGTGTAAAAAATAGGAGGCCTTAAGCAACGCAAAACAAACTTACATGACATCTATAGAAATTGATCATTTATTTTTCTTTTAGAGTTCTTCCTATTTTTCTATTTGATTAGGCATTTCTATATGTACAAAGTCAATGAATCTCTGCTTTTAACTGACTTGGAAAGCATGCCAGTCTTTTCTTGACATGACATAGTATATTTGCTTCTGATTTCTTAAAGAGCTCTGTGAAATTACTGCAGTCACATAATCTCCCCAGCTGTAGGTTATTAAATTGACTATAATAGGTATTCTCAGACTTTTTAATTTCAACTAGAAAACTTCTTAATCACATGCATTATTATTTATAGTATCAAATGGCTGCTACGGTAAAAGACAAGACAAACAACACACAGCTCAGCCTGTTGCCTTCCCAAGAACCACCCCAGCTTCCACAATGGTGACCACCTCCCAAAAGACCCTCAGGCACCTTTGAGCTACTAGGGACCCATGGAGCACTACTCTGAAATCTTGCCATCCTACATGACTATCCCATAGAGTTACTTTAAAACTAACTTTTTAATATGTTCATGATCCCGCTCTACAGTTTTGATATAATTGACAGAATTTATCAGGGTTTATTACTTCATTTCAAGTACACTGGCTGTACCTAATCTGGACATATCCGTAAGACTGAAGATAGTGAGGCACCGACTAACCGTATTTATAAAATCATGCGGTAATTATTCAATTAACAGAATTTAATGAATAGAACATATTCAAACATTTTTAGGAACGGGATAAACAATAGCCAACCACTAACGCAGCATCTTTTGGTTGAGGTGAAAGCAGTCATTTAATGTAAACATCCATATTAAAAGAAAACAAAAGCAAAAAAAATGCATGGGAAACCTTTCAGAAGTATTGATCATTAGGTAATTTAAAAGTCAACCTTTGTTCTTCATTTTTGAAACAATGGAAAGGTTTTAAAAAATAGTTTTATAATAATGTGTAATTTCCCTGGAAAACTAGGGTGTTTTTTTTTCTTTGTTATTTCTCCATTTCAAGGTACTGTCTGCATTAGAACACCAAACCATAAAATTATATAAAATGTTTTATGCTGTCAGCTTACTGAGTTTCCATGAATTATATTCAGGAAAATAACTTGTTTAATCAGCTTTCAATATAATCCTTAGGAATTTTATCCTGTATATCTTTCTCCTGTGGACATAGAAATGAAGGACAAAGTATGACAGATATTAGGGCAAGAAGTTTATTTAGAAGTTTTCGTGTTCATAGACTTTAATTTTCTTTAAATTTTCAGCAGTTTAATAAATACGAAACACGTGAATATATATGTGTGCGCACGTATGTATATACACACAAACACACACATAAATGCACACACATGTAATAAAGGTTCTCTCCTTTGAGTGAAAAATAAAATAAAAAGTAATAACAGTAAAAAGCCGATGGGCAAAAATTGATTCATAAATGAGATGGTGGCATTCATCTCAACGCTCTTATTGGAAACCTAAATCTCAGTAAATTTGTAGCCTAAGGATACAATGGGCTTAAAGGATTTCTGTCTCTGAAGAAAAATTAGAAGGCCTTTGAGGTAAGGTAAATGGAAAAGGTTGTTTGGGCAAATGTGGAGCTCTAGCACTATTAAATGTTAAGCACCATCAGGGGGTATCTCAGTCATTAACAAGAGTGGCATGTGGGAAATTGTTTCAAGCAGGAGAAAAATTATAGATGGCTATGTGAAGGTGGCCCAATGCCATAGGGAAATTCTGTCAAGCAAGAGATGATTTTTTTTACAAAGTTATTGTAAAGAAAAAATGAAGAGGTTGTGACCATTTCTTCCCACATTTTGCCCATCTCCCAGAATATGGAAGAACAAGATAGTCGTAAGACGAGAGAGAGAGATTTTGGAGGTGAGTGGATCACTCAGTGGCATTCAACCGAAAACGGGAGGGCGAGTAAAGATGTAAAATTCAAGAATCATTACACTCCAGCTGTATAGCATTCTTGATTGTTTGCTGGTGTTTTAATTTGGTTGAGTTTTATGGATGTTCAGAAATCTCCAAGACTTTTTTTTTTCCTTTTTTTTTATTGCAAGTTAACTTCTGCATATTGCTGCAACACGCTCTCACTTGAGACGCTGCTTCAAGAATTAATTCGGGAATTTTCTCTCTGACCGTATTAGAAACCTAAGTACCACATACACACACAGAGGACTGTATTTTCAGGCAGCTACTATCACACAGCCCTCAGCAGTCCAGCTGCCAACAATGAGAAATACCCTCAGATTCAGAGCTCTGGGAGAAGACATCGATATACTCCCAGCCGGAAACGTGTAGTGATGACAGAGGTTACATAAATTTCGCCGGTACTGAGGTGGGTTTACCTTTAGAGTGCTAGCTCAGTATTACTCTTAGATTTTCCTTATAGGCCAAACGTTGGTAGCCAGTGAAGATGATATTTCCAATTATTTTTTAAATTTGACATAATGTTCATTTGGTTTGCATGCTTGTATTTTTTATTTGTAGTTTTGTAACTTACGTTGACTTATACTGTATTCTAAGCCATAATACTTTAATTTTACTTTTAATTTTTCTTTAAATATGTTATATTTATCTGGGCAGGGAATTAATAATAACATAGTTCAATCAATACTATCAGTTTACCTTAAAAATGAAAAAAAAGTTGGTGCTATGAGGAGAGATAGTTTTTGGTTTTTTGTTTTTGCTTTTTGTTTTTTTCAATCCATTTTTGGAAATAGATTATGCTAGCCAAAAACTCTGAATTTATTTTAAGATTTGTTACTTAAACGTTCTAGCCCTGAGCATATTGTGTATTAATTTTATGGTAAATTTCTTTTAAAGAGCCATGCTATTTTGCAACTCTTCCCATAAAAAGGCGGGAAAGTGTAGGCTTGTTGGTATTTGCTCTGTTTTGGTGCTGGGAACTCTGAGACTTCCATGCAGCCTCCCAGCTGAGCTCAGATCCCAGTCTGTCTGCCAAAAGACTTGCAGCAAAGGCTAATAGCTACACATGTAGATGTGCTTTCCTCAGAAATGCACACAATGTCGTGGTGATTATTTTCTTCTAAAAGGCATTGCTTGAGCTGAAAATTACAGTCGGTTGAAAAAAATCTGAAATTTAATCTCTGAACTATACCTAACATGTTTCCCTTTTGTGGCTGAAACATATTCTTATTTGGGCTCTCTTGATAGTGTTCACTTTTTTAAAAATGTGCCGGCATCGATCTGTCTAAAGTCTAACGCGTCATTCTACTAGTGCTTTAACTACTTTTAGTTCATTTATGTTTATTTCTCCTTGAATCTAGTGGAGAGTCTAAATAGTCAGGGCATTATCTCCAGTATACTTACCAAGTGTATGAGCTGACACTCAGATGTGAATGCTTTCTCTGGCTCCTTCCTATCCCATAGATAGACTTTTATAATAAGAGGTCCGTGTTTGATGTGGTTTGAAATGGACCAACCTTGTATCACGAAGTTGGATAGAGTGTACTAACCCAATAGAGTTGACCCAAGATAAATCCCTCATTTAATAGTCTCAGCTTGAAACAAAGTGTTGGCCGCAAAAGACACAGAAGACCTCTTTTAGTTTCTTTGTCTTAGGTCAGAATTGAAACTGAATTTGTAGGTCATAAATTCATGTTATATGATCATTGGTTCACCTCTACACACTGCAGTACAGTTCAAAGTAATTGTCCGTCTTTTCCAAAAGGAAAAGAGAGGGCCAATGGCAGCACCACAAGCCACTTTGGAGGTCCTCTGATAGAGAGGGTGAGGTCTTCAAGTCCCCTGCCTACTGCCAGTAGCACTCGCGTTTTATTTTTATGATGCATGCCAGTAATTTGTAAGAGAAAATAATGAATAATAGGGGGGATTTTAAAGGATTTGATTTCTAAAATACCTTTTTAACTTCTTAAAAGAGTGGATAAAATACTCTTTAAAGTGACTTATTTTGTTTTTTAAAAAAACCTATAAGATAAAAAGCAGCCTTGCGCAGTCTCACTCAGGAAGTTTTGTCAGGAATGCAGAGATAAGACTCTTTTAAATATATAGAAAGGAGATACACATTTAAATTAATTTTAATTGGTTGCACTTGATATTTATGTAAGGGTTATTAAAATTACTAGTTATACTAGAAAACTACCTAATTAGTTTCAACTTCTCGCTGATAATCAAAACTTTAAACAGCACAGAGGCAATTTATTTGTGTGTGTGTTTTATATTGTACACTTTCCCAACATGCACCCCCATATTAATCTCCCCAAGCTACTAATTCATGTGCTTTCCTACTTATATGCCTTTGTGTAAACTATTTCCCCTAACTGGAATGATCTTACCACTTTTTATTACATAGCAGAGTTTTATTTATCTTTAATTTAAATACTACCTTCTCTTTGAAATGCCCTTAGCTTATTTCTGGTTGGAGTTAAACAGTTTCCCCTCACTTTCTTGAGATACGTGTTACAACTTTTTGCATTTACGAAACTGCCTCATACTTCAATTATGAGCCTCTAGAAGTCAAGGACAATATTTCATTTCTTCCTTTATCAACTGCCATGCCTCATACATATTTGGAGTCAAATGAATGCTGTTTGAACTGAATTTAATGATATTTTCTTGGCAGCATTTGAAATAATGAAGATAATTATGAAAAATGTTCAAGATTTTTTTTTGGAGATAGTGATGATATAGAGATCAATGAAGTATAAAGGTTAAAACGAATATTATATTGGTATCACTTGAACCATTGGAACCTGAAGTAACTGAAACTTTTGTCACTCATTTAAGAATTCCACCATTGCATGGTGATAGTAGCTAGTGGTTCTCCACTTTGGTCAATGATTTGGTAACTTGAACCTCTCAGTAATCAAATGGAAATGCCTAAGTTGTTTGGAGCAGTAATATTTGGTTACAATCTAGGATTCGTGGCTTTCACTCAAGTCTAGAAATCACATTAATTCTCTGCTCAAAAACAACTTTGTTGAGTATACAGTTGACCCGTTAGCAATGTGGGGGTTAGACCACCAATCCCCATACAACAAAAAAATCTGCGTGTTAACTTTGGACTCCTCAAAAATGTAACTACCAATTACCTATTGTTGACCTTAGGCCTTACCAATAACATAAACAATAGATTGCCACATATTTTGTATGCAATATGTATTATATGCTGTATTCTTACCATAAAATAAGCTAGAGAAAAGATGTTACTAAGAAAATCATAAGGAAAACACATTTATAGTACTGCACTGTAAAAAATTTACCTGTAAGTAAAACCATACAATTAAAATCAGTGTTCTTCAGGGATCAAGTGTATATTTTATTAGGATTTCTTTGAGAAACAGCTTTCTAAGGCTTTTCCATGAAATATTTTCCATGGCATAGTTTCTTTCTTGACATATGAAGTGATTAAATAGAGCATGGGACATTAAATTATTTTGAAAAGTTTCAATTCTAGGGGCACCTGCATGACTCAATACGTTAAGTGACCAACTCTTGATTTTGGCTCAGGTCACAATCTCATGGTTCATGAGCTTGAGCCCCGCATCTGGCTCCATGCTGACCGCGTGAAGCCTGCTTCAGATTCATTCTCTCTCTCTCTCTCTCTCTCTCTCTCTCTCTCACTCACTCTCTCTCACTCTCTCTCTCTCTCTCTCTTTCTCTCTATCTCTCCATCTCTCTGTCCCTTCCCCCTCTCACTCTCTTTCTCTCAAAAGAAAGCTTTAATTCTAAATATTGAATAGGTAATCAGATGGTAATACAGTAGTCTCAAATAAATAACAATTATCAAGATGTCATAGCCAGGTGCATGTATGCAAATATTTTTCTGGAGAGGATATCCATTTCATTAATCAGATCACCAATGTGATTTGTGACACCAAAATGAACCACTAAAAGAAAAATGCATATGCACGTATACTCAATTTTGCATATAATTTCAGGATCAGTCTTAAGCCCATGTATGGATCTTGTTTAGGGGAGGATAAAAATGAGACTAAAGGAGAGAGAGACAAATGTAAAAAAGCAGTCTAACATAATGAAAATGAGGGCTTATAGAAAACTAAACTTGGTGTTGGCACCCAGATAAAAGGAGGCATAAAAACCAGATGAAAGATTATTACAGGTGTTTTGGTAGAGAGTAGATGGAGAATTTGTGTTTGGAGCACAAAGAGAGCTTGAGAGATGTAAAGAAATATTAACAGGAATTGATGGTGGATCCCTGTCCTCAGAAGACTATTAAGATGGAACCAAGACCTTGCTTCAGATTCTGTAAATTCCTTGTGCTTACTGAGAAATAGATTTTATAATAGATTCCGCTAGTGGTAAACTAAGCTTAGAGAGGACAATTTATGATTCCCAATCTGGTTGTCTACTTATGCCTCTGTACTACTTAGGTAGTTTTGACCACAGAGTAGTAGTTTTGCAGATTTTTGGACTTAATAGTGTTGTCAGCATTCAGAATTTTTATGAAATAAAAATCACTTTTAAGTAATAGTACTAAATATGAGAGATTATAAAAGGGATGCCAGGGGCGCCTGGGTGGCTGGGTGGCTTGGTTAAGCGTCTGACTTTGGGACTTCGGCTCAGGTCATGATCTCACGGCCCATGAGTTCGAGCCCCGCATCGGGCTGGCCCGTGAGTTCGAGCCCCGCGTCAGGCTCTGTGCTGACCGCTCAGAGCCTGCAGCCTGTTTTAGATTCTGTGTCTCCCTCTGTCTCTGCCCCTCCCCTGTTCATGCTCTGTCTCTCTCTGTCTCAAAAATAAATAAACGTTGAAAAAAAAATAAAAAAAAAAGAAATGTTAAAAGAACAAGGCTCTCTAGAAGTAGCAATTATCAGTCAACTAGTTAATATTTTATCCTTAATATGAGATAGTTTCCTGAGATGAATGAACTATGAGGATGATTATTGAAATGGCTTAATGACATTTTAATTTATCCAGATTGTTCTTAGAATAGGTGCCATCTAGATAAAGAAATCTTATTTTCTGATATGGAATATAGCAGTGTGAAATTGCAAAGGTAAGCCAATTTTTTTTGAAGAGACCAGAACCCAATATTATGTACTACTATTAAAAAATAAGAGTACTTTTCTCTATCTCAGTAGGTTCGGTGTGTAATGATATATACTTTGGTCTCAACATATTACCCAGAATGACCTGATGGAGCATGAGATTCTTACTGGCTTTCCAGAGAAAGATTTAAGTTTGAGAGTGACTGATGGAGGGGGCCTGAAGAGAAATGGATTAGTGGATCATTTGTTGCACATCCATATGAATAGTTATAATGCTGGCTAGATGAGATACGTTTTTTCAAGATCTAAATAGGATAACTGGTGGACAGTGTAAATTTCTATCATTATGTAGATCTCTGAGGCAGAGCCTCAGGCAGTAGGCATTTGAAACCACAAAGAGACTGAAGCAAAAACAGGGGCCCGTTGAGTGTCTGGTTTTCACAGCACTGGCACCCTTCACTTCTTGGGCACACTTGGACTATAATTCAATTTCTGGGGATGGAATCTAAATCTTTGGAGGAAATGTGAGAGTAATTAAATGATTCTGCTTCATGAAGAGAACTTTTTTGTTTGTTTTTAAGTTTTAAAGTGGTGTATTTCCTTTCGGTAGTCTTATTTGCCTGTTTCCTTCCAACGTAAGTTTGTTGTCAGGAATAGGAATAAATGGTATAATTAAAAGCATCTCTGATAACATTGTACTTCAGGGAATTCAGTTTTGCTGCGCATCTTCTTTGAGACCGAAAACCCACGACAGATGGTGTATTTAATGTTAGTCTCCTTGTTATCTGCCACCCAGTATTGCAGGAAACCTTCGCAACGCAAAATAGCGCCTGGCTTAATAATCATGCTATCTTGAAGCTTATTTTATCCCATCCGTGGAATGACACTGACTTGCCAGTGGCAATAAAGTCTCAAGACTTTGATTTGCGTTTTGAAATTTGCTCTAGAAAGCGAAACCATTTTGCAAACATAATCTATTTACACATTTTCACTGTCTGGAATTCAAAACTTAACGACTTCATGGTTCCTATTTGCGGCAAGTGTGAGGCATCACATATTTTATGGTAAACTTTAGTAGCTCTCATAGCCTTTTTAAAAATGGGAATAAAGGGATTTAATGTAAGAATCAGGGCTTCATAAATGTAGGAATATCTGTGGAACTGAAGATTGGCAAGGCTGAAGGCAAGAGGTCACACTCGCTGAACACCTGTGTGGGTCAGAAATCAGGCCATGTTCAGTACTAATTGAGAAAACTCCCACTTCCTGTAATCCTCTTGCATTTCCATGTATGTCCCATCCAGTTCTGATCCCTCTCCATGATTTTCAACATCAGCTTGAGAATGTAGAAGAAAAAAATGTCAAAATTGACATGGCAATAATTGAGCTTCTTGTATTTTTAACAACTTTATTGAGATACCATTTGCATATTCTAAAATGCACTCGTTTAAAGTGTACATTTCTGTGATTTTTAGTATATTCACAGAGTTGTGTAATCATCAACTCTCAATTATAGGATACTTTCATCACCCCAAGAAGAAACCTGTATCCGTTAGCAATCACTTCCTGCCACCACCACCCTGCGTGCCTTATTCGTATTTGACAATATTTAGCACTTCATGCGAGACTTAATGACCTTTTCCACACATGCATTATGGTGATATCAGAGATATGCTTGTTTAAAAAGCATTTTATGGAGTATCTCCCAAGTGTCAGCACGATGAGTAGGATGGAAGGATGAATATAACACCAGATTCAGGCCTCAAGCAGTCTTGTAAGTAAGTAATCTAGTAAGGAATAAAATCATGTATGCCATACTTCTAGAAAAATGAGAGAGATATTTCAACAAAGATGTTTTAAATTGATATGTAATCTCAAAGGAAGGTTTGGTTACAATTTATCCGGAATGGGGAAATAGTTTATACACATATACTGTATGGAATTATTTATTGCTTTTTTATTAAAATGTTCATTTCACATGATCCTGTCTGACATAGTTTATGTCAGGCCTGAATCTATAGTCTTTCAAGATATATAGATCCTTTGGATACTAGAAACTTGAAAGTTCAAAGATACATTTTAAAGAAAGATATTTGAACACCTTCACAAAATTTTGGGGGGGATTTAGATCTAATTTTGACTCTGGAGATAGTATCTGGATGTTTAATTGTGTCCACAATTGACTCATTTAACGTGTTCCAATGAAGGTTCTTTGAAGATTACTTTTTTTCTAGGTTTATAGTTAAGAACACCAGCTTTGTGAGCTCTAACATAAATTCTACCTTTGTCACTGTTGTTTTTTTTTTTTTTTTCTTTTTCTTCCTAACTTCTTCTTCACTTCAAATATTTGAGATATTTCAATATTTATGTGCCAGGCACTATTTTGCTTTAATGTTTGACAGTCAAGCTACTTCAAACCATTTTTTGGAATAAGGTGGGCAAAAACAAATAAGTCCAGTCTAGCTGATCGATACGCCCATTTTTCACCATATTTTTTATTGTAAAAACATCGTTGCTTGATAACTTTCTCTTTCCCCATCACACCAACACATTAAATGTCCAGGTTCACAGCAAAATTTTATGCAAAGAGAATCTGTTCTTCCACCCTTGGTCCATATCTCTCATAACAGTCATTTTCTCATTCATGTTTTTGACCTTCAGTAAATGAATGTAGCAATATTTTGTTTGCTGGTGATTTAACATTGCTTGTCCCTGTCGCAATATTTTTCTGGTTCGAAGTTTAGCATTTTGGCTGCTGATATACTTCAGTATATTTATATGAAGCCATTTTATGTAGTAGATTTTATGATCTCCATTATGGAACACTTATTATGATTTATATATTTATATTTTAGTTGTGGTTAATGGCTACTGCAGAATGAAACTAATAGGAGCATCAATTTCGGAAGGTAGAGTTTCCTATTTATTATGTATGCCAAAACTACAGACAAAGCAATTAAGACACCATGTACCTGTAGAATGGAGGGGCTTCTATTAAATATGTAGTATCCATGGTTATGAAAAATGGGAGGATGTTTATTCTAGGGGCCCAGCCCTACTGGTTGATCACTAAGTGTTGACCTATACAGGCAAGAAGAGAAAGACCCACATTGAGTGTCTCCAGTGGGGATCAATGATAGAATTATAAGTAGCCTTGCCTTGCAGAGATAGTTAAGCAGCCCTCAGATCTGCAAAGATTAAAGAAGCTTAAGTTAACTGGAAATTCAAGGGAGGGGAGGGTTTGTGGCTAGGTGGCAGGGAACAAAATGAACTCCACTGGTTTTCTCAATGTTTACTGAATTTATTGTATTACCTCATATTAAGGGTTATTATCATTGTTATGTTATTATCCTATTATGTTATTGTCATTGTTGTTATTTTTAGTATTGTTTTTACAGAATAAGTGCAGGCAATTGTTTTCAGTGGATCATTTGAAACTGAACTTTCCCTGTCTTCTCCTTAATTCATGGACTTTTGGAGATTTCAGTATAGTTTCTAGTTCTGGACATTTGTTTCTTTCTTGTGAAATATGTTTGTCTAAGATTGAAACATTTGAGATCAGTGTTTTAGAAGTTGTTATTGTGAGCAAGCTTCCTAGTGGTTCTGTCCTGATAAGGCAAACCTATGACAGACTGAGCACGTATCCGGGCCCTATAGCAGACCAGCTCCAAGCCATTTGTGCCTCATCACCCTGGAGAGTGAGTAGTTCTTACCCTCACTCTAAAGATAAAAAAATCTGTAGCTCATTAAACTAATGTAATTTGTTCAAAGTCAGACAAAAACATTCAATTCAAAGTCAACTTTCTTGGTTGAAAAAAACCTTCCTGCAGATACCCTTCCCTGAACAGAGAGGCACCACACTCAGACAAGACAAGACAATATGACCCCAGACAGTAGGATGTTTTCTTTGAAGCTGAAAAATATTTTGACAAATTATCTGAAAGAGTACACGTTTCTAGTTTGCATGGATTTTACTAATGTTTATTTTTATACTTGCTTCTGGTGTCTTCATGGAGCATATTAATACGTTAGGGAAATATTTAAAATATCAAACCTTGTTAGATAATGTATATAATCTTCTAGATAGATATACAGTATACGTGTTACACAAAGACAAATATTAACTTTGATCTCAGGCTAATTGCTAGTTGTGATAAGAGGAAAGGGCCAGAAATGTGTTTGTTATCATAGCTTTCTCACCTTTACCTCCATATCAGCACTTTAGAGAACTAGTAAATCGGTGATGGGAGTTTATCAGCTGAGTTTACACTTGTGTATCTTATTTTTCAACTTTGCATACATCTATCATCTTCTGGGTTTTAGCCAGGTTTGCTGAGCCTCAGAATCCTCAGTCAACAATGTGCTAAGATCCAGAGCTTTGAAAACCTTCTTTTAACCAATAACTAATGCTCTTCAACTCAAGTGGAACTGCAAAACGTAAGAAAATCAGAAGGCAATCCCCTGCCAGTGAAAGAGGCTGCTTCTATTTCAGTTTCTTTGGGGATATAAAAGTAATAAAAATACAGATATGAATGAAACACCCAATGCACTGTATTTCAGGACTACCAACTAGGTAAAAGGACAAAACTCTGAAAAAGGTGTCAGACCATACATGGTTTCCTGGCAGTGTAAGTACTTTGTGCTCCAAATGTAGAATTTGTATAATATTGATAATATACATGTTAGTCCGAAATGTCACTAGTGAAACAAAATTTAAATAAAAAAATACTGTTATCCATTTTTGTTTCTGTTATTTACCTGGTAATTCCTATTCCTGAAATCCAGGGTAGTTTGTTTACTGCAAATAATAATTCCACCCCTAGAATGAATCAATTCTGAAAAGAATTTTTTTTTTTTAATTTAAGGATCCATCTTAATTTGTATACTATTGGCAAAGAGTATGCATGATAATATTTCTAATTTTAATTGACCATATATTTATTTGTTAGTAGACTGGTTCATGGAAGAAATCAATACCAATGATTTTGATCTTTTATAACAGTTGTAAAGACTTTTGAAATTAATTTATGTTATATAAAATTATTTCTCAGGGAGATAGCTTGTCAATTACTTGTTCTGTGAAATGATGTGCTATTTTTTATTCAGGCAGCTGTAAAGTCTTTTATATAATATATATAATTGCATAATATATATTATTTCTCTTTAATGTATTTTTACATGGAAAAAATACAATGCACTGATAGAAATGTCTGCCCCTGAATAAATTCACTGATGAGTTATAACCTGTTTTTATTTTAATTACTCATAGAAGCTATTTCTCAATTCTAAGGCAAAGTACTGCATCCAGTTTTTCTATAGCTTCTTTTCTCATAGGATTTCAATCCACACAAGAATGGAAAATTGAAAAGGAGTGAGATTGTGGCAAAATAATTGATGTCCCTTTAGGTTTTCCCCATGAGAACGCTCCCATAATAGCTTAAATTCCCCTGATTTAGGTCTCACAGTTTAACTTGTCAATATGTAATTATGATTCCCAGACAAAACAGATTACTTTGCAGTTATGGTGTGGATGATGCTGTCATGCTGAATAAAAAAGAAGCATTGGCTAGAAGAAGGGCATGTCTCATTAGTAGTTTCTTATTTAATGATCTACCAAGGTTAAGACTAACTGTGAATGCTATCTTTAACAATCTTAAGCAGGATTCCTTTATAGGCTCTGCAGTAGCTGTAAAGGTTTGAGGCTACAACCTTAAATTTGTTACAATTATGGCCATTATGAAGAGAAATGGATATACACACAGCAATATGTATGTATCTGTGTGTGCAAGGAAACTTAGGTGTTAACATATGACAGTTCATCACGTAGAACTACACACTTCATTTATAAGGCACATTTTTGGATTATATATTAACTTCGAAATTCTAAAGGAATGAAACTATCAAAGCAATAAAATGTTTATATTTAAATAGTTGATTGGTTCTAACCTCATGTTGATTATAAAAGTAAAGACTACCTGTTTTGGACTGTTGAAGAATTTTCATTTATTTTCTGTTGTGATGTTTTATGGAAATTGTTTTTCTTATTTAGGTTGAAAATAATCCAAGGTGTTCAGCTTACATATTCCTGTCTGATTATATTTTGTTCTATACCCATTGTTAATTTTAAGAACAAAAAGGTATAATTAATGTATTTATTCAGCAGCTGCTATCTGCAAGACCATGCTAAGGATCAGGTATAATGGGTGTATATATAATACCTGTATTATTACGTATGATATATCTCTATATCTATATATATGATTTTTTCTCTCATTAGACATGTCTAGTGAGGGAATAACATATAATTCATGACTTTGTAAAAACTACATAAATTGAGAAAAATTACAGGGTGTTTTGAGACTTAATTAAAGAGAAACTTGGTATAATTGGATGGAAATGGGTAAGGAATGTCTCTGAAGAAACGACATCTCAGCTAAGACCTAAAGAATGGAAAGGTATGGATGGATGAAGAAGATACCACATAATGAGAACAAGAGGTGCTTATGGCTTGGAAGGAAATAAGAACAAGGCATATAACTTTAAAGAATGAAATGAAGGCACTGGCTTAGAGCTTACTAATCACTGAAAAAGAGAGTAGTAGACAGAGGGAGATCATGTAAGGGCTTGTGAATCATGTAAAGCTTTTCAACATGATTCTAAAAGCAGTGGAGAACCCTTGTCAGATTCTCAGTAAATGCTGCTGGGACTGGATGTGGGCAGGAGTCAAAGGAAGTATCAGTAAAGACACTCAGGTTTCCGACTTAAGAAACCTGCTGGATTATGGTGCTATGTCCTGAAGTAGGAACCAGACCACTGGATGAATCATAGATGCTTGTGAGAAATACAACTGGATATTTCTGTTAGGAACCAGGAAAGATCTGGGGCTGAACATGTGAACATAGGTATTTTCAAACATAAATATCTGTGTTGTTGCTAGACCACTCCTTATCTCTCCTTCTAAGGCATTTAGAGTAAGGCCACCTTCTTTGAAACAGTCAAGGGCAGAGGCCACACTGGAGTTAGTTGAGTTGGAAACTGTGAAGGATGTGACTTTTTCAGGAACCTTTGGTGGAAAGTAAGAAACTTAAGGTCATAGCTAGCCACTGACTTGAGGAAATTATTTCTGAAGATGAACATGTTTTAAACTATTTGAAAGACCCATAAGAGAGTAGGAGTTTGAAGATACAAAAGAGATTGATTTAACAGCAGTAAGGTATGGAGAAGCCTAGAAGGATTGGAATATAAAACCCAGAAACAAAAATTAAATAACAGACACTGCTTTTATTTTATAATATTTTATTTTATTTTTTTATTTATTTTTGAGGGAGGGAGGGAGAGAGAGACAGAGAAAGAGAGAGAGAGAGAAAGAACAGGAGAGGGGCAGAGAGAAGGGGTCCAGAAGATCTGAAGCAAGCTCCATGCTGACAGAAGAGAGCCCGAGAGCCCAATGTGGGGCTCGAGCTCACAAATTGTGAGATCATGACCTGAGCCAAAGCTGAATGTTTAACCAACTGAGCCACCCAGACACCCCCAGACACTACATTTTAAAAGAAGCACATGAAAACTGGCTGGCAAAAGTGGTTGTGGAGAGGGTACTACAGACTGACCAGAGAACCAATACAGTTGTTGCAAAGCAATGGTCAGCTTTCACTAAAAGCTAGTGATCACAAATATGTCACTAAGCCATCCTGGTTATGTGATGTGGTTTTTCTCCAGCAATGATTAACAACTTGGGTGTAGACATGGAGGGAAGCAGAAATGAATTTATTGGGAAATGTTGTTTTCCTTGGTGGTTTTGCCCAGAGTGACAAAGGCAGGTAGGCTATTGAGTAGAGGGATTTTATGAACAGACTATAGAATTTTTCATTTTATTTTATTTTTTCTATTTGCCTCAGTTTGGAGAACAGATTTTTACAATGAAAAGCAGGGAAGAAAAATAAATCTGGAGTAGAGTAATTGAGAGAAAGAAAGCAAGGAGAAAATTCACTGGAAAGTAGCTATAAGGTAAAAGGATCTGTAGTGGAATTCTTCAGGATGCCTGTGTCGTTATGCAGGTAATGTTGACTAATTAGTTGTATTGCATTTCCATTGGTTTTGTACTGCCCTGCAAAAAAAAAAAAAAAAAAAAAAAAAAAAAAAAAAAAAATCACTCAACTCAATACCCTTAATTGTGTGACTACCATTAATAGCCATAATTATAAAGATGTAAACCTAAATCACTTTTCAGTTTATAAAGCACCAAACATACATTATCTCAACCTGCTATCTCAAGGTTGTATCTAGCCAGATAGTGTGCTAAAATCCAGTGATACAAGGTGAACAAGCTGTGATCCTTACCTTCAAGAAACTCACATAAAGCAATGGCGAATTCTATTTAGGAAAGTCAAACAAAATTACAGAAAGAAGGTGATAGTTAAATTGGATCCTAGTTGAGAACAGGGAAATTCAGAGGCTTTAAAAGATTTACCCAAAATTAAGTGATCACAAAGTCAGAAGTTGAAGTAGAATCCAACTCTTCTGAATCTAAATCCTATTACTTTGTTTTCCCCACTTGGACATACTGTCTGCAAAATTACATGTATTTAAAAGTTAATGTCATCACCAATTTGCCACAAGAGCAATTAGAGGGACTTGCAGATTTTAACATGTAATCAGACATTCATATTAATTCAGGCATATGCAATGACATATTTGCTTCCAAGACCCAGCCAAGATAGCCAGCAACAAGTGTCAGATTAAGAGACTGGAAAAAGGGAAAAAAAAACTTGTACGGGAACATTTGACTATTTTATGACCTCAGCAGAATTATTTGCCCATTCACTATTGAGGTTTCTCATTTGTAATTGCATATGCAATAGACTTATCAGTCTATCTCATAAGCTTTTTATGAAAAATGGCTAATAAGAATAATTACATAAAAACAGCAATCCTTTAGCAGTTGAACTGTCAAGTGATAATGAGGATGTTCGCTGGGAGTACATCTGGTATGTAGGGCAGAAGAGGACAATTATTTCTCATGGCAACAAGGTAAAAAAGAACATCAATGCCATTTAATTGCTATTTTTAGCCTAAATAGAGCTTGCTAAGACTTTGATAATGCCCTTCTATTTATCCATAACATTCAATCTCTGGCTATTATAATTTCTCAGATATAGTTAGGTGAGTAAATCATTCTGATAGGTCTACAAATAACAAGTGAAGGGTCAATGTTTTAAATTACATGTATTTATTGCTTATAAAGAGGCTTCCAAATGTATTAGGATATTATTTGAGATAAGAACAATTCATAGTAAATGCCTACGAGGACCAGCCTTAGAGCACAGTATCTGATATTATATGTGAGTGTGCTATTTAGGTAGAATAACTTACCATATCATATTGAACATATTCTCATATGAAACATACTTCAAATTTTATTAGGCTTCATCTAATATATTTTGATAAAGCAAAAGCTCTTGAAAAGTTACCTTGAACCTGTGGTAAAATTTTGATTCTTTTGTGCCTGATAATAAAATATTATTTATAATATAAACAATTATATATTTCCATTATTGAAGAGTTTATTGATATAGATGTTAATACAGTCTGGTCAATTTTACCTTTTTTTTTGATACACAATGTTCAATCATATAAGTGCTGAAATTATAAAATACGCATTCTAGACTAATTTTCTTCTATTTTCAAGAGCCATTTATTTAAATGTGTCCTTTAATTCATATATGAAGTAAAATCTTCTTATTTTATGTCTTATAACTGTTATATATGGATTCTGTAGTCTTCAACCTTTACAATTCTGTATTCAAAATACATTGCCTAACTCTAATCACTTTGTGAAGCTAACTACTTACATTTCCTTTTCTAAACTCTCATTTGTCTTTACTTTTTTCCACTATAAATCTTCTTCTCCAATTAATTTTTTTAATGTTTATTGACCTAATTAAAGATTTACTTGCAGTTTTAAGAAATAATACAGAGAAGTCCCACTCAACTTTGCCCAGTTTATCAGATGGTAACATTTTTGCAAAACTATAGTACAAAATCACAGTCAGGGTATTGACATTTGTACAATTTACTCATCTTATCCAAATTTCACCAGTTTTACTGGTACTCGTGTGTGTGTGTGTGTGTGTGTGTGTGTGTGTGTGTGTGTGTGTGTATTGTAATTAGTTCTGTACAATTTTATCTCCTGGTTAGGTTTATGTATCCATGATAACAGTCAAGATACTAAATAGTTCCACACTACAAATATGTCTCCTATTGCTCTTTTATAACCCTAGGTATCTTCTTTCCATCATCCTGTCCTCTCCCCAGACCATCCCTAACCCCTGGTGACCACTAACCTATCCTCCATTTCTTAAGTTTTGTCACTTTACCAATATTAATGAGATCATACAGTATGTAACCTTTTGGTATCAGCAGGGTTTTTCAGCATTATTTCCTGGAGATTTGTCCAAGTGGTTGCATGTATCAACAATTAAATCCTTTTTATTGCTGAGTAGTATTCCATGATAAAATCAGTTTGGTGAATCGTTCACTTGTTCAAGGATATCTGGGATATCCAGATTTGTATAGGATTCCAGATTTGCTTACTAAGAATATAGCTGCCACTGAAGAAGATATGTATACAGGTTTTCATGTAAATATAAATTTCTGTTCTTATGTGATAAGTGACCAAGAGCACATCATATAGTAATTGCAGCTTTAGTTTTATAAGATTTGGTAAGTCTGAGCTTCCAGAGAGACTGTACCATTTTATATTTTCACAGCAATGTATCCAGTTGTGAATCTAATGTGATCTACTGTCTCCACATCCTCACCAACATTTGGTGTTGTCTTCAGTTAAGTTTTGATCACTCCATCTTCTGCCAAATAAACCTTAAAATTATCTGAATATTCTTCATAAATACAAGAACCTCCCAACCAATAAACAAATAAAAAGCCCATAAATGGTGATATGATGGCACAAAGTTTTGAGTATGGAGTGGACTTCGTGGTAACCTTAAAAATAATATATTTACAGGGGCACCTGGATGGCTTACTCAGTAGACTATGTGACTCTTGATCTCAAGGTTTTGAGTTTGGGCCCCATGTTGGGTTTAAAGATTATGTAAAAATAAAATCTTTTAAAAATATATAGTAACTATGGTATATAATGACATTGAAAAAATGGATAATATATCTTTAAGTGGAAAAGGCTCACATGATTGTATGTATTGTACATTATATAGAAAGAAAAATCAAAATGTTTATTATGTTTAACTTTGAGTAATAGCATTGTATGTGACTTTATAATGTATTTTTATTCATTAGCAACTTCTTTTTTTAATGGCAATTTATAAGGAAAAGAAACAGTTAATAAAGAATCTCAACATACCAACATTTCATAATACATATTACTTAGTATTTGCACATCAAAACCCATCTCTCTTACATCCAAGTGGTTTGAAGAAACCTTATTCTTTCCAGAACTTCCATTAATTTTCACCTTCTATTTATAAGCTTACATCCCTCTTTTCCTTTAGAATGTTGCTATGGATGTACCTGTGCAATTTTGTGAATGAATTTTGCTGTTGCCCTCTTTACTTCCATTAAGTGGTAAAGAGACATTTGAATTTCACTTGTCACTTCTCCCTAATGTTCTTTACATGTTTCTTACCAGTTGGTGTGTGTGTATGTGTGCGTGTGTGTGTACATGGGTGTAGACATGTGTATAAATATCCCCAGGTCTTAATTGTGCAGTGTCTTAGTCTGCTTAGGCAGGCATCACAAATTAACACAGACTGCGTAGCTTAAGTAACAAAAGTTCATTTTCTCATAGTTCTGGAGGCTGAGAAGTCCAAGATCAGGGTGCCAGCCAATTCAGTTCCTGGTGAGAGCTGTCTTCCTGTCTTGTGGATGGTCACTTCCTCACTGTATCTCACCTGGTGGAAGAGACATAAAGCTCCTGTGTCTTTGCCTCTTCTTATAAAGGCACCAGACCTTTTCTTTGAGGGCTTCACCCTGATGATCTCATCTAATCTTTATCTCTTCCTCATTAGGCCCTGTCTCCAAATACAGTCACACTCAGGGTTAGAGCTTCAATTATATGAATTTGGGGACGGGTAGGGGAAGCACGTTCAATGCATAGCACACAGAATAAAACATAATGGGCTTGCTTATTAAGCAATCCGTTAGGCTTTTGCCACAAACCAAAGAAAAATGTATTTTGCAACCAATACATAGTTCTAAACTAGGTAAGCATGGATGTCGTTCTATGTGGCTTATATAATAATTAAAATTTCAATTTAGAGCAGAAACTCTAAAAACACTATAGTCTTTCTGGGTTCAAAAGGATAATTTCTTGATGATTACATAATATGATAGTGAAAAGTCACTGACTATAGTGTCAATTGAATTTGCTTTTGGATTTTAAAATGGTACTTTTGACAGTTTTAAAGAAAACTTTCCGTTGAGTTGTTGGTACTGGTGGTAAGTTGTGTTTCAGTAAATATTTGCCCCAAACATGTCCTCTTGACCTTTAATGCAAAAGAAAGAAGTGTAAGGGGTTAGTAGGTTTAGGCATTTCTTTGTTGGGATCATGCATTTGCATTGTAATATCATTTGTTGAGGTCAAGACTGTAGATTTATTAGCTGAAGGATGGATTTATTCAGTGTTGTAAAAATGAAAGAAATCGAAATAGTAATTGAAGGTCAGTCAGTGATTGGCATTTTGATGTAATGGATGGGAAAGGGAGAAAGAAGACAAGTATCAGGGAAAAAGAGAGCTTATTTAAAAAAAAAATGTAAAACAGCCCTGAAAACTACATAACCCATACCATGCACTTTTTATTCCAATCTAGTTTGGTAATGTTATCCATGTAAACATTTCCTAAGTAACTAGAGAGTGAACTCCTGGAGAAAGAAGGAGAGATATAGATTCAGTCATATCCTCGGTGTCACCAGCACAGTGCTCTTCCCAGAGAAAACTGAATGCACTTTCTGAATGGAATTAACTTAAACTGAGCAACACTGAATTGGTCAGTTTTCCCCTTAGGAATGGGTAAAGGTCCAGGAAACAATTGGATCTTATTATTTTTTTTAATCACAAAAATGGAGAATTTTCCCCTCACTATTTTCTTCCAATCAGGTATCATTTTTATTTTACCTATGTTTTCCACATAATCTCAGTGGATTTGCTGAGATCCTATCATCCCCTTCCTCGGTTTACTAATTGCAGCTTGCTTGTGTAACTGTGTGAGATGTCAAAATAGTCTCTGTTAACATTTAAAACATGATGCTTTACTCTTGGTATATTATTAAATGAATGCATCAAAAGTCTGCATATGATTTTTTATAAGATGCTGTCTAACAAAATTATAACTAGATGTTAAAATTATGACCCAATTGACCATCAAAACCACCCATTAATTTGGTTTCCAAGATATTTTAAAGATAGCTCTACTTCAGAACAACTAATAACAGGCCCAATCACTTTGATATATCAATTATTAAATCCCTGACAAGCAATAATACTGTTAGTAAAATAAATGCATGCAAAAGAGAGCACTTTGGGGATAGTCATTCTATTTGCTTTGAATTTTTTGTTATATACTCTCTCACCTTTTCTCTGAGTAGTTGTTTGGTGTGAAGAAAGGGATAGGCAATCTATTCAGACCTTGTTGCTATTCCTTTATTAGATAAGGCACATATATACAGAAAACAGAAATAATCTAAAGGCACATTGCTTCTTGATATCAAGATAAAAATGGATCATTGGTGGCCCTGGTTACTTTGTGGAAACCCAAAACGCTCTATTTTATGGATATCTAAAGTGGGCTTGCATTCCTACAGCTGGTTTACCTCCAGAAGTTTTCTTCTTTCTCTGCATTCTACTTCCCCAAAGGTGAAGCGTTACTATTATTATTTTTTTAATACACACTCCTGGAAAGTATTTTTCAATGTAGTGAACTATTTTTTTTCTTAATATTCCAGGATGAAGGAACATCTGATGAGTTACCTCAAAGGCCAAATAACTTCAAATTTAACATTAAGCTTTTATGTTTTTAAAAATCCTTTCAGGGACTCTGTCACTTTGAATTTCTCCCAAAACTAGCCCTACTCTGAAGCCAGATTCTCCTATTCCTTTCTTGTCTCTTCTCCAAATCCCCTCCTCTACTGTTCTCACTTGTCTCTTCTCCAAATCTCCTCCTCTACTGTTCTCACTCCTCCTGCCCTCCTGGGGCAAAACAAATAACATACAAACCACAAATTTCTTTTTCCAAGGGATTTTCCATGTTGGCTTGCCATCATTTTCTGAATTCTTAGAGTCTCTCCCCAGCAGAGGAAATATGGGGGCCAGATGTTAAATTGACAATAAATAGATTACCACTTTGTATTTATATTCTCATAGACCAGTGTTCTGGAAGGAATGCACTTAAATATACACGAATGTATGTGAATGTCTATATATTTTCTTAAGGAACGTAGGTCTGGCCATAGGTTTTATCAAGATGTGTGTGTTTTCATAAAATCACATTTTTAGCACAAAAATAAATCTGAGTATGAAAATGTCCAATGACAGAAAGTCCTAAAGGTGAGACCACTAAGCATATGAGAGGTGTACTGCAGAGCACGAAATCTAAGATGGAAAGAAGTTGAAGATCTCTCTGTACTAGCATTAACAGCTGTTCTGTCAAAATCCGTCACTCTCCCTAGTTTCTATGAACCCAGGACTGGGAAAGTTCATTTCAGGAATTTGTTTCACTGCACTTTCTAGGCTTCTCACCCAGCTTTTCTTCATCGTACCCTGTGAATCTTGAGGGCACATCCATTCGTGGAAATGAAAGAACGATCCTTATCACAAAACTAGATAATTATTTTTTGGCACTTCAGTTGTTATCACTGTTTACTTATTCGCATGCTGCTATGTTCTCCATACAAGACTGAAAACTTTGTATATCAGCATTAGGATCAATTTGAGGTTACAATTTCAAGACATAGCAATTTAACAACAAAAATGATTTATAGCATTTTGGCACCGATCAACATAAATGAGTATATGGTATTCAAAATGTACATTTATTGATTTGAAACAGTTAAAAGAATATGTACAAATTTTATGATATTGTATTATACTTGTATAGCTTCCTAAGGGAAGAATATTCTCCACATGATGTCTATCAAAGAGAAAAGAGGTTACATCTGTGTGGATGAGTATAACCCTTCCATTGATTTATGAAGAATAACAACAAATCCTTAGGGTATCAAAATTAAAAAAAATAAAATAAAAACCTACATTATATGCATATGTATCTGAGTGAGTTTAATTTTTATTTGCATTTCTGAGATGGATGAAAGGTGTAGAAAAAAATTACTTGTGAAAGACAACTCCCTATTGACTGTGCATCAGGAAAAAAGTAAAATGGGTTGGTATTTCAGCAACTAGATGGAATATTTTTATCACCAATATACTAACTTCCGAGAGGAGAATTCAAATACCTGGAAGAAGAAACAACAACAACAAGAACACATAGTTCTCCCTGTTTTAAAATGGTCTTGCATTTTCAGAAGATATTACTTGTCATTTCAGTGACATCATATGTGGTGATCCTGCCACTACTCCTTCATTAATCTTGCTTGCCATATTTAAAAACCATTTTGGGGGCACCTGGGTGGCTCAGTCGGTTGAGCGTCCGACTTCAGCTCAGGTCACGATCTCGCGGTCCGTGAGTTCGAGCCCCGTGTCGGGCTCTGGGCTGATGGCTCAGAGCCTGGAGCCTGCTTCCGATTCTGTGTCTCCCTCTCTCTCTGCCCCTCCCCCGTTCATGCTCTGTCTCTCTCTGTCTCAAAAATAAATAAAACGTTAAAAAAAATTTAATAAAAACCATTTTGGGGGCGCCTGGGTGGCTCGGTCGGTTGAGCCTCTGACTTTGGCTCAGGTCATGATCTCACAGTCTGTGAGTTCGAGCCCTGCATCGGGCTCTGTGCTGACAGCTCAGAGCCTGGAGCCTGCTTCCGATTCTGTATCTCCCTCTCTCTCTGACCCTCCCCTGTTCATGCTCTGTCTGTCTCTGTCTCAAAAATAAATAAACATAAAAAAAAATTTTTAAACCATTTTTAAAATCCCTGCCAAGCTGTTAGTAAGAGAATATCAAAGTTTCTCATACATATATTGAAACAGGATGTCAATGTCAGTATTCCTTCTGGGTCTGCCAGCTTTTTAAGATTTCATCCTTCTGGTCTATTGTCAGCAACAAAGCCCTTTCATTCCTGTCCCACAATTGTTTCTTAAGCATGGATTGCATGATAGGTACATTTTAGCCCCTGAGAATATAATGGGCAAGGGTAGTCAATACCTTTACCAAGGGCTGTAGTGAGGGAGGTTAGAACTAATAAACAAAAAACAACAGCAAAAAAACCAAAACTCTGTTATTTTGGTTGCAAAAAGTGCTTTGATGAAAATAAAAGTCGATAATGTGATTCAAAAAGGGGAGTAGGTGGGCAGTTAGGCTGCTAATCTAACATGGCTAGATAAGGACTCCCTATCTCAGAGGTACCATTTAAACTCAAACATGAAAACGGAGAGATGTCAAGGGTAGGACAATGGTTTTGGCGAAAAGCCTTTCAAAATAGGGCCATGTAAAGGTATTGAGGATTGAATGGGCTTTTCTCCTGAAGAACAAAATAAAGACCACTGAAAGTGGAGCTGAGTAAGTGAGGTTGGGTGTGGTGGGAGATGAGAACAGCCAGCAACAGTCAGACCACACAACACCTTATTCTGAAAATGAGTTCAGGTTTTGTTTGAAGCACAAGGAGAAGACAGCGTGATGTTTAAGGCAGAACGGCAAGCTGTCATGTAGAGTTTTGATGGATTTCTCTGGCTTGAGTCTAGAGGTGGATTTTCAGGAGCACCCTGTAGAGTCATGGAGAATCGTTTGGAGCATACAGCAGGCGCTGTGATGGTGGATTGGGCTAAAGTAGTAGGAGTCAAGAGGTAAGAGGTCAAGTGCACGCGCGAGATCTATTTTGAAGGCACAGCTAGCAGGACTTGCTAATAGACGGGATTTATCTGTGGCTCCTGGGTTTTCCACCTCACAACTGGGTAGGTAGTGATGCTGGCATGAGAACTGGGATGTGGGAGTGGGGCAGAAACAGGTTTATACAAGGAAGAATCAACAAGAATTCTACTTAGAATAAGTAAAGATAGAGAAACATAGAAAGCAAAGTTGAGACATCAGTCCATGATATCTAATTCCCAGGCCTGAGTGATGTCCTGCCAACCCCATGAATGTTAAATAAACTCCAAAAAAGTCAATGATTTCAACCAGAGAAGAAAGCTGTTAAAGGATGTGTTCAACTGAATGTTGTTTAAAGTATTACTATACAAGCATACGTGTAGGCAGCATATATATACTTCAGACACACCAATATGCATACACACATGCCTGCAGTTTCAATACAAATGAGGGGCGGGACCCTGATCTGCCAGTCATGCTTGACTCTGTCTCATCTGGGTGGCTCTGGGAGTCTTGTAACTAGGTTTCATAACTCTCCATTGACTTACTCAGGGGAGACGGCTTTGCTCTGACCACTCATGCATTTCTTATATCTGCTTTACCGAGATCTATTTGTGTCCAAAACGAGGAGCTTTTTAAAGGTTTAATGATGTGTAAAGCACAGCAACCTACATGCTGGGTACAGAAAAAAAATGTATCAGGATGATGATGTCATCAGTGATAATAGATCTACATTTCATTGTGTTTGAATACTTTCTTTTTTTTTTCCCTTGAGATACATTTTTATGCAGAAGTAGTGCCTCACATAGTTCAAGAAATTCTAGAACTGCACAGTCCCTGGCTGCTGGACTGAGATCCGATCACATTTCCATAAGTAAATGGAGAGGTGACTGGGCAGTCAGAACTGTGGCAGAGGCTGTGGGAGTATTCAACCAAAGTAGAAGTTAGATAAGGTAGCCTTAAATCAAAAAGAGGTTTTAAGTTATGGCCTGGAGACAAAGATGTCTTGAGTCAAATCTTCCCTTTCAACTCTGCAATTCAAAAGTAGCTTGCAGCCAATTTTATTAATTGACCATTTATTTGAATTCACATAATTACCTACTAAGACATCCAGAGCTGAGTGTTTTCACCATTCACTGGGAGGCCAGGCTGTGCAGTCAAGATTAAAAGGCAGATAAGCGCCACCCAGGGAAGAGACCAGATTATGATTCAGTGTTGCTAAGAACAGAAAACACGCACACCAGGCAGCCTTTACTTACGGAGAGAAGCAGTGCAGCCTTTACTTACGGAGAGAAGGGGGAGAGCGCACAAGACCCAGCGCCTGCAATGGCTGGGTCCCTCGTGGCCAGCTGACCCACCCTGTAGCCAGGTGGGTGATGGAGGTACACGCCCCCACCTCCTGTTGCAGTGGAAAGGCCCCACCCCCTCGCCACAGGGTCTGAGTGCAGAAATCTGAGGGTGTGCCTGAGGTCCATGGACTCATGTGCTTAACCAGAGTAAAGGAGTGCACATCAAGCCTAGAACAGAGAAGGATATTCCCAAGCCAGGCAAGCATAGACTGTGAGGGCCCGTAGACTCTAGTCCTGTTCTCGTATGGTCCAATGAGAGCTGAAAGACTTTGCATGAAACTACCTCTCCCAGAACTGAGAAGCAGTTGAGAGAGAATACGCTTGGTGTTTCTAATTTTTCATTTCTGTTGCTCTGCATACAGAAAGATATGTTGCTCCTTAGCTGTGCATATTAAAGTAACTGAAGACAGAGCTGGTGATGTGAGAAAGAAGAATGGGCTTTGCCTCAGGTTCACCTCCATTTGAATCTTCATCCACCCTTTCAGTGAGCTGATATCAAATAGGTACTTAACTTCTAGGAAGTCCACTTTCACATTAAAGTAGACATACTGTCTGCCTTGAGATAAAATGAAGCAACATATAATAAAATACTGTTCATATATAGTAAGCACGTAGTGTCTTCTGATAAAATGTCAAAGGGCAAATTTTCCTACTCTGTGGCCATAGAAGAGGTTTAAGAAATGTGTGTGCTTAGTAGCTTATTTGTTTACACAAATATGTTCTAGATCACCAAGATTGCCAGACACTAGGAAAGTCAACATATTCATAGCTTTAAGTAGTCAAAAGGTTAGATGTTTTATTTAAGTAGTCAAAAGGTTAGATGTCTTTGCTCTCCTGACAGTCCCCTTCTGGTTGTGACCAAAGGTAAATTTTGCTAACAGAAACAACAGGTTTTAAATTCGGTGCACAAAACAAACTAAGTGCAAAGTTTCCACCCCTAGCATTGTAATGATTCCTTCTGACCCCGCTTCTCAAGTCTTCAAAACTCTGTGTTTGTCAGCTTTGTCATTGAAGCACAAATTAAGAACTTTCAACTACCACCAGGTAATTATGTCTCACTTCATTGACAAAGTCTTCCATTTAGCTTACAGAAATTCACTTCCCTTAATTACAACTAAAAACAATCCTAGGAACAACTTATAGAATAAGCCATTTGAACCTTTGCCCTGAGGAGTCTTGAGAACCAAATTTCAGCTTCTGGCTGACTGCATCCAGAGTGGTCTGAAGGGAATCCAGCATTTTCCAGACTAAGCCCATACTTTGCATCACTGCCTTCTTTTACTGTTAGCGCCTGCCCTCTCTGCTTGAGGCGCTGACTCCGGCAATTGCTCCAGAGGAACTCACTGTGTACCAGGGCACTTTCTTAAAGTTTCAGGGAGGGAAGAAAGGCTTTTTTTTTTTCTTATTTCTGTCTGTGCCAAAGAGGGCTTTGGGGTATTTTCTTCCTCAGCAACTCTTTAACTCTCCCCTTGTGAAACATCTTTCTGTGTACTTTGCAGAGAATGGAATCTCACCAGAGGTCCTCTGAAATGAGTTCAGAAAAGCGTAGCTAGGAGTCTAGTGCAGTTCAGTATAGCCTCCCCTGACCCCCTCCCAGGGCGGCTGCAGGACAGAACTTTCGACCTCTCTTTTGACTATGCTAAAATTGTCATGTCTTAAAAGGTTTTTCTTAAAGGCCAAATCTGTGTAGTACTATGTAAAACGATTTCCAAAAGCTGAGTCTTTTCACTTAAAACAGACTTTCATGTGATAACAACTCTATTTAGTAATAAAAGAAATAGGGGCATGGCCAGCTTATTATCATTCGCTTCTGTTCTTTGTCAATAGTTTGGTCATACTTTTGATTATGACCTTTGTATAAAAGTCTACATATCATAGTCCAGATGTGCACTCTTAATATATCTTTATGCACATACACACGACAATACTTTGCATCTTTTCTCTATCATCTATTGATCATACTCTTAGAATATAACAGTATTCTATAAGCTTATGAACATTTATCACATTATAACAGACTAGATTTTTTTTTGCATTAGCTTTACCCTCTGTTTTTAAAATTGCTTATCAAACTTATTAGAGAATTCTATTATAATTAGTGCAGAGGGAAATAATGGTTCCTGCTGGGAATGGCCAGCAAACCGTGAACAGAGGGATGAAATATTACTCCACACTTTGTTGAGAAAAAGAGGAGAAGGCATGGGGTCAGTGTTCACAGAGGAAGACCTCACAATGTTCCCTGCACTCGTATTCTCATTTATTGCAGCATCAGGCCAATCACAAATCTCAGTTGGCTTGAGGTGTACAGAGGGCGTATAACATTTCAGGCATGCAAAAACAGAGTGCATGATTTAAAGGTGAACAATTACAGGAGAGACTAATCAAATCAGAGCTATGTAGCAAGGGTCTACTTGTCCTGTTGTTTTGCTAAACTTTGTATACAGTGTTTAGAATGGAGTTCCCCAAGGACTGCAGACACACCTGGGAGGGCTGGCCCCCTGAGCATTCCAAAATCAGGGCGGTTAAGCAGGCCTCCAGCATTCCAAAAGACCCAGCCAAGCCCTTCCCAAGCTTAACCAGAAATCTCCCTGTTACATTTTAACTGGCTAAGCATTGTGTATAATCTCTCCATCCTCAGTAATAACTCCAATGGGTTCCTATACAGTAAAGGGAAAGCAGTATTAATCATTAGTCATGTACATGGCAATACCTACATTTATTAGCAGGTGAGAGCCTGTTTTTCTGAAGTTGTCTAATTTTCTGTGAAATAAAGTAGTTCTATAATCTACATTTGTAAGATAGATTGCACTTTGTATTATATATTCAAAATCTCAATGAATATATTGTTTTGTAGTGATACTTTTGTGTATTTTAAAAAAATTGTGTTCACATTTTTGGATTAACCAAGGAAATTCTTCTAAACTAACCAAATTTTTATGATAAATAATTATCAGCTTTTTTTTTTACACTGTAATTATGTCAGTATGATTTTTACATGGTTTACGCACTGACCAAAAAAATGCATTCCTTTTACATACCCGCTGGCAATTTTTTTCCCTTTATGTTTTTCTTTAATCCATTTGAACTTGAAATGGTGGACTACTTCCTCAGCAGTATTTGGGTGTCCCTCGTCCATAATCTTATTGATGGTCTCCTTTGTAATTTGTAAAGCAAAATTAAAATCGACCTGTAATCTGTTAAAACAGTGCTAAGCATTCACATCAACCATTAGCTCTGATAACTCCTTTATCTTTGTGAAGAAGGAAAGGTTCTTAAGTATTGATTTTAAATAACAAAACATAGCTGCTGATCTAGTTTTGCCTGTCAAACATAGGTTCTCCGGTTTGTTCTTTCTACCTAATGGTTGCTACCCTTTTTGTTATGAAATAATATCCTCTTCTATTTCAGAGAAGCACTGTAGACTTTTTTTTTTTCCTAACAACAACTGCAGTTTGAGTGTTTGCCACAAATGGTCTTAAGTAAAACAATGTAAAACTGTAATTCAGGATTTTTTCCTCAGTTTTACAACGAAATATTCACGATTGAACTATGTGCTTCAGAAAAGCATTATAAACATAATTTACCGTACAATTTGATCAGCATACTACAGTTCCATTTACAACACATAGACTTGTGATGGAAAGAGTAACCTTCTCCCAAAATATTCCATCTGCTTCCCGGTCCTTCCCAACTGCTTTGCTGCCAGGCAGATCCATCTCCCTCATGCAGGCCAATTGAATGGAGTGTTTCATTTCCAGGCTAATGAAGAGCCCAGTTCTGGAGACTCTTTTTCAGCTGAGGTGACCTAAAAGGCTGCACGTTCCAGAGGAGAACGGAGTCTTGGTTAGTCTGGCCTCTGAGTGACTCTGTAAGGAAACACCTGCAAAGGTGAAGTGAAATTAGCAAGAAATAAATTTTTGTTTAATGATAGCACATTTTCAGTTATTTTGTTCTTACATTGTAATGTAGCCTATCCTGGATAATATAATTTTAGACTAATTCACGAGTAGAAATGATCAGGTCACCACCTACACTGATATGTCTGTCTCATGAAAATCCACTGCAGAACTTTCAGAAAAATCTTATTATAATAATATTCTCTATATTAAATTGGGGAGTTTCTTATTATTCCATTCATCCACTTCCATGCCAAGGATAAGAGTGAATGAAAAACCAGAAAATAGTGAAATTGTTCGTTAACAGAAAGAATTGCGCTTGCTATAATTCATCTTACCAGTGAAGATTCAAGGGCAGAACATCTCTAGAGGTTTTGAAGATATTATATGCCAGTTCCTCCAAGAAGACATTTTTTAACTTACTTAAAAATCCTCCTAGATTATTTTGATGTTACTTTCTCAGGTTCAGTTGTCAAATATCCAGAAAATGTTCAAAATGTGATTTGTTTCCACTGAATTATATGTAATTTGCATCTAATTATCTCAGGCTCAAATTTTATATTAAAAACCACTTTGGAATCTACTAAGGACTGTTTATAATTTACTGTGTTTAATAGAAATTCGTATACAATGTGATAAAGCTTTTGATCTTTTCACATTGATTTATCTAAAAATCTAATTCTGCTTTTAAAGTTCTGAAGTGTTTAACTACCTGTGAAGAAAAAGATTGAGTTCCTTCTATTTTTTGAATGTTAAGACATATTCTATATGTGGAAACAGAAATTACCTATATTTGTTTCTTTGAAGAAAATCCACCCAAAAGTAAATACCTTTTTACATACAGAGAAATAGAGTTTATGCCTTAATACTTGAGTGTCCAATTATTTATTTTTTAAATAATTTTTTAAAGTAATTTTTATTTTTATTTTATTTTGAGAGAGAGAGAGAGCAAGGAGGGAGGGACAGAGAGAGAGGGAGACGAATCCCAAGGCTTCGCACTGCCAGCACAGAGCCGGCTGTGGGGCTCCAACTCACAAACTGCAAGATCTTGACATGAGCCAAAGTCAAGAGTCATATGCTTAACTGACTGAGCTACCCAGGTGCCCCACAAACTATTTATATTATAGTAGCTAGTTTTTCCCAGTACCCACACCTTGTATTCAGGCTCTAGTAGAAAAAAACAATATATATATATATACAATTTATATCATATTATATACATAATATACATAATACTATATTGTATACATACATAAAGTTGAAGTCTTCATTACCTGCAAAATTTTTAAAAATTTAATGATATGTTTAAGACTATATCTCTTGTTAAGTAAACTACTACAGGACTCTAAACGAATTTAGAATGGGTTTTATATTGCATTCAAAGCTTAGTATTGATGGTGTATGCTCAGAAACTAATTTCATTCCACTCCTGTACTATCTTAGATGATAGAGGTTAAAGAAATGAGTATGTCAGGGACCTTTACCCTCTAGATTTACCAGTGTAAGGGAGAACATCGATGTGTAAACGGAAAACTTCAAAGCTGATTATTATAACTGTTAGATTAATACAACTAATTGAGTACTTTAATATGCAAAAAGAACTTTAGATTGTTTCAGGAGGGAAGATTAAAAGAAATAATGCAAATGTGAAATAGGCAGTAACAATGATACGAAAAAATGAAAAGTATGTTTGCAGATAATTTTTTTCTGAATTTTACCAGCGTTTGGATGATAAAAGGAACAAAGAAGTTTAAAATTGCTATCTAGTTTCTAGTATAAATGACCCAGTAATTCCACTAATTATATTAGAGAATCTATAAAAAAAAAACCAAGTAAAAACATTAGAGAGAAAGTGCCTTTTTATTTCTGTGAAATAACTCTTGTATCTCCAACGTGAGCATGTTGGAATCAAAGGAGCACTTTTTAAAATGGACGCACAGAACTACTTTAAGTTGTACATTATATTTTTCAGTAGATGTGCCTCTGGGCCATACTCAATTTTAACCATTAATTTGCTAGCATGTCATTTGTTTTTCCTGCAAATATCTTGTTAATCTTTAGTAACTGCTCTGGATTTTTGTAATATCTTCTATTAAACTTGCTAATGATGATGTCCTACACTGATTCAATAAAATCTGACACCTAGGCAGTTTTTCTGTAAACCAACAAAAAAATGCCCAGCTGTGTATTTATCAGCCTTTACTTTTTGGATATAAACTACATGGATTTTAACTATTAGTTTATTTGAGTTCAGAAGAAATATTTCATAGTATGTTTATATTTCTAGCTATCCATTTAATGTCTCTATGTCCTTATTCAATAAAATTTTGAGGCCGATTGGAAGTATTTTACTGCCTTAATCTTTCAAAAAACTACAACTTTTACAACTACCATCTTGGAAAAGATCTTATTTCACTTTCAGTTGCTGTAAGTGGTCCTCCTATAAAGTTGCAATAGAATACATTATAAATATCAAAACTGAAGTTATAGCTACATATTTAATGTTTAGAAAATAAGTGTGGTATATAGCATTCTAAAAACTTACTTCTAGGGGTTAAAGAGTACTTTTTAGGTGGTTAGAAAAAAAAGTAATTACTATTGATTAGCAATTGGCTCAGATTCTCTAGAAGGGTTATTAAGGTCTTAAAATACAGAACAGAATGTTATAAACAATATTGTGTTCTCCCTAGTCTGGCTTGGACTAACCATTTCTTTGTCTGAAATGTCCTTTTGACATAGCTTATGCATCTCAGGAGCTTTGATATAAGGAGCACTTTACCACTAAAGACTATTCCGGCATTTAAAAGAGAGAATGCTTGGAAACCCCCACTGCAGCCCTATAAACTCTGAGAGAATGGAATAGAATAATTATAGTACCTATCAATAATTACTCAATGTTTATAATTACTTTGTGAAACTAAGATTAAATAATTCTTCTGGATTTATATGATTGTAATGGAAATACAAGAGGCTCCAAAATGTGTAAAAATGGGTATATTACCAAATGGCAAAGGAAATAAAATATCCACATTATATATATATAATATACATACATATATATATATATATATATATATATATATATATATATATAATATGTGTGTGTGTGTGTGTGTGTGTGTGTGTGTGTGTGTGTTTGTGTGTTTTGGAGAAACTTTATATTATGAAGAGGTTTCTCTTGAGACCTTTATTAATTTTCAAATGATAGAATTGCTTGTGTAGGCCCCTGGCATTCACCCAAATCACATTCCTGTTGAAGGTCAGGTCTTTTTTCCTTTGAATAACTTCTCAACACAAGTCACCAAGTTAACTCTTCAATCTTCCACAGAAGTGTTCTCTGTCTTTTTGGGCAGGTTTTGTCCTGATGGAAGTAATGTATAAAGCCACTTTACAAATCAACTTTATGTGTTACAATTTAGTACTTATGGTATATATATTTGAGTTACAGATCTGTGTCAGTGAGAAGTTCACATGAAACTATTTAATTTATATGACAGCTTAATCTGCTGTAAGAATAATCAATCCATTCAAAATGTATTTAGTGCATTTCTACAATGTACTGAGCTATATTTTAGGCATTGGGGATACAAGAACACACAAGGGACATTCTGCTCTATGTTGGTTCTTTCTTTAATCTTTTTTCTGAATTAGTTGAGTGATTTTGTTTTAGAACTAGACTTCCTTTTGACCAGTGCAGATGTCAATCTTTCTTCTTTTAGCTATTTCATACTGTTAAATCTCTGGACCAAGCATCAACATAGTGAACACCTTATGTTGATTTTCAGATGTATGACTTTCCCTGAAGATACAATCAGTGCCTTATTAATTTTCATATATCCGGTGCCTGGAACTCTGTAGGTTTGCAACTGAATTGATCATAAGACTATCTCAATAACACAAAGGGATTTGGGATAGGCATCAGACTGTGTCACTGGACTCAGTAAGTGCATCAGAAGTTATCGGGATTATGCCCAGCTGATACCTGACAGAGAATAACACCATCCAAATTTTGGTTTTCTCTTACACACATCTGTACTAAAAGTCCAAGGTGGAACATAATGATGCCAAAAGAAAGAGATGGCCTAGCATCAGAGAATAGAGGAAGGAAGTAAACATTCAGAGAGGCAAATAAATGTTGAACCTAGGGGACCACAGAAAAATAGCTCAGAGGCTCTCCACAGAACTCTTCACAGAACTAGACACCAAGGTAGTATAGGCTGAGATGGAGGAATAATCTAGAATCTAAGAATCAATATCAGGAAATTTCAACTAAGACCAGATGTTTGGGGTGATATGGATAATAATCCGCCTTGAACCAGACTGGTGTGGAAAGTGGGTAGGGCCAACTGGCATAGTAAACAAGGCACCTGTGGGCTCATCTTTGATGGTCTGGAGAGACAACTTGTTGGGGACTGACAGCTATAAGACAATGTACATTAGTATTCTTTGTATTTGGTCTGTCCATAAATGGGTTCATTTTACATTTAAAATTCAGCAATAGGCCATAGAAAAATCAGGTACTTCCCTCATTAGGGTAAAATCCCCACATAAAATAGATCTATTTTTTTATTCATGAAACTGAATAAAGGAAATGTAGGTTATTTGGCTCCTGAAATTTCATCTTATATTTTAGGATGCTCCACAGTTTTTTGCTCCACTGTTTTTGAGGTAGAGAATTATTCTACATCATTTGCAATGCAAAAAGTTAGAAATTGACAGTCAAAAAATGCACATCAATAGCTAATCGTAGCCTTGGAGTTTAAATTAACCAAACTTTGTTCTGCTTAACACCAAGTTCTACTAAAGAACTTCATTCTTCTATATCATTAGGGCATCAGTGTTTGTTTATACTCTCAGGTAGGTAACAGAGTACATGGAGAATTTTAAAAATTGGTTAGCTGTCACTATGCATTTGCCTTAAATTTGACATGAGTTCTAGAACTGTTCCGTTTCCTGTTACCTCCTCCCTCCCTGTTTTCTTCTGTGTTGCCACCTTCTTTGTAATTCTTTCTGATATAATTCTTTCTAATGGAGAAAAAGCCAATGAACAGCAGAAGGGCATGTGATTCCAGGTGCTTTTCCCAAAGTTGGTGAGCTATGAATGCTATGAATCATATGGCTGCTATGAATCATATTCTCTATCTTTTCTGCAGCAAGATGCATTGTGCTTCAAGTCTGTTGCTGTAAAAAATAACCAGTGAGGCTCCTTTTGGCAGAAAGGGCTTAAATTGGATATGGTCCTTTGGGATCCTAGTTCCAAGGTCATTTTAAGGAGGTGTCACATCAAGTCAAGGAAAAGACACTCTTGGCCAACATAAAGGAAGGATTTGTCCCTAGAAAAGCTCTACATTTCTCAGAAAATTAGAAATTAAAAAAAAAGAAAAATTAACTACTGAGTCACCCTGAGCTTCAAACCCCAGCTGACAAGCTTGTGAAAGTAGATTAGCCAAATTTCTGAAAATGTCATAAATTACTTTTCTTTCCCTCAATTGAGTAGAGTGTCAAGGGGCTAATCAAACAAGTTGTAGTAGAGAAATCAAGGATATTAGTCTAGAGTATCATTTGTAATGTCGTAAACATGCAGTATGTAATGTCTCTCTTGTGTGTTCGTGAATCACTTAAAAGGTAAAGAATGACTGTTCTTTGATAAAAATGCCAGGCTACTTAGTCAACATCATCCCTCTTCCCTCCAACAATCCTGTATTAGTTAAGATGAAGTTTAGCTGCAAGTGGCACAAAACCCAAAATAGCATGTAACATTAACAAAATAATAATTTAGTTTTTGCTTGTATACAAGTTTAAGGCTTTGTGCTATCAGGGATACAGCTTCTTTGTACTTGTTACTTCACCATGTATTGCCTCTAACTTAAGACAGCAGCTTTGAAACCCAGGCAGGGGAATGGTGGAGGGGATGAAGAAGAGGCCAGAAACATCTGAGAGGTACCCCTGTTTATAATCCATTGCCCAGTACTTAGCCTCCAGGCAGGCTGGAAAATATATTATGGTGGCCACATGCCCAACCCAAATGTCTATTTCCATGGAACAAGAGAGGGATAGATGTAGAAGGAAAACTAGAAGTCTCTGCACCTCTTTTGTTTCAGAGAAGTCTTACAAAATATTAACATTCTTGTACTATAATTTTTTGTAGAAACACCAAAGGAATTTCAGAGTCCATGACTTACTAAGGATTTTGTAAACTTTGCATGATATTCTCTTACTTGAATTTATCCATTAAGCTTAAGTCATTCGACAATTACAAAATACAAATGCAAAACACCAGTAAACAGATGAGGATATGGATTATATGTATCAATAATTCGAAAGTCATCTCTTTGCCTTATACTCAAAAGTGTTTTGAAATTATAGACTTTCTTTGTATTCAATTATGGTTGCCTTTTGCTAATACAGAGGGCAAATTTTGAAATGAAAATTTTTTTTCTTTCAGGTTATGTTATTACAATTTGTTTTCTACTAAAAAAATAGTATTATTATATCCATGAATCTGAAGTGGCATTTCTCATAGACTTATCTATTATTCCCTTTAATGAGGACCATCTAACAAAGAAAATTAGCTTTACAGTTACCCCAAGATATACTTAAATTTTAGAACATATCTTTGACCATCAAACTTACAAAACTAATTTGACTTGTCAACCATCTTTAAAATATTTCAACCATCTTTAAAATCTTTCATGATAGAGGTGCCTGGGTGGCTCAGTTGGTTAAGTGTCTGACTTCGGATCAGGTCATAATTTCGCAGTTCATGGGTTCAAACCCTGCATCGGGCTCAGTGCTGACAGCTCAGAGCCTGGAGCCTGCTTCAGATTCTGTCTCCCTCTATCTGTGCTCTTCTCCTACTCATGCTCTGTCCGTCTCTCAAAAATAAATAAACACTAAACAAATTAAAAAATCTTTCATGATAAAGTAGCCTTTGGACCAATGTTTCCAATATAATATGTTCCTTTTAAAACTAGTTTAGTATACACATTTGTACACTCACCCACACAAAGTTACCTGTATGTTTGTATTGATTTTTCACTGGTTTATAAAAATGTATTTAATTCCATAATCACATATTTGGGCAAGTTTAAAAATACTAGGTTTAAAAAATTCAGCAGAATTCTATGATGGAACATTTTGAAGATCTTCTAATACATTACTCTTCACTGAACCTTTTCCAGAGAGAATTGTGATATATAAACATATTTGACTACCTGTCCTCTATTCTAAAATCAATTAATCAGTTCTCATAGAACCAGTATTCTGTGTAAAACATTTTAGGAAATGATGAGAATTATTACTGATGTATAAATGGTTAGTTTGTGTATTTATTAAAATCAAATATAAAGAATCTCTAATTTTGCTGAGCTAACATTTTTTAAATCCAACTGTATTATGAATAATAATCCTATAGAGTCGGAGCACCCGGATGGCTTAGTCAGTTAAGTGTCCGACTTCAGCTCAGGTCATGATCTCACAGCTCCTGATTTCAAGCTTCCAATTATGGAAGAAAGTATGGGAGTGAAAGGCACAGCGTAGGGAATATAGTCAATGATATTGTAATACTGATGGTATAGTGATAGATACAGTTGTGGTGAAAAGAGCATAATGTATAGAGAAGTTGAATCACTATGTTGTATACCTGAAACTAATGTAATATTGTGTGTCAACTACACTGAAATAAAAAATATATCATACAAAATAAAGTGGATATCACTATAGTTATTATGATCACAATAATAAATTATAGGAAATTACTAAAATTTAAAAAAAAATAAAACTAGCATTTATAATTTTCTATTTAAAGAATAGATCTTAAAAAAAATAATGTTTTGAATTATAAAGTTCTAATGTTGAGAAGTTAAAATATCTATTTAAAAGGCATTACTGTTATGTTTTAGTATACCACATCTCATTACACAATAAAAAAGGTAGTTATTTTCCTCAACATTAAGACAGTGGAAAAACAGGCACTAAAACACACACACACACACACACACACACACACACACACACACACACACACACCATAAAGCTTTTTACAAGTTATAGTGTCTGTAAGGTCATTATTTTTTAATGAAATATTATTTAAATAGTTACATGAATTAATTTATATATTAACATATCCCTTTGACTCTTTAGAATATTTAAAAATGTGCATTCTGTGTTGCATTCTTAAGTATATCTTGCTCTATTTGGAAGAGAAAACAGGAATGTCACTTTTTAAAATAACACCTCTAGGAAAATTTCCTTCCACAGGTTGCTAAAGATAAACAACAATAGGGTAGTTCTTTGTTATCCTTCTGTAAAATTAGGGGGAAAATGTGCAAGGGCACCTTTATCTTTAAGAGGATTAGGGAAAAGATCACAACCCAAACAAATATATGTGGGATATGGGAAGGTTTTCGCCAATACTGGAAGTAATGCAGAATGCAATCACCCTAATGCCGGTAAGAAAATCTATTTTATGGTTCAGCGGAAGACAGTGGCAGTGGTTACTAGGAAGTTAATCTAATTAACCTACGCTCCCAAACAATAGCCTTGTGTACTCTGTTGATTTGAACATTCACTTATCAAATGAGGAATGTAAAAATATTTTTTTTCTTTTTCAATAATAATGCCCCCATATTAAGAATAAATGCCCCTATGACACTCTTGGCTCTGCAAAGTCCCACAAAGAGTATACAGGCCACAGCTTGACTTAAGTGGTCGATAAAATAAAATAGTTTTGAGCAATTGCTGCTTACATGGCAAATGGTACCAGATTAATTTAAAAGTTATCAATTGAATTTCATTTCTATGAAGTCGGTGCTGTGAGTAACTGGGTTGAAGGCTGAAGTAGTTATAGGATAATGGACCTATATAATTTGTCAAGTTACAAAAGTCCAATTTTATCAAATTCCATCATCGAATTAAAACAAGTTTGATTTTTATTACATTTCTTGAAATCTTTTATTAACTAATTTGGTATGTTTTATCTTATGTCTGTTTAACCCAGAGAATGAAAACCTAGGGATAGGTTAATCGATATCAGAATGTTCTGTTCTGGTTCACCAAGGGAAAAACAAATCTTGAGGTTTTTCAATGAAAATGACTACTGTTCTCTTTGTTGTGATTCTAAGTGACAATAAAACAAACATAATTAGGATAAACATACAAATCAAGTAAAGGAAATTAAATATACTTTATGTTTTTCTTGTTTAATGTATTTATATAATCTCAGGATAACAAATGGTGTGTCCCAATTCTGTCTCATTCCTTATGTAGCACATAGAGGGTAGTTTGGGTCTAGACGATTTCTGATTAAAGACAAAATTCTTATAGCAGGGCACCAGTGTGTTACATTTCTATATTTTATTTGTATTATTTGTTTATATAACACATGCTGTTTAAAAGAAAAAAATAGAACTGTCTTTTTTAAATGTGTAATTCAATTGACTTTTCTCTTTTTTCTTTAACTACTTTACAGTGCACTTAATGGGTTTGTGAGACAAATATTCATTTCTCAAACTGAGAGGAATTACACTACCTGACCAGATTACATATACATATTTGAGGTGTAAATTAGATATACTGCTGATTATTTTTATTCTACTTACTAGTGATAGGAAAGAATAATGTGTCAGGGATTTTCACAGTTTAATGTGCAATTGATTTAAATTATTTAATTCTCTTCCTCAAGAACACCATTGTGTTAATGAGTATGTAAAGAGAATAAAAAGGAAAAAATAAGTTATTAAAAAGTAAAGATATTCTGGTCAACACTTAATTACAATAATCCTTATATATGTTTCTTCTACGTTGAAGGTACATTTTATGACCATATAACTCTCTACACACATATATTAATTTGAAAATTATAAATATTGTGAATTTCTCTATAATGATGACTTGTGTAACTCACCATTTTTATTAGTAAGAGTTCTCCAGAGAAACAACCAATATGATAAATATATAAAAATTTAAATGTAAAATACATACATACAAAAGAGATCTATTTTTAAGAAATTAGCTCCCATGTTTGTGCAGGCTGGCAAGTCCAAAATTCATAGGGAAGGATGACAGGCTGGAAACAGGCAGGAGTCAATGTTGTAGCCTTGAAGCAGAATTTTTTCTTGCCCAGGAAATGCCAATTTTTTTTTTTCTCTTAAGTCCCTCAACTAGTTGAACGAAGCTCATTCATATTATCTAGAGTAACCTTCCTATATTCGGTTGATTATAGATGTTAACCACATCTATAAAACACCTTCAGAACAACAACAAGATTATAATTTGATTGTATAACTGTGTCCTATAGCTTAGCCTAGTTGATACATAAAACTAACCCTATACCTTTCACTGGTAAAATCTGATGGTCAAATTTAATTTAGTTTTATAGCCTGGTACCATTAATGGAAATAGTCTGATACTTCACATAGACCTTAATAAAGCAGGTATAAATGATATAGTGTATGGTGATGATTACTAGTCTAAACCTACCCAAAACTTTCACATCACTTCATTTAAAGCCTTCTCATCTACTACTAGCTATAGGAGATTTCTCAGTACTTCTCCTAAGTTCACTTTACCTATATGTCAAGCCTTTAAAATGTAAACAAACACTGCAGAACTAAAAACTGTAAGGGTATATATAATTCAAGTCCGTTAACTGACACATAAGGAAAATGGCAGTGAATGTCTTGATTCTATGGTTCAAGTAGATGCATGAGCACATTTTTCTAGTTCTTTCTGTGTTTTGCCTATAATTGAGTATAATGTGACCATATTTAGAAATAGTTTCTTTGCTGATGTAATTGGTTAAGATGAAGTCATACTGGATTAAGGTCCTAAATCCAATGATTAGTGTACCTATAAAAAAAAAAGAGAAAGAGAGAGAGAGAGAGAAAGGAAAAGAAGGGAAGAAAAGAAAAGAAAAGAAAAGAAAAGAAAAGAAAAGAAAAGAAAGAAAAGAGAAGAAAAAAGAAAAAAAGGCAGGGGGAGAGGGTGCGAAACAGGAGAATATCATGCGAAGATAACAGAAACAATCAGGGAAGATGGCCCAATAAAGATGGAAGCAGAAACTGGAGTTAGGTTTCCAGAAGCCAAGGAACACCAGAAACCACCAGAAATTGAAGGAGGCAAGGGAAAATTTTCCTCAGTGCCTTCAGGGGGAGCATACCTATGCGGACACTTTGATTTGGGACTGTAGCTTCAACTGTGAGAAAAAAATTTCTGCTGTTATAAGCCACCTAATTTGTGGTAATTTAGTATGACAGGTCTAAGACATGAATACACTCTCATTGCAATTAACGATTGGATCTTTCTCCATCTTCCTTATATTACTTTAAGAAGGAATGATGAATCTTAAATCTAGCTTGACTTGTGTTAAATCTAAGGCACTCTTGGTACTTTGTAGAGGGAATGCCCCATTTTGGCACTTTTCTTCAGAGTCTTGCATGGTAGAAGTAATGGAATGAATTAGACTGTCATTTACTCTGCCAAGAAGGAAGGGATTCTTCTTGCATGAAAGTGTCTAACATACCATTTGGTTGCATTGAACTGAGTTGAACTGAACTGAATTGAATTCTGTTAAATTTAGTCAAAATGCTTTTCCCATCCAATTTGTTCTTGCCCAGAGAATTAACTGACCTAATCTGTGGTGTGTTGAGTACAATAAGTTACTTCCATGAGCATAAGAAAGAGCGGCCAAAGCTGTCAAAAACATGGTCTTTTGAAGTGTATTGCTCAGTTTAGAGCCACGTGGTAACCAAAGATTCATTAAACTCGTTTAATTAAATAACAACAATAACCCAAATAATTAAGGACAAAGTCATGACCTTTAATGATCCCTTAGCTTATCACTATTACAAAATAAATTTTAATTACCATCAATGGTCTATGTATATCTAAGGTATGACACAGCAGTTATAATCTACCCAAAGGGAGTCCTCAGTTCCTTTTGTACATGAGATACCCGTTTGGAAATGGGTATTAATTACTCATACACAGATATAAATGTGTGTTACATTCTCAAGACATTTTCTGACAACTGTCATAAAATTTTAATTGTATCCTGGGTAGCTTCTAATATAAAATTATCCTTGAGAGCTTTAGGAGAACTTTGAACTTTAGTTGCCATGCAAAGACAGCTTAATAGCTAATTTTCTGATTATGTTCAGGCAGCATAGGTTACATTTAGTTTACATGAATAGAACTGACAGTTTGATATGTGGTTCAGGTCAAATTTAATTTCCTATTAAAATTACTAAATTTACAAAACCAGCACCACAATGGACTGTGTTTATATGAACCTACAATTTGTTTTTCAATAGTTTCTTCATAAATATGTGTGTATAAATAGCCCCCCCACCCCAATTCAGTGTATTGTTCGCTTTTATTTAGAAGGCTATTCAGTAGTCAGTTGTTCATATTCTAAATTGTAAGTCTCCTTTTGGGAATCTCTTAGAAATGAATTTTGGAGAGGCAGCAAGACAAAAAAAGTAGTAAATGTTAAACTTTTAGTGTTTATAGGAAATAACCTAAGGGTGTATATTGATTATATATTACTGTGTAAAATCAAACGAAAACTAACAAAGAAAGCCCTGAAACTGCATGATTTGATGTAATGTCCAGTTGTTTAGCTTGAATTCTCTGGGTCAGCAGCTGGAGCTGGGCTCAGCTGGGTGTTTTTGTTTGTTTGTTTGTTTGTTTGTTTCTGTTTTGTTTTGTTTTTAATATATGGCTGGATTCTGTGAATGTATTTCAGCTGCCAGTCGTATGGTGGATTGGGTAGGAGATGCCTGGTCTAAGATGGCCTCACTCACATCTCTGGTTGTTAGTTTTATGTCGGCTGAGGTGAAAGGACAATTAGGCCACCTGTTTCCCATCATCCCACAGGCTAACATAAGGTTGTTCTCATGGGCAGCTTTGCAGTGTCTTAGTGGTGAAAGTGGCAGTGGGAAAATCCTCCTGAGTCCTAAGCTTAGAACTGGCACAGTTCCATTTATCCCATACTGTGTTACTCAAAGCAAGTCACAAAACCCATCAAGATATAAGACATACATAAATAGACTCAATATATCAATGGGAGAAGCTGCCAACTCACAATGCAAAAAAAAAAAAAAAAAAAAAAAGTGACTGTAGGGTAAGATAGAGAATTGTGATCCCTTTTGTAGCCTATCACAAGATGCTTGTCAAATATGAATGGTTCCACACAAAGATACTAATATGGTTGGTCTAGAAACTACTTCAGTAATATTTATAGAACAGAAACAGCCCATAGTGACACTCAAAGTACCTTTGTTCTCATAAAGTTGGGGTCAGTCATAATTTTGTTAAGTATTAATTTCTCCACCAATGAAATAACAAGTTAGAGTTGATAATTCTAATGTCCCTTCAGTTCTGTAAGTCTTACCGTTTAACTTTAGTCATCTAAGAAAGCATTTCACATTTGTCTTACTACAGATTTTAAAAATAATATCCTTCTTTACATAGAGTAATTTATATTAATTATTTTTAAATATCTTATTCAGTCCAGTCCATTATTTTATACTTATAAATTAATGGATCAATTTACTTTTTATATTTTTTAAATTTATTTTTGAGAGAGAGAGAGAGAGACAGAGAGACAGAGTGTGAGTGGGGGAGGGGCAGAGAGAGAGAGGGAGACACAGAATCCGAAGCAGGCTCCAGACTCTGAGCTGTCCGTACAGAGCCTGACTGGGGAGGGGGGCTCGAACTCACAAACTGTGAGATCATGACCTGAGCCTAAGTCAGTTGCTTAACCTACTGAGCCACCCAGGTGCCCCAATAGATCAATTTAAAAACTGATGTCCTTGTCCATCAAGTTTCAAAACAATAGGTCTTTTTCCCATTGGATATTCTTTCCTGCTTTGTCGAACACTAGTTGACCATATAGTTGTGGGTCCATTTCTGAGTTTTCTATTCTGTTCCATTGATCTATGTGTCTGTTTTTGTACTAGTACCATACTATCTTGATCACTACAGCTTTGTAATATAACTTGAAGTCTGGAATTGTGATGCCCCTAGCTTTGCTTTTCTTTTTCAAGGTTGCTTTGGCTATTTAGAATCTTTTGTGGTTCCATACAAATTTTAGGATTATTTGTTCTAGTTCTGTGAAAAATGCTAGTGGTATTTTATGCAATAGAGATTGCATTAAATGTGTAGATTACTTTGGGTAGTATAGACATTTTAACAATATTTGTTCTTCTAATACATGAGCAAGGAATTTTTTTTTAATTTCTTTGTGTCTTCTTCAATTTCTTTCTTAAGAGTTTTATAGTTTTCAGAATACAGATCTTTTACCTCTTTGGTTAGGTTTATTCCTAGGTATCTTATGATTTTTGGTGCAATTGTAAATGGGATCAATTTCTTGATTTATTTTTCTGCTTCTTCATTATTGGTGTATAGAATGTCACCAATTTCTGTACATTGAGGAAACTGGACAGCAACATGCAAAAGAATGAAACTGGACCACTTTCTTACAGCATACACAAAAATAAATTCAAAATGGATGAAAGGCCTAAATGTGAAAGAAGAAACTATCAAAATCCTGGGGAACACAGGCAACAACCTCTTTGACATTGGCCATAGCAACTTCTTACTAGATATATTTCTGGAGTCAAGGCAAACAAAAGCATCATCAAGATAAAAGGCTTCTGCACAGGAAAGGAAACAATCAACAAAACTATAAGGCAACCTTCCGAATAGAAGAAGATATTTGTAAATGACATATCTGATAGAGAGTTACTATCCAAAATCTATAAAGAACTCCTCAATCTGAACACCCAAAAAACATATAATCCAATTTAAAAATGGGCAGAAGACATGAATAGACATTTTTCCAAAGAAGACTTCTAGGTGGCTAACGGATATGTGAATAGATGCTCAACATCACTCATAATCAGGGAAATGCAAATCAAAACTACAATGAGATATCACCTCATGCCTGTCAGAATGGCTAAAATTAACAACACAGGAAACAAGTGTTGACGAGGATGCAGAGACAGGGGAACCCTCTTACACTATTGGTGGGAATGCAAACTGATGAAGCCACTCTGGAAAACAGTATGGAGGTTCCTCAAAAAGTTAAAAATAGAACTACCCTATGACCCAGCAATTGCATTACTGGGTATTTATGCAAAGGATACAAAAATACTGATTTGAAGGAGTATATGCACCCCAATATTTGTAGCAGCATTATCAACAATAGCCAAATTATGGGAAGAGCCCAAATATCCATCAAATGATGAGTGAATAAGGAAAAGGTGGTTTGCATATACAATGGACTATTACTTGGCAATCAAAAAGAATGAAATCATGCCATTTCCAATAACATGGGGGATCTAGAGTGTATTATGCTAAGCAAAGTAAGTCAGAGAAAGACAAATGCCATATGATTTCACTCATATGTGCATTTTAAGAAATGAAACAGGTAAACATGGGGAAAAAAGAGGAGGCAAACCATAGAACAGACTCTTAACTATTGAGAATGAACTGACGGTTGCTGGAGGGGAGGAAAGGGGGAATGAGTTGAATGGGCAGTGGGTATTAAGGAGGGCACTTGCTGTGATGAGCCCTGCATGTTGTATATAGATGATGAATCACCAAATTCTACTACTGAAGCTAATATTATACTATATGTTCAATAACTGGAATTTAAATTAAAACTTAAGAAAGAAAAACAATGGGATGGTATAGGCTTATAATGGGATCAGTTATATACATATATTATATATGTGCGTCTAAAAATTAGGTTACAAATGCTATGTATGTAAAGTATAATAGTTTCACTTTTTTTAAAGAGAAACTACCAAGCATTGCAACATTAAAAAAAAACAAAATAGGTCTTTTTATTATAAGGCTTTTAGGTTGTCTGGATTATAAACTATTTAAATTTAGAGAACATCTTTCTTTATGCTTCTTGGTTTTAAAATGGTGCTTATTTCAATGTCATATACTTCATATGGAGTGTCTTACAATATAAAAAAGAGTACAAGTTTGTGGTTGAGATATGTCAGAATTTTTATTTCTTTATTTCATTCAACAAGCAGCAGAGACATAAAATATCTGAGAGTGTGGTTCTTAGGAAGAATTTCTAGGAGGTTCTATTTGAACTAAATCTGACTAGTGAGGACAAGATGTCAGACCAGTCTTTAGGGAGTGTGAAGCAAGTAGTAAGACCGAAAAAAGGGAAATATCCCAGTTTGCACAAAGATATCACGTGGTGTTCAAAGTGCAGTGCAAAGCAGAAGAGTGGTAAAGCTGAGTCTGTGCCACGGGGTCTGGGACATCACGTAAAGAGCTTGGGTATTACCCTATATTATCTGGGGGGGGGGTGTCAGAAGGTAAAAAGTAAATTTTCTCAAATTAATAGAAATTTCAAATCATTCCAAGTGAATGATACTGACTTGGGAGTTTTTTTTTGGGGGGGGGGAGAAGAGAATCTGCAAAATCCTGCGATGATCAGAAAATAGAGATCCCATAAAGGAGATAAAGAAGATCATGGACTTTCGGAAGCTAATGTTGAGTGTCGAGAAGAAAGAGCCTATACAATCAATGAACTGAAAAATACCCATTAGCCTTACAGAGGTCAATGATGGCTTTAGTGAAAGTGGTTCCAGTAAACTGTAGTAAGGTGTTGAGTGATGTTAAAGACATGGAAGTGGTGGATGCTCTGAGTGGTTTGCAAGAAAAGGAAGAAAGACTTAAAAAAAATCTTACTCTGGGGGCACCTGGGTGGCTCAGTCAGTTAAGTGTATGACTTCGGCTCGGGTCATGATCCCACAGTTTGTGGGTTCAAGCCCTGCGTCGAGCTCTGTGCTGACAGCTCAGAGCCTGGAGCCTGCTTCCGATTCTGTGTCTCCCTCCCTCTCTGCCCCTCCCCCACTCACACTCTGTCTCTCTCTCAAAAATAAATAACCACTTAAAATAAAAAAAAAATTACTATGAACATATCAGACACAAAAATATTTTAGTATGCCTTTATATATAATAAACAATACATATATAGTTTACTTTAAAGTTTTGCTTCCATTTTATTTAATGGCTTTAGAATCATGTTGAAAATTATACTTCTCCCTGAAGTATAAGCTTTTGTCAAATATTTTGCTGAGATGAACCTTTCACACTCCCTAGAGAGAATCTTACTCCACTCCAAACCTGTAATAGACTTTATCCCATATATGATGGTTAATTTTATATGTCAAGTTATCTATATCACAGTACTCAAATATTTGATCAAACATTATTCTAGATATTATTGTGAAGATATTTTTACATGAGATTAATATTTAAGCCAGCAGACTTTTTAGTAAAGCAGATTATTCACTGTAATTGTGGTGAGCCTTGTCTAATCACTTAAAGGCCTTTATAGAAAAAAGGGGGTCTGGGGCACTTGCGTTGCTCAATCAGTTAAGCATCGGATTTTTTATCTCAGCTCAGGTCTTGATCTCAGGGTCTTGAAGTCAAGCCTCAGGTTGGACTCTGTGCTGTGTGTGAAGCTTACTTAAAAAAAAAATTACATTAAAAAAAAAAGTGGCCTTCCCAGTGAAGAGGGAATTCTGTCAGCAGAGTTCCCTTAGACTCAGATTTGAACTCTTCCCTGGGTCTCCAGCCCACCAACAACATACTCTGCAGATCTTGCACTTGACAGATTCTACAGTTATATAAACCAATTCCTTATACTAAATCTCATTCTCTCTCTCTCTCTCTCTCTCTCTCTCTCTCTCTCTCTCACACACACACACACACACACACACACACACACACACACACACACACACAAACAGACCCTATTAGTTATGTTTCTCTAGAGAACCCTAATGCCCTATAAGAGGTGAATATTGAAGGTCTAGGAAATATAATTTGATAAAAGGTTCCATTCTGGCAAGAATAATTTCTCTGAACTTTCTAATTGTGGACAGTGTTTTCTGAGCATTTGTATAAATGAAAGTATTAAATTATTACCTTCCGGTGATATATGCTTTTTGTAGATGTTTCCCCCACTCCTAATTGCTTTCCATATTCATATTTTAATTGTTATCCTATTACCTTTCATTCTGTCTCTGTGAATAATATGCAGAAACAAAGAGCACAAAGCCCTAATTAATGAAAATATAAGTGAAACATTTGTATTGTCTGAACATCATTAGCACGGAAGACTTTTTAAGAGTATTCTTGTCACTGAATTAGACAACCAAGGTAACTCTAATGAGACGTATAAAAAAATATTTTACCTTCTTTTATTCCTGTATTGCATTTTTGGTTTTCTAGTGGTCTTGTCAAATAGAAAAGCACACTAGTTTTTCCACAGGGAGAATTCACAATGATTTACTTGGAGGGTCTTTTTAGTATTTAATGAAAATTTTACTGGGTAGCTTTTAATAGGAAGTTGTGAAAAAAACGTTCCCCTCACTTTGGTCACTGAATACCCAAAGCCTAGAGGACTTCCTGTTCAGTGACTAAGTTATTCAGTGACCAAATGTGCCCTGGATAAAAGATTTATTTTAATTAGAATAACTGTTTGAATGACTTCTGTGTTAATCTTTACAGAGTAAACACTAAAGACTTTTCAATAGTCTGCAAGGCTCTACATAATCTGGCCGCTGGCTCTCTCCTTGACCTCATCTCCCCACACATCTCCCTTATTTCTCTCAACGTCAGCACGACAGGCTTCCGTTTATTCTGCAGACCTGCAAGGCTAATTCTGCCTGGAATGTTCTTCATCCAGGTATCCTCAAACTCCTTCGCTTCTCTGAGGTTTCCTGTTTAAATGTCACATGCTCAGTGGATCTTTTACGCTACATGAAATGTCAACCGATCCTATCCATCTTACCTCTTTATTATGTATATCGAAAAACTGTCTGCTAATTATATAATTAATTAATTAAATAGTTAATATGGACACCGTAGATAGGTTTTGGGTTCATTCCAGTCCAGATCCTGTATCTCCAAGAGTGATGGCAGTGCTCAGCCCTCTCGGAACATAATGCATCATTAGCTGACTAATGAGCCATGAAGACTCAAGGGTGCTCATAACCAGGGTGCTCACATCACTGTGTGCAATGCAACTAGTGGTTCTCATCTAGGCAGATAATTAGAAATACCTGAGCGCACTCCCAAGACTCCCACGAAACACATGCCAGATAGCTAGATATTATTTCCATCCTTCATCTCCATCGTTTCTAAAGTTGAGGCCTGTTCCTCAGAACAATAGTGTGGAGAGCTAAAGAAGCTAATTCCTTTAGAGCTGCAATTTTAATAAGCTTATGTTGCACCCCCAAAATACTCCAAAAAGATGTGTCAGAGTTTTTAACTACTAACATTCAGCAGCAGAAGCCATGTAGATAATAGGAAGATGAGGCTTCCTTTTGAGTCTTATCTTTCTATCACGGACAGGTGAGGATTGAGTGTGATAACACATGGGAAGATTTTAGAAGGCCATAAAACAAGAGCACAACGAAATTTTTCTAAAAACCAGACAAATAAGTTTATTTTTATGTTGAACGAAATGGTGCTAAATGATTAAACTTATTCCTAGTATTAATTGATATGTTGGTTCAGGGGGCACCTGGGTGGCTCAGTCGGTTAAGCGTCCGACTCCGGCTCAGGTCATGATCTCGCAGTTCGTGAGTTCAAGCCCTGATTTGGGCTCTGTGCTGACAGCTCCCGAGCCTGGAGCCTGCCTCAGATCTGTGTCTCCCTCTCTTTCTCTGCTCCTCCCCGCCCCCACACACACTCTAGCTCTCAAAAATAAATAAACATTAACATATATATATTTTGGTTTAGGTACATCCTTCCTTGCACAAAAGGAAGAAAGGCACTGGGAAAGGCAAGGCAAGGCACAGAAGAAAGGATTGTAGATGAGAGACAGAAGACCTTTGTTGGGGCCTCAGCTACCCCAATCCCTAAGGTTTATGACCTTGAATAAGTCACCTGATAAAATCAAATTGCTTACTATCTATAAAATGCCAATAAGACCTTTCCTAAAACTGTATGGGATAGTGAAGATAATCAAATGAAATAATACTTGAAAAATTACTTTCTAAACTTAATGGGCCATACAGATATGTCTGAGTGGTCTGTGCAGATACATACCCTTGGTTGTTAAGATAACATTTGATAACTGATTACCTCATTTCACTGATATTATTACAAATGTAGTTAGGATTCTTTACAAAAGCACTTTACAGTGGCCATTTTGGAGTTATACTTTGAAATTTCTTCTGGGAACTAGCATCATATTCCTGGAAGGAATTGTTCCTTCATACTTCTGTTCCAACACTGTGATTATGATGAGGCTGCCAATGATGGTGTCACTGATTCTTGGAAAGTTGGAGGGAAGGTACGCAAGCAGTGTCAATCAGAGCCCTTCCTAAACACGGTGTTTAAATTAGAAGAGAATTATCTAGAATCCACTGGTAACCATAAAATCTGCTTTGCAGAGCTTTTCACCTCTTACGTTCTGAATCAATCCAGTTTGGTATGAAATTCTGGCAGATCATAAGTTAAAATGATACTTTAGAAACAAAGTGGCATAAAATTGTATTTGGGATTATCCCAGCTGTTGTTCTTCTCATGTCTGGTTCATTTAGTGGAGGGCTGGGCAGAAAAAGTTGTATGTATAGCTAGGAGCTTGTTATTCTAAGAGTTTCCACAAGAACATCTGTGATAATAGTACAGTGTTTTGGACTTAAAGGGGTTGTAAAAGTATTCAGTGTGTATGTCTGTCTGTGTGTGTGTGTGTGTGTGTGTGTGTGTGTGTGTGTTTGCTTAAAGGGACCATCTTATTCTATGTGTAACTCAGGGCCTAGTGGTGAGATGCTGCACAAGAAACCAGGCATATCAAGAAAATGTTTCCCTCTTGCAAACAATTTTTAATGTCCCCTCTATACAGTTTATTATTTCTACTGTTACTAAATATCGAAGTGGCCATATTCTGGTTTTTCAATATTGCATGTTCTGAAAAATATCATTTAAATATTATTCTGTTACGATCTTTCACCAATCAGAATGCCAAAAAAATTAGTGGATCTCTGGTTTGGTGTCCATTTATACCATGTATACATAAACAAAGAGCTTTGGATCAGAGGACTCAATAGTACTTCTTTATTACAGAGACATTTTATCCTTTGGGGGCCAGGTGTTTTTTATATAATAAATTGAGAAAAACAAAAAGGTGAGCCACTGTCTTATACTAAAATATGCCTGCCAGGTATTAATAACTATAGCTTTTGTCACACTTCACAAGAGCTATTTTTGAATTTGTTACGAATTTCAGAATCTCTGACAAGATTATGCTGCCAATATTCATAAAGGTACTAAAAAGACTGTCAGCCTTGATGTATGCTGCATTCATTAGACAGTTGCAGTGAGTCCAGAGACACAGGTAGAATAACTATTGTAGGAATGGGTGCAACTAAGGCCAATGTAAAGAGAAAGTGTGTATAAGAGACAAAGGAAAGGAAACGTAATAAAATTTTAATGAAGACATCCTTTAAAAGTATCTATTCATCTTTATAAAACAAGAGTTTTCATATTTTCCTGACTTTTCTCCAAAAATTACCCTGACTCTTCTGAATTATATAGTTGTATCTAAATGACATCCTAGAGTTGGGACCAGATGAATTTCCAATTTTGAATTCATCTGGTTCATTCTTTGAGGTTGAAATATCAACATGCATCAATGAAAATAGCATTTCTTACAGCACGAGGAAGGAAAACAAGTGAATCCCAACAACATGTATATTCTGTCATGGTAACCATTCCATGGTGTTATTTTTGGTTATATTTAAATTGGCTAATTGGATGGATTTCCATCCTCCATAAATGTGTGGCCCATACAGAGCTCCAGAAGTCAACCAATTGCACTAAAATTGGGTTTGATTAAATAAAATAAATTTTGGTAGTTTTTGCTTTTTTTTTTGGCTTTCCTTTTTGCAACTTTATATTTGGTTTCATTTTAACCAAAATATGTTGTTAGATTATATAATCAAATTAATAAAGTTGTTGGACAGCCATGCAAAATACTTGTTGACTTCTCTCTAGGCTTATGCCTCTTAAAGCTAACAGCACAATATTGTGGTTAAATAAGTGCATCGTGCAATGAATAAGTAATGACATTTCGTCTATTTGAATTTAGTGACATGAAGAAAAAGTGCTTAAAAGCAGATGTTTTCATCAGTGAGTGTAAGAATGGGAGATTGGGATATAATGCTTTTAAAGTGAAGTAGATTTTAGAAGTATTTTGATTGTTAAATTTGCAAGAGACTGAAAGATAAATGCTTAAACTTTCAATAATTTACTGCTGTTTCTTAATTGTAATACATCGATACTTGCTCTACATGGGAAAATACGTGAAACAGGTTTAGAAGAGTTTTCAGAAAAATTCTTCCTTTTTGGTGTAACTTCAATATGGTATAGTTTACTTGGCTTTATGACCATGTAGTAGTTTTCTCTTTAATTTTATTTTAGAGAGAGAGAGAGAAGCGAGTGGGGGAGAGGGGCAGAGAGAGAGAGAGAATCTTAAGCAGGCTCCATGCTCACTGTGGAGCCTAATGCAGGGCTAGATCTCACAACCCTGGGATCATGACCTTAGCCAAAGCCAAGAGTGGGACACTCAACTGACTGAGCACCCAGGCACCGCTTTATGACGATGTATTTTTTTAAGTTAATGATTTTATTTCTTTTTTAATTTTTTAATGTTTACTTTTGAGAGAGACAGAGAGAGTGTGGGGGAGGGGTAGAGAGAGAGGGAGACACAGATCAGAAGCAGGCTTCAGGCTCTGAGCTGTCAGCACAGAGCCCAGGGTGGGGCTCGAAATCATGAACTGTGAGATTATGAGCTGAAGTTGGATGCTTAACCAACTGAGCCTCCCGGGCATCCCCAAAATCAATGATTTTAAAATAAGACTTTCTACTTCAGTTTTTCTTCTAAGTGAGGCATATGGGGCCCATGACATTAACAGTTAAAACTGGTAAACAAAATGTTATAATCACTGAGGACATTAGAACTATTTTTTTTTAAATCACATGGATCCTTTCAATATAATGTATTCTTCTCAATTTCTTAACCATCTTATAGGATATTGATCAAAAATAGTGTTTACTCATCAAAAGTGAAAGATACATACTTACAGCCTCTTCTAGAAGATAAAATTTTTCCTATTTTTAGCAAATGAAATCCAGAATTACTAAATGATTATGTACTTTATAAACTTAAGCTATATATTCAGTACTGTTTTTTAAGTTTATTTATTTTTGAGAGAAAGAAAAAGAGTACAAGCGGGGGAGGGGTAGAGAGAGAGGGAGACACAGAATCCAAAGCATACTCCAAGCTGTCAGCACAGAGCTCAACGTGAGGCTCGAACTCACAAACTACAAGATCATGACCTGAGCCAAACTGGGACACTCATCCAACTGAGCCACCCAGGCGCCCCTGTGTATTCAGTACTTTTACTGTTATTGTAACATTTCTTCCAGGAAATAAGCCTAGGTACTTTTCATTACTTTCTTTTTTATATTTGCTTGTGCCTTTCATTTCTTTTTCAGTTATTTAACTACTAGAACCTTTCTATAGAACTTAAAACTTAGAGGTCTATGTGGAACTTATAGACTTTTATATAAAACCATTTTAAAAGTATAATATATTTTATTACAGCTCGGAAAATAGTTTATAACTTAATTCAACTTAGTGGCTACCTTATCTTTCATGTTCAATGAAATCATAAAATCATTATGGATATTTCTTTTATTTTCATAGTCTTCACATACTCCTTAAAATATTTTTATTATAAAAATCATAGTTCTTTGAAAAAAAGAGAAAAAGTTAAATGGTACAGAGATGTAAAAAATATAGTTAAAATTTCCATAGCTTCCTGTCTCAGGCTTTAGTCTCGTATATATCTTCAAGATGTATAAATATGTGTAGGTATAAAGGTAAAAGAAATCAAGCTTGCCATGTTGTTGGTAAGTCTTTTTTTTTTTCCTTTGAACAACATATTTCAGAAAACTTTCACATTCTATTTATGCTGCTGACTTCAACCACTAAGTTGACTACGTAACACTAGAAACAACTAACATTTTAGGATCTAGCTAAAACAGGATCTTAGGATCCAAAGAACAATGATCTTCATTTAAAAAAAAAAAACAACAAAAAAAACCTCTTTCTCAAGGTAATTATTATACTCAAAGGCAAAGGGAATTTGATTATTAATTTATGAGTATCTAAGTAGTTTTGTACTTTCTATTTACTTTTATATATTCTCAATATTTGACCTTAAAAAGTATAACCTGTGAGATGTAGAAAGGGGTTCAGTAGTTATTATGAGAAAACAGAAAAGTGAGTTAAAATTTAAAAAAAAGGAATAGATTGATAGTCTGGAGCGTATCCACAATTATCTGGAAACAGCTGGTGCCCTTTCACCATTGCTTCAAGTGGAGGCTCCGGTTTTATGCCTCTCTGCCAGAAATAACATCAGTCCAGAATCCTCGAATGCCAGCAGCACAGAGCTGCCAGGGTGTTGGGTGCATGAGGGTACAAGTGGCCTCCTCAGCCTGTGTGAAGATGTGTCACTAAGACCATGGGTAACCTTTTAACTTTTCCATAGACACTTTGAGGTATGCATATCTTTAAGCTACTACATCTTATCTGTAGTTAAACCATTTTCTAAAAACTAAAATTAGTTCTCATGCTGTCACAGTGTATTACACTCAAAAAAAGCTTTGATAGCCAAACGCTAATAACAGGTAGAAAGAAAAGTGAAAGCCATGGTGAATGGCTACTATGATATGGGGGTGATCAATCAAAGATGAAATGAATCAAATATTTATATATTTGGAACAGAAAAGAACATTACAATTAACTGCTAAGAATGTTGAAAAACATTTAAATTTGTTTCTTCATTTACGACTCATTTTCAGTGTCTTAAATGTTAAAACTCATGAGTCTAATTGTGAAGCTTTTCTAATCCTTATTTGGACAACTGATATGCTGACATATAGGACATGTTTAACCATAGAGATCTCCAACTTATGAAGTAAACACAAATAAAATACCTTAGGTTGGATGAAACAGAGCAATTAGAGATGTATAGACATTTTCCTCATTTTACAGAGAAAGAAATTGTAACCCAGAGAATTTAAGTTAATGGGAGTCTGTAGCCTAAGTCTCTAAGTTCCTTTTTTGTTATTATTAATTTATAATTACATGATGGAAATCTAACTTAAAATTCCACAGACATGTTGTTTTAATGCTTCACTAATTAGAATGTATAAACAGCATTTAAAATTTTTTTAACGTTTATTCATTTTTTTGAGAGACCCGAGAGCGAGCTGGGGAGGGGCAGAAGGAGAAGGAGACACAGAATCTGAAGCAGGCTCCAGGCTCCACACTGTCAGCACAGAGCCCAAATCCAGGCTTGAACTCACAAACCATGAGCTCATGACCTCAGGCGAAATCAGCAGCTCAACCCACTGAGCCGCCCAGACACCTCTAAACATCATTTTTAAATGAATACTATTTAAAACCTCAAATGAAAATTTGTTCTCCTTGTTCGTTTGTCCAGGAGCCTTCTTATATTTTACAGGTGTAAGGAGTGGACCACCAACCCAAATGAATCTCAAAACATGATCTATATTTCTTAGAAGAGCCGCTAAAATTTAGAGGAGGTTTTTCGTCTTTTACTACACATGCTTGGAGTAAAGAATTTCAAGTGAATGAAAAAGACTCATACCATAACAAGAAGATTGCTTCTTGAGATGTTCATAATATACAATCCTTTTATTTTAACCTTATGTCTTGTTGGTAACAGTGCTTTCCACCGCCAGGTTGAAAACAATGATTGTTAATCAGCTCCCCATATATAACTTTTAATGAGTACATCACAGCAATACACTGAGATTAAATGGGGATAAAGACTGTTGTTTTCTTGTACTTGATAGGTATAGAGGGCAGCATCCTCCCAGTCTGAAAATAAATGCAAAAGGGGAGCTATCTGTTATCAGCAAGTTCTCATTTGTCTTTTGTTCTTTAGACCAGAGTTCTTATCACCACCTGAGTCTGATAGAACCAATATTACCAAGAAAGCAGGGGACAAAAGGGATCAAAGACAGGGGACAAAGGAAGCAAAGACAAAAAAAAAAAAAAAAAAAAAGGTTTCAAAAACAAAACAGGGATTTTGTTTTTACCTCCAACACTTTATCATTTAAAGTTATTTTTAAAGTCCTTTTTCTTAAAGCACTCCAGTACTATCACGATAATAAGCATGGGGAAAACAATGGAGGATTAAAAACCACAGAGTTTTTAACATCAAGCATCTAACAGCCAGGCCTGAAGAAATAGGAGAAAATATTGGTAGAAGTCAGTGAGTTGCACTTAAAGGTAGATAAACACTTCAAAAGAGAAAGAGATTAGTAAAGTATTTCAGAAGGCAGTGTTCTCCCCAGAGTGAGTTCTCAGAATGATCATGATAATGCAACCAACATCAGCAAAGGATTTAGTTGTGCTATAATTGCATAAAATCTCTGATTTGCTCACTATCAGTTTATTTGCTGGTAAGAAGAGAGGGAAAACTGTGTTGGTGATATTAACCAGAATTTTATGGTTTCATTCATCAGCAGGCATATGGAAGTACCAATTGTATTTGGAGGATTCTGCTAATTTCTAAATAGCATTTATTTTAGCATGTATGGGGTACTAGATTGAGGAAAAATAGAGACTTTTTTTCTTTTTCTTGTTAATGTGACAGTTTACTTTAAAAAAAAAAGATACCACAAAGACACTTAATAGATGGCACAAAGATAAGAATCCCCCAAATAGAGATATGACTATGGAACCAATCTACCTCAATTAATAGATATCCAATACTCAAAGCCCTGCGGTAAGAGAGAAGTAAAATGTTACTAAGTCAGCATTAAGTTTTCATCTCATTTGAGGTGGTTTCAGGAGATAAGCCACACACTGTCTAAAAGTAATGAAGTCTGAAAGGTAGGCCATTGGGAATCCTTGTCACAAACACATATCTTCTCATGCTCTGACAGTATTAATAATTTCTTTCCATAGACAAAAGACCTTCAAAACCCCGGGCCATATCAGGAGGAAGTGGGAGAAGCTTAAAAAGAATTTAAAGTTAAAACCTGTACTTGAATTTGAAATTGTAAGCAGAGAAGTTATTGCTTATTAAATTCCGCTAATAGTGATTGACAATAACAAATTATCAGTATAACTTAATTACATTTGTAGGGAGATGTGTGTGTGTGTGTGTGTGTGTGTGTGTGTGTGTGTGTGTGTGTGTGTATGTGTGTGTGTCGTGTGTTCAGGGTATACTTTGTGAATGCATTGTGTGTATATTTATGACTCTTATCATAAAAGTTTTGTTTGGATCATTGAATTCCTGCAAAAGAGAATTTTTTTTTCTGAAACAAGTAGAGTCCTTTTCCTCCTCCCCCTGCCCATAGTATGGTAATATAAGTTCTTTGTAGTATGCAGTACTATCTTGTGCTTATGTGGTATTGATCTGTATGAGGAGCCTTTTCCTTTATATCTTTGTTCTGTAATGGTGGTATATATCATATTTTTATGACACAGATATATACTACCTACTCTATAAGACAGATATAAGAAGAAAATGCAAATGAATTGGTTTGATCTATATCAGATACTTTTGCAGACAGAAAAAAAAAATTTAAACAAACTTCTTATAATAAAAAGAGATTGCATAATATTCAGTTCCAATACAATTTTATTGAGTATTCGAGAGACAATCAGATTTCATTACATCTCAACCAACAGTGTAGTTGTTAGTTTTAGGAACAAATTTGACTCTACCGACGTGCAAACAAAAAGAAAGAGATACAAACCTTTTTGTTGCTCAGAAAACTTCATACAAATGGTAATAAAAGGTAGTTACTTTTTCTCTGAAATAGTTCACTTTAGTGCGATAGGTTCTATTTTCTCAGCTGTCAGTACTATTATTGGCGTAAAGACTGGGTGTATAGCTAGAATTTTCCAATTCCCTTAAGTGGGGATTCTGTGTCCGAAGAAATGGTGCATTTCAAGTCCTTTTCAACCTGTCAGTATTTGAGAGTTATTAACTTCAACTTCCTTTCTGCCTTTTGAAATCTGACACTGATTTGTCCCATATTTCCCAGAGGCCTCTATGTGCAATTAGCCATTGGATTCACTGAGTAATTACTTCATTTTTCATGTAAAATGCTCTTGATTTATTATATACTTGGGAGGCAATGGCAGAGATAGGTCAACAGCAGTTAGAGGAGATTAAAGTAGATATTCTATTTAACTGTGGAAGCCATCAATCCCCATAAGTCCGCTAGCAAAGAGCAAGAAGGGTGCCACTCAAAGTTGAACAGTGGGTTTCTAGGTGAATTTGCCACTGCTTTGAAAATCCACTGAGTAATGGGAGGACATTTTTAAAACTCCTACCTTACAAACTTATCTAAGTGAGTAGTGGAATGATACATCACTTAGGATAAATTCAAGAAAAAAATGTTTTTAATTCGCAGCAAGAGTTTTACAGCTCTTCTAAACTGTAAATCAGTGCAGTTTTACTGTTTAAAAGAAAAAAAAGGAGGCCATTGTTATACTCTTCCTGCCATCCTTTTAGGAGAATTTTGCTAGCGGTTGCTGTGCTAATGTAATACTTTTCTAAATGGATTTTCCCTGTCTATGGATAGGTTACTCTGACTTAAATAAATGATACTTTACAGGGTAATACAAAAGGTATGGCTGGCTTAGAATGAAGAGAGGTTGTTTCCTTTTGACTAGGTACTCACGTTTTGTGTGTAGTTTTGTAGTTGATACTGTACAGCTGAAAATTACACTTCACTTGCTTGGGAAAACACATTTTAGCAAGATGCCAGTACTTTGTTTCTGTGTGTACAATTGCACTATCACTAGGAGCTTCCTCAGTAGAGTAGTTTCCTTCTGTGGGGCTGGCATCTGAAGAGAGGATAATTGAGTGACCTTGTATGGCTGGGGAGGAATGCCGGGTCAGAAATGGAAGATTCCCCTGTGAAGGGAACTGCTGAGAGTTTTCACTGCACAAGATAACAAAGCAGGGGTGGATCTTTCAAAAATTATAAAGCTAGCTCCAAAGGCACTGGACTGCCTCTTACTCTGCCATTTCTGTTTTTATAGTTCTAATTCTAGTCATTGAGAGAAGGTGAAATTGCTGGAAGGAAAAATAAAAGCTATTCCTTCAGGGTTGTCACCATTTACTTTAACAACATATTAGTTATTATTGCTGTCATTTAGGGTTTTTTCCTGTAATCACATCTTCACCCCTCTTACTTTAGAGACTACCTCATAATAACTCACCAATGGAGCTACTGTAATTTGATTCTTTTTAGCATTTATTTAGGGACGCATATGGGTATCTTTGAACAATTGATATGTGTATGAATCATTACTGCATTTGATAAGTTATTTCTAATAAATGATCCATTCTTGTCTACTTTCTTTTATCTTCAACTTTCTTTTCTTTATTAAAAAAATTTTTTTTTAATGTTTATTTATGAGAGAGAGACAAAGTGTGAGTGAGGGAGGGGCAGAAAGAGAGGGAGACACAGAATCCAAAGCAGGCTTCAGGCTCTGAGCTGTCAGCACAGAGCTTGCCGCAGGGCTCAAACTCATGAACTGCGAGATCATGACCTGAGCCAAAGTCGGACACTTCACCAACTGAGCCACCCAGGTGCCCCATATCTTCAACTTTCTTATACATTTTGGGCCATCATGTCAAGGTATGTTTAAAAAGGTAATAGGGCAAGCAGGTTTCCTTATGTAGGTTTTACCATATGGAACCTCATCAGTCCAAAGGGAACTGAGTCTGTGAAATAAGAAGTCCAGAACCCTGGACTTTCTACTGTGGAGTATCAGCACCAGGTCCCCACACGTTCCTTAATACGGTCGCCTATTTTACATAAATTGAAAGAGAGGGGGCAGAGATGAGTGCAGAGAAAGAGAAACCAATCATCTGTAGGTCAAAGTAGTGGGAAAGATTTATATCTAACATACTAAACGATGAGTTCAGAGAGAGAATTCTATCTTTAATTAAAAGAAATGACAGGACAATATTTGCCAGTCTGGAATTCTCTTTTTAGTAGCTTGAATAAAACAAGGCGGCCGGCTGTGTTCCACCCTGACACTTACAGTAATTTGGGAATGATTACACACGGAAAAATGGACAAAACTAACAACATACGTCTTACATAGTCAGATATTTTCCCCAAGGAGTGTCCAGTGAGAGTGATGATGTTTTCTGAAAAGCTCCTGTAGAGGATTAGTGCTCCTTGTTTTAGCGTCCCAAAACAAAGCTGGCCAAGGACTGAGGAAATCCCAGGAACATTCATAGTCAAATTCCAGAGCCACTGCAAGGCCCGCCTGCTCAAATTCAGCTCAGGCAAGCAGGGAATGGCTCACAGTCCTTTGATGCAGTTTTGCTTGCACCAAAAGCAATCATGTAAGTTTATCATTTATAAGTAATCCAAAAGACAGACAAGTTGCCTTATTCACACAGATTTTGTTCAAAAAATTGTTCTAACTTTTAAAAAAATATGTGACTTTGAGATACTCTTGCTGGGGATGTGTTAAGTGTGTTTTGAGCTTCCATTCATGTGAAATTTGACATTGTTGTTTCAAATATTCATTTCAGGTATTTGTTCCAGATATTAGGTTTCCGACATTCAGAGAAAAACCAGAGTATCAAAAGCATCTTGGATGTTAACTCCCAATGCGATGAGAACTGATCTCTTTCAAAATATCCATAAAATAAGAGGACAAATTATGCCAAAATAAAGAATATTAGTGATTCAGGAGAGGAAGGAGGAGAGAGAGGGAGAGAGATTTCAAAGCATTGCGTACATTTAAAAATACACGGAATTTAAGACTATCACGATTTTTAGGCAGTCTAGCTTGGCAACATTTCTGAACTTTGAGCCATACAGATATTCCTCTTCTGGGGAATCTTCATTCTGACAAAATTGTTAATCAAAATATTTGTGCAAGACACAGGGCTCTTATTTTTATCTTTTATTAGCACCACAGGATCACAGTCACTTTACATAACATTTGTAACTCAGACCTCAGGTGTTCTTTCTTTATGCTTGTTCAGTTCATAATTAAAATAAATAGCATTATCTCTTCTCTAAGGCACTTACAATAGGGAAGCTCCAGTTAGTGGAAGCTTTCTGCCCTTCTTCATAGGAATTGAGAGGCGGCTTTCCGCTTGAGGCTATTATTTATTTTTATTGAGCACCAATTATGTCCAAGCCTGGTGCTCAGTCCTAGGAATAATAAGGAATAATACTGTCATCGCCCCTTCTACTGGGGGAATCAGACTGATACTCAATTAAGTAGTGAACATAAGAGCTTTGAAAGGGAAGAGCTGTGCAGTGGAGGTGTAAATAAATGGAGGGATTTAAGTACCTTTTAGGAGCTAACCTCCAACAGTTAAATTGGGTGGAGTGAGGGACTGGGTTGTGAAAGCAGACAGACCAGTGTTAACTTTCAACACACCGAAGCAGAAAAGAGAAGTGAGCAATACAGGAGGATTGTAAAGACGTGGCAAATTAGGGGATTTGCCTACTGATGGTGTCCATTTCCAAGAATAGGAATGGCCGTTTTAGAGAAGACAGGAGATTGGCGTAGATGAGGGGTTACAGAGAGCAAGGGAGATTTAAAATGCTGCTGTAAAGAAGGAGAATGAGAGGGAAAGAGAGAACTAGCAGGCACTGACTGGCAACACTAAGGAGATAGGGCTGAAGTTAGAAACACGGAGTCATTGGGACACTAACGTGCAATTCTGGGATTTTTCTCCTGAGGCATACAAGGGCACGTGCATCTACATGTGTGTATACGCACACACCCACAAGCACACACACACACACACTTCAGATTTTTAGTAGAGATTGCCAGCTATGCTAAAACAGGAGCAAAAGATGACATTTTTTCAATATACTGGGGGTATCTACATATTTTGTGTTAAAAATCATATTCTCTATTTTAAGAATGAATATTCTCTACTTTTTTTATTGCTCAGTTTATATCACGATAAACAGCCACATGTGGGCTTCTATTGGCTTTACCGGAAAGCTCACGTAACCACTTTAGCCCTTTTTGCATTTCTCAACAAAGTCTGAGTTAACATTTGGAAGGATAGGGTGGGATAATCAAACATTCTCACTTCTGTTCCTCTCCTTTTGGATTGCCCTTTTGATAGCTTTGCATTTCCAGATTTCTCCAAGTCATTTTGCAAATCCAAATTGTGTTACCATTAACACTCTCCTTTTGCTGAAAAGAAGAGAGTTTTTAACTGGTCTTGAAATTTGTCAGATTTGCCTGTACCCTCTTTAGATATTCTTGAACAGAAAGGGTGCTGCTTATTTGTTCTGGAATTATATATAAAAGCTCAAGCCATACAAGATTCCCAAATTAAAAGCCAGTCTTCCATGGCAGAATAAAGATCGACACAAAGGGAAAAGTAATAAGAAAAAACAATCTGATACTTCTGATACAAATGGGATGCATATTCCAAAGGAAATTAATAACCATTTATGATTATAAAACTATGAAGATTTATCATACATAAGATGCTTTCAAAGTATTTTTATTACTTTCAATTTGTTTGATTTTAACAGAATAATTATTACAATTAGATTGTAATAAAAGATTTGGAGAGTTTATCTCAGCAAATCCATGAACTCATTAAAACCCTTCCCACTACCTATGTAGTTTTTCCCCTCAGTTCTCCACCTGAGTTCTGAATGATTAAGCACATTAATCATTATTTAGCATCACTTCATAATGGGCTATACTGACCTTGATTATCAGCATGGATTATCAGCAATGGAGGTTTCATTGTTGTACACTGAACCTCAAGTATATAACCCAATTCAAAACTTTTTGATTGTTCTTCTAGGTAAATCATTTTCTATTTAAGTATCTTTCAAAAGTTGAAACTTCTAAGAACCATTTCTAAGATGTCCCCCCACCCTGCCATGATACATGTTTTTTTTTACTTCTGTGCCAGCAGAGAAAGCCAGGTGATGAGAGTGAGTCTACAGGTGCCATCACTTGATCCAATCATGTTCATAGTGATAATGATGATGATAATAAAAAGCATGATTAACTTAATCTCTTCTCCTGACTTTACCTCTTTTCCTGAATCCAACTCCCCCACACTCTTGTGGACTGCTGGGCATGTGCATCCTTCTCTCCAGTCACTGTGCTTACCATATTATTCTTAGATACAAGTTAAGTTCATCTGAACTTACTGGGGGAAGGAACTGTGCTCTTCAGAAGGCACATATTATCTGTTACTTGAGCAAATGAATTATTGTCATTATCTGCCACAGTGTTACCACTTGGCAGTTTCTTTTTCTCATATCAATTCTTTTTCTTTACTTCACTTTTGGGCAGTTACTCAGCTCTGTTTTTCAGTTCCTCATCTATAAAATCTTGCACAGAGCAAGTGCTATGTAATTGTAAGTAATGACAATGATGGCACTGGGGACGATGATGATGGACATTTCACAGAAAGGCAATGGTGCAGGAAAGGTGTATGAGAGAGTGAGTTAACTTTCAAGAATGCTGATGGTTTTTCCCTGGACACGTTGCTATGACTTCACCTAAAATCATCCTTGCTTTTAGGTTATTTTGAAGAAACACTCTACAAGTAAGAGGAACACAGCACACTCTCTCCCAAGATTATAATTTCAATCCAGAAACTAAATGAGGTTATTACTGTCCTCATAGTTAAAATAAGAATAAGATGTTTTAGGAGTTTCTTGTAGCTGCTATAACAAATTACCACAGACTTGGTTACTTGAAAACCAGAAATTTCTCTCCCTATTTTTAGAGGCCAGAAGTTAGAAATCAAGGTGCTGGAGTTACTGCACTCTAGAAGTTTTAGGAGAGATCTTATTCCTTGGATCTTTAGTTTCTATGGGAAGGCACATGTTCTGTGACTTGTGCCTGCCTTACTCTAGTCTCTACCTTCATGGTCACATTGCTTCCTCTTCTTATTTCTATGTGTCTCTCCTCTCTGCGAGTCCATTCTAAGGACACCTGTCACTGGATATATGTCCCAACTGAAGAATCCAGGATGATCTCATGCCTAGATCCTTAATTTCATTTACAGGGATCCTTTTCCCAAATGAAATCACACTCACAATTCTAGAGATTTGGATGTGAACATACCTTTTTGGAGCCATGATTCAACCTCCTGCAGATATACTTATGTTATAAGAGGCTATATTTCTAAATAACTGTGAAATTACCCTTCTTAATCCATATTGAAGTTACCTAATCTCTTTCCTTAATTCTAAAAGCTACCCAATCCTCAGCTAATGTCTTAGATCTCTTCCAGAAGATCTTCTCTGGTCACTCAAATTTATATCAGGCTCCCATTTTCCATGTTAATAGCATATATTGTCTGTTCTGCTTATGTGTTATTTTAAGGTTTGAGGTGTTAGAAGAAATTCCATGCTGTGATCCTATTCCTTGATATTTTGATTCAATCATCTTCAGAAAGGTTTCTGTTATTGACATTTAAAAACATTCCCTAGGTAATTTTTGAAGTACAGACAAGGTATAGGAGACACTGTCTTATGCAATAATTCTTAAAAGTTTGGTATCAACTTCTTCCTTCAAAATCTAATGCTAGCTATTGGATCATCCCCAGAAACGTGTGTATATATATGTGTACACACAAACAAAATAATGTATTAAAAATGCTGAATGTATGTGTGCTCACATATGTCCATTCAAGCCCTTTCACACAGTCACAAACTTAGACCTGTATTAAAAAAAAAAAAAAATCCCTGAATAATGAGTGGTTTTTGTGAATTGTTTCCTATATCAAATTTTTCTAGAGCAAGTCCCACCAATTAAGGTAATTCTTTTTGAACCAGTTTTGCATTTTGAGGATTCAGTCACACTGTGGCTTAAACCAAGCCTCTCTGTTAATACAAATGTCTCACGATGGCATACCACAAGTGTCCGGAGGCCTGAGTGATATAGCGGGCTCTTCCCTGTTTTCACTCATGATAACAATATCAGTGCTCCTACTGAAAGGTAGTTTCTTTTGACAGTTTTTATAAAATTGAAATTCTATGTTAGCCGCCTGTGATAGGATCTATGATGTTCATAAAAGCAGTTTTCTTATTCCATCTTCAAAGAAGTGACTGTGTTTTGAGTGACTGACAGAGAGCAAGATTCTACATCATGTGGCAGAAACTACTGACCTCATCATGGCCCATTTCCTTTCAAATTGTGCAGGAAAATAAATGATGAAAAAATGTGAAGGAAATGTTTCCGAAACAATCTTTCATGTTTCTAACCACATTACACAACACATGGAAAGGCTAATACTGTATTTTATCTCGGTTAGTGAAATGCATAGTCATGCTTTCCACTGAGGAAAAAAAAGATTTAAATACAGGTCTTGGTTTAATTTAGAACTGATTGCTCATTAATCTTTGGAATAGGTATGCAAGCTGTCTTCCAAATGAAGGGGATGCTGTTGGCCAAGTACCCTAAACCCTACTGTGCTGTTTTCAATTTGTTTTTCCATATGATATTTAGTCTTTCATTCAGTGTTTAATACTAAACATTAATGGGGAAAATATTGCTTAATGAGCTGTTGTGTTGGGCAAAATGCAGTGAAACACGCCTCCTTTGCACGAACTCGCCAGCTTGTGCCAGTATTTAGATAGTGTCATTAATCATGAAGCATTTCATTCTCCTCTATCCTGGAAGACAAGGGTTTCCTGATGTCATGGAAACAGGCCCTTTTAAAACTGGTTTTGAATCAAGACATAGGATACCTAAGTACAAGACATCATATGGTTCAATTACTGTGAGGCAAATGCCCCATTTAGGGTTCAGAGGTGCTTCTGTTGTGGATTTTATTAGTTCTAAACAGTACAGGTCCGGAGTTAAGAACTCATCAGGCCAATTCACAGGACCTAAAAATTCTGCCATTAAAAAAGACTGTCTAAATAATCAGATACCTGATAGATGAATTCTAAGGGCAATGAACATTAAAATAAGCTTGTGGTCCCAGGGAGACGACTTTGCCTCATAGGTTTTCATGTGGCTTCCGGACTGCAAGGTGACCTGAAGGACAATTGCAAGACTAGCACAGGAGCACACGATACCTGGCAATTTCTGACCTGATATTATCTCCCACACACAGTAATGAAAAAAAATTAAATGTATTTAGTTCATGTTCAGATTACTGATTTCTTTTATTAACAGAAAAGAAGGCCTAAGGAATTTCAGGACAATTATAAATTCCAAATTAAATGGGAGAGAGACACAGAGAGAAAAGTCATTATATACACATTTAATACAAATTCAGGGAAGTCTACATTTTACTACCTAGTATTTATCAGTTTAAGAAGTTAAAGGGGAAAGATGCTAAAATAAATAATAGTATTAAGGATGAAGAAAGGACATAGAGAGGTGAAGTCACAAACACCCCTATAGCCTCTGACTGCTGGGAGACACGTTGCTCCCTCTCGTCATCGCTAATAGTCAGGAGAGGACAAGGCCTCCTCACTTTTTTGTCGTGAACCTATTTGGGTTGCTGCTTTGGCAGCAAAGGACAATCTGAGTAATAGGAAATATGTGTCAGTCAAAAAAGTTTTATTTAGTGTAATCCCTTGTCAGTAAAATGTGAAAGTGTAGATTCTGTTTTAATAGACTGCCACTGTTCACTCAAAAAGAGAAGCTCCGAACCTTTGAATCCTGGCCATCTTGGTTTATGCAAGGTTTTCCAATGGCCTAAAGCCGCTTCAGTCTGCAAACTTAGAAAAATTCTTAACAAAGTTTATATAATTGATAATGTTATTGTGTCATGCAAATGTGGATTAAAAGGCTCTTTAGTCATAGCAGGATTGGAACCTCTGGTAGGGAAGCAAACTAGCCTGTGTTTTGTCTGTTTCTTTCATAATGCCTAGTGAAGGTCTGAAGAGGATTCATAAACTAATAAAATCTTAGGGCCAAAAGGACCTTCGGGATTCTCTAGACTAACTCGTTTTTTATCTTTCAGATATGGAAATTAAGTCTCAGAGCTGTAAGTGGTTTACTCAAGGACATACTGCTAATTAGAAACAAGCCTGAGATTATAAAAAGTGTCCTTCTGACTCCTCGTTGATGGTCAGTTTGATCATCGCAAAGCTTTTGCCCATTTTTCTGTCACCAGTTACATATGTAACCCAATTAATGGTGAATTCAGCCAATCAGTTGTACTGATTGGCTACAATAATACACATTCTCTCATGTAGGAGTTATTAGCTACCTGATTTTTTTAAAGGGTTTACATATATGAACTTATTTAATCCTTACAGAACCCGGAGGGGAATACACTATTGTCATCAACTTCTTTCCAAATAGGATATCAAAGCACTGGCAGCAGAAGTAACCCATCTAAGTTCATGGAGCTCAAATGCTCACTCAGCTTTCCCAAAGCACAATGTTACTCCCAAGTGGCTGGGTCCACTGAGGTTCCCAGCCTCAAACACAGACTATGCCTAGAAACAGGCATTTCCTCATGAACTCTGACAAAAGTTTTTGTTATGTCTGGGTCTCCAGACAAAATTTCCTTTATTTCAAGTAGTTTTACTTCAGAGATCTTTTTGCCCTGATTGCCTCTAGGCCTCTGTTGGGGCCACTGGGTTCTTTACTTTCTTCTAGTAAAGACACTTGCCCTGATTTCAAATAATGGGTTAGGGTTCTGGTCCCTCTTACCTTAAATGTTTTAAAATTCTTTGTAAAAATGGATTGACCTCTCCTTGAATTCTCTTGCTCTTCTTCCCCTGGGGCTCCCACCAACCCAACAACACCATAGAACAATGATTTTAGAGTATGACGAGTCAAAACTTTCATTCAAATAAATTCATATTCCTCCTAAATTTACAACCTTCAGGTGTTTCCTCATGAACCAATTATCTGCTTTGAGGTGACTAACTTCTCACCCTTGATGTAAATAAACTAACGTAAATTTTGAATACCTCAAAGTGTACCATTTTAATCTCTGCTTAACAGCCCCAGTCTTGCACATACAGGGGTCTATCTACATAATATTAATTAATATTAATATATAAGGAAACATTTTAGACAGATTAGATAATATCAGATTAGATTAATACTTAAATCTAGTTTTTATTTGGGAGAAGATTTTTCCTAACTTAGAGTCAGAAATCAGCTATTGTTTCTAGATTTTACTACTGAAATTTTTAAAGGTATTATTCTATTGTGACTTTGTTTTGATGATATAGGAAATTAGGATTGGATAGAATTTGCCGGTTTATCTTATTGGGAATAATGATGCCATAATCTGGAATGTATTTATCCACTCCTTTATTCATTTAATTATTCATGCATTCATTCGTACTTTTTTGTCATGTCTACTTCCAATATGATTTTATTGTACATAATTTTTTCAATATGATTTTATTGTACATAATTTTTTAAGTATAAAATATTAAAAAGAAGAAAAACAGGAATTATGTATCAGGAGAGTGGAGTGCAAAAGTGTGGAGAGCATGACAGGAAGGAAAATGTAAAAGTAGCTACTAAATTGAGCTTTAATATTAGCTCTGGGTTTGCAGAAGGCCAATTTTAAAAGGGAAGGACAGTGGATTGGGTAGCAGTCATTGTTTAATAAAGGGGAACATAGCAGTTCATTAGGAAACACATACTTTTCTTTAATTTTGAATTCTGGAAAGTATTTCAACATGAGCTTTTAAAAGAAGCTTTGAAGAACAGAGTGGATGTTGTCCTTGATGCCTATTATTATTATTATTATTATTATTATTATTATTATCATTTTAAATTACAGAGACTTCCAAGGATGCCTGTTTCATTGTAAAAGCTAAAAGCATAATTATTGTCAAAGGTCCTCAAAGCTATCTTTAATCCTACGGTTACGCAGCCCAGTTATGTAGTACTCTGGTGATCTCACTAGATAAAGGGATCAAGCTTAGAGGAAATGTGGTTTATGCCATAATTGGATTTCTTGCTCTACAGTGATTTAATAAATCAATTAGGTATCAAGTGTCCAATATGTCCCCTGAGCTGCATGAGGTACTTTGAGGTCACACTCAAAATACAAGTTTTAAAAAATTATTCTTAATCTCAAGTATATTACATTTTTGTTAGAAAAATACACTTACTGAAATTAAAGGATGTTGGGAAAATACAGTTAAATATTTTTTATGTTCTATTCTATATTAAACATAGTTTACCAGGAGTTAGCAAACTTTCAGTAAAGGCCGGATGGCAAATGTTTTAGGCTTTCCTCGTCATAAAAGGCTTCATTGGCAGCTACTCAGTCCTACCACTGTAGAAGGAAAGACACCATAGACAATACTAAACAAATGGCATGGCTGGATTTGGACTGTGGTACTAGTTTGCAAACCCCTGTTACAGAAAATAGCATTGAACCTAGTTCTAAACCATGGGACACTGACTACGGATGTGTCTTGAATTTAAGGGAATAGAGATCCTTAAGTAAGCAGATAGCTGCCAAAGGCTTTAATAAGGAAGGTGAATTAGAACATGTCCTGAGTATGCGGCATCTGGGTGGCTGCATTTATTTTGTCTCTTGATTTTGGCTCAGGTCATGATCTCATGGTTTGTGGGATCCAGCCCCATGTCAGGCTTTCCCCTGACAGCGCAGGGCCTGATTGAGATTCTCTCTCTCTTTCTCTCTGTCTCTGCCCTTACCCACTTGTTCTCTCTCCCACCCTCCCCCTCTCTTTCTCTCTTTCAAACTAAATAAACATAAAAAAAAAAAAAAAAAAAAAAAAAAAAAAGACTGTGTCCTGAGTAGATAAAATGGCAGGCACATGCACACAGTGTGTGTATGTGTATGTTGAGAATAAATAGTTTTAGGAGGGTGGTATCTTGTCACCTTGAGGTGTGTGGTCAAATAAAGTATCAAATAGCCTCTGACAATAACGGGATCCGTTAATTAAAGTACTGAATTGCTGACAAAGTATATATGGAAATATGTTAAGCCATGTTGGAATGTCTTCCTACTCCACCTTCATAAATACTTTTTTTTAGAATTTTTCCAGTTTGGAACATATGTTAAGGTATTTTTTTATTTATTTTAATTTATTATTTATTTATTTTTTAAAAATGTTTATTTATGTATTTTTGAGAGAGAGAGAGAGAGAGAAAGCAAGCAAGGGGCAGAGAAAGAGAATCCCAAGCAGGCTCCACATTGTCAGCACAGAGCCTGACACAGGGCTCCAGCTCACAAACTCTGACATCATGACCTGAGCCTAAATCAAGAGTAGGATGCTTGGGGCGCCTGGGTGGCTCAGTCGGTTGAGTGTCCGACTTCAGCTCAGGTCACGATCTTGCGGTCCGTGAGTTCGAGCCCCGCGTCAGGCTCTGGGCTGATGGCCCAGAGCCTGGAGCCTGCTTTGGATTCTGTGTCTCCCTCTCTGCCCCTCCCCTGTTCATGCTCTGTCTCTCTCTGTCTCAAAAATAAATAAATGTTAAAAAATTTTTAAAAAAAGAGTAGGATGCTTAACCGACTGAGCCACCCAGGTGCCCCTGTTAGGGTATGTTTTTAAAATGTTATTAATAAATACTTGAGAGCAAATATGAAAGGCTTAGGATATCATGTTGGCTTTTTTGCCTTTACAGAGAATTATAGAATAACAAAAGAAGCATACCTTCTAGGACTATGATTACCTTCTAGGATATTGCAGATATTCGGTAGTTCTCTTGAAGGTCTTTATATCATCTTAAGATACTATATTCATAACTCTGAATATTTTTGCAAATTGTATCCATTGAATATTATATATATTTTGCAGACTTTTGCTTTATAAAGTTAATATATGTTTTATCTATTGAATTGTACTGAGGAAAATAAAATTACCTTGGGCTATTATACTAGTTTCTAATACTTTCACGTTGATGAGAGTTAACAAAGAAAGCAACGTTATGTGGGCCAATATTTTCTTCTAAAACTGATGTATTTCAAATTATGTTCAGAAAAATTCTTTAAAAAATATTTCATTTTCAAAAAGAACAAAACCAAAAACCAGTGGTCATGGAAGGAAAATGTTACACTGTAAACTTAGAAATGTTAGAGTCATCCTCCTTTGTATGAAAACAGAAAAACAACGTAGATTCTTCAAAGGTGTAACTGATTTTAAGGCTAAATCAAGAATAGTCCGACACAGTCAGTAGGTTTAATTTATATGAAGTCATTCCTATACATATAGAAAAGCAATCTCTTTTTGTACCCTAATTTTGTGTTCTCAAAGAAACTTTTATTGCTTACAAATTTGAAATTCATTATAGGAGGGATTATAAATTTGTTTTACCAAGAATTGGAGAAAATAACAGCAATAAATTCGCTTTTGTGCAAAACTTGTATAGATAGAATGCCTCTACATTATCCATTATCTTCTATCAATTTTACTACTCATTTGGGTTTATGCTAAATGATATTTTTAATTTTTCCTTTTTTGATTATGAAAGATTTCCAATATAGGGAAAAAATGAAATGCTTATGTACTCACTACCTGGACTTAACAGATATTAACATTTTACTATTCTTGCTTCTGTTTGCTTAATTTTTTATGAAAGAAATAAAACATTATGGAAAGAACATTCTCTCTCTTTTTTTCTACCCAGGAATGTCTTTCCATGTATGTGTGTTTTTATGATTTTTCTAAATAAATAGGTATTCCCCAAGCAATATATGATAATTTTTATTATTTTAAAAATTACCTAGATGATATCATGCATTTATCCTTTTATAACTTTTATTTTAGAAACGAGATTACCTTAAGAACACTTTAATGACAAGAAATTTGATTAGCTGAAGTTATTAAAATACAGTTACTGAACGTATTAGTAACTCTCTCTCTCTCTAATTTGTTGAATAATTATAAACTTGAATTTGTTTAGCCATCAATCATATTTTGATTTCTTACTCAAATATAATATATTTTGCTCATGTGAGCAGAACCAGGTTAATATGAGTACCTTGGTAATACAAATAAATACATTTATTTATACAAAGCTGGAAATCATGCATTATCTAGAGGGAAACTCTCCATAAATCCTTTCTGAATCTTCAGCCCTTTTCTTCAGTAACTGTGTTACTCATTTTCAAGTGGGGATACTAAAGAACTGGGAATGAGATTGGTAGCTCTCTCACAGAACTTGCAGAATTCCAGGTATAATCAGGAAGCTAATATAGTTTTACGATGATGAAAACACTGTACTTATAAAACAGAATGGAAATAAGTAGATATTTGGGCCCTGAATTTAAACTGAGACAAATGTCTCTGTGTGAAATGGACTATTACAGGTTTATCTTCAATTCATTTCAGAAATACACTACAGTAGACCAGTGGACCAGATAATCACATATAGTTGAAAGTGTGAACAATGCAGTGTAGCCATTCATTGCTTTTACATTATGTAGCAGGCAGAAAATTGGTAAGAATTCAAAATGCCTGTAAATAGCAACCTCTTCTGAATAGAGATTTCCAGAATGCTTACTAAATAAGACAATGGAAACTTGCTAAATCAACTGGTTTTCTTATGTCAGCCACATAAGCACACCTGGAGAATAAATTTTCTGCATTGAATTTCTGAATTCTATATAATATACTTGAGAAAACCTTAATGTAATCTGTTGCCTAAGGCATCTCCTTCTGATACTCAGAAACCAGCTTTGCATGTCTGTCTTCATTGTTTCTACATCATTTTCCCATTCATTAATTTTTACACTCACACAATTAATTTTTTAGGCACACTGCCATTCTCTGTCTACATATGAAGAAATACCCTGCACCATGTCTCAGTCCCACTACTAAATGCATTTTATATTGTACAAACTGGGTCTAGATCTTTGAACAAGGTGAATGTCCCAGTAAATGTGGCTAATTCAAGTCCAAAAACATAGATTTTATTGAATTACATTTAGGAACTTGGGATATGCCAGGCAGCAATGTCTTAGCAAGATCAATTTGAGAACTTTGATTAAGTGTACAGTACTGTGTATGCCGAATCAAACTTTATTTTACTCAGACCTATTTAACGAGGTTTGCAAATACAGAGTCCATATTTTTAAAGAGATAAATCTCCGCTCAGTCCGAATCCACCTAGTGATTACCAGCTGCTTATTTTACTTCCTAATATGTGGATGTGGGCTTGGGGTCATAGAAAGGAATTTACCCAAGAGTTGTTGATTCAGCTAAAACAAAAATGCCATGTCAAACCTCCTTCTGCTGTTAGTGCTAGTTATTGCCAGGAAATAGCTTTCTGAAAAGGAGTTCTTAAATTTAATCTCCACTTGATTGAATTAAACACACATATCTGAAAAGAGAGTAAGAAGAGGGAAAAAAAAAAAGTTATCTCATTGCCAAACTGTTAAAGAATGGATGGACCTTTTGAGGGAAAAATATCTGACTACAACTTATTTCAAGGGCACAGTCAGGGCGTTTTTTTTTTTTTTTTTTTCAAGTTAACAAAGGTTACACACTTGTATTCTGTCAGCCATTCTATTGTTTTCATTAAAGACTGAAGAATGAGAGACCATGAGAATATTCAGCTGCACCTGATAAGATTTTTTTTTCTTTAAAGATGACCCCAACCTGTAGAAGATGATTTATGAAATCATGGTTTTCATTATTGGACTTGGTGCTGACTGTGTTGTTTTTGATTGATGGGCCTGTAGTTTTTGTCTTCTTTTGTCTTCAGTAGAGAGCAAGGGCATAAGAACACTGCTAGCGGATGGATGAAATTATGTAAAAGGTAGCACTATTTAGGGATGGGTCATTTTAAGGAAATGGAGGGGAAAGTATTCTAACACCTTAGATACATAATAAAACATGAGGCTTTATTTTATGTTTTTAAAGTAGATTATTATTTTTAAAGAATATACATAAACCATGGCAGACAATTTGTAAGAGTTTTCATTTGCTGTTGATGAGAATAATATTAAAATGCAAAAAAAGGGACATTGAATTCCCAGATATAAAATCTGTTTATAGACAAACAGAAAATAAATTTGTCTGTTTTTATAGTAGTATATGGGGGAATGTGTGTGTGTGTGTGTGTGTGTGTGTGTGTGTGTGTGTGTGAGTGTGGGTGTGTGTGTTTGCTAGAGTTAATATTCCTACAGTTTAAATTTCAGGGGACTTTTCATCACATAACCAACATCCAATATGAAATAATATTTTTCTTAGTTTTTTGTAAAAGTAAAGACTGTGTGTATGTGCATGTGTGTATATGTGTATGTGTTCTTTAAAACTTCTCAAATAATACAGGCAAGCCTATAAATTGATGGGGATAGATTTTCACAGCATCAGTGGAAATTGTAGAGATCCAGCTAGGACCACAGACAGTGTGAAATATCTTCATTCCCCTCCTTTGAAATACTGTCTGGTAACTCTCAGAGCCTATTCTCACTTGATATTTTGTGCATTCTGATTTTTCAAAGAGAACTTGAAATAAAGTTGTTTAAATGCCACATAGATGTTATCAAGTAAAAGTCTTTATACACGATTGATATAATCCATTTGGCAATGAGTAATGCCTCTTTTCTATGAATCATTCTCATTGTGTGCATCTAATTCTTTTTCCTTTAATTTTTTTAACATTTATTTATTTTTGAGAGAGAGAGAGAGAGAGACAGAGAGAAAATGAGCCAGGGAGGAGGCAGAGAGCGGGGGAGACACAGAAATCCAAAGCAGCCTCCATGAGCTGTCAGCGCACGGCCCAACGCAGGGCTCGAACTCACAAACCGTGAGATCATAACCTGAACCGAAGTCAGACGCTTAACTGACTGAGCCACCCACGCGCCCCTAATTCTTTTTTTTAAATTAATTTATTTACTTTGAGAGAGAGAGTGGGGGAGGGGAAGAAAGGGAGAGAGAGAATCCCAAGCAGGAGCTGTCCTGATCGCATGGAGCCTGATGCAGGGCTGGAACCCACAAACCATGAGATTATGACCTGAATCCAAATCAAGAGTAGGATGATTAACCGACTGAGCCACCCACGTACTCTTATATGCATCTAGTTCTTAATGTATCCAAAAATATAGATTTTTGTTGGATAAATTACATTGTTTTCTGTTTCACTAAAAGCTCAGTCAAAAAGTAGGCAGCCATGGATCCAGGCCTAAATACCATAAAAGTCGTGGGACCCTTTTTAAGGAGAGTATCTAAAATTATAAATGTGGATATTGCATAAAGAAGTAAGTGTGAATTAGAAAGAGACCTATACAAGGGAGAATCCCTAAAAGTTAAGCTTCGTGAACTTCATGGCAAACTTGCCCCTGCATTTCTTTTCAAAATGGAGTGGAGCTAAAAAGTTATCAAATGTAGATAAGACCCATCAGTTATGATAACTTGACCAGTCTATACCACGGCCACCACTACCGTCATCCACAGAGCAGTGACGGAGCAGTTACAACTGTGGCAGAAGCTGTACAAGGACTTCGCGTTCATGATCTCATTTAATTCTCCTGAGAAGGCTATGAGGCATGTGTGATCTTCTTATCTGCATTTTAGAGATGAGGCAGTTAATACCCGAGGAGGTTAAATCATATGCCCCAGAGCATGCAGCTAGTAAATGGAGGAATAAAAATTCCAATTCAAGTGTATAGGGATTTAGAGTCAGTGAAATTCAATAGGACACTATCCTATATTGTATATATACAATGAAAAACAACAACAATGCAAATAATGTAAGCATTTTCATATTTATTCAGAACAGTACTCCAATTTACGGTGATTGTGTGTTACATAAATACTTCAGGAATTGCGATGCGACAGATTTAATATCAGAATCTTTCTGGATATTAATCCTGAGAGGAGCACTGGAACGTTCAAAGCTCATCACAATTTCAGGCCTCATTGACACCATTTATCCTGCATGTTTATTGGAAAGAGTGGTTTTCTTTAGTAAGTAAAGGAAGCATTGCCACAACAAATTTCTTGGCTTCCAAATTTCACCTAGTTGTTTATAGCTAACAAAAATTTAACAGCACTCTGATGAGAAATTTCAGGGGTCATCTGAAAGGTCTACTTTTGCATACATTTCATCCTCTTAAAAATTCAAACACAGCTAGTCTGTAAGTAGAGGATGTAATGTAAAGATGTTAAAAATATGCCTTTCAAATCAAAGTACGCAATTCAGGACTTGGCTGCTTTAAAAGTGGAAAACAAAAACAAAATTATTAAATCCCTGAACAGCATGGCAATGCATGTATTTTTTTTAAACGAGGCCCATTAAAATGCAAAACACTCAATAGTTTTGTTAAGAAAAATGCTTTCATTGAAGATATAGAAATAATGATGCATATTAATAGCTTGTAGTTCAGTGTAGCTGTTGGGTCCTGCCTCCACCACTTATAATCCTGAGAGATACCTTGAGACAGAACTTTTCAAAATTGTCTGCTGTACTTTTCTGAGGGGAGAAGAGTGAACAGAAAACAAAGGGAACCTGCAAGTCCAGACCAAATTGATCAGTCTTCATTTGGAAATGCAGTGAAATTTCTTTACCTCATAAGTACATATGAAAATTGAGTTCTCCATAACATCCACATGTTGGTTTTCATAGAAAAATGTCCTAAGTGTCCAGGTAAGCTGCTTTTTTTTCTTCCCAATCTTCAAGTAAATTTGTGAGTTCCAGGAAGATGTCACCGGGCTCCGCACGAACTGTCAAAGCAGACATTGCACCAGCTAAAATTAAACAGGCAAGGAAGACTTTGTTCAAGATTACTGCAGCACAGGGGAGAGACTGACTGAGGAAACAAAAGTTGGGGGGAGTTTTAAGCCCTGGGTGCGCCATAGGCAAGCACTGGAGGCCACTGTAGGAGAGGTGGATCAGTGGGCGGTGTTAAGTTACTTTAGTTACTCCTGAGGCTGCAGGTGACTTTTTTGTTTTCCTCTGACTGAGGCAACTGTGTTTGCTAATTGCCACCCATCTCAGAAGTTGGGCTCCTAGGCTCCCACAGAGAGTGGGAGATAGGGATGCTCCCTCCTCCAAAGTTTACATTTAAAAGACATGGTTCCCAGGTCCTTGAGAAAGGCATTTCCTGGGTTGTAAAACTGACAAGAACCTGGGAGAAGATTTGCAAATATTTCAGAGAAATAGAGAATGAACTCACAATTTCAAGCTTTCTAAAGTAAATGCTCTAAGAGCAGGGAGTTCAGGGGTCTAGAGTCAGGAAGAAACACATCGAAAGTTTAGTCAGGCTGAGGGGCCTTTGGTCAGAACTCAGTTACACTATAAATAGAGTCGGATTTGAGAATCTGCTGGCTTCTTTTCGACTACTCCTGCAGACCTCCACCTCTTTTACACCTAATATTCTGTAATAATCTTTTACAATAGACACATTTATAAATACGTACAATATGCCAAGCAGAATTCAAACCCATTATGTTTATGATCTCAAGTCCTCACAACATCCTGAGAAGTTTTTTTTTTTTTTTTTTCATTGTCACAATTTACCTATGAGGGAGGAAGCTCGGGAGGTCAGTAAGTGACAGGGCTGGGATTTGAATCAAGCTCTGTCTGACACCAAATAGCAGTTTCACAGTATTACCTCCCCAAGAGTTTTTCAAAAGAAAGTAGCTACCCGTTTCTTCATTACAAACATAAACGTATTTTCATAAAGTAGATTGGATGGCACGACGTCTGTTACTCGGTCTTGTCATACGGTGCAAGACAGTGGGAGTGAGTAAGATGACTGGCTAACATGATGGATGGTATTGAGTAACAGTATTTGATGTGGGCTTTTTGTGAATATCTCTGGGGTGTCAAGATTCCCTGTCTAATGAAGTTCGGTGCTTGTGAAAAATTGATTAATTGAGTACAAAGTTCTTGTGTACTTACTTGATATCTGCATTTCAAAGTACCTGTTGATACTTCTATATTATGATTAGTAGTGAGCAACACAAAAATTAAGAATTCGACGCCTGTTACCTGATTAGCACACGTTTCAATGAACTGTTGCATTAGAGAAAAGCACATGGAAAAGAGAAAACACAAACATGTCTTGAGAAGCATGTAAATCAGTCCTTTGGAAATGTGGCATCCAGGCCCACAGCCTGAAGGTGGTACACAAAGCGATATATTTCTCCTCTCAGCATGTGGCTGAGAGACCAGGTTGGTATGGGGAAGTCATTCGGTTCCCTGGGAGTGAGTGGTGAGATATGATGCTCTAAAAAGGTCTTTACTACTCTGTGATGTAAAACCTTTCTTTTTGAGGGGTGCCTAGGTGGCTCAGTCAGTTAAGCGTCCAACTCTTGATTTCAGCTCAGATCATGATCTCACAGTTGGTAGTATTGAGCCCCATGCCGGGCTCTGCACTGTCAGATTCTCTCTTGGGAGATTCTCTCCCCACCTCCGCCCTCTGTCCCTACCCGGCACCCCATGTGTGCATGCTGTCTCTCAAAATAAATGACTACACTTGAAAATAAACAAATAAATAAATAAACCCTTTTTTTTTTTTTTTTTTAGAATAATAGCCTTAGTTTTCAGAAAGAAGGGTAAAGAAGCTACTTCCAGATATGCCTTCGCTCAGATGGCAATAAGAGTGTTGCTCGGTACCAAAGATTCATGACTCTGTTTTAAAATTACGTGAGGACCTTTTAAAGATACATTTACGTAGGTGCCCCTCTAGAAATTCTTGTTCATTTGGACTGGGTGGAGTTTGGGCTTCAGTAATCCTTGAAATCTTCCCAGGTGATTCTAATATTAGACAGAATTGAGATCCATTGCTCTGTATCCTCATAGTTGATGGTAAAACGAATAAACACACGCAAACATTAACCCATCTGTCTCAGGTCAGGAGTATAAGGATATAGCTAACAATTTGTCACTTCTGTGTGAAATCTCATAGTCTTGGACATTCCAAGTATTTTGTCAAAACAAGCCATCTCTTCAATATTGCATCCCTTCCTACAAGCAGAGAATAATTTGAGCAATATTTACTCCTTCTGGAAAGCAGCATGGTATAATGGAAAAAAGCATTTGACTAGGTGTTTGAAGATGGGGATTCTTATTCTGAATCTACCACAAAATAGCCCCGAGGACTTGTATAGCCAATTAACAAACTGAGTCTCATTTTCTTCCCCTAAATATGTTCTTCCCTTTTAGATCTAGATTTTATAGATGACTAAATTACAGTAAAAAATCATCTTGACTATTTGCCCAAATTCATACCTTTAAGAAGCAGAAATAAGAATTCCATCCAAGTTCATTTGGCTTTGATGCTGAATAGGTTAAGGTTCATTTGCAAACAAAACTCCTTTAACTTATTTAAATAGAAAGGTGGCTTACAGATTCAGTGAATGAGCTGTAGGGGCAGGCACTAGGCTCAGCTTCCAATAATGATTACCAGCCCCTCTGAGACACTAGCCCTGTCCTGGACTGGGAAAACTCCTGCTGACTTTTTAAGGAGCCATTGAATTACGAAGCTGCTAACAAAGAGAGAGACGCTGTTAGAATCCACAGCAGCAAAATTGATTCTTGGCACTTCGCCTGTCCTTCACTTAACTCAGTTCTGAATATAAATGTAATGTAAGTTCATCTGATTGGTGAAAACCTAAATTTAATAGAGACCATGGTTGCAAAGACATTTGGGAAATGTAGTTTTACCTTTCCACCTTCTGCAGTACAGGAAGGTACAGAGAAGGGGGTAGAATGGATCTTAAACAGCCAATGTCCAACATCCACCACAAATTTGTATGTAAGTTTTACTTTTTGTGACTATTTTATGTGCTTGTTCTGATCATGAAAGAGATAATGTGTGAGAAGTCCCTAAAATGTCAGGTCTTATTCTTTTTTTTTTTTAATATGAAATTTATTGTCAAATTGGTTTCCATACAACACCCAGTGCTCATCCCCAAGAGGTGCCCTCCTCAATACCCATCACCCACCTACCCCCTCCCTCCCACCCCCATCAACCCTCAGTTTATTTTCCGTTTTTAAGAGTCTCTGATGGTTTGCCTCCCTTCCTCTCTTTTTTTTTTTCTCTTCCCCTCCCCCATGGTCTTCTGTTAAGTTTCTCAGGATCCACATAAGAGTGAAAACATATGGTATCTGTCTTTCTCTGTATGACTTATTTCACTTAGCATAACACTCTCCAGTTCCATCCACGTTGCTGCAAAAGGCCATATTTCATTCTTTCTCATTGCCAAGTGGTATTCCATTGTATATATAAACCACAATTTCTTTATCCATTCATCAGTTGATGGATATTTAGGCTCTTTCCATAATTTGGCTGTTGTTGAACGTGCTGCTGTAAACATTGGGGTACAAGTGCCCCTATGCATTAGCGCTCCTATATCCCTTGGGTAACTTCCTAGCAGTGCTATTTCTGGGTCATAAGGTAGATCTATTTTTAATTTTTTGAGGAACCTCCACACTGTTTTCCAGAGTGGCTGTACCAGGTTGCATTCTCACCAACAATGCAAGAGGGTTCCCGTTTCTCCACATCCTCGCCAGCATCTTTAGTCTCCTGATTTGTTCATTTTAGCCACTCTGACTGGCATGAGGTGGGAATTTGTATTTCCCTGATGAGGAGTGACGTTGAGCATCTTTTCATGTGCCTGTTGGCCATCTGGATGTCTTCTTTGAGAAGTGTCTATTCATGTCTTCTGCCCATTTCTTCACTGGATTATTTGTTTTTTGGGTTTGGAGTTTGGTGTGTTTCTTATAGATTTTGGATACTAGCCCTTGTCCGATATGTCATTTGCAGAATATCTTTTCCCATTCCATTGGTTGCCTTTTAGTTTTGTTGATTCTTTCCTTTGCTGTGCAGAAGCTTTTTATCTTCATGAGGTCCCAATAGTTCATTTTTGCTTTTAATTCTCTTGTGTCAGGTCTTTTTCAAATGCAAATGGTTACCATCACGAAGTGTCCAAATAATAGGTAACACTCCTTTAGAGCAACATTTATTTAGAAAGTACCATGTCCCAAGCACTATTTTCAATGGTTTATATCAAATAATTTATTTTATCTGTACAGCAGCCTTGTAGACAAATCTAATCATAGTGGTTAAACAGCTGTCATAGGTAACAGGAAATAGAGCCAGGTTTGTACCCATTTAGTCTACACACTTAGGAAAGGTAATCCAATGTCCCTGTGGCAGGCATAGACACAGCTATGCTTTCATTGAATCCTTAGATGCTTTACAACTTGATTAATGCTAGAACATGACACATACAAAAAAAAAAAAAAAATCAAACAATAAACAACACCCACAAATACATGCAGTTTTCCTGACAAAGGAGATAGATGGCTTAGGCCAGAAACAGTAAAGAGGTTGCATAAGGAAGAAAGAAAGCCTGACCCTCTCCCCATGTAAAGTTCAAAATAAATTATTATTTTGCAATTTGTCCACCCATGATACCCATTCTGAATTTTGCTGCATAAAAATGAAGAAAAAATGTGTTTCAACTTAAATACATTTTGCCTTAAGGAGCTTCAGACAGTTTGAACTTGAAATGCAGCCTGTGAATGAATATTTAATTTCACTTTCCTTATAAGTGAAGTTGAATCACTTTTGCAAGTCTGAGGGTGACAGTTTCAAATTTCAGCTCAGGCAGGCAATCAACAGAGAATAATATTACAGCAGGGTAAAAAGTTGGTGATTCAGTAATGACATTTTAATGTTACAGAACAGAGTATTGGTATAGAAATTTGCAATCCCTTGTGATAGCTTTCTGTTGACTTAACAATCAATACCATCATAACAATAAAAATATGCAAGTCCCTAGCTATAGGCAATGCCTAAGAATGAGAACTTGTCCATCATTTGTTACAGCCTTGCAGCTTTTCCAGCACAACAAAGAATTTTCCATGTATTTAATATAGTGTTATAAAGCGAGGCATAGACATTTAAAGATATTGAAAAAGTATTTCTTCCTTTTGGCTATTATTTACCAAAGCATAGGTGCTTTCATAGAACACTTTTTCAAGTTAGCTTCTAAAACTAATTTGCATTTTTGTTTTAAAATCAAATCACTTTGAATGCAATAGACGGTATCTTATCGTCATTAAGCATTTATTAAGCTTCCTTGTTGCATGGCGCCATAACCAGGATTTAAAACAGACATGGGTCTCTGTCCATTAGAAGAGAGCGGCCTATAACCTACTATAACCACAGAATGGACTTAAGCCCACTCACTGTCTTTACTTACTGAGTTAAAGAATAATGACTATAACAGCCTGGTCTTTTCTAGTAATGATGTTTATAAATTGGTCTTCTTTCTTAATATGATCCACAAGCATTTTCTCATTTCTGACATGTTTTTCTGTTTCCAGGGAACCTTGAAATAGACTCTTATTATGTCCATCTTCCAGGGTGGGAGGAAAGAATGAGAAATAGCAGGAATCTACAGCTTTTTAAGTTTTGAGTTAGGGAAATATGATCATAGAAATTTTCCAGCCTTGTTTTGTGGGACTATTCAACTCCATCTATAAACAAAATATGTGTAAGCTTACAGGCTCGTAAAATTCACAGCATGAATATTGGATTGCTGTCCCTCACCAAATATGTCTAAGCCTTATTTGTTCACCTCACAACTGTTTGTAGTGAATATCTATCTGCCAAAGATAGGGAAGACAATAGGTAAGATGTCTACCCTCAAGGAATATGTAATCTTAAAAGAGAGAAAATAAGAAGTTTTTAAAGCTTACTAAAAGAAATATACTCTACGTATGTGCACGAACTATGAGGAGTACAGATTACTCTCCTGCCTTAGTAAATGCATCTCATGAGACATGAAACTAAAAATAGGCTTTGAAAGCTCTGTAGAGTTAGCCCATACTCAGAAAAGTAGAAAGGGCATTCTAAGAGAGGTTCATCATCCTCAAAGTTGGAAGTGTGTCTGGAAATGGGACATAATCTGATATGGAAAGAGTGTAGGATGTGTAAAGATGGAATTTCTGAAGATAACTATGGAACAGAATACAAGTGCCAGCTTTTGAAGGATCATGTTTACTCTGCTGAGGAGTTTGCATTTATCCTGATGAAATCAGAAGCCTTGAAGGGAAGTGATTTGTTAAGACTATTTAAGGAAAGATAACCAAGGGAATAAATGTTTACTTGGAAAGTGTTTTACCTCATAAGCATTACTTATCCTGTTTCAGATCCTGTGTGAAGTGCCCCTGATACCTTTCCTAGAAGTCAAAATTTATTAGTCCACTTTTTTATCTGGCCACCTCTCTCCACATGTATTTGTTGAACATTATTCTAGCCATAGCTCTTGGCTCTGTGGACACAGAAATAGCCAATGTTGACAATCTCTGTGCTCAAGGTTTAATTTCTTGAGGGTATATGAATTAATTACCTATAAACAAACCATTCAAACCATAGCCATTTTTCTTTCTCAAAATTCTGTGGGTTCACTCTGAAATATTCTACTGGTCTAATCTGGGTTTACACTTGGGGCTGCATTCAATGGCAATTAGCTGGACTTGGTGATCTATACTAGTCTTACATGGCCAGCCCAGATTAAAGGATAGAAAAATAGACTCCATCCTTTGAAGGGAGAAGCTGAAAAGAAGTTTGGGCATCTGACCATAGGAGGAGTTAGAAAAGAAAGAAAGAAAGAAAGAAAGAAAGAAAGAAAGAAAGAAAGAAAGAAAGAAAGAAGCTAGGAAGGAAGGAAGGAAGGAAAGAAAGAAAGAAAGAAAGAAAGAAAGAAAGAAAGAAAGAAAGAAAAAGAAAAAGAAAATGACAAATAACAAAAAATACTTTGAAGGCAATAGATGTTGTCATGAGATGGACATGAATTGAGCAGATCACCTTAGAAAAAAGAATCAGCCAAGACCTTTTTAGGAAGGTTGTATTAATTTGCAACCTGAAAAACAAAATGAGTCAACAAGTACAATGGCTCATCTTGCAGATGCAGGAAAGAAAGGGTATTTGAGGAGCAGAGAAGAGGTCAGTGTGTCTGAGGAACAGTGAGCTCTAAGGGCCAAGTGGCTTGAAATGAAGTTGGATTTGTAGTTGGGAACCATCCATTCTGCTTCATGGATTTGTGCATGATGGTAAGAAGTTTTAAACTTTTGTTTTGGCGTGTCTCACACATTATTTGTCTCTTTTCTTGACTTTACAGATTTATAGGGATATGATGATATCTTATATCCCTTCATTTAACAAGGCCCTACCTAAGTTTTGCACATAAAGGGTGGTCAATAGATGTAATCTGAGTGAAAGAGGTAGGGGAATAGATAACAACAATAACTTGGAAATACTAAGATTTAAATCAGTCATTGAAAGATGTACATCGCTTTATGATCTTTTGGATCTTAAAATAAGATGGGATCGATATAATTATTATCGCTTTTGTAAAGATGAGAAAAATGAAGCTTGAATAAATCAAATTGCTTGCTCACATTCTCTCAGAAATTATCAGTGGATCTAATTACCCTTATCCAGTACACTATATGACCTTTCATGCTTTCTTTTTCTTCAAAGAATAAAACAAGGAGAATATATCAGTAAAGGAGAAAAAAATTACACACTAGTATTTTCTTACAACAATTCTAAATTATTGTTTAGGTTAACCATGAAAGAGAATCATCTCTTTATATGTTGATTCTAACTAAATCAAACAGTTCCCGTGGAGACTCTGGAAATACTGATTTTTAACCTCTCTCCAGAAACACTGATATTACCCACACTATATTTTGGAAAACAGTGTCTTCATGTTTCTTCACAGGATAAAGACATATATTCTGAAAACTTTTGGGAAATGAGTTATTCCATTACTTAATAATTATGGCATAAAACAAGAATTATGTGATATTAGTGATTAAGTAAACATTTATGAATATAAGTTACCAGTAAGATTTAGTGCAATTCCAAGTTGTAGATAAGAAGCATTTTTGTGGAAGGAATTGACTGGTTCTTAAAGGAAGATTTTACAGTGGGATTTTTACTCTATCAATATTTCTACAAACTGCCTTGAGTGTTTACTTCTATTTTATTAGAAGTTTTATCTTCATTCAGTTAACTTCTATTTATATATCTAGACATTCCTCACATGCATATACTTCCATATTCTTCTTATCCTTTTGCAATACAAGGGGAACATTGTTTTAAAATTTTGGCAATTAAAATTGCTAGCCTTGGGAGATTGTTATGTTACTTAAATGTGTTTTTATATAATTTCAGTTTTTATATAGTTTCAGTTTTTATAAAGAATAAATCACATTTGTATTTAAAAATCTAATAAACTGTAAGAAAAAATATTTTGATATTAAAGACCATAATTTTTAAGTAGCCTATTAATAAAGCAGCCCTGTAGAATAGACGTATGTGAGCGAAATATGAAATTCTAAATTTTCTAGTAGCTGTGTTAAAAATAAAGGGAAGAAGTGTATGTGTACTACAATAACACCTTATGCAATGTGACAGCTAATGTGAAATGAAGTTTTCCTAGAACAATGGTCTGTTTAACAGAAAAATATTTTACTTCAGTTTGTGGAGTAAAAATTTAATTAATTAAATTTAGCCTCTAGGCACCTTTCCAGTGCTCAATAGCCACATGTGTGTCATAGGCACCTTATTGGATAGCGAGCGCAGAGAAAGACTATCAAAGCTAGCCATCGGCAAAATTGCAAAATACCACTGTTTCTCACCTATATATTAATTAAACCTTTATATCACCTTCTGGATGCCTAACACACAACTTTAGAACAGAAAGCACTGAAGGGTTCTCAGACTGTATGAATTATTTTATAACTCTACCTCCTGTTAGATGACAGTGCTGTGTCAGAAGTCACTTTGACTCTATTTGCTTTATCCTTTCTGGAGAGCTTAATGCCTTTAAGTAAAATGCACGTAGCTTATTTAAAGGTCCTTGAAAGTGAGTGTGCTACTGACTGGTGGAGGAGAGATTTTGGAGGGTCAGTTTGATTTTTCAGTTCTTTACGATGCATATTACTACGATGATGAATACTTCTTGGGATTCTCATTTATTTTAATTGTTTAATATTTGAACCTGTTAGAATTCACTAGTATGATGATTGTTGCTGACTATTGAAAAAGTGACTTTTTAAGTCTAGGTACATTTTTCTTAAATATATAAATGGACAATTGGGGTAGAAGCATTTGGATGAGGAAGAGATGATTTATAGTTGGCAGGAGAACAGAGGATGGAAAAGGAATAATAAGGCTCATAATGAATGAATAGAGAGGAGGAAAATTTCCTAAAATCACTCTGTTCTTTTTTTCTGTGTTGTTTAATGAAATTCTTTATGACACAAGAGATTATGTTTGACATTTGAGAGTCAGCAAAATGTTTAATAATGATTCACCACGTGGTGAAATACCTTAGAGTCGAAGACTGCTTTATCCCTGATGGAGAAATGGTATGTAAAACACTCAGGTTCCTGAATCTCTCAGGAAGGAGATGGCTCTCTCATAGGGAAACTGGGCACACCTTACAAGGAACACATGGAATACTGTTAAGAATGCGCATTTTCAGTTTTAAATTAAACAAGATCTCCTTGTTAGCAGTTTTTCTTTCTTTCTTTCTTTCTTTCTTTCTTTCTTTCTTTCTTTCTTTCTTTCTTTCTTTCTTTCTTCTCTTTCTTTCTTTCTTTCTTTCTTTCTTTCTTTCTTTCTTTCTTTCTTTCTTTCTTTCTTTCTTTCTTTTCTTTCTTTTCTTATTTGGTCCTATGCACCAAGAAGCCAAATATTGCCAGAACCTGTAGCCTTTATTGGAATGATTGGGGTGATGTGGATTAGGAGACACCTAAGAGGCCGGGGACCCCATCAACAGCAGGACTAAATGGAGACTGATTATGGCCACCTTTGAAGCCCTAGTTTCAGATTGTATTGTGCAGGTCCCCTTTTACTCAGAACAGTAGCCCAGGGATTTAGATGGGCATGTCCCCACAGGCCTAGAGAACCCTGGAATCCCACCGCCTGTTGCAGTACATTCCTGACTCAGTGTCAGGAACCAGTCCCCTGTTGGCCATGTGTTAGCAAGAGACACTCGGTGTGAGTCAGCTCTACCAGCTGTCCCTCAGCACATTCCCTGGTGACATAGGGGCTGAGAGGCAAAAGAGTTCCCTTGAGATCTGTGAGATAGATATAGTTACATATGGTAGGTCTATTTTTCATTATTTAGGGAATCTTCATACTGTTTTCCATAGTAGCTGTACCAATTTATGTTTTTACTGCTATGTATAAGAGATTTCTTATGTTTTGCATTAAATTTGAAAGTTTTTGTTATTCTTCTATGAAATATTTCCTAAGAAAAATAACAGCTAATCAGTTAACTCAGCTATTAGAAACATAATTAAACCTGGGGTGCCTGGATGGCTCAGTAGGTAGAGCGTCTAACTCTTGATTTTGGCTCAGGTCATGGTCTCAGGGTGGTGGGATCGAGCTCCATTAGGGCTCAGTGCCGAGTGTGGAGCCTTCTTAAGACTCTCTCTCTCTCTCTCTCTCTCTCTCTCTCTCTCTCTCAAATAAAAAAAAATTAGAAATATAATTAAACCTAATAAAGTTTTGGAAAGGTGAATTATTATATTTCAGGTATTAGCTATTTCTAGTATTTTTTATTATTAATTTCAACCAAATAGAAAATGCTATGTGGAAAGAATAAAAAAAGGAACAAGTAATTTTCATGTCGTACAAGGAGTAGATTTCATAATAGAAATGGTGATATTAGAATATTAGTTTAGAAATTAATGAAATATAGTCTACAGAAACAAAGTAGAAAATAAGAGTAGGAAACATATAGGAAAGCCTGAACACCAAGAGTATAATGTAGTCTTTCAAGTGAATTAACAGTTTTTTTTTGAAACTTATCAGTTTTATCAGCAATAAAGTATGTTAAAGTTGTAATTTTCATGATATAAAAACCTTGGCATTTCAGACTTTGGATAGTACCAATGAAAATAACAATAACCAGCTCTTTCTGAGAGTCAATTACCCTGATAAATGGTTTATATGCACTATCTCATTAGAAATTTACCCTGGTAGGAAATTTTATTTTTCCTGTGTTATATATTTTTTTAAAACAGAAACGAAAAAGAAATCCCTGAAACATACACAGGACTTACAAGCTGGAATTAGAATTATTTTAACAATGTAATTACTCTCTTTTATGTCATACATTTAATAATTTATTCTACAAAATAGAATGAGAGAAGATTATCTTAGTAGGTTGCCCACCTTTTATGTGTCATTATGGTATTCACACAGTTAGCATATTTCTATCAGTGCTTTTTCACTCAGTACATTTCAGAGGAAATGATTAATGACTCTTCTGACTCACCATCCACCCCCATGGGCTATGTGGTTTGAACTGGATTCTGAAATCCACCAACAACACTGCCTCCATCACTACCAACTAGAGAATTATGACTTCTAGCTGAGTCACAGAGATGTTCACATCATATAGCTAGTTAACTGGAACTATAGTGTTCTTTACACCCTGACATACTGCTTTGGACACATTTTAAAAATGAGTTACTGTGTATTATATTCTTCCATCATTATTCAAATATATAATCATGGAAATTGATTTTTTTCACAAATGAGCATTTTTGAAATAAAAACATCTGTTTCAAAGATTTGGTATGAAGAAAAGAATAAATAAGATAAATCTCTTCCACATCAATCTTTCCTCTTTTCACTCAAATATTTCCTTTCTTGTTGTAGAAGTATTATATTTTAAACATAATACTGGGATAACATATATATGGCATAAAGATTCTTCTAGCCCCAATTCTGTAAGCTTTTACTTTGTCTCTCTCTCTTCTACATTTGCCTTTGGGTGTTCAGGTCTAACATATCCATCAGAATATAAATAAGCAATGATGAAAAGTAAAATATTTCTTTAACACTTCATTCTGTTTCCTGTTCTTTAAATGAACTATGGCCATGTGGCATTTGAGACTGACATTCTATGTTTTTAAATCTAAAAATTGCTCTTTATTTTGATTCTGCTGATGGAAATCAACTTTTGGTGTAGTTGCCAAATGACCTAAGAGCCAAACTCAAGGCTCAACTGTAAGAATGAATTTATCCAAAGGCAAGATGAAAACTACTTCTCTGCTCCTTTAGTTCTTCTCTTTCCCCACATCATATGGAATAAGATATCAGCATTTTATTGTTAGAACATCCATTTAAATTGTAACAATATTTCTTGAATTTAAACTATAGCATGTTGTACTTGAAAATTTGAATATTTGTAGGGGTTGGGAATGAGATGTGACATTACATTATTATGTATAGGGAACAAGTTCCAAAAGTTGTTTCTTTTCAGACCACAGGCATGTTTAGGAAGTGTGTCGGTTAGTAGTGTAGCTTAGTAGTTAATGCAAGAGTATTCCCTAATGACACGTCTGGTCTATGTTCTTCCAACTTGAGAGGGGGGACATTGGACTCGGAGGTTGCAATTTAGGGAGATGAGAGTGTCAAAAACAAAGAGAGTGACTATAGCAGTTTTTCTTTGCACACTTTCTTAGCTTTTGGCCCCTTATGGAGATGAAATTGGTGCTGTGTAAGGAACACCTGCTTCTAAGTCTGGGAACGTGGATTATCAATGGCTTTACTACTGCCTAGCAATGCCAAAAATGTTTCTAAACTTTTTTGGTCTCAAATTTCTAACTGTTAGTATGTGACATTTGAAATGTGATCTCTAACATCCCTCTCAGTTATAAACACAACAACTGGAGAAAGAAGGGAAGAGAGATGGCTGGGTTTTTGTTTGTTTGTTTGTTTTTTGTTTTTTTTTTTTTAGCATAAACTCAGATTTATATTGACTACTGGACTTTAAGATAAGTGAGGAATTCAGTTAAAATTCTGGTAAGTAAAACAAAGCCTTGCTTGTTAAATACAGATGATTTGTGAGTATTGCTCTTCTTGATATGATTCTCAAATTATTGAGAAGCAGAAACTTTAAAAAATTCTTTGCAAATGTAAAAGTGTTGAAAAAAAGGTTTGTGGTTGCCAGGTGTCAAGAGAAGAAGAATCAAAGATAATACATGAATTATGTGAAAGCAGATAACTAATTACAGTCAGTTACACACTGGATATAAGAGCCTTAATAGAATATAGATAAATAATCCCACACTGCCTTGGGATTTAAAATTTTTTTTTAATGTTTATTCATTCTTGAGACAAAGACAGAGCATGAACAGGGGAGGGGCAGAGAGAGAGAGGGAGACACAGAATCTGAAACAGGATCCAGGCTCTGAGCTGTCAGCGCAGAGCCCGATGTGGGGCTTGAACCCACGAACTGTGAGATCATGACCTGAGCTGAAGTCAGAGGGTCAATCGACTGAGCCACCCAGGCGCCCTGGGATTTTAATATAAAAAACAAAACAAACAAACAAAAAAAAACAAGAAAAACATTTATTTTGCTTGCATTTGGTCTTGCCACTAATTGACTATTAAGAACTTAATTGCTTGTGATATGAGGCCATGTTCACTATTAAATAAGGTACAAGTAGTTAATTGTTGGTACACGTATGAGATTGTATCACACTGTGGAATTATTGATATTGGGGTTCCATTTTTCCAAATTACCAACTTGTAAAAACCTGTATAGGTCATCTTATGACAGATATTCACGATATCTGATTGACAGAACATTTATTCTGTCAACCAATATTCACAGTATCTAATTGACATAGAGAACGTATTCATTCAACCGATGTAATAGTTTGTACTGGGGGCTCAATGTTAGCAATGAGGGGAGGAAATGAATATACCAGTGTGAGGTGTAAGAAATACTTAAAGAATGGAAGAATGGAACATTGGGACAATTGTTATCTAGAAGAGAATGAACTTCAGGATTTGGAGAGCAGAAAAAGAAAAAAAAAGACCTGAGATACATAATATAGAAGACAGGAAGATAGTTTGACTATAGTGAACAAATATAAAAAGTGGTTAGGGGGGTTAATGTATTCACTTAATTTACTGGACAGATGTTAAGTTTTCAAAAATGTGATCTAGTTTAAGTAGCAGAAGAGTACTGTTTTGAATATGGGCCAGCTAACAGGAACCCACCAAGTTAACATTTTTCCTGGTCAGGGAAGAATGAATGAAGACAGTATTGAAGATAGATTTTTGAGTGTTAATGCCCTGAGAATAATAACAATAGTAAGTATCAAACTTTTATTATTGGGGGTCAGACACAATCTTAAGCACTTTAAACATATAAACCATATAATCCCCTAAGCAAGGCAGTGTTTCACTATTACATCTATTTTACAGAGAGGAAACTGCGTCCCAGAGAAGAGGAGTAAAGCAATCTGTTCAAGAATACTAAATCAATGGTAGCCAGGATTTGAAACCAGGTAGTCTGATTACAGAGTATAAGCTCTTAATTTCCAGGTACTATTAGTGTCTAGTGGATCCTACAGAGGTCAAGGGCTGCATTGAGTGGCTTACTACACATTCTCTGTTTAGGAAGTAGAAATGCAGCCAATAGAGGAGGAAAAAGAGTCATGATTATGATCACTAGCTAGTCCTAACTTCAACAATTCTGTCCTTTTATAATGTTCTATTTTAAGAAGGAAGGTTTTAGGGGTGACTGGGTGGCTGAGTCGGTTAAGAGTCTGACTTAGGCTCAGGTCATGATCTCATGACTTGTGGGTTCGAGCCCTGAGTCAGGCTCAGTGCTGACACCTCAGAGTCTGAAGCCTGCTTCGGATTCTGTGTCTTGCTCTCTCTCTCTGTCCCTCCCCCATTCTCTCTCTCTCTCTCTGTCTCTTTCTCTCTCTCTGTCTGTCTCAAAGATGAATAAATATTTTTAAAAATTTAAATAATAAAAATGAAAAAAGAAGCAAGGTTTTAGACTGATCACTTGTGAACCCAGAGTTTTTCTCAGCAGGCAGTCATACATTGAGCGCCAGCTCTTTCCAAAGCACTATGTTAAATCTGTAGCATCACCTTCATGCTCAGCAGGGAAGAACTGGATCCTGACTGACCACGGTTAACTTCCTCCCAATCCATACCTGGCCATGAAGGGGTGCCAGGTGCCATGAAAAGTATTTGGTGTGTTTTTAAAATACAGGTTTCTGGGCCCAAACAAGAATTAGAAATCAAATCCTGACAGCGAATATATAAGAATCTCTAGTTGTTGGCCAGAAACTTTTTCTTTGCTTCTTTTAGTGATGAAAAATCGTAGTCATAGGTTTAATGAACCTCTAGCTACCCATCTACTAAGCTCAACAGGTATAAAAATTGAAGTTTTACCATCTTTTTTCATTCTTCTCTTTCTACCTCTCTTTCTTCCTTGTTATCTTTCACTGAAGTACTTTAAAGCAAATCCGAGACATCATGTCATTTCTTATTACATACTGTAATGTGCATAGTTAAAAATGTGGTTATTTTCTTATATAACTCAATGATATTATCACATCTAATAAAATTTACAATGCCTCATTACTATAATTTATATTGAAACATTCACACTTGTTTGAAGAAGAGTGTGCATTTTTTTTAACGAAGGACCAAACAAAATTTAGACATTGCTTTTGGTTGTTATGTATAACAAGTATAATATGTAATAAGTCCTTTTAAATTTAAAGCAATCCCCCCCACCCATTTTAAGTGATTTTTTCATGTAATGAATATGTTGAAGAAACCAAGCCAATTCTCCTATGAAATCTCCCACAATCTGGTTATGGTTCCCTGCTCTTAATGAAAAAAAAATTATATAAATATCTTCAATGTGTATATATCTTAAAGACTGCTAACCCCATACTTTTTGTTTTCTGCTTTAATTGTTGGAAGAAGTAGAGGATGATGGAGAGTAATGGTCAATAGATAGAGGATAGATGGATGGATAAATAGATAGGTAGACAGACACACATATATACTTAGATAATTCTTATGTATGGTCAGGATATATTCATCTCCTCAAACTCATGGCAAATTTGAGAGCTGTTTTGATTATCTAATTGTTTATTTACAAAATCAAAAACCACCTCCACTAGATTTGCCACTTCATTGTTTGTCGGGCTTGGTGGATTATTGTCCATGTCAGGATCATCTAGACCTAATATTTCATGCTATGATGGAATGTCTCAGTATCTTGACTGTTATCAGTTAGTACAATTTCATGCCCTGAAAGCTGAGAGCTTGCTGTTTACTGAATGTCTGCCAACCTAAAAGCATGTAAGTCTCTGAATAGAAAATTCATTGGGTAAGTAGCTCTGTTGACCTTGTTCCTTAGCCAATCAGATTCATTTTCTAGTAATGTTTCACATCTCTGCATTCTCATCCACAGAAAGTTTACATTCCATTTCCTTTCACTTGCTACAATTTCTTTCCTCCTCTATAAATTAACAAAATGATTTTTAACTCATAGGTCTTACAAATTAAATTCAACCAATTACTCAGTGATCCTGGACATTACTGCCATTGTTATTTATTAGTGACATATTATATCATCATAAATATTTACTGTTATAGTGAAAAATGTTATTAAACCTTTTAAGAATTGCAATTATCATTAATAATTATGTTTCATCATGCGGTATACCATAATGTGAATACATAAAAAAGGCAAATGTATTGACAAAATGAGCTGTTTTTATAAATTAGCCAATCTGTCAAATTCCTTCATCAGTGGCTACTACAGAGTAGGACGTTAATAAATATTTGTTGAATGAGTGAGTGCATAGTTTTGAAAATACAACAGTGTTTTCAATATAAGTTATGGCATTTTCCTTGGTGTGGCAATTCCTTGATAACTGTGGATACTTAGACATTAAAGTTATTTGCCTTTGAGAAACCTGGAATTAAGTTGGTTTTTTTGTTTTGTTTTGTTTTGTTTTGTTTTGTTTTGTTTTGTTTTTTACCATTCACACTTAGGAGTTTAAAATACTTTTTATGCTAATCAATTAAATTACCAAGGTTGTATGAAACATAAGTGGACAATTTTGCTTGTATAAGAATGAAATTATTGTGATTTGCTCAAGTATGCCAAGTAATAAATATATATGTGTGTGCTAAATTTACTAACACAACTGTTGTTGTAACAGAAGACTTGATTATTAGAAGGGGGGCAAAGAGAACAGTTTGCAGTAGCTTTAGAAGTTGAAGTTAGGGACATAATTTGTTGCTCTGTCTCATAAAGGAAGACTTGCTAGCTAGTATTCAAATTTCACAGGAATATATTTGCCAAACTGATGTAAAGTACAATTGAACTTTTCCTCTAAATACCAAATGTGAGATTTACTACAAATCTGCAAAAGGATGTAAATGTGAGCATTTATATACATTATTTTCCTCTGAACATTTCACTTGTCTGTGTGGAATATGCTCTAAGAAATTTATAGTCACTTAGGAAACATATCTAGTATTTTATTTATTTATTGTATAGTATTCTAGTCTAGATTGGAGTTTAGGGTTACCCCATAGGTGGTGAGAACTCAGGATATTTTTAATGAGGCAGGATTTTCACTTCATTAATAAAACATTCAGTAGCACTGAGTTCCAGAATCACACTTAGCTCTAGCCTGCTCACCTTTTCTTTGAAATAATGTCTCTAATTTGTTGTATTAATTTGTATATATTTCATGTATTCACCAGAGAAATTCATTTAATTTGATCATGACCTTATTATTCAAAGCTTAAATGTGAAACATAACCTTTTCTCCTCAAGTGGTGTCACAAAAGGTTGCATCTTAGTCGAGCTGCAGATCAATGACTGTCATGCAGAATGAGGCTTCCATCAGCTCTGAGTGGCACCTGGTGGTTATTTATAGCATGACCAGCAAAGCCATCTATCTTCTCTGACAGTTTGCAGTGTTACTATCCTAGCATCATGCTTTCTGCTACTTGCAAAACATCCACCCATCTATTCATCACCCATTTGTTCAACCCAGCTTTAAAGAAATAGATATTGAACGTCTATTTAATGCTAAGGATAGAGTGATCAACAAGATATCTCCTTACCTTCAGGAAGCTTTAGTTTTCTCTTTACTGATTTGAGAAAATTTGATGGTATGGAGATATATGCATATACAAGACAAGCCTCCTAAGCTAAAGGACCTTAGTGTCTTATAAGGGAGTATAGCCATGAAAGCAAATAAATGCAAATCAAGGAATCTAAGAATAAATACCATGAGAGAGTGATAATACAATAGAGAAGACAGAAAGTGTCTCTTCTATGTTTCTCTCCAGGATATTTCTTTTAAGGGAACTTCTTTCTCAGAAGTCCTGAGATGAGTCTTCTCTCTCATTTTATTGATCCAGGTTGGGTTTTGTATGCCCATTTGAAAACCAGACTAATGACTAGAAGAATGGCATGCATGTGTGGCTGTATCAATCCCTTTAACCCAAGTTATATAGAATAGGGGATGGGACATATCAATATACATTCCGTTGATGTGAAATCAGCCTAAATCAAAGCACATGAACTACAGAAGGAAGACATGGATAATAAAACATGTCTTTCAAAAGGGGGAGAGGGAATATAATTAACAATTATAAAAAAATTACTGTAATGAACATTTATCTTGCCTTATGAGAAAAAATGCCATATAAAAGCAAACAGATACATTATGTTGCAATTATCTGAGCAAATGATATCGTGATAAAATAATTATATTTATATGATACAGTATACGAGTTAAGTCCTCAAGTATCTACACATTATGTGCAATAATTCAAAAACAATGCCAATTCCTTAAGAGGAACCAGATTGTTTTTGGTATCTTACTTTATTGAAAGGGTAGCTACTAAAGAAGAAATAAAAAACTTCTCAGACATTGAAGTTGGAAACCGACACATTATTTCATTCACTAGTGTGGCGTATTTGGGAGCCCTTAATTGGTACTAGATAAAAAATGTTTGTATTCTCTATTGGATCATAGTTGGTCCTCACTAAATATTTTCTGACTGAACGCCCTCCACACACCCCATTTTTTTTTTTTTTTGTCTAAAACCTATTTAGTTCTAGGCAGCAAAATTTACCTGAACATTTCAATAAAAGCTAGCTTCTCATTAAATTTCCCTATTTGCATGTTAGGCCAAATGATCCTTAACCATTGTGTACAAAAAAAGAACTATGGACTAATTAAACTCAATCCAGATACCTGGGTCCTATCCAAGTGCGTATTTATTAAAACAAAGAAACCAAAAGGCAAAGGAAGTGTCCGTTTTGTTAGGAGCCCTGGAAGCATTTAGTGAGGTTTAGTTTCAGTGTAAAATAGATGTTGAGGAGAAGCTGAGAAGGCTGTAAAGCTAATACCCCAAAGTGGGAGGATATCTCATTTCTATAAACTGAGGGCTTAATTAGCTGAAAGAAGTAGGCTGGCTTCCAGACCAGCTGTGATTCTCTACAGGGTAGCCTGAAGCAGGGACAGGCATGCTGCGTAGAGAAAAGCCACAGAAAGTTCTGACCAAAGAAATAAATTTTATACATATTCAACTTTTATCTGTAAGAGAAAAGCTTATTTGGATCAGGTGCCAGGAAGATAATTGCCCTAGCTTTGCTCAGAGTTCTTTGTCAGGAAATTGTTTTGTGTTTTATGTGCTCTAATTTGTCTATCACGAAATAGTTAAGCAAGTTATAGATTCACACAGTCGACAATTTTCTTGCTTGAAACACTCTTTTGGGCCAACACCTCATCCATTAAAAATAGTTTAACATCACAAGCTGACCAAAAACAATCCCTCCCAAATAAAAACAAAACCATAGGTCACAGAAATACATGTAATAGATCTAAAACAAACAAAGCATCTAAAACCTGTGCTAAATCTCATGAACTACACCCACAAAAGATGTGTCCATATTCTTACCAGCTCAGTTATCTGGTTTTAAAGTGCACAATGATCAAAGAAGCAAATTAGGAGAAATGGTTAGCTGCAGCTGATACACTGAGAACAGGACCAGTAAGGCCGCTAGCATGACAGGGTGACAGGACCCAGCTCATCTACAGAGAAAGCTTGAAAGTACCATTTAGGACTTTTGGTAAAAAGGTAAAATAAAACTGTGAAAAACTCATGAGGCCTTGATGGCATCGATGTCCTTCAGCAGAGGACAAGCATTTCTATTGCTAATGATAACACTGGGGCATTATTTTCAACATAGTCTCCTTAAGAATCAGGAAAGCGGATGCAAGCTTTAGAAAGATTTCAACCCAGTGCTTGAGTTTTTGTGTTTCGACAGGAATCAGGAAATCACTAGCTTACTCGGTTGCTGACAGTTTGTAATTAAAATGGTTTTCCTGTTTGAGGACAATAAAAACTGAAAATTTTTCGACTGTAGCTTTCCGAGTTATGGTCATGACAGAAACTGGTTATACTTTAAGCTAGTAATATTGTGTGTAATTGATGAGTATCCTTCACTGATTTTCTCTCTATGTATGTGTTCACTGGGATCAACAAAATTACACAAAGCACTGGGCCTACAAAATGGAATTTTCCTGAAGGGATTTACAGTGGAGTGCGTGGATATATACATAGTGGATATGTAATTGTATACTTATAAAAAAATATGCTAAGAGAATTTTAGAATAAGAAAAAGGAGCAAAAAGCCCAGTTTGGGATGGACTCCTTTGGGAGTAGGCATTAAAATGGTTTTTCAGTGCAGTCACACAGGAATATTCAATATATGGCATCAGCTGTTAGTCATGCCACAATTAAGAAGTGTCATGACTAACTCAAAAGGACAAAATATAAAATTAAAACCATCTATACTTAGTTTGAAAAGCATCTACCTGCATGATTTTGTGGATTAAAAGCTTTACAAGTTGTTAAAATTTTAAAACCACTAATAAATACAAATAATTTACAATGCAGCTAACATGCAGCTAAGTCAGTGTCCATACACAAACATTTTATTTTTATATATTTTACATTTTGTATATTCTGGTACACTCACCTGTGGGAACTAATTACTAAACTAATTAATAAACTGCTTTTATTGCTTAGTTTTATTTCAGTGTCTAATTCATCTGAGAAACATTTTTATGTAACACAATATAGGGATTCAATTTTATTTTCCTCAAGATGGATTACCAGCACTTTTTATGCCAGCAACTTTTATTAAATAATTGATCCTACTCACACAGAATTGAACTATTACCAGTATCATACATTCAATTCTCACAGGTATATAAATTCTCATATGTATGTGTATGTATATGTACATATATTCTATTTTATATCTATAAATTATTCAACCAATACAACGTTACTTTTATTACAGTGAGTCTGCGGAATCTTATGGTATCTGTTAAAGCAACTTCATTCTTTTCCTACTCTTGACTCTTTGGGGTGTTTAGTTTTCCATATAAACTTCTGGGTTTTTATATTTGTGCTACACAATTACTCCTTAAAGTCTTCTATCCTTTCATTATAATTTACCAACTTGTTAAGAGTATTTATTTTTTAATCTCTGCTTCATGACATCTCTTGCATTTGTTCTCCAGGCACTCATTTGGTCCTCACTGGTGACCATCACTTTATCAGTTCACACACTCAACTGTTAATTGGGAAATCCGATTTATTAGGTCCAGAATTCTCCTTGATGTTATATTTGAATCTCTGTAGGCCACCTCTCCCCCTGTGTAATTCTGGCTCACTGCATCTGTCTGTGTCTCTCTGGACTGATCCACCTCCAGATATGACATTACTATATTAGCATGAGTTTTACTGCTCAATGGTGGCTCCTAGGTCAGAAGCGGTGGTTGGACTTCCTCAGCGTCAACAGTTTGGCTGCAGTATAAATCATCCTCAGTGGTTTTAAAACAAGTGCCAGGGGCACCTGGGTGGCTTAGTTGGTTAAACATACAACTCTTGGTTTCAGCTCAGGTCATGACCTCACTCATGAGTTCGAGCCCCGCATGGGGCCCTGCGCTGACAGTGCAGAGCCTGCTTGGGATTCTCTCTCTGCCCTTTCCCCATGCTCACATGTGTACTCTCTCTCTCAAAATAAATAAATAAACTTAAAAATAAAATAAAATTGGGGCACCTGGGTGGCTCAGTCGGTTAAGCGTCTGACTTCAGCTCAAGTCATGAACTCACTGTCCATGAGTTTGAGCCCCGTGTCGGGCTCTGTGCTGTCAGTGCAGAGCCTGGAGCCTGCTTCGGATTCTGTGTCTCCCTCTCTCTCTGCCCCTTCCCCACTCACGCTCTGTCTCTCTCTTTCAAAAAATGAATAAACATTAAAAAAAATAAAAAATAAAATAAGATAAAATAAAAACAGCAGCAAAACAAAACAAAACAAAACAGAACAAAACAAATGTCTGTCCTCAGTCATGAAACCTGTTGGATGCTGTGGTTCTGCTGCAGGGCTGCTGTGGCTCTATGTCGCAAGCCTCCTACGTTGGAGTCCTCAGCTCCCACTCAGCTTGGCGCTGAAATTTCTGCCACACCGATTTCTGCCAGCCACTATCTTCTCAAGAAGTGGCACTTTTTGGTAGTCACCAGTGGCTCTCCTGATCCTGGCCTAAAAGCTTCTCTAATCAACTTCCCTGCGTAGATCTTTGGTCCTCATTGCATCTAGCTGGCCTAGCTATCAGTTTGACTCCAGAGAGGCAAAATTAGAGTTGGTCTTGGAGGAGAAATGAGACTTTTTCAGGTATGTTCTTAGAATTCACCCAATAAAACTATCCTTGGTACAGATTTTGAATAGCTCATTTCTCATAGACAGAGAATATTTTCGAATATTCATACAACAAGCCATTTCACTGTCTTTATATACATCCCTAAACAGTTTATGTTATGAATATTGACAAGGTAAGTTTGGCAAATGATGGAAAAAACATGTTATCATATCTATACTATAAATATGCAGGCTCTATTGACTTTACAGGCACAATTTCTTTAAAAATGAAAACATCCGTAGGAGGAAATTTAGTGAGAGACATATACGTATTTTTTGTAACTTGATAACTATAAACTAAGCCTTTTGACATAAATGGAAATTATCCTCTTTTTTTCTAGGTCATACAAAACTAAATGTGTGCCAAATTAGACAATGCTTTGAGGGATTATTAAATGTCACAAACACATCTCATCTTTGTACATTGTAGTTTATACAGTTAGCTTGTTCATATACTTAGCGTATATATTGAGAGCCTAAAATTACTCTCTAAACATTCACAGTCCAACTTGATTCACAAAGGAAGTTCCTGGCACCACATCCTGGCAAGACAAATGAATAATTGTCAAAATCTTTGCAAATGTGTATATTTAGTGCTAACACGATATATTACTATTAAGAATGTGGTAATATGTTCAATGTTCCTTTTAAAAATACATATATCACGGGTGCCTGGCTGGCTCAGTCAGTAAAGCATGCGATTCTTGATCTTGGGTTGTTAAGTTCAAGCCCCATGTTGGGTGTAGAGATTACTTAAAAAATAAAATCTTTAAAAGAAAAAATACATCTATCAGACAAATAAAGTTTAATTAATTTCTAAATTAGTCTTGTGAAAAGTTTTTGTATATATGCACACCATTAATGGTTCCAAAGAATTTTTTTTTAATAATGTGCGGTTACTGGCATGTACGTACTTTCTAGGTCATTTACGATATTTCACTACTAGCTAACAATCCAGTGGGTTATTATGAGCCACACACATGTTGCCAGTGCCAACCTTATTTGATTGGTTGGCAATCCAATCAGTAGAGGTTGTCAGGTTGATAAACACACACACACACACACACACACACACACACACACACACACTCACGCACATGCACATACATACGCACACAAACATATATAACATATACATATATTCATATGCATGTATATCATATACACTCATATGTACATACATCTCTCCTTTCCCTATTTGTCTTTTGAATATAGGAGCTCTTGAATGCAAAGACCAAGTCTTATTTAATATTGTTAAATTTGAACTCAGAACTGATTGGCTAATATATGCACATGGTAGATATCCAGTAAATGTTTCCCAAATGAAGAAATTTACTTCAAACCATCTAGCATATTATTTTGTAAATCTAATGGTTCATAATCTCAAAATAAGTGATTAGGTGCATGAAAATAATTATGCACCTCAAGAATAAGCTTTTAAAAATGAATTTTAGAGTGACTAGTACATAAAGAAATTAGGCAGAGAATTAGTCTTGACGAGGTTATTCCATGAGTTTTAGACATGTTTCCATGGCACAGCTTTTTACTTTTTTAAAGAAATAGAAAACAAAAGTAGTTTCAAATTTTCCCCAAGCTATACTTCAGGTTTTCAAGAATACTATTTAACTGTCAGAGCTGAACACCTTAGAATTTATCATCCACCCTTCTACTTCACTTTCTTGCAGAATGGGAAAAAAAAGTGACAGATATCAGTGTTTTAAAATTGATTTTGTGAACACATAAATAATCCAAATTGCAGGTACATTTTATTTTTTAATACTAGAGCAAAACTTTAAAGGGTACCTGTGTATGTCTATACATCCTTTATTCAAACATTACAAATATTTTTATACCTCCTCTTATCTTAAAAAGCACTAGTACATGTTTTATTCTGCTTGAGTTTTACAACAAGTGAATGAAATATTCACATAATTGTTGTTTTTTATAGTTAAAGAAAAAAGTCTCAGAGGAGTTAAGTGATACTCCCAAGGGCAGAATTTGAATCCAAAGCCAAATCTGGATTCGGATAACACTCTTCCCAGACTATGACTCTAGTGCTCTGTCACTGTGCATGCATATTAGCATGGTATAAAATTTTCCAGGCAGTATATAACTATCCTACATAGGTGTCTACATGAGAGTTTCTCAATATCATTGGCAAGACAGCTGAGGAATAATTGTAATTTAATAAAAAATTACTTAAATTGCATGTATGTTGCTAAAAACTACCCATAAATATACTTTCCTGGAATTTTCTTTTTCTCTTCTAATTTGGGTTACTTTATAGGAGAATACTGGTTAAGAATAATGCACTGTATTACCCTTTCCTGTTAGAAATGTAGATACCAAAGTACTTTTAGAAGAGGAATTTTTTCCCATCTAATATTGACATATGACCTTGGGAAAGTTTAAAGTGTATAACCTGGCCATTATATATGTATGTATATATATATATATACATACACTATATATATATATATATATATATATATATATATATAGTGTATGTATGTGCATGTATATTATATATTATATATATATATGTATATAATGATTACTACAATAAGGTTACCACTGTGTGTGTGTGTGTGTGTGTGTGATGAGAAGATTAAGATCTATCCTCTTAGCAACTTTCAAATTTACCATACATTATTGTTGATTATAATTACCATGCTGTACATTAGATCCCCAGAACTTATTCATCTTATAACTGGAAGTTTGTATGCTTTGACCAACATCTGCTCATTTCCTTTACTGCCTAGCTCCTGACCACCAATCTACTTTCTGTCTTGAGTTTGACTTTTTTAGATTCCACATATAAGTGAGATAATGCATAATTTATCTTTTTGTGACATCTTTCACTTAGCATAATGCCCTCAAGGTTCATACATTTTGTCACAAATAGCTGGATTTCCTTATTTTATACTGCTGAATAATATTCCATTTTGTGTATATAGTCAAGGCATGGAAACAACCTGTCTATTGACAGCTGCAGATTTATCACCTTCTCTTTATCCATTCATCTCTCATTAGACACTTAGGTTGTTACCATGACTTGGCCCTTGTGAATAACGCTGGAATGAACCTGAGAGTACAGATATCTCTTCAAGATAGTGATGGCATTTCCTTCAGATATATACCCAGAAGTGGAATTGCTGGACCATATGGCTGTTCAATTTTTAAATGTATTTTTTTAATAAAATGACTTTTTCCTTGCTTTTGTATATATGCAATGAACATATGTATATGTGTGCTGGTGAAGAGAGTTTTCTTTTCTTTTTTTTTTAATTTTAATTTTTTTAACGTTTTATTTATTTTTGAGACAGGGAGAGACACAGAGCATGAACAGGGGAGGGTCAGAGAGAGGGAGACACAGAATCTGAAACAGGCTCCAGGCTCTGAGCCATCAGCGCAGAGCGCGACGTGGGGCTCGAACTCACGGACCGCGAGATCATGACCTGAGCCGAAGTCGGCCGCTTAACCGACTGAGCCACCCAGGTGCCCCATGATGATGAGAGTTTTCTTATGTTGGAGGTGGTGTAACCTATGTCAGATAGGTTTTTCTTTTTTATATAATGTTGTGTTCTTGGAATAACCCAGTTAGGTCATGATGTAACCTTATGTATTTCTGGGTGAGAGTTGCTAATATTTTGATTAAGATCAAGGTATCTATGTTCATGAATGAGATGGCCTCTAAAATTTCCTTTACTGACACTAGAGGCTTAGATCATGTTAAGTTAGCCTTGTAACAAATTATGTATGCTAGCTCTCTTACTATTCTCTAAAATCTTGTGTAAAAATTTATTCCTTCATTAAATGAATTTCCTAATGAGAGAAAAAAATAGAGCTTTCTTCACTTTTCAGGAGATTGCTATGGTGACCCAGTTATGGTAATGATAAACTTGACTTTTGACCTGCCTACATCAGTTGTCCTTTTAAATAAAAATATTGACATACCTATCTCCTTCTCTACCCATAGTATGTTCGATCTGTAATTCCTGTGGGGTATACAATTGTTTCCATGAGACAAAAGTTTAATAAAAGAAAGTGACAGTGCAGTGTAGTTTTGAGTATATTCTCTAATCAGAGGCTCATAATTACTTTCAAGCAATCATTTAAAATGTTTGAAGGCAAACATTCAGATGTAACTGTACATCTCTCTTCTGTGCATTTCAGACAAATTAACAATTTCCAAATTGATTGTAGACTCTTTAGAACATGAATCACAAAGAACAATTTTTCTATATTCAGTCATCTGGTTGATATTCTTCTTTATAGCAAAAGCTCTCTGTAGTGTCCACAGGTTTAAGAGAAACACAGTGGGGCTTAGTATGTGTAGGAGGATACCAACAGCCAGGAGAAGTGAGACAGCCAGAAGGCCCTTACAATATCCAGAACCATTTATTCTGTAAGCATCATAAAATTGTATTTCAAGATTATTTCATATTGTTTGCCTCAATGATGCAGGTTGGATGTTTCACTTGACTTTGTCATAGTAAGAATAATTTTTTTGCCCAAGAGTGTTGGCAAATTCTCAGAATTAACTGAGTATTTGGAGAGATCTAACTAGAAGAAAAGTAAGAGGAAAATAAATCATGCCATTGTAATACAAATGATGCTGCTGCTGCTGCTGCTGCTGCTGCTGCTGTTGAAATAACTGTTTGTTGTAGATGCTTGGATTTGCACAACCAATATCCATCTCATAGGTACCTTTCTTCCTTGCTTGCAGAGCATGACTCTATTTGTGGTGGCAGTATACCCGGAATTATGTGATAAATCATGATTTGTATAAGATTATCATGAAAATTTGATTTCATTTTGTCAGGCACTTAATTTCTCAGCCTCACTGTAGCTAGGGATGGTAGAGTGACCCACTTCAGATCAGTAAGGAATGAAGAGAAGTCTACCGGAAATGGACAGCAGTGGGTGAGACTGCTTTTAGATGCTATTCCTGGAGCTGAAGTAGCTGTATTGGGAGACTAAAATGACAAACATCAGGTCAAAAGACCACCTGCCAAAAATGGCAGAGAGAAAAGTAGAAAGAGACTGGCCCTTGCAGACATTGTTGAGCTGTAGCCCCATCATTTGTCTTATCACCAGCCATCTTGCTCTGTGGGATATTGATGCCTTCATTGCTCAGGTCACAGTTAGAAACTGTGTTGCTATTGCTTAAAGCTGAGAACATCCCAAACTAATAACCTCCCCCTTACTATCTGCAAGTAGATGAAAAGATTACGTCAGGTGGGTTTACAGATTTGGTTTATATACTGAATTGAGTCACTTATCAACTTTGTATTTGTGCTTTATTTTGCATTAGTGTGTGTGTGTGTGTGTGTGTGTGTGTGTGTGTGTGTGTGTGTGTGTGTTACTTTTAATGACTTGTGATTTTTTTTCAATATTTCCTGAAATGTCTTTGTTAATGGATTTTGCTTTGGATATCTTTTTCTTTCTTTCTTTCTTTCTTTCTTTCTTTCTTTCTTTCTTTCTTTCTTTCATTCTTTTTTTTTTTTTTTGAGAGTCAGTAAGGATTTATTTCCGATATGATCAGCAAATTCAATTTGGCTTCAATAAACATGAAACTGAGATGGAGAAAAAAGGCTGTGGTCCTACTGCAAGTTTTGAAGTCTTCATTTATAGAAGCACTATTCAAAGTAGCTTTGTAGATGGACCTGAATATTGATAACCAATTGCTTTAGATATCTTTCAATTCTCTTAAAGAAGTGGAGATTTTACATTTTGCTTAATTTAAGGCATAGGGTAGAAGAAGATAGATTACAATTGTTGATTACTTTTTCAGAGGCAAACATTTGTAATTGGATCTACAATTAACTTTGAATAATTCAGCATTGTGTTGTGCTGTTTGAAACTGATTTCACAAAACAGATGTTTTAACTGACAACATAGTTTCTCATAATAATCCGTTCATAGTTTCATGGTCATATAAGGTCATGCTAAAAAGAATTATAAGTTTATGTAAAATAAGCCCCATTTTTATATTTTAAGTGGATGGATGGATGGATGGAGCATGTTTTTTTTTTTGTTATTTTGTCATATATATATGTATACATATATATATATGACATATATATGTATACATATATATATATATGACATATATATATATGTATACATATATATATGCCTGGAGGAAAATGATTCAGTATGGTTTGCTGGAAAACTTATATGCCAGGTGCTATAATTAATGTTTTACATGGTAATTCTTTTTTCTTTTTTTTTTTTTTAACGTTTATTTATTTTTGAGACAGAGAGAGACAGAGCATGAACGGGGGAGGGTCAGAAGAGGGAGACACAGAATCCGAAACAGGCTCCAGGCCCTGAGCTGTCAGCACAGAGCCCGACGCGGGGCTTGAACTCACGGACCGCGAGATCATGACCTGAGCCGAAGTCGGCCGCTTAACCGACTGAGCCACCCAGGCGCCCCTCTTTTTTTTTTTAAAATAACAGTAGATCTTTAATGCTACTGCAGGGAGTACATTTTTTTTAATGTTTTTATTTATTTTGAGACAGAGAGAGAGCATGAGCAGGGGAGGGGCAGAGAGAGAGGGAGACACAGAATCCAAAGCAGGCTCCAGGCTCCGAGCTGTCAGTACAGAGCCCAAGGTGGGGCTTGAACTCACAGACTGTGAGATCATGACCTGAGCTGAAGTTGGATGCCCGACTGACTGAGCCACCCAGGCGCCCCTACATGGTAATTCTTGTAATCTTCACAAACAGCCCCAGATAGGTACTACTGTTATCCTTGCTTTTCAAATGAGGGACCAAAGCACAGAAAAATAAAGCAGTTTGCCAAACGCCATATAGCCAGTAACAGTAGAGATAATCCAAGCCTGGGATATTTGCTGGCTAGCTCTTCTTTCATATCTGTAACTGGCCTATAATCCATCTCCAATCTCATATAATTTATGTAAGCATCAAATCTCATTTAATTTAGGTAAGCGCAAATTCCCATAAATCAGATCATAATCATAACTAGTCACGACATTAGCAGATATGAAATACACACTGTAAAGTTCTTGAGTGTTATGAACCCATTTAATCCGCACACTAATCCTCTTAATCAGGTATTGTTATTACTTAGTTTTATAGATGGGAAAACAGGTTCAGAGAGTAAGTTGTCTAACTCATATAGCTTATAAATAGGTGACATCCAGAGCTTTTAGGTGTGTCTGACTAGAGTATCTGCTTCTAACCAAATCTTTCCTAATAAAATGTATGGCCTTATGATATTGTTGTATTACACACACACACACACACACACACACACACACACACACACTTACACACACTGAAGACCCTCTCTGTTCATGTCAAAATTCATACTTTGCTTTCTTCCTAATGACTGACATAAATGAAATAGAGTTAATTATTTAAGTAAAATGACTACTGAATTATTCGCTCTATAATCCATATCATTGAATAATAACTCTTAAGAAAGCTAACAAAACTGAGTTACCCATAATATTTTACCTGCTTATTTAAATGGATATGGTCTAAGGATCTTTGCATCCAAGAAGTGGTGTTTTACACAGAGATATTTATCTGAAAAACGAAGGGTTGAAGTAATATCGACCAGTATCATCAAATTAATGTTGTACCTTCTTTCCTGACAATATTTTCAGGTATTAGTCTCCAAAAGACACTTGTAGCTTCCTAGTTTATGATAATAAAATAAGTCCATCATTACTGAGTCAAACTAATCTTTTTGGATTTGCTGACAGATTTAGTTAGGAAGGACATTGAAGTTAATGAATAAAATCATGTTTTACATTAAAAATATAATGTCAACCCCTAAAAAAATACTTTTCTTAGGTGATATGAGAAAGAAGCAAGCATCCCATTTACTGGGTTTCATAGCACTGACATCTAAGAGGTATACATTAAATCCACTTTGCAACAGAGATGTTGTTATTAAAATCTTTCAAATTTTTGAAATATAACTCATCTCCACTATTAAAAATATATACTTATTTTATTTAAAAAGTATTTATGATAACATTTTGCTTAATCTGATAATATTTTAATATAGTTATAATTAATTAGGATTGTAGATCATCAAATATAATAACAAGACTGGGGTGCTTGGGTGGCTCATTCGGTTAAGCGTCTGACTTCAACTTAGGTCATGACCTTGCAGTTCGTGAGTTCCCCCCATGTGGGGCTCTGTGCTGACAGCTAGGAGTCTGGAGCCTGGAGCCTGCTTCAGATTCTGTGTCTCCCTCTTTCTCTCTGCCCCTTCCCCATTTGTATTCTGTCTCTCTCTCTCTCTCAAAAATAAACATTAAAAAATTTTGTTTAAAAAAACAAGATTGGAACATCTCACTGAATGTGTATAATAGTAATTCTATTGACAATTCTTTTTATAACAAAATTATGTTTTATCTATCTTTATGTAACCTAGCCTAATAACTTGGGTAATGTTAATGGTATATAATATTTTAGTGATTTAAAAAATACAACTCTTCTGTTGGGGGGGGAGAAGATTTTGGGTAAATAGTGATAGTATTTTGAGTTTGTACCTGAGAGTGGACAGATGCAGAACAAACTCCTGGGCTGCATCAAGAATATTTGAGCAAAGAACTAATTTTTTTGACTTCATAAAGCTATGTGTGTGTTTTAAGTGAGGTCACGGTAAAGTTGTAGGGCATTTGTCTTTGGAACAAATTTTGAGAAGGTTTTTAAAAACCGAAAGAGAACCCAGTTCTCAGCAAGTGAGGGGCTCATTGAAGAAGGCTGCGGACCGAAAGGGAAAAAAAAAAACGACATAAAACCTAAAAGGGCAGAACACTTGAAGAGTTAACTCAAAGACAGTAAAATATAAAGGAAAAGGGAAGAGTCAGGAGACAGGGCTCAGTTGTGGAAGAGACTTGGAGGTGAACTGAGGCACTTGAATTCAGAGAGAGAGAAAGAGAAAGAGAAAGACCATCTGGTGCTAATGCTTTATTGTAGTATTTAAGTTGAACTAATGTTCACAGTTCATTGTGACTAAGTAAGCATTAAACCTCCCTTTCTGTGCATGCGGCTGTTAGGACTTCAGTGGTGAGCTGAGGATTTTCTATCCTGACAGGAGGCCATTTTGAGGGCACCTTACTAAGTAGAGCTCATATCAAATATATGTTTATTGCATTCTCTTTCATCTACCTTGTGTGAATGTAGGTAGAACAAAGATAAGAAAGGGTAGTGAAAGGGAAGATGGGAGAAAAGGAATATATTCATGCAGGAAAAATTGGAAAGTTGCAAAAACTAGTATGCTAGTTCCAAATGGTTCATCTCAGAATGGATGAATTTAGACATCTATGAGAATATAGAAGTTTTAAAACTTATTGTTTATGAATTGAATAGCATGTCGTAAAATATCATGATAAAAAACCCTTATAAAGAAACATATTTTTTGCAAACCTATTTTCAAGTCACAGTGACAGCAGGGGTGTAAGAAGGTGATTAACATATTCTGTGCATCTACTATGTGCCAACAAGTGTGCTTTATACATATGGTCTCTTTTAGCAAAACTGGCAGATATTTGCTAATCTTGTATCTAGATAGTCTCCACAACCAACAACAAATGCGTTTCTTTATGCCATAAGCATATAACACTTGTATAATGAAAAAAGCATCTTGTTATACTCAGCAGTCTCCTTTCCTTCGAAATTTTATAGAATTCATCTTCTCTACCAGTGTGAGAGTCTTCACACATCATCTAACTTGATAGGTTATATTTTCTACCTATCTGTTGTGATATAGTGTTTCAGGATGATATTTACCCATAGGAAAAAATTGTAGATGTAGGCAAGTTTCAATTATTCTTTGGGATGACAATGAAACTCTTTCAAGGAGACTCTAGGTAATGTCTTCCATTCCACCTCAGAATTCATTAGTACTAAGAACATAAACCATAGGGACAAACATTTCAGAACTCTGAAATTTCAACTCTGGATAAAAAAGATAGAGGGTTAAGTGTGATAACTACTAGTCTAAGAATCGCGTGTTGATTCTGGGATACACGGTGATGAGCCAAGAAATATCAATCCCATTTACCTTTCAACTCCAGTCATTTAAATAATTTATTGAAGTAAAATTTCTGCATATTAAACCTAAATTTATGTTGCATTTTAATCCTACTCAATAACTATTATTGATACGTTTGTATTTTGGTGTATTTTATTCCATAATTTTTATGATTTTTACTTTACTTAATGTTTTCTTCTATGAATAGTAAAGACCCTTATGGCCAAATATTGACTACATAGACCTTTCAAATTTTCAATTCAGCAAATACGTACTGGTGCTTAATATAACTTATGTTATCATTATGGTTCAGTCTACTATATATAGTTTCAGATCAGTAAGTACGTCAGATGTTAGAAGTGAATCTCTATGTTTTTTGTGGTTTTCTCATTTTATCTGTTTAAATCATGTCTTCAAAACATCTAACATCTGTATGAACTCAGAGAAATAAGGGCCATCGTATTCACTGGGGACTGTCTTTATGTACTATGCGCCATGGAGCTGTGTTTCCTGAGTCATACAATGTTTGCCCATGCAGATGGATAAGCCAAAATGAGAAATGGATGCAAACTTGTGGTTTTGCATGATAATATTTGGTCATGATAATAAAAATTTGGTCATGATAATAAAAATATCCAGAGATTATCTATGCCTAGGTTTGGTCATGATAATAAATTTGGTCATGATAATAAAAATATCCAGAGATTATCTATGCCTAGGTTTATAGTAATATGTTGAATATGTTGATTGTCATATCCAATTTCCTTAAATGTTGATGTTAAATAAAAGCTAAATAAATGGAAATTTTATTTTGATCTTTTAAGATTGGATGGTCATTAAAAGTTGTGATTCGTATGTGCACATCGAGATGAAAGAGTTAAGGATTTTGTATCTTTTATTAAGACACTTATTTATGGCAGTGCTAAATGGAAAACCTATGCAAACATATAGTCTACATATTCATAGGAGATAAAGAGCCAGATCTGTTTCTTTTATGGATACTATATGAATGAAACTTTGCTCTTCTCTTTGCAACATTATGGGAGAAGCTTTACTAGTCCCCAGGGAAAAGTCAAAATCTGCATTTAAATAAAGATATTAATAAGTTGAACTGGGCTCTCTTTAGAAAGCTAAGTGGTTGGAGAGATTTTGTATAGGTAAGAATGTGAAGTGAATTGCTAATGACACATACGGAATGATTTTGAAGGGCTCATCTTTTGTCATTTATCACATTGTGTGCAGTAAATTAATAGTTACATTGCAACATGAATTCTAATAAATGTATTATGCAGGACTTATTGATAGAATTTTAATAGAGATATACAAGTATAGTTTCAGTATGCATTTATTAGTAGTATTCATTGTAATAATTCTAACTTATGTTTCTAAGTGGATTATCTCTATATATGCCAGTAGAAATTTTAAAAGAACATATAATACCTTCATTATTATTAATTTATCATTCATATTTATATTAGACAGATTATTAAAAGTAAAACTGGCAAATGTTAATACTTCAGTTCTTTTTGCCCGCTAATTTTTTTCAATTTTATGCTATATACCTGCTTTATATTTTTGTTAAAATCTCTACCAACATAACCTTAAAAATTTTCCATATAGATAATAATCATAAGCTATATGATTTTTTCTATAAGACTTAGCATCTCTGTGAAATCCAAAGGAAGCTTAAATAAGCTGCTGTGGTTTAATATCTTAGACTATACAATTGTCAGTTTAAGTTCCTCAGGGGCTACTGTAAATAAATCAAACAAAAAACCAAAATGTATAAAATATACTGAAAAAAATTTGTAAGTTCATGATCACATACTTGTATGTAAATGGACTAAATACAACTAGAAATCATAGTTTCGAATATAATAGCTAACAATAATGCACTGATGTTTTAAACTTTTGGAAACTATTTAGGGTTATCAACCCTCACAGGATTTATAAAAAATATATGGAGTGCATAAATACGTAGCTCTCAAATTCTTTCCTCCCATCTAGTGCTTTCTGAGTTTGAGACAATTCTAATAATAAAACAGGCTTGGACACTTCAGCTGTAAAACTCAGTTAGAAGGTTTTTAACTAGAAAAAAAAGGTTTTCAAAGATGAGAGTTCTGGAATTATTTTCAATATTGAGACAGATGTCCATAGTCCGTAACTTCAAGTAGGAAAATCAACAAAGCAAAATTGTAGCATAGATTCATTTTTCTTTCTGACAAAGATGAACTATATTTCTATTTTAAATCAGTAAAAATGTTATATTAAGAAATATAATTTTAAAAAAAGAAATATAATTTTGGGGAACCACAAAATAATCCAGATCTTGAACCAACACACATTCTCTTTTTTATTGCTTTATACATTCTTCTGACAGTAGCAGGATGGTTGTTATGAGGGTACAAGATGGAACTAGATACCAGTGTTCATATTCTAATTACGTCACTTAGTTGCTATGTAAATTTGGGCAAGCTAATTAAACTCTGTTGTCTCACCTGTGAAATGGGACAATGACAGGATTTTCTTCATAGAATTGTTATGAAGATTAAACATGTTCATCATAAGTAAATTGCTTTAAATAGTGTCTGGCAAATCGAATATGGCATATGTGTTAGCTACTACAATGCTAAACTCAAAGTGTGTCCGTGTTTCAGTCATATCGAATCATTACGTATATACAAGCTGATCAAATTGAGATCCATTATGATGGAATTAAAATTATTGCCAACTTTTATTTCTGCACATTTCTTTAGTAAATGTACAGCAGTAATGTTTTTTAAACAATATCTCTATAAGATCAATTAAATGAAATGGACTGTTTTTAGCTAAACTTGTAGGAGTTATGTGACTACTAAGAATGTCTCTTTGCTTATTTCACAATTGGTTCTCTTTGTTGTCAAGGTAACAATTTAACAGTCACCTTTCTCACTGCCTCCCTCCCCTGAAAAAAGGCATGTACTAACTGATCAGTCCTTTTAAAACTGTAGCTAAAAATATGAAGTAGAAAACACAGATAAATTTTATGTGCAAGTAGCAATTTTTTTTAAGTGCTAGGTAAGGTTCTATGGTGGTCTGGTTTACTGGATTAAGGAATCATTTCCCCTAGGTTCTCAATAGAAGTATTTTCTTCATACTAGATATTAACAGTTGAACAACATTAATAAAGGCTGCCTTTTATTGAGTACTTACTGTTTACTATCCAATGTACTTTGTGTACTTCACATGTATTTATTTTAAAAAGTTAATTCTTCTAAGTTACCTAAGGGCCACATATTGTGTCTCCATTTTATATCTGTGGAAGTTTATATTTAGAGAGATAAGACACTTGTCCAGGTTGTACAGAGAGAAGCAGAATTGGTAGGATTTGAACCCAGTCATGTGTCTATACAATCTTTAATGTTAATTCCTACATGAGTTTCCAAAAGTATTTTTGGATTTCAAGGCTCATATCTGTACAAAGCCACATGATCCAACCCTCTTGGCTTTTTCCTCTAGGTATTTAAGATTTCACATTTTTAGTATTTTGTACCTCATAATAGAAAATAGCGATGTGTTTGTGTATGTTATTGAGTGTGGCCCTGCTGAGGTGAGCTTTTCTTCACAGTTAAACTGACCCAGATTCTGGTAAGTCACCAAATACTCTTCAGGAATATTGCACTTTTCAAAGATGCATTAACACTTTCAGATTTCCAGTTATTTTTGTGACTAGTGGTAATGTACTTAGGGAATTGAGTTAATGCATCTTATATAAGTGCCTGAATTTTAGGGAGTAGGCACTGGATAAATATGGAAAGCCATGTGTTGGGTGTGCACATGTACTAAAATTCAACAGAAGGATGTGTGTATATATATATATATATATATATATATATATATATATATATATTTCTAAGTATAAAAGCATCTTAAGTCATACTGTTTCTTTTTGGAGTTTATTTTCTTGTTATTTTCTCATTCTCATCTATATGTATATATACATACCTACAGATGCCACAACTCAAACTAGCAAGGAAGGGTCTGTCATATTCTTTTAATTCTGGAAGCAATTATACTAATATAGAAGTGGCATTAATCAGTACTTGCCTAATCACTTAGAAAGAATAGAAACATTCCCGTGAAACACAAACACAGGAAACAGAGAGAAAGATAGAACTTCACCAGAGAAAGGGCTTCACCAGAGACCACCGCAGAAAATGGGCAAAGTCTAGAAAGACAGGCAGGCAGTGTAATTCACAGGATCACCCCTTTGCCATTAGCTTTGAAGGATGATTAAAGTGCCCCTGTCCATGAAATGCTGTGGCTTTATCAGTTACAGACATGACAGAAACAATGTCTGTGATAGAAGGGGAAAAGAGAGAAGGGTGAAGCTAAAGGGAGAGAGAGAGAGAGAGAGAGAGAGAGAGAGAGAGAGAGAGAAAGCAAACCATTAGGGAATGAGAAGCCTGCAGAAAGCCATAATGGGAAAAGTAGCACAGCTCTGTGTACAAATAGGAGGCCCTCTGAGATACTACATTTTTCACATTTTCAGTGTACTATCACCACAACTTAAGGATTATTTAATAATATGAAAAGTGAAGTATAATAAAAATGCTCAGTGGTATAGAAGGAATTATATCAATATCTTCTTAGTTATAAAAAGCCTGGAAAATAGGAGAGAAAATGGATTCAGTTTGAAGTGTTTGGTTACACTATGAGCAGTTATTTTCTTCTTTCTTTCCTTCCTTTCTTCCATCCTTCCTTCCTCCTTCCCTCCTCCCCTTCCCTTTTTCCCTCCTTCCTCTCCTCTCCCTTCCTTTCTCCCTAGCTTTCTATAATTAATGCCTTTTTGTAAGTCAATAGTAATATACTATATATATTTAAGTAGGTATCTGAGAAGACAACATAATGTGGTTTTGTCATAGCAAAATGTTTCTTTTTGTGTAAACAGGTATGGTACTGTCCTCATTAAAACAAATTAAACTGTCAACTGAACTGCATATCTAATTATTAAATTTACAAGCAGCTTTGGAGCAATATGAAAAGAAATAATAACTAGAACTTAAAAAATGGAAGCCATGCAGTCTCAAATTGATAAAAGACATAAGGAAGACATTTATTAGTTATTAATTAGGCAATAGGGATATTTTTGACCCAATTTCCTTTTAGATCCTATAAACGTACACAAATACATATACTCCACAGCACCCACACACACGCATGTGCGTGCACACACACAGCACACTGAAAGGCATGCATAAATGAGTCCTTTAGAGAGCTTCCCTACCTACATTGTGTTTTCAGAGTAATGCTGTTACATATTTTGCCCAACTTTATTCCTTAATCCTGTTTCCTTGAATGCAGAATTACCATATCAGGGTGGGCAAGCTTGTATCTTTAGGTATTTAAACCTCTTTGGGAAGTATACAAAAGAATGCTTAGAAACTTTCTCTATGGAGAGGGTCTACTCACAGCTCTATTCAACTCATGACCAATGTGAGGTACTTGTAGATATGGAAACAAGTTATGTAACCTAATTGTTAATACAAAACAAGTTAGGTGCACAAGACATTGAACAAATAATTATTTTATCCATGGTTTATTCATGAATAAAGTAGGGCACTAGTCAAAAATATATGTAACTGGTAATATGCCTTGTATTTGAGAGACATTTAACAGAATATTTACATTATCCCTGTACTGCAAGCAGACTATGTACTGTCATGAAGTGTAAGTGTGATTCATGAAGATGAATTTTCTTTTCAAGAAATTCGAGTATGTGGGGCACTTGGGTGGCTCAGTTGGTTAAGCGTCCAACTTCGGTTCAGGTCATGATCTCACAGTTAGTGAGTTCAAGCCCCACATTGGGCTCTGTGCTGACGGCTCAGAGCCTGGAGCCTGCTTCAGATTCTGTGTCCCTGTCTCTCTCTGCCCCTCCCTCCTCACCCTCTGTCTGTCTCTCTCAAAAGTAAATAAAACATTAAAAAATTTAAAAAAAAGAAATTTGATTAGGAAAGTGGTTAATAAAAGTGGGCAAGACTAAGAGATTCAATACTAGGTGATTAAGAGGAATGATAGTTAACTACTTTACATTAAAAAAAACTTTTGTTAACGTTTATTTATGATTGAGAGACAGAGAGAGACAGAGCATGAGCATGGGAAGGGCAGAGAGAGGAGGAAACACAGAATTTGAATGAGGCTCCAGGCTCTGAGCTGTTAGCACAGAGCCTGATGCAGGGCTCGAACTCACAAACCATGAGATCATGACCTGAGCCTAAGCTGGGATGCTTAACCGACTGAGTCACCCAGGCGCCCCATCTACCTTACATTTTTAAAAGGCTCATTCTGGATTCTGGATTAATGATATGAGATATCATTTGAGAAGTCTCTGAGTTGATGGTAGGCAGTGGAGATACACAGAAATGGATTGATTCGCAAATTATTTTTGAGATAAAGCATTTGATGAGAGATTAGAAGTAATGTGTGAGAAAAGCCAAGGATGATCTAAAGTTTTTTGGGCTTTGTTTCTGAAAAAGCATGGTGGTGCCATTTCCTGGGATGAAAAAGAGTACAGGGTAGACAGGTTGAAGCTTGGGGAAGGAGATAATAGACTAGTTTGGGATATGTTAAGTTTAAGAAACCTATCAGACATTTAATTGCAGGTATGGAGGAGACATTTGGACAAACAAATCGAGAGGACAGCTTGCAGTACAAATGCGGATTTCAGAGAAGAGAGGCAGAGGATAAAGTATGATAAGGACTGAGAATTTCTATGGGAGTTAGTAACAGAAAGATCACTGTTGACATAGATAAGAGAGGTTTCAGTGAAGGGAAATGAGCATGAAACCTATTGGAAGGGGCTCATGACATAATCGAAAGAGATAAACTGGAGAAATAAGTGTAATCAATTTTGAGAATTTTTTTTGCTATAAATAAGAGCAGAAAAATGTAATAACTGGAGTGGGATGAGGGATCAAGATTGATTTTTGGTTTGTTTTTGTTTTTGTTTTCCTTTTCTAAGTGTGATATGATGCATTTGAAAGAAAACGTAAGTGGTACTGGATAGACGGATAATCGCTGGAATAATATTCTTGAGTCAGCAACAAGGGCTAGTTTTCTAGAACACAGAGGATGGTATCCAGAGCATGTCTTTAGACAGGAGAATGGGCAAGTCAATCAGAATGATGAGGAAAGACTGAGGATATGGACACAGATGTTAGTGCATAAATGTGGGATGCTTCTACTTTCTCAGAGAAGTAGATAGCAAAGTCATCATCTAAGAATGAGGTTGAGAAAGAAGGCACTGGAAGTTTGAAGAAAGAGAAGGTGAACAATTCCTAGTGAGTAGACTTGGATAGTGCACAGAGGATCTCCTCAAGAATCCATAAGAAACCAGGAATAATGATTGTCTTTGTGGAAGAGGCCTGATGAGGCTGAAGGTTGGCGTTGAGGAAAACAGAGTTAATAACAAATGGTGATGGAGTGAGTAAGAGCAAGCCTTTGTGGAACTCAGTGCTTCTTTAGGTCATCTCAAGGACCCTCACATTTAAACAAAATTGTGAATAATTTCCAGTGCTCTTATCCATATGCTGTACCTCTAGATCCAAAGCAGTTTTTCTAAAGTGTGCTTCCCAAACACCTGTATTAGAAACATCTGAGATACGTGTTAAAGCACAGTTTGCTATCACTCCAAGTATGTTCAGTCATCATCCCCTTGAATACAAAAGTTTGAAAATTACATTTTTGCTTCATAGGAAGTCATCAAAGGAAAAGTAAAGGTGATCAGATATCATTTTAGAAAGATTACCCTTGAAGTCCCAGAGAGAATAAACTCACTCTGTAGGAGTGGGCTTTCAGAAGCTACACTCACTGCTTGTCTTAGTAAGGAGTGTTGAACCAAGGCAATAGGAATAGAAAGCACAAATAAGATCTGAGACATACTTAAGAGGTGTTAGACCCTCTAGTACATGGCAACTCAACAGATGTTTGATGGGTAAGGGAATGGAAGGCTTGAAAAAATCTCAATTACTGACTGGCTTTGAGGGAATGCTGATCCCATAAATGAAGATCAGGGTTCATGATAAAAAGCAGAGTTTTTGGTGAGATGGGGCAGGTGGGAGGTGGGGAGAGCATTAAAATTCAGAAATGGATTTGTTACACTGTAAGTAGTACATCAGTGGATAGAACAAGATAAATATTTCTAATATGAACATGTCTTCTTCCTCTCCTCTGCATGGTTGGGGAATGGGTGGAGAGGAGGAAGCAGAGTGGGAAGGAAGGAGGGAGGAAAGTGAATTTTCTAGTTTTGTACTGAATTAAAAATTCTGTGAAGAACTATAGTTTCATTTCCATGAGAAAAATAAATTCACCAGTATTTGGGAAAAAAAGTAATTCTAGTGAAAATTCAGAGTCTATATTTTTTTATTGTGAGAGTTCTTTATTTCTCTTGGTGAACTTGGTGCTTCTTGAAGAACATAAGACATTAACATTTGATTTAAGGCAGCCTTTCTTAACTTACCAAATGGTAAGGATTTTGCATAAGAGGCTTGTACTATTCCTTTTTTCTTTAGCTTAGCTTGAATTTACCGTATCTATACATTTTAATAAAATATTATATTGGCTAACACAGAGGAGCTTTTACTTAAAAACTTATGCACTTATTAAAATAAACGTAGGCATTTAATTTCCATGGGATTATTTAGACGATAAAAACAAATTTATACTTATATAATAATTTAACAAATGAACAAACTGAGGCACAATGATACAACTCAGCATTTTGAGTCCTAGAGCAAGGGAAGAGCCCTTGAGTGTTCATTCTTCTATCATGCTCTGGTTAGTTTAAGCTCACCAAAGCATGAGAAAGAGTTTTGATGTGAATAAAACTAGACGGTGTCCTGCCTACCTTAATAGTATAATTATTTTGAAGTATATAAATCATACTAATTGAACTGTCACATATACTTACATTTTACTAAAATTCATTTTATATGTGTTTAACTGGCAATTTAGTTATAATCCAAAGCTAAACTACTTAGTCTGAGTCATTATAAATACTGTTAGGTTTGGGTTATGACAAGATTTAAATGAGTTTGAAAGCATTTTTGGGTCCATCAAAATTTCTATATTTAATTTTCTGGATTTGTTCAAACGTACTTTGGTCTGCTATAAAATGTTTTTTTTTGTTTTGTTTTTTTTTTTTTTTTAATCATTTGAATCCTGGTAACATCAAGATTGCGTTAAGATCATCCAAGGTCGTGATCCTGATACTTTTGGTTTTCACAGGGTGAAAACTGCACTGTAAATCAGTGCTCCTTCTTGCTATTAAATCACTCAAGTCACATTTCCCCCCAAGATGGTACAGATGTATAAATTGCTACTGCTGAAACTTCACTTTCCACCAGATGTTCAAGAAAGGCTAATATGCTTTCACCCTAAATACGGCTTAGTTGTTGCCTTTCTATAGAAAAATATGTGTTAGAAAGAGTAAGATGGCATCCTTAATGAAGGTGAAATTTGGTGTGGCCAAGTAGAAGAGGATGGGAAAATAACTGCAATGAATTAAATATATTTCTTGTAAGTGTTTCATATCATGTAGAACCTTTGAACACAAGAATCAAATTTCCAGGAGACACACTAACATGAAGATACTTTCACTTGTCCCTTTATAAATCCTCTTTTTCCTAAGAATGCCACCCAAATTTAGGAAGATGTGCCCAAGCACTCTCTTACAAATAGTCCACTATCAGTCCCCTCTCCGGACTAAAGGGGAGAGTAAGAGATTTGTTCCTTTAATTATGTCCACCCTTTGATTACTTCTATTACTGCACAGTCCCTATATCTGGCTATTAAATTGTGCAATTTTCCATCATCATAGAGTTGGGCTGCTTCAGTTTGAGCATACTGTACTCTGTCTTCTAATTCCAGTAAAGTCAATTATATAAAATCTTTTGCTTTTACAAAATGCTCTTTAGCACACTGGCTTCCTCGTAGCAGGCAGAGCCAAGCAAAAGAGAATTGTGGAACCTTTTCAGGTATAACTGTGTTCTGCTCAGCAGGTACATTTATTACTAATGGGTAAAATAGTCTCCCTTTTTAGCTACATAATGCTTTTGAAGCCTTCCGTTTTCTGGTTTTGATAGACATTCCGGTTACATTGAGAGAGGAAGGTGAATACCATTGATCACACTATGAAGCTGCCACAGGAGCACTTTTTTTTTTTTTTTAATCATTTGCTTTGCTTCATATGTCAGTGACTGCACTTGTCTTAATGGGCTAATTTTCATTGTGTACCGGAGTCCTCCCTGGCTTAAACAGTTGAGTCTGCTTACTGGTCTGTGCAAACACTTATAAGGAGAGGAGACTTCAATATTTTGGTTTCATATTTACAAAATAAATGAGCAGAAAGGATGCCATCGATCACTTTGGTGCATATAGTGTAAAACAGATACGCTCTGTAATTCTGGCATCAGTTAAATTTGAATTCTTAATGCTGATGGATTGTTTTGCCTTTTCCCCCCTAGACATCTACTTACCCATGAATAAATAATACAGAGTCATATGCAGATTCATGGCCAACTTAAGCCAATACTTGAGAAAACATTCTTTGCTAACAATGACTAATTGTACCTTTGAGGAAATGTGGTGATTTTGGAGGAAGGTTGCGGGGAAGATAGTCCCATGTACTATGTATTATGATATTCTCCATCTGAGCCCAGTATTTCCATGAACGCTTTAGGGTGTAAAGGGAGTGAATCCAGTGGATCCAACAAACTTTTTATTCTGGGCGTTTACCATCTTGCTATTCAAAGTGAGGTGCATGTACCAATAGACTTTAACGGCAAGAACTTCCCCTGGGAACATGGTAAAAACAGAGAATCTCAGGTCCAAAACTACTCAATCTGTGTTTTAAATGCATATTAAGTGCTGGAAATCCTTGCCTCCCAGACCTGTTTCCGCCCTCTCTCTGACTTGTTTGTTGTACTCTCTTGAATTCAAAGCGTAGAATCAAGCTGATTACTTACTATCTTGAATTCTCTCTGTGGGGAGAGCATATGCCTAAGGAGGTAATTCTCTTCTTTACAAAGTGTCACTTAGGAGTGATTGAGCTACTTCTTCCACCACAATTTCAAAAATGTTTATGGAATTATATTTGGTGAGTTAGACATGCTTTATGCCAGGTATGAGACATTTTATTTTGGATAGCTGTGTGCAAGTGTGACATCACATTTCAGTTTCTAGCAAGAACAACTAACTTTTTCCTCACGATTCCCTGACTACCAACTGTTAAAGTGTGGGGGTAGTGGAAAGCCACTGAATTCATTTAACTCAACTCCTCTTATGTGGTAGAAAATAGGAATGCTTTTTTACCTTAGCTCTGAGTAATGGCAGTAACTAGCATGCTTTGAGGGACGGATCTGAAAGGCTCTAAAGCTTGTGATGTCTCCATTTTTCTCTGTGTTTCAGGAACTTAAGGCATTAAAAGACTTTTAAATGTTTGAATCATAGACCAGAGTTTCTCAAACATGTCTGCACATTAGAATCACTTGGCATCTTCAAAATATTCCAAAGCTCAGACCACATTCCAGACCAATTAAGCCACAGTCTCTGGGGGTGGTATGCAGACATCAACTTTTTCTTGATGTTCGTAGCTAATTTTAATGTTTAGACAATTTGGGGAACTATTGTCATGCATAAAAATGTTATCGTGGATGATTTCAACTCCCGGATTTAGTTCCCCTGATCTTTCCATTGAATTTCATCCTGAGGCAAACAGCTCGGGTCCCAACAAAACTTCCCAAATGAATGTCCTTCCCGAATTCTGTGTTTCTGATAATGGCACTTTCATTATCCAAATCATAAAGGTTTAAGCTGCCAAAAATTAGCTTTCACTTTTTCTCTTTTAAATGTTATGCCTCATCTCTCTAATTTGGTCTCTTCAAATAAGTATGTTAAGAATTGGGGCTGGGGTTTAGTTATTAATTTTTACCCCTGTACAGATTTTTCTGAATAATTTATAGTGGTGTATTAGTAAAGGGGCTAGGGAGAGACATAATTTATAGTATTTGCCAATTTCCGTAGTGTAAATTCTCCCGTGATGGCAATGATGGCTTGTGAGAGTCAGAACACTTACCAGTCAGCTCTTGCAAGCTGGCGTGAGCTGGCTCCAGAGCACCCCTGAATCAGGTGCTCAAAAAATGCAGGTGCTGAATAGGATCACTGAGTGAGGAATAGGAAAACTAGGGCAAGGGCTCTGATTACACGTGGATTTTGACATTAACATCTGTTCACTTGTATGTTAAATTGTTTAACTTTATATTCCAATATGCTCATTTATTTAATAACTAAAGAAAAATTAGCATTTGGTACTCTCATATTGTTTCTTCACAATTTACCTCAAAATTGCATATAGCTTAATGCAATTGACGTTGGACCTAAAGTAGCTATTGATTAATTCTCTAGGCGCTGTATGACATTTCTTGGAAACAAAAAGGACTATACATACACATAAAACAATAAACTAAAATTGTGGGCCTCACATTTTGTGCATATTGCATTAATGTCATGATGTCTCCTGCAAGGAAAACAAAATCACAATCCATGTTAAGCATATTAATTTTTTTGGCAGAGCTGATTTTATGGACACTCAGGTTTTAACATGGATTAGAAGGGGTATGCATTTGCAGTGTTAGTCATTTAAACTAAAACCATTATTTTGCTGACCCATTATTTCAAGATCAATATTACTTCTCAACATTTTCTTTTCCATTCAACACAAAACACTAATTTGAATTCAGTGAAGTCTGAGAATAGAAACCTACAGTATCCCAGAGGAACTTGAAGATTAAAAAGTATTTTTGGCTAAAGATGATTTATTTCATTTTGATATAACTGAAACTATGCAACGGGAATTTTCTAAAATGCAACAAATGTGATTTGTAGTCTTCAATTCCACATGAATGAATAATCAAAGAAGTATGTGAATCAGGCATAATCTTTTAAGAAGGCTTAATGTGGTAGTGATGTCTTAGGAACTGACTCCCGATTAATTTATTTTAGCATTTTGAAGACAGTCTCTTGAGGCATTCCTTAGTGGTGGGCAGGCAGACAAGGTGCATTCAAAATTGTTGACCAGCATTAACCTTCCTTGTTTTCACATCTAATAATTTGTCTGAACGGATATGAAAAACCTTTGACCACTTTCTCTTGTGGTGTTCGCCCCATAAATGTTAGTAATCTAAACAGTATTATTTTTAAACATGAAGTAACAACCAGAGTGGAGGTAGAAGCTTCCAGTGTTGTCATCTCTGCCGAGATTCTATAATGATTAGGATGGTGTCACCAGTGAAGGGCTTACATGCTGGAGTAGTTTAGGCAATTTTGCAGGTGTTGAGCGAGAGAAGAGTCTACAGCTCCTGCCGTCTCTGTCACTCAGCAGCTATACCTGTCTCTCCCACTGACTCATCTATGTGACCTTGGAAAAAGTCACTTAAAACCCCAGGTTTCTTTATTCTGATATCTTTAAAACAGGAAATAGGTTTATATTTAACCATCTCATAGTAACCTTGGTACAACATCCATTCAACACTTTGCAGTCCCCATAAGAAAAGGCCAAGCCTTTTTATAATTTTTTGTTATCTGTGAGTTATGTTGTTATGTTTGAAATTTGAATTTCCCCTCACTTGGAAGTGTTCCTGAATACCCACCATTTCTTTCCACAATTATTGACATCCTACTGTCACCTTAGATAGAGAAAATTCTTATTAAGTAAGCCATATTGGGCTGGCTTAGAGTTCATGTTTTCCTATTTCTTGTTCAAGTAGCTCCAGGCTGATAAAGCTCTTAAATTAGGAGAGGTAACAGTCCTACATTTAGATATTTATATTATATTCCTAAATTATAAACTGCTTTCCTATTTTTCTTATCTCTCCTATTATTTAAGTCTATACCTCAGTGTATTTTACTTGATAGTGTCATTGATTTTCTGTCATACTAATTTCAGTTGTATATTTCAAGCAACACAAACAATATGTTTTATAAGTCTAGACGTAAGTCATTGCCTAGCCCCAAACCTGAAAACAATTAAATAGTATATGATAAAGATATTAAACTAGCGCTATTGATTTGACACATGAGACCGTTCAAATGTCATGTTAGTTTTCTTACTGGTGTTGTTCCTCACTTCTTTAATCTGGAATACAGATCCTCTTTAAATAAACAAAACAAACTGCAGCTACAAAGTGGAGGTGGGGTTTAGATAATGTCACTCTGCATAAGCAAAGCAGTTGTCCACCTCCTCACCATATTTTCGTGTGCTGTGTATGATTTACATAATTTGTATAAATGTTAAATGTTAAAGGATTCGAAAGCAATCCCAGTGCAAACTTTGAATCTAGAATGCAATTTGATATGCAGATATTTATTAGATGCTATAACGTTAAACATTAATGTATAGCTTTAAGCATGATAATACATTTTGTCTTCAAACTCATTAGGAATGTGAGGTAAACGGTTAGATACCGAAGTGGAAATCTTCTGCCTTTCTCACACTCCTCTAAAAACAAACTATTTTTTTTCTATTATTATTTTTTTGTGGGTTGTCATCTATTTTATGGTTTTATATTTTTAAGCCCTCCAGAAATTTACATCAGTGAATAGACTTTCAATTTATTAACTCGAACTTAAAAGCTATTAAACTCCAAGAGTTGTTTTTCTTCAATTCAAAAATAAAACCTCATGTCATTTCGATCAATAGCATCCACATGGAAGGCAGAAATAAACATCTTTCTATTTTTCATTCAGAGATGATACCAATGTCATAAATGCTGTCAATTCTCTATTTCTCTGCACTATTGAACTAGGTGACAGTCGTGGTTAGGAACTGGACCCTCTAACACTGTAAACAACCCTGAAGCAGAACCCCATAAGTGCACATGCTTCTGTGACTCAGCTGGTTGGATTCTTTTCCTCTGGGTCAACCTCTCCACGGGCAACAACTTACCACAGGCTTAATATCTTCCACCTGGAACATCAGGCCCCTGAAAGTAGTATTTCCTGCAGTTTCAACTGAAAACAGACAACTCTGAATTATAAGTTGTTATTTTCAAAAGTCAGAAGCAGCATCTCTGGGTCCTTGTGGAGTTAAAGTACCCCTATCCCTATGCTCCAAAAAGCATATCACTTTGATTCCATGTAATGGCCCTGATATATTTGTCGCTAGCTTCGGGCTTTCCTACCGCATAAACATTACTGCCTCCTGCAGAATGTCACCTTAGTCGAGAGCAGCAACGTACAACTGACATAATTTGAATTAGAGTATTTCATTTTTAAACTAAATGGCTAGGCCTAATGTATAATGATAGTCTTTTCTCATGGGAAAATTTGGGAATGTAGAAATTGTAATGCACAGGAAGTTTGTAGTCTTTGAATGTCACCATTTGCCCTTTCAGTAAATAATCCAAACTGCCTTAAATAAGATTTTGTATGGGGTCAGGGTGCTTTTCCAACTGTACTGGTGATGCATGTAGCCTGATTACCTTCCACCACACGATCAGTTCCGTCAATTAACTTATCTACCCACATGTAGATAAGTTAAAGACTTTATATTACCTTTGGAAGTGATGGATAAAGCCGGAGAGAGATGGAGAAAGTAAGGAAAGCAGTAGAAATCAGCAAAATGTAGGACAACGGAAAAGGATGTGTTCTCCTTGTACCTTAGCGTCAGCTGGAGGTGTCATGGCTTCCTGAGGTGAGGTTGAATTCAATACATAAGTTCCTTTGTACTGAAGATAATTCTCTGTTCAAAAGATGAAATATTTGGGGAGCATACATTGTTAGCTCTAAATATGCATGCTGTCTGGTTTCTGTTTAATTTAGATGTCATTATATTTAAGTAAATATGAATAAAATTATGAACTGAAAGAAGTTAAGTAAAAAACTAAACAATTTAAGCTATTTATAACTGCATATAATAGGTAAAGTTGAATAAAAACAAAGTACAAAAAAACGGCTCAGGTATTATATATGATTGAGGAGAGTTGATACCAGGTTTTAGAGTGATAACTTTTATTCTCTGCAAGATAATCATTATCAGAAAAAGCACAATTTGTTTATCTGCATGTACCAGTTTGTTAGGTACCGTACAGAGCTAATTCACTGACATGGTTCCAAATTCTTAGGACCTTAGGATGTACAACTGGTAACAATAAAAACATATATAAAGGACTCACCAACAACAAAGAACAAAACTGAGAAAAGGATGAGTTAAGTCACATTAAGGTATATCATTCAGGGACTAGAGAAGGTAGTTTTAGGGGTAACATGTATAAAGAAAATGAGCCAATAAAAATTTCTCAGGGAAAACGCTTCCTAGAGTAGAGGAAGGTTATGGGAGTTAGTCAGTGTGCTTGGGGCTATGAGGAAAATGTTGAAATCTCAATACTTAAAATAAAAAATGGCTCAGCATAACTCAGTGGTTGCCAACTTTGCTGTATTTTGCAATTACCTGGGGATCTTTTAAAAATACTAATGCCTGGCTTTCACTTCACAACATTCTGATTTGATTATTATGGGGTATGAGCTAGGCACTGGGATTTTCAAAAGCTTCCTAGCCTATTTTGAGGTACAGCAGTTTGGGGGGATCACTGGCATGAATGTGATACCCTCTAAAAAGTGAAATATATCAGGGAGGCTTTTTTCATTTTTGAATAGGCAGTAACTTTGTATTTACAGCTTTTATTAATTGTATTTAAATGTAAATATACCTTGTATTTTAAAATTAGATATGCTTTCTAACTACTTGGATTCAAAAAGCAATACGGGTTATTTGGGTTGTCAACAGCTGGCAGATGCATTTAATGAAATTCTATATAGCATTCAAAATGAACATATTGAAGGCTTACATATTAATGAGGATAAGTATCAAAATAAACTTTTTAGAGAAGGAAAACTCAAGAAACATTGGCATAGTATGATAACATCCATATAAATTATAAAATGATGTAAAATAATTGTTCTTGTTTAAGAATATGTAATAAACATACAACACATGGAAAGGCATAACATTCACTAAATTTAGGATAGTGATTACTTCTAGGAAATTTGGGAAGAAATAGAATGATAAAGGGGTACTCAGTTGTTATCTTTAACTCCTTTAAATAATATCCCAATCAAATATAGCAAAATGATAAGATTTGGAAAGGCTGATGGTAATACATATGTGTCTGTTATATTATTCTTTATAGTTTTCCCTGTACTTAACATGTTCCATAACTTTAACTAGTGATGTTGGGAAAACTGGACGACCACATGCAAAAGAATGAAATTGAACTTTATCTTACATTGTCTACAAAAATCAATCCAAAAGGATTAAAAGGCTTACACATAAGACCCAAAACCAATGAAACTCCTAGAAGAAACATAGGCAAAAAATGTTTGGAAATGACATTTAACGCATAGGCAACAAAAACAAAGTTAAATAAGCAGGACTACAGCAATCTAAAGCTTCTGCAGGCAAAGGATACAATTGACAAAATGAAGAGACAACCCTTGAGATGTTAGAAAATATTTACAAACCATCTGTTAAAGGGTTAATATCCAAAATGTATAAAGAACTCACAAAACTAAACTGCAAAAAACCCCCAAATAATCCCACTAAAAATGGGCAAAAGACCTAAACAGACATCTTTCCAAAGAAGATATACACATGACCAATAGATATATAAAATGTGCCCAACATTGATGATCGTCAAGGAAATGTGAATCAAAACCACAATGAGATATCACACCTCACACCTGTAGAAATGGGTGTTATCAGAAAATCAGAAGATACCAGTTTTTGATATGATGGCAGATAAACAGAAACCCCTGGGCACTGTTGCTGGGAATGTAAATTAGTACAGCTACTATAGAAAACAGTATGGGGCTTCCTCAAGAAATTAAAAATAGAACTACGATACAATCCAGCAATCCCATTTCTGGGTATATATCCACTATTCCTGAGAGATATTTCAACTCCCATATTCATTCATAGCATTTTTCACAATGGCCAAGATATGGAAACAGCCTAAGTATCCATCCACAGATGACTGCTGTATATCACATTTTCTTTGTCCATTCACACATATATAATAGAATATTATTCAGCCTTAAAAAAGAGGGAAATCCTGCCATTCATGACAGCCTGGATGAACTTGGAATATATTGTGCTAAATGAAACAAGTCAGATACACAAAGACAAATATCACATGATTTAACTTACATGTATAATTTTTAAAAAATAGCTCAAATTCCTAGTAAGAGAGAGTAGAATGATGGTTACTGGAGTTTGGGGCTAAAAAAAGGAAGATATGATCAAATGTTACAAACTTTCAGAGATCTAATGTAAAGCATGGTGACTATCGTTAATAATAATGTATAGTTGAAATTGGATAAGACCTGAACTGTTCTCACCACAAATACACAAAAGATCACTCTGAGAAGTTATGGATATGTTGATTAGCTTATGGTAAATATTTCACAATGTAATCAAATCAAAACATCACGGTGAATACCTTAAATATATACATTCTTGTCAAAAATAAATAATTTTTTTAAAATTCCATAGAAAAAGTAAAAGATTCCTTCCAATTTTACTGTTATTTAAACTATACAAGAAGAAATTAGGTTGTGATGGTTGGAAGAAAAAAATAAAAAATTCCAAACTGAATCGGTTATAACATATTTTTAACAATTTAACAAGCTGGGAAAGAATTGGGATACTGCAGTCTTTTCATAGGGGAACTGAGACTCAGAGTCGGATTTTAATACAGTAAAACCAAACCAAGAAGAAACTCAATAGAGACAATTTATCCAATCTATATTTATCCAATTCTTTATTACTAGAATGTGGGTTTTCTTAATTTTTGGCTTGAATTTTCTGGATAACTTTATTAAATTTTTATTTTTTGTAAATATTCAACCATCAAATAGAAAACATTTTATTTTTGTTTTTGGATTATTCAAATATATTACAATGTGTTCATTATAAACTTTTCATAATATTTTCTAACAGCAGTTCTAAACTCTCTTTGTTAAGAGATCTCTTTGAGATATTTGAAAATCAATGGACCCTCAACACAGAAAAATGCAATATTGTTCATACAATTTCATAGCTTGTGTAAACCACTCTGCAATTGCTACATGGGCTCCAAACTGAGTATCTTATCTTTAGACTAAAATAACCTTGAAAATTAAGGTGCCTGCTGGCTCGGTCAGTTAAGTGCCCTACTTTGACCCAGGTCATGATCTCATAGTTAGTGAGTTCGAGCCCTGCGTTGGGCTTTGTGCTAACAGCTCAGAGCCTGGAGCCTGCTTCAGATGCTGTGTCTCCCCCTCTCTCTCTGCCACTCCCTTACTTGTGCTCTGTCTCTCTCTCTGTCTCCCCCTCTCAAAAATGAATAATAAACATTAAAGCAATTTATAAAATACCCTTGAAAATAGTCTTTGTTTTCTTTCCTTTTTTTTAGCATTTGAAAATTTAACATAAGGCATCATGATTAGATATTTTCACTTAAGATGAATACTAACAATTAAAAAGGTAAAATATTACTTTCCAAGTTTGGGAACCAATGTAAGAAATTAAATATTATAAGTGAAGAGAAACTCCTTCAGCATCACATGCACACTGTTGCTCTAAAAATACAAATCTGGTAAATATGAATGGTCACACCGAGCAATTTAAAATAGAAAAAGTCCAAATTGGAAGAATTGCCCAACTGGAATTAACCAGAATTTATTCACTTATTTTTTAATACTTTCAGTCTAAAAATATTTATTGGGAATCTAATAAGTAAGTGCCTTATATTGGGCCAAGATTAAAGCATACTAGTTTTCCTTTGCTATCTGGCACAGTATGGGAACAACAAGGAATATTCTTAATAGAATTTTGTGTGTTTATTATAAAAATACTAAAAACTATTGTGAAAATGTTGTTATGAGTATAAAAAAATGAACATTTTTATGTGGGGGGAAGAAGAATTTGTGCAAAAAACAATTCTATTTTATGTAACATTTTAGGTTTTAAAATATGGAAATATATGAGTGAGAAGGCAAGGAATTGTTGATCAGTGTCAACAAAAGAATAATACCTTAGACTGGGGTTAAGAGAATTTAAATGAGTAAATATAAACAGAAAAAAGTATAATAGTTTATTTTGCAATTAAATCATTAAACCCCTCATTGAATTAGGTAGGTAATGATCTTACCTTGACTTTTTTGTATAACTGCAGAAATATGTGAAAAGAAAATCAGCAAACATTTCTAAAAGACATAAACATATCAGAGAAAATTAACACAAATAATTGCTATACTAAAATACTTACCTAATTGGAAAAAATAATCCTCATTGTTCCTCAACAGAATTTCCTCATATTAAGATAGAAACTTGATAATTTTTATAATTACACATTCAAGAGGATCAACTAACAAGCTCTGAGGACAAACTCCTATCTCAGAATTAACTTTCCCTAGATTTTGCCAAAAAATGATATGCAAAGATCATGTTTTCCAGGAAGAAAGAAAACTTTACCAGTAATCCCCTGACCTTTATGTTTCACCCCTTCTTCTACAAAAGAGCTTGTCTGGGTCTCTTTTCTTCAAGTCCTCTGTGACTTCAGGCAATGCATCTTTAAGGGATAAGAAGATCACAGCCCCCCATATGTCTTTAGTATACATTCCCATTGAGTGGGAAGGAAGGAATGGTTCCTGCATTGGTACTGCTTCCGTTTGTCCATCATACAGCATTGGGGAGGTCAAATTTTATTTATGTTTTGCATAGACAGAGAACAGAGATCCTTATGAGCTTTTTTATTACCGTTCTGTGATTTGTATATTTAGTGCATCTATGAATGTTCTTAAATATTATAGGTGCTAATTAAAAATCTGATGGTGAGGAAATTCAAGTTTGCTATTTTTTTTCTCCTACATTGTACCTCATTATATTTTATTTGCTCAGATATAAACTTTTATGTAGCTGTAAGAATAATGTTTTTTTGTTGTTGTTGTTAAACTATCCCATAAACTGCATATTATTTTTAGGAAGAAAATGCATTCTTTTAAAGAAACAAGTCTTTGTTTGGAGACTTTTTCCCCCAGATTAGAGGATATATTTTATCTTTATTCTATAATTATGAAATATCCTTATTAGAAAAGCCAAAAAAAGAAGGTCTTGTAAAGTTTTTAGTTCCAGGACTATACATTTATATGTAAAATAAAGTGATTGTGCTGTAAAAATATCATAGTTATTATTCCAGAGACAAATATCATAGTTTTCTCTAATTAAAAAAACTGTCATGTGTGCTTTTGGGATTGATTATTGATAATGAGATGAGTTGGGATGAAAGGATTTATTTTGTTTATTTTTATTCCTGAATTATTACTAATGTGGTATATGTACAAATCAGTAATAATTCAAAAATATTATTCTTAATAACTCAGGAATTAAGCCCAACTTTGACCAATGTAGAATCCATTGATGTCCTAATTTCAAATTCTCAAAAGAAATCTGATTTAGCCCAGCTTGGGCCTTGTACCACAGCAGAAACATGGCTACTAGTTGCCTCCAAAATGACATTTCCACAGATGTCCCCATGGGTGTCCGCAGTGGCTGCAGGATTACTGGGAAGAGGAGCTGATTTAATTAACTTCAAGAGTGTTTATGTTAGCACACTTAAAAGTAATTCATCATTATAATAGGCACTGGAGGAACAAAGAAGGAGAACCAGCCTGCCTTTGATGAAGCTAGTGATTTCCTGGGGATAGATTATAGTTCTGGGACTTGCAAAAAGGAAATATTAGAGAACAATATGACATAGGATCTTACTATGTTGAAAGTGTGTTTGACAGCCAGTGAAAAGAGTAGCTTTCTAGGTCAGCTCACTTTGTTGAGGACAGCTTTATGTAGGAAGTTAGACTTGAGATTTTCATTGAAAATAGTGGAGTCAGATTTTTTTTTTTTTTAAGGGCAGGATTTTATATGGGCAGACATAAGAGAGAAGATTTTAAGATTTAGTTTAGGTTTCACCTTTTCCTGATTCTTGCAAGCTGAGTTAAAAGTCCTTTCAAATTCTCTTCTAACACACCTTATTTGTAGTATATGCTGCCATGTAATTAAGTAATGTCTGTCTTCCAACTTGACTGGGGATATCCTGAGGACAGAACAGTGGTTTAGTCTGCATTTCTAGTGTTTAGCACGGTGTGGGGATCTCTTCCTAAAATGTGGACTGTTTGACTGGACGGACAGACAGATAGATGGGCAGATGGATGGGATGGGATGGGATGGATGGATGGATGGATGGATGGATGGTGGATGGAAGGATGGATATATTTTACGTGAAAAAATTGACTTGGTCAAAGTCATGTAAGAAAGGATACCTAGCGAATAGTTGTAAAAGTCAGGGCAATATCCTATCTGAAACAGTATATATTTAGTTAAAGTTCTATATTTGGTTGTATAGGTAAAGTGAAATCTATATATGGCGCTTCTCAGAGGCCACAGATGTGAGTCTGCACCTGACCAAAGAAGCTTTGAAAAAGTCATCAAGAGCTCTTAGGAGAGTGGCATCATGAAAGTAGTAATTTGAGCAGACTGAAAGACTAGTGACTAGGAGCCTACTGTAGTAATCTGAGCATACAGCAATGAGGTCATAGACCAGAAAAGTAGCAGTGAGGACGTAGCAGTTCAGACAAGGTCTAGAACACTCTGAAGATAGGATCTCCAGGAAATATATATACATATATATATTATAAATGTGGATGATGAAGAGGGAACAGTAAGAAATCCATCCAAAATTTTGAGTTTGCCTGTTGGGAAAATGGTAAAATATTGGCAGAATGGAAAACTGCCAAAGATAGTTTGCTTGAGGTAGGTGGCTAATAAGCTATGCTTTGGACCTATCAAACATAATATAGAATGAATTTTAAATAATATAATTTAATAGCAATAACAAAAACCAGTTATGGGCCACATTATTAGAATAATGAAGAAGCCCTTTCCCCCTCCTCAGAAAGCATCATTTTCTCCCTGTGCAACCTACATGCGGCAATTTTGCATTCTTCCTGTCAGCTACAATATCAAGATATTTTCTCTTGGATATTAGCAGATGGAGTTGTTATCCATTAAAGTGATATGTTCATGTCTTCCAGAGGATTATTGAAGACATAAGGGTCATCAAGCCTCAAAAGAACATTTGAGAATTAGGGGCCCCATGACAGGTGAGACCTTCGCTCAAGCTTAAAAACAAACAACCAAACAGAAACACTGAAGGAAATCTTGTCAACATTATCAAAATTATTGCAAAAGATAGTAATTGTCATTATTAACTTTGGACTCTAATAGTATGTAAATTTATTATAAGTTCCTAAATAGTCTAGTGAAAAGAGTATATCATAGGATCTCGAATATCATAGGATCTCCAATTTATAACTCTAGATGAATTTTTGACGTGTTGATAGTGTACTTTGGATTTTGTGTATTCGTTTTTTTCTTTTTAAAACATTTTTTAACGTTTATTTATTTTTGAGAGACAGATTGCCAGCAGGGGAGGGGCAGAGAGAGAGGGAGACACAGAATCTGTAACAGGTTCCAGGCTCTGAGCTGTCAGCACAGAGCCCAATGTGGGGCTCAAACCCACCAACTGTGAGATCATGACCTGAGCTGAAGTCAGATGCTTAACTGACTGAGCCACCCAGGTGCTCCTATGCATTCATTTTTAATAGAGCACTTTCTAGATACCTAGTTACAAAAATGCTTGATTTTTAGTCTTGCATGTTTCACTTGCTAGCTTTGTGACTTCTGGGAATTGATGTGGTCTTTCTAAACCTTAGATTCCTCATTTGTAAACAGTTTTCTGAATGTGCATGAATATTGAATACAAAATGCACTGAATACAAACAATTGCTAGCATTATTTTATATAAATATTACTTTAAAGTTTTGTTAAACTAATTAACAATAACTTTGCAAATATTAAGTAAATAATAGTTTAGTAGATAAAGGTATGTTGAAATTAATCAGTTATTTTTATTAAAAATTTTTTAATGTTTTTTTTTGAGAGAGATAGAGAGAGAGAGATTGAGTGAGAGCAGGGGAGAGCAGAGAGAGAGAGAGACACAGGATCTGAAACAGGTTCCAGGCTCTGAGCTGTCAGCACAGAGCCCGATGCGGGGCTCGAACTCACAAACTGTGTGATTGTGACCTGAGCTGGAATCAGATGCTCAACCGACTGAGCCACTCAGGTGCCCCAATCAAAGTTATTCTTATGCTCAGGTTTATATTAAAATGTCACCATAGCTCATGCTTGGGACATTATAACTTGAAAGAATAGATCCTATTTACTATTTTGCAAAGCCAGATTAAGTAAACTATATCAAAACACATCCAGCAAAATAGAATTCTGTGAAATATGAAGAATAGACAGTTGTGTAAATTAGGTTTATACATTTCCTAAATTTTATTCTGTAAAAGTATTTTCTTCCCTCTTTTTGTGTAGAATAGACCTGGGTTTAGAAATACAGTTTTTTGAGAATTTTAATAGCCATTAATTTCCTAAACTATCAGAAATTTTGGCATAAAAATTACATAAAATATTGATTACAATTTGACATTAGTAATGTCACAACTCTGAATACACTCGGGCCAACAGCAGTGTTCAAACATGCTCTTGTATGTCCAAAAGCATGCTTATTCTCCCTCTCTACTGCTCTCCAGTATCTTCCAATTGAAATGTGATGGATCTTCCTGCCTCCTTGTAAATGTTCAATCTTCTTTCAAAGCGTCTGCAGAGTCTTCCAGCCAACAGGAAAGTGCTTTCCCTTCTCTGACTCATCATTGCCCGATAGTCAGAATTCTCTGGAAAATATCCTGTCATTCATTGTCGTTAGTTACTTGTGTTCTCATGTTTGTAGTAATGAAAGTTTCTTGGAGGCAGGGACTCCTTGGTAGTGATGTCTGAATCTTATAGCATATTGTATAAGAGCATATATATATATATATATATATATATATATATATATATATATATAATAGGTGTTCATTAACTATGTTTTGTTAAATTGTTGCAAAACAATTAGTTTATGGTGCTTTTAACTACTTGCACACAATCTAGATTTTGTACAATTTGAAATATTATGAATAAAATCAACTGATGACTACTGACATTTTCTTGGATCAGATTCGGTTTTCTATATTTTTCATTGTTTCTTTATTCTTTGAAAATAATGAACTCCTTTGAAGGGAACGATTGGAAGTACTAAAGTCTAAACTTCTACTGCCTTCTTTATAGTTTATGATGGCAATTTTCAAAACAATGTTCCTGTCTATTGTGTAGAGAAGGTAAGACTCATCGAGGTGATGGAATATTCAACTGTTCTATGCTTTAGAAGTCACAAATAATTGCTTATGTACAATTAATATAATTAGTACATGTAGGAAAACTTTTTCTAACCCTTAAAAAGAATCATGTATGGAGTCATGGTACTCATATTTGTTTAAGCAATATTATAATATGCCTACACTCAAGTGAAATTGGGAAAGAGAAGTCTGATAAAATTCTAGAAAGGTATTATGCATACATTTAAATACATTTTGATTATTTCACTCATTTTGAAAACCTGCCAAACAGATATTGGTATTTTTTTATTAATTAAAGTTTTCTTTAACTTTACACTATATTTGTAAGATAGGATTTTCTTAACACTCATGTGAGGTGCTCAGGGCAGTATTAACGACACTATTATACCCATAATACAGTGGAAGACGATAAAGTTCAGGTGACAGGCCCTGTAGTCCCAAAGCAGAACAAAATACCAACTCCAGATCATTGTTTTCTTTCAACAAAAAAAATCTGCATTCTAAACCGAATACAGTAGAAGAAACAGGAGGAAAGAAGGCAGACAGGAAGACACAATAGGGAGAAATAAAAGGAAGAAGAAATAATCACTTTGAAGTTATACCGTGACATTAGATGGCATATTTAAGCATGAAATAATATTAAGTTTTACTCTTGTTAATGTTCCTGTTTGTCTGAAACATTCTGAAGGCCTTTCCCTGGTTACATGTTTAAATACTAGTGGCTAATTGGGTGTTTCTTATTAAAGTACCTTAAAATATTGACTTTTTTTCCTTTTTCAGTTCCAGTCAGTTTTTCATAGAAGATTGTATAAGCTCACTAGGAGGAGCAGATTATTTTATCCCTTTGTCTCTTGCTGAGCTGCATTAAGAGGACTGTCTGGACTATTAAATTTCTTTATATCAAAGGCTTATCACCTCTACTAGGGGCTGAAAGGTTGATTGAAACTAAGAATTGGACAGCTAATAGGGCCAAAAGCACCAAAATGTGGCTGATAAATTTCCATGATAGATATTTTTTCAGCTAGAATTATTTCATGTTTCAAAGAAGGTCTTGCAGTATAACTTAATTAATTTCCTTGAAACAAATCTACTAACTTGATTGGCTGAAAAAATTATTTGAAAGCCAAAAACAGTAAGCAGCAAATGTCTTAGTTCTTTGTGTTATAAAGCAATAGATGTTCCTTTCGGCTGTATTTCTAAGTATTTTCCTTTCGTTAATGTGGTACTTTTGACATATGGTCTAATTTACCTTTGTTAGCCCACAATTAAATCCTGTCCCAGTTTCTTTGATGTAGTATTATCAAAACTGCATGTGCTCTTATACATACCTCCAAGATAGGTCGGTACATGCAATTTGAAAGACTTTCTTTTCACACTAAGATTTTTAACCTGTCCTCATAACTCAGTTTCTTTAATCCTAGGATTAACCTAGCTACAATTCTGGGGAATCTTTTCTTTAAAGTGTTGCAATGTCTTTTTGCTATGTAGTGAAAAGAACTAACACAGGACTCCAATTAGGGCCTGACCCTTACGATGTGAAATGCAGCTTTCACTCAGTTTATCTCACACCTACACGTGGACCGTGCATACACATTCACTACACACAATGTACGGCTCTGTCTCTGGGGATGTAATTGGAGTTCTGTGGGTCTGAACCATCAAAAATATACTTCTATAGCTGCTTTTCACAAAGCTATGTGAATTTCTGGCATTAGGTCATCCATAAATACTACCCGACATAGATTTTCACATCTCAAATCCACCACTTTCTTGGACTTGAATTTGTGTCTATTTTGGTCTGAGAAATTCCTTTTTCAAGAGTCAATAACTAAATTTCTCACTAGCTTTTTTATCTTTTTTACTGGCTAATGAGGAAAAAACAGGAACCAATTCAGCCAAACATCAGGACTTAATTACAGTGTGATAACTAAATGATTAAGGCGTAAATGACTAAGGTGAAGTTCATATAATGAGAAAGAGGTAGAATGTTGTTGCTCTCTAACATAATAGAAACTACTCAGATACAATGTCACACTACGTGGTATTTTTTCAGTACTTGAAAATTGATTAGTGATTTGTAAAACATGAAAGATCAAGATGTCATCATGTTTTACTTTGTCCTTGCAACATTAAACTGAATTTGTTAGATACTCAGGTTTAAAAATTATAAGATGACTTTTATTCACTTTATTTGTTACTATTTTTTCAAGCAATTCTAATAACAGATTATCTTTGTCCCAGATAACCATACTTTCTGTTTTGATTTTATTAAGTTCTGTAACCTGTAAGTACCTGGCATTTTTAAAGAACTACAATAAGTGACAAACTGATAAAAAAGAACTGAGTTCTGATTACCTCATAGAGATTTAATTGAGCACAGAATATTAAAACATTAAGTAGAAAGGAATGTGAAATGATTTTTTTTATAGAAAGAAAAAAGTCACAAGTAAATTTCTTGGGAAAAGCTGCATTAGTATGGGCAGATTCCTCTGACATAGACTCATAATATGTGGTAATTATTCCCAGTTATGTTTCTTAAGCATTAACAGTTTATTATGAACACAGTGCAATTTATAAGCCTAATATTAGACTCAAATCTCCCAGGCTATTAGCTATGTTAACTCTGACTACACATGTTCAAGCAGAGTTGTGTTGCAGATATCGCAAAATAAAGGCTTAATTGATAAAGGAAATCTATTTTGCAACTTAAAAACTGTATTTTAGCCTTTTCAACAATTTTTATAGAGCTAGAAAAGTAGCACCTCATAGATTTCATTAAATATTTATGATTGTAAATAGATGATGAATATAAAGTTTGTATTCCTGTTTGTTGAAAAATTTTGCTATTAGAGTGAAGAAAAAAAATGCTTACAGACAAATCTTATCAGCAAGCTAGAAAGAAAATGTTAACTTTGTAATTTTACAGCCCAAATCCCTAGTTACATTTTAGGGAATCTTTTGTTTATCCCTACCTATTTATTTGCAGAATATGTCATTCATTTATAAATGCATTTTTATGTGTTTATTTATTTAAAAAACAACTGTATGCCAGAATGTCAGAATAAAAATATGGATTTGCATTTTTCAGAGCCCACAATTTCACTTTTCACTAGATGAAAAGGGTCCTACATTTAGCAGATTCTATGATTTTAATATTTCTAAATATGATAGTCAACATAAACATCCTTTCATTTAGTACAAACATATTATTTCCTGATTTTTAGTCATTGCCTAAGGGAATCAAAAGGAAATTTGCATTCACCTGCTTCATCTTAAGTATAAAAAGTGCTTTCTCCTATGGAACAGAAAATTAGCAACATTCTTTTCAGATGTAGCACGGATATGTTAATGTTCCTTATAAGTCTTTATAAGAACTTTTGATAATTCTAGTTTCTTCTGGTAAACCTTATTTTGGGTTCTCTTTTTCTACCCATCCTTCAGAAATTCCAATAACACTATTTTTATCTGAGTAGGAAAACATTGGAATAAGCTTACAAATCCATAGTGCTTATTTGATGTCATAATCTCTAGCTGTCTTCTGTTCCTTTTTCTAATTGCCAAGTGCTGATTTGCCTTTTCTTGACATTTTTATAAATACCTTTTATCTGTAAGTTTATGTCAATAAGATTAATTCTTAGGAACAATATGGGTTAACACTATGAAAAGTTTGAAACAGTCCCCTGTAACAGTATACTCATCAGTAATATTTTTAGCAATTTTTTTATTGAAGTGTAATTGACATATAACATTATGTCAGTTTCAGGTTTACAATATAGTGAGTTAATATTTGTATACATTGTGAATTGATAATTACAAGAAGTCTAGTTTCTGTCATCACCATATAAAGTTAAATAATATGCAATATAATATTGACTATAGTCACCATACTATACATTATATTCCCATGACTTATTTATTTTAAAACTGAAAGTTTGTGCCTCTTAACCCCCTTCTTCCATTTCTCCCCACCCGTCTTGCCTCTGACAACCACCAATTTGTTCTCTGATTATGAATTTTGTATTGCTGTGTGTTTTAAATTCCATATATAAGTGAAATCATATGGTTCTTTCTTTGTCTGAATTATCTCACTTAGCATAATACTCTCTACTTCCATTCACATTGCTGCAAATGGCAAGATTTCATTATTTTTTTATGCCTGAGTTGTAGTCTACATAAACTTTGTTTCTATACCTTGGCTAGGCTAATAATGCTGCAGTGAATTAGGGTTGCATATATCTTTTCAAATTAGTGTTGTTGTTTTCTTCAGATACTACTTAGAAGTGGAATTGCTGGATCATATAGTATGCCTGTTTTTAGGTTTTTGAGGAATCTCTGTCTTCCATTGTGGCTGCACCCATTCATATTCCCACTAACAGTTCAGGAGGGTTCCCTTTCCTCCACATCATTGCCAAATCTGAAAAAGGTTGATAATAGCCATTCTGATAGGTGTAAAATGATATCTCTTTGTGGTTTTGATTTGCATTTCCCTAATGATTAGGGACATTGAGCATCTATGCATGTGCTTGTTGGCCATCTATATGTCTTATCTGGCAAAACATCTATTCAAGTCCTCTGCCTATTTTTAATTGGATTTTTGTTGTGTTGTCTTTGTCTTTTATTACAGTCTTTGTTTTAAGGTCTATTTCATCTGATATAAGTATAGCTACCTAAGCTTTCTTTTGGTTTCCAAAAGTTGTAACAATTCTTTATGTATTTTGTGTATTAACTTCTTGTTGGATACATGATTTGCAAATATCTTCTTTCATTCAGTATGTTGCCTTTTTATTTTGTTGATGGTTTCCTTCACTGTGCAGAAGGTTTGTAGTTTGATATAGTCCCATTTGTTTATTTTTGCTTTTATTGCCATTACCTTTGGGGTGGGATCCAAAAAGCTATCCCCAAGTTCAATGTCAAGTTTACCACCTGTGTCCTCTTCTTGGAGGCTTAAGGTTTCTGGTCTTATATTCATCTTTAACCCATTTTGAGTTAATTTTATGATATAGGATAATAGTCCAGTTTCATTCTTTCGCACGTGGCTGCCCAGTTTTCCCAAACTACTTATTGAAGAGACTGCCCTTTCCCCATTGTATGTGCTTGGCTCTTTTGTCATAAAATGACCATATATTGCATGAGTCTATTTCCGGGCTCTCTATTCCATTACATTGCATTTGCTTTTATGCCCAAACCATACAATTTGCATTACTACACATTTGTAATACAGCTCAAAATCAGGGAGCTTGATACTTCTAGCTTTGTTCTTCTTTTTCAAAAATGCTTTGACCACTTGAGGTCTTTTGAGGTTCCATAGAATTTTAGGATTGATTGTACTATTTCTGTGAAAAATGCCTTTGGGATTTCCATAAAGATTGCACTTAATCTATAAATTACTTTGGATAATATGAACATTTTAAAAATATTAATTCTTCCAATCCATAAGTACAGAATATATTTCCATTTCATTGTATCTTCAATTTCTTTCATCGGCTTTTTTGTAGATTTCAGTGTACAGGTCCTTCACCTCCTTGATTAAATTTATTCCTAGTGATCTTACTCTTTTTGAAAAAAATATAAGTGGGGTTGTTTTCTTATTTTTTCTTTCTGATAGTTTTTGTTAATGTATAAAAACACAACATAATTTTTTATGTTCATTTTGTATCCTGCAAATTTGTTGAGTTTTTTAAATTAGATATAACATTTTTTTGGTGCAGTCTTTAGGGTTTTCTATATATAAAATTATGGGGGCTTTTTTGCAAATAATGAGTTTTACTTTTTTCTTTCCAATTTGGATGTCTTTTATTTCTTTTTCCCGCCTAGTTTTGGGTAGAACTTCCAATATTACGTTGAATAAAAATGATAGCAGTGGGCATCCTTGTCTTTTACGTGACCTTAGAGAAAAAGCTTTCAGATTTTCACCATTGAGTATGATATTAGCTGTAGGCTTGTCACATATGGCCTTTATTGTGTTGAGGAATATTCCATCTATATCCATTTTGTTAGGTGTTTTTATTATAAATGGATGTCAAATTTTGTCAAATGCTTTCTCTGTATCTATTGAGATGGTCTTATGACTTTTATCCTTCATTTTGTTAAGGTGATGTTATCATGTTGATTGAATTGGAGATATTGAACCTTCCTTGCATCACTGGAATAAATACCACTTGATTGTGGTGTATGATCTTTTTAATGTATTGTTTAATTTGGTTTGCTAATATTTTATTGAGGATTTTTGCATCTATGTCCATCAGGGATATAGGCCCATAATTGTCTTTTTTGAGGTGTTTTTGTCTGGTTCTTGTGTTAGGGTAACACGAGTCTCATAAAATGAGTTTGGAAGCATTTGCTTCTCTTCAATTTTTTGGAAAAGGTTGAGAAGGATAGGTATTAAATTGTCTTTGAATGTTTGCTAGAACTTACCAGTAAAGCCATCTGGTCCTAGACTTTTGTTTGTTGGAAGGTTTTTGATTACTGATTCACTCTCCTTGCTAGTAATCAGTCTACTCATAGTTTCTATTTTTTCTTGATTAGGTCTTAGAAGAATCTGTGTTTGTAGGAATTTTTCCATTTCTTCTAGGTTTTCTAATTTGTTGGTGTATAATTAATTTCTTGATCTTTTGTATTTCTTTGGTATTATTTGAAACTTGCCCTCTTTCATTTCCAACTTTATTTGTTTAAGCCCTCTCGCTATTGTTCTTAGTGAGTCTAGCTAAAAGTTTTTCATTTTTGTTTATTTTTTCGAAGAACTAGCTCTTAGTTTCATTGACCTTTTCTATTGTCTTTTGGAATTTTTTGAGCTTCCTGGATCTGGATGTCTGTTTCCATTTCTAGGTTAGGGAAATTTTCAGCCATTATTTCTTCCAATAAGCTTTCTGTTTCCTTCTCTCTCTCTTCTCCTTCTGGGACTCCTATTTGTGAATGTTGTTCTGCTTGATGTTTTCTCATAAGTCTTTACTTTTTTTAATTTTTGCATTAAAGTATCTTTATTTTTTTTTCTTTTTGCTGCTCTGTTTGGGTGAGTTCCACTGCCCTGTCTCCCAAGTCACTGATCTTTTCTTTTGCTTCATCTACTTTGCTGTTGAACCCCTCCAGTATATTTTTCAGTTCAGTTATTGAATTCTTCAACTCTGTGACTTCTGTTTGTTACTTGCTTATATTTAACATCTCTCTATTGAAGTTCTCTCTGTGTTTATCCATTCTTCTCCTGAGATTGGTGAACATCTTTATGGCCATTAGATTGAACTCTTCCTCAGGTAAATCATTTATGTCTGTTTCATTATGGCTTTTTTTCTGATGTTTTATCTTATTTCACTTGGTACATATTCTTCTGTTTCTTCATTTTGCTTGGCTCTCTGTATTTGTTTCCCTGAATTAGGTAAGACTTCACAGGAAGACTGAGAGTGTGTTTTAGTCCACTATCTGTGAAGTGCCCTGGAAGTGATAGTCAGCTGATAATTGTCTCTTTGATTGTTTCAATCCTATAGGGCCCAGAAACATAACCGCCCCTAACCACTAGAGCCAGGCATTCAAGAAGTGTCTTCTGTATGGAGTGTGTGCAGTGGGTGCACTTACTTGCTTTGGTGGAGCTGTGTGTGGGGGGGGGGGTGGGGGGTGGGCACCAAGCTGGAGCAAGCCCACCTGCCAGGTTTAGTGGGGCAGGGCCATGGGGAACTGCTGCTTTTAGCATAGTGAGGCTGAGGGGGAGCACCAGTCCAGGCAAGTCCACCAGCTAGGATTAGTTGGGCAAGGCTGCAGGAGAGCACAAAGTCATGACAAACAGAGCTCACAAGGTAGAATGAGAGCGCAAAATGGTGTCTGCCAGCACCTCTATTGTCAGAGAGAATTCCTTGCCCTTGAGAAGAGGCTCTAAGGTTAGCCAATGAATCTCCTTCACATAGGGTCTAGGCACTCTTCAACTTGATGCTTTTGTGCTGGGTCCCTAGGAAAGTGAGTCTTTATGTGGGCCCTTTAAGAACAGTGTCTCAGGGGGTGCCTGAGTGGCTCAGTCAGTTAAGTGTCCAAATGGTGATTTCAGCTCAGGTCATGATTTCACAGTTGTGAAATTGAGCCCCATGTTGGCCTCCACCCTGAGTGTAGACTCTCTCTTGGTATTCTTTCACTCCCTCTCTTTCTGGCCCTCCTCTTCTCTCTCTCTCTCTCTCTCTCTCTCTCTCTCTCTCTCTCTCTCTCCTCCCTCCCTCCCTCCCTCCCTCCCTAAAAATAAATACATAAACATTTTAAAAATACGAGTCTCAGTTTCCTACTGCCCTTTTGGTCTCCTACACACAAGTCCCTTTGGTTTTCAAAACCAAATATTTTGGGTACTCATCTTTTCAGTGCAAACCCCAAGAGCTAAGGGTGTCTGCTGTGGACTCAAACCCCTTGCTCCTCAGGGATATGCTCCCCAGCTCTGCCATCCGTCCTGCTTCAGGGTCATGACACAATGGGGGGAGTGGGTTTTGACTAGACTCCATCTCTGCCTCTCCTACCCATCTCGATGTGGCCTTTTTACCCTTTGTTGTGGAGGGGCTGTTCAGCTAGTTTTCAGGTGTTTTTCAGAGAGATTTTTTCTATAAGTAGTTGTAAATTTGGTGGGCCTGTGAAAGAGGTGAGTCTTCCTACATTGCTGTCCTCAACTGTCCTCTTGATTTTGCCTTTAATAAGAATTAAGTATTGAACTAGCATGTTATCAAATGTTTGCTACTCTTTTTCTAGGGTTACCAGCTGGACACTGGAATAAAACTCTGTTAATGGACTTCCTGTTTCAAACATAAAAGGATGCAGATATTTTAACCTGCAACAAGCACAAAGAAACATATTTTTAGATATCTGTTTGTGGTATTGCAATTCTTTCTAATATGTTAATATTTTCTAAAATATAAGCTCTCTAGTATTACAAATTATTTTTCTATTAGCACAACAAACTTTCAGTGAAATTCTCATTATAGATATACAACTCTCAGTTCCATTTCTTATAAAAATTCTTTTCAAAGTATCTTCTTTCTAATGCATAATATTCTTGGCTGGAGAAAGAAAAAGTCTTATTAGGAAAAAGCAAAATAATATCTTTCCTTGTGGAAGCTTTCTAACACTTAAAACTCATAACTTCATTTCCTCTGCCTCTAAGCTACACTATGTAGAAGTCACTCCTAGTAAGTTATAATTAGACATGTAGGATAATTCTAATGATGTCTTACAACTGATGAAATCAGTTTCAGCCCTGTCTACCACCTGATTACCATGGAAACCATTGCTGGCCAACCAAGTAATTCTGATCAAAAGGAATTATTATTAATCCTCCTAGTATATGTTGGATAGGGATTTGCACAGCTTTTGTTAAAGTTTCTTGTGGAGGCTGAAAGGTCCAGTAAGGGTAAATATTAATTCTTAATGTGCTGGAGAGCAAGAATGGCTTAGTCTCTATGGGGCACAACTGGCTCTTGGTAAATCAGATATTAACAGATTATAGGATCAGCCTTGCACTACCCAGGGATTAGAGATAAACAGGTGAATTTGTAGAGGAGGAAAATAATTTCTAAAGCTGGCTTAACCAAGTCATTGCCTTGTCAAATTGGAATTTAAACAAGAAAGACAGAATGAACAAGAATTAGAAATTTGTTAAATAAAAAGGATGCCTGGATGGCTCAGTTGGTTAAGAATTCTACTCTTGGTTTTGGCTCAGGTCTTGATCTCATGGTTTGTGAGTTTGAACCCCATGTAGGGTTCTTTGCTGACAGTGTGGAACCTGCTTGGGATTCTCTCTGTCTCTCTACCTCTCATCAATCTCTCTCTCTCTCCCTCCCTCCCTTCCTCCCTCCCTCCCTCCCTCTCAAAATAAATAAATTAATTTTAAAAAAGAAATTTGTTAAATAATATTTATGTAAGTCCCAAGAAATTGAATGATAACACTCAACAGTTTTCTCCTTCTTTGCATAAGTAAATACATGAGATGATGTGGAGGATGATGACTAATGTCTAATGAGAGGCATAGTGCTGCATAGGGATCTTTTTTATGTATCTACATCAAGATATTTATCATGCTATATTGTGCACTTAAAAAATGGTTAAAAGAGTAGATCTCATGTTAGGCATTCTTAACTCATTAAAAATGCAGACCCAAAATAAAATAAAATTTAAAAATCAGACTTGACATAATAAATACTGCCAAGAACTGAAAACAAGCTCTTAATTAAAAGAATCATCACGCAAACTCATGTCATGTAAAGTTGTGACAAAACCATAAGTGTTTCCCAAACTCTCAGTTTATATTCCAAGACTAAAAAAAAAATACATGAAAACCAGGACTATTAGTTATGTTAGCATTTTGTCACTATTAATCATGAACATTTTAAAACTCTTTTGTCTCACTGGTTTGTTCGTATTACAATGAGTGTATGGAAGCTCAAGATTAATAGCAATGTGAAACTAATTCATTCAGACCAACTGAAACTTGTAACCTTGAAAAAATGTCATAGTTTTTACGATTATGTCAGAATTAGAAAGATATACATTCTTTGACCAATTAAAATCCATTATCAATGACGACTAAAATTGTTTCAGCATGTTGGCCAAGGAATGAATGAGTTTGTTTTGAAATGCTCATTAAGTATATGGTTTTGTCTTAAATCCATTTTTTGTGAATGATAAGATAAAACCAAGCCATTATTTTCTGAACTGTTTCTTGGCCACTCTTACCTTGAATGTTACTTTACATATTTCTTGTCTGTTTTAGTTTTCTGGTGTGTGTAGTTAGCCCCTTGTTTTGCTCTTGTGTTGGCATTCAGAAGGAGTCAGAGGGTTGAACTGGCACTTGGGCCATGCATTTTTGGCGTGCCCTGATTAAACATGTTAATTTCTGCAGCTGTGTAAACTGAAAAAGGAAATATCATGTGGATGTGCCTGGAATTAGGAGCTACCATTTACACCCTTTGCTAACTTAATAAAGCTAATTGTGAAGGTAAATTATGTCTATTTAATATGGATTTTTTTGGTCAACAGTTAATTCTCAAAAATCTGAAAAGAAATAATGTTATGGTGAGCAGAGATGCCACTATGGGAGTCCAAACAATTTCAAAACTGAATTAATCATTATCACTAAACTAGTATTTTATACTAATAATACCTTTAAAGCTCATGACAAAATGATTTAGATCAGATAAAATTAATGAGCAACAATCTAAAGAATTTATTCTTTTAGGCAATTCCATTCAAGTAGTTCTCATTAGTCTGAAATCTAGAATTTACATATTTGAATAATTAAAGTATTTTATATATTTCATAAGCTATCCCATCCTTCAAGAGATCATCCATTTCTTTGTTACCCTAGATTTATTTCATTACATCCTTTTTCCATGAAAAGAATGCTGGTCCATGACCTAATGAACAAGGAGGAGAAATATTTTTGAACATTTCTCCAACTAATTAATTAAAGAGCTGATTTAACACTAATTTTTGTCTAGAAACCTCTGTGGTTTTATGTAATAGGAAGAACATATATCCTCTCTTTGAAAGACTAGAGTATGCTGTTTTATCCCCACTTTTCTCCCATTTTTCTTAAGAATGCATCTATATACTTTGGGTATTGTCCAGGGACCTTGGTAGTGATCTCTAACATTTTAGGTATATACTTTCTCGGGCAGCCATTGCAAGGTACTCACAGGAGAGTCAAAGCCAATTGCTGTCGGTAACAGCCAGTTTTGATACAGTCATGCTTTGTCACTAGATAAGAAAGTTTCTAGAAGTAGGAGGTAGAATCCTTCCCCATACCTTTATGTGGTTGGAAAACATAACAGGTAAATTTATGGTGTAGATACAATCAGATACATTTGTCTAGCATTAAGTTTAGATTAAGGACCCAACTAGTTTATTCTACTGGAGTAATGTTTTCAAATTTGCTATTTGCATACGTAACCTGGCAGCTAGGTGTAATCTAAAGATATATAAAGAAATGGTTTTAAGATTTATAATGTAAAAACCTAGAAACCTGTAGAGTAGAAAAGAAATGTAGTACTGAGAAGTCATAAAACATGCACTGCTTCTACCCAGTTTTTTTTTAAAGATACTTTTAGTGTTTTTCATTATTCACCAATGATTATTCTTTTCCTCTTTTAATTCATTAAAATAAAAACCCTAATGAGTTTAGTGAATATATAAAGTAATAAAATATGAAAGAACTGGCTTAATGTGGTTTTTGTTCTGAAGATCATTTTTATAAAGATAGTTTATTGGCTTTGGAAACTCTGTCCTTGCATTTATGAATTTCAAAACAAACCCCTGAAGTTAAAACACTCTATGCCTGTATATATTTTTTGAAATATCTTTTAATAATTATTTAAGAGAAACCAATTCTGTTAGAGTGGAAGAATTTATTTAAAACGTATCTTGCTTTGCAAAGTACATGCTAAAATTAAACAATTTTTGCTTCAATGTATTTTTAGGTGGTTGTCCTAATAACTTACTGCCCCTCTTTACAACACAAAAATATTAAAATAGACAAAAAACTCACCCCAGTCTCTTAGATTTTCATTGCTTTGAGAATACAAAATTTGTCTTTAGCTCTGGTGGATACTTGTGAAAACATTGGCAATATTCAGACTTGTTAATGCAGCTTGTCTGCCCGTACCCATACAGGAAGTACTCCATTCGCCAGAGATCGTACAAATAACACACTTCACTTGCTGGTGAAGTCACATCCAAAGAGTGGTTTTAATGTTCTAGAGATGTAAATGGAGTGTATGGTAGAATGGCAATAAAAAAGCAATTTCATTTAGGAAAACTCATTTCTTAGTGTATATCCTGCAAAGGGATATTGTTTGATTAAAATAAAAGACATTAAAATTCAATAAAGACAGGATGATCATGGCTGAAGAAAGTTGAGTCATTTTAAAGTTAATTATGCTTGCAGTTGATCTTGTGGCTGTGTGGCTGATATATGTGATGTAAATCTGTATGTTTCCTTGAAATCATATCATATCTCTATGTTGGATGCATGGAGGAACATGCTGGCAAAGAAGAAAATTTTTTAAAAGGCACAGAAAATAAGAATAAGAACATGAGAGGTTCTTTACAAGAAGAGGTTTGAAAATAATGTTCTGTTAGATACATTTGTCACACATTTTCATTAATGAAAGAAGAAATGCAAAAGAGCTTATACCAAGGATGTAGAAGACCTGGTCTATTTGAATCCCACTCCATCCATTTGTTACCTATGTGCCTTCAGACTTGACTTCACGGCATTCTGAATTTATTTTCTCATCTATAAATTGGAGCTGATGGTGTCTGTTCTACATATATCATACTGCAAAGAACATAAAAGCTTTATATACATTGTGAAATTAACCTATTTCAAAATATCTTTATTAGTCTATAGTATTTATAAATGTAATATTCGTTACAGAAATTGATTTAACTCTTGAAGTCTCCGCCAAAATCTAAAAATTATTTCTAGACATCGAACACAAGTTGATAATAAATTAAGCAATGGCCTAATTTCTTTTAGCAGTGGTTTGGGCAGTTTCTCCTATAAATCAAAGTAGCAAGTGACATCAGCATTGGTATATATGCCTCTTGGGTCAAAAACCATAAATGCACAAGGGAAATTATGAGCCATTCTTTTATGACAAACATGCAAGATCTCCTGATACAATCATTACTGCATTGGCTGAAGTTGGCCTGCTTGTAGCACATGAAGGTATACATATATACCAACTGTTGGTGGAATAACTCACATTACGTGGAGAGAAATTCATTCAATGTAAAGAACTATTCATCAATTATGCCATACGTTTAAGAATCCTTACTGCTTTTTTTCTTTTTTACCTCAATGTGACTAGGCATTTTATCTTGTATGATATTTGTTTACCTCAAGGTAAACTTTAATTTCCTCAACAAATGTATACTTGAGAAATTAAGGAGAAAGTATAAACTTACGTATAGACTATAATGGGTTGTAGAGTTGGATTCAAAAATAAATCTTCTAACCCTTTATTAACTCCCTTAACATAGTAGAGCTGTGATAGCTATTTGGTGGCACGAAACCAATTTGAACCTCATGAAAGCCATGGACGACTTCAAAGGATTTGGTGAGAAACTAAAAGGGATGTGTATACAAAATTTTGTATAAATTATAATAGGCCCTGAGCCCTTCCTCTATGAATAAATCGTGTGGAACAATAAGCTCTTATTTTAAAGAATAAACCCTAACTAGGATCTCTCAATTTAAAAAACAACAACAACAAAAACAATAACAGCTGTGGCAGCCACTGTTTATTGACTGATGACTGCATGAGAAGCAGCATACTTTACATGTATTTATATTTTAATGAGCTAAACAAAGATACTATTATATTACTAACCACATTTCATAAATGAGGTAAGTGATATCTATACACATTAAATTTCATCCCAAGTTCATGCAGATAAGAAATAACTATTTCAGATAAAACTCAGGTAAACTATGGGAAATGAATTAAAGCAGTTCCTGTTTTGAAGACACGATGTTGGGCCAGGAATGAGAAATAGGGATGTTCCTAAGGAAAATGGCAACTCCACACTGAAAATCTAAGAAGGAATAGGTGTTTAATCTTATGCTGAGTCACAATGTTTGTACAGAATTTTCTGTATAAATGTTTCTCCTTGATCTTGGGTTTCAAACAGACCCGCTTACTTTTGTTTAGGATCAGACTGTCCAGATTATAAACGTGATGGGGTATATTGAACCAAATGTTTCAGTACTGGGCAGAACTATCCTTCCTCATCCTCCTTGACTATTCATAGCTACCTTTCTTACTGAGTTGGTTTCAGTGCTAGTATTTTAGGACATGCTTGCTGTTTTGATAACCCCAAATCTTAATGACTGAACACAATACCATTTATTTATTCTTATATCACTGTTCAGAGTGAGTCTGAGATGAGGTTTTTTTGTTGTTACACAATTGACTAGGTCTTAGACTCCTCTCTCAATCCTTTAACTCTTTCAGACAAGTAGAGAGATATGGAAGAGGGTCATGTGGGATTTTATGGGTTGGGACTGCAGATGATGAATAACACTCAATGCACACATTGCATTGGTCAGATCAGTCACATATCTGCTATCCACCAACAGGAAAGAATGGGAAAGTTTTCTTAATGAATGCCCGGAGGAAAAAAAAAATAGTTTTGTAAATAATTAACCAGACTTCCATTTTGTCCTAGAACGGTTTCCTGGTTGAAATAAGCTATCAACAATTATTTAGCATGCCTTCCCTTACTAGTGCCTAAATGAATAGGATACGTGGTGGGAATGCCCAGTTCAGATAAAATAATTTGCTTCTGATGTCAGAGTGGCCAGGATGCTCTTTTTTTTTTAATAAATAAACTTTTTGTTAAAGTATAATATAGTTAAATAAAAATACATAGAAGTGTATTTGCACAAACTGAAAACAACCACATAAACAGTGCCCAGATCAAGAAACAGAACATAACCTCCATCCAGAATTTCTTTTAGGGGTCCCTTCCAATTCCCTTTTAGTACATGTCTTGTGGTGAACATATGTGTGGAATTATTTTAGGGGTATACATAGGAATGGAATTACGGGGCATAAGACATATTTATTATTATTATTATTATTATTATTATTTATTTATTTGTTTGTTTGTTTGTTTTTCAGCTTTAGCACATACTGCCAAGCCAAGCAGCATTCCAAAGTTGTTAATGCCAATTTACATTCCCACCTACAGTGCATAAGACTTCTGGGTGTGCTACATGCTCTCCTCCTTGGTATTTTATGTCTTCTTCATTTTGGCCATTCTATTGGCATATAAACTATTTCACTGTTATTTTATTCATATGTTCTCAATGGCTAATGTTAGTAAGCATCTTTTTCAGTCACAAAATGTTCTGATTTATGTGATGGGAATCCCACTCCTAAATGTTATTTTTTTCTGTTTAATTTCAAATTATGTCTTGAAAATTGAGAAGGTGCCATTGTGTTTTCTCTCCCTTGTTTTTAACAAGATCAGAATGCAGGAACTATCCACAGGGTGAGATCTGCATCCTAGATTGTAGTTTTCTCATCATGGAGGAAAGTGGTAACAGGGGACCTGGTATGTTTGATCATAATTCCTTTACTGTACACCAAAGAGAATTACCTATTGTCTATTCTCACCTGAACTTGGAAGGAAAATGTTTTATCATGACTGTTTTGCCATTCCTAAAATCTTTAGCTTCTGAAAACAACGTTCATTTGAAGAAATCAGTAAGAAAAATCTAACACACCATTGAATGGAAATTGCTTATAAGCTTTCTCTCTTATAATTTTTCTTTCACTTCAAAAGAGATTACAATCATATGTTATATATGAGTTTAAGCAATTTAAAGGTATGGAACCTAGGCCTGTATTATCTTTATGTCAAGAATTATAACAGTTTAATTGAAATTAAGGCACAGTTTAGGTTTCCATACTCAACTGGATATGAAAGAATGACCTCAGAGGTGAAGTTAGTATACCATGCTGTGTTCAGAAACAGAGTTCAGGATGTAGATGTTGAACTGAACAATCCAGAAGCAAATCTGGGAGGCCTAGAATTATTTTTGGAACCAAAAATGGATAAAACCCCTAACGGTCTCCAACACTACAGAGATTATGATGACTATCCCCATATGTAATTTAAATTAAGATAACACTGAGCCATAAAACAAATATAAGAAAATTTAGCAAAATGAGGTTTATTATTATGGTTACCAGGCAATGATTTTTGTGTCCCAAATTACTTTGAAAAATAATGCTGTTGCTTTTCTGACAGTCCTAATACTGTCAAATCTGTGAGCTATTAGAATGAAGAGTGAATCTCTGGTATCCAGGGTCCCACGATAATACTAAAGAGAGCACTAGAGAAAAACATCTTCTGGCTTCAGACATTGGTTCCATTAGGATCTTCCAGTGTGCCTCTGCCTTCAATCATGGGCTCCTAATACAGGATTTCTCTTCTTAGCTATTCAGCTTTTTGTGAATATCTGTGAATGATTAAAACAGAAACATCTTGTAGTTCATCCATTATTCTCAGGCAATATATAATCTCTCTAGTCTCTGCTTTGTCTTAATGAATTCAATTTTAATGAATATTATGCGAAAGTACTTTGCTATATATAACATTAAAGCCTTAACGTGTGAGTGAACATGAAATGGGTTAATCTTCGTAAAGTTATTAATACATCTTAAAGTATTATCACCACTTTAACATATTAGTGACTTCCATACTCTGACTTGGCTCATGTGATAAGAAAGCAATTAGAATACTACCAATACAAATATTATGATAAGAGTTTTATATTGAATTACCAGCTTTGATAAAACCCTGGTAGTTTCCATTTAATAACTGATTTATATGCTGTAGATAATGTACTAATATCCACTATGGACATGATATTTAGGTAATCATGTATCCTGTTTTTCTTTTTTCCAAATGTATCTCCACCTAAAAGGAACGGGTTATAGACAGAGCTCCTTTGTCAAAAGCACAATAATTTATAGTTTTACTTAATTCTCCACTCACAAATAATGATTAATTTTACCAGCTACTTTCCTAAACTTATTTGCTATCACCCCCCAACACATCCTGCAACACAACTTATTTTTAAACAATGAGCAGTCTTCCCAGCCCATATAATGAATTCCTTTGCACTTTTGTCATCTTCCCAGAATGACCTTCTTGACTTGTGGTTTCCACATTCCCGATTTCTCCTTTCAGTCTTAAATCAAACCTCACTTTCAATGTGGCCTATACTGATTTCTAGGCAGTCAGACATTTCCTTCTTTGGACTCTCCTAGCACATTTTTTTTTTCCATGCTCCATTGTAGCATGTTTGCATTACTATTGAATTATTTTTATAGGTCACTCTCCTTCTTATAGACTAAGAATATGATTCATAGACTCCTACTATTATGGCTGGCATATCATGGAAACATTCATAAGTGTTTTTATGAATGAATGACTGTGTTACAGTTTAGCTTTAGAAAATAGCTTACAAATGAAGTTAAAATGTTTGAGGGGCACCTGGATTACTCAGTCAGTTGAGTGTGGGACTTTTGATTTTGGCTCAGGTCGTGATCCCAGGGTCATTGGATTGAGCCCTGGGTCGGGTTTTATGCTGAGCACGGAGCCTGCTTGAGATTCTCATTCTCTCTCTCTCTCTCTCTCTCTCTCTCTCTCTCTTTCTTTCTCCCCCTAACCCCTCTTGCCTACTCACATTCTCTCTCTAAAATAAAATAAAATTTAAAATAAAACATTTGACCATTATTTTCATTTTATATCAATGCCATTTTAAAACGTACATATATTCTAAATTCATGGAATTTTTAAAAAATGATGGCAGTTTTTACTACTATATTTCAATTTTCTTGGCTTTCTTCATACTTTTATCTAGTTGACAAGCATTGATCACCATTATGTGCTACACACTGAATTCTACTAATGATGCAACAGTGAACAAAACTGAGAAATTTTCCACTTTAATGTACCTTGCTTTAGAGTCAGGGAAAAAGGAACACAAAAAAATGAATATGTGACATATGATGTCAACCCAAGAAATGCACAGCTGCTTTGATTAAGTTTAAAGGACAATTCATTTGAACTTAACTTCTAAACACTGAAATTCGACTGAGAATATGAACAAAAATTATCTGATACATTGTGTTTTCTATGTAAAATCCAGAATGCTTATACCTGATAAAATGCCCTGGATATTTGTCAGTTTAAAGAGAATTGGGGAGATTTATGTGAAGATCTTGTCGGAAAAATGAATCAGTATCACACAGATAAAGTTGCCTTCATTACAGATTTGATCCAATTCTTGAAATTTTCAACCATTTTCACAGACTATCTTGATAATTTTGTATTTTATATATTTCTATTGTCCATATACACTTTAAATTAGAGTAACATTGGATCCAACTCTATCAACACTACTGTATTTAGCCCTTAGGTCTAAAAAATTAATTGTTGCCTCTTGACCATAGATAATATCTATCTGATCATGCTGTTGGTTTCAAGCAAGATTATCCAAACAAGAGGTCAGTTAACATGATTGAAATAAAGATCCAATTGTGAAAGTCTAATTAACACTCTTTCTTCAGTTTTTACTAGGACAAATGCTTATTTGACTAGCTCTGCAACTTAATATTACATCTACAAAAGAGAGCCTTCTAATTTAAGAGTATATAAAAACAACAAAATATATTTTACCTAACTTAAATGTGGGCAAATTTGAATGGAACCAAGGTTTGAATGATATTGTTAATACCTAGCATATTAATACATGAAGTGTGATATTTTGTATTGGATAATAAGCATTATAACATTACAACTGATTATAGCTCAGGTTCTCAACTCCTACAAACCAATTAAGAGATACACTTTAATATGAATACATACATGTGTTTAAATGTATGTCAAGAAAAAAATTTGTTTCCATAGCATGTGAGTTGTTCATATTAGCATATAGGCATTATTCTCTGGTCTCTAGGTCTGTTTATGAAATAGATAAATAGCTTGAAAAATAAGTTTCTCATTAATTTTCAATTACGTGTTAATTACGGTAATTTTTACGAGAGCATTTTTGTATGTTAAGTTAGATTTAAAAATCTGATGAAAGTGAGGGAAGATTAATTGCTTAGTAATCATAAATACAAAAATGTGAAAACTCCAAAGGCACTAAAATTAAACTAATAGTTAACGTTTATTCTTTTATTTTTTTTTTTTTTTTTTTTTTAAATTTTTTTTTCAACGTTTTTTATTTATTTTGGGGACAGAGAGAGACAGAGCATGAACGGGGGAGGGGCAGAGAGAGAGGGAGACACAGAATCGGAAACAGGCTCCAGGCTCCGAGCCATCAGCCCAGAGCCTGACGCGGGGCTCGAACTCACAGACCGCGAGATCGTGACCTGGCTGAAGTCGGACGCTTAACCGACTGCGCCACCCAGGCGCCCCTACGTTTATTCTTTTAATTAACATTTGGCAAACTTGCTATTGCAAGTTAGTGTGATATAATTTAGTTGATGAAAATTATAATTGACATTTAATAAGTGTGTTGATTAAAATATATGTTGTTTTGTCTTCCATTTCAAATGACAATTACCTGCTTCAGCATCCCTTTCATTTCACAGATTAATAAGAACAATAGAATTTTAATATTCTTCTGGCCCCGGGACTGTTATTTATATGATTTATACTGCATAGGATTTTCCCAGTACAGAATTTACTACCTTGTAGTAAATTAGGCATCTTCCTAAGGGCATTGAGCCGTATTTTCCTGGTGTGCACGATCTATGCCCTGGGAGTAATTGAGGCACATTGGGAGCTGTGTGAACTCGTACGGACCAGTGGGGTGCTATTTACTAAATAACTACTTAGACTAGATGGTAGTCACCATTTCTTCCTCATTCTGAAGCTATCATTTTTATTTTCCAAGCACTAGCTACAATTCTGCCTCCTTGCTTTCTCGTGTCTTCCGTCCCACGTTCACCTGTGATAGGAACATGTAGTGGGCCACAGAGCGCTAATACTGAGAGGGTCCTGACAGCTGAGAAGGGCGGGATCCAGAGTAGGAATTTCTCTTCTATCTTTTCATCTCCTCCAACCATCTTTTCCTCTTCTTTGCTTTCTGTAAGGATTGATGAAAAATTAGTTTTCCCACCACATTCATTAGTCTTTTCCTTTGTAGTCTGCGTTTTTCTTCCTGCTGCATCCTAGTACTTAAAGAGGTCTCTGTCCAACTTACCTTTCAGGACAAGACATTAGTTCATCTAATTTTACTAAATATTGCATATTTTAAAATTCTAAACAATAGCTGTCATGAAAAAGAATTTTATTTAAGGACATCAACCGTGTTTTTATAGTTAGAGTAAAAACTGTGAAGAATTGACTACTATTGCTTTGAAAGTTTTCATTCTCTACTTGCCTCAGGTAAATTAACTCAAATCTCAGGTATCATGTTGTCATAAATTCCCAGAGGCAGTTCTAAGCAACCTTCTCATCTCCTATTCTATCGGCCTGTTGGATTTTCATGATACATTGTGCATATTAGACCTGGCAATGCCATAATATTCCATTTGATTCAAAACTTCTGTGTAGCTAAGGTTTACCTAAATATAAACATTTGGCTAATAAATATTATCTCCTTTATTTTCTAATATTTTCTTGAACTCAAACTTTTCTTGAACTTACTTACTTACAAGTAAGTAAAAAGAATTTGCTTAAATGAAACATGTTTCCCTATATATAAAAGAAATTTCACACAGAAGAAAACTATACCATTAATATCTTTGAAAATACAACCAACAGAAAAAAATCTTGCCATTTGAAGCATATTCCTTGAAACTATTTAGAATTACTAAATTGAATGTAACAAAGTAGTATTGTTAATCATCAAAACCAACACTTTTAGAAATCTGCCCGTTGACCAAATTGGCTTATCATTTCACTGGTCTTGTTTCTGTAGTCTATGAAAGCATAGAAAGGAGCATGATGAAACACAAACCCTAATAAATCTCAGAAGTCATTACAATGCTGTTGCCCATGTTTTTGCAAGGTTTTCTTTTTAAAGTCTCTCTGCCTATCACCAGTGCTTTTTAAGCAATCACTTAATGTGTTTGTAGGTATCTTGGTTTCAAAATATAACATATTGAAATGAAATGTTTTTAGTTCTACTTTAATTTTGCTAAAGATTTTAGTCAGCATGTATTGTTAAACCATTGTATGTTCATGTTATACAGGAGAAAACTAATATTTGATTAGTAACGTAGTAAGAGCCTTAAGAAGATCTATTAATATTAGATATGCTGCATGTCCTTTATGGACTTACAATTCTAACAAACTGTATCATTGATAAATAGACATAAACACTGAACAGTTTGAATAGGACCAAGCAGCATAGTGGAATAAAAACAGATTTCTTTGAGTTTTGGTCTCTTCTCTACCATTTGCTAGCTTTGTTATCTTGATCAATCTGTTTAGCCTGTTTGTATTTTAGTTTCCTTTTTATAAAATGCAAATATTAATACTTATAACATTGATATGCTAATTAAATTAGCATATAGAGAGTACTTTGTATTATTCCTTACACATAGAAGATGCTAAATACATTTTAAATCGTCTTGTTATGAGTCAAAAAAAACCCTCAAATTTTTCTTCTTTGAATAAGAATGTGTAGTAATAGGAATTTATGCACAATTATAGAAGCAGATTTGAGCTGAATAAAAAATTATTCTGGGGCATTTTGGTAGCTCAGTCGGTTGAGTGTCTGACTCTTGGTTTCAGCTCAGGTCATGATCTCGAGTTCCATGAGTTTGAGCCCTATGTTGGGCTCTGTGCTGGCAGTGTGGAGCCTGCTTGGGATTCTCTCTCTCCCCCTCTCTCTATACCCCTCCCCCACTCATGCTGTCTTGTTTCTCTCAAATGGATAAATAAACCTATAAAACTTATTCTTCCCCTTTCCTCAGACCGACATACATACACTATCACCACAGTTCTTCAGAAGGTGTAATTGGTAAGATGTACAGATATTGTAGTTTTATTTAAACAAAGTGTTCAAACTGACATTATCCAAGTATGCCTTATTGCTAAACTGTAGACTTGCAAATTTATTTGTGAATCTGTGAATTGCTGCATCCAGTCTCCTTATGACTTGGGAATTAACAGTTCAAATTTCTCCCGAACTTTGAGAGGAGGTTTTTTTTATGCCTACACCCCAGAACTTTTGTGCCTGTGTCTCACTTTGAGCCGCTCTAAAACTGTAATACTTACCACATTATATTTTAAATGACTGTTTACACGTATAGCTCCCTCCAGTTCATTTAGCAACAGTCCAAGACTCTGCTATGTGTCGGTGATAAAATGAATCAAAAATGTTTATTGTTATCCCAGAGGCAATAGCAGGGAATCACAGAGAAACCCTTGATGGCAGGACCCTGTCACCATGTTGTTGTTGCCTGGCTACTAACACAGGGCCAATGTCTTTTCCTGTACATGTACATGTTTGCTGAATGAATGAATGAATATACTGTTACTCCCTCACTGGAAGAATTTAACAACATCTTTAAAAATGCATACTCCACTGTCCCTTGAAGAGAACACTATGCAGAGCCAAGATTTGCAGCTGGAGGAAAATAGAGGACTAGTTTCACTCTTTCTTACTCTACTTTTAGCTTAGCCTATTCTTATTCTGACCCAAATTTATTTTATTTATTGATGTCGAAATATGCCCTGATACTATGATCCCATTTTTTTAAAAAAAAAAGTACAAGTTTGTCTGTCGTTAATATAGGTGAATATAAACCACCTGTCATTGTGTGGTTGAATTAAGAATAATCTTTATTTCTCTAAATGTTTGTAGTAAACATGTATTACTTTTAGAAGTAGGAAAAAATAAGCTATTTTTAAAACAGAGAAGTAACTCGGACTAGAAATAGAATGTATGATGGCCAACGGGTCTGGATTTGTGCCCATCTACATACAAAAGTACAGTTTCTAGGAATGTTATTTATCCTCTGAGGCACACTTACCTCATGGTGAGGAGGATGAGTCGATGAAGGTACATTTGATTTGCCTCACTGGTATTTGCATTCCTCTGAATAAGCCCTGTAATGCTAAGGATGATCTGGATTCTAACATGCTAACTTCACGATCTGTGCTAGTACCTTTAACAAAATGTCCTTGACTATCAACAGCAATCATTGCTGTGAGCTTGTCTGCTAGTGATTCAAACCAGTTGACCTCAGTCTTAAGAACTTTAAAAATAACCAGAAAAAGTTTTTTTTTCCCCTTCTCTTTAGCTACAGGCCATTGTTCTGTGTCCTTATATCTTTTGACATACGAATGATGTCCTTCCCTTAGTCACACGGTTACCTTGAAGATATTTATAGACCGAGTTCAGATCCCTCTGAGGGAGCTCTTCAGTTTGCACTCTTCAGGCTCCATGTTTTGTATCCTCCAAACCTCCTTTGTAACATATTTATTCTGGCAAAAATGTTCTGTATTAAAAAAATTTTTTTTTGGGGGGGGGTCTATTTTTCTTACCTACTGTGGGTGCAAAACAAAAAAAAAACAAAAAAAAGCGAAAAAAGAAATGCAAAAACAAAAATCAAGTCACACCAGGAGATTTTTGTGGTTCACATAGTCATCATTGCGTATTACATAATTTCTCCCACCCCCACTCCTATTTGTATTGCTGCTTCTTCAGGAAATGACATTGGCTTGTTTCTCCCCATGCACCGAATTCTTTTGTGTACATTCTTATTAATCCCTTTTGCTTTCCTCAGATGTGTCATTCTTTAAATGCTTTATTTATCTATGGTCTGAGTGTAATCTTATATTTTGCTAAATTGCAGTCGTATCAGAATAAATTTTACTGTATAAACATATTTTGCCACAAAGCAAATAGGACACAGTGTGCATTCTTTCTTATTTCAGGTCACCATTGTAAAACTGCGTGTGCTAGAACTAATTTAATCATATGCATGCTACAATAAAACTAAAGTTCTCTTCCCTCTCTTCTTTATTTTAGATCCGATTGTACACAATGAAAATGTGGCTATGAATCCACCAAATGTTTAGTTATTTTTATGTATAGATTTATTTTTCACAAATTTAACTTTCTTTAAATGTTGAGGCATATCTTAAAAAGATTGATATGTTAATTGCTGTCAGGTCTGAGCTAATACTCCATTTTTATTGACTTGAAATGATTGGTAAAACAAGAGCTGAATTTAATAATACAATTGATGAAAAGGAAGAAAGACTATCTGGGAATGATATAAGCCCATTAACCCTAGATATCTCGTACATGCATTCAGTCACTCAGCATCTATCCAGTTGATATATATAAATATAAATTTCAATCTTTATCATAACTCTATAGTAGTAAATTTTTTTTTCTCTACTTGGCCGAGGAGGCAGCTGAGGATAAAAAGATTAACTTTCCTAAAATGTGTATTAGCACTCTACTGTCTTTTACATTTCACTACATTTGCAGACTAATGTTTGTCAATAAAACGATGACACAGTTCCAAGGTCTGTCCTGAGGGAGTTCAGAGTGCTACAGTTTTACATCCATTCTGTATAGTCCCTTGCCAAGACCTTGATCTAGTTTCATGGGACTATAAGTCAAGCTTGCAGTAAAAAGTTTAGCAATTTTTGTATAAAGGTTGTGCAAGGACATGTATTGTTCCTTATGACCTTTGTTAATATTTCTAATATGGTTATTATTAATTTAAGATAAAATTTTCTGACATTTATAGATTCACTGATTGCGATTTTTCTGTATCTTTTATGCATTGGGTTATACAGAATGAAATCAGACATTTAAAAAAGATTGTAGACAAACATGATCCACCATCTAATATGGAGATTCATATACAAAACTTCCACTGAACTTTTTCAAAATATCAGCAAAAATGGGATAGCTAAAATGCTACTACTTATAGCCAAATAATGTTTTGAATACAAATATTTTTACAATAAAGAAGAGAGAAAATTATCAAGCTTTAGCTTTCAAGTTTACTTAATAATGTTTGATTACCTCAAAATATATAATGCTAGTTCTCCAGTTGTATTCTTTATATGTATTGCCATTTTTACTGAGCTTGGTTCATTTTCTTTCATCATCATCAAAAAAACACATTTACTGAGGGTGATCCCCCTTGAGCTTACCATGAAAAACACCTGTGAAGTAGAATATTCGATGCCAAAGTCTCCCAAACTTGGTTGATGGGCTTCTTTATAAGACTAGGTTCATCCAATCCTCAATGAACCACACTTAAAAAAAAAAAAAAAGTGGCTAGGAAAGGTATATTTTACATTCTCAAAATTTTTAATAGATAAAGGAAGCCATTCTGTGAGGATGCAACTCAAATGGAAATGGGGCAGTTACCCAGATTTTATTCCTGGGCTCCTGACTTCCAATTTACAACTATGACAAGAACAAACTTTCCTATCTGGAATTCATACAAAACATGAATCTATGTAAACCAGTGAGCTGCTAGTTTCCCACACATGAGATTGGATGGATTTGAAAAGACATTCATTTGTAGACAAATAAAAGGGATATAATAGCAAACAAGTCAAGTAACTAAACAAGCTTCATTTTGCCAATGAACGTGCAGGCAAGAGGTACTATAGATAATCAAGGATTATGCATTAGGACTTAACTGTTACGATAGTGATACAGCTTTGTATTGAGAAGTATTTACCATCTATATTAAACAATTATTTTTCACAGATTCATGGCATACATTAGTAATTTAGAAAATTAGTACCTTTACAAGTGGTGGGTTTTTTTCTATTTGCGTAAAAAAGCATTTTGTTAATCTTTTCAAAGCAACAGTGTCCAATTTTCTGATGTTGGCATTGTCACTGAAACCTGTTCCCTTTTTCATTTTTCCATATGTTTGTATGCCATAAAAATGACAGCACATAGCTCACTGACTTCAAATTAAATATATAATATCAGAATTTATACAATAGATAAACTAGACAGTAATTATGCTATGTAAGATTCTGTGATAAAATGCTCTAATTATAAATCATGTTAAAGAATTGTTTTTAATGTGGAACTCCACTGGTACATTTAGTTTCCACATATTTACTCTTAAAAATAACAATGATAGTAATAATAATAATAATAATAATAATAATAATAATGAATAGTGATTTCAGTGAGTGAGTTTTCAACATTACATGGTGTAATTTTCCCCATGTTTACGAACAGTATCAACGTAAACCTAAATTTGTACTGTTCAAAGGTCAAGCGGTAATCTGGAAAATACAATATATTAAAATAGATGCTTGAATAAATTAAAGGACTATTTAAAATATTAACCACTTCAGTGGAGGTATTCTCTCTAGATGTGCTTTAAGTTCAGAGAATATACTTACGGCTCATATATTCTACTGAATATCTATGGTTGAAAAAAGATAAATAGAACTATGCTGTTTACTATTCTCCTCAGACTGCATTAACATGCAGAACCCCAATTCTCTGCTTCTGGCAGGCAATATTTTTTTTTCTTTTTCTTTAATGCAATGAGTTGAATAGAAAGAAAGAATCACTGTCCTGTTTCCTACTGAACAGACTAGTGTCCACGTGGCCAATTTGATCACTTTCTTCCATAATCAGTATTTAGTACAAACCAAGAAACATTTTGCTCCTACCCCTCCATTTTCTATCATGGCTATCAGTACTGATCAGCTTCTGTCATTACAGCATTACGTTATGATGGACATGTTTATAATTAATTAGACTATAACTTAGCTTTCATTAATTACATTTTGGATGGATGTCTTCATTTCTTGCTGCTGATGAGATTTGATAGGGATTAGAATTCTTAATGAACTTCAGAAGTCACCCCTGTCTGTTCAACCAAGAGTGTATTTACCAAACTTCTAGTAGGATACCTTTTTTTTTCCTTTGGTATACCACCCACAGATGTCCAAACGCATCTAATTTATAATAAACACTAGTTATTCTAACAGGAAGGATTTTATATAAAACTATTTCCCCAAAAGTTTGGCCTGCACATATACATGTAAAATGCTATTCTAGGTAATCCTAGTAACCTGAACATATACATTTCAGCTCCCTCCTCAACTCCTAAGACATAATTTATGCCTTGGGAGAATTTTTTAAGAGCACTTTTGTGAAACAAAGGCGCATTCATAGGCAAATCTTTTTTCCCCCCATCTCCTGAAAATAGGTTAAGCTCTGCGGCCATTGGGATGGATTGTCTTCCCAAATAAATGGACAAAAGGTCTTTGATTAGATTGGAAAATTAAAAAATAAACTTGTTATTTACTAGCTGTGGTTTTGTTGGATTCTTGCTTTTATTAGTGACAAGCTATGGGAAACTAAGTTACACATTAGTGCGAAAGGAAGTCGCTGAGACTGCTGCACCGTTAAATGTTATAACTTCAGAAGGCATTGGGAATAAAAAGTTCACTGTGACCAAAATCGTCCAACTTTAATGGTCTTTATCTGTAATGTCTTTCACAAAGCTCTTTAGGCAGGAAGAGAGATGAAGTTTTATTGGTTTACTAGTGACATATATTCAAACAAGATATGTAGTGCAATATTCACTATTCTTTTGTGTCTAACAGCAAGTACCATAAAATGATGAACATAATAGAACTTTAGATTTTGAATTTTTCATTCAAATTATGCAAAATAGTTGTTCTGCACTGATATTAGCATTCCATTTGTTATGGTTTGACCATCCTGTGCAAAAACATTATTTCTTTAGCAAATGAACTGTGATTGTATGTATTGCTTTTAGGTATAACTGCAAGTATCATTGATGAAGTTTCCAGGTATCTATTTCTTTACTTTTTCAGTAGAGTAATTAAAAGTAAAGATTGACTAGTATAATTCTAAGCATTGCTAAAATCTTGCAGAAGTTTACATAGATTTAGCCCCATGCCTCTTACCCTGCAAATTCTGAACAACTTTAATGTTTATTTATTTTTGGAGGAGAGAGAGAGAGAGAGAGAAAGAGAGAGAATGAGTAGGGGAGGGTCAGAGAGAGAGGGGGAGACACAGAATACAAAGCAGGCTCCAGGCTCTGAGCTGTCAGCACAGAGCCTAACATGGGGCTTGAACTCACAAACTGTGAGATCATGACCAGAGTCGAAGTCGGATGCTTGACCAACTGAGCCACCCACATGCCCCCAGACAACTTTACTCAGAGGACAATCAAATAAAATGATGAGTCTAATAATATGATGACCTTTTCTTTCTCTTTTTTTCTTCTTGTTTTTTAAAATATACATGTGTATTTGTTTTGGTAGTATAAACTTTGGGCAGTGTACAAGGAATGTGTAATAGGACTTCAGAATTATCATGAACACTTGTGGGACAATTGGGAAATTAACAATGTTGCCATCCAGTGGCACTTAATTCAGGTTAGGTTTCCATTTTCTGGTCTGTGGCCTTTATAAATGGTAGAGTCTCAGTGTTGGAGGAGACCATCTGTCCAGGTCGCCTGAAGCTTAGATTCTTACTATACTACTCCCAAATGGCCTTTCACACAATGTTTGTATATCTCTGGGGAAAGGAACTCACACCTTCCTCTGAAGAAACTCAATTTTCTTAGGCTTGCTCAGATTATAAATTTTGTTTTTTCAAAAATTGAATAAAAATCCATTTTATCATTATCACATACTTATCCCACTTAGGATCATACAGAAAAAGTCTAATATCTCATCCACATTAGGGGCCCCCAGGTGGCTCATTCGTTTATGCGTCTGACTCTTGATTTCAGTTCAGGTTGTGATCTCACGGTTTGTGGGATCTAGCCCACATAGGACTCTGCACTGATAGAGTGGGGCCGGCTTGGGATCCTCTCTCCCTCTTCCTCTGCCCCTTTCCTGCCTGTGCTTGCTTTCTCTCTCTCTCTCTCTCTCTCTCTCTCAAAATAAATAAATAAAATTACAAAAAAAAATCTACTGCCCAATCAGTACACTTTTGGAGTCTTGGATATGATCTGAAGGAGAGTTTTTAGAAATTCTTATGATTTATTTTAATTTTTTCTTTGCTTTTTTTAAAATATTTTTTTCTTTGGGCTGGTAATGTGCACTGTCTGGTGGGAGTCCATAAAGTGCCAACAGTACCCAAATGTTATCTCCTTTCAACTTTGACTCACACCATTGAAACAGTAGATGGTTTCAGAATTCTCAGGTCACACTGCTTTCAGAGTGTCCAGAAAAACAACAGACAAAAAATACAAAAGGTTGTATTCCACATGCTATTGTCATTTATTAACAAAAAAAAATTTTTTCATCCCTTCCACCCCAACAAAGTAGCAATATCTATTAAAACAGCTTGGAATTCACTGAAGCAACAACACTTAGAATTTAGCAATGAGGCATTCCTCTGGCTTCACATCTGTTAACATTTTTGCCGTAGACTAAATTTCGAAGGGAAACCAATAAAAATTCCTGACAGTAATCAGGAAATATTCTGAAGCAATTACACATTAGAAGTCCATTCATATAATATGGTTTTGAAGGTGAAACAATATGTGATCTCATATGAATTAATTTACAGCCTCCTTGTATATAATACAATGATTCGTCTTTTATAATCAAAAGGTAAAAGGCATAAGACTGATGCTTCTGTCACTTCCCTCCGTTTTTCCTATTATCTTGTATCTCTTTTATTTTTCATGTGGCTCTTTTTTTCCCCCCTTAGCATTCTTATCTATCTGTTTTTAAGATGATAATGTCTTTCATTCTTTGAAGTTGGATGAGGGTAGAAGGGAACTGGGAAGTGGTTCCAGAAGAAAGACCGAGCATGATAAGGGAATGCAAGATAGCAGCAGTCAGCACGAGTGGAGCATCTGGTAGCAAAACGATGTGACAGTTGTTACACATTGGGTACTACCTAGCCAGTTACAGTAGAACTTATTTGTGGGTCGTGGAAAAAAGATATGCCGTGGATTCTACCCGTGAAGAAATGACGTTTATCACAATGTGGACAGATTTGAAAGTGTGGCAATGTAGAGCAGGGGGTCAATGAATCTGAACTGTTTTCTGGAACAGATGCATTTGAGGGAGGCATTCTGGCAGAGAATGTTTCCATCATAAACACTCCCTTGAACTTTCACTTGATAGCACAGCTATCTTCATTTAAATAAGAAGGGGTGAGAGGTAGATGGTCAAAATAATGTTGGAGGGAGAGCTAAGTTTTCCTTGACCTTATGGATGTCTTTAATCACATTCTCTTTTAAAAATTAACTTACAAAATATCTTCAGCCTGTTTATTTTAAAAACTTAATCCCAGATAATACATTTGGGTCTACCCAGTCTCATCAATTTATCTCATTCACAATTTTAGCATCAAAAGTCTCATCTATTAATACCATAGTGATGGCTAAGAAGTTATGAGCATCTTCCTCTAAGCAATGCTGGTTCTTTTCAATGTATTATTTTTATGCTTTCAGAAGTCATACTTGTCCCATTTTTATAAGTCTGTCTCTTCACAAAGGAAAGCGGATATGCATGTAGTTTTGTTTGTGCATCTGTAACATTTTTACCATTTCAAAATTCAAATCTGTTTTTTTTCTGTGGGGGGGGGGATAAAAAGTATGACATAATGGTTGTCATGTTGAAATATTACACATCCAGAGCTGATGGCAAATTACAGTGTGAAGAATTGTAGTAGTAATTTGATCACATGGGCAAGTCTGATCTCTCAGAAATAACATATGTTCCACATTTTCAGCAGTATTTGGTGGCATACTGCGAAAACTCTAAGCCTTTGAACTTGTTTAACTCCTGGACTTTATTAACCCCTGTCATAGACCATTCAGAGCTCAAGTGCACAAAGCAAATGTATTTATGTTTCCATAAAGTTAAAACAAGAAGATCTTCCTCGGGATCATAAAACAGTCCATACATGTCCCCCTCCCCCAACCCCCCCCCCCCCCCCCCCCGGGAGCTTTTGTCATGCCAAATGTTCTCCATCCAGGAAGGGAAGAGTTGTGGGAACACTCTCCTTTCTATCAAGAAGGGGCTTTATTGCTGTAAGGAACCTGGGGCCAGCTCAAGCGTTTCATGTAAACTTTGCATAACCAAGGCCCTACTTTATTTTGTAAGAGCTGTACAATGTGACATATGCCAAAGTAAATAACTGTTGTAGCTAAGTCAGCATCTCCACAAGTTTGTAGAAAACCAAGCCCATTTGTTTATTTTCATTGCAGTTGAAAAACACTGACACATGAAAGCAAGTTGATCAAATCTGTTCCAAATTGCAGAGTGAAATTTAAAGTGTTAGGAAAGAGATGAAAATAAATGAACTGCACAAAATGCATGTCTAGTCTTTGATTTTTTTAATGTAGTCTTCTTTTTAATCTTTTAGGATAGAAATGTATTTTTTTTCTTTCAATTTTCAAGTGTTTGAAGAAAGGGCCCCTTTCTACCTATTAATCTAAGTGAGAATTTCATATACAAAAGGAAAAAAGTACGTTTTAACATTAGATACCCACGACACAAGTTTACTATCTGAAACTGAGTATGTGAAGCTACATTAGGAGACAACTTTGGTAATTTTTAGAGGGACATTTATTTTTTGCTCGTTTGCCTCATATCAGAGGTCAGTAATTAGTTTACAATCACAAATTACAGCTCAATCTTAACAAAGATTGTTTTTAAATAAAAAATAGTAAATAGTCTGAGAATTCTTGGAAAAGATAATTTATATATTAAATCTGTGACATAATAGGTACATGGGTGTTCATAGAACATATCACTAAATAATTGTGAACGTATTAAAATTGTAGTGATTTCAGAATTTCTTTAAGGACAAATTTAGTATTTAAAAATCAAGAACTATACCCTTGCGACCATAAGTAAATGGCCATGCAGGAAGATGGTAAGATATGAAAAGATGGGGAATGAATTATAGGCACTTGCATTTTTTCCTTGTAAGATTCCTTGTCTTGTGACAGTTTTACTCAAACATGGAGGTGTCAACTTGCAGAACAATGTGCTTGGAATTAGGCACACGATGCTTGTTAACAGTAACAAGGCTTGTTAATCTAAATCTCTGCAGACTCCACTAAAAATATCCTTTCGTGCATAGGGGTAGCAAATAATGAACATATTCCCTGTGTGTGTTTGTTTAGCTCAAGCAGTGCCTTCAGCTTTCCCTATAAAACATTTTAGATATCTAGAGCAATTTACCATATCCAGCCTTCAGTTCTCTTAACGTCATGCCAGATTATTTTTACTCAATTAACAAAAGGACAAAAATTGGGCAGAGGCCAAAGGAAAGCAACTGAGATACAAAAAGCGAGTACAAGTTTGGACACCAGGATTGGTATGGAAAGGCTGTTAGCCTAAGGGAGGAAAAAGTTACTTTATAGCATTGTTCAGTTATCTGATTGTATCTTATATTCAGGATACCAATTATCTATCTCTACTGAAGGGGAAAAATAATACTTAAAATTAAAGAGATTATTTAATTTATACATAAATAAAGAATAGCTGTAAGCGTTCTATGATAAATGTAGTAATAATATAAATAAAATCTTCTTTCCAAAGAATGGTGCATTACAGAAAAATCCTTCTTCCTTGCCTGGCCTATATCTATGGTGATAAAGGAAGGTCCTATTAGTCATATCCCTCTGACGGGACTATAACTCTGAGTTTTGGATGTAATTTGAACAGGGTCCCAACCATTCATATCTGCTCTCAAACTGGTCTTGAGAGCTCTATATGTAAATTCTCCTAGGAAAAGTTCAACAGCAGAGAATTATTTGATATATGTTCTTATGGTCCCTATATAGATTATGGAATTGGTTTTTCTATTTTATTTATTTTCTATTTTTTAAAGTTTGGGGTGCCTGAGTGGCTCAGTCGGTTGAGTGTCTGACTTCGACTCAGGTCGTGATATTGCGGTTCATGGGTTTAAGCCCTGAACCCATGTCGGGCTCTGTGCAGACAACTTCGAGCCTGGAGCCTGCTTCAGATTCTGTGTCTCCATCTCTCTCTGCCCCTCCCCCGCTCACAATCTGTGTCTCTGTCTCTCAAAAGATGAATAAATGTCAAAAAAAATTTTAATTTTAAAGTTATTTATTTATTTTGAGAGAGAGAGAGAGAGAGAAAACAAGTGCGGGGGGCAGAGAGAGAGTGAGAGAAAATTCCAAACAGGCTCCCCACAGTTAGCGCAGAGCCCAACACAGGGATTGAACTCATAAACTGTGAGATTGTGACCTGAGTTGAGATCAAGAGTTGGATGCTTAAACAAATAAGCCACCCAGGCTCCCCTCTTTGTTGTTTTTCAATGAGGAGTATTACTTGAAAATATCTGTAGGGTGATATTTCTATTTCTCTGGGAGCAGCTCTCCACTCTAGTGAATGATACTGAATTTCAGCATCTATAGCCACATTGTAAGTATCTGTCTAGATCAATATTGAAATAAAACCATTTGGAAAAGGTTGACCTTGCATGAATAAAGGTTGTACACATTTCAGAAGAGAATCTCTTTCTTATATACACACATAGTGAATTTCTCTTCCTCGCTGCCTCTAAGGTATTTATTTTAGGATATCTGTGTATGTATGTATGTATGTATGTATGTATGTATATATGTATGTATGTATCTATCTATCGATCTATCTATCTATCTTCACTGGTCAAAGTCAAGCATGCTAGCCAGGCTTTCAAAATTGTAAGAGTCAGCATTTCAAGAATTTTTCTGTAACATTTTAGGCAAAGATAAATGATATTTAAATTACTACACCAAGAAGTGATTATCCAATTTATCCAGTTTAAGGAAAGATTTCAACTGATATGAATGTCAGTCTTTATGTAGAACTCTCTTGTCATTAAGAAGGTCAAAATATTTCTTCCCAGTGACATGACTGAAAAATTCCAATCATTTAAGTGATAATATAAGTTTGGGACATTTAGGAAGCAAAATCAAAAGGGAAAATAAAACTACTGATGGATATTATTTCTTCTTTTACTTGTTACCAGTGGGGGCTAACAGAGGCAAGTATTGAATTTGTTTGAAGAACTCTGTCAGCAGTTAGGAATTTCATTGTTTAGGGGGGGACTTGTGGGTTTTAGACCAGCTTAGCATTCATACAGCCTATTTCTTTTTTTTTAAGTTTTTTTTTTTAATGTTTATTTATTTTTGAGACAGAGACAGAGCATGAACGGGGGAGGGTCAGAGAGAGAGGGAGACACAGAACCTGAAACAGGCTCCAGGCTCTGAGCTGTCAGCACAGAGCCCAACATGGGGCTCGAACTCACGGACTGTGAGATCATGACCTGAGCTGAAGTCAGATGCTCAACCGACTGAGCCACCCAGGCGCCCCATACGGCCTATTTCTTAGTCAAAAGTTTTTACAGATCCCTGGCAACAGAGAAGCAGGAAAAAAATTAAATTACTAAAATCTTCTGTCTTGTTTAGGAAAAAAAAGTTAGCATTTTGTCTTCCATTAAGGTAGTTGATACAGAGCTTGTGGGCCAAAAAGAGTTGTATGATTCTAAGTCTAAGCCTTCTATTCAGAAGGCACTATTCAGTGAATGAGTGATACCCAGCTTCTCACTCACCTCCTTACCTCCCCATCCTCAGCAACATTTCTGTCCTCAGGAGCTAAACTTTTTACCAAGAAGTTCAGGTATGACTGCAGGGGCTGGTGAGTTTCCAAATTTCTGGCCTTCCACTTTTCTGGAACACCAGAAGTCATTCGTTTTGAATAGTAACATCTGGCCCTGAAAGTGGCCATAATAACTAAGGAAAATAATCAGAGAGTGACATTGGCACAAGTTGTAGTTTCCAGTGGCCACTCAGGAACATTCAACATTACTTACGGGATTCTGTCTAATTTCCTATTCTACACTGTGCTCAAAGGTATGAACATGCCACAGTTTGGGCATTGCAAAACTATGTTAAAATGCTAACCCTTATGTGGAGAACACATTCCTACATTGTAGTCTTCCTAAAAATGCCATTCTTTGACACCATTGAGCTTTTTCTTTTTTTTTAAAGAATAAGTGATTTCAGAAATACAATTTTATTTCTCATATTTCCATTATTATCATTACAGATAAAAATAAATGCAGAGGCTACTTTTCTCATACTTGGCAGTTGTAGTTTATTACTTGATATCCAAGTTAAAAATCTAAAATTGATTTCCCATGTGAAGTGAGTTTTAGCCAACCATCTGCTTAGGAGAGGGGAAAGGCAGACAAAGCTCATTCTTTCCTGCTGCTGCTTCTCACTGCTGTTAAGTGGCTACTGGGAACCTTAAAATAGGATTGCCAGGTTTAACTTTTCGAAATATGGAGTAGGCATATGTGTCTACCAGGGATTTGGGGCAGGGTATGTTGTACTTAGACCAGTGGGACAAACTCACTTATTAGATCCTGACGTTGCTGAATGCCATAGATGGAAGCCCAGATGTCACAACCATGTCCTGCTTTCCATCTCATATTCATGATTCGGCAATAAAAATGGGATGATCTTGACTATACGGGCCACCTGGGAACCTAGGTCTAGACTTCAATGTTATTATAATACCTGGATTGCTTAATCTAGCGGATGGCAGTTTTCAGAATGCACACGTTAAAGAAAACTAGCTTTGGTGCTGGCTACAAATTAAAAGGATATCTGTGAAAAATAAACATTCTGGTACCAAAGAATTTGTGATGATGTTCAAATGTAGAAAATGTTGGAAACTTTACTGTTCTGGGTACACCCAATTGTGGAAGAGAATTTCTGGCATTATAGAGTTTGCCATTACAACGTATGCTTTAATAGGGGAAAAAAGGTGAAAATAATTAGTACAATACCTAACTAAATACTTAAATCTGATGTTTGAAGCTATACTTTGAAATGCAGCAAATACTTAATCATATTTTAAAAGACCATGGAATTCATAGGAAGGCAACATAATGTTAAAGGTGTTTTCTATCAAAATATATAAAAATATTATAAACCCTGTATTTATTTTCTCATATTTATGGGTTTTTCTTGGCTTCCTGGCTTCTTTTCTTCATTTATCAAAGTCTGTGTGGTATTCAAGCATTAAATCTCTCTGGTCCCACATGTACTCATCCTCATTTTAATCTCTTCCTCTCTCTCCCTTGCCTCCCATCCTATTCCTGTCTGTCTTTCTTCCATTGTGTTACCTAATCCTTACGTATAAAGAATTTCTATACTGTCTGCTTTACTTCACAGAATCCTTAAATATGTTTCTATAAATTTCAAAGTAGGGAGATTTCCTTCCTTACGTGTCAGTGCATATTTTTCCCCCCTAGAAAACCTCAAAGGCTAAAATTTATCAACTGAAACAGAAATAGTCATGTTGAAGCAGGAAAATGTTTGCTACTTAATGCCATTTAACCTGAACCTAATCAAGGATTTCGTGTGCATCACCTCTATAATTGCTATTTGAAAGACACAGAAAAGCAAGAAGAGAAGAAGGAAAAAGAATGGGAGTAGGGTGAGGGGAGGGAAACAAGAAGAGGTAAATGTATGCATCTATAATGGCTATTCAAGACTCAGAACAAGTAGACATTCACAAGGACTTATCCAAATGGTTAAAGTAGGTTCTACTGTTTAGCTAAAGTAAAAGAAATTAAAACCAGGAGTCACAAGTATGCTTTTCTCTTTCCAGAGTTTTAAAGAATATAAACTAAAACTGGATCCATGTGTTTTCCTGTTATTCTCATATTTATCCCAAGTCTGCTAATGTAGATCCAGAAAAAAAGTTATTTTTGTTATATTTATCAACATTTTAAATTATGTAGTCCCTATCAGGAAAATTATAAATGTAGACAATTCTCAATTAGTCACACCCTGGTTCTTCTGATTCTCTGCCCTTCAAAAGTAACCCTTGCCAATAAAGGATCCATTTCAGTACTGAGTATTTTCATTTTAACTTAGTTTAAGGTCTAAATTGTCTTTCTCAATTCTATAATTCATGTGGTATAGTGAACCTGACTTTATTTTATGTAACCATGTTCAAAATACTGAAATAGGATAGACCACATAGATAAAATTTCATTAAGTAAGTACTGTACATCTAATTTAAAACATTAAAGGAGCCATCTAAGGGTCTTTTGTTTCAGTAGAAACAAATGCATTGTGTTTTATTTTAAACACAGTGAATCTCAGGAATACCAAAACTGAGAGATTGCAGTTCTTCATGTTAAATGCTTACAACATAATAAGCTTTAATGTTAAAAATTAGTGTTGGCCATAGGTTGTATTTCTAATATTTTGGAGTGTGATAAAATGGAAACAATTTTCCCATGAATGTTGTAGGTGCTACAATGAGATATTTAAGATCTGATTTGTTGAAATGTTCTAACGTATGTTTTACATACACAGAAATCCACCTAAAGCAGCAGCAATTAAGAAAAAAAATAAAAATTCCTGGGGAGTCTGGGTGGCTCAGTTGGTTAAGCGTTCGACTCCAGCTCAGGTCACGATCTCGTGGTTTGTGGATTCAAGCCCCGCGTCAGGCTCTATGCTGACAGCTCAGAGCCTGGAGCCTGCTTGGGATTCTGTATCTCCTTCTCTCTCTGCTCCTCCCCCACTTGTGCTCTGTCTCTGTCTCTCTCCAAGATAAATAAACCTTAATTTTTTTTTTTTTAAACTTCTGCCCACGGTTGCAATTAGATAAATGCTGCCCAAGGGCAGGCCACACAATTGCCTCCCCTCTGTACAGTGTCACAGAATACATTTGGAGTGATAAAGCACATCTTCCTATTAGTGAGTCCAAACCCGTGTCCTTTATTGAACACAGTGTTTAACATGCAACAGTGAGCATAGATTAGAAGAAAGAGATTTTTGTCAGGCAGAATTCCTAAGCTATTTCTTGCCTTGTTTTTCTCTCTCAGATATATTTACGCTTGAGCATATCTATTGCTACTTTTTTCATTGCTTTGTTAGTATTACTAGCACTTTAAACTTTGAGAAGTTCCCCATCTCTGAGGAGAAATGATAAAAGCCGTTTAATAGGAGGACTTTGCTCCGGTGGAAAGGTTTACCCTCTAATGCTTTTCAAGTGGGTCTTTTGGGCTGTAAGTGAGATCTGTGTCTTGCTTCTGAGAGAAACATATAAACTCTGGTTTGGTAAGGCATGGCTTTTCTTTAGTCGTCTCTTGGGTGCTTCTTTCTAAACCACTGTATATGGGTTTGCTGAATCATGGAAAATAGAAATTTCTCTGCAGCTAAAAGTCTCATATATATTTGAAATCAAAAATTGGTAATACTGGACGAAAAATATAAGAATCGACAACTTTGTGGCATTTATGGATATTATATCTATGTATTTTATATTGTTGTTTTTTGTTTGTTCTGTTTGGGTTTGGTTTTTATACTATACCAGACACTGATGATACAGTGGCGAAGAAAACCACACACAGTCTTCCTTAAAGGATGTAAATTCTAAGTAATTCAAAGATCAACGATATAACTGAATTTAAACAGACTTAAACTGTGATCCTAACTTCACCAATTATTAGCCCTCTGTAGATGGATATGCATTGCAAATTCTCTGAGTCACAATATGTTCATGGGTAAAAAACAGTAATCACTTTCTTGGAGTTTATGTTGCATAATGAAAGCAAGGAGCCTAAGACACGACTTAACTTCCAGGAAGTGTATAATAAATATTAGTTACTGGTAGTATTTGACGTGTGCTGAGATTCTAATAATATACCAGCTTGTACATCGACTGTGTGGGTCTCAAATATCGTCTGCAAACTTTGCAGCCATCCTGCAACTGGTGTATAGTCATTATGTTTTATGGCTGGAGGATCTGGGGCTTACGGCAAGAGTCTAAGTAAAACTCATCCAAGTCTCAGCTGCTTCTTTGAACAAAAACTTGAACCACATTCATCTGATGCCAAAGTCCATGTGTTTTCTGCTGCATTACCTTAATCCGGGGTTTGCACTGCTTGGAGCAGCCATTCTTCTCTTTTTTCCTATTTGGGAGAAAAACTTTTCCCTTTCCCAAGCCTGTATTCTAAAAGCAGCAAGACAGCCAGCAAATCTCCTCATAAAAGCAGCCCTCTGGCTACATAACCTTGGAGCAGATTTTGGCCATCCACCATTAAAATAATCTCTCTCTAGAATCACCTCTTTTCTGACTTACTCCACTCCAAATTTGTGCCTGCATACCTAGGTCTCCATATAATTTATCTCCCAAACTGGAACGTTTTGGGGAGTATTAAGGGGTACTAATGGTAATTATTCTGAGCTAACAGTTGTAAACCAGCTATATGCTGGAGAAACTAAGATGTAGGGTCATTCTATTTACAAGAGTCCAAGGTTTAGATTATGTGTTAGATTAGGAAAATACTGAGCATAAAAGGGAGAAATATTCTTTGTCCCGATAAGTGGACACATAAACATTTCCCCCTTAGGCCAGAGTAAAGTCACTACACTATTAATGCAGCTCAGCTGGTAGTCAGCCACCTGCTATAGTTGTGTGATAGCAATTTCCACCTGTCTTGCTCCTTCAGACCAAGGGGAGATGAGTAACCAGGACCTTCTTATAACATTTAAATAATCTATTTTCTGTTCAGGGGATCTTTGGATAAAAATATTTTATTTTCTCCTGCAATCCTTTGGTCAGTGCCCAAATACACACCCTGCGTATCTGGGAGGAAATGTGCTGTGTAAAATGGTTTGTTGAATCATAGCTAAGTATCTCTTCAAAGGAAGAGGCATTTGTAAACTGTAATGCAAATTTCCTATCATGGCAACCACCAGTTATTTGAGGCAGTTTCTTATTGCAACCAACATCTTGGAAATTGACTGCTAGGTTAAATCTTTTCGAAAGGAATAATGAAGAGGAGTGAAGAGATAAGCAGAGTGTTCAGTAGGTGATTGAACCCAGGGGTGGGGGACAAAGAAAGGAAAGAAAATAGAGCAAATAGAAGTGAGACACAATATAGCTATTATGATTTCCCTCAGATTCTACTGAGTTTCAGGATCTGTTTAGAATCAGTGAATTTGCTGAAATTGGTTGTCCATCTTTACCAGGTATCTGTGATACCTGTGATAGTTGATGTCTTTGAAAACAGTATTTGTTATAAATAGAGCATTTAAAGAGCAAGCAAGCTATAAATAAAAGGAAAGAGAGGGGACTATAAATCTGGTTTTGCAGTATCATAGTTACAAGCAGGAGTATTTTAATAATTTACCTTAAAACTCACATAAAATTCATAATTGACAGAAAATATATCTTAATCTATAGACACTTAGCTCAAAGTAGAATGTAGGGGAAAGGTCATTGAAGAGGGGGATGCAAGTAAAAACATTTAAAAATTCTTTAGCACCCCCCGCCCCCCGCCAACAAAACCCTTATTAAAACAGCATAGGCTAATTATACAGCATAGAATCACATTGTGAACTTCAGTAATGTATTTAAATTGCATGATTTTTGCTCTGATTCATAATTCCATTTATTGTTTTTCCTTCCCTCTATTCCTCTCTTCTTGCTTCCTTTATTCATTCATTTCATTTTATTTACTTACAGTCCTAAGATAATCAATTTCTTTCTGAACCTAATTTTCTTAGAAGACTCTTAGACCAACTTCTTTATTAGCTTTCTGTATAGTTATACTACTACATTTCCATTTTTAGGATCCCCCCTTCTTATCAGTATTATTTTTCAGAAATTCTGCCAATAAAATCCTGTTTCTTTTCATAGAAATGTTGGACTCAGCTCATCTAAAACTGCTGCTTGACTATAGGTTCTTTTCTTTATTATTTAAAATATGAACAGTTCATGTCTTCTGAGGATTCCTACCACTTACACATAAACAAGCACCAGTTTTTCCTTATTTATCCGAATTAAGCCAGGAGGAAGCAGTGCCTCTATTTATTTCTACTTTCGGTGAGATAAAATTGACTTCAAGGCAAGTCTTAAATTTTATCAGATATTCTACTTTTAGATAGCAGAGTCGTCTAGCAGTTTTCATGGTGGTTAATGTACCCATAAGCACTGCCAGCTACAAACTGAATTAGAAAAAGCATTTTCCATGTTGCAGGCTTTTCGGGAGAGTATCTACGTTTTATCTTTGTTCCTTCAATCAATTGTTCTTTTTGAATACTTGCCTGAACAACAATGTACCTCCCAGCAGCTTTGGTCTATTCATTTTGCTCCAACTTTTCCTCCCATTACTGTAAGCCAGTGGTTATCAAAAGTAAGGGCTGGGGACTCCCAGGTTTCTGAAAGATCACGACTGTTTTGTCAATAATACTAAGACACCACCATCATTCTCTCACAGGTAGAAGAGGTGGCCAAAGACATCACGTGTGATGGCTTTATTGCTCTGGTCACTAATAGGGTGTGTGCTTGGTATTCCTGTGTTTCAAATTTTTCTGTTTAATTTCTAATATGGTAAATGTTGATAGAAATGCCTCACGTAAACAAAAGCTTCTTAGGGTCCTCAGTACCTTTGAAGAGTTTACAGAGCTCCCGAGACCAAATATTTGAGAACTGTTGCTCCAGTCCAGTCAGGGGTAGTGATATACCAGGTCACAATGAAAACTATAAAATAAATATAATTTGTGTAAAGTTGCAAGTATATTTTGCTTATTTCTCATACTTGGTGAAATTGTAATTGTACACCTGAAGCTGAAGTGGTTTTACCAGCCTTTTCTATGATAGTTTCTCTTAAGACTTACCAGTAGTGGGGCGCCTGGGTGGCTTGGTCGGTTAAGCGTCCGACTTCGGCTCAGGTCATGATCTCATGGTCCGTGGGTTCGAGCCCCGTGTCGGGCTCTGTGCCGACAGCTCAGAGCCTGGAGCCTGTTTCAGATTCTGCGTCTCCCTCTCTCTCTGCCCCTCCCCCCATTCATACTCTGTCTCTCTCTGTCTCAAAAATAAATAAACGTTAAAAAAAAAATTAAAAAAAAAAAAGACTTACCAGTAGTTCTCCAGCATTTTTCTTCATTCTCTAGTACACTTTCTGTATCTCTAAAAACCTTTTAGCCTGAGGACAGTGTGCTTTATTTGTTAAGCAGTATTGAAAGAAAGAGACATTCGTATTTATTTCATTAAGGAGTATTTTTAGTGATATGATTTTAGTCAACTGCCATCACCTTTTGATGAAAATAAATAACTGGCATTTGGAAAGATGATTTAAAACACATAATGGCATAATGTAGATTAGCTTTTGCTTAATATCTCTGTCATTATTGTATCCATGGGATAAATAACTTTTATTTTTCGTTGTTTACTACTATGTTGAGTACGTTTTGCATGACTAAGAGCCAACATTATTTCAGTTTAAAATGCTGAGAAACAGAAGTTTTCAGCAGAGGTAAATTTAACATATTACACATTTAAATGGCATGTCAGCATTAATAAGAATTTGAATTTATAACAAAATTAATAGTGACATCTCTGCTGCATCCATTAAGATGATTTAATAAATCAAAGAACCAGGTCAATCAACAATCAGATTGTGATCATTATAGTTTCAAAGCCTTAAATTAGGAGGATGGATATAAATCTTTAAACCATATTGGCATTTACTTTATGTGGCCACTAATAATATAATAATAATAACATAGATATTGGGTATGTTAATGAATAAGTTTTTATGTAAGTTTTTAGATTCAGTGTTTCTCTTATTAAAGAAACATATTCAAATAAATCAGATTTCTTTGAACCATAAAGACATTTCTTGTTTACTTAATAAGACCTCTGGTTCTACTCAGTTTCAGAATTGGTTTAATGGTATTTTAATGATGTCATCAAGGGCTGAGTGTTTTCTATTCTTCTACTGTGTCACCTTTTTTTTCCCTTTCATTGGTTTCAGTATGTCTGCACTGAATTGAAATTGCACATATTAATTCTGTCTTCTAAGGCAGAAAGCAGTCCCTGAGAAAGAGATGACTTATTTATTAATTTTTTAAAACAAGAAGGATAGATCTTCTCAGAAGCCCTCCAAGAGACCTGTCTATTTTTTAATGTTTATTTTGAGAGAGACAGAGAGAGAGAGAGACAGAGAGACAGAGGGAGCGCAAGTGGGGGAGGGGCAGAGAGTGAGGACGAGGGAATCCCAAGCAGTCTCCTTTCTGTCAGTGCAGAGCCCGACATGGAGCTCGATCCCATGAACCATGAGATCATGACCTGGGCCAAAAACAAGAGCGGGACACTTAACTGAATGAGTCACCCAGGCACCTTCAAGAGATTTCTCCTAATGTGTTACTGTCCTGGAGAGTCATATAGCCATCCCTTAGTGCAAGCAAATCTTGGAAAGTCAGCATCATGTGGAAACTAAGATTCGAATAGCTAGTTTATACTTCTCAGTCACTTTCTAGGCTGGGCACACTGACATTCTGAAAAACATACTAGTTCTATTAGGAATGGAGTGGGTCAGTCCTGTTGAATGGGAAACTGATAGCTTTTGCCACAACTGATATGTGATAAAAACAAGGACGTGCACAGGATGCTCAGAAACCAAGAGGGTCAGGAAGCCCTGTCTCAGTAGCTGGGGGAGGCACACTGGAAGGGTGGATAAGTGATCCTAATCTAGAAGACATGGGAAGAATTAGCCAGGTGAAGAAAGTCATGTGGAAAGGCAAATAGAAAGATACTATCTAAGGCATTAGGCGGCATGAACAATCTGAAGTGATTTCAATAAGGAAGGCCAACTTTTCATAGTACAAATTGTACTTGTTTGAAGGCAGTTGCTATACATTTCTCCTCATCTTTGCATGGGTATGTTTCAACATACACGCAGTGCTAAGGTTAAACCAGTAGGATGCATGTTGACATAGTCATAGCATTGCGCTAGCTCAATGAAGTACTTGCGCACATTTAAAGTGGAGTGAGGAAGTCATGTCTTTTTTTTTTTTTTTTTTTCCTCTGTTAGTCCTCCAAGGAGACTGGAATTCCTTATTGCCATCTGTTAGATTACATTGTCAGTTCCTAGTGAGGTCTTCTTAACCTCTAGAACACAAAGGAATTGGGGGCATCTGGGTGGCTCAGTCGGTTAAGCATCTGACTTCAGCTCAAGTCATGATCTCACAGTTCGTGGGTTTGAGCCCCGCGTCGGGCTCTGTGCTGATGGCTCTGTGCTGACGGCTCGGAGCATAGAGCCTGCTTCAGAGTCTGCGTTTCCCTCTCTCTCTGCCTGTCCCATGCTCGTGCTCACACACACTCTCTCTCAAAAATAAATAAACATTAAAAAAATTTTAAGCACAAAAGAATTGAAATCACTGAGAAAAGAGGCTTGGGACCCACTAATGCGCTTTTGTTTTTTCTCTAAAACTGTGCTTTCAAGTTGAACAGTTGAAATCACACACCTTGTTTTTATGGAATATGCTATATAATGATTATTAAGACTGTGCTTTTTCCACACAAGTTTACTTGAGATTCAGTCAATTAATTGCCAAATCTTGCAGCAACCTTATAATCCAATCTGATTATCCCACTGCAGTTTGCCTGGAGGATAGATATTCCATGAGTTTGTTTCCAGGGAAGGTGGAAACCCAGCAACAGTGACTGTGCTGCTTCTGTCACTCTTGCTATTCATTACTGTAAGTGCAACTTTATAAACTTATCTGGATATAGTAAGACTCTTTTCAATAAGGAAAGACATAATTGGAGAGCAACTACTAACTATGGATAAGTGATGATCATACATTTTTGCCCTTAGTAATTTATTGTGTATATATGATCTATTATTTATGCATTGCCTTTGATTAAGAAGTACTTGTAAGGGGGCATCTGGGTGGCTCAGTCGGTTAAGTGCCCGACTTCAGCTCAGGTCATGATCTCACAATTTGTGAGTTCTAGCCCCACGTTGGGCTGTGTGCTGACAACTCAGACCCTGGAGCCTGCTTCGGATTCTGTGTCTCCCTTTCTCTGTGCCCATACCTCACTAGTTCTCTGTCTCTCTCTCTCAAAAATAAATAAAAACATTTTTTTAAAAAGTTTAAAAAAAAAGAAGTACTTGTAAAGATTTTTTTTTTAAATACATTTTTTACTCTTTGACGAACAGTGCCTCCTTGCTTAGGACTCGTACTCATAGTATGTATCAAGAAGTTTCATCCTGGTATTGATAAGCAAAGCTATACCTTGAGAGACATGTATTTGTAGCTGATTGTTACAAATGAAGTGGACAGGCTTTATGCTCAAACATGAATATAAAATAATACTTTCCCTAAATCCGATTTTTGTTAGATGACCTATGACAGTGGGTCAGGATGCACTGACCTAAAGTGATTACAGAGTGTGAGTGAGTGGGGAAACCCCTGAGCTGTTACAGGATTACCGATGATGTTGTGGACCGCACTGGGAATAATTTTGCTTAATGAACCCAGATTTTTTCTCTGAATTGAACCGGAACGTCAAAAAAAAAATGTAAGACAATAAATTGTAACCTAGGATCTCATGCTCACTTTTTTCATTTAACTAAAAAATGAAAAATATTTGTGTATGATAATCAAATATGTTCTCGTATTTCCTTACTCTAACCTTCCCATCCTAATTCCAAAGAAGTATCAGTAACATCACCACATCTAATTTCCCAGCTTCCTAATTTAAGCACTACCAGAAGAAAAGGCAGGAAATCTTTGCTCCTGCATAAACCACTTGAACGTCAAAAATAAGCTGCTGTCGAGAGAGAAAGATGCCGGCCTTACCCCAGGTGTAGTACACGCCTTTCAGAAGTTTCTTTCTAGCACAGAAAATGCATAGTCTTACCTTGTGTGAGCTGATGGATATGCCCAGCTCAGGTCAGTGAAGACCATAGGCAGAGACCAGGGCTGGTTATTCAGGAGGGAAAAATACTTGAACATGTGTGATGTCAGGCTCTAGTCTAGGAACCTTCAAGCGCGTGTTCATTTACACTCCACGGTAGCTCTACAGGATAGGAATGATGATTCCCAAAATTTATAATGAAAAAAGTGAGACTCTGAATAGCCTAATAACTTGTCCAGGGTCCCCTATTTGCATGTGGTAGTACCAGGATTCAGTTACAGGTGTGCCTAACTCCAAGTTTTTCCCACTCAGTAAAAAGCTACTGTCTTAATGAGTGGTGAGATGAACACTGCCTTATCCCTTGCAGCATAATCAACAAATCTCACAGCATGCAATTAAAAATTATTTTGTCCAGGTGCATGCTATTGTTATATGTTTTTTTCTTTCTTTTTTTTTTTTTTTGTAAGTTTGTTGTGTTTAGTGGATGAAAATCACACTTTCACTTGTAATAAAAACTACTCTCCAAGATTTCAGTCATATTAGCTATAGTCTGGTGATTGACAGAGATAATGCATTGGTCATAGTTTTTAAACTTTCATAGTAGGTACTAAAATGCTATTTTCTTATGTATTTAAATTTTTACGTGACTCCAGAATTCGATTTAAAATTCCCTTAAATGTGACCTATAAACTTTTTCTGTCTTTTTTCTTTCACCTTTAATGAGGATATCTCAATTTTACATATTTGTAAGAGTCAACACAAGGGAAAGGAAAATCTAAGGCAGATATAGATTTTTTTTAAATAGACAAATCAAGTCCTAAATAAATTAAAATACCTTTAAGGCTCCAAGTTCTTTTGCACTCTTCACTCGTATAAACCTAAACCCAAGAAACTATTATTTATAAAATGAAGTCATAATCATTCCAACAGTAGAATTTCCAAGTACATTTAATGAATGCAGTTATAATAATTCAAGAAATATCAACCAAAAACATCCTGTACTTTCTACTGAGCACTTCAGAAGTTACTTGCTTATTGCTGTCGTCCTCATTCCTGACTTTGGTTTAAAGCATGAGATGTGGTGTGTGGTGGCCTCATTTCTTCCAGTTCTAACTCTGCCTATCATGTACTATATGACGTTGGACAAATCATGTAACCTTTTGGAATCTCAGTGTTCTGTTTCATAACATGAAGCTAAGAGTATTTTCTAATTTTGAATAACTAGGATTGATTGAATTACATATATGTTGCTATTTTTAATTCTATAATTTAAGTATATCTAATTTTTCTTTTCTAAAAAAACCTGATTATTTCACAAAGGCAATAACAATTTTAAAGTTTACTGTAAGCAATAACAGTCACTTCACACCGATAAATTTTATTATCAGGCATTCATATAGAGAAGCTTGGTGTCATTACCTTCCTCTTACATGGAGAATAAAAGAACATACTTAGAATATGAAAATTAGGACACCTGAGTGGATCGGTGGGTTAAGTGTTCAACTCTTGATTTCAACTCAGGTCATGATATCACGGTTCGTGAGTTCGAGCCCCACATCAGGCTCTGTGCTGGCAGTGCAGAGCCTGCTTGGGATTTTCTCTTTCTCCTTCTCTCTCTGCCCCTCCTACGTCCTCATTCTCTATCCCAAAATAAATAAATGAATTTAATTAAAAAGCAGAAAAGGAAAATTAGGGGTGCCTGGGTGACTCAGTGGGTTAAACATCTGACTCTTGATTCTGGCTCAGGTCATAATCTTGCAGTTTCGTGGGTTTGAGCCCCAGATCAGGCTCTTTGCATTGACTGCAGGGAGCCTGTTTCAGATTCTCCCCCTCTCCCTCTTTCTCTGCTTCTCCCCCAATCATGCTCTGTCTCTCTCATAAATTAAAAAACTTAAAAAAAAAAGGAAAATTAGTTCAGTAATTAGTACAGAACTGTTTAGCCAGTCAATGATATCAAAGAAGCATGTAGAACACAATTTCACAAAGATATTTTTAAAAAATTAATTGCAATCCGTTTATGCTTTACTATTACTGTAGTTAGAAACAGGACTGAATACTCCTTTAATACATTTCAATCATTGATTATATGATATCAACCTGTGATATCTTCTTAGAATCAACACATTTCCTAAATTCAAAGTATGTTTATGATTCAAGAGGTGTGGGCATACATTTGGCCAATATGCTGAAGTCATTGATCCAGTAAATGATTTTGATTTTATTTCAGGCAAATAGAAGATCTGTATTTATATGGTTCCCTGCTATCAGTAACATTTTCTTAAGCAGAAATGTTAATGCTTATCATAGAATTATACTAAAATATATTCTCCATGACTCACCCATCTCATCTTTTTCCGATCCCATTGTATTAATATTTCTTTCTCATTTATTTTTCTCATGCTTGGCCTATATCACTTATGTCCCTTTGATGCCTTCCAAATTCAGGATCTACAATCATTGGGGCACTGGGGTGACTCAGTTGGTTAAGTATCGGACTTCGGCTCAGGTCATGATCTCGTGGTTCAAGAGTTCAAGCCCCACATCGAGCTCTGTGCTCACAGCTCAGAGCCTGGAGCCTGCTTTGGTTTCTGTGTCTCTCTCTCTCTGCCCCTCCCCCACTCTTGCTCTGTCTCTGTCTCTCTCTTTCTCTCAAAAATAAATAAACATTTAAAAAAAAAGAATCTACAATCATCTACTCAGCTGAAAGCTAATATGTGCCAGGCCCCATGAAGAACATTTTTATACATATTATTTTATTTATTGCTTACAGCAGTTATATGAATAAAGATGTCACTGTCCATATCTATTAATTTAGTATGTGACAAGGCCAAGAGTTGAACTGAGATGCTTTTACTCCAAATCTAGTGTGCCTTCCACTGCAACAGAGCTGCCTCCAGACCCACAGACCTTTGCTCGATTCTTTGTTCATTTGTTCATTCACTCATTCATTCGTTCATTTCTGATCATGGATAGGAAGCAAACATTATAGGTTGTAATGACCGGTGCTGAGAGTAATTGTGACATTTGGGATCATTGTTAGAGTCACAGTGAATGGTAGTTAACAGTCTGTGTAGAGTTAGCCTTAACTCAGGTCTTCAGCATGGGCTCATCACATATTCCATCAGGCCAGTTCATCACATATCCTAAAGAAGCAACTATGCCTTTGGGAGGTGTTAGGCTCTTGGAATAAAAATGTGCATAAGACAAAGTTCTTGCCTTTGAAGAACTTTCATTTTTGTAAAATGGTTATCTGTGAAGGAGGAGTTGAGAGGAGTTCTATGATGATCAGAATTATCACCCATATCCCCTGGATGGCTCCTCTGATATTGTGATATTCCATGAGAGACCAAAAGTGCTTTACCCAAGTTCTCAGGGTAATTCTGATACTTAATATTTCTGTCCTTATCCCCTCCTCTCCATTATTACTAAACATTACTAAACACTAAAACATGTTAGATGCATATTATACACAAACTCAGCCCTCCTACCCATACTTTCTCCGGATATTTATATATGGCTTCCTCAATAGATTTAAATCTTCTTTGACAAAATAAATTGTAGTTATTTTTTATCTTCATTCCATAATCTATGCATGGGTCAGGCTATGCTAGAAGAATGATTTTCACTTGGTAGGAAATTTTGAATGTTTGATAGTTAAATAGCTGATAGTATAATGAGACTGTAGAGTTTATGTAAATACACCATGAAAGAGACAACATAAGGGCATTTTTTTAGTGTATAAATTTTTACCTCATATTTTACCCCATAATTTCCAAGTGCCTAATGACCTTTTGGTTTAAGAAGGAGAGTATTTTGCTGATACAGAATATTTTTCTCATTATGTAAGTATGTTCTCTGGGTACTGTATAAGTTCAGTCCTATGTATTTCAAACTTCCTATAGACATTTATTTTTTAGTGGTGTCATTCAGTAGGGGTACCTCAGATTCTTGAATAAACCATTAGTGCACAAAAATATCTATCAATCATGTACTGATGAAGTATCTTTTACTTTTCCTCATCCTTTAAGCTCTAACACTAAAATTTCGAGTTTTGTTGAATGTTGCATTAACATTTGAAGTTTTTCTCATATATGAAGAGTAATATCATGTTTCTCTTTTTTAAGATGCAAAGATATACAAACAAACAAATGCACAAAAAGAACATTGTACATGACCAACATTGTTTTGCAAGGATATTCCCTTGAGCTCTGCCATTTTTGGAATTCCCCTCTTATCAAGAGACCATCAGAATTACTTAAATATATATGCCCATGCTCTGATCATTGGCATACATTACAATAATTAAACTTTATTCAGTATATTGTAACCAGTATAGAATAGTATCCTTTCATCTTCTGGTTATCTCACAGCTACATTTATTTAAAATTAACTGCGTTGTGTCCTCTACTATATGAAATTGTCCCTTGTATTCATTTAAAAATTAGACCGTGTTCATTAAAGAAACATAATCTATTACACCTCTTTTTCTGGTCCATTTCTCAAACTTCTGTATTAATTAGAACATTTTGTATTAAAATCAAACATCAAATTAGAAATAGGGCAGTTGACATTGTAAAGATGATGGCTTCTTAATATATTACAAATGAGATGGAAGTTTGAAAATTCTCACTTTTTTCCCAGAGTTTGCAAAGATGTGAATGCAAATATATCTAGGCCACACATTAATAAGCCTATTTGGTTCTGCTGTGGGCAAATGATTATGTTGTTGTAGGTTTTTGTGTAACTGATTATGGCTGGCCATTAAGGAAAAGACCACAAAACATGAAAATATTTATTAGTCCCAATCTTCTCCTTCCCATCCCCAAGTAAATCGGTAGATCTATAAGTAAGCACCATACAAACAAACACTAACTTCTTTCTGTAAACAGTAGAAGGTATACATTTAAATGGAAGGAAATTTGGGTGCTGGTATTTCTTATAGTAAGGTAACTTCCTTTATATTTTACCAAAAAAGATCTGTTTCACTGAAGTGCTGTAGAAGGTAAACTTTACAGTTTATCGTTGAGGCTGATCACCCATGAAAATCTAGAAGAGTCCTCCACTGCCATTGGTTTTCAGATCTTCATCATCCTATCTGGATAATCACAGGAGTTTTCTAACTAGACTCCCTTTTGCCTCATTCCAGCTCACTGAGTCACCTTCCACCCTTCTACCAGATGAAAACCCATTTATTTCTCCTGTCAGCCACAGTATAGTAACAAATGCCTTAGCATTGTACCAGTTATCCCTAACAAATTCTATAGATTTGTTTCTTGCCCCACCTTTTCTCTTTCTTATTCCATTAATATTTCCTAACTACCCAGTAGACACAGGGATAAAGGAACCTCAGTTCTGCTTCAATAACTTACAGTGTATTCTTCATTTAAAAGGTAACTCAAGAGTCACCTCTGGAAACACATCTTACCTTCAGTTAACCTGGAACCTTCTCCATTACACCTACCCACAGTTTTGTGATTCTAGAACATTTCAGGTATACTTGTTTCATTTATTTATTCATGCTATTTATGCATGATATGCCTTTAAAGCCATTCATTATTTAATAAATATTTATTCAGCATTAATTATGTGTTAATGACTGGTCATTGCTAAAAGCTACATTGGATTCCTGCTGGCCTTCCCAATGGCATGAATCTCTTTTGCCTGTCAATGTGTCCATACTTTGCACTATTTTCAATGTTGCTGAGTTTCTGTTCCCCAGCCAGACATCAGCTCCCTCTTCCACTGACAGCTTTTCTCCCTGCAGAGCTTTGGAGACAGTGTGCCAACTCAGCTCTTTGCATAAAAGGAGTTAGCAGTGGTTCTGTGCCCATGGTTGTGTTTACAAGTCTTCTTTTCTCCCCCTATTCTTATAACATAAATCATTACTTGTCTTGTCTGAATGGGCATGTGGCTATTTGCTGACATGAAGTGCCATCTACATTTTGGCTTTTCTATTATCAGTGTGCAGAAATTTTTTAAAAGGAAAAGAATTTAGGGGCGCCTGGGTGGCTCAGTCAGCTGAGCATCAGACTTCAGCTCAGGTCATGATCTCACAGCTCGTGAGTTCGAGCCCCGCGTCGGGCTCTGTGCTGACAGCTCAGAGCCTGGAGCCTGCCTCTGCTTCTGCTTCTGTGTCTCCCTCTCTCTCTGCCCCTAAACCACTTGCATTCTGTCTCTGTCTCTCTCAAAAATAAATAAACATTAAAAAAAATTTTTAAAAATAAAAGGAAAAGAATTTAGATACAGGATTTTAAACATCAACAAATAAGAATTATATCATTTTAAGACTAGAAGGAAAGGGGCGCCTGGGTGGCTCAGTCGGTTAAGCGTCCGACTTCAGCTCAGGTCACGATCTCGAGGTCCGTGAGTTCGAGCCCCGCATCGGGCTCTGGGCTGATGGCTCAGAGCCTGGAGCCTGCTTCCGATTCTGTGTCTCCCTCTCTCTCTGCCCCTCCCCCATTCATGCTGTGTCTCTCTCTGTCTCAAAAATAAATAAACGTTAAAAAAAAAAAAAAAGACTAGAAGGAAATTTACATTTGGAACGATTGAGCCCAAACTGTCCAAAATCTCAGCTCAAGGTCATGCAACAAGTCAGATGAAATATACAGAAAACAACAAAAGTAAAAGTATAGAGAAGTGTTTTAATTTGCATCTAAAAAACATCCAAGATTGAAATAACTATCAGTGTAATAAATGTTGTTTATACAACGAACAAATCAATTAAGTCCTCTTCAAGTGGATTTTTAAAAGTCCTATTTTAGGAAAGAAGCAATGCCCATATTTTCCTGCTACTCTCCTCATTTGAAAAGGAGAGCAATAATTTGCTTGTAGAGTTAGGGAGCCTTCTCCTAGCTCTGCCATGGTGGGGCAATTCAGAAACAGAGATGTGACCTTCATAGCACTTTTTACACAGCTTACCCTGAAATAGTATTGGCCAATTTTCTCTCCATAAGATATGAAAGTATTCAGTTCAAACCCAGTAGTGTAGACTGCCAAGGAAAATATGTTTAACCCACTGACCCATCTCTGCTTCACTTTGTGCTCTGCAGACTTTAAAGTTACCAATTCCAAAGGCAAACAACACTGTTTTATTTTTTATTTATTTTTATTTTTTTGATGTTTATTTATTTTTGAGAGAGAGACAGAGAGAGAGAGAGAGAGAGAGAGAGAGAGAGAGAGAGACATAGTGTGAGTGGGGAGGGACAGGGAGAGGAGACACAGACTCCAAAGCAGGCTCCAGGCGCCGAGCTCTCAGTGCAAGGCCCAATGTGAGGCTCAAAATCAACTATGAGATAATGACCTGAGCCAGTCAGACACTTAGCTGACTGAGCCACCCAGGCGCCCCAACTCTGTTTTACATGCAAAGAATAACAGACAATTGCACTGCACAGACTGAGAGGAACAACTTAAGGAACGAAAAAATGTGTTGTGAGAGAATAAAATGTGTTTGGGATTTATTATAAAATATTTAACCTGAATTATATATCTGACCATAAATTTTTTAAATGGTAGAGATACCTAAGTAATTTTTGAAAATGTCATGAATTATAATGCTTTTGTGTTGTATTTCATCTATCACTAAAATATATATATTTAATACTCTTACCTAAGATTTATGTCTTAATTGGCTTCATAAATTATTTCCTCAAATTATTGGCTGAAATAATTTTGTTAACCTTGGAAAAACATACATGTTTTTTCCATTGAGTTCCTGATTTTAGTATTTCAATTCAGTTTCATTTGACAAATTTATTTATTCATTCATTCATTCATTCATTTTCATTTGTCAAATTTATATTTGATACCCACTGTATGTCATGTAGTACTGAGATTATACAAACTAGCAAGGCATAATTCCCTGTTTCCGATGATTCAAAACTTGTCTCTAATTCCTAGCTTCATATAGCAGTAGATTTTAAGAAGTTTGCAAGTGTGTCACTTAATATATTGTTTTCTCTTAACAAAAATTACCATGTAAATTAAAAAGAAAAGCTTATATACACATATCTATGTGAGAGTGTATGTGTTTGTGTATATATACTATATGTATATATGAAGAGGTTGAGGTGTATTTTTACTATAAATTATCTATCAGATTTATTTTGGGTGACTTGATTCCATATCAGGATAGATTGGACATAGATCGTTTTCATGGCTGTCATAAACTGAACTCTTTAAACTGAATACATGATAAATTCCTTCTCTAAGACTCCTACAGTATGAGCTACCTTTGAGTTGTTCATTCATTTATGAAGGTTTAGGTTTGGTTCTCTGAATTGGGGGAAAAATTGCAATTCATGATACCAAGAAATGAGCATAGACTTCTTGCCATGCAACATTGGATTTGTGAATCTAACCTGAATATATAATGTGAGTTTCCTAAATTCGTTGGCAAGTTCCTCTTTTATGAAATCACTGAAGCTCAAGGCTCTATTAGATACACTTGTTGACACTTGGGTGCCTTAAAAATGTACCTGTTCACTGAAGAAAATGATAAAACAGAGAATTTGTAGAGTTTAACAGTATTTGGAACCTCCTAGTTACATTGTACAATTTCCATTAGGAACTTTCAAGACATTGACATGAAGAATACATTTATAATTGCATAGCTTGTCAGCAGACAGTACATATGCAGGACCTAAAATCTTAAATAGGTTCTGATCACTTATTGTAGAACAATTCTCGTTCAAAAAATTGTTGGTTGTTATTGGATATTATTTTTTTTGACATTTTACTGATGACAGTTTATTTTCTATTACAACATTCTACTGAAACAAGATAAGAAATAATGCATGAATTATGGATTAGTGTTAAAGTAAGGAATGATGCTGGTAATCTAACATATTATACACTGCTTTACATGACTGTGTTAGTAAAACATAAAGATGCCATTTGAGTTTATTTTCTCGAAGAACTGCAAACTAAAAACTGTTGTTTCCACATTTGATTTTTTCCTGATAATAGCATGCTGGATTGGGATAGAAGGCACAGACTTAGGAAAAATACCTTGGTGCTCCTCACTCTCCACTTAATAGAGACAAATACTAATTTAAGTAAGAATATGGGAAGCTTTGAAAAGAAAAACAATGAAAAGACAGCCCTAGGTATAAGATAAATGGAAGTGTGAAAGGTTGATGACCTTGGAAGCTAGTTCCATTCCTCCATGATAGCAATTTCTATGCTCATCATGTAGATTCCATCCATTTCCTGGCATGGGACAGTGGGTGCTATATGATAAAAATCATAGTATAGGAAGCAGTGTTGTGGGTGGGATGATCTTGTCCAAAGTTTTAGGCAACTACCAGGTATCCCATTTGTTTCTGGCTGCTCTCTCCCCAGGAATTATTGTTTATTCAGGGAATCTACTAGAGGATGTGATCTAATCATAAGTCACAGGGTGACTTCTATTTTGGGGTCAGAGTAAAAACGAGATGGAGGAGTGTAAGCTAGATCAGTGGCCCCGATTGGTTCTCATATCAAAAATCACAGAGACTTGGCCTACCATGCTTGCCATTTGTCCACAGTTTAAGGGAAGTGGGGATTAACTCATATCATTGGGGAAATGCATTCTTTCTGGAATCAGCATTTTGAAACATAGGTGTGTGTATTTTAGACATTGTTTATCAATGAAGATTTTTTCAATGGAAAATTGTCTAACAATCATTTTTAGTTGTAGTCATATGCCTAAATGTTGTCTCTCTATATCTTTGTCCCTGTTTCTTTCTCTCTCTCTCTTTCTCTCCCTCTTTCTCATTATGAAAAATATGTGACTACGAAAATAAAGCGTGTGTGTGTGTGTGTGTGTGTGTGTGTGTGTGGCAGCATTTTCTTGCAGCAAAGACAACAGAAAGGTAATAGCATTTTCATTAAAATAGACACATATATCTGTATAAAATGCTATGCAAGCCTTATAAAGTATTTTTTAGTTGAGGTAAAGATCACTATCTGGAAAGAACTTTCATGGATAAAGTCATTGACTACATTTTTGAGTCTGCATGAAACTGGAAGATTAGCTTCTAGGAAGCAAAAACAAATCAATATGGCTCTGCTTATCTGACATTACATTTAGTCCCCTCTAACTAGTCAAGGGAATTGAAATCTCTTTTCCAGCTAACTTTGAACCACCTGAGAGCATAAACATCAAGTTTTTAAGCCTCTTTTGGACCCTGTTTTAATATACAGGGGAGATGCTGTTGAAATGAATTTATATACCATCAGAATTTATGTTTAAGTCTCAAAGCCATTTGGTTCAAATTCTTTGAAGGTCCTAGAAAATTTAACAGTTTTTGAGAATTGTTATCATTTCAAATGGTCATCCTCAATCCTTGACTCAGAACTTGACTTATGTATAATGGCAGAACATATTTGTTCATGTGTGTTTAGAAATCAGTTTTCATGAACCAATTCCTGTGTGCATACAAGAAAGAAAAAGGTCATATTTCTTTAATGATCTTCCACACTGGTTTCAACCATTTTGAAAAAGAGTTTGAGAAAAAGGAGGAAGCTAAATGTTGGGGAATAGAAGATGGTAACGGGGCCCTGGGATGATACTTTAAACACATTATCTAGATAAAGATTAGATGGTAAAATTTGAAGTGGCTAACTTCTTAATCCAATGACTTTATTCATGAAATAAGGAGAGTTTCCTTCTTGCATGATTTGATGTTACTACAATGATTTTACAAATGCATGTTCTGAGAGTGTGAAGAAACATGAAAACACATGGACAGACAAAATGAGATTGAGCACACAATTTAAAGGAAAATTGAGGACTGTAATCTATTTTAGAATAATATAAGACATGATAAAATAAGTCATATTCAGAATAATTATATTGGTTGTTACTAATTTCGTTTCTTGGAAATGTGATCTGAATGTATATGTAGACTTTACTCTGAGAAGCTACATCATTACATATTTATGAAGATGGGCTGTTTTTCCAAGAGACTTGCATGATCACATGTTTGTGAAAATATATGTTGGTTAGCAGGATTTTTAAACAAGTGTTTGTGATATTCAACAGCATGAACAACAGTAGCATATAAAATGGAAATGTCTGCCCTCAGATTACAATTAACATTTAAAATGACTTTTAACTAATTTTTGTGAATATTAAATCACAACACTTGGATAAAAGGCATGAACATTTTCTTTTAATTCTTAAAAAAACTTGCTAACAGTAAACAATCTCACGGTCAAAAGTAAAGCCTTCAGGGGCACCTGGGTGCCTCAGTCGGCTAAGCGTCCGACTTCAGCTCAGGTCATGATCTCATGGTCAGTGATTTTGAGCCCCACCATTGGGCTCTGTGGTGACAGCTCAGAGCCTGGAGCCTGCTTCAGACTATGTGTCTCCTCTCTCTCTGCCCCTCCCCTGCTCATGCTCTGTCTCTCCCTGTCTCTCAAAAACAAATAAATGTTAAAAAAAAATAAAAAAATAAGTCAAACCTTCAAATCTTCAAAACCTCCACATAGAACTGGTTAAATATTACTGAAAACCCCTACAAAGTGGTTGTAGTAGGAAGTAGAAGGAAAAAAACTTGATACAATCATAAATACCACACTGACTACCTTTGAACCTTGGTAACAGTCACTGTGAAATCTGTATTAATCCATTAATGAAAAAGCTAAAATCAGTTCTCTGAAGATGAAATCATTACCCAGTATAGACTAATTCCATTTCCAGTGAGTAGGGAGTATAATTCTTATGAGTATAAATATAGTCATACATCTCAGAGTTTCATAAATATAAATGATATATCTACCATTCCTTTTAGTCTAGAAGAGTTCATTCTGTTAGCAAGCACAATTATTTAAAAGAAATATATCTTTACATTGAGTGGTCGTGGATAAAAATTGAGGCAACTATAAATTAATGATAGTCTCTGATAGGAGGCTTTTTGAAAATATGTTTACAATCATCACCCTCTCCTTAGATGCATATTCCAGGGGATTTGATTGGCAGCCAGATAATAGCAAACTGACTTTTAAAAACTACCCAATATCAGCTTGAGGGAAAGAACCCTATTTATAAATATTTAATGCCTTTAATTATTTATTCATCAAATAATTGGTACAGCCATGCACCATGCACATAGTAGGCTCTGGAGACAGACACAAATGGAGCAGAAGGCTGCATGTTAGAATCTTCTGGTGAAAATCAGAGTAATAATTGCAGAAAAAGAGTTTTTGTCAGTAAACCTGCCCAGGGAGATCAGAGGAGGAAGCAGCAAGCTCTTTGTAATTTCATGGGAAATTTCACACTAGAAATAACTTTTGAGATCCATTTGAAAGATAAGTAGAAATCAATCAAAAGGTGGGGACTTTTGTTGCTTAATTGGTTGGCTGGAGAAGAAAGTTTTGTAATTGGTAAGTGTATGGTCAGGAGGGAAAAAATAAGGTAAAATAATGCTTTGTATCTGAGGGTTTTTTTTGCTTGTTTATCTTTTTTTAATTTTAATTTTTAAAAAATATTTATTCATTTATTTTTGAGAGATGGAGAGAGAAAGAGCAGGGAGGGAGGGAGGGAGAGAGAGAGAGAGAGAGAGAGAGGGAATCCCAAGCAGGCTCTGCACTGTTGGTGCAAAGCCTTATGCAGGGCTCGAATCCACAAACCCTGAGATCATGGCCTGAGCCGAAATCAAGAGTTGGGCGCTTAAACAATTGAGCCACCTATGCGCCCATTGTTTGTTTGTCTGTTTGTTTTTTAAAGAAGTATATCCCTGAAGAACTTTTCTCCAAAATAGTGTCTTATCTTTAGAGTGCAGAATGATAAGTGGTTATTTCAATACTTAGTATTAATTACAGAATTGAGTTTTGTGTCTCAGGGTACCATTAAATTGACAAGTTATGATTTTCTTATGGAAAGTAAAACATTCAAGAATTATTAAAAATGAAAATGTAACTATCTTGACATTGCGGCATGAGGTGAGAGACAGAGAAACTGTGACATCATGTGGCAAAGCTGATGTTCAGTGATATAGCTTAATACCTTGGTCTATTTGACAGATCTCTGTTTGGTGTTTTGTTTCCAATAAATTAATGTTAATATTGATAGATAGTGTTGCCATGTAACACATGCATGCTGGTGCTGGAGGCTACTCAATTTTGTCTTGAAGTTAGAATTAACTAGTCCTCCACTTCTACCAATCACTGCTAGCATATTTCTATGTCACCATAACTTTTGGAACCCATTCGCAAAGTGGGGACCATATTATAATTATTTATAATGGATTAATCTGACTGAAAAATAAAAATAGTTTTACTACTATGAGTAAGACTATACTGTGTGAGTACAATGAAATAAATCATTATGTTTTCAAGTTACATTTGGTAAGCACTTCCTTTGTTCTCTGGTGGTATTAAGACATTTATCCAACTAAAATTTCATCATTTCACTGCTCCTCCCCAAATAAAAACCTAAAGCATATTCATTATATGTCCGTCAGGGACTTCATGGGGTGGAGTGGAACGGGAACAAAGAAGGTAAAGACAATATTTGACTTTCAAAAAATAAAACAAAAAATCAACCTGTAGTAATGGAGAAGGGAATACATTTCACCAGATTTTCTATTGAGAGGGAAGAATTAATGTCAGTTTCATTAAATGATAGTAAGTAATAATGTTAAGAGGAAAATGTATACTGGCCTAGTATTATTCCTGAATAGTACAGACACAGTGCTGTTTTAGACTAATGGATAATGTACATTGTTGAAAAATATATATAATTTGTGTATATATATATATATATACACACACATGTGTGTGTGTGTATATATATATATATATATATATATATATATATATACGCGTATATATATATATATAAGAGAAGAATCTTATGAGCCATTAAACTGATTTATTACCAACATCTTTGACTCTAGTTAAAGATACCTTTTCTTTCCTTTCTTTGTCAGACATGTTTCTTAGAACAAAATAGAAAATACAGTTGTAACCGTCTTTCATTTGCTACATTAAACACATTTAAGTGCCTGTCCACCAAAGACTTTCACATTCCAGGCTTTTTCCCAAGATTGACATATTATTCCCCAGAGTTCTAAAACTTGATTTTTTTCCTGTTAAACCCTAGCAGACAGGTAATATTTGAAACCATTGTTAGAATTTAAATGTAACTGAACCCATTTTACTCTTATTATAATGACTACCCTCTTATAATCTTACTGTTAAGAATCCTCCAAAAATCCATAACCTTTTACCATAAGCTATACATTTCAATTATAAGTAAGGATAATGAAAAAGAAGACAAAAGCTCTGAGAAGGTGGTGATCATATCATCATAAGCCTGATTAATCACTTCCATGACATCATCAATACCTCATTTAGATAGTCTGAAACACTTCTGGTTAATTTGTGGGACTGGAATGGGAGACAAGGAATGATTCTATGCTGAGTCAACAGTTGGATTAGTGTTTTTTTGAAGCACCGTTCTGTTGGGTGGGGAGATGGGAGGGGATGGGCAGGGTGGCGGTAGGCATGAGAAAAAATTACATAGCAGATTTCATTTCATTTATATTTTATTTATTTTTTACCTTTTCTGAAAACCGGTGTAAATATTCTTCATGTTTTCTTACCTAAAAATGTCTCAACTCTGTTTCTTTGTAGAATCAACAGATATACACAAATAACATCAGATTTTTTGAACTTTTAAGATAGGATGCTTAACTAGTAATCAAAGCAAGGGTATAAATACGTTAAACATCAAATATTAAAATATCCATAGCTCGAGTGTACACATAAAAATGTTCATTTATATGTGATATATACTGTTATTTATACTCTGATCTGAGGTATTTTTACTTGAAAATAGTGACTTAGTTTAGATTCTGTGCTTGAAATCTAATTTCTGAAAACACAAGGATATTTAAAGAAAAAGGAACAAGCATATTTAATAATGTCCACTAACCACCTGTAAGCAATTAATGTAAATAAACAATATACCAGTAGAAACATTGTATCTTTATACTGTTATTACCCCTCTGTTAGAAGGTCATCTTGCTAAACAAATTTTCTTTTAATTATTTTTAGTTAGAAACCTTTAGCAGTGTTTGTATTGATCTCCACATAATGATGCATATGCAGAAAATGAGAATTTGGAAAATTAGTGGTTGTTAGAAATTCCTAGAGAGTGAAAAGACTGATATCAGGTCATAAACGGATCACTAGCACAAACAAGATGTATATATTAGTCTCTTTATATTGAAAATCATGGTGACACTGTATTGTTGTTATTTTTGCTGAAATCTGGGTATCAAATGATCAGCCTCGCTTCCCTTAGAATGGCTGCTGGAATAACTAGGTAGCAATCATAGTTCTTGGAAAACAACTAAAACCAATTAGCAAATTGACTTTGATGTGTGCCATCCTTGAAAATGGCATTGCACTTCCCCCGAGGAAATAAGATATTTCTGAGCATTTCAAATGAAACATGAGCACCAGGAGCTCACATTTCTTTAGAAAAAAGGCAATGGGATATGGTGTTTTTATTTGTTTTGTTGCTTTTTTTTTAAGTTCATTATGGAACAGAATTTTATCACCTGGCAAAGTCAGTTTAATTTGTTTAACATTATTTATTTATTTGTTTGTTTATTTATTTATTTTGAGAGAGAGAGAGAGAGGCAGAGAGAGAGAGAGAGAGAAAGAGAATCCCAAGCAGGCTTCGTGCTGTCAGCACAGAGCCCAATGTGGAGCCCAAACTCCCAAACCGTGAGATCGTGACCTGAGCGGAAATCAAGAGTGGACACTTAACAGCCACTCAGGCGCCCTGGGGTGACAGTACTTTTAAACCAACCTTATGGAAGTGGGAAACGCAATGAACTAAGAGTCAGAAGATCCTTCTACTTATATATTGGTGAAGTACTGATACAGACCCATGCCAGTTTTTTGTGTTCTTTGTATCTGGTTTGCCTCATCAGATAAAGGCTCATATTGTAATCTTCCTTCTTCTGTGACAGTCTCCTTGATCAGAGAAAGTAATGCCTACTAACATTTAATGTGAACTATTATGTTTTGTAAAGGTAAGGTACATTTTCCCTCAAATAGGAAATAATTAAAGATATTTTATTATCCTTGTATCATAGTTGGAGAGTGTCCTTTAGTGATAAAAAAAAATCACGAATCCTCACCCTTGGACAGCAACTTCTCATTAAGTGTTCAGTTCTTCTCCGGAAAGTTTTGTTCCTGAAACGAAGAGCGGTTTATTAAATGACCAAGTAAATAAATTCACAAAAAATCATTGAAACACTGTCATAATTGAAACCGCAGCAATGTCATATGTACATACTGATATTTTAAGTTCTTTAGGAGTTAGGGAAAGAGCAATTGGTAATTCCCTTCTTGTCTCAAAGAGTGAGGTTTTCTGTTTTTTATTTTTATTTTTTTTCATTCAACCTAGCAACCGTATTGTGTCATTAGCCGCCAATTCTTCCATCCTTGACATTAATAGCATCCCCGTTTCTAGCTCTCATCAGATGGCTTTGCTTACCCGTGGGCTAGGTGGCCTGTTCTTGCTAATTAGATTCACTTCAAAGAATTTGACCTACTGGTATACCTTGGATTTGAATTAGGGTCATTTTCAAGAAGTACATTTGTTTTCACAGTGTATTTAGAAGATGAAAAGTTTAACAATTAATAGATTTCCTGGCTAAGAGTTCATTTTTAAGCATAGCTTTAAAGGAAAGGTTGTAATATGTTTCCTCTATTCACCTACCCTTTTTGATCTTCATATAATAATTTCTTTTTAGGAGAAATTATTGGCGTGCCTAACCCGTACTCTTTCCACAGGCATCTATACCAAGTCACAGCTCTTCTTTCTTTTTTCCTCTTTTCCTTTTAATAATCCAACTCGTACGCACCCCTTATCACATTGAGTTTGCCCTTGGTATAGATGGCAAAGCTCTAAGTGAGGGTTTAATTATAGCCATTTAGAGACAACTTACAAACTCCTGTCTAATTTACGGCAGTTCTAAAGTACAGTCTGGATGAGAGTTTCAAAGTTTTAAAACTACTAATAGATAAGATGCTTACAGGGAGGTTTGTACAGTTTAAAAGTTTTTTTTTTCAAGGGGAAAGGAAAGAATCAAGAGATTTTTTTCATATTAAAGTCGCATGACGAGATCTAGCTTAAAATTTTAGCTTCTTTACTTGCACCCTAGAATGTAATGGCCTCATTGACTCGCTTTATGTTTCTCTTCCCTGAGAACCTTTTGCTATACTTCTGATTTAGGACTTTTTTTGATGTGTTTTGTTTTTTTCAGAGGAAACTGCCTTAAGTCATAAGAAAACTTGGCATTGTTTAGCTTCGGTACCAAGACTTACAGTCTGACAAGAAGAAATCATCCTGAGTTATTTTTAATTCTGTAGATGTTACTTCAGATATATATATGATAGTTTTCATATACCTGGGTTTTCTCTTATTATTTGAGGGCACATATTTTCATCAAATACTTTATGTCGCTGTAAAACAAAGAAATAGGTGCTCCAGATATATATCCTGTATGTTCTCTTTACTGTTGAATGCTAAAAGAGCTCTTCCCATGAATTTCCCAAATGAATTCTAATCCTTTATAAATTATAAGATGTAAGTTTGTCTTTTGAAGAATAGAAACTTAAAGACCTGATTGAGTTAAGGAATGAAAACACTATCCCTAAGAGAGAGGCTATTGCCAGGGCAATGGTCCTCAGAAGGAGAAATATCATAACTGCTATTTAAAAAAATATAATTTCAAATTCGATTCCTCAAAGCAATAAAATGGGTTTTATTTTTTACACCTATAGAGATGAGGGAACTATATGGTGTCACAAGCACTGTATACACTGATAGAAACACAACTTTATATTTCTCTTACTGACGGTTGGCATGAATATTTTTTTCTCAACTTGAATCAGGGTTACATTTTTGGGTCACAAAAAGGAAAACAGATAATATCATATTTTCTGGACCATGGTGGAAAATGTGATTTTCTCCCTTAAAACAACCACAATCCCTTCTCCATCCTTTTTCTCCCAGCAATCTGTGCCATCTACTGTCCTTATTACAATGTCAGTTCGCTATGGAGGTTTGTATTGCTTATGTCTTATCGTTTCCCAAGTCTCTCAGCTTGCTTACAGGAGTTTCAGTGTATAGTTTAATGAAATCACTGAAATAGGAAAATAATATGAAATATCCTCAGAGGATATTGGAATGAACAAAAGTTTTGAAGTTTCTGCCTTGAACTTCCAAAGATAGAGCTATCATTTTGTCTAGTGTGATACTTATTATCTCAGTATTAGAAAGCTGCTTAATATATATAATTCATGAAACCCAATGTATTCCTCAGGATTAAAATCTTTACGGCTTCTTCTAAATTGTTTATGACTAAACAGCCAATTTAGAAAGAAGTTACGTACTTTTTCTATATGCTACATACAACTAAATCCCTGATCTCAACTGTGTGTTTGGATGGCTTTTAATTTCACTAGGTGCATATATATTCTTTTTTTTAATTTTTATTTATTTTAGAGAGAGACAGAGCATGAGCAGGGAAAGGGGAGAGAGAGAGGGAGGGAGACACAGAACTCCAAGCAGGCTGCAGGCTCTGAGCTGTCAGCACAGAGCCTGATGTGGGGCTCGAACTCACAAACCATGAGATCGTGACCTGAGCCGAAGTTGGTTGCTTAACCAACTGAGCCACTCAAGCACCCCCTGGGTCCATATATATTCTAAGTGCAACCCTTTTTGACTGATCTTTTTCTCTACCTTGGAAACAACAATCTAATCTTTGTGTTTTGCTCATTCTTTGTTTTTAGGGCAGAGGCCATTTTCCCAACTATTCTGAACCCCTGATGAAACAGCCAAGAGTAGTTTCTCCTTTTAAAGACCTAACTCTGGAAGGCTAATTGCCTTCATCAGCTTTATATATCCATGCACAAACATAATGCACGAATTTGTTTTTAAACTCCCTGTGTTCCATTTCTCCAAGCAGATTTTCCTCTCCTCCTTTTCCTTTTCTTCCCCCTCCCTTTTTATTCTCCTCCTTTTCCCCTTCCCGTCTCCCTCCTCTTCTTCCTCCTCTTCCTCAGTGAGGTTACTAAGGAACACAGCAAGGTTAGGTTGTGCTCTGCCCTTACACACAGCCCTTTCATCCCCAGGGATGAATCCCAGTTGCACCAAGACCTATGGCAAACCCCCTACTCAAACCTATCACCCAAATCCTGCCTCTGCAGGCCACCTCCTGTACATCAACGAAATGACTCTATCCTTGTAATCATTCACCAAAGATTCATTCATCCAGTTATGTGTGCCAAGAGAAGAATTTTTCTTATCCTACATTTGAGCTTTGGAAGTAAAGATTAGTTAATATAAAACCTGAACTGTGTTAAAATATTATGCCAAGTTCTGACCTGATGTCAACACTAATAATCAGGGTAACCGTCAGGATAGATACCATAGTTCTTTGTCTCAGAACTTTGTCAGCATTAAATTGGCCCGTGACACCCTACAGCAAGCCCCCGTCAGCCTTCGTTTCACCCATAGGGGTGTCCTAGACAAGAAGCCACCCTGTGGAATTCCTATGTCACAGATTAACTCTGCACCCTCTCTGCCACTCAAGAGTGACAGCAGAATGCGGTGTGGACAGAAAAGGATAACGTGACACTAATTTATTTTTTTAAATTTTTATTAGAGTTTATTTATTTTCAGAGAGAAAGAGAGAGAGAGAGAGAGAGAGAGAGAGCGCAGAGCAGGGAAGAGGCAGAGAGAGAGAGACAGAGACAGAGGTCCAAGCAGGATCCTGGCTGACAGCGCAGATCCCACATGAGATCATGGCTCGATCGCAAACCAAGAGTCAGATGTTCAACAACGAACTGAACCACCCAGGTGCCCCTTAAAAAAAATCTGTCTATCTATCTATCTATCTATCTATCTATCTATCTATCTATCTAATATTTAAAGCCTTGGGGTCCTTTAAGCAACAGTGGCAGCACATTCCTTGCAATACCAATAAAAACTCTTCTACTCTGGTGTCATTCTGGTGTCATCCTGCTGTTGAAAGCCGTCATTTGCCACTCTGGAAAACTTATTTGTGACTTTTGCTCAGCTGTCCACTCTCTTCACATCCTCTTGTGATGTGCGGCACACGTGGTGGAACAGATGGCCAGAGAGACGTGTGCTATCTGTGCTCATGCAGCAGTTTCTCTTTGTGTCTTTACCATGAGCATATGACTCTTCTGCCCTTATTTTCTTCCTATGATAGTGTTAAGTGAGGTAGTCACATCTGCTGTACAGATTGTTGGGATTCTTGCTGTGAAACAATTAGGTAGGGATTGCCTATGCAGTGGAAAACTTCTAAGTGTCTCTTTGTGAACAGTTTCCCTGGAGAGGCAAAGGCCATATAGTGACGGCTTGAAGGTGATGTGCCTGGTGAACTTTTGTCGTCTTCCTAATTCAGCAGCAAACTGCAGGTTCACAGAACTGAATGACCTAAAAATCTTTTCTCCATTTTCAGATCTCTAAAATGCCTAACCTTGCATACTAGTATTGACTATGAATGACAGCATAAAACCTGAGACTAGTCCTCTTATGTGTAAACATTCAACTGGTTAATAAACAGGAAGTTATAGCAAGTTCTAAGAGCTACCAAAATTGTAGTATTCTTAGATTTCCCCCCTTTAATAGTCGATAAATACATATTTTGGAACAATGAATAAAATAAAGATATAAAAATACATTTCCTAACCTCAAGAGGTCTCAAGTCTAGCTGAAGAAATGAAAACGCATAGCTTCCTTGAAGTATATTCCATGCTTGGGGGTGAGATGGGTGGGAGTAGATATGTTTGGACTTATCTGTGAAATACACAAGTATAATATTACACTTGTAAAGTATGGTGCTTTAGGGTAATTCTGTGTATTTTGATATTTTTGTCTTTTGGATAGCATGGCATTCAAAATGAATTAGGTTTTAATTTCATCCTGTAATTTCATTCAGTGATCACATTAGAAATACATGGCATTTACTTAATATTCTATTGAAAACTCATTTTTAGTTTATGCTGTTTTTTACTTAATAAAAGTAATATCAAAATTTAGTTTTTTACTGTATCTAGTTTATAAGCCTAAAGCTGTGACCATTTTCATTTACTTTCTGTGTATACACAGAAGTAACGTTCATATGCCCATTTTGTTCCTGGAGCACATAAAAACAGTTTTTTTTATAAAAAGCACACATCCCTTACATAGAAAAAGATAAGTTAAATTCTAGAATCAGAGTTCTTTAACGCAGCACCTAAAATCAGAGCCTCATATTGTTTTCAGGTTTCTCATTTAGCTTTGAAAAAATGTCTTCCCTCCTCCCCCACCACATCCCATGACTTAATGACACTTTCTTCTGGAGTCAGTGTGAAAATGTATAGTTTTAAAACACACACACACACACACACACACACACAAAATGTACTTATTGTCCCAATCTCAAAGTACTGTTTTACAGAGAGCATAACTTCAGATACAAGGCAAGCACTTACCATCCACAGTTAAGGAGCTAACAACTGTAAAATGAACTCAGGATGGATTACTTCTCACAAAAACCAGGGCTCAGGCAAGATGGTGTGAAAAAATTATTACGTCTTTGAAATGTTGAACGAAAATAATTCCAGCACAGTTCATGTGATTAAATCTATTTTCATTTAACCACACAGTTTGCACTGCTCTTCATCCTCAGGGCTTTTTAGCAGAGTTATTTGTATAATCAATCCTCTAAAGGGGAGAAGAAAATGTAACCTAGAGTCTCTGAGTGAATTTTTCCTTTCTCTCCACAATTTAAATTTCTTCGAAAAACGTTTTCCAAACAGATTTTAATCTATTATACTAATGAACAGAATCGTACCTTTAGGATCAATTTGTGACCCAGTTGGAGCTATTACTGAAATACTGACTTTAAAAACCTCATTTGTTGGGGCGCCTGGGTGGCTCAGTTGGTTGAGCATCTGACTTCGGTTCAGGTCATGATCTCATGGCTTGTAGGTTCGAGCCCCTGTGTTGGGCTCTGTGCTGACAGCTCGGGGCCTGCAGACTGTTTCAGATTCTGTGTCTCCCTTTCTCTCTGCCTCTCCCCTGCTCATGCTCTGTCTCTCAAAAATAAATAAACATTAAAAAATTTTTAAAAAACCCACCTCATTTATGGTAGTGACTATATCTGAAACTACAGACAGAAAGAAAGAAAGGAAGAGAAAACAAGAATGTCAGGCAGAAAAGGTAAGGAGAAGGAAAGATAGGGATACAGATATGAGAAGATAGATAGTAAAAATCTTTTCAGTTCTCTCTAATTTGCATAGTCAAATTTTAAGAAAAGGGACATACACTTTTATCAGTCTGCTTTCAAAATATTTCCTAGCACACGCTGAGGCACATTTGTCTGTTCCTACAATTATTCAATTACCTTGCTTTATTCTTGGGAAAGAAGATTTTCTGGCTATTTCCTTTAAAATCCTTTGTATCATGAACTCTAGCCAACTCTGGGATGCATCAGTGGACAACCAATGGTTAACTTATATATTAAATAATGTGTATGGCTTGCTTTTTGCATGTGATTTCAGCTTATGTGAGTTTTTTTTTTAGATTGCAAAATGTTCTTTTAAGTTCTAATTGTGATCCCCGTTAGTTAACAGAGTTATATTAGTTTCAGGTGTACAATAAGTGATGCAACCCTTCCATACATCATCCTGTGCGAATCAGGACAAGTGCTGCAAAGTTTTCCAGAAAGTGTTTTTGTTTGTTTTTTAACAATCTAAAATAGTTTCTAAAATAGTTCCTTTTTTTCGTTCCTAAAATGTGGTCTCTGGACCAGTGGGAAGAGTGTCACAGGGGAACTCCTTTGAAATGCAATCCTGGAGCTCCATCCCAGACCTCTGGAATCAGAAACTCCAGGGGTGGGGCTTGGCAGCCTGGGGTGTAAGGAGCCCTGCAGGTGATTTTGATCCTTCTAACTTGAGAACTGGTGCCCTGGAGCATGCGTTGAGCGGTGAGCTGAGCAGACCAAGTGTCCACTAAAAATAATATGACTGTCAGTCTCACTTCAGTCCATTTGTGTAGAAGACTGACAATTCAGGCTCAATTATATTTTGCTCATAGCCACCATGATTGCTTACAGATGACAAGACAACCATAGCAAAGCACAACATCCTTCAAACGTATTGCATTCTGGGAAGGAACCTTAATTAAATTGGTGGCTAGTGTTGATTTCAGCACCGTTTTTCTTTGTATTTTTCTACTATTGTAATTACATATATATGATACTGATGCTATTTGCCTAGATAGGTTGTTGGTTATTTAAATGAGTTGATGAAAGTGGGAATAACAAAAACATCTTAGTTAAAACATGTAAATGTATAACTATTTGCCAATTATTTTGACGTAATGCCAGGGCTATTTTTTCATTAGTCTCCTTAAGGAACTTGTATGTTTTTTGTGATTAATCCATACTATAATTCATCCATTTTTGTAATATTTAAGTGAAAGATTCTCTAGAATTTTTAAAATACAAGAAAAGATAGAGAACAAATTGAGGGTTGATGGCAGATGGCAGGAGGGGGGACGGGAGAGAGAAAAATGGATAATGGGCATTGAGGAGGACACTTGGGATGGGCACTGGGTGTTGCATGTAAGCAATGAAACATGGGAATCTACTTCTGGACCCAAGGGCACGCTGTATATACTGTATGTTAGCTAACTTGATAATAAATTATATTAAATAAATAAATAATAAAATACAAGTAAAGACTTTTTTTAACTTTTTAAAACTTTTATTTATTTTTGAGATAGAGAGAGACAGAGCAGGTACAGGGGAGGGGAAGACATAGGAGAGAGGCAGACACAGGATTCAAAACAGGCTCCAGGCTCTGAGCTGTCAGCACAGAGCCTGACGCAGGGCTCGAACCCATGAACCATGAGATAATGACCTGAGGAGAAGTCAGATGCTTAACTGACTGAGCCACCCAGGCACCCCAAGAAAGACTTTTTGATACAGAACATTTTTGGATTTTTATGATATTTCTCTCCCAACTTTCACACATTTTACCCACATATAATTCAGAAGTACTTTTTTGTTTTGTTTTTGTCTAGATAACTTTTTTTTTTTTCATTTTGCCTTTCAAGAGAGATCACCATAGTTTTCATGATGAAAAGTACTATTTAATGCTTACATTTTAATGGAATGTATCATATTTAACTATGTATTTATAAGAAGGATTATAGAAAATAGCTCATGTTAATTAAATTAGATTATTAAAAAGCAATTAAAATATTAAGATCAAATTTGAGAACAATCCACAGCAACTCTTGGAAGGCAGGCCAGTGAACTAGAGCAATCTGTTCAGCATCGGATGGACGAGGGAGCTCCTATCTTTAGGTTTTAAAAACAGAGGTCCTTTTAACAGGTAAGTTGGTTAAGGTCTGATGGTAAGTGACCTTCTACTATATTAAAATATGGGTTATTGTGCTAAGTTCTCTGATTCAACATTGTTTTATTTTTTCTATTTTCAGTGATGGTAAATTGAGGGGCATTGACTTTCTTTTTTTTCCGTGCATTTGTGCATGTGTGAGTCAAAACTTTAGGAAATTTGGAGTGGTCTAACTCTATAGGAAGTCAGTTATGAGGATGTTCTGACTTTGTTTTTTGGTAGTGTATAAATTGAACATCTGTTTCTCATTAGATGCACAGCACTCACAAAGGAGAACTGAAGCATGATTGCTTTTTCTTTCCTTTCCTTTCCTTTCCTTTCCTTTCCTTTCCTTTCCTTTCCTTTCCTTTCCTTTCCTTTCCTTTCCGTACCTCATGCATGACTTTGACCCTAAAAGAGGCTCAATTTATTCTATGGGATGATGGTGTGGTAGTGGTAGTGGTGGTGGGGTGTGTTCCTGGCTCTGAAAGAATGATTTTACTTACTTACTTAACTATGTACTTACTTAATTACTTATTTATTATAGAAGAACAGCTTCTCTTTTTTTTTCCCAAAGTTTATTTATTTATTTTGGGGGAGGGAGAGAGAGAGAGAAAGAACGAGTCGGGGAAGGGCAAAGAGAGAGGGAGGGACAGAATCCTAAGCAGGCTCTGCACCATGAGCGCAGAGCCCGATGTGGGGCTTGAACCCATGAACTGTGAAATCATGACTTGAGCCGAGATCAAGGGTCAGACGCCTGACCAGTTGAGCCACCCAGGTGCCCCTGAAATAATGATTTTAAAGGCTGAATTACTACATTTATTCAAATCATATTTCATCTTAAATAGTAATTAACTCCATTATTATAAGCTGTTCTCAATTTGTTACCTGCGTTTTCTTAATATTACATTGCAGCTTGATGAGTGTTTTCCAGCATGGCTACATTCCCTTTATAAATCTCTACGGATTAATACAGGATGAATTTTCAAGTCCTGTAAGTCACACCAAGTATTGAGGAAGCACAGTTCTATTACTTGTCCTGATGTTTCTTATTAAAATATACACGTGTTAACTATGATGAAAGAGAATGAGAGGGGAAACATACTGCCTAATTTTTTTTTCCTGTCATGTCGATCAAAATAAAGCAACAGCATAGTATTAGGGATTAATACAAAGGATGAAATTACTGAAGAGGAATTGTATCAGGAAAACAAATGATTCACTGAAAGGATGGGAACTAAAGAGTGCCAGCTTTGCTACCACTTTTTTACTACATTTTACTGATTGCAGCTAATACTACGGAGTAACTTCCAAGAATTTTGGTGATAGAGTTAAGAAAAAATATCACTTAGTAGTAGGCACTTGGGTCATAATATGTAATTATAAAAGAAGTAGCATAACTCCATCTGGCAAATACTGACAGCTTTTGATAAAGTAACTATGCCATTGGCAATGAAATTTCTTTTGCCTTTCAGTGACAAGTTCAATGTTTTTAATGGAGTTAATCACATATTAGACAATACTCTATTAATCCCTGAATGGCTTTAGAATATTGATAAGGAATACTTAGCCACTTAAATCTGTTTACCTGAAATTGGCAGTGTTTTATGAAGCAGCCGCATGATATACTGGAAGGGTATCAACTGGTTGAGCCTGTTTGAAGAAATTCTTTCCTTTCTCTGGGTCTCTTGTCCTCAATGAGAACATTAGCTGTGGTGATCTGTGGGCATTCATTCTATCAGCTCCAAACTACTCTGACCTGTCTGTCCTCATGGAAAAAGTATATTTTGTTGTTCACCAAAGGAATATTTTCTGTTTTATAGATATATGCCCTCCAGTTAGAGACAGTTCATGTATTTACAACATAAAATGCCATGGAGGCTGTGATCTTTCTGGTAAACCACCTGAGTGCATTTTGAGAAGTTGAAGTTTGGTCAGATGGTATTCTAGAAAATGCCTGGGCACAGGTGCTAGAGAGAACTGTCTAGAAACACACCCACCATTTACTACTTGTGTGCTTTGCGTCAAAGAATTTACAGTGTCCCCCTCTGAAAAATGAGGATAAAAGTCTATTTTCTAGAATTGTTGTGAAAATTGAATATAATAAAATGTGTAAAGTGCTGAGCTCAGTGGTGGAAACTGCTCCTTCTCTCCCCAGCTTCCTGTCTGTTGCAATCTAAATGAATGAGAATTCCCTAATCACATTTCTAAAAGTAGTATTATTCCATCACTTTTAGTTCCTCCTCAATGCTCATTTTTCTCTTGCCTTTTCATATTCTGTCATATTCACATAGGTCCCCCATTCCCTTTCCATCCCTTCCTCTCTGTTGCAATGAAGAGAATTTACCTGAAAGATCTATACTTATTAGCAAAGTATAGCAAGGAGTAAAGAAGTTCTGGATTTGTTTACATAAATCATATTAATGCAAATATAAATACCTGGTAAATGAGTCCAGCATTTTGAGTCTAAATGATCTAGTTTGGGGGCGCTGGGTGGCTCAGTCAGTTAGACGTCCAACTTCAGCTCACGTCATGATCTCGCAGTGCGTGAGTTGAAGCCCCACGTCGGGCTCTGGGCTGACAGCTCAGAGCCTGGAGCCTGCTTTGGGTTCTGTGTCTCCCTTTCTCTCTGCCTTTTCCCCGTTCACACTCCCTCTCTCTCTTTCTCAAAAATAAATAAACATTAAAAAAAAAAAAATAAATGATCTAGTTTGTTCTCAGCACTGACCTGAATGCCCTGTGTGACGTTCATAGCTAGTAATGGTCTCGGCCTGCCCTTGACAGCCTGACGATACTCTCTGCAGCAATTAACCTAGAAATTGCTACCATTGTTTACACAAAACCCATCAAGGAGGTCAGCAGATAATAATAACATTTGCCTTTCTTTTATACCAACCACTAATAAATGCATTATTTGAATCTCATAATAATCCCATGAAATAAGCAGGTATTATTATTTATGAATTGTTTGTTTTAATTGAGTCATTAAGTAACTTTTCCAAGGTGTTATAAATAGAAAGTGTCAGAAGCCAGGACTGGAAGTTAGACCTCCTGTTATATTATCCTCATACATACACAGCGGGGCCTCTTTGAAAATCTTTCTTTGACAGGTTCCAGTAATTAATTTCATACATCTGTTGCAATAAATAGTAACACCTACCGTTAAATAGACCGGCTGTACCTGCCTTGTTCCTGTTGCTCTTAAATGGATACTGGTAAATTAAATTTTTTTAATGTTTATTTATTTTTGAGAGAGACAGAGAGTGCAAACAGGGTGGGGGGTGGTGCAGAGAGAGAGGGAGACATAGAACCCAAAGCAGGCTCCAGGCTCTGAGCTGTCAGCACAGAGCCTGACACGGGGCTTGAACTCACGAACTGCAAGATCATGACCTGAGCTGAAGCCAGACGTCCAACCGATTGAGACACCCAGGCACCCCTGATACTGGTAAATTTACAAGGCCATTTCTGTTTACATTCTGTCTTCACTATGCAGTGTATTGAGGAAATAATTTTGGTTAACTATATGTGTATATGGCTATGTGTTTCTTTTCCTTTTTTTTTTTTTGTTTCTTTGTTTTTTGTTTTTGGTCCTTTTCTCTCTTTTTTCTTCTTCTTTTTCTTTCTCTAATAATTTTTTTTAATTTTTGGTTAAGATAAAATGCATATGATATAAAATTTACCATCATAATAATGATTCTTACTTGAGGGGTGCTTAGGTGGCTCAGTCAGTTGAGCGTCCGACTCTTGATGTCAGCTCAGGTCATGATCTCTCAGTTTGTGAGTTCAAGCCACTCATCAGGCTCTGAGCTCACAGCATAGCCTGCTTGGGATTCTCTCCTCCCTCTCTCTGTCCCTCCCCCACTCACCCTCTCTCTCTCTCTCTCTGAAAAAATAAACATTAAAAAAAGAGTTTTACTTGTACCATTCAGTAATGTTAAGTATATTCACATTGTTGACAATCCATCTGCAGAACTTTCTCATCTTGTGAAACTAAAACTCGATACCCACTAAACAACAATTCCCCATCTCTCTTTCCCCCAAGAATGTGGAAACTACTATTCTCCTTTCTGTTTGACCACTCTTAGTACTTCATCTAAGTGAAATCAGATAGTATTTGTCTTTTTGTAACTGGCTTATTTCACTTAATATACTGCCCTTAAGGTTTATCCACATTGTACCATGTGTCAGAATTTCCTTCATTTTTTTGACTGAATAATTTTCTATTGTACATATATGCCACATTTTGTTTCTATTCATCTGTCAAAGGGTATTTGGGTTACATCTACCTTTTGGCTTTTGAAATAATACTGCTATGAATGTGAGTGCACAACTATCTGTGGACCATACTTTCAATTTGTTTGGGTATATACTTAGAAGTAATGATGCTAGATTATATGTTTTTTTTTTTTTTCTTTTTTTTAAGAACCACCATACTGTTTTCCATAGCCATTGTGCTGGGCATTAATAGTACAAGACCTCTTAGGAACCAGGCTGAATTCGAATCATGTAAGACTTTCTGTCTACTCTATGCCTTATTCTTCACATCCAATCACTGATCATGTGTTACAGATTCTATTTCTTCAGCATATCCTGATGCTTCCATGTTTACATACCAAATTACCTCATACCCAGATAATTAAAATTAGGTGCTTAGGGACTTGTTTTGCCAATGGTCATTTTCTCCCTCCAACATGTTTTTAAACTCCTGCCAAATAATTTTTTTTTTTTACATTATTGCTCTAATATTGTCCTTCCTTTGCTTGATATTTAAATGCCTCCACATTCATTGGCTACCATATAAGATCAAAACCGCTTAGTCTGGTGATCAAGATTTGCTATAATTTCAACCTCTTTTCCAAACTAGGTTTCACTATTTCTCTTTACCAAGCCTGGGTTCTAGCCAGGTTGAATTACTTACAGACATATTTTCTACACTTTTTACTTTCTGATCCTCTTGCCTGTTTGTATGCTGTTCACCATCTGGAATGTTTTAGACATACTTACTCTGCTTCTCCCCCAAATCCTTCATGTTTTTAAGCCCCAGCTAAAATTCTGAAGCCATTCCAGATTTCATGGTTTTATATAACCTCTCCAAACCCAGGATCCTAATAACACTTTATTGATTGTTATTCTGTTCGCATTTATCACTTCCTATCTTGTACAATAGTTATTTATGTATCTTAAATTTCCTACGAGATTTAGCTTCCAACATGCAGTTTGAGGGCAGATATTCTGTGTGTGTGTTTGTGTTTTCATCTTTTTATCTTCTTCAGTACATAATAAAGTATTTCACACACAATTAGCAATCAATACATGTTTTGAGGGAGTGAATCAACAAATAAAATAAGTATATGGACTGGGACAGATGGTTTCTTCAGATACTTAAAATTGGCGAAAACTTTATATTTGCTGAAAGGAAGCAAGGAGAGACATATTCAAACAGGGCTGGCATTTGAGCCTATAACCACAGATCCTTTAAGGTAAATTACTTCTGTCTTTTCTGAGTATTAGGGAGGTATTTGAGGAAACCAACCAAAAAGTTTAGCTTCTAAATATGTGTTTCAGGAAAAATTGTAAGTAGTGGCAGTAGGATTTTGCTAAACAATAAGTAGTCGTATTTTATTTGGTAGTTAGAATCCTGTTTTGTATAAATTATTTATTATTTTTTAATATATTCGCCTGAACACTGAAACTAGCTCAATTTAAAATTAATTTAAGAGTCACTTTACTATGTTAGGTATTTCAACTTCTATCTCTATCTTATTTCAGGAATAGTAAAACATTGAAGGAAAAAATATTTTAAAGAGTTTTATTGTAGCCAAATAGCTACAAAAGGACACATCATTTTGAACACACTTAAATTTTTCCTTAGAAACATTACAAAATACATGTTGGTACTCATCCCTCCTATAAAGAGCAACACTGTATGTAAGAAATGAAAATATTTCTTTTGAAATATAGACAAACTCTTCCACACAGGCAGAATACATAGAAAGTCAAGTGCTACTCTGGTAAATTGTACATACAGGTGTTTGAATAATAACAATGTATGATCCCCAAGTATCCAATAAAATCTCAATATCGTGTCAATGGCAAATTAACTGAAAAGTTACTGAACTAATTTTCTCATGTTCTTCCGGTTGATTGATTGACTATTTCTGGGATACGCTTCTTTATAATTAATAACTGACCAAAAAAATTGGAAAAATATGATTCATGAAAGACTTTGGCAAATATAGAGAACAATTTGATCAACTTTGTAACATTTTCGTACTCATAATATTCCTTTAAGAATCATCTTATAATGGGGTACCTGGGTGGCTCACTCAGTTGCATGTCAGATTGTTGATTTTGGCTCAGGTCATGATCCCAGAGTTGTGGGATGAGGCCCCACTCGGGCTCCATGCTGAACATGGAGCCTGCTTAAGATTCTCTGTCTCTGTCTCTGTCTCTCTCTCCTTCTCCCAGACTCATGCTCTCTCTGTCTCTTAAAAAAAATCATCGTATATCATCAAGACCGATGGTCTTAAAATTAAAAGAGAACATTTATAATTTTCTCCAAACCTCATTAAGCTATAATCAACTAAATCTGTGCCATTATCATTTCTATATGTTTCTTATAAATTCAGCAAAATATTATTTTATGAATTTACCCATGTCCAGAAGTTTCAAAGGTATGATTGAATAATATGGCTCAAATTCGTAAATCCAAAGAAATAATGATGGCAGTAAAAAAAAAATTGTACCAGATACTTGTTAAAGATTGCAAGGGAGATTTTATTCAAGGCTATTGCAATAGGAGTCAAGACTGCTGCAATCAGGGGAGAAAGTTGAACTCAGTTTGCTGAAACCAAAGAGTGGTGAGCTAATGGAAAATTACTTTAAGGAAGAGGTTGGTCTAAATGATTAAGTCATTTGTATTTCTTAATTTTCCCTTATCCAGGTTCATCTCCTACCTGCCTACAGGGACTGGGAAGCAGGGGTCCTATTTTTGCTTGATGATTACATTTCAAAGGGATGGCTTCCAGGTCTTAGAGAAAGACATATCTGGATTGTAGAAGATTTCTATCTCAAAGGGCTAGAGAAAGAATTTACCATTGCAAGTTTTCTATAGTAAATGCTTCAAGAAAAAGAGGTCAGGGTACTAGAGTCAGGAAGAAACATTTCTGAAGTTTGGGTCAAACTGAGGAAATGTTCTGGCCTTCTTGGTCACAGTAGATATTTGCTTTTTAGGAATGTTATCTACGTAGGAGAAATTTTGAATTTGTCCTATACTACACTTTGCATTGGAGTTGATTCTGACCCAATGTGTGACAGAAATTCTTCCCAAAGGAAGTATTTCATTGCTTTCTGGGGGAAGTTAATTTTCAATATGTTTGACAAATAAAATGTCATACACAGAGGAGTAGAAATAGACAATTTTTAGGCTTTTCTGTCAACAATTTCCAAATACCTGCTTTTTATTCAAAAATCTTTCTTACTGGATCATTCTCAATCCCCCCTCACTTTATACCATGCTTCCTTACTTAGTAATTCAGAAAGAGCTGTTATTTCTAAGTGCCTAAGTTCATATTCTGTGACTAAAAAGTTTCCCTGTATTCTTTCATCCATGCTACAATTATTTATATGATGAGAAAAGTAAAATAAAATAACTTCCTTTTTCAAAAATAAGTGGCATTGTACTTTCGTACATAGCATGTGATTTTAAAGCCAAAGTGATTTTAAGGCCAAAGAGCGTAAGAAAGAAGGGGACTCTATTCTCCACCTAAGAAACTAGCACTTTACTAAAGAAAAGAGAAACGGAAGAGATCTTAAGTTTTCTTCTCAGCAACGCAAAATCTCAAAGAAATGATCTGATTCTAATTTTATCTTGTAAACTAATTATAGAAAACATAACAGTGTTAAGTATAAAGTGGTATGTCAAAGTTGTACACATAAACCTTTAAATATTCCTGATTTACACTAAATAAAGTGAATTAGCAAGTGACTACAGGGTACAAATTTAACCACATATTCTTCTCAGATAACCATCAAAGTATCTACATAGTTGCAGAAAAGGGCACAGATGTTCACCCTAAAAAAAACCTGTAATTAAGACACATTTATGCTCTGCAGATGCAGCCATTTCTAAGGACTACCAAGCACTCTGTAAGCACACCCAAACCAAAGAAAAATCTTTTTTGAACTTCCTTAGTTTTATTTTCACTGGAAAATCAAAACAGGAATCCCAATGATACAAATGTGACAGTGTAATTAATCTACATTTGCTCTCCAGCCATATATATTTTACAGGGTGTGTAGAACCTAAGTTCGTAACATTTAATGTTTTTACCCCAGACACTGTTTCTGAGACTTACCAGGGAGATTTATGTAATATATCATGAGTAATTTAAAATTAGAAGTGTCTCTGATTTAGGTAAACCCATATAAATCGGTATTTGGATGCTGTAAGGAACTAACAAACGCCTATGGAAGGAAAGAGACTATCTTAAAATTTTACTCTGACACTATATTAAATAATTTGGGCACATATTTTTATTTAATCTTGAAAATACTAGAACATATACAGCGCACATGCTTCAGTGAAAGGAAGACAAACGTGTATGCTTTCAAATTAATTTTCGCAGTCAAATTTTAACTCAGTGGTGTTAACAAAGAGTTAACTGTCTGTTCACTAATAAAGGGTTCACGGTCTGTTCTGGAAATGTCAAATTTAATTGTTCTTACAATAGAGTCCATTGTTTTTTCTTTCCTTTTTAAACTAAATTTTGTATACCTAGTTTATTTTTACTTTAAATATTTAATTTTGTCACTTAAAATTCTTAATGTAATCATTCTACTTGTGTTTCAAAAATATATTTACATCTTGACATCTTGATGAGACTTTAAGAGATGTAGAGATTTAACATAACCTGTAAGCATTGCATTGACGTTGTACAAAAATAGATTTTGGTCTTGGATTATGTTCTGCTGGCATTTTTTCCAACTTTTCGAGGCATTACGGAGTTCCTAGAGGTACCATTTTAAATCAAATTTTATTACATGTCATCAAAAATATTTTAATGATTTCTCCTCATCATAATAAAGTTCAAACACCTGTAAAAGCCCTTCCTGGATAGCCCTTTGTTTCACTGTCTCAGTAAATTCCTGTCACGCTCCATCATCTGGGACTCTGCTGGTCAGTTCCCCAGGCACACTATTTTCTTTCTTACTACAAGGTCACATGAAGCTTCTTCCTTTCACTGGTCACCTTTGAACCCATAATTTTCCAATCTTGATGTTAAATTGCAATTAACCTGTCAAGAATGCTTTTTTAAAAGGGTTTCCTTGGAAAGTGACATTTGAGTTTTAAGATTCACCCTATAATGGCAATGCCAACACAATATTTAGAATTGAAGCCATGTTTTAGTTGACAAGGAAAGGTTGTTAAATGTGTATTTATTTTAAACAATTGTTTCTTTTTTAAAAAAATAATAAGTGTCTTTTATTTTACCTTCAAAAACTTTTTTATTTTGAAGCAATTATAGGCTCAAAGAAGTTGCAAGAATAGTACAGAATGTCCTCTGTATCCTTCCCTGAACTTCCCCCAATGGTGACATCTAATATAACTACAATATCAAGACCAGAAAACTGACATTGACACATTACTGTAACTAGACTATAAATCTGACTTCGTTTTCACTATTTTCTAGCATGCATCCATCTGTGTTTGTATACTGTAACCTCTATTCTGTACCAGTGTAGACATAGATTATATATCAGTCCCCACTCCAAATGTTTGGGCTTTTTTTCTTTGCATATAATTTTTCTTAGAATGAGTCTATCAGTTATTTATGATTTTTTTTTGAAATGAATGAATACACAACAGAAAAACATTCTTATCAGTGGAAGCAAAATAAAATGGATGTTTGACCTCCATAATATTTGTTTAATGTTGGTTTGGTTGGGGTAGACATATATATGATCCTGAAAAAATAAAAGTTGCTAATCAGCAGCACAAAAGAATGTGACAATAAGTTCTGTTATACATCACGTGTGACATCAAAAGTAAAATTACGATTAGTGTTGAACCTTGTTAAACATAACCACAGTTTATGAGAATTGCTGCACTTTAATGTGCATGTAATAGTTGAGGTAGATTTTTGATAGACAGTTGTGAGTCAGACTGCTTTTACCACATACTTTTAAAAGAATTTAGGATGAGCCAGGTCAATTTAATTATAATTATATACACTATCCAGGTACATTGGATTATAATGAAATCAATTATTGGGCTTCTGCTATTTTTATCAGCTGATATTTTTCAGATACTATATATCTAGGAATGTATACACATTGATCTAAGAACTGTGCAATCTTCTATGAGAAATTAAAAGTATGATGCATTCACTTCCCTCTAGGAACATGCAATTTCATTAGGTAAATAGTATACTTACACATAAAAGTTTAAAAAATAGTCAAGACATTAATAGAAATATGATAACTCATGACTAACTTAAAAAATAGAAAATGTTATTAAGGATGTTTTAAAAGAGAGAGAAATCCATTTCAGTATCATTTCACAAAAAGATGGAGTCTGGGTTAGGGTGACCTGTAAGATATTGTAATGGAAGAGAAAAATACCAGTTTTTTAAAATGTTTATTTAGTTTTGAGAGAGAGACAGATCACGAGTGGGAGAGAGACAGAGAGAGAGGGAGACACAGAATCTGAAGCAGGCTCCAGGCTTTGAGCTGTCAGCACAAAGCCTGACACTGGGCTCAAACCCACAAACCTTGAGATCATGACCTGAGCCAAAGTCGGACACTTAACCAAATGAGCCTCCCAGACAACCCCCAAAAGTTGTTGAGAAAAGATTATTTTAGTCAATAAATTCAGGTAACATGTTTATTTCATGGATATAATCTGTTGGCATCAGGTGATACATACATAGAATTAAAGAATGATTATAATCAGGAAACAAACTTTCTAATTCTGTAGAGGTCAATTTTGTGATAATAAAAATAGTAACTTGGATAGGAAAAATATTTTTTAACATGAACTTATGGAATTTGCAAGAACCTTGTAAGTCACCCACGTTGAATCTGAAGTCCAAGGAAGAAATCATAGATTCTCTTTGCTGTTATTTGTCTCCTCATTTTGATTTGATGAATTCTAATATGAGTATACCTTGATAAATAAATTTACTACATGTACATTTTAAAGTATTTTAAATTTTTTTTGACGTTTATTTATTTTTGAGACAGAGAGAGACAGAGCATGAACGGGGGAGGGTCAGAGAGAGAGGGAGACACAGAATCGGAAGCAGGCTCCAGGCTCTGAGCCATCAGCCCAGACCCCGACGCGGGGCTTGAACTCACAGACGGCGAGATCGTGACCCCGAGCTGAAGTCGGATGCTTAACCGACTGAGCCACCCAGGAGCCCCTAAAGTATTTTAGAAGTATTATAATAAATCACAAAGTGATACTTTTAAAATTTGCAAAACTATTTTATAGTAACCTTCTACTACTCCTATATGATTATATGAAATCTATATACGGATTATATAATTTTTTACAACAAATAACTATAGCACTCATTCAATAAACATTTATTGGGCCCTGGTAATATATCAGGAATTGTACTAGGCACTGGCTATTCAAAGGTAAACAAAATTTGTTACTGCAAAGAGAAAAATCATAGGCCAGTTGAGATGGAATCTAAGTGATATGTACATGCCATCCACATACCAAACAACAACAAAAAAATTCCATTTTATCATTTTTCTCTATGTTTTAATTTAATAAGCACCATTCTTTTCTTCATGTCTGCCATGGTGCAAGAAAGACAAAGGAAATGAAAACATAAACCTGGGGGTGCCTGGGTGGCTCAGTTGTTTGAGCGTCTGACTCTTGGTTTCAACTCAAGTCATGAATCCAGGGTCGTGGCTTTGAGCCCCTCTTTGGGCTCCATGCTGGGCGTAGAGCCTGCTTATCTCTCTCTCTCTCTCTCTCTCTCTCTCTCGCTCTCGCTCTCACTCTCCCTCTCCCTCTCCCTCTCCCTCTCTCCCTCCTCTGCTCATTCAAGCTCTTTCTTGCTCTCTCTCTCTCTCTCTCAAAAAAAAAAAAAAATCCAACTGATTATCTATTAACACAATAGTCACACATTTAAAGGAATAAAAATAATACCTACTCTGAAAAAGGTCTGTTTCTGTTTCTAGCACTCTAATTCTTACTTGAATTGGAAGTCACAGTTTTCACAGCTACTCAGATTTTCCTGATTTCATGTAGCTGGTGACAATGTGCCAGTTAAAACATCATCTGCACATGTTGACAAGTGTCTAAGGAAGAGAATCAAGTGTTTCAAATACACCAAGATGACTCAGAAATAACTGTCAGACAACTGTGTTCTCCAGAGGTGGCACATCACTTGGACTACAAGAGCCATTAGGTGACATTTCTCCAAGAGGGAACCTTGTCGTTCTGCTCCCTGCCTGCTATAGGGGCTTCACTCCAGCAATGTGCTGAGCCAGAAAATAGAGTAAAGGAAGGTAGTGAACAACGGTGTGTAGTATAAAATGAAAGAAATTAAGTCCTGTGTTACTCCCTTTTATGACGAAAGAAGGGCCGATGCTTCCAAAAGGGCATTCATGATAAAAACTGTATCTGAGGATGCACCCATCCTTTCTGAAGTACAGAGCTACAGAATTAAAAGGTTGGAAGAGTTTGTTAGGAATACCTCCTGAGCCTTTCCCTGGTTTTAAATTTGTTAGCAGCAGAGCCTCTATTCGACTTGAGTCCTCAATTCACATTGGCAGTTGTACAATTATGTTCTCTCCTGTTTTCAGCATAATCTTTGCATCTACTTTGCAGAATGCAAGAAAATCAATCTTTGACTCACATATTTAAAGGATGTAGCAGTATCTAGCTATTTCCTCCCTCCAAGGTTTTCTTTCTCATATAGAGATCATTTTTTCTTTCCTTAATCTGCATAGGGTTTCACTCTCTATTTCATTCTATTTTCTATGTCCTCTGGTAATGTATTTCTAGCTGTCAGAAAATTAGGCAATTTAATGCAGTGGGTAGAAAGAAGATATTCCTAATCATTTCCCCATATATCCTAAGTATATTAGTTCTGCAAAGCCGACTTTAAAAAAAATAAACTTACTGCTGGGTAAGATCATGCTTCAGACAGCTGTTGGAATGAAATCATCTTCTTTTCAGTATAAACATCTTAAATGTTTACCAATTACCATCAATATTATAGCTCCAATGATGGAGGATTGCTGAAGATTTTGACTGACCAAATAGTCATCCATGATGGAAGATTTAGGGCCTCCACCGCCCTTCAGCTCCATGGCTAAAGGTGTCCGTGTATTTGTAGACAATCAAGTCAACGATAGTTTACCAAACCTGCTCCACTGTATGAATATGTGTTTAAATAAAATAAACACAAAGTAAAAAGGAAATGAGAAAATTTGTTTCTTTAGAAACTGCAAAAGTAGTAGGCCCAACATCATTATTCCAAACCTCAACGTGTGTTCATGGAAATATGTACACACTGACATGCGGAAGAGAATGCATAATGCATGAACAGAATATGCTCACATGTACCAATATAGTTGCTCATATTTAAGTACATTTTCTCATGGAAGTCAGTAAAAATTGAACTCTGCCATCTGGCTTTCACATATTTTAGTTATGTAATTTACTATGGAGTCTGTCTTGAATCTATAAAATAAGCAAGGAGGACTTGGAGTAATCTTCATAATTTTCTCTCAGATTTTAAGGGTATTTCTTTTGAAGTAAACCCCCAAAGATATTATTTCCATACCAAACTTCTATTTTATAATTTTCTATTTTAATTTCATGGTTTATCCTTTTATTTCCATTGAACCTGATATGTATAGTTCTCAATTGCTTTCTGGGTAATGTTAAATTGGATTATACCAGTAGACAATCTTAATCTTGATCCCTTTTTTTTTTTTTTTTGGCCAAAGGACTTAAAGGAAACATGAAAATGTATTTTTAATTTTACCATTGGAGAAAATAAAAAGATCTGCTAAGGTGATGATAAATAAAACAAATCTAAAGGCATTTGGATTGTTTGGTAACACTTAAGAATCACAAAATATAAAGATCTTTACATAAATTTCTTTTTATAAGTGAAGAGAGAGGTAAACTAGATAAAATATTTAAGTTGCATAAGATATTGCCCATAGTTAGCACAAGAGCTGCAATTAGAATGTGATATGGTTGTCCTTTTTTTACACTTTGTACCTCAATTGGTCAGTCTTGATATGTTGTAAGATTACACGCGTCCACACGCATATGCACACACACACTCACACACACACTGCTCAGTGTGTAACCAAATCCTTATAAAGAGAGACAGAGAAAGAAACAGAGAGAAAAGAGAGAGAGGAAGAGAAACATGCATTTGTATATTGGTCAGCTCTAGGAACTTGTAAGATTTTAATCATTCTATTTCATTCAAAGAAAATGTAGGAAGGACATATTCACGGATAGAGTTTTCTCACGATGAATGGAGGCTTTCACCCATAGAATCCCAGTTGGATCCATAGAATGTTAGAATCATACTGTGATAAGACTTTGAGAATAGCTCCCTAATAGGAAGGCCCCAAATTTTGCTAATGCTTAAGTTAGATATTCCTGAAATGTAGCTCTCATATAGGAGTACTATATGAAACAACAATTTTGAGTAAAAGATAGATTTCCATTATGTTTACGTAACATTGGGAAATTATTTTCTTTAAGTTGGTAGACTGAGTTTTAACTGCTCATGAAAGATTTTAGAGGCTCCTGGGTGTATCAGTCAGTTAAGTGTCTGACTTCGGGGTCAGATCATGATCTCAGGGTTCTTGGGTATGAGCCCCACATTGGGCTGTCCAGAGCAGAGCCTGCTTCAGATCCTCTGTCTCCTCCCTCACAAATAAATACACATTAAAAAAATTTTTAAAACAAAGATTTTAAATTATTGTTTAAACACATAGGTACTCTATCCATTTTTAAATGTTGTAAATAACATTTTTAAAATGTTTATTAAAGTGCCTTCTAATGACAGTTACTACTCCATAGAAATTCTAATGGAAATCAGTTAAAATTTCCAAAATGATTAGAGGAAGAAGATGAATCTGATATCTCAACCAGGGATTTAAAATAATACTCTGCCTAATTTAATCAAAATATTATCAATTAAAAAATCTGGCATTACAAAATTAAGAGATTTTTTTCTTTGAAATTTAAGTGTTAGCATAAGCCAATAAATGGTAGCACATTAGGCAGCTAAATAAAGGATTTTGGAGGGCTGCTGGAACACTAATGGAGGCGGCCACTATCACTGCACATAAACCTACACATTTTTTAATAAGCTTGTGCTATAGCATACGCCTTTTTAAAAATCCAGTGCTCTGAGCAATTTATAGGTGAAAGTTTATTTTACCTTAAAATGTATATTCTGGTGATCAGTATATAAAATAAATTGAATTTATGTGGTAGGCATTTGTTTTTTACTCCTTTCTTGAACTTGGCAAACATCTTGAAGTATATGCTCTAAAATCATTCTAAGAACTCAATTTTGAAATCTCATTTTTATGATGATTTTACTGACTCTGGAGATATCAAAGGAATGACATCTTTAAAAAGAGAATGCTATTTCGACAAGAAAAACTAACGCCATGAAAGACTATTGTATTTATTGCTTCCTAAATAGATCACATTTTCATCTGTTTCTAACTCCATATGTATACTACTGTGTATTATTTTAGGTATATTTGCATTAAAATTCATTAATTTGAGTTAGTAATGATTTACACATATCTAGTCCACATAATACACACACACACACACACACACACACAAATAATCAGAGCAATGTATTTTAACTCATTTAATTAGAATTACACTTGGAATGCTACTTATTTTACTGCCAACAGACAAAATTTGAACTGAGTGGAGGAGTAAAGGGGTGTAATTATGGGATTAGTGCGCAATTCTTCCTGTCAGAGGAGTAAAGGCACTGTGGGTCTGTAGATCCAGTCCACTTCATAGATGCCAGTAGCACTTTTGAAGACAGTCAATGCTCCATTGACTTAATAGAAACCCACTAGGGCCATGTTATTATGCAGATTACCTCATCAGCCATCCAACCCTGGGCTCTATGAGAGCGCTTGAGGAACACAGTGGCAGCCCCACTTCATTTGCTCTGAGTGACCTATTGTTCTCAATGGTGTTCCATCAAAAATTAGCTCAGCTGGGAAAAGGATAGGTTTAGGAGATTATCAGGTACTCACACAAATACCATATCTAGTGCTGGGTAATTGCTTGAGATTTGGTTACTGTTAGTCATACCTCAAACTCAGAAATTTTGATGTATTAGAAAGGTATTGATGAGGTTAAAAAGAACCTTCATTTAACATTTATTTCAGTTCACCTTGAATTCCACTACTGCTTTAATGCAATCAATCATCTAGACTCTGGAACATGAATTATGGCAATTTTCAGTGATTTCCAGAGAACCTAATATTACTTTCAATTTTTAATGTACAATTGACTCAAGCCACATTCATTACTTACCAGTAGAAAATTTGAATAACAGCATAAAAGGAAAGCAACTTTCAAATATTGTCAAATAAAGACTTTAAATAGTTGCTCAAACTAGCCAATGTCTCTTTTAATTAACATTCATAAACACCTAAGAAAGAAAACCTCTGAGTTTTAAATTTAAATTAAAAGCCAAGCTGTTTTAGGAGAGGGTAGGCATGTTGCACACCAAAACATCCTCTGAGAATCACAGTTAAGGTTTAATAAACACTCTCCCTATTTCTGCTGTGGTGTGAGTTTGATTTTGCATACGCTGACCTTGATTTAGGATATGGAAAGTCTGTTAATAAACTTACAACCTGCCATCAAGGTGGGCATCAGCTTTTGCAAAACAACCCCTATCCATATATTTCCCTTTTTAGCAGCATGTCTTTTCAGCTACCACACAAATATCCAGGGCATCAAACAAGGACATATGCAAAACAAGACTCTTAGTTCCTGTACAGATGAGTCTCTGTATACCAGGTTTGCTTTGCAGAGCTCCGTGGGGTCCTCCCCAACGTTTCCTACCAGCTGCCAACATTTACCACGTAGCTTAATGTCCTTTTACCCGAGAGACAAAAGCACCTTTATTTAGAGCTAGCCAAACAGACCTCAAACCTGTTTTTCCATCACACCTAAAGATATGTATACGAGATATAAATAACTGTCATCACCCTAACTCATATTCATGTCTTACGTTTTAAAAGTACACATGCTTATACCGTTAACCCATGTAATTACATACTGGCCTTTATGAGCTCAGAGGTAATAACAGAGATTCTGAAAACCGAATAGCCCAAATAGTGGCCAGATGAATGAATTGAATGGTTAAAGAGATCATTTCTAAAGATGGTCCTTTGTTACCATTTAATTCACCCAGCACTGTTCAGACAACCTTCAACTTAAGACACTGAAGAAATAGTTGTGCTTTGTCCTCACTGTAGTAGATTTGCCACTATGTTACCAGACAGTCTCAATGTTTCTCCTAGAATGTAATTCATCTTCATTGTTTCTGTGCCGACAGGATGAAACCTGCTTACAAATTTTACAGCTAGCAATACTTTTTATTGTTGTTCTGAAAGGGCTCCTGAGGGCTTTCTATTTTATTTTTAGGAACATTCTGAATTTTTTCCCCTTTATGCTATACTTTTCACTATTATGAGTGATGACCCTGGAATACTGGGGAGGAAAAAACAACCAACACCCACCAAACTCTGAAACTGTCATAAGTTTTAATGCAATCTTCCAATACTTTGATTTATTGCAGGTGTTAGATTTTAACTATGTTATAGCTAATGAAGAATATCAACAGCCTTTGTGGAATGCTGACATTCCTTCAAACTAAAAAACCTTCCGAATGACTCAAATGCCTTTCAGACGAAAAATGATGCAATAAGAATGTAATGCTTTTCTTGTGCTTTTAGGTATTGAATTAAAACTTTAGGCATCTGAAATGTAGTCAATTTTATGATGAAACTGTGAAATTATATCATTCAATGTCAACTGTGTTACTTTCAGTGTTTTATTTTATTTCTGTGATACCCATCAGGCTTGATTATACTTGAAAGTAGCCAAAAAGAGACCCAAGAAGCCAGTATAGTATGAAATCGCCATTAGCAATTGTCTTTTGCCTGAAATTAAAACTAATTTACGTGACTTCAGAGAAAAAAATTATTCACCAAACCATAGTGGGGAGAGAAAGAAGCTTTGTGAAAACAAAAACAAAAACAGAGTTTGTAACATTTAAAATGAAACTGAAAATAAATGTGGCACTTTGTATGTTAACATTTTACAGACCTCTATTTATAAATCACCTTGCAAGAGAGTCAGTTGTCCCCATGAAAAACAGCACAGGCAAACAAAGAGACATGCTGAGACTAATGGACTAATGCTTAGGTGGAAGATAGAGGTAGCCCATAATGTACCATACACTTATTTTGTTGTAGAAGAGATAGATTTGTTGTCTTACTTGCATAATCAGGTTTTATACTACTGTTGAAATCCAGTTGCCAATTAACTGTTTTGTAATAGTTTATAAAAAATAAATTCATTCCAAGTCAACGTTCGAAAAACAATGGGCGTTCTAAAAAAAACATTTTCCATATATGTTGGTTATTTTTTATAAAAATGAGAGTTTGTAATTGTTCAGCCTAGAAAAGTGAATTTAACCACTTTGAAAATAATTTTTAAATTTATGAAGGACCTTTTATAAACAACATACATATTAATAAGAATTCTGTCTTGTTTTTATATAACAATAGCTACACGAAATCTGGTAAATTCATTCTAACATTTTAAATACTTTTAGACAAAGACTAATAAAAATGTTGAAAATAATTAACCTCCTGCCAAAGGTGTCGTACTGACATAGAAATGACTATGTTATTAACATTTGATAAAATCAGTATTTTCCTTTAATCAGTAGTTTTGCTTAAGTTAATGTGAGTAATAATTTACTATATGCTGCAAAAGGGAGATTATAAAATTATATCAAAGTATTATCATTACATAATCATCAACATAAACTTAATTTTGGTAAGCAATTTAATTATATTGCTTACACTGTATCAAATTTAACTTTAAATAGAATTATAAGTCATATTGCATTGCTCAGAGTATATCACTGATGAATATTTTCATGCTGGTTTTGAAGCAATGCATCTATTCCAATTACTATGACAATTAAATAAAAAATCTTCTGAGCCTTCTCCATTGATAAACTTATTGGAATAATATCAGGAAATAACCTAAAAGTATATGATATCGATTACACTTGAAAGGCATTTGTGCTAATAGTTAATGGTGTGTGTCTAGTGCAGAAATTGTTTTTAGTCACCTCAATTGTGTTTTCTTATCTGTAGGGAAATTGTTGTGAGAGCACACAAATGAGTTTTAATCAAGGTATATACCTCAGTGATCAAATAAACATTGATTATGAGATAGTTTCTATTCTTTGTGGTCTTACAGTATAGGGAATAGACATCTGAGAGGAAGTGATCATGTGAAGTTGAATCTTTGCATGTTAACACCTTGTCAAATGTGTACCTATGTTTGTGATCTACCTTCTTCCCTGAAGAGTCTGAAGTTGGCTATAAAGGATTGAGAGCCTGCTGGTTTAAATTATTCAAAGAATTAATTGATAAATTGTTTCATTCATTTTGGCATCTGTGGCTAATCTTTGTTAGAGTAAACAATATACCCCCTACCTTCACCTGGAAAACATTCAGTTTTCCTAATAGCTTGCCCTTCAAGGTTTATCTCCCTAACATTGCCCTGAAGAAATCCTCTGATTCAGAAAATCTGATTTCATCAATGTCCTCATTCAAACTTTCTACTTTTGTTTGTCTGTTGTAATTCTCTCTACTCGTCTTCCTAGAAATGCTGTCTACATTTCTCTTTATCCATCTGAATCTTGCCTATTCACCAAAGCTCATCTTGATGCAACCTTCTTTACGACAGTTTGGGTGGGTACTCTGAATTTATTTTTTTGGCTTAATTTGTCTCAAATCTTGATCATATTTTTCCTTGTGATACTCTGTACTTCTTTTCTCTCTTCTGAGAAGCTGCAAGTTCCATCGTGATGGGACATGCCTTTCTTATCCTTCTAATTCTTTTTTTTTTTTTTTTTTCCTGATCAAGAGGACAAAGTGGAAAGGTGGGGCCTTGGCACTCATTGCCAGGCTTGTTTTCTACTTCTGCCATGTACTAATTGTGACCTTGAGCAAATTACCTAAGCACTGTGTGTCAGTTTCCTCATAAGGTAGCCCTGTCATCAAAGGAGTGTTGTGAGAATTAAACAAGACACTGAATTCGTGCATAAAGCCACATAGCAGGTACTGAACATATATTTGTTCAGTGGTAAGTGATTTGGCTACCACTCCAGGATTTCCTTTTACTTTTAAGAAATAGTCCTTAACTTAGTCTATCTGGACCCCACACAGTCACTATTAATGGTATTGACACATTATCTTTGTTATTGTACTTTGTTTCAATTGCCTTTTGTAAACAAGTTACATTATTGTCTTTCATATGATGATGAATTTTCAATCTCTCTCTCTTTTTTTGAGCAAAAAGGACTGACCAAAAAAATATATTGGTGAGAAAAATAAATATAGGGTATTATAATTGTAGAACAAGAGCTATGAACCTGTTAAGGGGTTTGTAGAGGAGCTTTGAAGAAAACGGATTTTGGTTTAGCAAAGACAGGAGTTGGAAGAGGAAACATATTGTAGAACTTAATGACCTTGTCAAATGCCTAAACTGTAAGATTCTTTCAAAAGAATGGTTTTCAAGCTAACCTTTAAAATGCAAAGTTTCTGTGAAGCTTCAACAATTCCATAAAAGCTTAACCTTTCATTTAATAAACTATTTTTTACTGCTTAAAAGAGTTTGGAAATATCTAGCTTGAGAGTCTGTTAGAGTCGACACCCAAAAAGGAATATTATAGTCAAGAGGGACATCAATTTGGAATATATGTTTCCATTGAAGTTTTTTCCTAGAATAGTACAAAAGGTAAAGTCAATTCTTGTTATTTTTAGTAGTAGTATTCTATAAAGTCACCATGAACACTAAATTAGCCAACACTGAATTGCTCTTTGGGGAAGCATAGGGTTATGTTCCAATGAACATCTGGTCACATTGTTTTCATCAAACAATCAATATATGAACTCGTTTTATGCATGCTTCTATTTGAAGACACTTCATTTAATATATATTGTTGATTCATTAACACTGAACTCATGGCCAACAGCACCATAACTCATGCCTGAACTTAGCTTATCTAACACATGTACTTTTTCTGTAAGGCACATCACAGCTTTCTTGATCTTAAGAACTCTGGACAGCATTTCTGCCTTATGCTTGGGGTCATTTTAAACAGTGAAATCACCAAAAAAAAAAAAAAAGCGCAAAAAAATGGAACATAATATGGCAGTAAATAGACCTCAAAAGGACACTTGTTTACACTGTAAGAATTGCAACAAGAAAGCAGAAAGTCACCTTATTTTAAACTTCAGCTGTGAACATGTACATCAGGTGACTCAAATTTTCCACTGCTCTGTATGTCCATTACTGACTGCAAAGGCATGGTCATTGACTTTTGAGATTACAAATAAATTTTAGTAAGTAGTTATATTTCAAAATACAGAATTTGTGAATAAGGAAGTTTGACTGCTCTTGCTTCTTATTCCAGCTGGAGAGTTAAAATGTAGTATTCATTTGGTTTAAGTTGTTATAAGGTGAGAAACCACTATGCACAATCAAGCAATGACTCATCTATAAATGTGCCTCTAGACTGTATTGGAGAAACTTAACCTTCAGCTTATACTCTAGCCTTGTTACTCCAGTGTTCCCTTCTCTAACAGTGCGAAGCTTGCTTGGGATTCTCTCTCTCTTTCTCTGTCCCTCCCTGCTGGTGTGCTCTTAGACACTGTCTCTCTCTCTCTCTCAAAATAGACAAGCATTTAAAAGAAAAAAGAAAAAGAAATTGCAGACTTTTAGGCCCCACCCCAGACTTACTAAGAAGAATATGCATCATAGCAATTTACATGCATATTAAAGTTTGACTAGTATGAGTCCTGGGATGGAATGAGGGAAGTATATATGAAAATTATAGGTAGCTGTTTTATGCTATAGAAATGTACTAGTGGAAGCAGTGGGTCCTAAATGGTGTTAGAAAGAGGGAGGGGCATTTTTTTTTTTTTTTTTTTACTTAGCTAAACCATCCTTGTCAAAATGAAAGCCTTTCCACATTTGATCTTGTTCAATAAGTATGACATTCTTAAACTCCATTTTTTTTAAGCAACTGTTTCTCTTTTCCCTTTTTTTCTTTTATTTCTGTTCTAAAGTGTTTGTCACTTTCTACACTTTTTTAATCACATGGGAAAGAAGTATGTCAATTTTTTTCTAAGTAAAAGCTTTGCAACAGACAGGAAATTAGATTTTTAATATGCCACTCTCAAGATCTCTGCACATATAATTTTTCTCATTAGAAATAAAACAAAACATGGGGTGCCTGGGTGGCTCAGTTAAGTGTCTGACTCTCGGTTTCATCTCAGGTCATGATCTCGAGATTCCTGAGATAAAGCCGTGGGTCGGGTCCTTTGCTGACATCATGGAGTATGCTTGGGATTCTCTCTTTGCCCTCTTTGCCCCTCCCCGGCTCATGCTCTCTCTCTCTCTCAAAATAAATAAGTAAACTTTAAAATAAATAAACAAAAACAACTCACTTTCATCTTAAAAGCAAGAGAAAGCCACATTAGAGTTTAAGAATTGCTGTGCTATTAAATGCCTTCATATTTTATTTCAGCTTTTTTGAGTTGATTAAAGAATGTCTTCCTTTAAAATAAAAATGTCAAAGAGACTTCCAACTACAGAATAAATCCGGAAAATAAGAGGGAACCTGATATTTAATCTTGTATTCTCTAGCTTCTCTTTGGGTAAAGTTTAAAAAAAAGAAAAGAAAACCCACTCCAACCAAGTTCAAAATTCATGTGGTTAAAAAGAAAGCACAAGAGAGGAGTAAACAGAGAAAGGGCTGTTGTTTCTGTTAAAACATTATCAAAGCTCCTAAAAGCAAATTTTTGTTTTCGAAACAGAACACTGTGTGCTGCTGTCTTCTAACAAGAGGATTTTCCTTCTTGCCAGTTGTTTCCATTCACAATATTCAGCCACCTAGTGACTGATTTGTGCCAGGTGGAATTTTTCCAAGCATGCAATATTTACAGTTCTCTGTTTACTAGTTCCTGGAGACAGTTAGATAAAAATACAGCAGCAAACAGTTCTATCTCCAGACAGAGGAATGTACTTAAGTATCTGAGACTCCAATGCAGACAGAGCTCTGAAATGCATTTGTTCCACTTACAAAACACTATTTTATTACATTTTTAGGAAGATGAAAACATCATCATATTGAGTAAGCTTAGAAGACGTGACTTTAGATGATGACATCGAAAAGGGTTATCAGCTGCAAAAAGAGGTGTCAGTAGAACCAAACGTGGTACAGAAAAAAGCATAAAGTGTAGACAAAATTTGCCTTATAAGTACCAAGAGCACTTTCAGGAAGTAGTCTGAAATTGTGTCAAAAATCAGAGTTGAATGAAGAACACTTAAGCTCGTTATTAACGATATCCTTACGTTGTTTTATTTTCAACACTCACAGATACACTGGAGGGAGTTGTTTGTCTCAATTGATTTATAAACTACCTACCTCCCGCTAGCAATGGGCATCTCTTAAATTCTACTTCTTAAGTATGCTCTTGAAGTTTAGGCATTAATATTTTTATTTTTCAACCTTTTCATGCCTTCAAGGTTTTATAACACTATTGATTCCAATGCCAGTGAATCATTATGTTTGAGGACCACTCACTTTCTACCAATATGGAAGTGCAGCCACTGTAAAAATGTATTTTAAAGAAACCATACTTAGGTCACACACACAAAAAAATCAAAACAGGGGAAGGTAAAGGAAGAGATTTCATTGAATCTTGAATCAATACTATTTGACCTTATCCAGTGTTTAATTGATTGGCTCTTCAAATCTGTAAAATGGAGGATTACCCTCCCTGGTTAGAGAGGCTGTTTTACAGCCACTGTGTACATCTGTATTGATCACGACTGTGCATTAGGTCATGGTTATCATTTAATGGATGGATCCGAATGGAAGAATCCATTTAGTGTTCCACAGCAATGTGATCCATCTGTAGGTTGCCAGATGTTTGTGACAATCCATGTCAACTAGCAGTTTTATTTTGGAATTGTGACCTTCTGGAAACACTTCCAGCTATTGGTTATAAAACATGTATACAGGACCAGTGACAAAATGGATTCTTATTATACCTGAATATTTTTGTCCCTCCAAAATTCCTATGGGAAGCCCTACCCTGGTGTAGCTGTGCTTGGAAATGGGGTCTGTAAAGAAATAATTAAAGTTAAATGTGGACATAAGCATGAGGCACTGATTGGTAGGATTAGCGTCCTTATAAGATGAGACACCAGAGAGCTCATGCATTTCCTCTCTCTTTCCATGAGAGCACAAAGAAAGAGGTGTGGTGAGTGCACAGAGAGACAGTTGGCACCCATAAGCCAAAGGAGTCCTCAGAATGAAACCTACCTCGTTGGCACCTTGATTTTGGACTTCCCATCTCCAGAACTGAGAAATAAATTTCTGTTGTCTCAGCAACCCAGCCTGTGGTACTTTGTTATGGCAGCCCAAGCAGACCCTACTATCATATAGGGCATAACGAAGAATTATGACATGCCCAAGCGTGGACAATTTCAGAGAAACCTCTTAATTAGGTGGCTTACAAACAAAGGCAAAATGGAAGTATCTTTAGTCGCTCTTTATTTGTGATTAAAGTTAAGCAGCTCTCTTGAGAATGTTTCCATGTGTAGCATCAATTACAACTTTGAGGGAAAGGATGCGACATAGGAAAGGAATGTATAGTGTGAAGCCAGTTTGTTTTGTATTTATTTTGTTACAGTGAGGAATTAAACTAGGCCAAAATTAAGAAGATATAGCTTGGAATATATTTATTCAGTCAATCTGTGCCTTATGGTCCTGAGCATGTCAGCTAATCTCTTTCAAATGCAGTTTCTTCATGTGTAAAAGCAAGATAAACTTTGAGGTGTTGTGCAGATTAAATGAGGTAATATGGGGGCGCCTGGGTGGCTCAGTCGGTTGAGCTTCCGACTTCGGCTCAGGTCATGATCTCATGGTCTGTGAGTTCGAGCCCCGCATCGGGCTCTGTGGTGACAGCTCAGAGCCTGGAGCCTGCTTCCGATTCTGTGTCTCCCGTTCTCTCTGACCCTCCCCCGTTCATCCTCTGTCTCTCTCTGTCTCAAAAATAAATAAACATTAAAAAATTTTTTTAAATAAATGAGGTAATATGTAGTAACTTAGCTCAGTGTGTGGTAATAGCACTCAAAAATATTTGAGAATTGGGAATGCTGTTCCCATTTTCCATTATTTCACTGAATATTGACCTTGAATAAAGTAAATACAGTTGACCCTTGAACAACATGGGTTCGAACTGCATGGGCAGTTATGCATGGATTTTTTTTCCAGTAAATACAGTACAGTCCTGTAAGTGTAATTTCTCTTTCTTATGAATTTTTTTAAGTTTTATTTACTTATTTTAAGAGAGAGAGAGAAAGAGAGCATGAGCAGGGGAGGGGCAGAGAGAGGGAGACATAGAGAATTCCATGCACTGACAGTGCAGAGCCTGATGTGGGGCTCGAACCCACAAACCAGGAGATCATGACCCAAGCCGAAATCAGGAGTTGGATGCTCAACCGACTGAGCCACCCAGGCACTCTTCTTATGATTTTCTTAATAACATTTTTGTTTCCTCTTACTTTCTGATAACAGTATAGCATATAATACGTATAACACACAAAATATGTGTTATCGACTGTGTGTTACTTGTAAGTCTTCCTGATCAGCAGTAAGCCATTAGCAGTTATGTTTTAGGGGAGTCAAAAGTGATACACAGCTTTTCAACTGCACAGGCTTGAGTGCCCCAACCCCTACATTGGTCAAGGGTCAACTGTACTTGTGTTTTTCCCGTAGGATAACTATAAATCAAACATACACCTTTTTTTTTTCTTTTACTACCTCCTTACTTTAAATATACAATATACAACCAATTTCTTAGAAAGAACAGAAGTAGCCTCATTACTGGTAGTTTTTGGTATCATTAGCCGTAGGAGACTCCTGGCATGAAGGTATAATGTGGTTCAAATTACTCTTCCATTATTAGTTACTATCATAATACCATTATCTTCTAGTACTCTTTAAATTAACTTACCCAAAATATAGCTGGCCAAGCCGGGCTCATCTGTCAAAACTCAGCTACTCTGCCAAAGAAGGATGATTTTAACAACTAAATTATGGAATTGTAGACAGGATTAAATGAGAGAATATATATGAAGTGTTTAGTATTGTGTCTGGACTGAAGTAAGTTCTTTATGAATGATTATTGCTGATATAGCTCTTTTTAATTTCTATGATTATTAATATTATAATGTTTATCCTATGGGTTACACCACCCATATTCTTGGTCATGTATTCTTTGGAACAATGTAAATGAGAAAAGATTAGCCATGAAGTTTGTCAAGAAGGCAAGTAGCATTTTGGCCTATGATATTTCAAAAGCTATTAAGTAGCATAGATATTGTCAATGATCGATCCAGTGATTAAAGTGAAATGGAAGTTTTAGGAGAGTTGTAAAGAGAAAAATAACGCAATCTGACATAAAGATCAAGAGATTCGCTCTAATTGTGTTTGAAGAATACATGTAGAAATAAGACATAGGAAGACCAGTTAGGAGGTTATTGTAATATCAAGGCAGGAAATGATGGCAATTTGGACAAGGGTGCTAGACATGGAGAGAAGTGGCAGACCCTGGATTACTTACGAAGACCCACAGAATGCGACTGTGCAATGAACATGGGGTGGAGTAAAAGATGGTTATGTGAAATAATTATAAGATTTTCATCCTGAGACACCAGGAGCATTGATTTTTCACTAAGATACACAAGAGAAAACTGAGACTATATGAGATTCCATCTGCCATGAATACCGTTAGAGAAGAGAAGAGGTCTAAGGACTATGGACTGTGCCTTGTAATACTTCAGCACTTGGTAGTCCATTACCAAAAAATTGGAGGAGGAGTGGGCAGTGATATCAGGGAAAAACTCCAGCAGAGTGTTTGCTCGAAACCAAAGGAAGGGAATATACTGGTTCAAGAAAAGGAAATGATTAACTGTGTAGTGCCCTGGTGAAGAGGGATGGGATTACTTGAAGATTTCATGCCTATATAATTGGGAATATGATGTTGTTGTATGCACTGGGGTTGGATAGAAGAAGTTGCAATGCAATATGCATTGGGGGTCGGAAAGAAGAAGTTTGGGGCATAAGCTAATGAATTGACTTTAGGATGAGTTGACTCAGTATACGCGAGACATCAAGTCAGAGGTTTTCTACTGATCTAGGAATCTGGAGGTCAGAGCTGAGACAAGTTTGGAAGTTATAAGTTGAGTATCATATGAATAGAGATTATGTTGAATGTGGGATTAGATAATATCAGTGAGCATGTAGAGTGTGAAGTGACCAACAGAAGTACCTTGGGAATGCCTGAAATTTAAGGGTATGATAAAAATGATTTAAAAGAGTAGAGGGTCAGTGAGAGCAATATCAATAGAACCAGGACTGTGTAATATTTTTTTAAGTTTTTTTTTAATTTATTTTAAGATAGTGAGTGAGTGGGGAAGGGGCAGAGAGAGAGGGAGAGAGAGAGAGCATCCTAAGCAGGCCCCATACTATCAGCATGGAGCCTGATGCAGGACTCGATCTCACGAACTGTGAGATCATGACCTGAGTCGAAGTTGGACGCTTAACTGGCTGCGCCACCCAGGTGCCCCTGACTCTGTAGTATTTTTAATGTCGAGGATTTCTTTTGACCATACACATCTATAGATAAAGAGGTAATCAAGCTGGTAATAAGAACCAATAGTTCCTTAGCATTAATCCTTCTGCCCTTGCAAGACATGAAGCTTCCATGGGCTCCATTCCTGCAGCTTGTAACTGGTGTTTAACATTTCCCTTCTTCGGCCCTCTTCTGGTAATCCACTTGGCCAAATTTCCCCCACTGGCTAAGCCAGGTAAAAGTAGCACCACTGCTGTTGGGATTACTGCTGATAATACCATCTCTCCTGTTGCTCCAAAGCCCTGGTACTCCCATCAGCTGCTGTGGAAGATGTTGGCACTTGGTGCCCCTGGCATGTCGGATGCTACGAGACCTGCCAGGGCTGTGGGCACTGCTGCTGTGCAAAGAGTTCTGAATGTGCCAAAGCTATGACACGTTTTCCATCTCCTCCAAAGCACAGTGCCACACTCTGATCCAAAGAAGGAGGAAACCTTCTCTCACCTCTATGTTGATCACAATAATTTCTGCTCTGGGTCCTAAATATCAAATAGCAATAGCTTGTCATCCCTGAGACAATGAGAACTGGACAGAAAACAAAAAAAGTGAAAAAACGCAGGATTATATGTTAAATCATGGCCTCTCCTTAATAGCCAAGGCAGTCATTCATAAATTTATTTCTTCAGCAAACCTTTACTGAGAGCCCAGCATGCCTCAGCATCCTTCTTCCAGCAAACACTGCCTACTGGTTATCATATGAGGAGGTGTTTTCCTCTTGTAGCTACCTCATCCCTGCAGGTCTCTGGATCCATGCTTGACAAACTGAGTACTTCAGAATCACACCACTGCAGTGTCTGAATCAGGAGGTCTGGTGTGAGCCCAGGAATCTATTTTCCAGATTGCTCTGATGCACGAATGTGTTTGGTCACCATTGCTTTTGGCATCCCACTTCTATCTGAATGATACATGTGCACAAGGTTTGAATCCTAGGCTGAAACTCCTAATGCACAAGGAAGGAGGAAGCTTACGGGCGTGATAAGCTGTAGGAGTGCTGGAAGGAGGGAAAGGAGCATGGCTGGCAGGAAATAAAACGCAATTGGCTGACGTGGAAGTCAAATGTGACCTTGAAAAAATAATTTTAGTCGGGGGAGGGTGCTGATTGCAAGGACTTTGAAAGGTGATGTGGAAGTGGAATCTATTAGGCCTTAGGCTATTAATCATTAGAGAAACTTGGTAGCAAAAAGAAAGGTAAATTACAACCATGTGAGCACTTGAGAGAGAGAGCAGTAGGTTAGGGGAAAGTGTTTTTCCTTGTTGAATTTAGTTTCTTGTTTGGCGGCAGGGCAGTTACGTCTTCACTGGAAGAAATCTGCAGACGGGGAAGTTGAACAGAACTGTGTCTTGTCTGGTCAGGGAGGGTGGGTGAAGATTTACAGATCAAGATCCAGTGGTGTGCTGGTACACCAGCAAGATCCCAGGAATGTGACAGCAGAAGAAATAAAAGAAAACAGGTGAAAGGTTAGGGGCAAAGCCGGGTAGAGGTTCTTTCTCTGAGAGACTAATGAAGAAAAGGAATGAGAGTAAAGGGAAGAGATAAAGAAAAGTAAGGCTCCAATTCAAGGCTTCTCCGTTAAATAACAGATGGTGTCATTTGCCAAGAATGAAGCGTTTAGGCCCGAACTGAGGCCTGAAGAAAAGCTACCATGTTGAATTCTCCCGTGAGTCAATAAGCGATCATTACAGGAATTGTTGAACACCAGGGAGGGTCGAGTGGAGGTTGAACAGCACAGATTTGTAGAAGAGCCTGTCAACACCAGTTTCGGAGTTGCTCCAGCCCTAGCTGGCAGCTCCAGAGAGAAGCAAAGGAAGCAGACGGGTGAGGCTTTTGCAGGGTAAAGAATTAGCAAGGAGGCCAGAACTGCAGGTCAGCAGAGCGAGGCTTTATAAGGTCCTTGCAGGAGGACCCAAAATGCCTGCTCATGGGGGGAGGGGAGAAGCCAGGGCAAGAGGGCTGGTGCGGCCAGAAAGAAATTCATGAACGCGGGGGCAGAAAGCGCCCAAAGTATCTTAGGTCTCAATTAGGGTGGAGGACACACTGAGTGGGCAGGAGAAAGGACATGTGATGGATTTTGTTTGCAGATCATTTCAGGAGTCAAGTTTTCTGGGAGTGGGGCAATACGGAGTGGTAGAATCATTTTTGCCCATTTTGACATTTGTTTTGGTTTCTAATTTGCAGTCTCAACCATAGCCTAAGGCCTGAAACATTTATACATTTTAAGTACACTGAATGATAAGGGAATTGTAACTGTTAAAGATCTTTTTTTCCATCTAAACAGAGCGACTCACTAAAACTATTAAAATTCAAGATGTAAATGCGAAATACTATTGCATTCTATTTGTGTATTACATATGTTCAGAAACATGAATACATTAAAATACATTTGGTATGCAATTGAACGGGAGCTTTAATATATTTTTCTTTAGAGACATCTTAAATTTCCTGTGCCAGGTACATTTTATATCCGTGTATAAAATTTATATAGCTAGCTATAACTTATAATTGTAATACATAGTGCAATTTTAGTTGTAAAGTGGTGTTGTCGTGACACAAAAGCCCTCAAGGCCTGAAAGAGTTAACGTACCCCCATAATCCTAAATTTAATATAATGAAATGACTGTGTTTGGGGGAAATGAGCATTTTTCTTTTGCCTATTGGTTGTTTGCTTTTGTTATGAGCCGTTCTGACTTTTATGCATTCATTTGGAATTAATAAAAACCCTTCTGTGGGTGTTTGTGATTCATAGATTCCTAGAGCTGGGAGGTGCCATTTGCATTTGTCTGGGTTAATTCTTCACTTGAAGGGTGTGTAAAGCCATACCTACACAGGTTACCTGACTCGTAGCCAGGTGGGGAAAGAGCTGGGACTAGAAGCAAGGGCTCCTACCCAGTATTTTCTGGACTGTGTAGCTCATGAATTCTGCTGCATTGAGGAAGGGATTTTAGAAATAAAACTCTCATTCCTGCATTTCCCTAAGTACCCAGGCTGCCCCACCAACTGCATGGACCCTATTGTGAGGCATTGCTATAATGGCCGCCTTGTGATGGATGGGTTTATATCCTAGTGTCAACCCCTGGTATTGATTCAGAGGGTTTCACCTCTTGCAAAATAAGCCTCTTTACCTTGCTTTCAAACTGAGAAGAAAAAATGCCAAATTTTTATCGCAGAAGGTTGTTTCAAGAACCATATTGTCTAAGCCCTTGGAGCTCATACACTCAGTGCATACAGCAGACATCCTTCCGTATGCACCAAAATCCCTAGTCAAGAATGAATCTTTAAGTGGTCCTATGCTCATCGTGAAAGATAACCTAAGGTGAATGGTGACAAGAGGCTTAGAAGTCTTGCTGTTTGGGGGTGTTTGAGAGTAATCAAGAAATGCTTGCTGTTTTGTTCCCACTTTAAGAAAAGGAAAATACTCCACATTAATTGAATGCAATTGGCTTGGTAGTATACGTGTGACAAATAGAGATGTGCCAAACTGCCTGAAAATAATTTGGGTCATCTGCAAATCACTGCGCCTGCCAGTTTGCAGACAATTCTTAGTCCTTGTGGTCTGTCACATTCCTTTTCCATTAGCTATTTACCATCTGACGAGTGAGAGAGTACACTAATTTATTTGTTGAAAAAAAGATCTCCTGTTTTATTGATGTTCCTCCCTACCCCCACAAGCTTATTGAGTAGGGTAAACTCCAATACCTTTGCAAATATGCTCACTGGGATCTCACCCCCAAAATGGGGAATGTTAAAGTAACAGAGATGGAAAAAAAAAAATTAAGTCAGCCTGCTCTGCTCTATCTTAGGAGATGACAATTGTTTTCAGATTAGCTTATACTTGGGATATGCTTCCAGATGTTAAGGAGTATTTGTGACCGTGGACATTGCACATCTCTGTGGGCTGGACAGCAGGCATTGTTCTTGCTCTGTGACTAAGGTCCAAATCAGCCTTATGTTTCTGAGTTTACAGGAAATTCAGGGTAAACCTTTTATTTACAAACAGGGAATACTTGCCAAGATGGAATAAAAAAGCAACTGATTAATCAGCATGCAGCCTTCATCTTGAAGGGCCTCGCTGCCAGGCCCTTTTCAACGTTCAGAAGATTGGCCTTGTGTGAGAGGGATGTAGTGTGGAAATGCCTTTGATAGCTTGGTGATTGAGTCTATCATGCTTTGGAAAGGGACAGGACTAGGTTTAAACAAGCCTGCCTGACAGAACACAGAGTGTGCATGGCTGGAAAAAAAATTACCTCATTATAGCTCAGTGCTGTTGCCCTTTGGAGTAAAATGAGAGAAAAGCTTGCTCTGGTACTTCTGCTGATAAAATTCACTTTCTGGAACACAACCAAATCCCAGCATATATCATCTGAGAGAAATAAAGCAGTCAAAAAATTGTATTCCTAAATAGGCCCGGAACATCTTGGCAACTGCTAAAGCAACACAAATAAGGAACGGTGCCCTACTAGCTCGACCCTTAAATTATGCAGCTGTTCATTACCCGAATTATACATCTCGGGCTGCCCTTTGGAAACAGGCATGGAGCACAGAGCTGGAACAATCCCTGAATTATAGCACAATAAGAAAGACCTCCTAAAGTGTCACATGCATGTAGTGGGAGATAAGAAAGGCCAGCTTAAGTTCTTGGCATTTTAAAGAAGGCAATCAAGAAAGCCTTTGAACTCCTCAGTTTTCTTTCTCTGAAATTCATTTGCATTTTTGTGTTAGTTAGACAAAGCATCCCATTCATGTGTCAGCAGTCCGGTGTCAGTCCTCTGCTCTGGAGATGTGCATGTGTGTTTTGGTTTAAGCTGCACGGTTTTTACAGAAGGGACAGTTAAAAACATTAATAACCACAGTGGCAAGCCTGGCATATTTAGAGAATTAGTAATGACAATATTTAGTATCTCAAACAATAAAGACATCATAAATAGAAAGCTATCAGAGAGCTTAAGGGCAGAACTCCAAAATTTATTTTGCCCCCTCTAATGGTTTTTACATTTATGCAAATGTGAAACGTATCACACTTGTTCGCTTGAGACTTGAGTAGCGCAGTTGTTTTATGTTGTTGTGGTAAGATTCACATTTCCTCACCATGCTATGTCGTCTCTACATCCACTTGATTGTGCTAAAAATATGTGGCATGAGGTCAAAACTGAAAAGATTTTATTTTCGCATCCAGTTTGTAATTTTTGGACAAAAGTTAATGAGGAAACTGACACTTTGTAGCATACTTTTGGCTTAAATTACAAGGGCAATTTTTTTTATGAATTTCAACGATATTCATTTCAATGAATATTTGGTAAATAGTTGAAGACATTGTCTTGCATAAAGCAAATAATTAAAGATTATGTGTGAGAGGGGAGCATTATGTTAGACAAAATTAGGTGATCGCAAAATTTATTTTTGGTCCCCCAGTTAGGCTGTCTGGGCTCCCTTACCATCCTTCACTTCTTCTAAGCCTAGTGACACAGGCAGAATGCTTCCTCCCCCCAAATGCCCATGCCCTAACCCCTAGAACTTGTGAATATGTCACTTTACATGGCCAAAGGGACTTTGCAGATGTAACTTCAGTTATGGACCTTAATATGTAGAGATTTTCCTCTGTTACCTAGGTGACTCAATCTAATCACATAGAGCCTTAAAAGCTTGTAACTTTCCTTGGCCAGAGCCCAAAGACATAGGGTTGAGGAGGAAGTTGGAGGGATTTAAAGTAGAGGAAGGATTCAAATGTTGTTGCTGATTTAAAGATGGAAGGGGCAAGGGAGGAAGGAATGTAGGAGACCGTAAGATGCCAACCATGGCCCCCAGCTGACAGTTATCAAGGAAACAGTGTTCTCCACCCAACAATCACAGGAAAGTGAAGTTGGCCAACAACCGGAGTAATCTTGGAAGTGGATTAATCCCCAGAGCCTCCAGAGGGGACTGTGGTGCTGCAGATCCCTCTGTTTTGCAGAGGACCCGGCTCGGTCACTCTACCCAGACTCCTGACCTACAGAACTGGGACAGGATGAATGGATTTTGTTAAGCCATTAATTTGGGATAGGTTGTTACATTAGCAATATAAAGTTAATACACTTGTCCTCTGGTATTCTTTCAGAAACTTACCCTTCCTGGAACATATGCAGTTCAACTGTTATTTTTACCTGTGTAATTAAGTACTAGTTACCATCTATACCAATTACAGATATTAGTAATTGTTCAGATATTAGTAATTCAGTTGTGAGTTATTTGTTTATTGCGTGTTTTCTTGCTTATTTGGAAATAATGAAGAGAACCTTCTGATCACCAAAAACACATCAGAATGGATGTGTGAAACTTGATTAAATGAGCTCTGGAGACAGACAAAAAGAGTTTGAATCCTGACTCAATTTTACTAGCTTTATGACCTCAAGCAAGTTACTTGACCTCTCTGTGCCTCAGTTTTTTTATCTATAGAAGGAGAGTAATAATAGCACCTGTCCTGTTTATGCAGAGTAAATAAGTTAATACATGTAACATCTAGCATATACTAGGTATTTTGTAAGTCTAAATTATTTGATGATTATTATAATTGTCCATCTTTATAGCTGTAGAAGATGCATTTAACTATTTCAGTAGGAACTCTGTTTAAATTAGGAATTGTTATGTTTTATTAATTTTCTAATGTGTTGCAAATATAATAGCAGCAGTCCTTGAGCTTAAAATTTTGCAACAGAATTGCCATTTCTTTTAAAATTGAAACACGTTCTTAAATGGTATTTAGTCAACCTTGATGTGAGACTTGCTCCGTAAAATGGAGATCTAATAATCTGTAGGTAAGATTAATTTTGGGGACGCCAGGTGGCTCAGTCAGTTGGATGCCCACCTTTGGCTCAGGTCATGATCTTGCGGTCCTAGAGTTCGAACCCCGCATTGGGCTCTGTGCTGACAGCTCAGAGTCTGGAGCCTGCTTTGGATTCTGTGTCTCCCTCTCTCTCTGCTCTCTCTCTCTCTCTCTCTCAAAAATAAATAAAACATTTTTAAAAAGATTAATTTTAATCCCAGTGAGATATGAGTTAACAGTTTTAATGACAGTTCTTTCCTTCACAGAAATAATCATGTCAAGTTTCTTCCTTTGAATTTATGAAAACGTTAGTGATGAGCCTGCCGTCCCCATCCAGCCCAGACCAGAAGAAGCGAGAGTTTTCTTTTTTTCAATTTTACCAAGACTTCGATCACTAAGGTGGACACTTGCGGCCTGTGCAGCTGCTAGCAAAGAGTATGTAAACACACACTTCAAGTGTGCATATTTATGTCTCCCTTGAGTGCAGTGGGGGCCACAAGCGCTCCTCCATTCTGCCTCTGTTCTGCCCTGACCGTGCCCTCATTCTGGAGATTTACGACCATCGCTACACAAAAGTCCTGTGCCCGTTAGTGCAGGAGTCATTTTAGCAAACCAGCTCAGTGCAGGCGCACACCTCGTACCCCAGGACGCACATAGATATAAGATGTTTGTTTTCTCTTTGGGTCACTTGTACAACCCAAAATCAACAGAGTCATTAATTAAATCAGTGCCTTTCAAGCTCCACTGTGCATGAGAATCAGCCTTGGGTTTGTTAAAATGCAGATTCAGATTCAGGTGATCTGAAGCTGGACTGAGTCAACCTTTCTTAAAGCCTCCGGGGGAGGCCACTGCTACTGCTCCTTGTACCACACTTGGCGCAGCAAAAACATTTAAACTTAGTAATTATGTTCTTTTGAAGCAAGTCATTGTCACCTGTGAATAAGTGACAGTATCTTTGAATGTGCACTTTAATTCTTAATCATCTCAAAGTACTTGCATTTTGCTATGAGAATACAGATTTGGTATCTGCTCTTATGTAAGGACAACTAAAATCATCACGATCCTGTGAAACTTTAATTTCCCTTCAGGTAATAGTATAAACCCCACAGGGATTTGGCATTTGGACTTCAGTATTACTACATGCAGAAAACCTAGCATAAACAATCTCTAGTAGTTCAGATTTGGGAAAAGAATAAATGTCTGTTTACCTATGAGCTACTTGCGGCAAGTTCTACTCTAGAACAGGTCACTCAACATCTGCCTGTAATGGGGGAATAGAGTTGGACCTGTGGCTAGAGTTTTTCCGTAAGAATTGAATAGACTATGTAAATAACTTAGGAAAAATGCCTAGCTTAAAGGAATAAACCTTTTTCAAGTCATTCCGCAGATATGAAAAGGTACGTATTTGCAGATCCTTATTGAGGAACATCCTTAAAAGAAAGTTTCACTGTCACTGCAGAATTATCAATTCTATGGGAATAGCTAAAGTGTGAAAGGAGCTATTTGATTTGTCATTAAAACTAGATCTAGCCTTGCCAGTTTTCTATACCATTTATGTTCATTCTTTTTCTTTAATTTTTTTTAAATTAATGTTCATTTTATTTTTGACAGAGAGAGAGAGAGAGCATGAGTAGGAGGGGGCAGAGAGAGAGAGGGAGACACAGAATCTGAAGCAGGCTCCAGACTCTGAGCTGTCAGCACAGAGCCCAATGCGGGGCTCGAACCCACGACCCATGAGATCATATGCTCTGAGCTGAAGTTGGACACTTAACCACCTAAGCCACCCAGGTACCCCTCATTTACATTCATTCCAAGCCCATTGGCTTGGGGCAGAAAAAACAAGCCACATAGTGGAAAAGCATCACCATAAAACTGTTCCCTGAAGAAAAAAATACAAGATCTTTCATTTTTCCCAATTCTGAATTTCTCCTGGCTGAGAAAATTTGCTAGGATCAAACTAGTTGGGGACAAAATAGAAAAGATCCTCTGGACTTTTAAACCATTAGCTTATTCTTACCAAATTAATTTTGGTTTTATGTATAAGGAGTTCAGTTTGAGAAATTTCAAAATAATATGACATTATCACAGTATTGATTTACTTGGTGACTGGATATTTGCATTGCTCTGGAGTTTTCAATTGAGGAAATCATTGAATCAGCTTTGGTTTAAATAAGTTTCTCTCTTCATCTTTTCCCTCAAGGAGAATTTCACAGGGACTGTAAAAGAGGAAGCTCATGTCAATAGGTTACTGAGCCTAAAGAACAATAGAATTTTAAGAGGTGGTGAGAGAGTCTGCTTCAAAGAGAGTGAAAATTATGTGCCAAGAGAAACAAAAAATGAATAAAGAGCATTCTTGATATGATGGAAGGGTTGAAGAAAACCAAAGAAGCAAACCAGAAGAAGCCACAGGTTGCTATAATATTCCCCTTTTTAAAAAGTGCCTCCAAAGTGTGGCTAGAGCTGTCTTTTCTCATCCTGCTATTCAAGTGAAGTCAACCACAAGCAGTGTGTTCAAAAAAATTGAAAATAGGGGCGCCTGGGTGGCTCAGTCTGTTGAGCTTCCGACTTTGGCTCGGACCACGACCTCACAGCTCCTGAGTTTTAGCCCTGCCTTGGGCTCTGTGCTGACAGCTTGGAACCTGGAGCCTGTTTCGGATTCTGTGTCTCCCTCTCTCTGCCCCTCCCCTGGTCAAGCGCGAGCTCTCTCTCTCAAAAATAAATAAACATTCAAAAAATAAAAAAAAATTAAAAATAGAGGAAAATTAATGCATATGTTTTGTTTACTCCCTAATGTTTGGAAATAAAGCAATGCATACGCTTCACAGCAAAAAATAAAATCATGATATGGTACATTCGCTTAACATCTTTTTTCTGAATGTCTTGTACTTTAGGTATATTATCTCAGTAATTTTTAATAAGCTATCTGTGATGTAAGAGGCAAGTAAAAACACTTCTTTAAACAACCTAACTATTAATGTAGCTGGAAAGCTGGAGACTGAGGTCATCTCAGAGACTGAGAATAAACAAAGAAATGTAGACAGAGTTCTCTTAGAATCATCCTTGTGCTTTTGTTGTTGTTTTTCTCATACTATATAGTATGGAAAATTGAAATGAACACCTTCTTGAGTCTGTTTCAGCTGTGGTCATAAAGGCTATCACTGTAGCTTTGCTAAGAGTTGAAGTTGTGTTTTCTCTCTTCTGGTCTAATTCACTTTTAGACTCTTGCTTATGCGTAAAGCTCAAGTCCCCTGAAACTAAGAGATGTGCATGTTTGTGGTGAAAGTTTTCATTAATAATTTCAAATCACACGCTGCCAAGGATCTGCTACTGTTTCAAGTTATGGCTATTTGGAGTTCTTGTGTTTTTCTGCCAATGTGAAAATTGGTTTTGCAGGATTGTTTATTGCTGCTTCTTTACTGCTTTTTTTCTCCCTCCTTCCACCAAGAGAATACTTCTGTTCTGCAGAAACAATGGAAGCCTAAAAAGATAGAATGTTTTCACGTCAGAAAAATTAAAGTCATAAAGGAGATAGATTTCCAGAATTAAATTAGAATTGAACAAGTCAGTTATGTGTACATCCATCAGCCCAGTGGTCAGGATCTCATTTCCACTGAAGCAAACTTAGCTAGAGGGCAGATAGACTTTCTACACAGAGAAACCACCCCCCCCCCCCCACATCTTTCACAGCAAATTATGCTGAGAAGAGAAAGCAGTCACCTACCAGTGGGTATAATGTCTGAAAAAAGGCATTCTCCTTTTTAAGAATAACTGTTAATTAAGTTCACAAAATATTCTAAATAAGTACCATATGAAAGAGTTTTCAGATAGATTTACTGACTCTCATACCCAGAATACAACATTAATGCTTAGGTGTCCATTTCTTATCATATTAAAGTGAGTAAAACCCCTCATTTTGATTATTAGCTTTTAGAGAATGTTAAATTAATATTCACTAGTGACACTAGGTGATGTTTATGCTAAATAATGTTTTTAATATGTTGGGTGTATATTCACATTTTTATATAATTCACTAGGGACTGTGATAGTTTTGTCCTTCAATAATTTTGACACAAAAAGATAAATGTCAGGGAGGAAGAAAAGAAAGAGTGGAAGCATATTAATTGGACACCAGTATGTTCTGTGTATTAGATGACGTGATTTTATTTATGTGTTTTAACAAACTTCACAATGATTTTCAGAGGTAGGCATTACCATTCCAAACTTTACAGAATTGAAAACTGGAGTTCTGCCTGTCTAATTAATTTACCCAAAGTCGCGATGCTCACACATAGAACATACAGTTTTCTGAAGCCAGTTCCATCTGAATCCAATGCAGAAAAGAAAAATTGTTCACTGATTGTGGGCATTTCCTCTATCTACCTTATCGTGTATTTTATATGTGTATATGTGTATGCATATATATGTATATACACATAAATACATGCATAATTCTTATGCCATATTCATAATGGCATGTTGCTTTTTGAAAATCAGGAGCATAGATTACTCTCTCAAGGTCATTCTATAGATTTATTTAATTAAATCACTTTTCATTTTAAATGAATGTTACTCAAATAGATATCCATTACCCTTTTATTTACTTTGTATAATGATATATAATTTAGTGCCTCTATTATACATTATGTTATTCTATATGCCTTTAATATATTGGCCTATAGTTAGGGTTTTTGAACCTTCTGGAAGTTACAAAAGCTTTTGAGGTTGGTGACCTCAAAATTTAAAATGTCCCTAAGTGACTTGAGCAGTTTTTGACTTAGATTTGGAACTTCACATCATTAACAGACATTAGAGGGCCATTAGGCTGTATTTTTGTTTGTTTCTTCACAAGGATCCCCCAGGTGAGTTTACATCCAATGGGGGATGGTTGGAAATACTGAACTACAGAATTACAATCCAATAGCATTGCCTTTAGGGTGAATCAGATTTTAAGAGGGATATAACCATTAAAAAGCCAGATATGCCAGCCTCATACCTCAGTCACCAAAAGCCTCTGGGACAGAAAATCCTTAACTTCAGGCAAATCAGTACTGGGGCCATTAATGAAACCCTCTTGTATTTTTAAGAGTAGTTATCTATTTCGTATTTGTGTTTCCCTCCAGAGACCAAATCAAGTATCAGGAAGTAATTTTCAAAACAACCCTAAATTTCAAAATCTATGCACATTGAGCCCAATTTTGACCTCATATCATTTACAGTGTTTTTTATAAAGTGCTTTAAATTGGATATTGAGAGACACCAAATATTACTTTATTATTACATTCTATGATTTTGTACACGTAGTCATTAAATCCTCTGTTTAGTATTGGATGTTGATTTATATTCATGTGTTTTTCAAGCTTTATTTTAGGGAAAATAATATTTTAAGGAAAAAAAAAACCTTGTAAGAAGAAAATTGTTTAATTAATTATTGCAGTGTATCTTATAGTTGCAGAGGAGAATTTTTATTATTTTCACTTATTTTATTTTATTTTTTAATTTTTAATTTTAGATAGTTTGCATATAATTGATTTAATCAAAACTGCCTATATTTAGTTGCCAAGAGATCTGGAGCATTTGGAATTAGGAAGAAACTGACTCTCATGAGACACAAGAGAAGTATTTTGGGCTGAGGTTGACAAAACAATTTAAAAATAGAATTTAAACTGACTTACACCATTAGGATAAAAAAAATGATGTTAAAGACCCACAAATTACCAACATACATTTTACCATTTAGAACTTAGAACCTATATGCATTTTAAAATTTAACTTCAGCCCACTGTGCCCAAATAACAAAGCTCATTTATTTTCTTTTATGTAAAGCTACAAGAACATTAAACTATTTTTCTTCATTCAGTTCTCTTAAAAGGTTATTTGGCACTTTTAAAAGCATTTATAATTTTGTTTCTTTGTTAACATACTTGTCTATTTTTTGTTAACATACTTGTCACATTTTATTAATTTAAACTATTTTTATTCAGTGATGTCTATTATAGAAATAATTGAGATAACTTTGCTTTTTCCAGAGTGTTACATCATTCCTCTAACTTACCTGACCAGCTCTGAAGTGAGTAACACAGGCCCTATCGGGTCTAGGCTGTGATTTTGCATTTGCACAACAAATCTTACCCCATTGCTGGCAGTCCAAACGTGTGTTCTCTGCTGGTATAGTACTGTGGATTTTGTACTCAAACAAACACCTGCAACTTGAAGCCTTTGGGTGGGGTACTAGAATATAGGATAAATTGGGGCACTTGGGTGGTTCGGTCGGTTAAACCTTTGCCTCTTGATTTCATCTCAGATCATGATCTTAGAGTCCTGAGATCAAGTCCCAAGTCGGGCTCTGTGCTGGGTGTGGAGCCTCCTTAAAGTTCTCTCTCTCTCCGTCCATCTCCCTCTGCCCCTACCCCATGCACACTCTCCTTTTCTCTATCTAAAAATTAAAAAAAAAATTAAATTAATACAGGATAAATTATTGGGGTGTCTGGGTGTCTCAGTCAGTTAAGTTTCCGACTTTGGCTCAGTTCATGATCTCACAGTTCGTGAGTTCGAGCCCTGTGTCGGGCTCTGTGCTGACAGCTCAGAGCCGGGAGCCTGCTTCAGATCTGCATCTTCCTCTCTCTTTGCCCCTTCCCTGCTCACACTCTGTGTTTCTCTCTCTCTCAAAAATAAGTAGACATTAAAAAAAATTTTTTTAAGTTGTTTCTGGGAATAGCTTTCTTCCTGGTGTAGGCCCCCATCTAAATTATTTTAGGCAGTTCAGGGGGAGGTGAGAAGTTCCTCCTAAGTTTCCAGGGCCCCAGCTGTCTTAGGTCGAAATAATCCACATGCTGAAGAGGCACATTCTGCGGTGGTGTAACCTGCTTGCCCTCGTGCCCATTACCACACATGATTGCTTATCTTTAGAAGGGGCTGCGGTGCAGAGAACGTTGGGGTCTCCAGTTGGACAGTCTGTTCTTCCAGGATTTTCCAGTGTGTGCTCTGTCAAAGACCAGTCATTGTTGCATGGCTCTTATGCAGTAAACCTTACTTGAAAGTGACAATACAGGCCTCAACAAGCTGTGCTTTCAAATTCAGCAGAAGCCCCTTGTACTTTTTATTAATGTTTTATTGACTAATAAAGAGAAGAGTCAGTTTTTCTTGTTTATTATTAAAAACCATGGAAAACTGTCAAGAAGAAAGGTTGCAGGGTTAAACCACTTTTCACAATAAAGGAATATTTTATCCTAACTACCACTGTGGCCAAAAGTATATCTTGTAATCAGACAACCCTTGGTTTAGATGCTGGTCTGGCCACTTTTGAGCTCAGCTATTTTGTGCAAATTAATGTCTCTGACTTTGTGTTTCTTCTTTGCTAAAATTTAAAAAAAAAGGCCCACTTCACAAGATTATTAAGAATTTTAAAAAATAATGCATATCAGATTCTTGGCATGGTGCCTGGTATTTAGTCCTGAAAAAAATGTTAACTTTTTTTTCTTTATTTAATTTGCTTTATGTTGATGTTGGTTATTACTGTTGTTAATGTTATTATCCAAGAAGCTAACAAGCTAGGAAATTCATAAATATTAAGTGGATCACGCATGTACAAGAGGTCAGAGCAGGCCCTGTTTTAAGAAGAGATGAGTAAGAGATGGGAAGATTCTTAAGTACCAAATGAGGAGGAAGCAATTAAGATCCAGAAATTTAATACTTTGAAATAAGCAGAAGTGAGGTGTCCACCTCATGTTTTTGTTTGTATGTTCCTGCTGGACTAACATGTAAAGGCAACGCAGAGCAGATCATCAGGATTGCCATAATGCCTGTTTTGGACTTAGGCAATTGTGACATGATGGAAAGAGCAAGGTGAATTTCAGTCCTAACTCTGCCACACATTGTTTTAGTCCTGAGATAAGTTTAGGACACCTGGAGGTACTGCTGGATATGACTCTGGGCTCCAGTTCTTGGGTCTGGTACAGGAGACATGCTCAGAAAATGTCTTTCCCCCATCTTTTTATTCACTTATATCATTAAGATTTGGGCAAGACTCATCCTCATTGATCACCTATTAGATAAATGTAAAAATACCTATACCTTGGGGTGTGTGTGTGTGTGTATGTGTGTGTGTGAGAGAGAGAGAGAGAAAGAGAGAGAGAGAAAGACTTAATAGTATGAAATCAATGAATATAAATGTGCCATGAAACATTAAACTGTTATTTGGGGGAGTTGCTAGGATTATAGGGACATACTTAGAGTATATTACAGGTTCAAGTATGAAGGGCCATGCCACTATCTGTTCTTTATAAAATATGAATCAAAAGAGACATCTTTGTTATAAGAATGGGACTTTGTGCCCAATCACAATAATTCCATTAAGTGAACATCAAAAGCAAGTCATAAAGAAAAATTAGGTGTATAATCAGACAAGGAAACTTTTTTTTTTTTTAAGTAGAGAAGAATTACTTGCTATGGGGGTTTGTATTTGTCAGAGTTCTCCAGAGAAATAGAACAATAGTGTGTGTGTGTGTGTGTGTGTGTGTGTGTGTGTGTGTGTGTGTAGAGGGAGAGAGACAGATTGACAGACAGTCAGAAAGACATAGGCAGAGAGGAAGAGAGAGAGCGAAGGAGACGGAGAAGCTTATTTTAAGGTTTTGGCTCACATGATTGTGGAGGCTGATAAGTCTGAATTAAAAAAAAAATTCTTAATGTTTATTTTTGAGAGAGAGAGAGAACGTGAGCAGGGAATGGGTAACAGAGAAGGAGACACAGAATCCCAAGCAGGCTCCAGGTTCTGAGCTGGCAGCATAGAGCCTGACACAGGGTTTGAACTCATAAACCACAAGATCATGACCTGAGTGGAAGTCAGATGCTTATGCAGGTGAGCCACACAGGCACCCCTAGCCTGGTAAGTCTGAAATCTGCAGGGTAGGATGACAAACTAGAGACCCAGATGTGTAAGTCTGGAGGCTGTATGCCTTCTTCCTTGGGGGAAGTCTGCCTTTTTTCTCTTAATACATTCAACTGATTGGATGAGGCTCACCCACATTAGGGAGATAATCTGCTTTACTCAAAGTCTACTGAGTTAAATGTTAATGTCATCTTTAAAAATCGTCACAGTGGCATCTAGACTTGTGTTTGCCCAAATATCTGGGTATCATGACCCAACCAAATTGACACATAAAATTAACTATCACAGGGTTGTATCCATTTTTTTAATGAATTTAAATTATTTTCTTATTAACTGATTTTTATATCACTAATAAATACTCCAAGCACCAGCAGAAACACAACAAAATAATCCTTCAAAAGCTATTTCTGAAAGAAATATATTTTTATTTAAGCTTTTTCTTCTGTTTTTAAATCCAATTTTTTATAACAACAATAACAACAAAAGAAAGAAAATCGGAATTGAAGATCTTTGTTTTCAGGTCATACCGTTTTAAAATTTCCATCCAAAGTAATTTTTCTCCTTCAGAGAAGTATCTGGCCCTCGGGGACCCCACTGTTTACTTCAAGCTGGAGGAGAAAGAGCATTGCGAGGGGGACTAGCGGCTCATGGCTGAGTTGTGAAGGACACAGCACCCCTGCTGATCTGGCCTTCATGGGGGGTGCCTAGCCCATCATTTTTACCTCAGTGCTATATTTGTGTACAAAGAACATTGCAGGTTTCTGATGTCTCCTGCAGTTAATGTCTGGGACCAGGTTAAAAATAAAATCTCCATCTTATCCTTTTGACAAATATTCTGAGACCATTACACTACTCTGGTTCCTGAAAATCTATATGCACTGTATGCTTATTTCTCTTACCTAAGAAAATAGTTCCTGGGTCTTTTCTTTTTTAGGTTTACCTTGTAGTTGGTGTTTTAAATGGAAAAGTATGCTGGTAAGACAGTCTTCCTTGTAATGGGAATCCTGTATGTTTTCAATTCTATCATAATTAAGAGTCTTTGCAGTTGTAAATGCCACCTTTAGGTTAAATATAAACCAAGCATCTGTCAGCATCGATGTAAGAGAGCAAATAATGCCATAAATGCTCGGAGAGTAAAACTCTAACTGCATTGAAATGAGCTTGTCATCTCCATGAGCAGTGACAAACAAATCCCTGTTTAGTTCAGTCAAAGAGCAGAGTTAATAAGTACATATATTTTCACAGGTAGTGATTTATATTATATAAACCTTTCCTTCGCATTATGCTGAAGAACATGTGATTTTCCAGGGTGTGCTGCTCTGTCCCCTTTGACTCCGGCTCCTATTCCCCAAAATGCCCTTTCCAGGGAACTCATTGCAGGAGCCACCTCTCCCTGGAAGCATGCCCTGACCACTCCTCCCCTGAGAGTCCAGACTTCAGTACTCTATAGCACATATATGTCATGGCATCTGCCACCTTGGACCTGCTGACTTGTGCGTCTCACCCATGAGACTATGAGTTCCTTGAAGTTCTTTATTTCCCTAGCACCTCGCACTGGGGGCTCCCCAATTAGTATTTGTTGAGTGAATGAATCAATACACAACTTGTGATTTCTGTTGATTTAAGAATAATGATAGAACGCTGTAGATTGTGTTAAGAAAAGGGCGTGGCAACATTCTTTTGACAAAACAGAGACGGTCATGGGCAACCCATGGCTGGTCAAGAGTTGATTAAAGAACCTCTTTCTAACATGTTGTACTCTATCTCTAATACAGCTTCTCACTCTTTGCTTCGAATTCCCTCCATCTCCCCTGAATGGGCACAGCAGTATCACTTCATAATGGAGAGTTACTTAGCACTCCTGAATGCCTCAGCAATTTGGAAGGCACTTCTCTCCTCGGTGAGCCAGGGAGGCGTGGAGAGTTCTTTGAATCCTCTCCTTAGTGGGACCACTGAGAGCAGCCTTCTCTTTGCTTTTTAGAAAACACCTGCTGGCAACTTTGATTCTCTATTATTCTCTCTCACTACACACCCTTCCCTTGCTTTACAGCATTTATCACCATCTGTAATTATTTTTAAGTGTTTGGTTATTTCACCGCAGAGCCAAAGAGGCAATACAGAATCCAGCCTCTGCATCTCCTCTCCATTTTCATTTAACCATTCTCAAGCTTACCCTCCACGTAAAGCCCAAGAATTAAATAAATACATGGTTTCTCAGGTGAGAAATACCTCGCTTGCTTGCCAAGGATCTTGCTGCTCCCGAGTTCTCATTTAGAGCAAGTCTGCCTTGTTTACTCATTTACTATACTGCCGTCATCGTGGGGATAAACTTTCTTGTTCTAGCTGTGTCCCCTGTCCCCAGCAGTATCTGAAACAACCAGGGGATCACTGAAGGTTTGCTGAATAGTTATCCTTCTGCCAACTCATTTGGTTTGATCACCAGTTTAAATAAGTTTGTCACTACGTCATAAAACATTTTATACCATCTTATGCTACTTTCAAAATTTACTTCATTGGGGCACCTGGGAGGCTCCGTCAGTTGTGTCCAACTTTGGCTCAGGTCATGATCTCACGGTTCATGCGTTTCAGGCCCCCTGTTGGACTGTGCTCTGACAGCTCAGAGCCTGGAGCCTGCTTTGGATTCTGTGTCTCCCTATCTCTCTGCCCCTCCCCTGCTCATGCTCTGTCTCTCTCTCTCATTCAAAATTAAACATTAAAAAAATGTTTTTAAATAAAACATAAATAAAACTTGCTTCTTCAAATTCTCCAAGAATTTTGGATCACTTACATGATTGTTCCTTAATTGACATGGCGATGCCTACTGATAAATTCCACCTAACATTAAACAGAAGAAAGAGGGGCGCCTGGGTGGCGCAGTCGGTTGAGCGTCCGACTTCAGCCAGGTCACGATCTCGCGGTCCGTGAGTTCGAGCCCCGCGTCAGGCTCTGGGCTGATGGCTCGGAGCCTGGAGCCTGTTTCCGATTCTGTGTCTCCCTCTCTCTCTGCCCCTCCCCCATTCATGCTCTGTCTCTCTCTGTCCCAAAAATAAATAAAAAACGTTGAAAAAAAAAAATTAAAAAAAAAAAAAAAGAAAGAGATTTATTGTAACCACCACTTTTCTTCTGTCTCTCATGTAGTCTGGGGCCAGAGTGCTCCCATAATACTATTTCAGTATGCATCGGTCAAACATCATCTCTTTCATGAATGGAATTGCCAAGATTCAACTCTTCCCAGTGACCATCGGATATGACTGTACTTTAATTCAAAAGATCTCCCAAGTTGTCTGGCAATCATGAGGACTTGTTGACCCTATATTTTTCACACAGTATAAATGCTTATTTTAAATAACTGAGTATATGTTCCAAGGAACACATACACATATGCAGGCATGTGCAGACACACAAACTTCCTCTTCTGAGCAGAGTTTAAAGTTTGTGTCTATCATTGGGCCTGAGTCCACTAATTTCTAATCAGTATCCTTCTAATTATACATTTTTGTTGTTGTTATTTTTGCTGTTGTTGTTGTTGTTGTTGTTGTTGTTGTTGTTGTTTTAATGGAGAAGTGCATTTGGGAGACATTATCTCAGACATCAATAAAATATCCCACAACACACATTTATTCCCAAAAACCTGCCTAGCCTTCAGATGTGAGCCTTTTCTCCCCTAAACAATAACTTCTTTGCTTAAAATGTAGTAGTCAGTTCAGGAACTATCTAATGCTAAGGCTGGATGTGATGAATATAGGCCATTTGTACTTAAGCATATAGCATACCGAAGGCATTCATTTTATACAGAATCGTGTGCTTATATGCAGGAGTTTTATCCCTGCTCCCTGATGAAAAATAAGTCTTAAAAGTCTTTTAGATCCATACTCTATCTGTACTGTACCAGAAGAATCCAAAACACTCTTTTTCTGGAAGTTGTTTTTGTCCCTGATCTTTTCTTTTAAGGAATAGTTTTATTTATCACATTTCCCTCCTCTTACCTTACAAGGGAATAGGGTTGGAAAAACAAACTGAGCACTGGCCACAAATGTGTCCAGTGGACTATAGTTGAAGCACAGTAGGTGTTGGCAGAAAGGGTGAGTGTGTGAAACACGGTGAATATGCAGCATGGACAAGTGCTTCTGGTGCTGAATTTTGCCGCAGGACATGCTGAGGCAGACACTTGTATAGACAACTGCTTCTAAATATGTCACTGTATCAGCAGGAAACAGAAGATCTCCCCACTTCTATTTTTCAATTCTGAAAATGGGTCCCTGTGAGTAATTATGTGGTGAATTAGCAAGCATCCTGAATAAGCAACCGGTGCCAAGCCGTTGGACAAGAGGATTTTAAAGAGCAAAGAAAAACAGGAAGAAACCATCAAAATAAGCATTGAACAGACTTCCATATGATTCATGCCATGTGCAAGTGGCGTGTAAGGGGAAGAAGTGACGGAGTGTAATGTTTCTCAAGCAGCCCTGCTATCAAGCACTTACAAAGTGTTTTTAATCCTCTAATTGGGTTAAATTCATTTAATTAGCACTGAAAAGATGCATTTTAAGTGTTTAATAAAACGTTTTATATTCAGAACCGCCACCAGATGTTTTTCATTGTAGATGTGAAGTTACGCATTTTTTTCTTCTAGAGTTTCAGTACTTTCATAAAATAAGCAACACCTATTTTTCTTCAATAGACGGTGGCTGAGAAGAGAAAAGTCACCTTTATGGGGTGGTCTTTGTCATTTCAGAAGACTTTGTTGTTCTCCTCTCCACGCAGCCTCCCTGTGTCCATCTGCATGGCACACACCCGCGCCCCCTGCTCTGAAGAGCTGAGCAACAGCAAGGCTTCCTTTGGTTGACCAGGGCTTCAAAGGGATTCCTGGACATTGTACGAAAAGCCCATTTCATGCATTAGCCACAGGGAAAGACGGTAGAGAGCATCAGGAATCATGGCGTCCTTCATCAGCTGACACACTCTTCTTAGAATGTGACTCGTTCTCAAGCTGGAAAAACACTGAACATCAGAGATTCCTTTGGGCAGCAGTGCTGGGAGGTGGGGGTGGTGAGGGTAAGTGGGATAATATGTTAAAATTATATACTTGAATTGAATCTTCAATTCAGTGACTGAGCAGCTACCAGAATCAGTAGATGCTAACTTTTTTTTTTCAAACTGTTTAATACAGCTTTTCTACACTGTAGTACATATCAGAATAATTGTTAAGCATTCAGAATCTACCAGTCACACAGTCATATGGGCAACTATGCCTGAGGGCTTTAACTCCAAGTTACTGATATAAAGGTATTGAAATTACAGAGAGTTAGTTTATAGAAAACCTGTCTTGCTTAAATGATACGTGCTTTCCGACGTGACTTACTCTTCTCCATCTTCTTCCATTATCACTTTTCAGTGTCCTAAATCCCTGTAGTTAACATGAAGAAAAAATGATCTCTGAAGGGGAATTATTTGTAAGCTTACTTTCTTGAAAATGAAAAAAAAGAAAATAGTAAGGGGAAGTATTGCTAGCGAATGACATCTTTGAATGATTAACTGAAAGCTCACAGATTAAAACATTAACTGATCTTTTAAAGTGAGGTTTAAGAATTCCTTAAGTTATGTTCTGGTTTAAAAAGAACATTCAACTTTTAGGGCAAGTCTCCAAGAAAATATGCTTTGATATTTCTTTGAAGTTCAATTCAATATCTTTGTCTAAGAGGGAAAAAAATCACATCTCGACTGTAGAAATCATACTGAAACACTAAAGTGCTTACTTGTGTTGCTGCTGTCAGTCATGCTAGTCACACTTGGTGACTGTCCTCAATCCAGGCAGAAAACCCATTCTCAGTTAACATGGATCAATTGGAAAGAATATAAACCACTCCACTGCCCTTAAGACATATAGACGTCAACTCTCACTCAGGTATTTGAGGCTCAGTAGGAATGGTGAGCAGCCCAGGAGGGCTCGTGACACACAAGGAGGTTGGATTGTAGTACCACATTGTAAATTTGCTGTATTTGTATGAAAAATAAAACAGTCATTGAAAATAATAGATTCATGTCCTACCTTAACTGTTCTCTCGTTCCTATAAAAGACAATAGCACACTTCGAAGGTACTTCTTACTCTCGTAATGTTTTTCTTTGGATGCTGCCAGGGCACTCGCGAGCTCAAGTTGCGTGTGCCCACTGAATCGCAGACTGACCTGGGCCAATAATATTTCCATCTGAAAAATATCCTTAGGGGCGCCTGGGTGGCTCAGTCGGTTGAGCAGCTGACTTCGGCTCAGGTCATGATCTCGCGGTCCTTGGGTTCGAGCCCCGCGTCGGGCTCTGCGCTGACCGCTCAGAGCCTGGAGCCTGTTTCAGATTCTGTGTCTCCCTCTCTCTGACCCTCCCCTGTTCATGCTCTGTCTCTCCCTGTCTCAAAAATAAATAAAACATTAAAAAGATTTTTTTTTAAATATCCTTAGTTTGGTTTCTGTAATTACAAAACCAGAGGATAAAAGTAACAAATGAGAGTAATTTGGTAAAGCATTTCATTCGACACCTCAAAAATATGTTAAAGAGAACAAATATTTCTGGCTTTGATAAAAGTAAACCTAAGAAAATTAAACACTGGCTGATGAATTTCATGCAACAAGTAATTGTAAAGTAACCTACGTTCATTTTTGATACCTAATGGGATCTTTGAAGGGTCAGTGATATTTTATCTGTTTTCAACATTGATCTTTAATGAGTAACTAAAGGTTTATTAACTAGATGTTACATGATGCCAAATCAGCTCCAAGGATTGTGGACAAATACAAATAGTTTCAGAAAGATTAAAGACACCAGCAGGAAGAAACAAAATTAAGTCAATCCTAGGTTCCATAGCTGAGGAAGATAGAGTACAAACACGTGGATTCATTGCCCATGTATCTTTCATTTTGTTTTTATTGTGATTGTGTACCAGTGTCACCTAACGTATTTATCCAATTGATTTTGATGCTCACAGTAACCTCCTAATGAATCAGATAGTATAGTCTATAATTTTAGAGATGAATTTAAGGTACAGAGATGTTAGATAATGCCCCAACATCCACTATCGATGATGATATAGGTATTTGAAACTTGGAGCTCAAGAGGGAGTCCACAGCTCTTTTGCCCACACTATGCTGCCTCTCATGAGAATATGTTTTACATATTTACATGGTTGGTTTGTTTGTTTGTTTATTTATTTATTTATTTATTTATTTATTTATTGGTTACTGCTGGGTTAGTATTTTTAAAGTGGCTAACGGTACATTTAGGAAAAAGGAAAGACTTGTGAAGGATATGCTTCCGGACAAAATAATTTCTTTCATTTCTCAAATCTCTGCTCTGTACCAAGGGTCTCATATTCTCCTAAAGGTAAGCTTCCCAAACCAAAGTAATGACAAGCAAACTTCAAGGGACTAGCGGTCTGTTACTTTCCTTTCCACCAAATATAAACTAAAATACCGTGGCTTTATGGTTACCTGGGACCATAATAGTTGAGGGATTTAGGTTTTCCAAAACAACAAAGGCATCCCTGATATCAGAAGCTTAACACGTATTGGTCTGTTGGGCAGGTTTTTAGGCAAATGAGTACATACTCCATTTTTAGAACTCTGACTTGATGTGACTATTTCAGAGGTGGTTAGGGGATTCTCAAGGCCATTCCTAAAGCTTTGTATACAGAAGAGTGTCTTAATCATTTGAAAGATAATTACGTTAAGAATGATGATTGCAACTTCCTTGGAGAGAAAAACTAAAGGAAAGAAATAATCTTTGTGGAAACAGGGAGTCCAGTCTAAGGTACTGCGTTTATCTAAGCGAGAAATGATAGGTTTTAACCTAAGGCACTGTGCTTACATTGGGTGGGGGAGGGGGGGTATTGGTTTTTATAATTTTAGTAGTTTATTTTTACTTAAAGCCAATACATTTATTTTTTATCTAGAATGTTTAAAATTGAATAAAATTTTGTGATGTCATTGTCATTAATTTCACCCTTAGGAATAGAATCACCATGAGTTAAAGCTACATACGTAATGTAGCCATAGAATTGCTCTGGTATCTATGGGTGTTTATAAAATAATGTAAAAGACATGGCTGTTAAGGCTGAAGGACTTATAATTGGGAAATATGAAAGAGAGAATATACAGCCAAGAGAGGACCTAAGGGGTTACAAACATGTAAGTTGGAAAGGATCGGCAATTATGTGTTTCAGTTCTTAATCCATCTATGCCCTGGTTAAAAACCATATGAAGATGTAATCAAGGTCATACAAGAGGAATATAATTTTGTTGTCATGGTATTTAGAATCAACTAGCCAACGGTGTGAGAAGCAGGAGACTGGTAAGGACAAGGCTATTAGGGTTTTCAGGATGTGAGTCAACCAGCCACTGGCCAGAGGTCTGATAGAATAATGAGAGGAATAGTGTCGCTGAGACGTCTTACAAGGAAAATGTGAGCCACAGTGCCTGTCAGATTTCTGAATAAGAGGTGGGAATGATATGCCAATTTTGCTTCATTATGATTGTAATGAACCTCTGCTTCAAAGCTGTCTCATTCTGATTCAGTCCAACTCCATGGACACAAGATCACATAGTTAATCTAATTCCGTGACTTTTTTTTTTGTCAGTATCTTCCGAAAATACTTGTATTCATTAGTCGTAACCAAAAGCATTAGCCTTAATGATTGTGAATAAAATAAGAGTGACTTCTCACAGATGTATTCTTGGATTAAATATCTGTAACAGGAACAGTGACCCTACAGAAAATATATACAGTATGTAAATGCAGGTGCACAGTGATTATTCTTAAGTACCACTTTTCTAAGTAAATTCTGGAACAAGAAAAAGACAGACATTCTTGTATTTGTCTGAATGCTGGCCTATTCAGTTTAAAAGAATATCAGAAATTTAAACTTGTCAGCTCTAATTGTACAATAAACTGACATAGTTTAACTTGACACAAATGTTATCTCTGTCCTTAACAATTTTCTGGTCTTCTGGAAACTCTTTTCCCCCCATTTCCTTGGTAAAAACAAATCATCACAAGTCCCAGAGACATCGTGAGTGCATTTAAACCTTAACCCTTGGAAGAGAAGTACTGTGTCACAAACCTGAAGATCAGTGCTTCCCCTTCTAGTCTTTATAGATTAGCTTTTTGAATAATGATTCTCTCTTAGCAAAAGCCACAAAATCCAACCCTGGAATAGAGTGGCTACTGTTTCTTATACAGAGCCAAGAGTGGGGAGGGGACATGTTATAAAAATACCCGTGAAGTATGCACTGCAGATTTCCTACCTGTTTCCTCTTCCAGAATTTGAGTAATTCTGGAATGTAGATTTCTCGCGAAAGGTATTGTTTCTACCGCATCAGCAAATTATTTTTTTATGAGCTATACTAAGTCAAAGTATTGGTAATTTAGTCCAAGTGAAGAGGTTGATGTCTAGTTTCCCAGACTGGGAGTGAAAGATAATAGATGCTCTAAGTTCGTATATGTGTACACATTTACTTATTTTCAGCACAAGGAAGTTTTCCAGGTTTTGAGGACCAACCCAGAAACATTAGTGGCAAGTAGTGAACCTATCACTTCTAAATGCTTACTTGGTGAATTGTATTAATCTACGTGTTACGAATAATCCCAGTTTATAGGCAGTGTATTTCTGTGTTTAGGAAGTTACTTTGTTCTATTTGCTTACGAAATTCCACTTTTGTAATACTTTACCTTGCAGCCAATTTTTCCGCGCCATCCTTGCACTGGCTATTATCCTACTTTCTGAAGTGTTTTCATTCCACGGAATGGCTTATGGTTGCACCTGCACTTTAGACTATTCTAACTGACATATGGAGTTTATTTTATTTTATAATGCTTGTTTTAAATACCATTATTAATCTAAAATTTGATGTCCTCTGTCAATGACAGAGAAGCAGCAGCATGCAGCACTGTTTTTGTTTGTTTGTTTGTTTGTTTGTTTGTTTTGAATTGGAAGCTCTAAATCATGGCCTGGTTCTAAAGAGCTGTGTGACTTTTGGCAGGTCACTTTACCTCTCTCGACCCATCTCACCTAATGAAAATGATGGGGCCAAGGGAGATGCTCTGTACTATCTCTCTCCAACAATTCGAAAACATCTCATCTTATCTACACTATCCACCAACGTATCTACCTTTTTCCATCTTGTGAAGGGAAGGACATGGCAGGAGAGTGGAGGGAGATGGTGCATGTCATGGCCCCGGAGGTATTCTCTTAGGAACGCCTAGCCTCACAGGTTTCATGTGGTCTTTCATAGTTTGCTGTTCTTCTGGAGAGCACTCTGCTCTTCCTCCTTCACAGACCTTCTGTAGGAAAAAACAAAAGAAAGGAGGGAGGAGCTGGGAAAGAATTGCAACCAAAAGTCACCACTGTTTCAGAGAACGAAGTCGCATCCTGTGTAGGCATGTGCATTTTAGCAATACAACTTCAGCTACACTTGCTGAGCCAAGATGGAGAAATAGCCAGGAGATAGAGGTAGTTAAAATAGTCCAGGTGAGGGGTGCCTGGGTGGCTCAGTCGGTTAAGTGTCCGACTTCGGCTCAGGTCATGATCTCACAGTTTGTGAGTTTGAGCCCCGCAGTGGGCTCTGTGGTGACAGCTCAGAGCCTGGAGCCTGCTCCGGATTCTGTGTCTCCCGCTCTCTCTGGCCCTTCCCCTCTCAAGCTCTGTCTCGGTCTCTCAAAAATAAATAAACATTAAAAAATTAAAAAAAAAATAGCCCAGGTGATTCTACTAGTAATTCCTCCCTGGACAGTAACAAATGCTTGTTCCCCCGGGTCCCTCATGCTCCTTATAACTCAACCAACTTGACAGGCTGAGGGGGCTGCCAGGGTCCTTCTGACTACCCCTGAATTTTGCCTTAAGCACTCACTTCAACACCTACTTAGAATGTGAGTTCCAAATATGCAAGTTCCAAAACAAAACAAAACAAAACCAATGAAAATATTTAAAATGCAAATCAGTTTATCATAAAAGAATCTCCACACTGCCCATAAAATCTGTGCTTTAGAAGCAATGATTCAAATGACAAGAGAAAAGCCAAAGGAGCAAACTCTTTAATTCCCTAAAATGAAACCAAACACCTCTTTGTTTCTCCAGTGACACTATGATTTATTTTATTTTATTATATAAGTACTGTGATATTATTATTTTTGTTATTTGGGATCTCTCCTTGTGTGTGTGGGCACACACACTTAACAGCTATTGCCTCCAAACAGCTCACTGTGCTGGAATTGTTCCTTAATAATTGAGTCCAGTAGTGGAAGGGTAAGTAGCTGGTTAAAGTGCAACAGCAGACTCTCTCAATGAAAATTTTACAATCGTTCCAATTTTTGAGGTTAAGCCAGATGTTCTGGAAAGGGTGGGAGATGAAGAGCTCATTTAAAATGATTGTTAGAGATCCATTTCCTTATTTTCCTTCATAAGCCAGTCATCAAACCCGGCACAGGACCAGAGGATCAAAGACCAAGGATTTTAGGTGTCTTGACAGGTCATTCCTGTATATTATAATTAACATCTGCACTGCTGTTCTTGTAAGAAAGGGAAACACTGAATATGTTAACGCTTGGGAATGCTGTAATTCCTTTACCCCTGATCTCACTTAATGGTTCTGTTAAAACTATACTTTGCTTTAAAAATGGAAACTCATGAAATATCATAATTCACAGTGGAGGAATTTTCCTGTTAAGTATGACTGGATGATTTTTAAAAGAGAAGAAGAAGAAAGAAAAATAGCCAGAGAGCTTTACCAGGCCATAGTTTTTGTAATCCATTTGGACATGAAATATGTAGAGATTTTTCATACATCTAGTTTTGTTAGCAAAGCTTAAGAATGAACATATGTGCATATGCAAATGAAACTGAAATGTACACCAAATACTAATTATGAAATCATTGGATCTACTTCAGAAAACTTAACCTTATTGGTTCCTGGAATATATCATTTCCAACATCCATATAGCACACTTTCCTATCTGAAAACACAAGTTCTTGAATTAATAAGGCTGGTATGCATGCAGTCACTAATAAGCATGCTGTTAAATAAACAGAGGAAATGTGGCCTATGCCTTGTTCTCTAATGATATGAAGGAAGCAGATGGCTCGAAAAAAAGATGTGTCAGTGCACGGTGTTAAATCATAAACAGGGATAGATTGCCAGCTTACCTCAAATCCAGCCTATTTTCCAGTCCCTACGTCGCACTAAGTGCTGCCACTCAAGTTGAACTTAACTGTGTCAGATTTTTGATTCATGCCTTTAAACACTTAGGCAGTATCTGTGTGTCACAAACTGAGTTGTGGCCATTTTCACAATCAATACTGATCGTCTCAGCCAAAATGATCATAGGTTAATATACATCTGTCACTGAGATAACTAGAGAGAATGGAATGGCTTGGCTTCTATCCATTCATTTGGTACATTTTGTTAGGTACTCAAATACTTGGATCCAGGAAAGTCTTCTTATGGAAAGGAATTAAAAAAAAATCCAGCATGGGAGCACCTGGGTGACTTCAGGCAGTAAAGAGTCCAACTCTTGATTTTGGCTCAGGTCATGATCTCAGGATCATGAGATAGAACCCCACATCAGGCTCAGCACTGAGCGTGGAGTCTGCTTAAGATTCTGTGTCCCTCTCCCTGTACCTCTTCTGGGCACCTGCTCTCTCTGTTTCAAAATATAAATAAATAAGTAAAATAAAGTCTAAAAACTCCAGTGTGTCCTTCAGAAAAACAGCAAAGATAATGCGACTTCAATTTAGCAGCAATTCCAAATAACAAAAATAATCCCAAAATTGGTGCTTCCCAAAATGTAAGAGCCTGTTAATGTAATCTGGGTCGTTTGATCAGTCTTCACTGATAATTTCGATTTAGTAATAGTTGGTGAGGCAGTAACACTACAGGCCTAGACATCTCTAGTCTGCTGACACTGTAGCTGTGTACTGAAGATGCTGAGGTGTTCAGACAGGGAAGAAACAAAGAATCACAAGAAACAAAAGTGAGCTACAGTGAGATAGCGTGTAGAGACTTTGAGCAGCCCAGAAGGAGAGAACATTAAATAGTAATTTCAAGTCTTGCAGGAGTTCCGAAAGTGCTCATAGAGACTGCTTATCTTGTCATGTAGCAATTAGAAAGAGTAAGTTTTTTTTAAATCTCTATAAGTTTACAAACACAATCTGTTCATTTATAATGACTATTTTAATTAAACAAATGAAAGCAGCTTTGAATTTCTTGTATTGACCTGACCCTCTTAGGGATTCAGAGGGCATTGGAATAGGCAGCCAGCCAAATAACACACTTTCAAACAGCTTTAGCTCCTAAAATAGTAGTGATGATCATTAACCAAGAATAATTAATATAAGTACAAATAAGTTCTCATTGTCGCCTTGACCTTCATCCCTACTCATTCACCTGGATACCAACTTTAAAAATGAATCTTGGGGCGCCTGCGGGGCTCAGTCGGTTGAGCATCTGACTTTGGCTCAGGTCGTGATCTCACAGCTTGTGAGTTCGAGCCCCATGTCAGGCTCTGTGCTGACAGAGCTTGGAGTCTGCTTCAGATTCTGTGCCTCCGTCTCTCTCTGCCCCAACCCACTCGCATTCTGTCTCTGTCTCTCTCAAAATTAAATAAACATTAAAAAATCTAAAAAATGAATCTTTACATAAGGAAAATATAGTTTATAGTAGTCATTTCTAGCTCTTTGTAAAATGAATTAGACATCAACCTCTCATCCCCTGCAAACAAGCAAATTAAAAAAAAAAAAAATCATTGAATCTTTATTTTACCACAAGAAAAAAAAATGTAATGGCAAATTAATACCCTCATTTGAGGAAGATCTTTGATATATTTCCTGGTTCATGACTTTGGCTCTCTTCAACATTATGTCAAAGAATTTGAAGGACAGTTTGTAGTCACTGGTATATATTCATACTTTGCTTCAGGAACCCAATCAGGCATGATTGTGTAGAAACACAGAGTATACTTCTTTAGCTCTGCATAAGGTGTTTATTCACCTGAGAGGAAAATGCTTTTGATTCACTGAGAAACACTCTGAGAGAAAAAAATTTGGTTCAGTGGTATTGCTTGAAGGGAGGATGCTCAAGCAATATGTGATCTTAAGTAGTCTATTTAATCCATTAACACCACTTAATCTTCTCTCATCTTTGTCATCTTTTAGGAAAATGAGGCTTGGAGAATGTAAATAAGACTTACACTGTATAGTTATATTAGCAAAAATAATGCTATCTGTATATACACACATATGTGTATTTATATATGTACCCACGTATATGTCTACACATGTGTATATGTACATAAATGTATATATACATATATATGTGGGTCCCAAGGAGTAACTTCAAGTAATTTATTAGTTTTAACATGATTATGAAATATGCTTTTGTTTTTCTATTTACATTCCATGCTGACAGGGAGAACATTTTGGAGTATTTCAGCCAGATACAAAATACTCTTAGTGATTGATTTTGAACCAAAGCCACACCAGTTGTTCTAGATGACAACTTAACTTTATAAATCTTGCCAAAGGTTCACAGATCTCAGAACCTTTGACTGTCATCCAGATTAAAAAATAAAGGTTCATTGTGCAGGTCACTTCTATTAGAGAGAAACTAACTGACATCCTAAGCAGTATTGATAATATTTGGCAAGGGCCAGCTGTCTTGTGGTTTTATTGATGTGGTAGACTGAGGCACAGAGGCCAACTGAAGAACTTGAAACAAGAATCAAATGTTTTAACCATACTTTACTGCATAAAGTCAAAAAGACATAGAAACTACAACTTATGAAATTTACCAATAATTTTTACTTTCGATGAAGATATACTAGGTTAGTTATTTTTGTTATGATTCACATATACAAAGAATGAGATTTTTGGTGAGAATCTGAAGTGCAACATTTGAAGAATTTTTACTAAAATATTACAAATATTAACTCTCTTTTTACCAACTCACACAGTTACTCTGAATTTTAATTAATTAATTAATTTATTTATTTATGTTTTATTTATTTATTTATGTTTTATGTTTTATTTATTTTTTAAAGAGCACAAGCAGGGGAGGGGCAAAGAGGGGGAGGGACAGAGGACCCAGTTACTCTGAATTTTCATTTATTTATTTATTTATTTATTTATTTATTTATTTATTAATGATTTATTTATTTTTGAGAGAGCACAAGCAGGGGAGGGGCAGATAGAGGGACGGATGATCTGAAATGGGCTCTGCACTGTCAGCAACGAGCCTGATGTGGAGCTTGAACTCACGAACTGGGAGATCATGACCTGAGCTGAAATCAGACACAAACAACTGAGCCACCCCAGGTGCCCCTGAATTTTTAAATAATATTTATTCTGAGTTATTATCCTTATTGTTGGCTCATATATTATGCATAGTTAGTAGGAAGTAATGTTTCCAAACTGATCACACTTGGATTTACGGTGGATGACCATAAAGGAATTTGAAAATGTGTCTAGACCAGTGAAGACTTTACAGTTGGATTTCAGTTGGAAGGATACTTATTGGCTTTGTATCTAGTGATTCACAAAAGAAACAGAAACAAAGACTCTCCCGTGTTTGTACTTATCTTTTATATTACCATTTATCTTGTCTATTCACTCTCTGGTTTCCTGAATACCTTCTTCCAGATCTTCCATAGTTCTTTCTAGATTCCAGGGCCATTCCGCCCTCCCTGTTGATTACCCCTTTAGATACAGGAGTGGTAATAACATCATACTTTTCCAGGTCCTTGCTTCCCTCTCTACTTTTTATTGGTTTTCTTTCCCCAGCCCATACTCCACAGAGTTCCTTCATTAAACTCTTTTGAGGGAATCCTTTTGAGTGCCATCTCTTCCATGCCAGGACATTGAAAGGTACCCAAGCTCTGCCAGCTCATGGAGAGGCATATTTTCACGTTATGATTTGACGGATGCCTCCAAGCCTTCTCTATTCATCTGCCATCATGTCTCAAGCCTTCCAATGTGCAGACTAAAGCATCTTTATCTGGCTTTTACTGACGTGTAGCTTTTCTTCCAAAGGATAACACTTAGCGTGTTAGTCGATGACATTATAAGATTAATGAGTTTGTCAGAATAGCCAACCACCAATTATGCCCGAGAGACAGGTCATTTTCGTGAGACATATTGGAAAAATAATAAAAAAACATATTTAATTGCAAAGGGACAGGAGACCTAGATAGGAAGCAGATGTGATTGTGACCACTCCTCCAAAGAAATTATTGAAGTAACCCAGAGGAAGAAAAAAGATGACCCCTCAGAAGATAAGGTCAAATTTTGCTTACCAAGATTTTTTCCATAGATATAGAATTAATGGCAGCCCCTCTCCCCTATTTTGTTTTCTTATATTCACTGTGAAACTTAATTCCAAGAGTCTGCCTAAAATTTTGCATGTACACATCAGCTTAATTGTGAGAAATTTGTAAATATTTTTTATTAGATATTAAAGCACATTGATGTTACAACAAATTTTTTTTCTATCTCTGAAAAATGATAATGACGTATGTCTCAGAACATAAAATCATCATGACAGTGATTTTTTTATGATAAATATGTCAACATTATTATTTGTTGAATAGTTGGGACTTAGGGTCAACTACCTGTAACATCAAAATATTAAAGAGATGTTTTCTAGTGTCAGAAAACTATGGTCTCTGATTGGCAATAGGCAGAGCAGAAAATAATGCAGGAAATCTCAGCCAAATTTACATAGATGTTATAAAATTCACGTGTAATTCTTATTATTTTAAGAGAGAAATTTATCTTTCAAAGACTGATATTAATGAAGTAATTTCTCTGGATTTGCAAGGTGCATCCAGAGATAAACAGACATTTTAGATTGGAATGGGTAATTCTATGCATCACCCTGAGAGGGCAAGATTTCTCTCCACAATAGTCTATTATACAGGCCATTTTCAATAATGAAGTAATCCTATTTTCAACAGTTCCCTTAGGAGATTCTTTCAAAATATAACATTAAACTTCTCATTTTTAGAGTAGGTTTTCTTTATGTACAACTGAATTTAAGCAATGAATTTTACCATGACATTCTATATGTAATCTAATGTGACATATTAGCTTCTTTTAAAATCACCTTATCCCCTAAAATTTGTGAACAATAATTTCATCTCTTATAATTGTAAGCCAATATATTTACAGAGGCTAAACTACATTTAAGTTTTCAATACATACCCTAATCAACTTTTTTTTTTTCTAAATGGCATCCCATTTACCTGAGCATACCTGTATCAAAGAGCTAAATCCTACACAATTATCTGCTTCTCATTAGGGCTCTGCTTTAGAATAATTGCTAATAATTACTTTGGTGTCTTCAGGCTTTAAAGAATTATTTTGTTATGTATTCTGTGAATCTGGACTTCTGAAGACATCTAAAGGGCTCTGATGGTTAAAGGAGTTACGAATTTTCTGGCATGATAAAGTAGTTTGATAGGATATAGGAAGCAACCTAATTATGTTTCACTTTGGAACATTTCACTTGCTTCAAGTCCAAAGTAGGATAGTGCATAAGTGCTTTTGAATGCAGCTTCTTTCATTTATTAATGCCATTTATATGTTCCAAGTATTATCTTAGTGAAATTTTATGCTATGAACTCTTAGCAGTGTCTCTCATGTACAGGTAAAAACTATTGGATCACTATTTTTCTAAATGTAAATTACTTGTCACATAATGTTCTACATACAGTTTTTATGTTAGTTCGCTGATTTGAGGACTCAGAACAAGCTTCATTTATTTGTTTTGTTTAAAAAAAAATGTATCCAGAAATTATCTATAATGTTCCAGACCATAGTAACACATGTTGTGGATGCAGTTATCAAAAAGCAAATTACCTGGCATTGTGGTGCTTAGATTCTACTCTTAGAGCTAGATCATTAACAAATAAATATATTATGACAGGTAGCAATGAGTGCTAAGAAGAACTCAGCTGGGTAAGGAAATGGAGAGTGACTGGGTAGGGGATACACACACACACACACACACACACACACATATATATATATATATATATATATATATACACACATGTATATATACACATATATATATATACACACATATGTATATATATGTGTATATATACATGTGTGTATATATATATATATATATATATATATATATATATATATATATGTGTGTGTGTGTGTGTGTGTGTATATATTTAATAAAGAGCTCAGGAAATGCCTCTATGAAGAATTTAATTTGAGGAAACATCTAAATTAAGTGAGTGAGTTTCTCCAGAGCCAATGAGAAGAAGATATCCCAAGCAGAAATCATAGCAAATCCGGAGACCCTGAGACCTTATGGATCTTGGTGTATTTGAGACACAGCAAGAAAGTGAGTGTAGCATAGTAAGATAGGGTACAGGAGAACAGGTGGGAGGGTTGGCAGATACGAGATCAGAGGGTTGGGCAGGAGCCAGATCATGTGAGACTTTTTGAGCCATGGAAAGGACCCTGTCTTTTACTCTGATGTGATGCGAAGCAAAAGAGTGAGGTATTCTGCTCTAAATATCGAGTTAGGCTGAATAGTCCCCAAATGTACCTAAATCGTAGTCCCCAGAACATGTGACAATGTTATCAAAGGGGCTTTGCAGATGTGACTAAATTTAGGATTTTGCAATGAGGAGATTATCCTGGATTATCCACCTAAGTATTATGTAATTACCATGGTCCTTATAAGAGGAATTCAGGAAGAATTTGAGGAGGTGATGTGATAAAAGAAGCAGAGATTGGAGAGATGTGCTTTGAGAATGGGGGAAGGACCCAGAAGCTAAGAAACATGGATGGCTCTAGAAGCTGAAAGAAGGAAAGGGGATGGATTCTCCCCACAGGGTTTCCAGGAGGAAGCATTGCAGTCGACATGCTGACTTCAGTTTAATGAAATTGATTTCAGACTTTTGACCTCCAGAACTGTAATTGAATGAACTTATGTTGCTTTAAGCCACTAAGTTTGTGGTAATTTGTTACAGCAGAAATAGGAGACTAATATAAGTATATTAGTTATGTACTTACAACTCTGGCTGACCCTTGAACAACATGGGTTTGAACTGTGTGGGTCCACTTATACATGAATTTTTTTCGATAAACGCAGTACAGTACTACAAATGTATTTTCTCTTCTTTATGATTTTCTTAACATTTTCTTTTCTCTAGCTTACTTTATTGTAAGAATACAGCATATAATACCTCAACATACAGATGTGTGTTAATCTACTATAACATAGTTATAATAACTGTATTATGTAAAGCTTATAGTTAACAGTAGGCTATTAATAGTTAAGTTTTGGTGGAGTCAAAAGTCATATGACTGCATGAGGGTCAATGCTTCTGACCTTCATGTTGTTCAAGGGCTATCTATATCTTTTTTTTTTTTTTTTAATTTTGTTTAATGTTTATTTTTGAGGGAGAGAGAGAGACAGAGACAGAGACAGAGACAGAGTGTGAGTGAAGGAGGTGCAGATAGAGAGGGAGAGACAGAATCCGAAGCAGGCTCCAGGCTCTGGGCTATTAGCACAGAGCCCGATGTGGGGCTCGAACTCACAAACTGCGAGATCATGACCTGAGCCGAAGTCGGACGCTTAACTGACTAAGCCACCCAGGTGCCTGAAGGGCTATCTATATCTATATATCTGTATCTGTCTATATCTATATCATCTATCTATATCTATCACTTAATTAAAATATATAGATGACTCTAAAGATTGGAGAATAGAATTTCAAAAGAGTAGAAGAAGGCTCAGTCAGTAGGGCATGAGATTCTTAATCCTGTGGTTGTGAGTTCGAGGCCCACATTGGGGATTGAGCTTAAAGAAAAAGGGAGTCCTGTTAGGAAATAATAGTGGTTTGAGCTGGTGGGTTTTCAGGGAAGTAGGTAGACTAAAGAACTTGCTGACTGACTGTGTGTCTTGAGTAAACGACAGATGTTCTATTAGTTTTCTATTGCTGAGTAACAAATTACCACAATTTAGCTGGTTACAGCAACACAAATGTATTATCTCTGCTTCTGTCCACTTATTATCTCATAAGTCCAAGTGGGCTCAGTATGCCTAGGGTTTCCCATGGCTGAAATCAAGGTATCAGCTGGACTGAACCCTTCTCTGGAGTCTCTGAGGAAGAATCCATTTTTTTAGCTAACTCTGTTAGCTAAAACAACTCTGTTGTTGGCAGAATTCTGTTCCTTCTCATTGTAGGACTGAGATCCCTATTGTCCTACTGACTGCCCAGCTGGAGTTGCTCTCAGCCATTAGAGGCAGCTCTCAGATCCTTTCTGTGTGGTCTTTTCTATTTTGAAAGCCACCAATGGCCCATTGAATCCTTCTTGTGCTTTGAGTATGAGCTCCCTTCTGCTACCTGCTGCTGAAAATCCCCTGCTTTTCAAGGGCTCACAAGATGACATTAGGCCTACCTGATAATCTCTCTTTATTTAACTAAAAGCCAACTTTATTAGTTGATAAATGACTTTATTATGTCTGCATTGTCCCCTTGGCCATTGTCTTAGTCAATACTTATACTCCTGGCCTGGTTTTTAGATAAGCAGCTGAGAATGTTTTTAAGGAGATGGAAGATTACATAGGCCGCTTCTCTGTTTTACATTTGGATCTTGGCCTGAAATAAATCTGTAAAAAATTACTTCATTTCTCAATACCTTAGATTGGCTCCTTAAAGTCTCTTGCACATTAAATAAGCCACACTACATTTTTTTGAGAAATAATGCAAATTCCAAGCAATGGAGAATAATTCAGGAAATATCAATATGAGAATGAGTATTTAAAATGAAAGATATTAAATATAATAAAAAATGTGGTAAACTATAGTAGAAACTAAATATGATCAGCGATAATATAAATACGATATTTCACATCATGCAGTTTGGTCAAAATTTGGTAGTGAATAACCTTAGACCTTTTTATTCAACTGATTGCAACATCAAACATTAATAATAGTTAATAAATGACATTATCTCTGATAATTTTCTTTTCAGCGGTTAGCTTTTGCAGGTGAGAAAAAGGCAGCTGATATTTATGCCATGCAGAAGAAAGCTAAAGACTTATAAGGAAGTGTTCTCCATTCTTTGTGAGCTATAAAGTCTGTCCAAATAGCAATATCCTCTCCCTCAGAGAATCTGCTGCTTGGGCCGGCCGTGTGTTATTGTATTTGGACCGTCTCCATCTGCAAATGTTGACTTTTCATCTGTGACCAAGGAAAAAAATCTGTATGAGGAATGTGTAAAACATTTAATCCTTGTTTACTTGTTAACCAAAGGTTTTGTCAAATCCTGCTGGTGTGGGTTTTTTTGTTTTTTTTTTTTTTTTTGCATTTGCTTCTCAAGGTGACTGTAGGTGCAGTCTCAATGTAGCGTTTAAATCTGAGCTATAAGCTAAACTCTGACTAAATCATTAGGTTTTTTTTTACTTAGATTTAGAAACATAAATACTTGTTCTAAATATAGTTTCACATTCAAAAAACTGAATGTGACCTAAATAATACAGTAATCTACAGGAAAAATTGATTTATAATTTCTTTGTCTGGGGCTTCTCATAACTAAAATGAAAACAACACTGAAAAGTTTGATTATCTATGGCAAACCACAGTGGTATTTGATGAGAGAATAAGAAAGTGGTAGAGGTCATGCATGAAAATCTAGTCTCTTACTCTTAATTTATAGATGACAAACTAGGACTAGCTAAAATCTTTTAGGAATCTAAAATTACTTTCACAAAGTCTATATTCATTCATTGTTTGACTGTGACTTAAATCTATTTCTGTTTGACCTAGCTATCCGTGTGACCTGATGGTTCTGATTTTAGATATTCTATTTAGCAATCTCTTGAGCCTAACATGATCAAACAAAGCTTGTTGAGTGAATGAATGAAAAATATTTTTCCCATAAGTGTGTTCAAATTTGCCAGATCTATTTTTGGGATTCAGACTGTCCACATAACTGTGCTGCACTATTTCGTATGCCAATGGAATGGCAACATTAATGGCAATGTAATTTATTATACTTTTTGATTGTTTTTCTATATAGAAGAGTAATAACTGATATTTATTCCCATGTGACATTGATTTAAAAATTTTGATTTGGCATTGTGTATTGTGATCTGAAGTAGAATGATGTCTCAAAAGGGAATGTGGGTAATGCTAAGCAAGTTCCTCTGTTTCTCATGCCAGCTCTCATATTTGAAATTAATTTTGGCCATAGTTTAGATGGGAAGCAAATTAATTGATTTGATTTTTAACAGCAACTGTTCAATAAATATAGTAAGTGGTGATAGAATAGTAGAGAGGAGGGATGCCTAGCAAATGAATTTGACCCATTTTTCAGGTCCCTCCATATTTGCATAAGCATAAGCATTTAGCTTCAGCTTTTCATTCAAGGTAATCCACAGCGATGCTAAAGAAATCGTTACACTGTTACATCGTGCCAGAAAAAAAAAAAAAAGAAAAAGAAAGAAGGAAAGAAAGAAAGAAAGAAAGCAAGCAAAGAAGGGAAAAGAGAAAAATGATAGACATAAGCTGAAAATGAGGGTAAGAATGAGCTAGCAAAAATACTGATGTTTTTGTATTGGTCTCTTAGAGATGCTAAAATTAACTTCAAATGTAGTGGGTGAAAGTATTTGTTTCCCTGAAATTTTATTATAGGAAAATTGATTAAGGCAAAGAGCAATCATGAAAAATAAGATTTTTCACAGTATATTAATAACAGCAAGTGTAAAGCAAAATTATAGGATGAAAGTCTACGTAAAATGGAAATTTATTTAAAACAAGTGAAGAAATTTTATCATTTGCCTAGAGATCTGGGAAACTGCTGCAGCCAATCCAAATCTGGGGATGCCTCCTTCACTGTAAGGTGCTTAGTGATGCACAGCTCTGTGAACTTCCTACCTGCTACCATAAAATCTTGGGGAAATCAGCAAAATTGAACTTAAGAACAAATGTTTTGCATAAAAATACTGATATATGTTCTTACCACAAAAAAGGCCATTGTAACATGAGAATCAGATGTGTTCTGCATAGAAGATGTATTTTTCTATCATAAAAATCAAGTGAAATGAAAAATTGAGTGAAATGGGATGAGTTTGATCCCAAATGATATAAAAATGACTCCTCTCTTTTGCAATTCAATCCTGGTAGTCTGTTTAATCATATTTTACCCCACAGTAAAAATTCTAGAGAAAATTCATTCACATAAAAGGCCAAATATTCATATAGTATGAAACCTAACCAGGAATAGGAAAGGTATCATGATTTTTTTTAAAAAATATCAGTTCCAAGCTTTGGAATTAAAAGGTTTCAAGTCCTCAGGTTGAAAAGTAGGTGGACCACAAGCCAGAAGGTACTTGTTAATTACAGCAGTTGAGTTAATCAATGAAGTAACGGTTCTGCCTCTGGGTATAATAAAATGAGATCAAGACCCATTCAGCTATCCTACCACTTAGGTATAGCTGGAGATCCATTAACTTGGATCGTTTCACATTTTAAACTCACGTCTTTAAAACTCAGCAATTCAAGCAGCTCTCTGACAGCTATTGATGCCTAACCATAGAAAAAGTATTTTGTTGGGTTTTGAGTGAGAAGGTGAGCTACGCAAAGGTGGAGAGGGAAATACATTGACACCTGATATAAATATTAACTGAGACAACTTTCAGGCTTTTGGTTATGTGCTTTTGTATTTGCTTTCAACATTTAAATGCAGAGACAGATGGCTTGTACAGTTTTATCAGCCCTCGTGTCTTTATACATTCAAAAACCTGGAATGATAACCAAACCCATAGATTGCAGATTGTGAAAGGGAACAAATAATTTAGTTTTTTTTAAAAAATCAATAAATGTTTCAGTCTTAGAAAAATCATGATGGTGGATTTTAATTATTTTTAAGAGAAAGGAAATAACTTGGTGCAATGCTGAAATTGTAGAAAATAATGTATGTGCAGTTCGGAATCCTGACCTGGGTTCTAAACAGATATTGTATGAGGTAGCACAAGAAGGACATTAAAATGTGTAAAAAATTGGAGAAATGGGAAAAACACATGTGCACACAAACACATGTACACGCATAAAATCTTAAGGCATTTATTAAGAATCCAGCGTAGTATCTGATATGTGTGGTACATGATATTCAATATTCACTTGTTGAGGGAACTTATGAATGGAAAATATTATTCATCACTTAAGATAATTACTTATTATGATAATATTAAAAATAATTATGGTCAAAGATGAAGAGCAATATTTTAGTGCCTATATTTTTCATATTTTAGCAAAAATGTCCTGGTATTTTAAGTGCTATATATTTGATGGAGAATTATAGGTTGATTGTTTTTAATCATATTTTGGGAAGTGACAGTATTCAATATCAGTGCTTTATAAAGAATGTGTTTCTCCTTTTAAAAAGTACAAAACAATTCAGTCATTGTATCTAAAAATGAAAGCAATGAATGGTAACTCTTCCATGGTTAGCATGCTTCCGATTATAAGCTTTTACTTTTTTTATAATTTTTTTAAAGTTTATTTATCTTGGGAGAAAGAGCATGCAAGTAGGGGAGGGGCAGAGAGAGAGGGAAAGAGAATGACAAACAGGCTCCACGCTGTCAGTGCGGAGCCTGACCTGGGGCTGGAACTCACGACTTCTAAGATCACGATCTGGGCCGAAATCAAGAGCCACTTAACCAACTGAGCCACCCAGGTGCCCCCTGATTGTAAACTTTTAAAGAACAGGGACTTTTAGGGAACCAGAGGTGTGACTGTTTTCCCTTTAATAATCCCTAATTTAAAAAATGTGTTTTTTTCCCCTTCTTACCAAATCATGACAATTTGGAAGCATTGTTATTTTCCAAAATAAAACCCAGGAGTAGGGGGTGGTTTGTTGTTGTTTAACATCAAGGCAACTACTGGTGATTAAATATAGGCCCAAATAAAACAAGTAAAAATTTCCTTATTCAGTGTCATGTCCCTAAATAAAACTTAACCAAAACATAAAGCAAAGTATATTTCCCAACCATGTGGTTCAAGCATATAAGAAAATTTGTGTCATACAATTTCATATACTTATGTTTTTTCTTTAATGCTGTGTTGAGTGAGTGCTGAGGTCCTGGCAAAAGTCTGGTCACTTCCCCTTGAATAATCCCACACCACACATTACTTCCCTTCTAGAGACCTCACACTCCTAGATCATTATGCACCCTCCTTAATTGCCCAGGGGTGACATACCAGACAACTTCAGACAGCCCCTTTCCCCTAGAATGTGAGAAATTATTCAAATTCATCAGTCCACAGACAGCCCAGGGAACCAGCTCACCCCACCCACCCTGTCTGCCAGGCATAAACGCCCCCCCTGAAATTCCCCCTTTTTCACCTTTTCCTGGTGCAACCTTCTGTGCTGCCCTGCCCCGTGGCCTTTTCTCTTTTAGAGCCATAAGGAACACAGACTTCTGGCTTTCATTCAAGTGTTGTGTTGTGTTCCACCTTGCGGTGGATCTTTCAATCTTATACAGGAATCAGCTACCTGAAAGACTTATCTAAGAATCTACAAATGTCTGGAAATATATTTATGCATTTTATCAAAAGCCTTCAAATTTACTTGTGCGAATAAATCTAAGTAGAATTCGCAAAGAGCGATTGATATTATTTAATGGAAAGAAGCTCATTTTTTTACCAGTCAGGATTTTGTATAGTACTCATAACTGTAGATGTCTTCAATTGTCAATTATCTGTAAGAGGAACTTTCAGAAAAAGGTAGAAATGATGTAATAGGGAAAAAAGTCCATCTGTTACCTTGCAAAGAGACAAGCCTTCCTAAATCAGTTGACTGCTAATGACACCTGTTCCTTCTTGAGGATACCCTTTTCTTCCCTCTTTGTTCACTGCTTGTAAAATAGAAGTAGTGAGAATTTTAAAAATTCCCAGGGTAACCTGAAAACTCTATGAGGACAGTGTTGACATCTATTTTGACCACTGCTGTATTCCTGGTGCCTGTCACAGTGTCAGCATATAATATGTGCTCAGTAAATATTTATGGAATAAATAAATGTTACCAGTTCTGAAAAAAAAATACAGTATTTGTTAAAATGTGTCACTCATTGCTGAAGACTTAGGGTCCATATATTCTGACACACACACACACACACACACACACACACACACACACACACTTTCTCAATCTCTGGGTAATCTTTCTTTTTTTAAATATTTTTAAAAGTGTATTTATTCTGAGAGAGAGAGAGTGAAAACATGTGTGTCAGCAGGGGAAGGGCAGAGAGAGAGAGGGAGAGAGAGAGAATCCCAAGCAGACTCTGCATGGAGCCTCATATGGTGCTCTATTTCACAAACTGTGAGATCATGACCTGAGCCTAAGTGAAAAGTCAGGTGCTTAACTGACTGAGCCACCCAAGTGCCCCCCTGGGTAATTTCTTAATTTAATATGAGAATAATGAATGTTGGATAAAGCTATTTTAAAAAATAATCTTCAGTGAAATCATATGATACTTATCTTTTCCTGACTTACTTCTTTTGCTTAGCATAATACCCTCTAGTTCCATCCATGTTGTTACAAAAGGCAAGATTTCATTCTTTTTGATTACCTCATATGTGGAATTTAAGAAACAAAACAGATGGACATAGGGGAAGAGAAGGAAAAATAAGATTAAAACAGAAGGAGGTAAATCATAAGAGACTCTTAAATACAGAGAACAAACTGAGGGTTACTGCAGGGGTGTTGGGGTGTTGGGTGGGGGTATTGGCTAAATGGGTGATGGGCATTAAGGAGGGCACTTGTTGGAATGAGAGCTGGGTGTTATATGTAAGTGATAAATCACTAAATTCTTCTCCTGAAGCTATATTACACTATATGTTAACTAACTTGGATTTGAATAAAATTAAAAATAAATAAAAATATTTATAAATAAAACAAAAATAATCTTGCATATTCTTTCCTTTTATGTACTCAATAAAAACCTGATTCTATTGATATTTCTGAGATAGCTAATTATTTGTTTTCCTTTGAGACATCAACAACAACAAAAAAAGAAAAACTTAATGGTTCTAGAAAAGTAAAAAACGAACTTTGGTTTAGAGGCCTCAAGCTAGATTGCACATCAAATTGGTGATTACTTTATCTCCATTGATGTCTTGAAAGGAGTGAATATATTTAACAGCGAAGTTAAATAATTCATTTATTATCTGTCACAAAGTATTGTGAAGCAGAGATGTGCTGTTGAGGAAGCTTTTGGTGTGATGTTTGTGAAATCAGCATCTTCTATTAGAATTACTTAAGGTCTGCCTTTAAGCAGAGGATATTTTTAATTATTTCTCAGAACATTTTCAACCTCATAAAATTTTAATTAACAATTAACATTGTTCATAGATCATCACTGTTGCTTAGCACAATAAGGAATCAAAAGACTGAGAAGTCGTTTTTTTTTCCACTAATGGATTTTAAATCTAGTTGGGATAAAACAAAAATAAAATGATACTCACGAAAGTACGGAACCTCCCTCAAAAGACAAAGGTATCATTAAGGCAGGAGTTGAGGAAGCTCAATGAGGAAAATTGTCATTCATCACTAAGAGGAGATCTGTGGATATCTTCAAGGTACACACAAAATATGAATTGGTGTAGTTGTGGGAGTTAGCTTTGGTACTTGGGAAGCAAGCTGACCTTGAAAGAATAAGTAATTAAATGAAAATGGTCCAAAGCATGCAAAAAGCATCTTCTAAACCTGTGATCTCAATGTAAGGAGCATGAATTGGTTTGAGCAAAATGTGTTCACTTTGTGGATACAGAATCACTGAGCACACTAAACTGAACCTAAAAGGGAGAAATTAGTTTGAACTTTTGAAGGGTGGGCAGAATTCTGAGGACAAAGAAAGGCTCATAGAGAAGTTCAAATTAAATATACTAGGATGTAAGTAATCTTTGGAGGTTTGTGACAGAAATAGTTTTGAGTAATGAGCGTGTGTTTAAACGAAATAAATCTGTTTGCTTTTGGCGGGATGGAAATACAGGTCAGATGAGAAAGAATTTTAAAGTTGTTCTAAAGAGAAGGTTTTAGATTTTAAAAATGACTAAAATTTGAATTTGCAGGAAAGAGTAAATTTTAGCCACATTTTTTTCTCATCTGGTGACCATTCTGATGTTGCTTGTGTTTTGTGGTCTCAGGTATTTGTATCAACTGTTACCTATTTCAGCAGGAATTTTTTCATATGCAAGGAATAACTGGAATATTAGTAAGACAAAAAGATGTTAAAATTAAAAAGCACAATTTGGGGCACTTAAAAATGTTAGTAGTGCTAACTTGGGCTTTAGCAAAAACATACATTCCAATCAACGGATTAAGTGTTTTAATTGTTGATGAGGCAATGTTGCAGAAATGTTTTCTTCATTTTCTTCTACATTTTTATTCTGGTGACTATTTTGAAAATGCTTTTTGCCTCAGCCATTTTTGCCTCTCCACTTAACCTCCTTCGTAAAATCAATTCCTAATTTCCAGCCTATCACTTATCACTTGACTGTTTAATCAAGGGGAAAGAAAACAAAACAAAACAGTTTTTTCCTAAATCATTTGGCTGTTGTTTTTCAGTAAAGGGCTAATTTCCTCTTTATATAATCAGAAAAGAGTTTACTTTTGAAATGAAGGTTAAAATATATGTTGTAGATTGCCTGCTAGGAAAAACAAGCAAACCAATAGATAAATATCTACGATGACTTTTTACCCCCTGAATATTAGACTCCATGTGATCCAATTTGCAACTTAGCTAGACTTTCATTCTAGTGAATTTATTTAATACACTTAGAAATATAGAAAATAGTTTAGGCTTGTCGGCACCTGCGTGGCTCAGTCGGTTAAGCGTCCGACTTCGACTCAGGTCATGATCTCGTGGTTCCTGGGTTCCAGCCCCACGTCAAGCTTTGTCCTGACAGCTCAGAATCCGGAGCCTGCTTCGGATTCTGTGTCTCCCTCTCTCTCTGCCCCTCCCCCCACTCACACTCTGTCTCTCTCTCTCAAAAGTAAATAAACATTAAAAAAATTTAAAAGAAAAGAAAATAGGTTAGGTTTGGAAACAACCAAATGCTGTCTTTGAATGCAAATGACTTCTTTATTTACTTGGATTTCAGAATGCTTGCAGCAGACCAGGTGTTCCTTTAGTAATACACACAGTTAAAATATGCTTTAATTTTTTTAAATTTAAAAATGTTGCACAATTACTTTCATATGGTTTTGTATAAAAATAACATGTTTTTATGGAAAACTGGTATTTTATATAATCATTTAGAGTATTTATTTTTTAATATTATATTTCAAGTATTTTCTGTTTTTATGGAGTTGTACATTACATATTTACATATTTTTCAACATCACACATAAAATTTTCGACTCTTCATAATTTTTCATGAATAAGGGCTTTTTGTTGAGAATTAGACGGTAAATCAGTAACAATACATACTCCACAGAAACAGTTGATCAGAAATGGTGTATTGTGGGTATATCTGTTTACTCATGTCTGTTTCTCAATATAAATGAAGGCTGAAGGAAAGAGATGATTCTTACTTCCACAACAAGGAATTCGATTCCTTCTGTTCCTCTTAAAAGACTGAATTCTTTGAATTGCATAACTTATTATACTTTCATAAGAAAATGAAATCACCAATGCACTTCTTCTCAAAGGTGACAATTTTAAATTACAGTTCTAACCACTTTCTTTTCTTATTTTCTCTGTCTCTTGCCCTCTGTAGATGGGCCTTTGGGTCCCCGAGGATTAGCTGAAGCCACAGAGATGTGCACTCAAGAGTGCTTGGTTTTGGGTCACTCTGATAATTGCTGGATGCCTCCTGGCTTGGGCCCATATCAACACCCTAAATCTCCTCTCTCAACCTTTGCACCCCAGAAAGAATGGGTCAAGAAGGACAAGCTTGTGAATGGGCACACCCTTACCAGAGCCTGGAAAGAAGATAGCAACAGGAACCAGTTCAATGACCGTAAGCAGTATGGCTCCAATGAAGGCCATTTCAACAATGGCAGCCACATGACAGACATTCCTCTGGCAAATCTGAAGTCTTATAAGCAAGCAGGAGGTACTATTGAGAGTCCGAAGGAGCACCAACTCTAAAAAAAAACAAAAAAAAACAAAAGGCTATATGGGACCTAATAACTTTAATCTAAATAGACATGCTAATACTGTGTGTGTCAGAGCTTTATGTATTCAATAGATCTCTATAACTATGCCCCTTTATAGCAGGGATATCCATAACTTTGTGTTAGCACCATGGAGGATACAATATTTTACAACATAAAAAAGAAGATAGTTCTACTAGCCACGTGATCTTGTTTACTAGAATTGATTAAACTCTCCAGAGATGATCACTCCATTGTGCAAATATCTTTTTTTCTTTTTTTTTCTTTTCTTTCTTTCTTTCTTTCTTTCTTTCTTTCTTTCTTTCTTTCTTTTTTTTTTAATTGCATTTTACTTTTGACCCTGGACTGCTGCTATGAACAATAGAATATGCATTTGGAGAGTAAGAAAGTTCCATGGATTAGAGTGACTGACAAACATATCCAGTTAGAAAATTGTGCTCTTTTTGTCATTGATTTGTGCTGGGACTGCTATACTTGACATTATACTTCAAACGAAACTTAAAAAGATTAAGCATTAAACCTATTGTGCTGTTAACAACGTTAGTGGATACTTGTAAGTCAATCAGTGTTAAAGTATTTGTAAATAGAAGCAAGTTATTATTAACAACTTTTGTGTACTTACAACGTTCACCTAAAAAATGTTGTAGCATAATTCCGTGTTTTATGGTTGCTTCTTTCCTTTTTCTTAATTTGCCTCTTTGTCGTTATTTTTGTTGTTTCTTTCAGTGAGGTGTTTCTGCGTTAGTAGTCTGTCTTGACACACATTGTTCAAAGGATCTCAAACGCTTGTGTTTAAAAAAAGGTTCTGGAATCCTGCTTCTTTTGTGATTGCTTATGATGCTGGGATTCTATAAAAAATAAAGATAAAATGAAAACCTTATATAAGAACAGGACTTCTGCAAAAGCTTGGAAACTCAGAACCTATTTTCTTGACATCCTTGTTTTCAAAGTAGGCGAAAGCAAAATCACTTAATCAGTAGCATTAAGTGTGAGAGTAATGGGAAAGTGTTATCCTTCAGCAAGTAATACAATATCCTGTGCTTGTCACTCATACAAAACTAATGTATCAAAATTAGCATATATTGAAGAAAAATTACTATTCAAAAATAGTTTCAACCGGGCAAGTGTGTGTCTACAACTTTGTTGAAATGGCAGAGTTTGTGTTGATCCTCATATACAATAATGTTGTTGTAACACAAGTGTTAGACCATAGCCACAAAATATTTAATGTGTTGTGCCTTCATGATGTAACAGAACATTCTCCAGGTAGGCTAGTTGGGGGAAATAAAGGGATAAATCTCTAATTATTGCTGTTTAACTGTTTGTTATCATAGTCGGTCAATGCCTGGCAGGTACCAGCATCTTGTCACTTAGGTCCAACCAACAGAGTGACAACAAATGTTCATAAGATCTCAGTTGCACGTGCAAACAAATCCAAATTCGAACATTCTTAGGAGGTTTTTGTTAAGGCATGACAGATGATTTAAACAAATAAATAGCATGCAACAAAATGTCTTTATTGAAAGAAGTGAAAGTTATCTTAATGCCACGGTTCAACATCAGTTTAAAAGTAAAAAAAATAATAAAATAAAAAATAAAAAAAAAGGTTTGCTAATCTGATAGTTAATTTGTTCTTACCAAAAATAAAATTACTTTGTAAATAGCAATTCACGTTTTTCCACAGTATAATGGAAAATAATGGGTAGGGGTGCATTGCTTATTGAAGTACATTTTTGTCGGTTTGTGAGGGGTGTTTGATGACTTTGACAGAATCAATATCTAAACAATTATCCTTGTTACTGCTTTGCCAGTTCTACGTTATTTACAATTATTCAGCTCTTGCAATAAATGTTCTGAATTCCTGATTGTAGTGTGTTAATTCTTGGTCAACATCCAAAGTGATAATTTCTACTCTAATTGTTGGATAAATATATGTGGGTAAATCAGCTCTTAATTAGAAATCAAGGCGGACTTTTGAGGGGTTTAATACCTATGTTCTGAAAATACGATTTCAAAGAGTTAAACTTCTGGTCTATGAAATCATTTTCTAGAGAAATTCATGGAGAAGTTCAGTTCACTTTCTAGTCAAGATTCATGCAAGTTTTATCAAACTGAAATCCCAAGTCCAGAAAGCTGGCAGGTAGACTAGTAAATGAGGTTATTTTATTGTTGGCCAAGGCAGAAGAGAACTATTCTGGGATTAAGGCCTTGAAACAAGGGCTAACACGTCATCTGTATTTCTTTCAGATAGGAAAATAGGCACAGAAAGCTGTCAAGGATAATAAGACATACTCATACATATGCCGTGTGTTTATTTCTCCAGAGAACACCTGGATCGATTTTCATTCATGTTAGGGTTTTAGGGGAGGTAAGCAAGCCTGACTCTCCCTCTAGAGCTTTTTGTAGCAATGGGAGATAAGATTCAGGAGTAAGAGACACAGAGATAAAGATACTTGCTTGGACTGTGGCTGGGTGTGAAACTGTAACCCTTCACTTGTGAATAAGCCAGACTCACCCATGACTGTGAGGCACACCATGGAACCTCTGTGTTTTCTTCAGAGGGTGCGGCCTGCCCCAGGACACAGAGAATGAATGAATCCTGAAAACATGTCACTCTGGAAAAGATAAAGTCCATGCCTGTACAGTCTTTCTTCATTTTGTTATCAGATAAGTCATTCTCCTCTGCTTTTAAGAGTAAAGTGTGAGAGAAATTAAAACAATTTCTCTTATAGTTCTCCTGCCCATAGAGTCGAACTATTCAAATAAAAAATAAAGACATAAAAATGGAACCAAAAAAAGTGCAATAGTTCTCCTCTCTATGAACAACCTTCCCAAGTGTGGGAAAGAAACTCCTCATCCCCTCCATATTTCTCTGAATAAATACAACAATATCTAGTCTTATCAAGACATTCAGTTATATGCTTTGTGAAATTTTAGGGTTGATAATATCACGAACCAAAATGGTTTATCAAGTAAATAAAAGAGTATATTCATAATGACTGTTGTTCAAGTATTGTCCACATTGTTTAATTGTGGAGGCATTGAATATTATGAGTCTTTATTTACCTGAAAATTAAAGCCATTTACATTTCCTAGAAAAGCACACCTATATGAAATCTATAAAGATAATGACTTCTAGAGTGATTATCAAATATTATGATGCTATATATTAATGTTTTTAAGACAGGTATAGGGGCGCCTGGGTGGCGCAGTCGGCTAAGCGTCCGACTTCAGCCAGGTCACGATCTCGCGGTCCGTGAGTTCGAGCCCCGCGTCAGGCTCTGGGCTGATGGCTCAGAGCCTGGAGCCTGTTTCCGATTCTGTGTCTCCCTCTCTCTCTGCCCCTCCCCCGTTCATGCTCTGTCTCTCTCTGTGCCAAAAATAAATAAAAAACGTTGAAAAAAAATTAAAAAAAAAAAAAAAAAAAAGACAGGTATAGAGATAAACTTTATAAAGCTGAATGTGACCTATGAGCATTTCTACACATACTCTAACATAAAATATATATTTAAATAATGGTCGTTCATTAACAGACAACTGAGCACTCATTTTGTTGCACTGATGCTATTCAGCAGATCTCATTCAGCGTCAAGTGGTGTTCCCTCCCCCATCATTCCTTAGCTAAAGCTAGAAATGCAGCTGAGGCCCCAAAGCCCTTATAGTATTTATTAAACTCTCTTGGCTAGACGCCAGGGATGGCTAATTATTATTAGTGAGGAGTGTTGGCAGCCAGGGATGAAAGGGATGCCTTGTCGGTTTCAATTCTAATGTGGATACCAGGGTGTTGCTTTGTAAGAGGGCAAACCAAACTATCAAAAGGAGGAGGGGTGTTGCCAGTTTAAAAATGCTTCATTTTCTGCTTTGTTTTAAAGAGTTGATCTTCTCTCCCTGAAGGAAGCTCCTTCATTGGTTCTTTTGGGAGAGAGTGCTTTCAGATTCTCCCAGTGTTCTTAAAGGCACAGTGATCACATAATGAACTCTCTATGTACTGTTCCTTCCTTTTCACAACTACCGAAGTTTTAGTAGATATCAACTGGCCTTTTCACTGTTGAGAAAATATATAATTATTCTCTTAGTATTGAAATATCTTTGTAAGGTAAATACTATTAAAACATGACTATCATAATATTTCTTTCACATCCAGTTCACTCAAAGTATAAATTAATGGGTATCCCAAAAATATCAGTTTTGCGTTCTCTTGATGCTACCATCATCTGTTTTAAAACATTAAATAAGGGGGCGCCTGGGTGGCTCGGTCGGTTGAGCGTCTGACTTCAGCCCAGGTCATGATCTCACAGTTCGTGAGTTTGAGCCCCGCATTGGGCTCTGTGCTGACAGCTCAGAGCCTGGAGCCTGCTTCTGATTCTGGGTCTCCCTCCCTCTCTGCCCCGTCCCCACTCGTGCTCTGTCTCTGTCTTTCTTAAATAAAACATTAAAAAAATTTACAAAAAAAAACATTAAATAAGGACTGTATTTTCTATTTTTATATATGCGTTTTATTTTCTTATATCTTAAGATTCTTAAATAGCACCCCCACATACATGGAAATGAGTTCCGTCCATATTTTTGTTATCCTAATGTATTACATTGTTCTTGAAGCTTTATAGTAAAAATGTCTTTAGAAATATTCTTTCATTTTTTATCCTTAGATTTTTCTTTAAAGTCTTCTGGTTGTATTCTTATTAGCATATATACAACACAATTATTATTGGGCTTATTCAATGCCAGATATTATAGAACTCATGTATTTTGAAAATATGTTCAACTATAGTGATTTTTCAAATAGTATCACAGTACCATTTAAATTCAAACCCTGTCTTTTCTGGACCTTTGTTGTTCTTCTTAAACTTTTTTTATTGAGATACAATTGGTTTCAGGTATACAACATGATTCACTATTTGTATACATTGCAAAATGATCTCCACAACATCTAGTTAACAGCCGTCACCACCCATAATTATACTTATTTTTCTTGTGACAACTTTTAATATTTTCTCTCTTAGCAGCTTTCAATTATACAATACAATATTATTAACTATAGTCACAATGCTATACATTATCTTTATGGTTCTTCTGTTCTAACAAGTGTTTATGTTTTCACTTCCAAATTCATCATTAGTTTTGGCATCATTGACATCATCCTGGACAATGATACTCAATTATAGTAATAAAAATCTTCACCTTGGATCTCTAATACAATTAAGGTGTGCTGTGATATAGTATCAGGTGATTCTAAGTGAAATTTCACTTTTTTATATTTCACGTCGTTACATCTATTTTGTTTTAACTGTTCACATCAGCCATTGTAGTCATTATTATTTTGTATATGAAGCATTTTTGCTTTCTGAAGAAAAATAAATCATGAAAAGATTTAGGGTACCGTTATATACATTCTCCATTAAATTCATAGACCCCAAACATACTTCGATGTCAGTATAACCAGCAACTTGTCCTCAGTGGCAGGGGATCAAACTGCTTAGTGATAGCAGTAAGCTATAATGGAACATATGAAACACTCCCTCCTCCTGAAAACATTTTCTTCTCCTGACTTCCTGGATACCACAACCTCTTGACTTCCTCTTACTTCATTGGCCATGTCTTCTCAGATCTTCTTTTTCAACATATGTGTTTACAGCTCTAAGTTTCCCTGAGTACTGCCTTTGCTTCATCCCATCAGTTTTGATATGTTGCCTTTTCATTTTTTTCAACCATAAGTATTTTCTAGTTTCCCTGCTGATTTCTTCTGTGACACATTGATTGTTTAAGAGTGTGTTGTTTAATGTCCACATATTTGTGAGTTTTCCCATTGTCCTATTATTGATTTCCAGCTTGATCCCACTGTAGTTAGAAAAGATCGTTTTAGAATTTCAAACTTAAAATTTACTGAGATCTGTTTTGTTGCTTAACATATCTGATCATCCTCTTTTAAAATTGAAATGTCTCCCTTAGGATTCCCAATCCTACTTACAACCTGCTCTACTTCTCCCACCCATAGCACTGACCACCTTCTGACATAACTACAATTTACTCATTTTCTAAAAAAAATTGTTGATGTTTATTCATTTTTGAGAGACAGAGAGAGACAGAGCATGAGCGGGTAAAGGACAAAGAGAGGGAGACACAGAATCTGAGGCAGGCTCCAGGCTCTGAGCCGTCAGCACAGAGCCCAACGCAGGGCTCGAACTCACAAACTGCAAGACCATGACCTGAGCCTAAGTCGGTCGCTCAACTGACTGAGCCACCCAGGCGCCCCATACTCATTTTTAATGCTTATTGTTCATTGTCTCACTCGAAGATAAACCGCAGAAGGGCAAATAAAACAAATGATTTCCCTTTTACTCGGCAAGTTCTCTTCATAGATTCTATTTTCCCTTCTGTACTCCTTGAAGTCTGCACACTCTAATGACTGCTGAATGTGGTCACTGTTTTTTATAGGTTGTTCTTCCTTGCATTATGATTTGAAGTTCCAATACAAGCTTCCCTCACTCTCTAGGATACTCACTGTGCATTCCGCCCCCACCCCCAGTGCTGTCCACTCCCACGAAGGACATGTTGTGTGTGACCATCAGCCTATGGAAAAGATGGTAGCAGCCATCATTTTAAAGCCACATGTTATTTCTGCCAGAAACAAGTTTTTAGATTGTTTTCTCCCCCCCAGAATCCACACATCACAGGAAATAAAAATAACAGAAAAATTACAAAAACCAAAACAAAACAGAAAATTGAGTCAAAGAGAATGTGTGTGTCTGTGCATTACATGTGTGTGTGTGTTCATAAATTCACATCACCAGTTCTCCATACCTTCCAGAAATGGGCCATATGTTTGTCTCTGAAGTTAGTGAAAGCAAAAGCAAAACAGGAAGCAAAAGCATTCCATTTACCAGTAAAATAAGTAAAATAGATTTTTAAATTTCAGTGGATCGTATTCCATCTTTGAGATTTTCTTCAAAGTCTGATAACAAATGGACCATTAAAAACAATATTTTTAAATAAACACATTTTCCCAAAGTTGAGTACATTTTTAGTAATAGTTTGTGTAAAATGTGAACATGACTATATAATCTACATAAAATTGTGTATAAAATATATTTTTACTTTGCTTATAATAGCATTTTTAAATATTCAATTATGCATCACCTATATAATCTTGCTCGCAAGTTCCACCCTTCGGAAAACATCATAATAATGATAATTGTTTGTCCCCAGATCACTTATGTCACCAAGTCTCCTGTCACTAATTCTCCCCATGTATTATGGGAAGGACAGTTTCCCTTAGGAAAGTTTCAAAATGAGGAAATAATTTCCTTAGCCTCCATAGCCAGGAAGACCATAATCTTTGTAAAACATAACATGTCCAGCTTCGATAATTGTTCTCATTCCTCCACCTTTGGTTAAAGCATCTGTAATAAAATTGTGTTCAGGATCTAACTACAGGACCACTGTCCCCAGATATGGCAGAGGTTATAACAGACTTAAAATCTCTGCTCCCCAGTGCATGTGGGTTAGAGGCCTTTGGTTGTTTCACAATATGACAACTGACGAACAGTCTTTTTTAAAATCAGGGTTTTATTTCCTTTTGGTTAGAATTGTCCCAGACAGCAGTGGTGGCTTTCATCAGGCTTTAATCAAAGGCATTTGTATAGCACTTACTCTGTGCTCAGCACAGGTCTAAGGATTCACATGTGTTAACATTAGTTTTCTCATGTACTTTTTTTTTTAAGATGTGTGCTGTTTGTATCCCATTCTATAGATGAGGAAACTGAGATATGCGGAGTTTAAATGAATCAACCCTAGATGGTAGCGGGAGCACGCAAGCGATCAAGCAGGGTGCCGTTCTGCCGGTCTGACGGCACAATCCAGGTGCTTCACTACTATGCAATACTCCCTTCTTATGAAAAATGCAAGCATTCTTTGATTCTTGGACCGAGTGACAAATTGATTTTTCTTTTTTTTTAAGTACCAGCAATCATATGGTTTATTAATTTATTCTAGAATAAATATCCCCCTTCCACTTAGAGTTGGGTTTACCCAATGGATGACATATTCATATGTTGGTTTAAATATCTTAGTTATTAAATGTGTAACAATTGTGCTATTTAGCCTTGGGGTGAAACGATACAGTCTAAAATGGCACACGGGTTTAGAGTGAATAGAACCTAAATCGTGTTACTAGGAAATCTAGCTAAAGTCCCTGCTGCTAGATAAAAATGCTCACTTCCTTTTACATGCCCTGGGTGTATCTGTTCACAGTTCACACCTTTTTAAACGTAGCCCTTGCCTTCTGTTCCCTACCTTGGAAAATCAGGTGAGGAACAAAGTGAGCCACATATCAGGTTTCCATTGCCAATAAACAGGGCATTAAAATGAGACCCAAATCAGTCTGATAATTAACTTTAGCAAGCCTATTTTCCTCCCGTCACGGAAACGCAGCTCGCATGGACATCGAGGGGAGCTACGTGCTCGCATGGAGAAGAGAATGGACTCCCCGAGTGTCATGGAGAAAGCTATACATATGTTAAGCTTCAAAGAATAAATGCCCTCTCTTACTGCATCACCAATTTTAATCAGCTGTTCTTACATCTACAGTTTGGCTTATTTTCCAAATGGAGACACAGCTCTTAATTTGACAAACAAGAATCCCAGATTACAGATATGAAATAAATTACAGTGACAAGGTCATACCATGTAGCAGGACTTCATCTGTCTTTTCTTCTCCCAGGAAGGGCTGACCATAGATTTTAAATGTCAGCTCCCTGTAGTTCACAATCTTACACTGCACTCTTTTATAATAAGGTATGGTAACAAATGGCACAAGGAATTAAATATAAATATTCAATTAATAGTAGTTCAATAATATCATAGTATCACTCAGTAAACCATTATTCCATTTAAGCCACTTGTATAGGATAACATTATTCCTCTTTTATACTTGGATCTTTAATTATTTGCCATGACATACTTGCTGATGTAAATAATTGAACATCGGGTGCATAAGAAGTATCTGTCTCTTTATGCGCACACAGTAACCAGCATCAGAAAACCAATATTCAACTTCTTGAGAAAGAAAACACACATGGGTGGGTGTTTCTTTTAAAAATGTTAACCTGGGAATCTGCGTGTTTTATCATTTGTATGTAGATAGATATAAAATATATAGTTAATATAGTTATATAGACTGTTGTATGTTATTTTTAGCATTTATTACTAGTAACTTGTATGGTTATTTTTGTGTTCGTTTGGTATTGCTTATACAATTCCAGAATTCTAGGCAAAGAAGTTCATCTAGTAAAATACCAATTTCCCAGTGGGCTGGCATTTAAACTACCCAGCGCAGATGAAAAATCGCCAGAGAAGAGCTTGCTTTGGTTATGCATTCTAGGACTCATGAATTCATTTAAACTTACATGGTACAAAATGAAATACTTAACTATTTAGCTCACGGTTGATGCCTTTAGAGATATTTAGCAGTAGTGAAGTTCTGTATAATATTTCAATATTTATTAAAATTAATAATGGAATGAAGATAAAGAGATTTAGCTTATAAATCCTACTTAGGTAGAAAAATTTAAAGGAGATAATGATCCTGAATCTTATCAACTTGAGAAATTTCCATTTTACAGGATATCTGGCATTTTGTATAATTGACACAATCATTTTTAATGAAGTAGAATTGGGAGAATAATATTCACATTGTAAGCTTATTATGAAGATTGAATGGGGTGATTAATTGTTAGAGCCTAGAATGGTGTCTAGAATACCATAAGTGCTTCATAAATGCACTTTTATTTAATTACTTTTGATAGTCATAGTTTATTCAAAACCTTTTTAAATCACAAAACACTTAAAATATATCAAATCTTCAAAATATTATGAATGCATTTTCCTTTGGTTCTGTTCCTACACACTAAGTGTTGGACCAAGATTCTCACTAAGTTCTCTCTACTCTCAGAGAAGATTTTGCCTTTCATTCTAGGAAGCTGAGATGCTGTTAGTCAAGAATTCTTTCCACTTTTTACCAAAGCAGGTAGAAACTTAGCTTTTTCTCCTTCCTTTTTTTCTTTCTTCAGTTTACTTGAAAATTTTCAATATTTCTGAATCCACATCCTTTGGCTTTTTCAGGATTATTCTATAATTATTCTATTGTGATTCTATAGTTCAGTCTGAATAAATGCAAACACTTCCAGAGGCTTTGAAAAAGATAGCAGACTCTGGCCACCATGGCCCTTTCCATACAGAATAGAGGGCTCTACTTGCCAAATCTTGCAAAATTTTCAAGGGAAGGCTAAATCCCCAATGTCATGGGAAATGTCTCTCTAGAATACATCATGAGTCTAATTTTAATTTTTTTTAATGTTTTTATTAATTTATTTTTGAGACAGAGAGAGACAGAGCATGAGCAGGGGAGGGACAGAGAGAGAGGAAGACACAGAATCTGAAGCAGGCTCCAGGCTCTGAGCTGACAGCACAAAGCCCGACGCGGGGCTTGAACTCACGGAGTGTGAGATCATGACCTGAGCTGAAGTCGGACACTCAACCTACTAAGCCACCCAGGCGCCCCATACATTATGAGTTTAAAACAAACAGACAAATCTGGCCCAGGTTAGAAATTCTCTCTTCTATTTTCTGTAAATTCAACTATTTTTATTTTACTTGCTCATAAGCTTATGTCTTTTCATGAGCATTTTCTAATGCTCGGGTGTCTCTAACTTAAAACAAACAAGAAATAACATACAAGTAAGTGGAAAGCTTCATTTCACTCACTTATCTATTGTCAGACCTGTTTTTATCCATTTCATGATCTTGAAGAGAAATCCATCAACACACTACCCAACTGTTCCCACCTATAACCACTCCCAACAAGATATCTCTTGCTAAATTCTCAAAATTATCTTGCCCAAATTTATTCCTGAATCAAAAGGTCACCTCTCAGGCTTTACTTCACTCAGTCTTTTAGTGGCATTGCACATGTTCTTAGAACATTCGACTCCTTTAGTTTTGCAACAAGGAATTCTGATGGCTTTCCTTCTATATCCTCAGAGTACGTCTTCTTAATATCCTATGCAAAATGCCTTCTTTTTCCAAGTGTTGACTGTTAGTTTTCCCTAAGGTTCTGTCTTCTCCCACACTGAATACTCTAAGTGCATCTACGCATACCAATGGTTCAATTGTGAGCTCTCCAAATGTACAAATATAGTCCAGCTTTTTCTCCTACATACCAGACCCATGAAAACAACTGGTCAATAAAATATCCCAGAAATGCCTCAAATGCAATTCTACTCAGTGTCTCCATGCAGCCTCTAGAGAAGTCAGATCTCATGCTTCCAGACCATGTCTGAATGTAGAAGTAAAGAAAGAACCAGAGCCTCTGTGTACCTGGGCACCAGAGTCACTGTGGACCCTGCTGAAGATGTAGGATGGTGGTGTGTGAGAACAACCCTCACAGGAGAAGGCCAAGAGAGCAGATTATGCTAGGGCAAGAGGGGTAGTGTGATAGCCCCTTCTATTAAATCACTGAAAGCCATAATGCTACTAAACCACTAGAGCCACCAATCTCAATTGGTGCTGACCAAATTTGGGGCATTGTTTAAACTGGATCTGTGACAGACAGCACGGTGGTGTAGCAAGCTCTAACATCTATTTATCTTCTTCCTGACTTGAAGTCCTGAAAATCTATTCTCCACAAGTAGCCAGTGTATTTTGTCTAGAATGAAATCTGATCATATCACTCTGGGTCAAAACTATTCAGTGTTTTTCTATTATTCTCAGTCCAAAAGTCCATATGTCTTAAAATAGCCTGCAGACTCCAGCACCTTCTGTCCTCTGATCACTTGACCAGCCTCTTTGCAATTTATGCTAAAACATGGATCACTTGGTGATCCAGCTAAATCGAACTCCCCAGAGTTCCTTGAAAACACCATGCTCTTTTTCCCTTCTGGGTCTTTGTGAGTGTTCTTCACTCTGCTGGTACATTCTTGCCTTCTGTTCTCTTCCCTGGAGTAGCTAACTCCTTCTTACTCTTTAGGTCAGAGCTTAAAAGACTTCCTTTAAAGGCTTTTCTGACTGCTTCCAAGGAACCAAGACTATTGCCCACTCACAGCACTTGCACGGTATTGTAACTGTTCATTTACTTGCCAGGATCCCTCCTTTGACTCTAAACTGAGAACAAATATGACGTCTCTCTTATTCACCATTGTGTTCACTGTTTGACATAGGAGGGGTTCAATAAATGTTTGTGGAATCAATAAATGTTTACGGAATCAATTCATGGGTTTTGCCTTCTTGCAAGTGCACATCGGTACTACTCAGAGAACTTGGAAGACGATCCGAGTGACTATTATAGATATACAGATACATTGAGATATCTATAGATAATTGCCTGTATTACAGGTATGATAAAGATATTAAAGGTATCATTAAACCGATTTAGGACTGATCTGATATACTATGTGTCGTAGGTTTTTCCTTTATTCCTCTTTTGCTTCTATTTTTTTTTTTCTGTCTGAGGAAAAAGTAGACCTTCTTTTAATAGGGGCTGATTCAGACTTTACTGGCTTTGCCAGGGTGTAGGTGACAGGAAAAGGCAGAAGCAATAGTGATTACGCCTTTAGTAGGCAAGTGCTATAGAGAAAAAGATTGGTTTTCCTCTTGTCCAGATGTTCCTCCTGAGCATTCCTCTAGTGCCTTCCTTATCATAGTATTACTTCATTAAGCTATATTTGTATTTCTCAGTTTATTTGTTGCCCATTCCTCCTGACTGGGGACTATTTGAAGACTGATTCGTTACTCCTGTGGAATAAATATCTCATACAAGATTTATAATATGGCAGGCATTTAATGAATGCATAGTGTGAAATTTGGAATAAAACTCTTCTGCTTCTTGAAGTAGCAAGCTAAACTTGCTATAAATATGACAACCATTTGTCAGAATTTTTAAAAGATATACATCATATGTGGATTTGATTAAATGGCTTTTAAATATCATTTTTTCCAGCTTAATGTTCTATAACACTTTGTAACATGATAAGTAGGATATATTTATGGAGAGGTATTAGGATAATATAGGGTTGGGAAATAGGGATCTATAAACCAAAGCAGAAAACCGAGACCCAAGGTGAAGTCAGTTTCTTATAAGTGTAATTATTTCACTGGGATTTTTTTCAACATGCTAATAAAGCAGACAATAGACTAGTCTAATACAACCTGAAGTTGAAAAACCTGCTCAAAGTTCTTTTTTGATTTCTCTTTCTTCAACTTTGTATTATAGTATAAATAATTCAAAAACATTTCAAATTTCCAAATTCAAACATGAACTACTTAGGAATTATGCCGCAATTGCTAAATGGCACTATAAAATAAAATGGTTGGGCTGTGGATATGAAAAACCTACACTCAAATACAGTTGTTCAAAGTTTTATGCATTAAATACTGAATTATGAGTTATCAGTCATTCTTAAAAGGTGCATTTTATTTGAAATACTAAAAGATATTCCATAAGAGACAGTAATCTGCACTTACTCAATGCTCCAATATATAGAAGCAGTAATGCTTATGCAGTGGAGACAAACTGCTGTTTTAAATTTACCAAGAGTTTCTTCTGTTGCTCAAAGCGGAATCTGGATGTTTAAATTATTGAAGCAGATGAAGTGGCAAATATGGTATTTATAAGTAGATTCTGAATTTTAGATTGGACATTGGAATTGTGCTGTGGAAATACTATCCCTGTATTCTGGTCAGGTCGGCTTGCGAGCGACAGTGACTCATGCAGACGTGAGGCAATCTTTAACAGTGATGAAGTCTAAATGAAGACAATTAAGACGGAGATGTGACGTCATTAAGAGCTCAATTAGAGCTGAAGGAGATTAATGTTTATTCATCCTTTCCCTGTCCACCCCCAACACATACACTCGCAAAAAGGGAGGCGGTGGGAATTTGACCTCAAGAACGAGGACAGAAGCTGGCCCTAAGCAAAATGATTCAACAAAACAGATGGTTCTAGAAGTGAAAAGACTGCTAGATGCTAAGACTACTTTATATGGAGCCCATTTTTAAGGTGTCCCTTCCTGCATTGTAGTTCTCATTGTTATAATCAAAATTTAGCCTAATTGTGTTACACACTACAGACTGGCATGAACTGTGCTGTGTAGGAATGGTGTATAATCACTCCCTTGTCCCTCTTGTGAGTCAAGAGGGAACAAAAAGAATCCTGGAATGACATTGCTTGAAGACATGGCAAGAGGAAACCAGTATCGATTTGTGGTATTAGAATAGCATTTCTTGAGAATCCTCAGAAATAACAAGAAAAGTAAATTTATGAAAAACACATATTTTCTGTGATCAAATAAGAATGGGGGCTTGGGGGTTGTCATTTGGTATTATGGAGAGAAACTGCTTTGTTAATTGAAACTGCTTAAGTTAATTTATATCAATAAGCATTCTTGCACTCCTAAATAGGTTATACTCCAAAGGTTTGCTTGGCTATTGAATGTTAGAAATCTGGATCGTTTTTCTCAAGGAGGGAATGATATGACAGCTGTATAGGATAGCTAGATGCTTCGAAAGCCTCTTTATCTTATTAATTCTTTTTTTTCTGTAACCCACAATGCTTGGGTAACATCTTTCATATGGACATAGTCTCCTGCTTCCGTACAAAGCCTGTTGACCCAACACAGATCTTAACACAGTGTTAATTGCAAACCAACTGCTCTTTTGAATTTAAACAATGCTTATTGACAGACAGAATAAGAAACACTTTTAACTCACTTCCATCATGACTTCGGTCTTCCCTCCCCCCTCTTTTTGTTTTTTTCCTCAACTTTGTAGAAAAATATTAAATTATGGTGAGTTGTCACTGGTACAGTTTTGTACACTCAGAGCGGCATCTACAGCTGACCCTGGTCTTCCTTGGCAATTCAAAAGAGCGGGGAGTTAGTGATGTAGCTGACTGGTCAAGCCAGTAGCCCTAATGAGGAAAAGCAGAAAGGCCACTCTTGGGACTCTCCCTGGGTCACAATGCAAGGTAGAAATGGAGAAAGCACAGGGGCAATGTTAGGCTGCAGCCATTGGAAGGTAATAAATGGAAAGGCACTAGAAAAAGTAAATTCCAGGCATTAGCTCAGATGCCAGAAAATTCTAAAAAAACTATTTTTGGCAGCATAGCTTGATCTAGTTCCCGCTTACCCAACAGACTTAGCTTTTCTCTTTCAGCAAGAAATATTTATCAGAACACTGTTCTTAATGATTGCTTTACACTTGTCTAGGTGAAAAATCTTCTTCCAACAATTTTAATTGATTGATCACACTTTTGTTCAACTGTAATTTCCACTTTTTTATTAGAAAACTTATTTTGCTTTTGGTGCACCAACCATATATACAGTCATTGACTTTGTCTTGTGCAATTTATTTTCTTCAGAAAACTAATACTGTACCTTATCTCTGTGATATTGATTATTTTAAAGTTCATTGAAATTAATGTTTCTAGAAACCCATGCCACACCTATTCTTTTTAAATAGAATCCTATGTTTTATGTGTAACTGTGTATGAAATATTGGAAAGATCATTTATCATTACTGACCACCTTGTGAATTCAAATATCCAAAATATAATAGAATAGGAGTCAATCAAGTCAAGGTTATTTTACTTAAACAAAATGTTCAGTTATACAAAGAGCACAGTATCCTGCTTAATCACATTAGCTACACAAGCATCTGGAGTATAAGTCTGCATATAGCAGTTCTCTTAGAATTCACATGTCATATTCACTCAATGAAATTTAAGAAAGTTACCCTAGATAAATAAAATATGCTTTGACTTAGTACTTTTTTTTAATGTTTATTTATTTTTGAGAGAGAGACAGACAGAAAGAAAAATAGAAAGAGTGAAAACACAAGCAGGGGAGGGGCAGAGAGAGAGGGAGACACATTATCTGAAGCAGGCTCCAGGCTCTGAGCTGTCAACACAGAGCTCTACACAGGCATTGAACCCACGAACCGTGAGATCATAACCTGAGCCAAAGTCGGATGCTTAACTGACCGAGCCATCCAGATGCCTCTTGACTTATTACTTTTAAATATTGACATTTAAAAAGTGTTTCCTTAAAAAAAGAAACCAATAAAATCAGACAAAAAAATTTAAGTCCATTTTTCTCTTTTGTTCTAAATTATTGTGCTATTTCTTTTTCTTTATAATATTTTTAATGTTTATTTATTTTTGAGAGAGAGACAGAGCATGAGCTGGGGAGGGGCAGAGAGAGAGGGAGACGCAGAATCGGAAGCAGGCTCCAGGCTGTCAACACAGAGTCTGACGCGGGGCTCGAACTCATGAATCCCCAGATCATGACCTGAGCTGAAGTCGGGTGCTTAACTGGCTGAGCCACCCAGGCACCACTAAGCCTAAACTATTTTCTATATTTCTAAGTGTATTAAATAACCCAGGAGCCCCTATTGCACTATTTCTGTCCAGAAGATGTTGCTACACATAGCAGGTAATTATAAATTTTGAAAATATGCCAACCTTGCTTTTATTTTTTTTTTCCATGCATGGTATGCTTCATAGTTACCTTATGTTCAATTTTCTGAAGGTTGACTTTTTTATCTCTCAGCAAACTTAAGTCTTATAGTTCAAAGTTCCAAATATCTTCCTGACAATTCTGGGTATAAAACCTCTTTGGTTGGAGAAATATGTTCTCATAATATTTGTGTTAAATTGACTGTGTATATGGTCTTTTTATTCCTGAGGCTGAACTGGGTCAATAAGTTTTGAATTCTTTGCTGCACAACGGGATCAAGACATAATTCTATAATATATTAATTAAATTAAATTAGAGTACATGTAAAATATGGTTCAATAAGAAAGCTTTTCTTTGGATTTAGGATATGTGTCTAATGTGTGTTATTTGCGATAGTCTTACATATTCAAATTTTATAATACTTGGCCCTGGGTCAAATTCAATCATAATGAATTTATAGCTTCTTCTGTTTTTAAAGAGATTTAAGAACTGATTAGATTTGAAGGGAAAAAAGTGATTAGATTTGATCAATCACTGTGGTTTTTAAAACATTTTTTCTCTGATGCTTTATTATTTTTACACAAAAGCTATTTCCTAACTTTTCCCCTATTGCTGTCAGCCTGGTTTTGTTCAGCAATAGGACATGTTTAAAAAAAAAAAAAAATCTCACTGAAGGTAAGATTAGTCTCTGGCATAAAAGTGAATATGTAACAAATTTCTGGCCAATGACACAGAAATGGTAGTCTTCTGGGAAACCTCTGGGACAGACTTTTTGTGTTTTCTTTAATAAAAGAGACATCTTGATTGCATGCAGCTGTCTGTTATTATGAAGAAAAGGCCAGGAGTGAACCTGTTAACCCAGCAATCACCCACCTTGAGACTTCCTAATAAGTGAACAATCAACACCCTATGATTTAAGCCAGTGTCACGTAAGTCTATGATCAATTATCAAAAGCAACTCTCCTAGACAAATAGATTCCACCCTATGATTTAAGCCAGTGTCACGTAAGTCTATGATCAATTATCAAAAGCAACTCTCCTAGACAAATAGATTCATAGATGTAGCTTGATCTCATCTACAAATAGCTGTAGCTTCAACTCTGACAGTTTGTACAATTTAAAGAGAAATAAAAATGGGAGCGAATGGAATAGGTGTTTTTCCAAACCAAAGAGAGAGCTCTGTGAAAAATAAATATGCCATAAGGGTGCAATGAATATTAGGTGCCTTTATCATTCTATCTGATTTTCATACTGTGATAATCCTAGCCTAGGGCAATTTCATTGGCTGTCCAGTGAGAAGTTGGGAAGTCAGTATGATTTGGCTGAAGGAAGATGGAATGAAAGCCAAGACATCAGAAAAATGGTACTGGTTCTAATCTGATTTTTCAGGAGTAACTAATGGACTTTAAGCAACATTATAAACACAAGACAGTCATATTAGTCAACACAAAAGATGTATTCTGAACGTGCATTAAAATAAACTTTATATTCAAATTAGCAACTCCTTGTTCAGATGAATTATAGGTATTAAATCACATATAGTCAGGGTCAGCACCGAGAAAGCCATTCTTTGCTTTTAAATTGAGGGCTTCATTAAATTTCAGGCCACTGGAGTATGGCAGAGCAGAAACCCATACAGAAGGAGTAAAAGCTGAGCAGAAAACCCATATTGCATGAGTACATTCATAGTTTATTTAGGCAGAATCTTTGTGTAAACAACAACAAATAAGCGATGATTCACAATGTCCTTTGCCCTCCTTTGTTGAGGTTCAGCAACCATTCCCCTGTGACCAAGTGGGTGGTACTAGACCTTGAAGAAAATATCTCTGCTTCTTTTCACCTGTGATACTCATAAACTTTTTTCTTTTAATCCCTTTAATATTTTTAAAGCAATAATTTTGTCTTTCTATCCACTATGCCTGCCACGTGGTACTTAATTGATGATGGATGCTTAATAAATCTTTCCTGATATACCAACAAATTCCCAACCTCATTAGAAAAAAATACAAATAAAAAATGAGATACAATGCTTTAATCTATCAAAATAGCATTTTTTTTTTTTAAAGATGCTGCTTGGTATTGGAGAGATACAATGAAATCGGCCGTTTTTATCCATTGCTGGAAGGGGAATAAATTGGCACAAGCATATACTAGTTATACAAGTTTCCTCATCCGTAAAATAAGGAAATGAATACTTAATTCACAGATAGGGATTAAATGAAATAATAAAAGGAAGTAGACAGTACAATAGTTTGTATGTAGTGACAAGTCCCAGTAGCTGACAAAAAAAAGAAAAAAAAAAGACAAGCAATAATTGGACACCTGTTTGTATTTCTTATCGATTTTGTGTTGCCTTCTTGACCATAAATTCCATAAGGCTGGATGCCATAGTCATCATATTTACTTTTGTATCCTGTCACTTTACGCACTGGTGGCCATATTGTCATTCAGTTACTATGTGTTAAATTCATACGGTTTATTTAGCTCCCTTAACTACTAAGAGAAATTTCATGTGCAAAAGCATACTGGCTATCAGTGGAGCAATAGAATGCATTTTACATTCTATGAATGATCATGTATGTGAAGGAGTGTGACACAGGAGGAAAGCACAGGCTCTGATTTTGGGAGAAATGCATCCAAGCTCCAACTGGCTATCTGCCATGGACAAGTTATTCCACTTTCATGAACTTCCATTTATATTTATGTGCCTCTGCAGTGAAGAAGTTCCATCTCAGGGAGTTTCTGTTGTCTTCAATGGGAACACATTTAAAGGTGTTGTGCACTTCACATGATCACAGATTTATAACTATTTCACCTAAATACAGAATTTCAGATTTTTAGGAAACATTCTAGACAAGCTCCTTACCCAGGCTCAAAACCGGTAAGATTGTAAGATTCCTGCCACCTACATTGTGCCCTTTAGGTACCATACTCTTCGTGAGATTCTTTTTCCCTTTTGTGATTACAGTGCCTGAACATTCCATGTTGCCTGTTTTTCGCAGGAACGCTATAGTTTATGCCAGGGAGTGAGGAGGAGGAACAGAATAGGCAGAAGCCGATGAAAGAGATGAATGTGTCTGGTGGCGAGTTTGGTTGACACTGGGAGGGTTGGAGGGCTCCCTCTTCTCATTATAGCAAGCAGATACTGTCTGTTTCATTCGTGTCCAGTCTGTCAGGGAAACAAGTAGGAAAGCCTTTGTGCAGTTGTATTTGTGGTTTTAAAGTAAAATTCGAAAGAAATAGGAAGCAACACAGGGGAAACATCCTGGGGGTAATTTGCCTCAAAGTTCCCATGTATCAGAATATACATGAAAAAGTTTAATTTTTACGATTATGAGTTACTTAATGTTATTAATTTTTTATTATGATTATGATTACTAAATGTTATTATCCTTAATATCATTCTATTGTCTGTGTATAAGAGTGTTTATAAATGTAGCAAAGTGTGATCCACGCTCTCATGGATTCTGGTGTTTACATAACACCTTTTACCTAATGTTCAAATGTGTTACCTGCTTAATCCTCACAATTTCACCACGGAGTCAGGATGTGAAGATAGAAAATTTAAGCAAATAATAATATCAGATCATTACCGAGCACTTCCTACATGTCAAACACTATATTATGTGGTTTACATTTACTAATCTATTGAATTGTCATAGCAACCTTGTGAAGCAGAACTATTAGCCCATTTTATAGATAGGAAAACAGAGGCTGGGAGAATTTAAGTTATTTCGCCCAACATTACACAACCATCATGTTGTGAATGCAACATTTTGGCTCAGGAAAATAAAATTATTTATGAAATGTTAAGTCAATGATAATATTTAATCTAGAAATAAATATATTAGTTTTTATTCAGATCTCTTTATCCAGATTGCAAGTAGACGTGATGTGAATTTTCAGTTACTTTTTCTAAGCAGGAAACTTTCAGTTACTTTTTCTAAGCAAGATCCAAAATGAAGAGCGTTAAGTGTAATGATACTTTCATTCCATGGAAGAAAGAACAGAAGCCAGAGTTGTCAATCTCTCTTGTATTATTCCAACAGCTTTTGTGGTTTCATATGGCAGTTTCTGTGGGCTGCATTATTAAGTATGAGTTGACTCTTCTGATTTCATGTCTCTATGGACTTTTTAACGTTTATTTTATTTTTGAGACAGAGAGAGACAGAGCATGAACGGGGGAGGGTCAGAGAGAGGGAGACACAGAATCTGAAACAGGCTCCAGGCTCTGAGCGGTCAGCACAGAGCCCGACACGGGGCTCGAACTCACAGACCTCGAGATCATGACCTGAGCCGAAGTCGGCCGCTTAACCGACTGAGCCACCCAGGCGCCCCTAGAGTTTTTAATATTTCTTATTTTCTGACAATTTTTTTTTCTAAATAGGGTAATTTGAATTCAGCATTGTGGTGATTGTTTATAGAATTTAGTTTAGCTGTAGATAATGGAAATGTCTTTCATAAAAAGTATCATTTTATTAAGCTGAAGGTGGGCTTTGTTCCCTTGATAACTTTTTGACATTGAGACTGCCAAAAGAAGATGGATTTGTATTTTAAATGCTTTGAAGTTGGGACAATTTAAATGAGGGAAATTTCAAATGTCGCATGGAGACACAGCAAATTCTTTCATTGCCTGAAGCAGATAAAGAAAAAAAAGTCTGACTCATTTGCGTTCTTTTTTTAAAGCTGTTTTAAAATTGTAATGATGAGGTGTTTATATGTGTCAGGAGCTTCAAGGCTTAGTGGCATGATTAACTGAAAACCAAAAACATTAATGCTGTTTGGTAATACCAACATTTTCATTGGGTTTTAACTGTTTGAATAATGCTAAAAGTTGGAATTTTAGAAGGTGTCCTTGGAAGGATACTTTATTTGGCAGAATCATCCCTAGGGAGGTACACATATTAAAAAAAAATCTTGTTTCTCATATTTCCTTCCCAACATTTTATGCAGGTGAAATCAGATAAAAAGCAACATTCATAAAACACTTGAATAAAGAAAAATATCATAAGATATAGCCTGAAGGAGGATATAAAGACAAGGATAGGGCCATTTCTTCCCTATTTCCATTTCTAGGCCAGGTAATATCCAACTCTTTTTGACTCCAACCCACAATAAGAAATACATATTACATTGTGATCTGGCACACATACCCAAACGAACTCCTGAAATAAAAGTGGCATGATGTATTACATGTGATGTACTCTATTTGTTATTCTTTTCCTGCTATATTTCACCACATTTCATTTTATTTGAAACAAAAGACTGGCCATTAGCATTAACGGAACTTTAGAATCCACTACTGAAATTTTTGAAGGTTTGGAGACAAAGTGAACTTCCTGTAGTTCTTTATGCCCAGCCTCTGTCGTTGCTAACCATCTTTCTAGCTGTGAGAAAGCCAGAGCTCCAATCTTGGATCATTCGACAATTGTATTCTCAGATGATCTGTTTTATAAAACACTTAACATTTCTGTGCAGTTAAAAATATAAATTGTGCCATGACCTGATTTTAATGGAAACAAGTTTATTATGCCCTTTCATGTGCATTTAAATTGAATACATTTTAAACATTTTAAACAAGGAATTGATTCAGGTATGCTTTGCTGAGAAACACGACTATTTCCAGGCAGTTATAAAGTATGTCAAGCTCTGTTTGTTGAGGGCACAAATTCTTTTTAAAGAGGAAGGTAATTTTATTTTAGTTTTCGAAAATATATATATGCTACAGCTTTGCCTTTGAATGCACCGCTTGTTACATTTATTGAGGAAGGGGATTGAACTGTTATCTCTCACTACAACCTTTTCATTTCTTAAGAAATCACTTCTTTCCTAAAGATCAGCTACAGTGTTACATTAGCTGAACTTGGGTGGAGTCTGGATACCGTAACAGTTTGCAGAACAGCTCCCCATGCACAGATCTGTTACCTGCAACTAAATGCAGCCTGATGTTGATCTGTCCTCCACCTGAATTCTCAAATGTCTTAGTCCTTCCTTGGACCCCTTCCCACAACACACGCATTCACACCCACACACTCACTCACTCACTGACTCGTTCACTCCTCGTCCAGATGCTACTATGACCTGTAGTCGGCCTGTTTCAACCATTCTTGATCTCTCTCTCTCTCTCATTTTGGTCTCTATCATCTATGCCTATCTCCAACCCATGGCACTGCCTTTTACTCTTAGAATTCACCGTTTGCATCTGGCTTTGTCCTTCCCGTAATCATTCTATTTTCACAGAGGGCTCTAGATCTGAGTTTTTGTTTATTGACTTCCGCCATTGGACAGAGCCTGGTTGAGTTACAAGGTTTGTAGCTTGCTGCAGCCATCTTTTCCTTACTCATTTGTATATTTCCCTGTATTTTAAAAATGTACCCAGACGAGTATTGGCCTGGCTTATGTGCCATCTCACTTTCTCCCTTATGTCTTCTCCCATTTGCAATTCCTCTTTATGAACTGTCCACTACCTATATTACTCTTTGGCAACTGGCCATAAAGTAAGTTTCCAGAAAACAAATCACAGTTTTCCTTTGAGTTGTATTTAGTATAAACAGACATATTCCTCTGGAGAAAATCTAAACTGAAGAACTTGGTTCATCATCTTCCCCATTATATACTGGGAAATATTGTTTACAATTGTTTTCATCAGAGAGATTTTTTTTCTTTTTTCATTTTTTTTACATTCATTTATTTATTGAGAGAGAGAGAGAGAGAGAGAGAGAGAGAGCGAGCGAACAGGGTAGGGGCAGAGAGAGAAAGAGAGAATTCCAAGCAGGCTCCTCACTGTCAGCGCACAGCCTGATCTGGGGCTCAAACTCAGGAGTGTGAGATCATGATCTGATCCAAAATCAAGAGTGGGATGCTTGGGGCACCTGGGTGGCTCAGTCAGTTGAGCGTCCGACTTCGGCTCAGGTCATGAACTCATGGCTCGCGACTTGGAGCCCCGTGTTGCACTCTGTGCCGACAACTCAGAACCTGGAGCCTGCTTCAGATTCTGGGTCTCTCTCTCTCTTTGCCCCTCCCTTGCTGGCACTCTGTCTGTCTCTCTCTCAAAAATAAATAAATATAAAAAACTGAAATAAAAAATAAAAAGTGGGAAGCCTAACCAACGGAGTCACCCAGACACCCCAAAGAGACATTTTTCTATATCTATACCCTGATCTCTCAGACATGTCAGACTCCATCCTCTTGGTTGATGTTTCCAGTATTTTAGGTGATAGTAGCAAATGTTGCCTTGAGGTGATGCATTCTTTCTGTTTTGATAATGTTTACTTATTTTTGAGAGACAGAGACAGAGCACAAGTGGGAGAGAGGCAGACAGAGAGGGAGACACAGAATCCAAAGCAGGCTCCAGGCTCTGAGCTGTCAGCACAGAGCCCAACGCGAGGGTAGAACTCATGAACCGCAAGATCACGACCTGAGCCGAAGTCGGACGCTTAACCGACAGAGCCACCCAGGCACCCTGAGGTGATGCATTCTAAACACATTTTTATCGATACTGGACAGGTCTCTTAATGTTAAATATGTGATTAATAATACAAAAGAAAGTAATACAAATTGACCAGTTCTACAGTTCTATTAATACATGGGATTTACTTAAAATAAGCAGTATGCCATGCTGAGAACTTCCAATGTATATCAACTTTGTTCACTACTCGCTTTCTAGTGCCCAGAATAAAGCCTGGACTTAGAAGTTTCGTAATATATTTGTAAAATTTTAAAAAGAATAAATGTTCATGTCCTCAATTCAAATGCCAAAAGTAAAATAGACTTAAAGAGAATTGTATTTGCCAGTGTAGGTAGGGGAATTCTTAATCTTCTTTTGTACATTAAACTATCATGCTCTCAAGGAAAAAAAAAAAGGAAGCAAATAATTCAGCAGAATAATGTAATATGTGCTAAGTAATGCTAAAGCTTCCCTTATTTCAGTTTAGTTTTCCTTAGAGTTTTTAAGTGTTACAAAAGATACTGATATTAATTGTTCTAAAGCGAAGCTTCATTTTTCTTCCAGATATGCAGGATGCTTCCATGAAGGCAAATTGGAACACTTGAAAAATATTTATGCTAATCAGTACCTGCTTTAGTACACATTCGGCCCTGTTAGCCTCTTTGATTTAGGCGTCTGCTGGTGAGGAAAGGAGACTGCCGCTCCACCTCAACCCTCCCTCTCTACTACTTTGCGTGCCTGCCAGATTGTATCTATATCCATGGGGTATCTCACAGTCACTCTCTTTCCCACCTTTGAGGAAGAGGGCCAACCATTCCTTTCTCTGTCTGCCTTCTTCCATCAGGGGTCACTCTGGTAGAGCAACAGTCACAGTGTGAGAATTAACACAGGGAAAACAGTTCGTAAGAGTATGAAGCAATGAGTTCATGGCTCCAAGGACAGGCTAGATCCTTCCAGTTGAGTACTCTGCCGGCTCCCCTGAGAATCTTCTCTCAGTCTCTCCTTCATCCTTAGTGCCATACCACCAGACGCTGGGTCAGGTAGCATCTCTGCAGGTTAAAGAAGCCGCATTCTTTGGAAACAGCACTTGGGTTGAATGTATTTTCTTCAGTGTCGGCCTGCAAGTGGCCTGAGCACGCACTCATGACTGAGAACCTCATGGAAACGCTTGTGAGGAAAGGAAATTGTAAAGCTGTTTCCACTGAGAGACTCTGCGGGCAAACTTCTGGACGAACTCCAGTCATTACACATTTGGAAAGGGTTTCACACAAAGGTATTTTGTGCATGAATGGTCTAGAGGAATAGGTTTCTGGACCAACTGGTGTGTAGCTAATTTTAAAAAGTCAGTTTACCATAACAATTATTTTATGGGCTGCAGAGCAGATCTCATTAAAGAAGGAAGGGAATCGTAAATTAGAGGAGAAGCAAACACATTAATATGCCTAATGCTGCCTCTCTTAACATGAACATTACAAATAGGATTAAGATACAACTTTGTTTTCTTTTTCTTTTCTCTTTATTTAAAAAAGAAAAAGGACTGTTCAGTGAAGATTTTCAAATATGGTGTCTCTCAATTTCTTTCTTTGGTTTCTCAGAAACATTTAAAGAATACCTATTAGTTTGTCCAAAAACTTCTCCAAAGGTATCCTAATTATTTTGTTAGTTTACGCAATTTATCGGAGGCATTTTGTTTTATAGAAATATTTTGAAAATCCTTATATTAGTATTTTATTTCTCCAGTGGCCACCTACTTTCTTCTGTAATCTGTTTTGGAATTAAAACGAGTTGCTTAAGGCTGCTCTTGATAGCTATTAGAGAAAATAAAATATGTATGCCCCATTATGTCTTTCACTGAAAAAAGCTCAATATTTTCAGTCTCATTTATTTGATTTATTTAAATACACAGACTTTTGTGCGGACTTTCTTGGAGTGAGGTGTTTAAAACACCCATTTTCCACTTTTGTTTGTTCCTCTCTCCTCTCACAAACTTTCCCCAAACATTAATGTATATTTTTAGATTTAAAAAAATTAATATTTAGGAAAAGATTGTAAGCATTTTTGCAATATATGCAAGGTGCTGAACGCTTTTGAGATACATTCCCCAAGTTTTAGAGGTAGTTCTAAGGTCCCTTCTTGTAAATCTTATCATTAAATCTCTTTTATGTGTTCATTAATCCCATAAATATTAATTGAATATTTACTGCAACAGATGCAGTGATGGGTTCGGATTTGGAGGAGCCTAAGTGTGTATAATTTTGGAGTCTGTCTTTAATAAAGGCTATAGAATGAACCATTCACAAAGTGGCAAATGTTTAACAAAAACATATGAACTTGTGAATGCATTGCTTGGGGCCCTCCCAGGGCCATGAATGTACCTAAGGAAGGAATGGACCCTCAAGCCCAAGGGCTTCGTTATCTTCACAGGAAATATGGCTCTAGTTTTAAACACAATAACTTGTGCTGGCAGTAAAGAGATGAAGAAGATATTTAGGACCACATTCATGAAATTCAGAGTCTAGAGGGAAAGAGTGACTTTAAATAAACCTCATATCCAATCAGTGTTTCTGCTCCTGTTTTGCTGGGGGTGATCTGGCTACTTTTCAGGCTCTCCCACCTGGTTCTAGGCACCAAGGCTTCAGATACCCAGCTCAGTGCATTTAAATTTTCCTACTTTTCCCATCGCATCACATTCTCTTTGCTGCAACTTTAGTCTTAGTTAAAACCGAGCTTCATCAGTATCATCTCTTTTCTTCTGGGCAACTCATTATTCTATTGCCTGTTGAAAACTCTTGAGGAACAGAGCTGTGAGCATTCTTCCAACTCCATGTCTGTTTTGAATAATTATTTATAAGTAGTGATTCCCAAGTCACACCAAGTAAGGAGACATATTTTTTATAATCATAAATCGGTATTTTTGTGACTCTTTCCTCAACTCCTCTGGAATTCTTGACATTGTCAGATTCTTCCGAAGAGATCTGAGTATCTTCCAGAGTGGGTAACAGAAGTGCTCTCCAGCCTAATCTCTTGGTTCCCGTGATAGCTTCACTCACACGCTGATTTGCTGTGATTGTATCTACAGTCTTTGACATTGTCGAAGGCCACTCCCCAAGGTGCCCTCATTATTGTGATACCTGAAAATGTCTACACTAAGGCTATAACGCTCAAGGTCAAAGGAGCTAAGTTCTGAACCCAAGAAAATGTAGAGTTTTGAGAAAACAACTGGAACTTCTTCCAGTACTGGAGGTTTAGAACCTCATGTCCTCATGTCATGGTTAGGCAATGTCCCAGGTCTGCAGCGGGGCAAACAAGAAAACAAATATCTCCACCACCACTAAATCTGTTTATTCCCAACATCTTTTTTTTTTTTTTTAATTTAAAGTTTATGTTGAGAGAGAGCGTGGGCAGAGAAAGTTATGTTGAGAGAGAGCGTGGGAGGGGCAGAGAAAGAGGGAGAGAGAATCCCAAGCAGGCCCCGCACTCTCAGCGCAGAGCCCACTGTAGGGCTTGATCTATGACCTGAGCTGAAATCAAGAGTTGGACACTTAACCGACTGAACCCCCAAGGTGCCCCTTTCCCAAATTTTTAAAGAAAGTGTGCAAGCATACAGAAAAGGTGAAATAATTTTTAGTGAACTTCTGTGTAATGACTACCTTGACGCCACTACTGTTTTACTATATTTGCTTAACCACATCTCTATCCATCTATCCATCACCATCCTATTCTTTGATGCATTCCAAAATGTACTTTCCTCTAAATACTTCAGTACATGTATCACTAAAACTAGAATTAGTGTGAATGCTTTTGGAGGTGACAGGTGTTAAAACAGCAGTTCTTCTCTTCTACTTCTTATGCAATAAAAGTCTTGTATGGTTATCACTTTATCTGCACCCTTCCCAGGAAAATTTTGCTGTTACCTTTTGTTTTAGGCTTTCACCATTATTTTCAAATTCAGATTGCTCTCTGCAACTTGTTAAAAGGTCTGATAACCTTACTCATTGTCTATTTCTTTATGTCAACTTCTGCTGTCCTTATGGGCAACTCTTATATCAATTAGCAACCCATTCCCCTGGCTGCAACTCAGAACTTGTTATCACCTAGAAACAATCAACTTGTGAGATTATTGGTAGGCAACACTCTATGGCATTTCTACACATCATCTTGGCTTATCTTGCCAAACATTTCTGAATAGCATATAGTCTTGGCAGCCAGAGATAGCCTATACCCCTGCATTTGTTTCCTGACTAATATGCTTCCCCCCAACATTCCATTGTAGTAAATTCTTCCTCTACGCAGAGGAAATTTGTTTACATTGTAGGGTAATAATACAATGATTTACGTGGGGCAAAGGTTGGAGAGTGTTGCTAGAAACTCCCTTTTAGATTTGGTGTTTCCCACCTGGGTGCTCCTCAGGTCACATAGCAGTTCCTTTAACCTCTGCCTGACCTAGCATCCTACTAAATTACCTTTCACTGTGTCATCCACCCCTGCCTTCTCTTCCCTTCTTTTCATTCACTTGACTCACATCTCTACAGATTCTATAGCTATTATCTTAAAATTCTTTTAATACCTGTTCAATCCTATGAACATCCTATCCAATTCCACAAGTTAATGTCTCTACTCTTGCACTTGAACTTTTGAACTCTGCTAGTAAGAGGAGGGAAGATGGTAGTGACATCTTTAAATATTTCAAGAATATGATGGCTTTAGCTAGGTCACTAATCCTAGCAGCAAATTTTATCTTAAGCTTTCATTTCTTTTATTTGCCACTCCCCACATAATGTAGAGAATCCATCAGTGTTTCCTCATGACTTCAATATGAAATCCAGACTTCTGAGAATGGCTAACTTTCTGCATGAGCTGGTTCCAGAAAAGAAGTCTAGTCAAACTTCCACAACCAATAACTTTCAGGTCATTGAGTAGCCTCTCCTGTCCCGAGGCTTTGCAAATGCTGTTCTCTCTCTGGGTTACGCTTTTTGTCTCTTTCTACCCAGTGGAATTTTACTGACGCTTGTAAACTTGGTTCAGCTATCACCAACTCTTCTGACTCTTCAGAAGGAAGGAAAATTTTATTAGAAAAAACATGGCTTTGTAAATAGACTTGCCTAGATACAGTTCTTTACTGAGTTTGAACCTGCTACTTAACATCTGTAAATCTTGTTTTCCCGGAAAATGAACATAGTTAGTCTCTTTACGTTTGTTGCGCTGGACAAGTAAGAGTTAAGTTATATTATACAGATAATGGATGTGCTATTCACAATGCCACAACATAATTTAACTTTGGCCTTTTGACATCAGATCACAAGACAGTTTTCTTTTGCCCTTGCGCTGAGTATATTCTTAACTATCCACACAGTTAACAGCTGGATGATGAACACTGACTCTCTATACAAAATGTGGTTTAATGTGAAAATGAAACATATTTATTTTGAAATGCTGGGGCACCTGGGTGGGTAGCTCAGTCGGTTGAGTGTCTGACTTCAGCTCAGGTCATGATCTCACGGTTCATGAGTTTGAGCCCCGCATCAGGCTCCCTGCTGTCAGTATGGAGTCTGCTTCAGTTCCTTTCCTCCCCCTTTTCTCAATGCCCCTTCCCGGCTCACATTCTCTCTTTCTCTCAAAAATAAACATTAAAAAAAAGAAATATAATATTCTTGAAATAGGTGTCATTTGACAAATTTATTTTGGAGTTCAGTGCCTTAAAACTGTTTTCATCTCTTTAAAAATTGGCATATTTTTCTCCATTATGTAAAATAAATTATGTAATTCTGGAGTGTCAAAACACTCAAAACTTAGAGCCCAAGTTAGTATAATAATGGTAACTATATTCCTTTTACAGACACCTTTTTAATTTTTTCTTTTCATTTCCCTGATTTTTCTCTCTTTTAATAACCTTTTATTTTGATCCTCAACATTTTTAAAAATAGATATTCACAGGGAAACAAAAAGGAAATAGCTAATTCTATTTTGAAAGCACAGTACATACCTTCAAGCAATTTGTTATTCAAAATGCTCAAAATCAGCTTGCATTAAAAAGGAGTAGAATAAAAACACCGAACTTGAAAACAAAATTTTATAAAATAAAGGGTGACTTTTATGAAAGGACCTATTATTTAAAATTCTACTAATTACAACAAAATGTGTGCTGCATTATTTAAAATATGCTTTCAAATAAATCATTTTATTTCAGCTTTAAAATACCTTCCTTAGGCTATTTGCCCTGCTATAACCCAAATATCATAGATTGCGTGGATTAAGCAACTAACATTTATTTATCACAGTTCTGGAGGCTGGGAAATTCAAGATTCAGCTGCCAGCTGATTTGTCATCTAGTGGGAACGTGCTTCCTTGCTCATTGACAACTGTCCTATCACTGTGTTCTCATTGGCGGAAGAAGTAAAGGACCTCTCTGGGATCTTATAAGGACACTATTCACCTCCCAAAGGCCCCGCCTCCAAATACCATCACACTAGGGATTGGCTTTCAACATATGAATTTTGGGAGGGACAAAAACATTCAGTCTATAGCAACATTCCTGTGAAAGAAGAACAGAACACCCACCCAGTGGTCCCTAGTAGATTTCACCAGAAACTTCAAAATCCTAAGCCTCTTCATGATATGACCACTGAACATTTGAGTAAACATAAAATAGTAGTGAATTACTTGGCCACTGGACTGGCTTGAAATCCTTACTTAGCAATTTGTTACCTACCTAGGGAGTTTTGGAAAGTTGCTTAACTACAAATGCCTTTGTCTCTCTACTGGTAAAATGAGGATAATATAATGCCTACTGAATAGTGCTGTTATAAAAATCCAATAAATAAATAATAACATACCAGGTGGAAAAAAAACACAACAACTTAGAAGAATGTCTGGAATGTAATAACCATTCAATAAGATTATTTTTACTATACATTCTGAAATAAAACCTATTCAATTGCCTATGTCAGACAAGGGCATGAAAAGGGAAAAGGTATTTAATTGTACCTCTTCTAGAATAATGCTGGAGGCAGAGAGGCTGATAGGGAGGCTCCCACTGTAAGGAAGTATAGATTATTACAAAACATTTGCTTTGAGGAGGATAAGTAAATAATAAATATATATGTGTTTTATGAAATAGTAAAATAATGGCAATTTTCTGGGCCTTTTATGAAAATCTATATAGGTTTGCTTTCAGGACTCTATAAGAGGGGTGCCTGGGTGGCTCTGTCAGTTAAGCATCCGACTTCAGTTCAGGTCATGATTTTGCAGTTTTTGAGTTTGAGCCCCGTGTCAGGCTCTGTGCTGACAGTTTCGAGACTGGCGCCTGCTTTGGATTCTGTGTCTCCCTCTCTCTCTGCCGCTCCCATGCTCACACTCTGTCTCTCTCTCTCTCTCTCTCTCTCTCTCTCAAAAATAAACATTAAAAAAAAAAGACTATAAGAAATGCCATCAATATCACACAATGCCATATATCAACACATGTGAGTACAATGTGAATATCAACAATCCAATTATTGTTATTTTGAAACATTTTTATTTTAAGGTATCTTGAATGTGGAATACAATCTGAATCTAGATTATAGGAGTGAGAAGGTAAGAGTGAATATGATAAAGATGATGTAAAAAATATATGTGATTTAGTGAAAACTCTGGCATAATAGAGAGAATTTAGCATAGGGGCAAAGTGACCCCTGAAAATTCTATATCGATTCAAAAATATTTTTCGTTGAAATAAATCTTTGGAGTGTTCCAGTGATTGACTCCTTGACATCTCAACTATGAGATACAATAAGGTATGATATTTGCAGTACAGAAGTCAAGGGGAAAGAGAACTTAACATTGATTAATTATTTTTCCCAAGAAATTGGGACATATGGATTATATTTTTAAAAGAAGTCAAATAGAAAATATGTGGATTGGAAATTTAGCCTATTATGAACTAACTTTATATGTAATAAGCCCCCCAAATTGACGTTTGCAGTGTAAATTTTATTCTTTGCTATTTGGCGGTTGTGATTTATTATTTTATGTAATTGTAATTATACTGAGATTAAAAACCACAACTTATCCTGGAATGTCTATTCAGCAGTCCATGCCCAGCATTACTACAGCCAAACCCTCTACTGGAAGTCTTGCTGTAAAGCAAGAAGACCATCTTGTAGCCAGAAAACCTGAGGTCAAACCCTATGTCAATTTTTTAAAATTTTTTAACGTTTATTTATTTTTGAGAGTCAGAGAGAGCATGACTGGGAGAGGAGTAGAGAGAAAGGGGGACAGAGGACCCAAAGCGGGATCTGTACTGAGGGCAGCGAGATGAATGTGGGGCTCAAACCCACAAACCTGTGAGACCGTGACCTGAGCAGAAGTCAGAGGCTCAACTGACTGAGCCACCCAGATGCTCCCCTATGTCAAACCTTTTACATAATGTCACCTTGGACAAATCACTGATTTCTCAGAGCCTCTCTGTGTCCCTATTTGTGTAATGGGAATTACGATCCATGTCCCACAGGTCTGCTGTAATTGAAGCTCATTGTACAGAATAGAGCTCAATAGATGTTTACAGATATGTATTACACAGTTGAGCCATTTCTGTACAGTGGGAACAGGAGGAACTTAAGTCCATTAAACCCGTGGTCTCAGGAAAATGAATAAACTACTCTAAACGTCAGACCTGTAAAAGCAGAGATATTCATAGTTACATAGAAAAAGTATTGTAAGTACACAAGATGATGTGTGTAAACTGCCTAACATAGCTCTCGACATAGGGTGGGCTCCCCATAGATGGAGCTATACTTCTTATCAAATTACCTGATAGAGACTCTTCTAAGAGCTTGCTCAAGCATGGTTTTAAAAGTGAATTTAAATAAATATTTAAGCATTTAGTTTCACTTTTAAAAAATCATAGGTATGTATGAAATTTAATATACCAGAGTATAAACATTCGTTTGTTTTTCCTGCTTCGGAAGAGCAATTTTTTCCCTTCTTTAAGGAAGGGGAAGGGGACATTTGTCATTGTGTTCTTGGGAGGGGACTTCTCTGAGTCTGGAGATGGTATAAACAAGTGTTTGTGATACCCTAGTAGTAACGACATTAGTAATGATAATCACAAAATAAATAAAAACTAACAACATATAAATGCTGTTCTAAGCATTTTGCAGGTATTATCTACTTTAATCTTCTCAACAACTTTATTTTAGCAACATTTATTGTCCTCATTTTACTTTATTGTTTTACATGTTTGTTTATTTATTTTTGAGAGAGAGAGCATGTGTGTGCAAAGTGGAGAGGGACCGAGAGGGAGAGAGAATTCTCAGCAGGCTGCACACTGTCAGTGCAAAGCCTGACCTGGGGCTTGACCCCATGAACCGTAAGATCATGATCTAAGCCGAAATCAAGAGCCAATCATTTAACCAACTGAGCCACCCAGAAGTGCCTTATTGTCCTCGTTTTAAAGATGAGGATTTTTAAGAACAGAGAGGTGAAGTAACTTGTTTGAGATCACACAGTAAGGCAGTTATCTGATCCTAGTGTGAAAGGTGGGGGTTAGAAGGAAAGAGTAATAGAATTCTTCTACGGAATTCTATTACTGAGAAAGAGGAGAACTGGGGTCTGATAGATGTGATTTGTTGTTCTATTTGAAAAGAAAACTCAGTGTTTTACTTTTTGTACTGTCATCACAATCGCCAGCCATCTTCAATTCTCTTTTCTTCAGACTCCAACTGGGATCTAGACCTCATGATTTTTGCCTATGTTCTACACCATGTTCAAGCAAAGCCATTCAACCAGGAGACATTACATATTTCCTCTATAAAAATAATTCTAAAATATAAATCTTCACCGTAGTGTTCTTACCTTCACTGAAGCCCACCACACTTTCATCCCTAGTCATCTATGTTTCAGATCAGAAGGGCACTGCTGTCTCTCCACCTGTTGAGAGAAAAATCCTGAGTCATGCTTAATTTTTCTCTTTTCCTCACACCCACCCCCAAGGCCGGTCACCACTATCTGCAAATTATAATTTACATCCAACCATTTTTGGCATCTTCATTGCTATACCAATAATGTTGTAACGCTGGATGCAGTGGTCTCCTCACTGGGTCCCGTATCCTCTCTTGGATATTCATAATCTCTTCTCCACAGTACAGTCAGACCATCGTCTTAGGGCAGCTATCAGACCATATTGCACTGGGACAAAATTAAAAGTCATTACCTGGTCTATAAGTAAGGAAGGTATGTGTCTCAGGTTGTCTGGGAGAGTCCTCATTTATATGGGTTGTCCTAAATTGCTCTAGCCTTCTGTTCTCAATGATCTCTTTTTATCTTTTCTTTCTTTCTTTCTTTCTTTCTTTCTTTCTTTCTTTCTTTCTTGTTGACAGTGTCCTTTCCACTCCAAAAATTGACACAGTTAAAGCAATAAATTATGTAGCCTCTCTAACTATAAAGCTCTAAATGTCTTGGACCTTGCTTACCTTTCTGTCCTTATCTCCTATACACCTGGCCTCCTGCCTCCAGCCTTTGTTCACTCTTCTCTAGCAATACAAACTGTCATTATGCCCCCAAGGTAGTTCCTGCCTCAAGATCTTTTAATTGTTGTTTCCTCTGTATGCAGTGCCTTGCCCCAGCTACTTATGGTGGTTGATTCTTTCTCCTCATTCAGGCCTGAGATCAAATAAAACCTACAGAAATGCTATTCTTCAATACTTTAGCTAGATTGTGTCTTCCTTTTGTTTATATTATATTTTTAGTAACACTTGGTCACAATCATATTACATATATATTTTGATTATACATTTACTTATTTTTCATTTTACTTATTTACATTTACTTATTACTTATTTTTCCTTAAAAATCTTTATTTTAACTTTATTTTTGAGAGAGAGAGAAAGAGAGAGAGAGAGAGAAGGAGAAAGAGAGAGGGAGAGAGGGTCAGGGTGTGAGTGGGAGGGGAACAGAGAGAGAGGGAGACACAGAATCTGAAGCAGGCTCCAGGCTCTGAGCTGTCAGCACAGAGCCCGACACGGGGCTTGAACTCATGAACTGCCAGCTCATGACCTGAGCCAAAGTTGCACGCTTAACCAACTGAGCTACCCAGGCACCCCATACTTACGTATTTTTTCATTGTCTGTACCATGTTTTCTTTTTTATCCCAATAAACACAATTGGCTTGAGCTTTCTGGGGCTTTGGCTCCACTTCTATCGTCCTTCATAAACATCTTAGTCACCTCCCAGTGAACCAGCTCTTTTATTTGACATGCAAGAATCAAGACAAGGAGTCTGCAGTGATGGAATATTTATTTCATAATCACAGGCTGTCCTTTAGGTTATGTGCAATTTTTTTTTTCTTTTTGAGTCTTGTATGGGGGATGTACATCCAAAGAATGTTTGAGACAATCTGTTAGGGGTCTAGTAAAACTAAGATGCACACTAAAGAGAAATGATAAAATAAGCCTGCTACTTAATACTGGCTTTTATAGATGGATAGATAAATACTGTCTGAGATGTTTATAACACGGCTGTAATGAAGTTCTGCCATAATAATTGAACTGGCAGTTTAGCTGAGGCTTGCATCTATTCATTAGAAATGAGGGACTGTGAGTTGATTAAGAAGAGATTTCAAGAAAATCTCTGAGTGATTCTTATCAAGTTTGAAGAAGGAGATGAAAAGCATAAAATGGGTGTAATAGGCAGAGTAATGGCCCCACAAAGATGGCCACATCCTAATCCCTGGAACCTGTGACTACTTTGCAGACGTGATTAAACTACGGGCCTTGAGAAGGGGAGATTAGCCTAAATGTTCCATGTGGGCCCAATCTAATCACAAGAGCCCTTTAAAAGTGGAGAAAATTTCCCATCTGTAGTCAGAGGAGATGCGACTAGGGAGGAATGATCAGAAAGAAGCAACATCGTTGGCTTTAAAGAAGCAGGAAGGAAGCCACAAGCCAAGAAGTATGCATGTCCTCTAGAAACTGGAATAGCAAGGAAACAGATTCTCCCTAGAGGCTCCAAAAAGGAACGCAGCCCTGCCAACACTGGGATTTTAGCCCAGATACCCATGTTAGACTTCCACAGAATGGTAAAGTAAAAAAATCTATGTTGTTTTAAGCCATTAAATTTATGTAACTTTTATAGAACTATAGAAACTTAATACAATGAGGGAAATAAAAGAATTATAATGTTGTCTTTGCTCTAATACTATTCAGATTATGAGCACAGGGAATTTCATTTTTAACTTAGTTTGTACCCTTAGACCAACATCTCCTCCATTTTGCCCACCCCTAATCGCTGGTAACCACCATTCTACTCTGTTTCTATGAATTTAACTTTTTTTAAAGATTCCCCTTATAAGGAGATCCTACAGTAGTTGTCCTTCTCTGTCTGGTTTACTTTGCTCAACATAATGTCCTCCAGATTTATCCATGTTGTCACAAATGGCAGGGTTTCCTTCTTTATTAAGGCTGAATAATACTTGTGAGTGTGTGTGTGTGTGTGTGTGTGTGTGTGTGTGTGTGTATGGGTCTATATCACATTTTTTATCCATTTATCTGTTGATGGACACGGTTGTTTTTCTATGTAGACTATTGTGAGTAATGCTACAATACACATGGAAGTGCAGATATCTCTTAAAGATAGTGATTTTATTTCCTTTGGATATATACCCAGAAGTGGGATTACTGGATCATGTGCTACTTCCATTTTTAATATTTTGAACTATCCATATTCTTTTCCGTAGTGGCTGCATCAATCTACATCCCCAATAACAATGTATAAGGGTTCTCTTTTCTCCACAGCCTGATCAACAGTTGCTACCTTTTGAGATTTTGGGGGACAGAGAGAGAAAAAAAAAACATCCAAAATTTATTCTCCAACAAGACATATAGTATCAGCAGGTAAAACTATTGGGGTTTCTCCATATATCATACATTCATAAGGCATTATTTTTTTAAATTTATTTTTAATGTGAAATTTATTGTCAGATTGGTTTCCATACAACACCCAGTGCTAATCCCCACAGGTGCCCTCCTCAATGCCCATCACCCACTTTCCCCTCCCTCCCACCCCCCATCAACCTTCAGTTTATTCTCATATTTTAAGAGTCTCTTATGGTTTGCCTCCCTCCCTCTCTAGCTTTTTTTTTTCCTTCCCCTCCCCCATGGTCTTCTGTTAAGTTTCTCAGGATCCACATAAGAGTGAAAACATATGGTATCTGTCGTTCTCTGTATGACTTATTTCATTTAGCATAACAGTCTCCAGTTCTATCCATGTTGCTACAAAAGGCCATATTTCATTCTTTCTCATTGCCAAGTACTATTCCATTGTGTATATAAACCACAATTTCTTTATCCATTGATCAGTTGATGGACATTTAGGTTCTTTCCATAATTTGGCTACTGTTGAAAGTGCTGCTATAAACATTGGGGTACAAGTGCCCCTATGCATCAGCACTCCTATATCCCTTGGGTAAATTCCTAACAGTGCTATTGCTGGGTCATAGGATAGATCTATTTTTAATTTTTTGAGGAATCTCCACACTGTTTTCCAGAGTGGCTGCACCAGTTTGCATTCCCACCAACAATGCAAGAGGGTTCCCGTTTCTCCACATTCTCTCCAGCATCTATAGTCTCCTGATTTGCTCATTTTAGCCACTCTGGCATGAGGTCGTATCTCAGTGTGGTTTTGATTTGTATTTCCCTGACGAGGAGTGACATTGAGCATCTTTTCATGTCCCTGTTGTCCATCTGAATTTTTTCTTTAGAGAAGTGTCTATTCATGTTTTCTGCCCATTTCTTCATTGGATTATTTGTTTCTCAAGTGTGGAGTTTGGTGAGTTCTTTATAGATTTTGCATGCTAGCCCTTTGTCTCATATGTCATTTGCAAATATCTTTTCCCATTCTGTCGGTTGCCTTTTAGTTTTGTTGATTGTTTCCTTTGCTGTGCAGAAGCTTTTTATCTTCATGAGGTCCCAATAGTTCATTTTTGCTTTTAGTTCTCTTGCCTTTGGAGATGTGTCAAGTAAGAAATTGCTGTGGCTGAGGTCAGAGAGGTTTTTTCCTGTTTTCTCCTCTAGGGTTTTGATGATTTCTTGTCTCACATTCAGGTCCTTTATCCATTTTGAGTTTATTTTTGTGAATGGTGTAAGAAAGTGGTCTAGTTTCATCCTTCTGCATGTTGCTGTCCAGTTCTCCCAGCACCATTTGTTAAAGAGACTGTCTTTTTTCCATTGGATATTCTTTCCTGCTTTGTTAAAGGCTAGTTGGCCATACTTTTGTGGGTCCAATTCTGGAGTCTCCATTCTATTCCATTGGTCTATGTGTCTGTTTTTGTGCCAATACCATGCTGCCTTGATGATTAAAGCTTTGTAGGAGAGGTTAACTCTGGGATTGTGATGCCTCCCACCTTTGGTCTTCTTCTTCAATATTGCTTTGGCTATTCAGGGTCTTTTGTGGTTCCATACAAATTTTGGGATTGCTTGTTCTAGCTTTGAGAAGAATGCTGGTGCAATTTTGATTGGGATTGCATTGAATGTGTAGATTGCTTTGGGTAGTATTGACATTTTAACAATATTCATTCTTCCAATCCATGAGCACGGAATATTTTTCCATTTCTTTGTATCTTCTTCAATTTCCTTCATAAGCTTTCTATAGTTTTCAGTATACAGATCTTGTACATCTTTGGTTAGGTTTATTCCTAGGCATTTTATGCTTCTTGGTGCAATTGTGAATGGGATCAGTTTCTTTATTTGTCTTTCCGTTGCTTCATTATTAGTGTATAAGAATGCAACTGATTTCTGTACATTAATTTTGTATCCTGCGACTTCACTGAATTCATTTATCAGTTCTAGCAGACTTCTGGTGGAGTCTACTGGGCATAAGGCATTATTTTCTTAACAATGAGAAAGACTCTGGTGTGTTCTCTGTAACAATACCCACTTCACAATGTAAACAGGTACCAGTATTGTGTTCAACTTACAATTCCAGGAGGAAAGGCACAACTTGGCCAAAAATTCTTTGGATGCTAAAATCAGGTGCAATAACACAAATTTTGATAGCAGTTTTGATCAACTTTTCCACATAGAAGGAGACTCCTCCACTCAGAAATTAAGGTCTTTCTTTCTCCTTCCTTGTTAAATCATCGAAGCAATGTTCTTTATTTGCTTCATATTGTATATACAAAAAGGAGGGTGATAAGAAAAAAAAAAAGAATCACAAAAATACCTTGAACATCCAGCTGCTCCCAGCATAGGTCAACTCAGGTTTAAGATGGTGTCAGAAGACTTCAGAGATCATAAATTAGGAAAATAGAGACTATGGCTACAAAAATAAAAAAAAATAAATTAGGTAGGTAAATTAAAGCTTTCACACCCATGACTTATCCGTTCCAACATCGTAGCCTTTGTGCAATACTCAAGAACAATCTTCATAATTACGTGGCATAAGCTGCACCAAGGACATTTTCGAACATATTAATATGTGAATCTATTAGAAACATACCCTTCCATGAGTTTCTCCAAGAATGAAAACCCAGGTCTTCAATAGAGTAGGCACTGGTGAATCTATTAGAAACATACCCTTCCATGAGTGTCTTCAAAAATGAAAACCCAGGTCTTCAATAGAGTAGGCACTGGCAAACTATATTAAGTCACCTGAGGTTCCCTGCTCAGGTGTACCCTGCTTCCCCCACCCCCACCCCCCACCCACCCCCACCTACTGGTGGCTCAGGAAAGAGGCATCTGGGAAGCATAGGGAGTTCTTTGGTACTCTTGGACTCTTGAGGCTCCAACTGAATTGTATTAAATGAGCAGCAACACACATTTGCTACCTAAGGATTAAAATCGGTCCATTTGAGGGCATTCTACTTAAGGTTCCAAGGTTGAAGGAATTTTGTAATTCTACAACCTTAGTTTCAAAAAAAAAAGTACATTCAAAGAAAAAAGAAAGAAAGAAAGAAAGAAAAGAGAAAGCAAGAAAGCCAGAAAGCAAGAAAGAAAAGGATGGGTGTGGGGGGTTGGGAGTCTTACAAAACAGGTCCCTAAAGAGATGCCAGATTTTGTGCATATACCTGCATACAGTCACCAGGGAAGTATATTGAGTTTTTGAAATCATCACCATTCTAACAGGTGTGAGGTGATATCTCACTGTGGTTTTGATTCGCCTTTTCTTGATGTTACTGATTTTGAGTGCCTTTTCATATATACCTGTTGGTCATATGTACATCTTCTTTGGAAAAGCGTCTACTGAGATCTTTTGCCCATTTTAAAATCAGACTTATTTTTGATATTGAGTCATATGAGTTCTTTACAGATTTTGGATATTAACCCTTCACTAGATATATAGTTTGCAAATATTTTCTCCCATTGCATATGTTGCCTTTTTCATTTTGGTGATTGTTTCTTTTGCTGTGCAGAAACTTTTTAGTTTAATGTAGTCCCACTTGTCTATCTTTGCTTTTTCACCTGTGTTTTGGTGCCATATTAGAACATCCAATGTCAAGGAACTTTTCCCATTGTTTCCCATGAGCACAACACAATTATGCTCCTTGAGGACAGTGACTGCTCAACTCACAGTTTTATGCCTAGACCCTAGAATATGGCCCTGCACATAATTGGATCAATGCAGATGAGTTTTAGATGCCTGCACCCCCTCCCTGAGCAAATTTCCATTGATAGCCTATTACCAGAAGAATATTGCTGACAATTAATTTAGAGATTGAGAAGTCACTCAGAAGGACAAAGGTTATGCCCCTGACCATGCAGGCATTGGATTCAGGAGACCTCCCTGCCATCATCTGAGATCACGAACTTGGTTCAGTGCTACTGGGACTTTGAATCTCCACACAAAACTAGTCACTAGTCATTGAGTTGAGTCACTATGATACCCTTGTACACTCACAAACTCTAACAGACTGACCGTACAGTCATAACATTTCAGTGTGTCTACCTATATTTGGAGACTATGAGGAGGGATTTTAGAACATTCTGACGTGGAAACAAAGAGAGGAGACATGCCTAGTGTGAATGATTATATGAAAAAATACCAAGAAAAATCAAGCGTTTCTTCGAGTTTTTTCTTGCATATTTTTCTCTTGTACATTTCTCCTTTGCTATTCTTTCGTATATTTTTAAGTCATTCCAAGTCAAGACACATATTGCATCTATATCTGCCACTCTTTATGAGTTCTTGCAATTTCTGTGCCTCTTCAGCACCCTTGAATTGGAAAATTTAGATTTTTTTCTTGCTTGAAAAAGTTACTGTTAATAATTTTCACTGGAAGTTGACTTCTTCTCAATGTAAAAATTTCCCCAAACTTCATAGAAATTTTGCCCAAAAACTATAGGAAATCTTGAATCAGATTTCTAATTTTAATTTCTTTCATTTGTTGATTTTTAAAAATCCAGAAATGTACTGAGATGTTCAGGTTATTTTTATTTTTATTTTTAAACTTTATTTATTTATTTTGAAAGAGAGAAAGAGTGAGAGAGAGTGCATGCACAAGAGTGGGAAAGGAACAGGGAGAGAGGAAGGCAGAGAATCCCAAGCTGGCTCCATGCTGTCAGTGCAGAATCCCATGCAGGGTTTGATTCCTATGAACTGAGGTATCATGACCTGAGCTGAAATCAAGGGTTGGTGCTCAACTGACTGAATCACCCAGGCACCTCTAGAGTTTTTTTAAGAGTAGGGATTAATGCTCTCTTCCAAGATCAGTCACCTCACCACAATTTACAAGGAAGCCATTTTTATCAGTGTGTAATGTCTATGTGAGTTCAATCTTTCTAAAATCACCAGTTTATTAGTTTCATGAAGTATAAATTTATTGGTAATCTTCAATCTTCTATATATCACTTTCTCCCTTCCCCAAGTTTAGCACTTCTTGAAATACCTGAAATGTTTGAGGAGTATAATTTAACCACATTATTGCTAACATATTTTCTACAAAGTATTTTGGTATAGGGTTATTAACAGAAGAGAGATATAACAAATATTCAGAGAATAAATTGTGAATAGATTTTTCCAAACCAATTAACTCTCATTTTTCTGTTTTTCTTCATGTCCTTATAGGTGAAGAGTAGGTGTTTTCATTTAGACTTCTCACTGTTTTCCGTGGCCTGTAGCGTGGGACAATGTGAATTGGGTAAATGTGAATAAAAAGAAGGCAGCACCTGGGAGCTTTTTAGAAAAACAAAAGCTTGGGGTGCCTGGGTGGCTCAGTCGGTTGAGCCTCCGACTCCATGTGGGGTCATGATCTCACGGTTCATGGGTTCAAACCCCGTGCGGGCTCTGTGCTGACAACTCGGAGCCTGGAGCCTGCTTCTGATTATGTGTCTCCCTCTCTCTGCCCCTCCCCTGCTCACGCTCTGTCTCTCTCTGTCTCACAGAACTAAATAAATATAAAAAAATATATATTAAAACAAACAAAAAACAAAAACAAAAACAAAAAGCTCTGGCATTACCCAGATCTAGTGAATCAGAATTTGGATTTGAGTAAGATCTTTAGGTGATACATACACAAGTCAAATTTTGAGAAACACTGCTCTAGAATGCCATCCATTCATATCAATATAATAGGACTAACTTTTTGGAAATACTGAGAAAATCCTACTTCTCAGTCACCACACGCCAGGTAAGCACCTATGGGAAACATCTTATCTTTGCCGTCACCACTCTACTGTTTTGCCTGTCTCTGAATCACCGAACCCCCTGCCCTCCCTCTCAATCTGTTCCATTGGGCCCTGGTCATACTAATAACTGTCATAGTAACAACAGCAGGGAACAATAACATTGATGGCGATGATGATGATAGAATGCTTCTTCCAGCACCTGTGACTTAAGTGACACCCTCTGGTCTTGCAAAGAGTCAACTTCCCTACAGCCTTCTAAAAATGCTGTTACTGATTCTACATTGCCTGAATACCTCGGAATCTTGAGAACATGCTCAACTACTTTTTGCTCTGAGATACAGGTTTTAGAAAACTCTTTCTTTCATTCTCATAGAAAAGACCTTGTCTTCTGAGGCTTGTGTTTTCAGGCCAATCAGCCCTTCTCCTCATTGTTACTCTTACCTTCTTCCTTCTCTGTCACTCTTTCTTATTCTTCTAAGGCTTTGAAACTGCACCTCTGTCTTTACCTGCAGAAGTCTGTTATCCACATGATTCAACAGCAGCACTGTGTGACCTCAATTTTAATAACTTTTATCTCCACACTTTTTAATCTCGCTGTCAGGTATACAACTGGACCTAGGCATTATCCGAAATTGTCACACCTCTGCCATCAGTATGGTTTTTAAAGAAATGACTCTATGACTCTATCATGTTAGAAAAATCATACAAACCTCCTTCCTAATATTGTTCAAAGTCCATTTTTATCATTTTCTTGCAAAACTTTTAACTATTTTTAATCTTCTCCCTCTGTCATACATGCCTGTTCCTAAGGGACAGGCATACAAGCAGATCCTAATTCTGCTTGACCCAACTTTGTGCCTTCTGAGCAACTTCATCTAAACAAGTGAATATTACTGGAGAAAACCAGACTGTCTGGTCTCACTTTAAATTCATTCCCACAGACTTCAAAGGGTCAGTCAATTGCTCTGAAATTCTACACAGTTTTTTTTTTTTTTTTTTACTCTCTCAGAAAACAGTTTATAGCTTCTCTTTTTTGCTCAGTATTCCTACATTGCCCCTGCATCTCACTCTCAGCTGATGGCCTTACCTTGATAAGAATGAGACAATAAAAGTCTTCAGGAAAGAACTGTGTTATCACCCTACCCCAACCGGTAAAAACGCATCTGTGTGTGACACTTCACATAGTCTCTTATTGCATCCTGACAACAAAACAACGAGGTAGTTGTCTTGTCGCAGACCAGAAAACCGAGGAAGTGGGAGGTGAAATAACTAATGGCATTCATACTGGAGTCTGAAGTCAAACCAGGTTTGACTCTAGAGCCCGGACTACAATCTGCATTCAAACCATAAACTGATATCACAGGCTTCTTTTATTGCCATCGCCTGTTCAGCAAGTACTATGTGCTATACTGTTTTGTGGTGTTGTGGATAATAATTATAGCATCTACCAGAAAATCGTAATTATTATCAATGTGTTTTTCTGTTCAAAGGTGCCGGATTTTGTCAAGAGCTCATAGTTCTGGTCTCTGCTCTGAATCTTACCAAATCTTTCAACTTGAAAAACTCTCTAATTACCACAGAATTTCATGTGCTATTTTTAAAATGAAGAGGATTGAAGCTCTTACACATTAAGATTTTTAATGACCATTTGCACCAATACATTTCTGTTTGTGTGGTAATTAAGGGTATCCAGAAAATCTTTGATGCTTCATTCATTGAAAAGTTGGGTCGATGTCCTTGCTTCTTGAATCTGTTGCAGGCTCTGTGACTACTCTGACTGGTAGAATATGGCAGAAGTGACTTTGTACCACGCTCTGTCTCTTGGGATATTCATACTTGAAGCTCTAAGCTGCCATGTTAGAATTTTGATCTTTCTTCTGGCAAGACTACATGAAGTCCTAAGAACTCATAGTGAGGGAGGATGGACTTGTTGGGGTCACTATTCTTGACAAGGCACCAGAAGTGTGGGTGAAGCCATCTTGGATCTTTTAGACAGCTCAGCTGCCAGCTGAATAAAAACAGTAACCACATTTGGTGCTGTTTAGAACAGAAAAATCATTCAGCTAAATGAGCCCTGAATTCCTGGCTTACTAGTCACAGACACAGTACAATGATTGTTGTTTTAAGCTACCAAGTTTGGTGTGGTTTGTGATGTAGTACATAACTAGAACAGATTCCAGTTCTACTCATGGGTTTAGACTGTTAGGTTTGCTTTCCTGCCTGAAACAATTGCAGAAAGAATAAAACAACAAGTATAAACAAAGTGAGTGACTGAATCTTCTACAAATCAGAGGGAATATAAAGTTCACACTGGAATGTCAGATTCTCAATGTTTGTACATGCCTTGGCCCAATTAAGAGTGTCCCGAAATGAGAGCAGGTAGGAAACCCAACAGGCATTAAATGAAGGTGCTGACAGAGCCAAAAGAAACCCTCATAATTAGGGACTTCTCTTAGGAGGTTGGTTTGGGAGCATAACATTTCCCACACTAGGTTTAATATACACTGAAACAATATAATAAACACAATTTATTCTTATGTCCCTTCCCTATTCGTTGAATGTTTTTATTTCTATCACTTTGAGAAATAAATTGTACTCTGATGGCGATGGCCTGAATTTGAGGATATGTCCAGGACTCAGGGCTATATGATAATTACATGTAACTAGTAAAACTAGTTAATGAAATATTAAACAGTTAAAAGAATATTTCCTATAGAATTAGTTTAGCAATTAAGAGACTAACTCTATTTCCTTATCTACATTTTTGTATGTAAATAAATGCCCAAGAGATAGAGAAATAATAATACAAGCAAGAATCACTACAATCTGATATATGTAGATGTTTCTATTCTATTCTATTCTATTCTATTCTATTCTATTCTATTCTATACAGAATGTCACAAATACAAATTAGAGGAAGAGAATAGTCAAATCTACATGGCAAAGCTTATAAAGGACACATTTACATCTTTATGATATTTGTTGACATCTTGAAAGCAATCAGTATATTTTACCAAAGGCATAAATCATCATTAATGTTTGTGTAGATAATAACTTCTTAAGAACTATAAAATTTCCCCATAGTAACATTCTCCTTGCTTTAATATTGTGGTCTATAAAATTCAGAGGGGTTTATGAGAAAAGAGGGTAAAAAGGTTTCAAACTTGAGAACTTAACCTTTAATTTGGAGGTGTCTGTACTTAGGGTGATCTAATCTTTGTTCTCATTTGGTGACCTAATCTAAATCTTTTAGGTTCTTGGTATCTTGCTCCATATAGCACCTGTTTGTAGCCTAGAAAATTAGACAAATTAATCTCCACTCCAAAATGTTATCTTCCCATTATCTGGGATCAGAACATTAAAAAGATTATATATACCCTAATATCTCAGCTCTACCTAATTCAGCAATCACAAAGGATATAGCACTCAGGACGTAAGAGGACCATAAGTTTCTCAGGCAACCAAGGAGAAGGGGAGCAAGAGTCTGTTCTTGCTGTTCTACAGTTTAGACTGTAGAATTTGCCACTGGGTATGTGGTAGAGTTCAGTTTAAATCATTTTGATTGGTCCCTCAGACCCCTGCTTAATCCAAACTTAAAAAAATAAAGTGTAACTTTATGAAAGAGGCTGAAAGAATAATAATAACAATATGACACAGATTAATAAATAAAAATCATTTTAAATCCTTTGAAAAAGACCTAAGGGGCACCTGAAATTTTGCACACACACACACACACATATATATATATATATATATATATATACACACACGCATATACATATATGGTCAAGTCATTTCAGAAAGGCATAAATACATTTAATGTAGATACACGTAGAATTTTGGCCCTTCTGAAGCGTTTTGAATTGCAATGGTCCATTTGAACATAAAGGATACTCTTCAGACCTCACTCCACTTCTAAGTCTGAATGTCTATTGTATTGACTAGAACTGTAGGTAATCTGCTACTTTCCTCCCAGTGGAATGAAGCAGTTTCTTATCTTCAATTTCTTCTCACTGGATACAGGATTTTCATGGTATCTATTCCACTCTATCTTTAGAGAGAATGTAAATCTTCCTAAAGGAACTAGAATCATCGTTTAAAGCCTTGCACTTAGCTACAGAATGATTCAAGCAGAGACAGTAACTCCCTTACCAGTGATCCTTAATTTTGACTTACAGATTTTGGCTCTATAGGAGACATTTCTGTGTCTCTGTTCAGGCAGTCCCAGGCTTCCCTGATGAGACTGATAGAAAAGGCATTGACTTGCATCAATTGAAAGGTTTTACGACTGGACTGAGATCAGAAATTCATTTTACAGACCACTGAACAATTGCTAAATGCCTGCTCACTTCAGTTTCCAGCCATTCACTAATAATTTTAGTCCTGGGGTGGATTTTATGAATACTGGTCAAATGCCACAATAGTGAAAATGTGAATTATTGGAGAAAGGATGATTTTGCTTTACTATGACTTCATTGTCCTCTAAATTTACTTTTAAATTTGTTTGTTGTGAATTTCTTCATAATCCATGAAAGCAACAAATTTCACATATTAACACTCTCACTGTCATTTGAAATTAAGGACTTTGTAATGGATTGAAATGAAATTAAAATAAAAATTAATTTACCACATATTTTATCTTCTTTCTAGTATTCCATTGTTTATGTTTAGACTGTTAAATGCTAGCTGTAGAGGACTATTTTCATTTTAATACAGACTTTAAGCATCATATCTGTTTTAAATACATATAGATACTTATCAAAATCATTAGCATACTATGTAAATTTTGACCTTTGTGAATCCTAGCATGGCTATCAGCTAACTCTGAATTATAAAAATATGTTGATAATTCAGTGATGGTAAGCTAAATTGTTTCCTAATTTCAGTGTTTTTTTTATATTTTAGAGAGAGAGAGAGAGAGTGAGCAGGGGAGAGGGGCAGAGGGAGAGAGAGAGAATCTTAAGCAGGCTCCACACTCAGCATGGAACACGATGTGGGGCTCGATCCCATGACCCTGGGATCATGACCAGAGCTGAAATCAAGACTCAGACACCTAACTGACTGAGCCACTAAGGTGCCCCATTTTCAGTGGTTTCAAAGAAAAAAAGTTTGTTAGTGTTTTTTTGTTTTTCTCATGTAACCGTCCAGTGTGGAATTTTCATGTTGACTCCGTGTTCAGGATTCTAGGCTGTCATATACAACATTTGTCTTTTAAGACATGGACAAGTCCAATTAGTTGGAAGGGATAAATAGGATGAAGGGGTATAGCTTAAAGATTATGGAGAAATTTAGAAGAAAAGGAGTTAAGAACAAAAGCATTCACAGATGGGAAAATATGTATGTAACAGGCTCCTTTTTAGAGCTTTTGATTTCAAGTGACAGAAACCTAATTCTAAGTGGTTAAAAGAGGAAAGGGAATATTTTGGCTTATGAATCTGTAATGTCCAGAGATAGACCAGCTTTGGATATGACTGAATATAGGGGTTCAAATAGTATCATAAGGTGCTCTGTCCCTGGGTGCTGCTTTTTTCTCTGTTGACTTCATTCTTAGTAGGATCTTTACTCATAGGTATATCTACAGTACCAAGGATACATCCTTACAATCTTATAGACACCACAAAAAGCATTTATTTTGCTTTTTACTATATATATATATATATATATATATATATATATATCCCTTAACATTTATTTTGTGTGTGTGTGTGTGTGTGTGTGTGTATATATATATATATATATAGATACCAAATATTTTATATATCTATATCTATATATCCCTTAATATTTGGTATCTTTAGCTCTGTCTGGCCATGTCTGTGTCACATGCCTATCTCTGCATTTAGGGGGTATACTTTAATTTCCTCAGGGCTATCTGAACAAAGAATGACACAGTGAAGTTTACAAGAAATTTGGGTGCTTATCTCATAAAAACATAGATCATGTAGCCACAATTACCAAATGCCCTCTACATATGAGGAAAACATATTGGGAGGCGACATGTTAACTCTTCCATGTGAAAATTATCCTATTACTGTACTTTGTTTTTACAGTCAAATATAGTGTTTTATTTTTTTAAATCACGGATTCATTTGCTCCTAGTTATGATTAACAGCCTCTTTGTATTTCAAAATCATCCTGAAATCGACATTTTGATATGAAATAGCCTAATTTTCAAAACATGACTTAGGCCACACCAAAACCCTTCTGTGGGTTGGCTTTGGCCACTTAGGCCATTTTGCAACCTCTGCTCTAAGTCCTGTAAGGAGAGAATTGGAAATTACCCCTAGAATGGGAGGTGTAGAAGGCTGGTAGTTTGTGTGTGAGAGTGGTGAAGATTCCTCAAGTTGGCAGAAAAACACCAGTTTCTGAAACTGGCAAAGAGTGGCAACAAAGTCACCATCAGTAGACTAAAGGCTGAGGAGCATGGATGGTGGTAGCTGGGGAATATCTGTGTGATGACTTAAACCCCAAGAACTCTAACCTTGGGTGATTGTTAAAAGTCCCCATGCTTCTGGTCAAGGATCGATAGCAACAGCGACAGCTATAAAGTGAGAGGTAGTAGATCCCATTTTCCCTGGACTATGGCAGCTACAGCTTTTTGGTAAAACTCAAGGGCAGTAGAGAGAACCACGAAAAATGATTAATATTGAATCTTATGCCAATATTGTTGGTAGAGGATGAGAACCAACTTTTTTTTAAAAAGCGACACTTCATATACTAGAGATGTCTTGGAACGATCATACCTATTACATCAGCATAGCTCAGAGATTGAGGGTGGCACACTGATAGAGCACGTACTGTTTGTTGCTCAGTGCTAATAACACCCGGTAAGGAAACACACACATACACTCTATCGAAAAAGATGGAACAGATAAAAGTGTGAAATGAGATACAAATCATTGGGGTAATGAAACAGCCAAAATTTTTGGTAGTCCCAAACAAGTTGAATAAGTGACAGTTGAAGATGGGGAAGCTATAGTAATGTTCATAATAGAAGACATTTTAAAAAGTGAAAAAGCGAGATGATTATCCATTGTATTGCCTTAAAATGAACAATTTGTAGTAGACAGTATCTGAGATGACTGACATCCCCAAGAGATACACTGGCCTCTTCCACTAATGAGAAGCTTGATTCCACTGTGTTTTAAAAGGCATGTTGTTTCATCTTTCTGGAATTACCTGGGGCAAAGGCACTACAGACACACTCAAATCACCATTGCACACTAGCTAATGACACGTCTGCCTAACACAGGCCTGCATCCCTGACCTTATCCACCTTCTACATCGGGAGAAAATCAAGATCATTATGGTTATTTTTTCCACCTGCGTTAAACCCTCACTGAGTGAGACATGCCATGTTCACAGGGGAAAGGAAGGGGGAACGCGGATGGGGTGGAAAATCTGTTTGCTCAATAATCTTCTAGTTTTAAGCCATCTACCAAGAACATGCACATAGTTTCATTGTCTTTCTCTCTTTCTCTTTTATTTCTCTTTTCCATTTTTCTCATTCAGAAACAAAGAAATCTGTATAGAAGCAATTGTTTCCTGGTTATAGGTAGAAAAAGAACAATATTGATCATAGAGTTGGGGGCATTCTTATGACTTGATAAGAAGGTATAGTAAAAAGAAATACTAATATGAGAAGCATGCTTGAATGAAAATATGCTCATTAGAAAATATAAAAATATTTGTATGTCTGATATATCCTTTTTATTATTTTGCAAAACTGCGATAAGAAACATGTGTAATATTTAAATGAGACAGTATTATGTAGGAATCGAATTACATTCAACGTATCACACTAGATTTTACCTTTATTTTTAAACCTTGAATTCAATAATAAGTTTATGATTAGATCATTTACAATTTAAGCAATTTTATTCTGTTTTCTTCAATGAAGTTTTCATAATTATAAATAGGCAAATAATCCAACTATTTAAGGCAAATAAGAATCCATTTTTAGTATATGTGGTGCTCTGGTGAAGAAACCTATATTTCTCACATAAGACCAGAAGATTCAATGAATAATTACATTAACATAAAACATTAATGGTTATTTTTGAAAATTAAATTCAGAAAAATGTTGTCGTCTACTTTCAAATGCATTGTTATTTTATTAATTAAAAAATGAAGTTTGTCTTTCATTTATTTTTCTTTCTGGACTGAGATTATGGTCGCCGACCTCTGCCAGCTACAGCAGGTGTAGCTGTGTGACTGACTCTCCCCTTCTGGCAGAACGGCCACTGTCCCCCATCCCCACAGTGGGAGTCCCTGGAATTGGTGGACGGTGCCTGCGTCTCAATATTTAGAGAAAGAAACTGTGCACAGTAGTGTCAATTATGAATCTTGACTGAATAATGGATTAGATGTGAAGTCGATTTATTAAATTTAGGATTATATTTTCTTTCAGTTATTGGAACAAATAATCAAATTTTGGTTTACTTGTTTTTTAGGTTTATCTCTTTATTTATTCAGAGAGCAAGGGAGGGTCAGAGAGAAAGGGAGAGAATCAGAATTCCAAGGAGGCTCCTCACTGTCAGGGCAGAGCCGGACATGAGGCTAGAACTCAAAGCGGTGAGATCATGACCTGACCTGAGATCAAGAGGCAGATGTTTAACTGACTGAGTCACCCAGGTGACCCTAGGTTTTGGTCTAAAAAAACAAACAAACAAAAACCTTTCAATATCAATTCATGGTGGTTACCTTTTACTTTTCTCTTTTGTTGTCCAATGAAAAGTGTTTTCAAGCTAGTTAAAAAATACATAACTTCATAGGTTGTAATTATTAGTTGACTGTTTATCCATTTACCACATCCGGCCCTAAACTAATGCCATCATCAGAATGGAAACTCAGCTGTGTTGTTAAATTGCTGCCTGGGTAAGTGCTCTGTGAGGAAGAACGTGGCTATGAGCAGTCAAGGGCCATTATGACTTAAATGCACACGAAGGTCATCTAAAGTTGGCTTAATCTTTTCTCCATTTTCCACAGTCTGTTTAACAATCACTACCACTGACGTTCATACTTTCTCCCACCTTTGCTAGGATTTGGTCTGACCTCACCAAGGCAGAGGTGGCTCACTTTGTGGTATAGCCAGCGAGAGCTCCTGTCTGTTGAGGGATTAACTAGCTTTGGCACACTTGGAAGAGTGATTAGTTTAAGAAAAAGAAAGGAAAGAAAGGAACAATAAAATTGGCTGACACAGCAGTCTGAGAGTGTTCAAGAATTTACTATAATGAGTTTCTGAAGAGGACTCCAGCAACCTTTCAAATATATATGTTAATCTATTCTAGAAATTCTGAATTTGGATTCCCTGGCACTTTTCCGATCTTGGGTGAATTTTAGTTTGTTTATTTATTGTGCCAATAAAATAATATTTGAAGGAAAAAACAAATCTGGGTTTGGTAAGGAGAGACTTCATTAGAAAGGATTTTGAAAGTAGAGGGAGGGCATTGCAGTGAGAAGTCTCGGCCCATAGATCTGCCAAGTGGCTGAGGACTAGGCAGGAAAGGGTTATTCTTTTTCAGTGAGTAATAAGCAGGGCTACAAAGGACTGGATTTGGGGAAGTGGGATGAAAGGGTGGCCTTATAGGATAGCAGGTCAAAAACGGTTTATTTACAGTAAGGCCAGCATATTCTCAGGAGGGGCTGTCTGCTGGCTCTGACTGAAGGTAAGTCAAAGTTCCTCCTGGAAAAGGAGAGACACTTAACAGAAGTTTGAGTAATAAGCATTTTGTTCTGATCGATTAGTGGGGACAGTAGAATAGCTGGTGATTTATGAGGCAAAGAATGGAATTTTGGATACAATGTCTGTGTCTGGCCTTATCATAAGTAAACAAGGGTGGAGCGCTCACATGTTAAAAGGTTTTAAATATCCCCAACAAACTTGAAAAGATGCTATGACTTTAACACGAAGGAGATATAAAAAGAATACAATTTATAATAAAATAATAGGTGCATACTCAGATATGAACTTACTAGAAGTCAAAATGAAGTACATGCGATTCTTGCATCTGCACATAGAGTCACCCGAAAGGGATTAGCTACAAAAAGCAGACCTAAGCAGATGTTTCTTTGGTGATTTAAAATCTGTGATCAACGTGGCCATTAGTGACATGATTTTCTATAATGATGATCAAATCTTGGTTATGTTTCAAAACAAACACAAAACAAACAGCCTTCCTTGAATTTAAGTTCGCTGAATTCCTGGATGATGCATTTCTATTAAGACCATGTGAAAATATTTGCATCCATATGTAAATAGAGTAGGTCAGCAGGCTCACGTAATTATAAGCAGTGGCCTCACTTCCGTAACAGCAGGAGATGGGGACAATTTTTTTCTCATGTAGGACCTGAACAAGATGGCCTTAATTTTTCCCTCAGCTTGAGTAAATTTTAAATTTTTTTCATGTTTATTTATTTTTGAGAGAGAGAGAGGGAGAGCCAAAGAGAGAGGGAGACACAGAATTTGGAGCAGGCTCCAGGCTGTGAGCTGTCAGCACAGAGCCCTACGCGGGGCTCAAACTCTCGAACTGTGAGATCATGACCTGACCCGAAGTTGGACGCTTAACTGACTGAGCCACCCAGACACCCCAAAAGCTTGACTAAACGTTAAACAAGCTCCTTCCTGACTCTAGGCCCTAACCTCCTTTTTCTGAGAGCATTTGCTTTAGAAAACATGCAATTGTAAATTATTTCTCTGCCTGTTTGAGATGTAAATCTTCTTCCAGCCTCTTACCAGTTTTAAAATCCAGTTTCTCAAAGACCTGGGAGCCATCCCTGGAATGTAATCATCAAGGAAGTTAGGGCCCCTACCTTTCATTCTCTGTGGGAGGGTAGGTAGCAACAATTAGCAAACACAGATGGCCTAATCACATTGAACAGCTAGCCCATAATCGTCTGGTACATTTCCTCTAGTTCATCCCAATGCTTAAAACTGCTTCTACCTTTTGTTTCAGAGGAGTTCAGTTCAATCTGCAGAAGTTTTGAGTAAAGTCTCCCTTGCCTGACCAACTGATCTGGTACAAGGGAACTCTCCTGCAGGCTGTAATAGAGCCACACCCCAGGTCCCCACCCACTGAACGTCAGCTACTTCTCCCAGTTATAGAGTAAACAAAACCTTCCCAAACCGTTTTTCAAAATTCCTTCTGCACGTGGTATGCCTTTCTGGAGATCCATTGATTTAAAGTATCTGACACTTGAGGACCAGAGTTTATAACCAGCTTCCATATTACTACTTGTATATAATCTTGAGAAAGTTTCTAAACTCTTTAAAATACGGTTTTTCTGCTCTTTGAAAATACATAGTAACAATGCCCACCCTATATGTGATTGATCCAAACATGAACGTAAACTAAAACCACCCTATAAGCAAATGACACAGAATTATCACAGCACACTTATTTTTTAAGTTATCTCAACTCAGTTGCGTTTGAGAGAGAGAAAGAGGCTGAGAACATTCAAAGTGACTGGTGGGAAGCAGGTGGTTATAGGTTTTCTGGACCGCCTGTAGAAAGCTATTGAAGAACTAATTAAGGGCCAAAGAAAACATTGCCTAAACAAAAAGTTAGATGTAGCTGGGAGACAAAGGCAAAACAACAAACAGAAAAAGGATGGAGGCCTGGTAATTTTACGGAAGAATTCTAAGCAGTGAAAAGCTTGAATGAATTAATTCCTAAGTATTGCTACTTCCAGAGAATTTTGTGTGAACTACATTAGTAAATACAAGATGCATCTAGACATACTTAAATCTGTTTAAAATTGTATGGACAAAAACTAGTTTAGTATACTAGATGGATGAGTTAAGAGATTTTCATTACTCATGAAAATTTTGTAAGTTTTGCCCCATGCTCTGACTTTAGGTTCTAATCCCTCCAGGTAATACGTGATTCCTTTGTGTAGAAGACAGGGGAGTCTGTATTGCACACTGGTTAGCACCCAAAAGCTATTCAACCCTTACTTTGTGCTCCCCACTGTGCTAAGCCTTTCTCTTCACGGATTCATTGAAATTCCACGATTCTTTGATTTAAGGACCAATTTACATGCACTTGATATTTCCTCCTCCATTTGAAGTATTTCAAAACATCTTTGCTGAATGCCTGGTAGAGTACAGAGTACAAGGAACAAGCATTAACAGTTCTGCCTTCAGAGAGCATATTCCCCAGAAAAAGGAGACCACAGAAAATCAAAGTCACAGGGAATCCAGCCGAGATAAAATCTTATATAAGTACTTTAGAAACCTAAACTATAGGGTTAGAAACCATAGGGACTCAGTCAGGTAAGCGTTTGACTCTTGAATTCTGCTCAGGTCATGTTCTCATGCTCGTGAGATTGAGCCCTGAGTCAGATTCTGTGCTGGGCATGGAGCCTGCTTAAGATTCTGTCTCTCCCTCTCTCTCTGCCCCTCAAAAAGGAAAAAAAAAAACCACAGAAAAAACAATTGGCTGTTCATTCCAGAGGTCACAGATGTGGCCTTTGAGCTTGCTATATGTCACAGTAGGCCACAAGGTATCGATGGAGACAAAATGTGTTGACTGCATTAGTTTGGGAATCTGTAGACCCATCTTCCAGTACAAATAAATCACTTAACCTCCCTTGAACTATTTTTTTTTGCCTGTAAAATGGGTGCAAGATAAAGACTGGATCTGGATCCGTTACTGCTTTCAGCCAGCATATAACATGCAGGTTCATTATACTGTTTACCTACGACAGCATTTGTTCTGATATTTTGCTTATTCACTCTGATTGGTCAATGCCCATGCTGTACTGATTTTTAGCTATTCTGAATATCACCTTTGCTCACACCAAAGGAGTTGTGTGAATATACAGTTTATGTTAAAAAATTTTATTAAATATTATATCAATAATAACAGGTATGTTTGCTCAGTAAGTATTTTGTCAATTTACGGTTTAAAACGGTTTCAAAGTACATATTGTGAAGTTGAAAACCCTGTCTTATTCATCTTTAATTCCCCAATGCTCATCTGCCCTAAATGGAGAGATTCTATACTTTGTGACCCCCATCTACCTGGATGCCACTCGAATACACAATGTGTACATATGTAAGTAAGGACAGGGACCTGAGATTTGTAGCACGGCCTGGGAAATGATTTACAACAACCAGATTCCTGTTCTTGGCAATTTGAACTAAGAATATAAGAAGGAATTTGGGGGTGCCTGGGTGGCTCAGTTGCTTAAGTGTCTGACTTGTGATTTTGGCTCAGGTCAAGATCTCACAGTTTGTGAGTTCAAGCCCTGCATCGGGCTATACATTGACAGTGCAGAGCCTGCTTGTGATTCTCTCTCTCCCTCTCTCTCTGTCACTCTCCTGCTCTCTCTTTCCTTCTCAGAATAAACTTAAAAAAATTTTTTTAAAGAAGGAATTTGACAACTGATAGAGAAAGTAAAGAGGAAAACAAACAAAAATCAACCCAGATTTCACCAGAGTGAAAGTGTACATGTATTACTGGGGTCCTCAGGGCTTCCTTCAGTCTAGGAAACTTCCTCAACTTGGTCTTAAGTAAGCCCCAGTCTTGTCAACATTTAGTCCTTAAATTGTTTTTACTGCTCCTTATCTCACAACAGACTTTCTTAATTTGATCTGTTTTGATGAATCTTTTATCCTTAGAGCAAAATTATCCTAATTAAAATAAGTGACCAATTTCGTATCCTACTGTGTCACAAAATGCCATGCACATAATAGGCAATCAATAAATATCTATAAAAGAAAATTATATATACCTAAAAAAAACTTCAAGTTTTTGTTTGAACTGTCAATACTATTGTTTTATATATATATATATATATATATATATATATATATACACACACACACACATATATATGTGTATATATATATATATATATATATATATGAAGAATCTTAAAAACCATAAAAATGAAAATTTTCTCTTTTTCAAAATGCCTTTAGGTGACATAATTTTCCCTAAAGACATATAAATTGACCTAAAAACTTCTCCTTTTCTTACTCTTTTAAAAATACATACCATAAATCGCCCTTAGACAGCATTTGTATTCCTGTTTGAGTTGATAAAAACCTTTGTAGTTCACTGCCATCTTCATTATGCATGAAATGTGACTTTATGGAATATACTGGGACTCTAGGAGCAATAATGTATTACCTTGAGGCTCACATAGATCAAAATCTGATGGCTAGATTGAGAGATAGGATGAAATGCAGGTTGAGCAAACATTTTTAGTAGAGGTTTCTTGACTTGACAGAATAGAGGTTTTACGACTATTTGGACTCTTTTATAGTGAGCATCATGCATTCATCAAGAAGGCTGATGACCAACCTATTCCATGGTTGGCCCTAATACTGTGTGTTCATCTCTTTCCATTTCTCATGGTAATACTTTGTCATTTTAAAATTCCACCTTTATTATAGCGAAGTAGGCATGTTTTATAACAACGATATTTGCCACAATGTCTTGATCCTAACTTATCTCTAGAATATATTTGTTTGTTAAATAATCCATATTTTAGTCCTTAGTAAGGATCGGACAATGTAAATCTTGGAAGAAATAATTTAAAGAGATGTCACAAAACTATGCGCTAACAATTAGAACTATGCTTATATAGGTTTACTGTTTATTCCGGACTGGGACTCGTTTTTACTAATGTGGATTCCCTCTTTCTATCTGTGATGGAACTCCTGAGTTTTGGGTAGGCACAAGGCTACCCAGGAAATTACACTTCCCAGAAGCCTCATTTGAAGCTGGCTGTGAGTGGAGGTGATGTGAACCACTTCTGTGTTGTCTCTTAAAAGGGGATTTTGCCCTTTCTTCCTTATCCCTGAGAAAAAGACACAGTATCAAGAGAAGAAACAGCTTCCTCAGATCTTGAAGTTACAGCTGCGGATTGAGAAAGCCAGCGCTGCCATACTGGCGATGTCCTTCTGAAACATACTGTAAACCAGAGAGAAATGGTATTTCTGGTCTCCTTGATAGAACAGCTCAGACAATACCTTAATAGTATATTAACATTTTAAAATTCAACTTCTGTTTTATATCTTTATGACTTTCCTCATGTCCTTACCTCCGGAAGAGGTTATTCCCTGTTGTCCAGGTGAGAGAACCTTAATTTTTCTTCTCTTCTGACATCATTATCGCCTTCTATCATCTCCTCTGGGCTCTCTTCTAGGTGCCGTAAGCACTATGGTCACCCCATTTTCTGCAGTGATTTAAGGCATTTTATAATCAGCCCATAACCCTCACTAGTTTGCATATTTATGGCAGTCGAGAATGTAATTAATATTTATATCTTCATCCTCAGCCCTAAGCACATTCCTTGGCACACACTATGACTGCAGAAATGTGGCTTGGATCGATGAACACAGAAAACTTCAAAAGGGGATGAAAACCAGAGATGGTGGGACGGGGAGGGAGGAGCTCCCTCACTGCGGGGCTTCCCTCTGGACTGAAGAAGAAGGGAGAACACCAGGAATCAAGGCTTGATTGTTATGCATGTGCGCCTTAGGTTGTTTTATTTTTTCCCTTAATTTTAATTTTAATTTTTTAGCGCCAGCTGGCAGAGCCCACTCGTCCCCTGCCAGCTGCCTGCCTGAGATGCTGGCCAGCTGCCAGCAGCTGTGCCTGTGGAAAGAGGGCTCCCCCAGATCCTCAAGGCAGACCACTGAATATCATTCCTTTAAGCTTTCTTGATAACTTGTATTTTTTTTTTTTTAACATCTAATCATTAAGTTAGTTCTCCTTTGAACAGTTAACTTTCTTCAAGGACTAAAGTGGCTATGGTTCTTGAAGAAGCCTTTAGTTCATACCAACTTTATTTTCATGAGCTCATTTATATATTCTAGACTTTAGAGTTTTGTTTATAATTTTCAAGTGTACAAAGGTGTGCCAAGACTTAAATATCATAACAAAATTGATACTTCAGTTCAGTGACTGCTGTTTCTTGTTGCTTTTCTTTTCTTGGCAAGTGAGGTAGTTCGAAAAGCTCTTTCCTTTTTTTCTTTCTTTTTTTTTTTTTTTTTTGTCTCAGGTGTATGTTCATGATCCTATATGTAGAGACCATAAGTTTTCACCTAATGGAATAAGTTCAGTGACCTGTACAAAGGAAATTAGCAATGTCCATCTATTTGTACCAGATATGTGTCTAAATCACAGTTGGCTATCTTGTTAGCTGCCTCAGTTAAAAGTCCGGTGAGAGAATGAAACAACCTAGCCTTTCATCCCAGGGGACATCTTTTAGCATATTGGAGGCTCATTAACGCAGCTTTGGCACTGAGAGTGGCCATTGTATACTTGTACTACTAAGAGGTTTCTTACTTGAGACGTGGTAAATGTCTATTGCAAATCCTATTGACATTTAATTTTTAAAATTATCTTCTCTATTTGTTTGTAATTTACTTAGGAAGTATGCATAGTTCCCATCTGTTGAAATATTGATTCTGATTTATGATTTAGTAAATTAAGGAATGGTTGGTTTGCATATCAAGCTTCACAAGTGACTCACAGTATATTACATCTATATTGCCCTTTAGAGTTCTACAAAGTCCTTTCATGAATGCTATTTGTGAGCATATTGGGGAAAAGAATCATGTTTAATTCATCTTTATATCCTTAGCATCTAACCCAATGCTGGGACGTGAAAGCTACATAATATTGGGTTTTTAATGAACTCATTTGAGCCTCTCAACAAGTCAAAGAAAATGATGAAAGTGATCATTTAAAAATTTGTTTTTAATGTTTCTTTATTTTTGAGAAACAGAGTGCGAGTGGGGGAGGGGCAGAGAGAGAGGGAGACAAAGAATCCGAAACAGGCTCCAGGCTTTGAGCTGTCAGCACAGAGCCCCACACGGGGCTTGAACTCGTGAACTGCAAAATCATGACCTGAGCCAAAGTCAGACACTCAACCCACTGAGCCACCCAGGCACCCTGTGAAAGTAATCATTTAAAACTTGTGCACAAATTGTTTGGTACATTTTATGTTAGTTTTATATTGTTGCTATATAACAAATTATCACAAAGTTAATGGTTTAAAACAACACAAATTTACTGTTATACTTCTAGACACTAAGAATCCAAAAGGGTTCAAAAATCAACATAGGACTCCAGTTTTCTGAAAGCTCTAGGTGAGAATCTGTTTCCTTGTCTTTTCCAGCTTCTAGAGGGTTGCCTTGCCTTGGCTTGTGGCCCTACCTCACTCTGACCTCTGCTTTTGTCACATTTCCTTCTCTGATTCTGATTCTCCTGCTCCCTCTTAAAAGGACCTCTGTGATTACGCTGGGCCTGCTGGATGATCCAGGATCATCTTTCTTCCCTTCTCAGGATCCTTAACTTAATCACATCTACAAAGTTTCCTTTACCATGTAAGGTAACATACATACGGGTTTCTGGGATTAGGAAATGGACATTTTTGTGGGGGTGTAATATTTAGCTTAGCACACTCCTCCAGAAGATGAGTCTAATATGGACTTCCCTTGAATATGGACTGGTCTTGGTAACTTGTTTATAGAATTAAGATGCAATGGAAAACAACACAGTATGATTTTCCAGCCCAGGTCATATGAGTCAATACAGCTAGATAGCTTCTACCCGCTTTTCTCTCTTTCATTTTCTTGAGATATGTGTTTTTGAACCCTAAGCTGTTTATATATATATATATATATATATATATATATATATATAATCTTTTATATGTATAATCTTTTATATATATATAAATCTTTATATATAAATCTTTATATATATATAAAATCTTTATATATATATACATATATATATGTGTGTATATATATATATAATAAAAGATTTGATTACATTGAAGTTGCTATTAGTTGACCTGGTACTTTGCAAGTTGTACATGTTCTAGAGATCTGATTCACAACATCGTGCCCATGGTTAACTATGTCATACTGTGCACTTAAAATTTGTTAAGAAGGTAGATTTCATATTAAATGTCCTTAATGCGCATGCACACACACACACATGCAGAAAATTTTTGGAGCTAAAATTTGGATGGAACACAAGCATGAAAGTTAATCCTCTTGTAAGCCTTAGCAAATTGTGGGAAGGGTTTTGACTTTTATAATCACATGAGATGGGGCCTCTAGCCATTTTCTTGGGTATTAAAGGAAACATTAATTCAAGAAGTCTGGAAGAATTTGGTTGTAATTCCAAATTTTTATCCCAATCTAGATGTTGCTCTGAAGCTCAAAGAGTCTCTTAAAAAAAAAAAAAAAGTTCAAAAACTGAGTTTAATGTTTCCTCCTCTAATTACTCACTTCCTCCACTGTCCCCTATGTGAATAACACCTGTACATACCTGCAAGTTATCTCTCATCTTACCTTCTCATTTCCTCGTTGCCATTAGATTTTAAAGGCTCTCTTTAAAAAAATTGAGGGGCACCTGGGTGGCTCAGTTGGTTAAGTGTCCGGCTTTGGCTCAGGTCATGATCTTACCGTTCATGAGTTCTAGTCCCGTGTCGGGTTCTGGGCTGACAGCTCTGGGCCTGGAGCCTACTTCAGATTCTGTGTCTCCCTCTCTCTCTGCCTCTCCCCTGGTTCACACTATGTCTCTCTCTCTCTCAAAAAAAAATAATAAACATTAAAAAAAATTATGTTTATTCATTTTTGAGAGACAGAGAAAGACAGAGAGAGACAGAGGGTGAGCAGGGGAGGGGCAGAGAGAGAGGGAGACACAGAAACCAAATCAGGCTCCAGGCTCTCAGCTGTCAGCAAGAACCCGATGTAGGACCCGAACAGTAAATCATAACCCGAGCTGAAGTCAGACGCTCAACTGACTGAGCCACCCAGGTACCCCAAGGCTCTACTTCTTAACAGCTTCCAAATCTCTCTCCAACTCAACACCCTTCCCCACTCTTCTATCCATGCCTTTAATCTCACCTGGGTTACATGCACCCCTAAGGTGTTCTCGTCACCTCCTCTTCTGTTCCTTTATGAATCATTCTCCATCCTCCTGTTAGGTCTATCTTTCTTAGAGCAAATTGAATTATGCTTTCTTAGGTATTGATTCAATTTACTGAGTTCTTGCTATGTGTCAGCCCCAGCGATTTGCCTTTTACCTTTGTTATTAGTCTGATTGAACTGCCATAACAAAATACCATAGGCTGGGTGGCTTAAACACAAAAATTAATTTTCTCACATTTCTCACGTCTAGAGGTCCAATGTCAAGGTTTCAGCCCACTTAGTTTCTGGTGAGGGCTCTCTTTCTGGCTTGCAGACTGCTATCCTCTCTCTTTGTCCTCACAGGACCTTTCCTTGGTGCATGCGTGTAGAGAAAGAGAGGAAGAAAGAGCTCTCTGGTGTCTCTTCTTGGAAGGAAATTAATCCTATCAGATCAGGGCCCCACACTTACCATCTGGTTTAACCTTAATTAGTTCCTTAAAGCCCCATCTCTAAACTCAGTCACACTTGGGGTTAGGGCTTCAAAATATGAATTCTATGGAAACACAAACATTCCATTTATTACATCTATTTTAGTTAATTCAATTTTTCATCTCAAAGCTATGAGGTAGATATTACTATTACCATTTTATAGAAAAGCATACTGAGACAAAAAGAAGTAACTTTCTCAATTAGCATTAAAATGCAGGATTTCCTGATTATAGAGTTCATGATCGCAAACCTAGTCATAAGTACCAACCATTAAGCCCACTAACTTTTGCTGGGTATCTGCAGATTTACAAATAAGCCCCTTTATAATTTCTCCCACTGACTATTTGCCATTTTTTTTCTCCTTTTTTCTTCTCTTCTCTTTCCTTTCTTTTTTTTTTTTTTTTTTTTTGAGAGAGAGAGAGAGACACAGAAAGAATATGAGCAGGGGGGCAGAGGGAAAGAGAAACAAGCATGCTCCATGCTCCGTGTGGAGCATGACGTGGGGCTTAATCCCATGACCATGGGATCATGACCTGAGCCAAAATCAAGAGTCAGTCACTTAAATGACTGAGCCACCCAGACACCCCCCCTTTTGCCAATCCAATCACCGGCTTATAGGCCACAGTATGTGAGCTTCTGTGTCTTTGCACATGATTCTCTGTCTAGCCAACTTTTTACTCATTTTCTAAAGCTTGCATGTATATCATCTCCTGCAAGAAACCAACACTTGTCCACTCTTATCTATGTATGTTGTTTGCGATGATTGTTTTCATGGGAACTTCCATACAGTACCTCTTGCCTATCTCTTACCCTTGCCTGTCCCTTACCACACTGGGTTATCATTGTTTCCTCTGCTACCTCGCAGTTGTTTATGAACTCTTCAGTTTCAGGGACTGGATCTTGGCATTACTCTAGCACATAGCACATACCGGACACATAGTTAAATGTTCATAAATGTTTGTTGAATGAATCACCTAAGATCGTATATACAAATGTGGGTCACTTCTTCCTAGCACTGTAACTATATTTTGTCACCTGGTCTGTTCCTCATTACTTTGATAACTGGGAAGTTCAGAGTTCTAATATTTTTTTTTTCTTACTTAAAAGATGTAATATCTGTGTATAGATTTGGGAATGGTTTTTGCATTTTAAGTAACACTGCCCATTCTTTTGGAACAAAATTTACCTTAGCCCCAAGACTTGAGAATATGGAACTTACAGAAAATTTCATTCTACTCTTAAACTTTAGAATGTAATTTTTAAAGTGCAAACAGAATCCAGGAGTTATATTTAGTTTCTAAATTGGCATTTAGTTGGAGCATAGTATTGAAAATTGTCTTTCAATTTTCTGTTAGCTTGTCAGCTGGTATATTGTTCAATGACTTCAAGATATAATATTTGCTACCATAGTAGCCTAAGTACTTTAAAAATGATCTGTAACTAGTAGAATTAAATTTTGTATAGAATAGGTGTCTTCTTATGTAATAACAATCATAAAATGTTGTTCCTTTATATCAAGAATATAATGAGAAAAATTCTTGATATTTTTCATTCATAAAGCCATAAAGAGTTTAATAAAAGGCTTTGGCTTATGGTATATTAATAGATAACAATATGTTCATTTTATTTAGCTGAATAATAATTACATATTTTATGAGTTCAATCATCAGCCTAGGAAAACTCATTCAGTAGCAATACCTGGAATCATGTATTTTTCATTTTGCATTAATTAAATAATGCCAGCCATAATACAGGTTGCCAAGATAAAGAAAATTTTCATCTGTTAAATTTCATGCTTGTTTACAAAACAGAAGGTACTTCAAAGTTTCTTAACCTGGTGCTTATCATTTTAATTGTAAAGACCAAATAAGTTGTCTTTGCAATGATATGTATAAAGCAATTTTTAAAACCCTTGCATCTTATGTAGTCTATTTGTGTTTCAATATTCTGGCATAGGTTTTAAGACGAAAGTCTCTCCTTGTCTCATTATGTTTTATTGCTAAAGCAAATACTTTAGGGATACATTAAATACAGCTACCACTCCCCCCCCCCCCCCGCCCAATTTTAGTGTAGTACACTCAGATTAGTGTTTCTGTGAGACACAGGACAGAGCAGGTTTGTGTCAAGGTAAAAAAAAAGAAGGGGGTGGAGAGGGAGAGGAAAGAGCACTAACACTAATAAGGATAGATCTAAGTTTATGCATCTTTTCTAAAACTGCTACTGAGAAATATTTATAGCATCAGCAGTTATTTTTATCTTTCATTTTTCAAAAGGTGATAAATGTGTTAATTTTTTTTTCAATCTTAACACTGTTGTGGGGTGCCTGGATGTCTCAGTTGGTAGAACATGTGACTTTTGATCTCAGGGTTATGAGTTTGAGCCTCATGTTGGGTGTAGAGTGTGCTTAAAAGAAAAAAAAAAGTACCACGGTTTTCATCATACCCTTGGCGGTACTGAGGGAGCACTGGGCAGTGCATTAGTATGCCAGGCTGCCATAATAAAGTACCATAAAAACAGTGGCTTACACAACAGAAATTTATTTTATATTTTTCATAGTTCTGGAGGCTGCAAGTTTAAGATCGGTGTGCTGCCAGGTTTGGTTCATCCTGAGGCCTTTCTCCCAGGCTTGTAGACTGCGGCCTTCTTGCTGGGTCCTGCCATGGCCTATCCTCTGTTATGTGCATCCCTGGTATTTCTCTGTAGGTCCTAATCTCTTCTTATAAGGACACCAGTCAGATTAGATTAAGGCCCGCTCTAACAACCTCATTTTAACCTCACTGTTGCTTCCAAGGCCCTATCTCCAAATATAGTCACTTTCGGAGGTGTTGGGTGTGTTAGGGGTTTCAGTACATGAATTTTGAGAGGACACAATTCAGTCCATAACACGTAGTGTTAGTAGATTAATGATGAACACCAGCCATGTGATCTCTTTCCTTTTTATGTTAGCAATTTAAATATTTTTATAAGAAAGAAGGTTTGGGAAGTCTGTAAATATCTTTATTGAAATAATTATTGCGGTTTTCTTATCCCGAGGGCACATAGGTTTGACTCACTAAATGTAGTAGATTTCACTTAAATAATACTTCTTTGTCATATTACCTAACTTTATGGAATTATATCTATTTATTATAATTCCTGTGTAAATGTGTGTACCTTACATATTGTATTTATTAAGGTGGTCACATGAGATTAAACTTTCACTCTTGTCTAGCATACGAGGAGAAAGAAGAAAGAATTCAATGTGATTATTACAATGAATAATACTTTTAAGGAGAATATACATATGAAGAAGCAGAGTAGTAAAACTGTAAATGAAAAACTTTTCTCATGTGAGGCATTGAAATACATATCTAGAGGCTATAAAACCTTTTAAAACTAATTTCCCAGAAAAGTAAGGAAAAATTATAAGGGAATGAGATTTATTTTAATGAAATAGAAAATGTAATACACCACTTTTTTAAAAACACTATTAAAGTGCTCTCAATGTAATACATTCAAAATTGGGTTATTATAAACTATATGATTATCTATTTACTTAGTAATTGAATTAAATATCTCCAATCAAAATTGATAACAATAGTTGATTTATTCAAAGAGAATATCCATGTAGAGCTATATAAAACTTAAATTTGTGGCATTATTTTAGTGTGAAACAGCATATTATAAAGTAGCATAATGGAGTGCTTGGAAAATACAAGTGTAATTCAGGGTTTGACCTACCTATCATAATTAATCAGAGACCTCCTATTGTTCTTTATTTCTCATTCCTGTTAAGGGATTGCCACATATATCGTGATTTCAGATACTTCTTAGTCTATCTTATATTTTTACCCTCTTCAAAGATTCCTAGTGGGTTTTTTTTTTGAATGAATGATATCTTAATAAATAAAAAAATTTTTTAAATACATGTAATTCTCTCACAAATTATTGTTCTTGGTTAAACCACTGAATGGGTACCACCTGATAGGCAGTGATACAAACAAACTAGAAGGCAACTCTTGCTCTCAAGTTGCTGAGATCTACTTGTGGAGACAGAAAAGCACTCTGACTTTGCAAGACAAATGTGGTAACTGCAAAATAAGAGGTAAACACGTGGTGCTTCGAGGGGAAGATTATAAATAGGCTCAGGAGTTGGGTTGATGGGTAGTGGCATGGAAGGTTCACAGAAAATGACAGCATCAGAAGTGAATTTGGAAAGAGATAAGAATGGGTACAAAATGATGAATTCTCAGTTAGAAATTGTTCAGAGGTCGTGATATACAGTAGAGTGTGGCCAAATTTGATGAGAAGAGTTGAAATAGCTTGATACTAAACAGGAGGGACAACGATTTGAGTACTGAAATTACGGAAGAAAGCAAGGCACCTTTCATAAAAAGCCTTCTATGCCCTACTAAGGCGTTTACATTTTATCTTGTAGGCAGTGTGAGCTTTGCAGAGGTTGATGCTGGGGATAATACTTTAGAAGATATCATATTCATTACAAATTACCACAAACTTAGCAGCTTCAAACAACACACATTTGTTTTGTTTTGTCTTGTTTTTTTAAGTTTATGTATTTATTTTGAGTAAAAGAGAACGGAAGCTCAGGAGGGGCAGGGAGAGAGAGAGAATTTCACACAGGCTCTGTGCTATCGGCACAGAGCCCAGATCTTGGCACAGGGCTCAATCCCACTAGCCGTGAGATCACAACCTGAATCAAAATCAAGAGTTGGACGCTTAACTGACTGACCCACCCAGGCACTCCACAACACATATTTTATCTCAGAGTTTCCATGGGTCAGGATCCAGCCATTGCTTATTTAGGTCCCTTGCTCAGGATCTCACAAGTCTTCAAGAAAGGTGCTGGCTAGACTGTATTTTCATCAGGCTACTCAACTGGGAAAAATTCTACATTCAAGCTTATTTAGATTTTTGACAGAATTCATATCCTTGTGACTGTGTGACTGAGGGTCCCAGCTTCTTACTGGCTGTCTTAGAGGCAAACCTTATATCTCTGTGGCTTCTCTACAGGTGGTTCACAATCACAACATGGCTGCTTGTTTCTTCCAGGCCAGCAGGAGAACTTCTCTGTCTCCTGTCTCATATAGTAGAGTCTTAGATATTATAATATAGTCAGCAAGTTAATATCCCATCACTTTTGCCATATTCTATTGGTTACAAAAAAAGTCATAGGCTCCTCCCACACTAAAGAGAAGTGCATAATACAAGGGTTTGCAATACAAAAAATAACAAACAGAATATGGACTATATCAGAATTATTCCTATGGTCCACACAAGTAGCATCAATATTCCCTGTGAACTTGTCAGAAATTCACATACTCAGGTCCTACCCTATACTTATTGAATCAAAAATGCTGACAGCATTCTGTATGTCACCAGTTTTTCCAAGTGATTCTTATGGCTGCTAAAATTTGAGGACCACTGATCTAGGTGCCAGATCTTGTTCACCAAGAAGTAAAGTTTGATGTATCACCTGATGATACTAAGAAATGTGCTAGAGAATGTTTTCAAAATCAGGTTATCTCCTCCAGAATGAACAGGAATTGTAGTGGTGAAAGAACAAAGGAAAGAAACTAAAAAACAAGAGTCAGGGTGTGAAGCTAGGTTCACGTTGTTAAATCATGTACAGCAATGTCTGATGAAGATGGGCAGTTGAGGAAGTGGGTGGTGAAAGCAGTTCCTGAACCAAAGCATAGGAAGATTCGGTGAATTTTATCTGTTTTCTCTATTTAGGGACCTGGCTGGAACAATAGTATACATAAAGGGAGTAGACAATGGATGTTGGTGTTTTTATCCAAAGAGAGTTTATTGAATGAAATGACAAAGAGCTGAGATATATCCACATTCAAGGGACAGATAGAGAAAGAAATCAATAAATGTAGTATTAAAAAATGCAGGAGGGAAAGCTAGAGAAATGTATCTTAGAAATTTAGGGCAGGAAGAATTAAAAAACAGAGGTAATGTTCAAGAGTGCTGTGCACGACAGGGCAATTCGAATGCTTCCAGTTATGAATGGAACAAACCTAATTCAAACCATTTAAAGCAACGAATATCTGCATGAATACATTTTATAGGAAATCCAGGGTGATGCCTGACTGGATCAGTTATGACTGGATCTAGGGTATTCAAGCATCAGGAGTTTCTCTCCCTCTCTCTCTTTCTCTCCCTCCCCCTGCCTTTCACTTTGTCTCTCTCTCACTTCCCCTCTCAATTCTTTTTTTTTTTTTTTTTTCCCCAGAGCAGTTACAGGCTCATCTTTTAATCCAGAGCTGGGGACAGACAACATAACTTTCTCTCCCCTAGCATCCATATAAATCCTGTAAAAGGATTCTGTTTGGCTCCACTTGGATCACATGACTACCTCAGGAGCATAAAATATGTCCAATGGCCATCCTACATCATGTTCCCACTCTTACAAAAAAGCAGGAAGAGCTGATTGAGTGATAGCCTTCCAGAAACACTGTTATTGCCAGTGAGGTAAGTTCTGTGAAATGTCCACTGTTTTTGGCAATCAGAAGGTCATTGATGCCAGAACTATTCCGGTAGGTGGGCTGCTACAAAAGCAAGACTGCAGTGGTTGAAAAAGTGTAAAGGAAAGGAGGCAGCGGTGCACGTTCCAGCCTTGGCGTCATGGCTGCTGAAATGGCGTCTCATAGAGAAATTCATCAGTGAGCCCGGCCAGAATTGCCCACCTTTCAGTTCTGTTTTTGCCATTTAAAAAAGGGAATTTAAAGTTATTCCTATTTTCTGACTTGAGATAACCACCATTATTCTGTAATAAGAAGTTTCCAGTCCTGGCCCTGTGCTTTCCACGTGCACCCCTATTCAAGGGGCAGGAAGTCTTCTCGGGTCAGGTTCCATGCCCTGATTTCTAGATGTGTCCTGGAGTCCAAATTCCCTGCCCAGACGACTGTAAGTCCACTTACGAGGCTTGCAAAGTTCTCTCTTCCGTGTGGATCTTCTGGAGGAAGGACCGTACCATAGTAGGATTCAACTGCAGGTCCAACAAATGACGTTTTGCTCTCTGGAGACAAAGTATTTGGAAATTTGGACTATGATACAAAAATGCATGGCTATGAAGCTTCCTATAATGCTACAGCTGGAGCAGGAAGCTCAGAAGGGTAAGCTGTGGACCAGCTCTGTTTGGTCTCCACATTCCAGCAAGAAACCACTAGAAGTCCCAGAGATTTGAACTTGAGGAAAATGAGGGTGAAATGAAAAGCACTCAGATGTGGGAGTCAGAAAAAAAAAGCCTGGATTTAAATCTTGACTTTGCTTCTTATTACCTTTGTAACCAGGAGCATGTTTCACACTCTCTCTTAGGGGCAATTTCTGGATTTAATATAATAGGATTATTGTTAATATTTACTAACATAGCACTTCTGAGGTGGCAAGCGAAATATGCGGTGTATAATAGGTTCTTGATAAATGGCTTGTTCTCTTCCCCTTTGCTACTCCAAAGGGTGGCAAAATAAAAAATTTATAAATATGTGGTCATTTTTTTGTGAATAGGTATTTCTTTATGAAGAAACACAGGTTTGCATGAGTTGTGCCACATGCTGGGGATGTTTAACTTTATATATTATATATAAATGCCATATATAATTTACATTAAAAATGTTAAATGCCTTTGAAACTTCCTTAGAGGTATTGCTTTTGCAGTGCCTCATTTACTTCTCTGTTCTATGTCTTAGTAAATTCATAACAGGTATTGGAATCTAGTTGGGGAAGAAAAATATTCAAAAGCTACTCAAGTATGTGAACACTCTTCAAATATATTTTGTCCAAAAAGAAATGAGTAGTAAAAAAAAAAAAAAAGGTGTGCACAACACTTGATATGGTAAAATTATTATATATCATATATATCACATACCCTATATATATATTTCAACCTGGAAAATTTTTGGAAATGGAGTTCCTGGGTAAATTCAGGATACCAAAAGAGAGAGAGAGAAACGGGGGCTGGGGGGGGGGGAGGGAGAGGGAGAGAGAGCGTGTGAGCACGCAAGTTTGCACAAGAGCACTGTGCCTAATCACTGAGCTTAATTGGCATTCCTAAGGTCATCTTATCAACCACTCTGATTCCTTCCAGCCTCACACAGCACACTGCCTTTCAGATCTCCTCTGTTTCCTGAGGACATAGACAAAGGAAGTGTCATATCCATATCAAGAGGGGCCTCTTTAAGAACAGAATATCTGACCAGGCCTGGCAGGTATGTTTGGACTGTGTCAGCATGAAAGACAGTGAAAGGCCTATGGGAACTGTTGGAGCAGCTCACTCTTCCTTAGCCCTGCTCTTTGGTCTCCTGGCAGCAGCTATTCTTTAATTCTGTATTCACTTTTCAGACTTTGATTCTGGATCTCTGAGCCACTGCCAAGAGTTGCCAGGAGTCAGATTCCAGAGCAAGAAATTGCTATCAAGTGCCTCTTGTGGGTCAGTGGCAATAGGAAAGAAGGCAGACAGGGTCCTAGATTCAGGAATGTAGAATTCAGTGGGGGAGACAGACTAAAAAACAAATAAATACACTGAGTTAAAAATTTGAGTTATGAAAAAAATGGGATGTCAAAATATAAAATATGAAAGCATTCCAAATTTCACTGTTTGGATTTTTCCATGATTTTGATGAAGCATAATTTACAATTCTAATCCTATTCTTTAGGTGCTTAATCTTATATATGCATATAATTTATTTCCCTGAAAAATCTGAACTTGATTGCCAAGAAAGGAAGAAAAGCCAGAGGTTTGGGTAAAGATCAGTAGTGAGGATGAAGCCTTCTTTCTTTGTAAAAAGAGCTGCCTCTCTGTGCGTTTGGGCAAATACAGAAAGCAGCAGGTCCTGCAAATTACACAATGATCAGTTTAGCGATGAAGAGTTGGAAAGCTGGATGGTGTAGGATCAGAGATTTCTACAGTCTCAAAGCCTGAGTTTGAATTCTAGCTCTGTCACTTACAGGCTGGTGATTTTTGACAAGTTACTAAACTTGGCTAATCTCAACTGTCCTCATCTGTTAAAATGGATATTAAAGTAATACTCCATAGGATAAAGAATTAAGTAACATGATTCACATAAAGCACCTAGCATATTATTTTGTCCATAGGTATAATTGTCCATTAGCTACTTTTACTAATGTGAAATATGTGTTGATACTGTGGTAGTAAGATTGTTTTTCATTTATTTCATCTATAAACATATCTATATGTATATACATGAAAATATGCAGTTTCTAACTATTGAGCATATGATAAAATGATGAGATTATAAGGAAATTTGCTTTTAAAAGCAGACATATTGCTAAAGTATATAAGTCCATTTTTTTATTGATTGTTATTGCTCTTTTTCTTTGAAGTCTTACTTGAGAGTAAAAGTGTCACATCTTTAAAGATATGTTTTATACTGCCCTGAAGGTATTTAGTCAGTAGCTTCTATGTGTTCCGTTGAAATCTGCACTTTTCATATTCCAGTGATTACCCTATTTTATTCAATTTTGCTTACCTTTACTCTTATTTTTCTTTGACTGTTGCTTTCATATGATGCTGTCCCTAGAATATAGTAAGCACCAAGGAACCCCTTGTGTAATGAATAAGTAGATAAATGGATCGATCACTAAATTATAAGAGAGTGGTCATCACCATGATAGAAATGCAGAAAAGGTGTGGATTCACAAATTCTGTAGCCTGGTCTGGCAAACTACATTTTGTTCATGATACTTCTCACACTTACGTTAACATCATCAAATTCATGGACTAGGTAGATATTATGGGGCTATATGCAAAGAGTTACATAGAATTCAACTTATCAATCTCTTTGAAACATATAAATACACATGATTATGAAAATTAAGTGAATAATCTTGCTGAGGTTGATTGACTACAAAATGGTACCAGTTCATCAATCTTTCCTGTGTTCATATGCTTTGCAATATGACTTTGCTGCTCCTCTCAACAAAAAGGGAATCTGTTTTCCCATTTGGGATACCCTTGATACTTGCTTTTGCCAAGAGAATCTTTGGAGAGTGGCCTTGCACTAGTTCCAAGTCTAGGCCTCTAGTGGCTTTGTAGGTTTTCTCTTTTGGAACCGTGATACTATCATGTGAACAGATACAATATAATCTTCTGGATAATTAGAGACACATGAACCATGCCAGGTATGCCTGACAACAGTCAGTTGATCACCAGGTCAGTGAGCCTCCAAGTGAACTACCAGATGATGGCAGAAACAGAAGCAAACACAGACAAAATCAGCCAAGCCTGGATAAGATCAGGAAAGTTGCCTGGCTGGTACATAATCCTAGGAGATATAATAATAACTTGTAATTTTAAGACGCTGGATTTTGGTGTAATTCATTATACAACAATATATAACTGGTTTACATATCTACTCACATGGAGTCAGTTATGTATGTAACATATGCATACTCACACATTATACATGAAATACACTCACAACCTTTAGATTGTGCAATATATATGTGCAATTATATGCATGCATATAAATATATTTACATACATGGAGGGCAGAGAGCACATGTGTGGACAGAAGAGAGTTTGAGAAACTCACTTTTTCATCACTCCTCAAAAACCCCAATGACAACAGAAAATTATAACTCTAGCTTTAGGTTAGAGATTTGCTGTGGTGAATCTCCCTCCGTAAGTAGTCTTAGCTCATAAATTTCCCTTAAGTAGTAGCCGCCACTCAGTGGTAGTGGCAACTATAGAAAATAGAATAGAAATAGAAGTTTGAATCTTTCTGAAAATTGTCAGTGAAGAATCAGGTTTCAAACCCCAGTAGGTAACCTAATCTTGGTCTCAAAATGTAATCTCCTGCATATGTGAAATAGCTAAAGTTCATGGAATGTCATAATTTTAAACCTTTATTTTATCCTCTGAGAACGAGATGGCTGGGCCAAACTTGTCAAGGAATTAGTTTAGTGATAAACATATGAAAACCCTCAATTTTTCTTTCCGTTGGTAGTATTCCAGTATTTCAGATTGTTATTTCTAACATTCTTCTAATATTAAATTGCAAAATATCTCTACATAATTATAATTATAAGGTTATTCAATTATGGATTTGTGGATCCTATATTGACGTTATTGGGGAAAAACTTTCAATTAAAAGTTCTGCATTAAAAGCATAAAATGGATGAAAAATAGTAAAGAATTACTGGGTAAAACATGACAACTGGAGAGGCAGCCAGAAAATATGAAGACCTGGAGGGCCTGGGTGGCTCAGTCGGTTGGGCATCTGACTTCAGCTAAGGTCATGTCTTGTGGTTTGCGGCTTTGACCCCACGTTGGGCTCTGTGCTGACAGCTCAGAGCCTGGAGCCTGCTTTGGATTCTCTGTCTTCCTCTCTCTCTGCCCCTCCCCCAGTCTTGCTCTCTCTCTCTCTCTCAAAAATAAATAAACATTTAAAAAAAAGGTTTAAAATATGAAGATCTGATGGCCCTTGGCAATGAAGACCCTACAACTTGCAAACTGTATCTTAGTTTTGAGGTCTTGCAAAGTAAAAGTTAAAATATAGAGTATCTGGTAATACTTCTGCTCATTAAGATGAGATCAGAGTAAGAGTGAACCAGAAGTAGACCAGCCCCCTTTATTTTAGCCAGGAGACTACAAAGGAGAGTTGACTTGACAGTGTTAAGAGAGAAGAAGAAGGAGAAGAAGAAGAAGAAGAAGAAGAAGAAGGGGAGGTGGAGGAGGAGGAGGAGGGAGGAGGAGAGAGGGGGAGGGGACGGGGAGGGGGAGGAGGAGAAAGAAGGAGGGGGAGGAACAGAAGGAGGGGGAGGGGGAAGAGGGGGAAGAAAGTGGGGAGGAAGACAGGAGGAGGCAGAGGAAGGGGAGGGGGACAGAGAAGAGGAGAGGAGGAGGAGAAAAAGAAGAAACAAAGTAAAATCTTGGTCAGCCCTATCAACAATGTACAGCCCAGATTCTCATCACTAAAGTGGTCTAGGGAACTATCTCACAGTAAATTGTGTTTAAAATAGTTCTGTCTGTCCTGGTCACTTGGCAAGAGAGCAAACACTGATCCCTAATGTAAAAGCCATATCTGTTGTAAACTTCTAGAAACCACAATAATAATATTTCCAAAGCAATGAAGAGTGCAGTGGTTGAAATGTTTTCAACTTGCCATTAGAAAAGGGTACAGAGGAGAGCCCTGGAGGAAGAGAGATTCTAGGTTTCTTTTAGAATGAGAAGTTGAAGGTAAGGACTAGAGAAGAGATTGAGAATATAGAGAATGTCATAATAATCACACTTGACTCCTCAAGAGTTAAGATTAGAGTAATCTTACATGAAAAATTTCAAGACTGTTTCTAGATAGGATGTCTTAGTCATGTTCTGGGGCTTCTCTTTTACTTCCAAAGATTGAGATATGGCAATGTCACCATAAGTTCTCTAGAGACCACTAAATAGAACTCTAAAATAAATTCTAGATATCTATTGCTACTATAAAAATATATTAAATTGTTTTTGCTTATATGTAAATGCTCAGCGAATTCTGTAAAGTTACTCTTACAATCTTTTGCAGATCTTGGATTTTTTTAAGTGTGTATACATATACATATATACATATATATGTGCTGTCTGAGAATAATGCCATTTTCTTTTTGTCAGATCATCATAAATTCTATTTTCTTGCCATATAGTGTGGGCCAGCACCACGAATAAAATTTTGAAAATTAGTTATGTTAATGGACATTTTGTTTTGTTCCTTTTAACAGAGAATGTACCTATCGTTATATCACTATGTATGATATTTTAAAGGTGTTTTGATAGATAATGTCTTAGTTAAGGAAATTCCAAGCAGTTTAGACTCAGCAAGGCATTTTATCATGAACATCATTAAATATTTTGACATGCTCACAAATTAAAATTTAAATTTAAATTATACACACACACACACACACACACACACACACACACATTGGTCTGCAGACACCAGAATTGGATTTATCAACAATGTGCACAAATAAGAATATTTTTCCGGGCCAACCAATTAGTGTCAACCCTTGACTTCTGAAAGTCAGCCAATCAGGTAAAGATTTATTCAAATAGACTTACTTCTGATAATCAATCAACCAATTCACCTCTGAGTAATCAAGCTTTACCAAGTGATGACACCCACCACACTCACCTCTAAAAGTCCACCAACTCCTAAATTCCTCTGATCATAAACATCGGCATTCTGCTCTATTTTGGAAGGCTGTGACTGACTAGTATAGATCTTCCTTCCTAAAGTAAGCAATGAATTCAGTTTTTCTTTTTATTTCAGATACTGAAATATCATCATTTGAAAACTGCCTCTATTATAATGATCATACTTTATTTTTTTTAATGTTTTGTTTATTTACAGAAAGAGAAAGAGAGACAAAGAGAGAACACAAGCAGGGGAGGGGCAGAGAGAGAGGGAGACACAGAATCTGAAGCAGGCTCCAGGCTGTGAGTTGTTAATGCAGAGCCAAACATGGGTCTTGAACTCATAAATTGTGAGATCATGACCTGAGCGGAAGTTGGACACTTAATCAACTGGGCCACCCAAGCACCCCTATAATGATCATATTTTAAAAATATGTTAATATGATGAGTATAAATCAAACAGTAATAGTGGTATTTTGCTTTGTAAATATAAGTTGATGGGTTCAAATTGCTAACATTGTAAGCAGGATTTGGCGTCTATAT